>NC_060139.1:461463719-462695148 GCF_021461385.2 Schistocerca piceifrons | reverse complement strand
GACGCCCACTGTTCGATTGTTAGTTATAACGTCGTTTTGACCACTGCTGTTTTTAAGATAGAATGCGACCGTGTACTGGCTAATGAAAGGAATTTTGATAAAGCAACACAAATAAAGGGTGTACCTATAGAGATGTATGGCAACGGCCTTGCCGCAGTAGATACACCGGTTCCCGTCAGATCGCTGAAGTTAAGCGCTGTTAGGCGTGACCGGCACTTGAATGGGTGACATCTGGGCCGCCAAGCGCTGTTGCCATTTTTCGGGGTGCACTCAGCCTCGTGATATCAATTGAGGAGCTACTCCACCGAATAGTAGCGGCTCCGGTCAAAGAAAACCATCATAACGACCGGGAGAGCGGTGTGCTGACCTCACGCCCCTCCTAATTGCATCCTCAGCTGAGGATGGCACGGCTGTCGGATGGTCCCGATGGGTCACTTGCGGCTTGAAGACGGACTGCTGCTTTTAAGGGCGTAAAAGGGTTAAAATCAGAACTAGAGAACTATATCAGATACAGTTTCAACCACCTGACACCATAATTTTTCTCCAAATGCCAGTGAAACACTGAATATCAAACACTACCAACCAACACAAGGGGTGGTACACTTTCTAATTGTACATGGCTCGTATCCTTGGTATTTGCATGAGATAGGAAGGAGACCATGTGGCTGTGGCGCTCCTGAAGGGACGCCTGAGCATATGATCTATGACTGTTCAGATTTCGCACAAGCTGTCTCCGAGGAGAGGCGACAGTTAGGGACAAATGACACTCGGGGTGTCATCCTTGACCCAGATAAATATCTGACCTTTCAAGGGTCCGGAAATACATTATCTATAAAAACGAAACAGGTATTGGTGCAAAACTATGGGGGATGGAAAACAAAGGTGAGAAAAGCTTAACCTCTCGGCACAGTCTGAGATGTATCGGCATCTAGAAAGAGGGCACCGCGAGAAAAGCTGCCACCGTCAGTGGTACAGTAGATCTTTGGCCTGGCCACCGATGCTGAAGTGGGACTTCGCCAGCCGTCATCAATGGTCCGGGGGGCCTCTCGCCTGAAGGCCACTGAGCGAAACCCATCATGACTTACCTTTTATGACAGAACATTGCAGGGGGCAAGACAGAAGAGTAAGACAGACTCCCTTATCTTCTGGAAGATAGATAAGAAGGATGTCTTGAGGTGAGTTCGTGTTGACGATCGTCTTCGCGCTCGTCCACACTAAAATACCTATTCATGACAAAGATACCTACCTCGACTAATAAACTAACATGATAGAAAAATTTTAAAAAATGTAGTTAAAGATGTAAGCAGGAACCGCAAAAAGCGCTTTAGAACTTGCAGAAGTGTTACGGCGTTAAGTCAAGTGCCGGCAATCCAGCCGGGAACGAGACAACAGAGAGGGCTGTGAAGAAGATTTCAGCTAATTGTACGGTGACCAACCCCTCTCCAGGACGACAACGCGACAACAGCGGCCTCTATACGAAGAGAACATAAGAGCCGCGCCCGACCGGTCGCGGCCATTTCTACAGCAGCTTGAAGACTAGCAACTAGGTAGAAGCGTCAAAGCTCATTGTTTTCCTTGTACATTCTATGTAGCTCAAACTTGTAAGTGCTGTACTGAAGAGATTTATTATTTTGTCTGTCGCCCTTTGCTTGCAACTCATCTGTTTAACACAAAGATAAGTATCGTCATTTATTTCTCGCAATAAATTCCATTAATACGATTTGTTTGAACTGTTTGTCTAGCGATCAGAGAAACCATGTTTCCTAGACACCCCATATTCGACGACTAGGCAGGATTCAACATGATGTAGTATTGTAGAATTTTGGTTGGTATTCTTGCATTCTTTAAGGTTGGAGAAGGGATTTAAAATAAGACGTTTACCTGGCAGTGGTATTTGAGATAGTAGGGCGTTCCACCTCTAAGTTGTTTAGGGATGAGCAACGTCTGGGGATAGCCCAGGGCGTCTAAGAGGCCAACTGAATGTTATTGTAAAATAAAGATGTAAGTACCTGTATTCTTACTGTCGTAAGAAAGAGATAGTCTTGTTAGTCATCTTATCATTACTAACTTAATTGTATCTTGGTCTCAGGTTTTTCTATATAGTATATAATTTTGAAAAGAATGAAATTGGCCGTATGGATACTCGTCTTGTTTTAGACGCCCGTTTCCTAACACAATGCACGTGGCATTGCTGTAGATTGCAGACGTCCGAGCGAACAACTCATCTGTCCTCTGGGGCGTTGTAGACCGTTCGACGAACTATGACAATTGAAGCAGGTAGAGACGCGGACGTTGATTGCATTGTTGTCGTTTCCAAGCGACGGTTGCTGTACGGGTATGCACGAGCTTTACGCTTGATTGTAAGCGTGTCTCCTCCAAATTAGGTGTCATACCTTCCTGTGTAGAATCTGCGCCTACTACCACCATCATCCATGACATCTCGCTGTAAATAGAATAAAAATTCACTAAATAATTCGCTGCGACCACTCGTAATACTGGAACTGGCTACGGCATTCACAGCAGAGTGCTTAGATCACCACTGAACGCTCATTGGCTGTCAAATATTGCGTGACGTATGTATGCAGAAGAAGCCTAAACTCGACCGCCATCGTTTGTGACACCTAAGCTCACCAGACGTTTACGTTTAACATGAAATGTATTGGCAGTGCAGGTGTGGACTACCATCAGCCGTCATTCCATGACGATAAAGAATGACCGAAGGAACTTAACATCGTAATTTGGAATAACACAGCCACTGCAATATCGTATTTATCCGCCGACACCAGGAAAGCGACTTTCAAGTAAAATGTCTCGCCTGTACGGGAATATACATAATGGATGTACGAGTACAAGTTGTAGACGCATGGCTGACGACATACGGAAGTTTGGGTCTAGCGTGAGTCGTGCTCGGATAGCCAAATGGAAAGGCAACTGCTCGCGATAAGCTGAAAATCCGGGCTTCAATCCCGGTCCGGCACAAGTTTTCACTGTCGCCATTCCATTCTACAGCTGATGGCTATCCTTATTCTCAACTGCGAATACGTTTCATGAACTTCACGACGGCTGTAGTCGCCGTAGTGCCTGTACCCGCGTGTGTGTTCAAAGGAATGTCACGTAGTAATTTGGAACACCACAGGCACTGCAGTATCGTGTTCATTTTTCAAGCGGACTTTGTTGTAGGTAAACACGGGCAAATGTAAATGTGACAGAGCGGCTGAAAGGGGCAACTGTGTTTGGCCATGCGCATAGATATACTGTGCGAGATGTTGCTGGATTTGTTGGTGTTTCGCATCTGCAGGCCACGAAACGCATCTGCTTGCCACGAAAAATATTGTGGTCACGTAACACGGCGTCAGAAGTGTGGTCGGAAAAAGTTCCAAATTGGTGACGCATTTCATAGCTTGTGAATCAAAACTGCTTCCAAACCCGACAGGAATTTCTGCAGGCATTGAATGAAGATCCATCCCAACCACACAAGCGGCTCGTAGTGAAATTGCGTGCTTATGGAATATCGTCTCAGTTATGTGACTGGATTTGCGATTTCCTGTCAGAGAGGTCACAGTTTGTAGTAACTGACGGAAAGTCATCGAGTAAAACAGAACTGATTTCAGGCGTTCCCCAAGGCAGTGTTATAGGCCCTTCGCTGTTCGTTATCTATATAAACGATTTTGCAGACAACCTGAGCAGCCGTCCTCGGTTCTTTGCAGATGACGCTGTCGTTTATCGACTAATAAAGTCATCAGAAGATCAAAACAAACTGCAAAACGATTTAGAAAACGTATCTGAATGGTGCGATAAGTAGCAGTTGAATCTAAATAACGAAAAGTGTGGGGTCATCCACATGAGTGCTAAAAGGAACTCGTTAAACTTCGGTTACACGATAAGTCAGTCGAATCTAAAAGCCGTAAATTCAACTAAATACCTAGATATTACAATTACGAACAATTTAAATTGGAAGGAACACATACAAAATGTTTTGGGGAAGGCTAACCAAAGACTGCGTTTCATTGGCAGGACACTTAGAAAATGTAACAGACCTAATAAGGAGACGGCGTACACTACGCTTGTCCGTCCTCTTTTAGAATACTGCTGCGCGGTGTGGGATCCTTACCAGATAGGACTGACGGAGTACATCGAAAAAGTTCAAAGAAAGGCAGCACGTTTTGTATTATCGCGAAATATGGGAGAGAGCGTCACAGAAATGATACAGGATTTGGGAAGAAAATCATTGAAAGAAAGGCGTTTTTCGTTGCGACGGAATCTTTTCTCGAAATTTCAATCACCAACTTCTCCCCCGAATGCGAAAATATTTTGTTGGCACCTACCTACATAGGGCGGATCGATCACCGTGATAAAATAAGGGAAATCAGAGCTCGTACGGAAAGATATACGTGTTCTTTCTCTCCACGCGCTATACGAGATTGGAATAATAGAGAATAGTGACCGTGGTTCAATTAACCCTCTGCCAGGGACTTAAAGTGTAATTTGCAGAGTATCCATGTAGATGTAGATGTTAGCGAGATAACGCTGCGACAGAAATTGAATGCAGTTGACATTTGGAGCCGGTCATCTCGTAAGAGGCCATTGCTGGCACAGGCATATATAGCTACGCCTCTTCAGTGGGCTAAAAATCTTCGAACATGGACATTAGCTGGCTGTCGGAACGTAATGTGCGCTGATGAACCATGGTTTTACCTATATTCATATGAAGTACATCGTTGACAGCACCGAAGGCCAAATGAAACATTTCGTCTTGAACGTGTGTGAGGTCATATGCAAGCAGAAGGCGGGTCTACGATGTTGTGAAGGAGTTTTTCTTATCGTGAATTGGAACTGATCACCGAGTTGACCAAGAAAATGAACCAAGACGTGTATTTAAACATATCGAATGATGTCAACACATGCAGTAAGCACATGCATGATGAGTATGCTATTTATACCCCTACTTTTACCACACTGTAGCAAAGTTCATCGCGTTGCAAAAATATGTGACTGTGTTTCTGAACACAACGCCACCGTATTACATCCCTTAGTGCCCTACAAAATCACTAGACTTGAACCCCATAGGAAATCTTTGGGACAGATTGGAACAGGTGGTTAGACACCGACATTACCATTCATTTTGATCCTCAGCGAAAATCTTAACTTGTATGCGACGTACATGCACAACCACGTGAACTCATTTCCTGGTAGAATACAGGCAATTATCAAGTCCAGAGACGAAATTACACGGTGTAAAATGATGCTTGTAATGATATCCGTAGGAGCTGAGGAGCCGACTAATATTTTGTCCAGTGAACTTTCTAGGGTGGCACTGAGTATGGTACTCCTCAATCCATCGGTTAGATGTTTGCGTGGCGGTCGTGGAATCCCGGATAACGCGAGCAACATTATCACCGAACGACGAACTGCAGTTTCGACAGGTTACGATGCTGCCTTTGTCAGACGCCAGTGTATGCTAGTAGATGGAGCCTAACACAATCTTCTCACCAGCAACGGTGTCCGCGCACCCGTCAAGAACCATCTTTTGAAAAAAATTATATGGGTTTCGGAACTAGGCATTCCACTGTTACAGGAGGTGCGTTTTGCAGCGCTACCATCGATAGCAGAGAATGAGTTCTTTACATCTCGTGGAGATAATCTAGGCAGTGGTGTGACGGTGTATGTTCGCCAAGGTATCCTGACTGACGACATCACGTATCTCCCTCTTCCAGATGTATTGTGTTTACGATTCATTTTACGCGTCTCATTAATGTCTATGCGCATTCTGGTACTCGGCGTTGGCGTGAAAGGGCACACTGTCCATAGGTCAACATGAACATCGTCTCTTTGGAGGGGACTTTAACTGTGTACTAGGCCGTAAAGACCAATACTCAAATTTTACCACGTGGCAGGAGCTGCGTCTCATTGTTGCGATAGCTGGGATACCTCGGAGATATGGCGCTCAGACGTTTCACCCGAGTAATTCAGCAAGTCGGTTAGACCACATTTATGTCTCCCGTGGGCTGGCTGATGCGGTGATCGACGTAGAAGGCTGGCCTCTGTCGTACTCTGACCACTGCGCGTATATGTGTACACTGCTCCTTCCCCGCCAGGAGGTCAAGAGGAGTCGGGCGCCATGGAAACTCAACACTCAGCATCTGCAGGATCTTGATTGTTGCCAACGTATCGCTTGGACGTAGATAACGTGCGAACGGCGTCTCCGATGCTGAGCATCAGTGATGGGCTGGTGGCTGGAACGTGCCAGACCGATGCTCCGTCGCACATTCATCACTTACAGCACGGAGGTGACCGCTTGGCAGAGGCGCACTACAGACATCTACTTCAGCGCCCTCCACTACCTTGATGGCCAGCCACCTTCGCATGAAGTGTAAATTGAACGCATCATGATGATCTCTCCATTGGCAAAAGATTCCGGAATAGTCCCCCATTCGGATCTCCGGGAGGGGACTGCCAAGGGGGAGGTTACCATGAGATAAAGATTGAATAATCAACGAAAGGATAACGTTCTACGAGTCGGGGCGTGGAATGTCAGAAGCTTGAACGTGGTAGGGAAACTAGAAAATCTGAAAAGGGAAATGCAAAGGCTCAATCTAGATATAGTAGAGGTCAGTGAAGTGAAGTGGAAGGAAGATAAGGATTTCTGGTCAGATGAGTATCGGGTAATATCAACAGCAGCAGAAAATGGTATAACAGGTGTAGGATTCGTTATGAATAGGATGGTAGGGCAAAGGGTGTGTTACTGTGAACAGTTCAGTGACCGAGTTGTTCTAATCAGAATCGACAGCAGACCAACACCGACAACGATAGTTCAGGTATACATGCCGACGTCGCAAGCTGAAGATGAACAGATAGAGAAAGTGTATGAGGATATTGAGAGGGTAATGCAGTATGTCAAGGGGCACGAAAATCTAATAGTCATGGGCGACTGGAATGCAGTTGTAGGGGAAGGAGTAGAAGAAAAGGTTACAGGAGAATATGGGCTTGGGACAAGGAATGAAAGAGGACAAAGACTAATTGAGTTCTGTAACAAGTTTCAGCTAGTAATAGCGAATACCCTGTTCAAGAATCACAAGAGGAGGAGGTATACTTGGAAAAGGCCGGGAGATTTCAATTAGATTACATCATGGTCAGACAGAGATTCCGAAATCAGATACTGGATTGTAAGGCGTACCCAGGAGCAGATATAAACTCATATCACAATATAGTAGTGATGAAGAGTAGGCTGAAGTTCAAGACATTAGTCAGGAAGAATCAATACGCCAAGAAGTGGGATACGGAAGTACTAAGGAATGACGAGATACGTTGGAAGTTCTCTAACGCTATAGATACAGCAATAAGGAATAGCGCAGTAGGCAGTACAGTTGAAGAGGAATGGACATCTCTAAAAAGGGCCATCACAGAAGTTGGGAAGGAAAACATAGGTACAAAGAAGGTAGCTGCGAAGAAACCATGGGTAACAGAAGAAATACATCAGTTGATTGATGAAAGGAGGAGATACTAACATGTTCCGGGAAAATCAGGAATACAGAAATACAAGTCGCTGAGGAATGAAATAAATAGGAAGTGCAGGGAAGCTAAGATGACATGGCTGCAGGAAAAATGTGAAGACATCGAAAAAGATATGATTGTCGGAAGGACAGACTCAGCATACAGGAAAGTCAAAACAACCTTTGGTGACATTAAAAGCAACGGTGGTAAAATTAAAAGTGCAACGGGAATTCCACTGTTAAATGCAGAGGAGAGAGCAGATAGGTGGAAAGAATACATTGAAAGTCTCTATGAGGGTGAAGATTTGTCTGATGTGATAGAAGAAGGAACAGGAGTCGATTTAGAAGAGACAGGGGATCCAGTATTAGAATCGGAATTTAAAAGAGCTTTGGAGGACTTACGGTCAAATAAGGCAGAAGGGATAGATAACATTCGATCAGAATTTCTAAAATCATTGGGGGAAGTGGCAACAAAACGACTATTCACTTTGGTGTGTAGAATATATGAGTCTGGCGATATACCATCTGACTTTCGGAAAAGCATCATCCACACAATTCCGAAGACGGCAAGAGCTGACAAGTGCGAGAATTAACAGCTCATGCATCGAAGCTGCTTACAAGAATAATATACAGAAGAATGGAAAACAAAATTGAGAATGCGCTAGGTGACGATCAGTTAGGCCTTAGGAAAAGGAAAGGGACTAGAGAGGCAATTCTGACGTTACGGCTAATAATGGAAGCAAGGCTAAAGAAAAATCAAGACACTTTTTCATAGGATTCGTCGACCTGGAAAAAGCGTTCGACAATATAAAATGGTGCAAGCTGTTCGAGATTCTGAAAAAAGTAGGGGTAAGCTATAGGGATAGACGGGTCATATACAATATTTACAACAACCAAGAGGGAATAATAAGAGTGGACGATCAAGAACGAAGTGCTCGTATTAAGAAGGGTGTAAGACAAGGCTGTAGCTTTTCGCCCCTACTCTTCAATCTGTACATCGAGGAAGCAATGATGGAAATAAAAGAAAGGATCAGGAGTGGAATTAAAATACAAGGTGAAAGGATATCAATGATACGATTCGCTGATGACATTGCTATCCTGAGTGAAAGTGAAGAAGAATTAAATGATCTGCTGAACGGGATGAACAGTCTAATGAGTACACAGTATGGTTTGAGAGTAAATCGGAGAAAGACGAAGGTAATGAGAAGTAGTAGAAATGAGAACAGCGAGAAACTTAACATCAGGACTGATGGTCACGAAGTCAGTGAAGTTAAGGAATTCTGCTACCTAGGCAGTAAAATAACCAATAGCGGACGGAGCAAGGAGGACGTCAAAAGCAGACTCGCTATGGCAAAAAAGGCATTTCTGGCCAAGAGAAGTCTGCTAATATCAAATACCGGCCTTAATTTGAGGAAGAAATTTCTGAGGACGTACGTCTGGAGTACAGCATTGTGTGGTAGTGAAACATGGACTGTGGGAAAACCGGAACAGAAGAGAATCGAAGCATTTGAGATGTGGTGCTATAGACGAGTGTTGAAAATTAGGTGGACTGATAAGGTAAGGAATGAGGAGGTTCTACGCAGAATCGGAGAGGAAAGGAATATGTGGAAAACACTGATAAGGAGAAGGGACAGGATGATAGGACATCTGCTAAGACATGAGGGAATGACTTCCATGGTACTAGAGGGAGTTGTAGAGGGCAAAATCTGTAGAGGAAGACAGAGATTGGAATACGTCAAGCAAATAATTGAGGACGTAGGTTGCACGTGCTACTCTGAGATGAAGAGGTTAGCACAGGAAAGGAATTCGTGGCGGGCCGCATCAAACCAGTCAGTAGACTGATGACAAAAAAAAAAAAATGGTTAAGGCGAAGCTACTAGCGATTACTCGCCGGAAACTATAGGGAGCTGTGGTACGCGGCCGCGTGACTTGATATGACGTGATGGGAGAATCCCTCCATGCATCATATTATGCACGATCGCAGACACCGCAGACAAAACTTAATCACTGAACTCTTAGATCACGGTACACAGCGGGTCACCTGCCAAACGGACACAGTCGATGACTTTGTCAAACATTATCGCCGGCTCTACCGTGCTAATGATTGGGGCGCCCTGGACTTCAATCCTATCGCCGTGGACGTTCCACGCACTGTCACAGTTGAGGAAGGATTTAGGTTCATGCAACCTTTTACCTCTGAAGAGGTCACTGTCGCTATCTTGATTGGTGCACTTTGCAAGTCGCCAGGCGTCAACGGACTACATAATGAATTTTATTGTACGTATTGTGATCTCATGTCTACACGATGGACGGAGTTGTATCATGAACTGATCATATCTGCAGCTGCTATTCCACAAGTTTTTGTCGAGGGCATTGTTGTTCCAGTTCATAAACCGACACCTGGAATTACGTTTCATTACCACGCTATTACCTTACTAATTACTCACTACAAAATTTTTGAGCAGTTATTTGTGGCGCGCTACAGTTACCTCTTACCAAGTGACCTCTCAACACAGTAAAATACGCCAGGTGCACAGTTAGCGTCCAGACAGCCAATGGAGATTTTCGTGACGTGATTCCGCTGACAGAGACTTGCAGACTTCTTGCGGCGATCCAAGCCGTAGATTTGACGTCAAGCTTGACGAGGTCATCCACGGGTAGGCTTCCTGGCCCGGTTCATCAGTGTCATTCGGCGGCTCTTATGCAGCGCATGTTCGTTGGTCCAGGTCAATGGGCGAGTGGTGGTTGGCTCTGAGCACTATGGGACTTAACATCTGATGTCATCAGTCCCCTAGAACTTAGAACTACTTAAACCTAACTAAGCTAAGGGCATCACACATACATGACCGAGGCGGGATTCGAACCTGCAACCGTAGCGGTCGTGCGGTTGTAACGCCTAGAACCGCTCGGCCACCCCGGCCGGCGTGTGTGTTGCTTCCGATACCGATCCAACTGTCAGTCCGCCAAGGCTGCCCCCTAACCATGCACCTTTATGCAGTGGCGCTGAAACCGCTCGTAGGTCTGCCGACGGCGCTGTTGTCCGGAATCTCCATATGCGGTTATGTATGTCTGCATACACAGGTGATCAACTCCTGCTGGCTCGTTCTCTGGAGGAGATCGCACAGATCCTCGACATCATTACTGTTAATAGAAGGGCTGCTGAAAGTGTGACGACTGTGCACATATCCACGGCACTGTCTGTTAGTCGCTGACTTCCCCAGAAGATCTGTCGCCCCTGCTCTATGTCCAACTTCTCTGCTATCTTGTTATCACCTTCATGTCGTCAATGCACCTTATAGCGGTGGTCAACTTCCGTCAAGTTTTGAGAATTAGCCGTTTGATGATCAGTTACTACGCCCTACGCCTCCTCCACCCTCTGCTTGCGTGTTGCCTACCTGCACGCCTATCTGCCAACCAGAATAGTTCATATTGCGCAGGGTCTGCCGACGATGATTAAGACAGGACGTGTTATTCAAGAGGCATTCTGATATTTTCTGAAAATTGGGTCCATCTTCAAAGTACGCTGTGACACACTTACACATTGGCCTTAAGAACGTACGCTATTGTGCGGAGGCACTTTACATGGCACGATGTACACTCCTGGAAATTGAAATAAGAACACCGTGAATTCATTGTCCCAGGAAGGGGAAACTTTATTGACACATTCCTGGGGTCAGATACATCACATGATCACACTGACAGAACCACAGGCACATAGACACAGGCAACAGAGCATGCACAATGTCGGCACTAGTACAGTGTATATCCACCTTTCGCAGCAATGCAGGCTGCTATTCTCCCATGGAGACGATCGTAGAGATGCTGGGTGTAGTCCTGTGGAACGGCTTGCCATGCCATTTCCACCTGGCGCCTCAGTTGGACCAGCGTTCGTGCTGGACGTGCAGACCGCGTGAGACGACGCTTCATCCAGTCCCAAACATGCTCAATGGGGGACAGATCCGGAGATCTTGCTGGCCAGGGTAGTTGACTTACACCATCTAGAGCACGTTGGGTGGCACGGGATACATGCGGACGTGCATTGTCCTGTTGGAACAGCAAGTTCCCTTGCCGGTCTAGGAATGGTAGAACGATGGGTTCGATGACGGTTTGGATGTACCGTGCACTATTCAGTGTCCCCTCGACGATCACCAGTGATGTACGACCAGTGTAGGAGATCGCTCCCCACACCATGATGCCGGGTGTTGGCCCTGTGTGCCTCGGTCGTATGCAGTCCTGATTGTGGCGCTCACCTGCACGGCGCCAAACACGCATACGACCATCATTGGCACCAAGGCAGAAGCGACTCTCATCGCTGAAGACGACACGTCTCCACTCGTCCCTCCATTCACGCCTGTCGCGACACCACTGGAGGCGGGCTGCACGATGTTGGGGCGTGAGCGGAAGACGGCCTAACGGTGTGCGGGACCGTAGCCCAGCTTCATGGAGACGGTTGCGAATGGTCCTCGCCGATACCCCAGGAGCAACAGTGTCCCTAATTTGCTGGGAAGTGGCGGTGCGGTCCCCTACGGCACTGCGTGGGATCCTACGGTCTTGGCGTGCATCCGTGCGTCGCTGCGGTCCGGTCCCAGGTCGACGGGCACGTGCACCTTCCGCCGACCACTGGCGACAACATCGATGTACTGTGGAGACCTCACGCCCCACGTGTTGAGCTATTCGGCGGTACGTCCACCCGGCCTCCCGCATGCCCACTATACGCCCTCGCTCAAAGTCCGTCAACTGCACATACGGTTCACGTCCACGCTGTCGCGGCATGCTACCAGTGTTAAAGACTGCGATGGAGCTCCGTATGCCACGGCAAACTGGCTGACACTGACGGCGGCGGTGCACAAATGCTGCGCAGCTAGCGCCATTCGACGGCCAACACCGCGGTTCCTGGTGTGTCCGCTGTGCCGTGCGTGTGATCATTGCTTGTACAGCCCTCTCGCAGTGTCCGGAGCAAGTATGGTGGGTCTGACACACCGGTGTCAATGTGTTCTTTTTTCCATTTCCAGGAGTGTATAATAATCAATGGCGCAGTGTTGAGGCCTCCATTCCGCACTAGTCTTCTTGTGGCAGTGTCCCTCTCCCCAACGGTCACGTGTTTGCACTCATCTTGGCATTCATTGTGGAACTCAGTTATGGTCGCGCCCAATATCCACGAATGCGCTGGCCGCGCGTAGTGTCAAACTAACCAGTGGCTCAGTGCCATATGACTGGCGGACCCTCCCGTCTCCGCCTTTGTCGTAGTGTCGATGATGATCATCACCATTTCAACCGTGTAACCGTTGCGGATGTCTGGTTGTTGAGGCGACAAATGCCTCCGCATGTTATTGACCCAGAATCACTTCTTTACCCAGCGGTGGAACATTTTCCTGCCACAAAGCCTCAGGTGGTTCTCTGGATAAAGGGCCGAACCTTGGACTACCTATACGGAGATACTCATCACTCGCGCCTTGATTTTTGGCAATACTGCACATGCGGAGGTTTCGCAATATATCCATTACAGCACGTGTTTTTCCAGTCATCTTAACAGCGTTTTTATCGCACCCTCACTAAGTTGACGTGTTCTCGACGTGGCAGGCGCCAGCCCGATTCGAAAGGAACATGGCGCGCCAGTACCTTGGACTGGGCCCGCCTGCCATCCTTTAGCACCTCGTGGCGTTACCGGTGTTCCGGATGGGTGAATTAGTTTTAATTTGTTTTCACTATATATATGTGACAAAGAAAATAAATAACTAAAATAAAAATGACGGGTGTTAGGGTGCTGCACAGTGATGGCTGGGGGGAGGAATCGTGGCCAGGCCTTGGGATTCGACCCCAGCCCACTTGTCTCCTCCAGCCTGTAGCTGACTGTGACTCTGATACGATAAATAGAAAATAAAAAAAGTCATGAAAGAAAATAAAACTAAAATGAAAAATAAAAATGTAACTATACAGACGGAAATTTACTTCTTTCAAAGCATAAAAACAGGGGTGGGGGAGGGGGGAGGGGGGGGGGGGGGAGAGGGAGCATCTTTGATAAGAAAATGTCGGTAGAGTACTTGCCCGCCAAAGGCAAAAGTCTCTAGTTCGAGTCTCGGTCTGGTACACAGTTTTTATCTGCCAAGAAGTTTCATATCAGCAGAGACACTGCTACAAGTGAAAATTTCACTAAGGGGGAAAAAAAACTTTTTGATGTCACGGCGACAATGAGATTATTAGTGACGAATCGTAACTACGGATTGGGGAAAGACCGCGAAGGAATTCCCACTGGTCTTTTTCGACGCAACCATGCAGGTTTTTGCCTTGGGATACGGGCATCTATGCGTCCAACCTTTTAGCTTACGTGGGCCACATTCGAAGAAGACGCGTACTTTTGGGCCGCTGAGAAGAGAGAGAGAGAACGGGATATACCAATGAGAGAACAGCACCGTGTGGCGTGAGTACTGAATAGGAAATATTCAATTTATCAACAGTTTTCATCAGCAGAATTTTACGGATTTTGTAGATTTTTTACCTATTGTGTGACAGATGCTCCCTTCTTGGGCCCCACTGGTGCCACATTGTCCGTCGGGCCGCGGGTTCGACACCCTTTCCTTAGAGGGATCACGGAAAACCTAAATATGGATGACCGGAAGGGGACTTGAGTTTCTGTCCCTCGCTATCAACTACGACAAATCTGTCCATGTTCCAACACAACTCAAAAAAAAAAAAAAAAAAAGAGCTAACATCACAACTAATGAACGTGGCAGTAAATTTGTGAAAATCCATCTCATACGGAGGCATATTGACAGTGCTTCAACCCGCTCATCTTCCGCGAATGGCCTAAAAATACGAGAGACTGGCACTCTTGTGATAATCAGTGTTCGTCGTCCTACACACACATGCATTGAGGACGACTCATTAGCAAATATCGGAAACACTCCACTCTTGCGACAAAGAATGGCAGTAATTAATTCTGCTAATTAACACAGAATCATATTCCGCAGTATGACGGCATGGCGATGTTAATTTCAGTGACATTCTCTGAGGGCATTCTGTGAAGTTGACTGACGCGTCGCTGCGGATGTTTGTTACACCGTCACGTCGGCTGTACCTCGCACTGTGTGGCTGTAACGCCCATAACCACACCTGGTAGTGGCTAAAGCCCGTGCTGCGACACTACCGTTCTGCTGCGAATGTTTTCATTATTTTGAACATTTACACCCAGCAGCATATGGACGCTGACATACGGACAGAGCGCCTGCCGGGCCTCATAAATATTGGCTGCAGATTATTATGCATGGAATAAATCTAGTCCGCCGTTATTCAACGCCAGCGACATTAGGGCTCCCATCATTCACGTATCTCATTTTCAGAGAGCTCCAGCCAAGCGCTTTGCGCTGTGAATCTGAGTTGCAGTAGGGACGTCGAGACCAACTGCACAACTAAACTCGTTTGTACAAAACTCTTGCAAGTCGTACATTTTTCGGTTCTTATATAGCTATTAAGGAGTACTTTCCACATCGGTGTGAAGGTATTTTACGCTGAAATATATGTTAAGCGCTAAAGTTAGTCAGCCAAAGTCAGGAATCATGTGAAGCACATATTACCAGGTTTCTAATGTATTAGGTTTGTAATGTAGCCTTTTCGCCAAGCATCGATCACTTTTCGTTTCTCCTTTTCTTTTCTTCCCTACACAAACTGGGATAAGTAGCACCCCTTGACGTGGAAAGTACCGTGAACTTAGGAATCAACGGTAGTAAAATGTTATTTGGGTGTTTTGAAGTTGAATAATGAGCGATTCCGACTTGAGGCTCAGTTTTCCCTGTGTTATTGAGATTTTCGTTGTAAAAAAAAAGCGAGGACATTTATAAAGAAACTTGCTACCCATCCTTACTTCATACGGGTAGCACAAAGCATCTATGACAGGACACCTTGTCTGGCATAGCGGTAATTTTGTTTACGGGCCATGGCATAGAATTATGCGTGAGATTCAGAGAACAATGTTAGCTAAATGAATACAGTCACTCACATATAACGTAAAAGATCTAAGCAGCGCACACCAGAAAAGTTCTTACGAGGCATGAATCTCAAAGGCTCCATATTTAATTGGCGTTTGGAGTGTCAACTCGTGGCAACTATAACAGTAACCCAGTGTGTGTTCGTTTGTATGTGTGTGTGTGTGTGTGTGTGTGTGTGTGTGTGTGTGTGTGTGATGTGTGTGTGTGTGTGCGTGTGCGTGTGCGTGTGCGATTGGATATATTTTTGTTTGTAGTATCTGATCTGTCGGAGGCTGCAATGGTCACATAATCTGATTCATAGGTAAAGGAGGTGTGAGGCTTCGATTCATTTGTAAGATACTGTCTAAATCCAGTCAATCTATAAAGCTGGTTAGTTACAAAATACTCGTCTGACCCTTTCTGGAATATTGCTCAAGTGTGTGGGACCCATACCAGATAAGCCAGTCAGCGTGGCCGAGCGTTTCTAGGAGCTTCAGTCTGGATACGGGCGACCGCTACGGTCGCAGGTTCAAATCCTGTCTCGGGCATGGATGAGTGTGATTTCCTTAGGTTAGTTAGGTTTAAGTAGTTCTAAGTTCTAGGGGACTGACGACCTCAGAGGTTAAGTCCCACAGTGCTCAGAGCCATTTGAACCATTGAACCCATACTAGATAACACTAACATGGGGATACTGGCGGCGTACAAAGAAGGACAGCAGCAATACTGAAAAGTTTATCTGATGGGCGGAAGTCCGTTACGATAATGCCGAAAAAGTCTGAACAGGTAGACGCTTGAAGGTAGAAATCAGTGATTTACAAATCAGATTCCAGACCAAGAAGTGCCACTGACTGTTACGGTAGCTGTGTTGAAGTGTGGAGGCAGTATTAGTTCCTCTGGAAAATAGAAGAGAAAAGAGTGTGAGAGGATAAAATGATGTGGGCGCCAATAGAGGAACCGGTCACAGGACATAAGTACTGCAAAAAACATATTTAAAAATGTCATGAATTATAAGGCAAGTATTATATGTAAAATGATTACTAAATGTTGGGAAAAATCGTTAGGAGCAGTTGGTTCATCAAAACATACTTAATAGCGGATAAAATAATTTCAAAACCATTAATGACGGCACATTTTGATACCATGATTAACTCCCTGATGAAACGACGCGAGCAAAACCTGTGGTTTCTTCTTCCCTTTGGAACAGAAAAACCGGGAGTACGACAACGTACGACAGACAGAACACTGGCCCCACAATGCCAATGGATCCTACGAATATGTTCTCCAGAACACACAATCACCGGGAAGTTCCGGTCTCAGCGAAAGTCTCAGTAAGAGAATGTGTATTGAGCTGGGAAACACTACACAGGATATAGTGACGAGATTCTGAGCCCGTCACTGGGATTTCCTGCTAGGGCTCAATGGTAGCGTACTATGTGGCAGTAGCACTATGCAGCATCCGGTCATGTACAAAGGTTCTCACATACTGTCCTTGTAAATGCACCTGAAACCTCACAAAATATCGAATGAAATCTTCTTTATAGCACGTTCATTTGGTACAGAACGGTGAGAGGGATGTAGGTGGATTGGAAGATATTATCGTCGGGGGTGAATGAAAGCCATAAATTCGAAGAAAATATTCACGTATATTGAAGTTTATGGTTTTCAGACGGGACAAGAGGGATGTACTTTATGCCGTATGCCAGTCGTATGGGCAGTATGAGTAAGTTGCCAAAAGTTAAAAGATAGTTGAAAGGAGTAATAATATTTCCGGTAAGAGATCTGAATAACAGAGATAAGGGGAGACGCAAGTTACAATGGAGACAAAGACCAGTGGAAATCTTTAATAACAGAGACGCTAAATAAAAGTTAACATAATTCAGAAGTCTCTCTGTACAGGCAGTCACATGGCCCTTCTTCCACGTCTCCTCATTGGTTATTGAAAGAACTCTGGGCGACGCTGTTTATCAGTACTGGATTTGCGTTGCCGTTGGACTCTGGTCTATCAATACAGCACCCTTATGGTGGCACGTGTAGGTGACTGGGTGGTAAATGTAAGATCTTACCGAACTAAAAACACAACAAAAACCATTAATTTGCAGGGGGCCACGTTTCAACTGACAACTAGGTTTGGACAATGATTATCGATAGCCGATGGCGTTTTTCAGTCAAATTATTGTCAAGTAATCATTCACGTACACAAATTCGTTGACTAGTGAAAATCAAGTGAAGTGTCTCGTGTACGGTTCTTCATGAACGTTAATAGTGGTTAAGACGGCTCCTCGTTAAATATAATCTGTATCGTAGCTTAATATCCTAGTAGCCGGCCGATTTGGCCGAGCGGTTCTAGGCGCTACAGTCTGGAACCGTGCGCCCGCTACGGTCGCAGGTTCGAATCCTGCCTCGGGTATGGATGTGTGTGATGTCCTTAGGTTGGTTAGGTTTAAGTAGTTCTAAGTTCTATGGGACTGACGACCTTAGATGTTAAGTCCCGTAGTGCTCAGAGCCATTTTTAATAGCTTAGTACAAATTGCTCCATTTTGCTCTGGTTAATTCCGGTCCTTCCTACACGCCCAATTACTGAGTTGTGTCTATACCCAATCAGTTCGGCCCCGAGTTTATATTTGTATTGTTGGTTTTTGACAATAATAAACGTAAATGTTTCCTTGTTTCGTCATTAATTTGTATTTTCATTACATTTTCGCAGCCGATGGGAGCCATTTGCATTTCAATTCATCAATTCTACTACATTTCGACGCCCAGCATGTAGCCATTTGCATGTCATTATTTCCTTTGAGTTCACTATTACAGTTCCAACCGAATGAACGTTTAGGTCATAAATCAGTTTAAATATTACCCCTCGCTCAGGGAGGCACACACAATTGCAGAATACAATAACTATTATTTCTGTAATCATTAACAAAAATAATTTAAACATCAGTGGGAATGAGTTTGCAGGTTTAAAAAAATAACATGACAGAAATTACATGTAAATCTTACACTGTAGTGTGAAGATGTCCCTAATGATTATAACTACGAATTTATTTTTGTCACGATGAGGTTACCTTTAAATTTTCTTTAGCGCTTCAAAATGGCTCTGAGCACTATGGGACTTAGCATCTAAGGTCATTAGTCACCTATGACTAAGGACTACTTAAACCTAACTAACCTAAGGACATCACGCACATCCATGGCCGAGACAGGATTCGAACCTGAGACCGGAGCAGCAGCGCGGTTCAGGACTGAAGCGCCTATAACCGCTCGGCCACTGCGGCCGCCTTTAGCGCTTCACACGGGAAATACGTACAAAGGGTGTAAAATCGGGAATGTGTATTCTTTATAGCACAATGATTACTCTTCTAAAGAGTCTTCAAAGAAATTGTCTAGGCGTCCCAGTGCTTAATTACACACAATGATTATAAGGGAAGTTTCCTAATTGTAGTAGCAGTTTTCACATTCACTGCGATAGGTTTTTCCGAAAGCAAATCGCTTTCGTAGCGGTCGAATCACACATACCTCGGTCGCTGGGGTAGCGATAACAAGGGAGGTTGCAGCCAAGCTTGAAACTCACCATGGAACTGCTTTGATGCAGATATGTTGGACGAGGGAAGGGATATGGAAGCCGCAGGAGTCTGGAATTAGGAAGCCTCATACACGCTCCTCTGTTGTTGTTGTGGTCTTCAGTCCAGAGACTGGTTTAATGCAGCTGTCCATGCTACTCTATCCTGTGCAAGCTTCTCCATCTCCCAGTACCTACTACTGAATCTGTTTGGTGTATTCATCTCTTGGTGTCCCTCTACGATTTTTACCCTCCACACTGCCCTCCAATAGCAAATTGGTGATCCCTTGATGTCTCAGAACATGTCCTACCAACAGATCCCTTCTTCTAGTCAAGCTGACTCTCTCCCCTAGTGGCCTGAAAGCCGCTGCCCGGTCTACTGCAAACGGGCGCTCCACGAACCTCTCCCACACGTTCGTGGGTCGTGTAGGAATGGCGCTCGCAATCGACTTCCTGTGCAGTCACGGGGCAGGCGCTCCATAGTAGTGTCAGCTAATCCATCCGTGACAGCGGATGCACTGATTACCAAGGTTACACTGTTGTACTGAAAGGCACATGAATCAGCGATAATTTTCGGCATGACCAAGACAGAATTGCGTGTATAACTCGTCAGTCATAAATGACAAGTTACGCACAGTTTGTAATCTGGATAAAAGTATCATCTTCAGTTTTGAGAAGCTCAAGCACTGTATGCAGTGTGGGTGATTCTTGTTACTCTCTGATGAAATACGTAGTACCGCACAGTTGCTGCGGGAGTTTACTAATATCCTAGTAATCATTATGAGAGGAACAATTTAACGGTTCATGCTCAACAACTTCAACAACTTATGGGTCATCAGTTGTTACCCAATGTAAGATAATATACAGTAGTGTTTATGACAAGGTAGTCCAACTGTCCCTATGGTCAAAGCACGTACAATGAACTGCTTTCAGGAAATATTAATTTGTGGCATCACCCTCAGGCAATCTTTCGCCACAGGAGTGTGTAGCACGTCCACCTACGTAACTGTGCAGCTCGGAGCTAAATTAATACCGGTGTAGCGTCCTGCAACACGCCTTTCTACCGCAAGTGGTGAGCTGGATCGCTACGTGCTATAGCGCAACGCTGCAGCCACGGAGCCGTGTACGTTATAGTAAGTGTACTCTGTCACACGAAACCCAGCAGGAGGAAATGCAAAAGCTTTCAACGCAAGCATTTGCCGCATTTCGGTTTGGATTCCGACTTTCACCGGCGAGGTGACAGTCTCCAGGACAGCCATCGGTCAAACGTTTGGCTAAGCAGCTAGAGAAAAATCGAGGAGAATCATCAAATAGCTGATGCCGCTGGTCTCCGAGTCGTCTCTGTGGTGTCACCGCCAGACACCACACTTGCTAGGTGGTAGCCTTTAAATCGGCCGCGGCCCGTTAGTATACGTCGGACCCGGGTGTCGCCACTATCAGTGATTGCAGACCGAGCGCCGCCACGCGGCAGGACTAGAGAGACTCCTTAGCACTCGCCCCAGTTGTACAGCCGAATTTGCTAGCGACGGTTCACTGACTACAGACGCTTTCATTTGCAGAGACGACAGTTTAGCATAGCCTTCAGCTACGTCATTTGCTACGACCTAGCAAGGCGCCATATTCAGTAATTAGAATGAATTCTGAACAGACAATATTGTGAATCATGTACCGTCAAGAGCGGCGTTCATCATTAATGAATTAAAGTTACATATCACACTAATTACGTCCGCTTTCTGAATTCTCATTCCTTGTCATGTTCCAGACCTCACGTCAGTATAGTTCTTCCTTCCTCACGCCAGCCTGCGTGAGCTAAAACGCGTGCATTTCGGCCTCCTCTAGTAACACGGTGTTGGCTCTTCTGCCAACACTACAGTCTCCTAGCCCTGATGATTCTGTACTACGAAATGGTGCCACTGACGCAAATCTGCCCATAGTTCGCCACAGCTGGACGCTCCAGACGGTCTCCGGGGGTCCTGGGTTCAATATGGGGCATCGGCTCACCTATTCCAGCCACTTGTGCTGCTTTCATGACCTTTCTGGCTTTGTTCTTGTAATAGCGCGCAGTTAGTGTGGTATGATATTTGTTGAAGGTATTCACTGTCAAAGCTGTGTTGTCGTTGGGTATAATCTGTCACTTGAATTGTGCCCAAAGTACTTCTGTATCAGGATACTCGGCACATAAATAAGAAATTATTTTGTATGTATAAGGGGCAAGTCCTTGGACTCGATTTCTTGTTCGTGTGCAAAACGAAAGTAATTAATTCCAATCTTTCCAACTCCCAAGCCAAAGTTCAGAGTAATTTCAATAAGATGTAGCTACTACAGACAGGATACTGATGTTGTTTAAATATTGGGATTTTAATTTTCTTTTGGAAGAGTGAGATATAATATGAATCTCAAAAAAAGTTAATCCTCACTCCGGTTCCCAGAACTGCTGAAGATAGACGTTGACTGTGGATATTGTATCACAGACACAGTCCCTTTGACTGTTCAGAGGTGTCGCTAAACTCGCCCAAAGATGTAAACAACCATGCATGAGCAGCGCCTATTAAACGGAGAGGTTCCGACGGACGATCATTTCCAGTCATTCCACCAGGAAGGAGGTACACGGCTCGTGTTGTCTGTAGTTCGACCATGCCTAGTCAGACAGTACCGCGGTTCGATCGCGTCAGCATTGTTACTTTGTGCCAGGAATGGCTCTCAGCAAGGGAATTGCCCAGGCGTCTCGGAGTGAACCGAAGCGATGTTGTTTTGACATGGAGGAGATACAAAGAGACAAGAAGTGTCGATGACATGTCTCGCTCAGGCCGACCAAAGGCGGATGACCGCTACCTACGGATTATGGCTCGGAGAAACCCTGACAGCAACGCCACCATGTTGAATAAT
Source organism: Schistocerca piceifrons (assembly GCF_021461385.2). NCBI lineage: Eukaryota > Metazoa > Arthropoda > Insecta > Orthoptera > Acrididae > Schistocerca > Schistocerca piceifrons. The sequence goes on along the minus strand of NC_060139.1, from coordinate 462,673,255 downwards.
GCTTTCCGTGCAGGCACAGGACGTGACGTCGCGTTACGACTCAACTGTGTGCAATATGCTGCATGAAGCGCAACTTCACTCCCGACGTGCATGGCGAGGTTCAGCTTTGCAACCACGACTCCATGCAGCGCGGTACAGACGGGCTCAACAACTTGCCGAATGGACGGCTCAGGATTGGCATGACGCTCTCTTCGCCGATGAGTGTCGCATGTGCCTTCAACCAGACAATTATCGGAGACGTGTTTGGAGGTAACCCGATCAGGCTGAACGCGACACACTGTACAGCGAGTGGAGCAAAGTGGAGGTTCACTGCTGTTTTGGGGTGGCGTTATGTGGAGCCAACGTACGCCGGTGATGGACATGGAAGGCGCCATAACGGCTGTACGATACGGGAATGCCATCCTCCGACCGATAGTACATCCGTATCGGCAGCATATTGGCGAGGCATTCGTCTTCATGGACGACAATTCGCGACCCCATCATGCACATCTTGTGAATCACTTCCTTCAGGATAACGACATCGCTCGACTAGAGTGGCCAGCATGTTCTCCAGACATGAACCCTATCGATGTGCCTGGGGTAGATTGAAAAGGGCTATTTATGGACGACGTGACACACCAACCATTCTGAGGAATCGCCGTTGAGGAGTGAAACAATCTGGACCAACAGTGCCTTGATGGGACTGTGGATAGTATACCACGAGGAATACAGGCATGTATCAATGCAAGACGACGTGCTACTAGGTATTAGAGGTACCGGTGTGTATAGCAGTCTGGACCACCAACCCTGAAGGTCTCGCTGTATGGTGGTACAACATGCAATGTGTGGTTTTCATGAGCAATAAAAAGGGAGGAAATTATGTTTATGTTGATCTACATTCCAATTTTCTGTACAGGCTCCGGAACTCTCGGAACAGAAGCGACGGTAAACTTTTTTGAAGTGTGTGAAAGGTTCAATTTAAAAGCCAAAGGTCAACATAAATATGTGGACTGTAAATTGTATATGCCTGACCACTGATAACAGAAGTATCGTTGGCTAACGCATCAGGTTAGATTTCAGCATAGTTTCTTGTTCTTTTAAAATTTATATCTAGCGAATTTCCTATGGCAAAATTTATTCTTAATGTAGTGGTAAGTGAAAAATTGTAAAATCTGCAAGTGTTATCTTATTTCAAGGACAGAGATAAATATTTTTACAGTTTTTTCAAATAAACTGTGGCAACCCAGGCGGTCTCACTGAGGTTGGAAATGGTAAATTCTGGAATTATTGTAGTATTCTAAGAAAAGAGGAAAATATTTGTATTTTTTTAACTTCTTGTTATTTAACTTTTTTCCAGAATTTGGATTCCTTTTGTTTTCCAATTCAGTTTAGAAATTGCTGGAACTTAGGTTGTGTCACTGAGATTTGGGCCCTGGACCGCTACAATATGTATTACAGAAATATGAGAACAAAAGTGACAATAAAGGTAAAGAAATAACCTTTACACTAGAGAAAAACGAGAAGAAACTGAATACATTACCTTACCCTTTTATGGAACCGTATCAGATAGAATATCCCATAATTCCATAATTTTCAAAAGAATAATGCACGAATCGTGTTTCGCACGATCAACAAAATAGGGACAGTAGTCAGACAAACCACCCACAAAACAAAACCATTTACATAATCAAGAATTTATAAAATCAGATGTGAGGAAGATGAAAGTGTCTTCGTGGAGCAAACAGGCAGATGTTCATCCAGCAGAGAGCACACCAACATTAGCGAGAATTTTAAATTTCTATTCTATACACATCTATCATACTACAATCATAGCGCCGGCAGCATCGAGGAATCTTTGAAAGTACTACGTACGGAGGTAGAGAAAGACAGAGTAATGGACGCTCTAGAAGAAATTGAGATTTGCAGCTTTTTCACAAAACAAACATAATTTATATTCAATGGACAAACGGGCCACAGGAATGACGATTTTCTTCGTTGTTTTAGATATTTACTCTAATGGATGATAAGAGCACACTTTTGATGCGTAAACCTGTTGTTATATACTTACATTGCACACTCAAAATTACAGTATGCAAATTAGAATGTCATGATCGATAATCGAGTTTTATCACTAACTGGCTGCTCTTTGACGTGTACGCAATTATGTTGTAATCCCTGCGCAACGTCAATCTGCATGACAAATACTAGTAAGTATATTAATGTCAACAAACGCCAAAAGTGGTTGTATGTGTTTCTAACCCCATATTACATTGTCTTCAATACGTTGTTTTACCTTTTGTAGGTACTCGAAAATTCCGCAATCGCCGAAATTGCAGTAGTAAAACAAATGAAATAACAGCCCTACAAATATTAGTAGTTGGGTTGGGGTTGCTTGGGGGAAGAGACCAAACTGCGAGGTCATCGGTCTCATCGGATTACGGAATGAAGTTCCGCGTGCCCTTTCAAAGGAACCATCCCGGCATTAGCCTGGAGCGATTTAGGGAAATCACGGAAAACCCAAATCAGGATGGTCGGACGCGGGATTGAACCGTCGTCCTGCCGAATGCGAGTCCAGTGTGCTACCACTGCGCCACCTCGCTCGGTATTAGTAGTTATTAATATAAGTTGTATCATCAGAAACCGTAAATTATTTTATTAATACTTTGAATAAATCTCGCACACAGTCATTACACGCACATAGTGCATATTGTATTTTATTTATTTATCTACGAATTTCCGTGGGAGAATGCCAGCCAAAGCCAGCTGGTCTTGGAAAGAGTCAATACGTAGTTTACAGCACACTAATTAGAAATGAAAATATATAAACGAAGGATTTAAATTTAATATAACACGGAAGAAAACCGAGTGTACAAATAAACCAGTGCAGCGAAAATTTCTCAAGTACTGCGAAGAGCTCCTATACAGGATAGGAGAAGCGTGCCTCAAGAAAGCCTTTCAACTTTTATTTGATACTTGGTGCTTATCACCCTTGTCTTCAGTTGTTCTGGAAACCTGTGGATATGGAACCTGCTGAATAGTGCACTCTTTCTATACAACGCTGAAGTAAGTGTTATCCAAGTGCAAATCATTTTTCCAAGGATCAGTCTCTGAATAAATGCTGCAGTTTATTTCAGAACTAGTCGGTTTTGTCAACAAGAAAGCCGATGATGGAATGTATGTACAGGGACGGTGGCCTCAGAATTTCGAAACACCTTAATGTCCTACACGAAGTTGATGAACTCACAGTTTGGATCAGTCTGACCTCCCGCATTCTTGGTGATTCTACGCTATACGAGATATCAGTATGGAAGTAAGGAAAGTAAACAAGTATTACTGTTGCAGTGTCACAGACAGTAGAGATCATTCTTACAGTGAAGACAGTACCATTCTGTTTGTGACAAGGTGTTCAACGTAGTACTTCCAAGTAGGCTTTCCATCTAAGAAACTTGCAGAACTAGCACGCCTGGAAGAAAGGATATTGCGGAGACATGGATTAGCAACAGACACAGTCTGCAAGGTTCGCAGGAGAGCTTCTGCGAAGTTTGGAAGGCGGGAGACGAGGTACTGGCAGAACTGAAGGTGTGAAGACCGGTCGTGAGTCGTCATTGGGTAGCTGAGTCGCTAGAGCACTTTTCCGCGAAAGATAAAGGTCCAGATTTCGCGTCTCGGTCCGGCACACAGTTTTAATCTGCGAGGATGTTTCATATCAGCGCACACTCGGCTGCAGAGTGACAATTTTGTTCAAGAGAACAGAAGTTTTAAAACATGGTGCTCCAGAAGAATTATGAAGATTAGATGGGTCGATCAGGTAACTAATTAGTAATTCCTGAATAGAATTGAAGAGACAAGAAATTTGTGGCACAATTTGACCAAAAGAAGGGACCGGTTGATTGGATACATCCTGAGCCTTTATCGATCAGCAGTTTAGTATTGGAGGATAGTCTGGGGTAAAAATCGTAGAGGGACACCAAGAAATGAATACAGTAAGCAGATTCAGAACTACGTAGGTTGCAGTAGTTACCCAGAGATCTAAAGGCTTACACAAGATACAGCAACATGGAGAGCTGCATCAGCCCAGTCTATCGACAGAAGACCACCACCATTCAAGTTACTGGAATGATGAATAAGAACACATGTCTTCAAAACGAAATGGATTTTTTTTTTGTTCCGAAATTGTTATCAGCTTTGAAAAGAACATGAAATGGATAACAACACTTAATATCTAATGACAAAACATAATGTGCAGTAAGAAACAATGTGAAGATACCAATACAGCAGGATCAGGTATACTGGCACCCATTAGTCGATGTTCTGGCATGATTTACGTATGACATTTGTTGGAATTGGCGTTTTATACATTGAAAAGACGGCGATCACATTGTCTGAGATGTGCTTTTACAGACTGATGTGGACTGAAAGATAAGAAATCAGTAGGTTCTATGCAGAAACGGGGAAGAAAGGAATGCAAAACACTGATTAAAACACGGGACATGTGTTCACACATCACGCCACGAAATTACTTCCGTGGTGCTAGAGAGGGTCGTAAACGGCGGAAGCCATAGGGAAAGAGACAGGCTGGAATATATCAAACAATTAACTTGGAGTAAAAGTACTCCTCTGAGATGAAGACGATAAAATCCTGCTACCTTGTGTTACAGAACCAACCACTATTGACAAGTTCATCAATATTTCACAATTTAGCCAAGGGGCAGTGTAATCCAGTACCGAGTTCGTAGTGTTAAACTCTTTTTTGTAGTACCAAACAAGATTAGCTGATGTAGTAACGTAGATTCTTATCTGTTTTACGGATATAAACCATCAAGCACTATTGATCTAATACGTTTCATAGGAAAGAGCTGCTCGGCAAATACTGTACATATAGACCGATACACGGGCTGAATTGCGATTTAATTTTACGACTATTCCCCGAAACACGGTTCATGCTTACGCCAACCTTATGATACCAATATCACAAGAAACGGTTCATGAGGAAAACGTTGATGTGCAGACATATAATTGTTTAAATTATCAGTCTGTAGTTAGTAGTGGGAATAAGTTCTTATATTGCATCGCGGAGAAAACTAGAAGTGACCTAACGCCCTAATGTTCGATTATGAAGAGAGTGGCTAAAAATCTACAGTCTGAAAAGCTTATGTGTGAAATGGGAAAAATGGGAGACCGATTGAAAAGCTATTTCTCTAAAGACGCATTTAGTCACTGAGTACGTCAGTTCATTGCATATGACTTTATTCGGTGCTAGACGATTACTGCAACCATAATCTTTTCGGTAGACCAAGAGAAGTAATGAGGATGTTTTTGGGTCTGTAAGAGATTAAGTATGGGTGATAGGATGGATTCTTAGCGCACATCAACAACTAGGTGGAAAATACGGAACGCATGCTGTTAATCGTTTCGTTGGAGACATGAAAACGTAGACACCCTGCAATGAGGTGGTTGCAATTGTTTTGTAGTGATTACCAGAGAAGTTTCAACAGGAGACCGAAATGCCTCACACTCTCATAGGCATTTTCGAAGGCTAGGAACAGGAATAGGGAGTGTCGGTGCTTTTTATGCTGTGAAGGCCTGCAAGGTAATAGTCCCAGAAACAACAACAAAAAGCTTGGCTACTATCACGATGTTTCTTGAACGCGCTTCCTACAGAATATTTGGAACTGAAACGCACAATACAGAACAGGCTCTCTAGCAGATAAGCACCAATCTGTCGGAGACTTGAGGGAGGGAAACTACGTCATTCTCGCGTCTCCCTGTGTCTCCGCCATTTGTTAAGTAGACGCAGATTGTGTTACTGGGCGGTTCTGCTCGATGCCTTAGTCTGCTCTCAGACAACGACTTTTGCGAGCGTTCAACACAAAAATATCTTAGCAGACACCCCTGGGCTTTTCAGCTGCAGTTACAAACATGAGCGAAAGTTCCTATTGATGCGTAATTAACTGAAGCAGCGAAACTGCAGTGTTTAAGTTCAGAGCGCCGTTTATCACTGTGAGTGTCGGAAACAAAATAAAATAAACGCGGAAGTCCTCTCGAAGCCCCATTAACATCACTGTATGATAATATCTGCAAGAACAAAGCTGTCTCCTAAGTCTGCACTATCGTACAGCGACGATTATTAGTGATTAACGTTCCCGGCTTAAGGCAAAACTGGTAACTACCGAGTATGGTACATCAAATTCCTTAGCATGGAGTTTCAACTGTGGGGATAGCTTAAGTCACGTCCACATGGCAACTACTGCGGCTCGGGAAGAATTAAACAACGAACGCAGGACTTTGGTCAACTGTTGCGACGTCTTCCCGCAGGTCGAACTAAATTATTCCGTGTGGACATGCAATGTCTATTATCTTTCCTTTTAACTGTTTAGGAACCTCACATGAGTCTTAATATCACTTGCAAAAGTGCTACCTTGCATCACACTGAGAAGGAGATGAATGTGGAGTGACTCAGGTACACGTCTGTTCTTACTGTTTCTGCATACAGATACGATTTATGCCTGGTCACTATGTCACAAATGACAGCTTCGTCAAAGTAAATGCAAGATGTGCAAGGGATTGTGAAAATATTTAGATTTAATAAAACTGTTAACTCTAAAAGTATTAAATTTGTTGTGCGCGACGTTATTTATATAAAGGCTAAAGGGATGAAACGATAGCTCCCCGTATAGATTTATTTGTATTCGAATCAGTGAGGGGGAGGATATACTGAATTTCAGCTGAAGTGCTGCATTAAAAATCGGACATCACGGTGGTGAATCGGACGAAAACATTGGCAGGCTACCACGTGATTCTCGGTAAAAACAGTGAAATTTTGAACGAAAGTCTAAAAAAGTTAAGTCAAAAACTATTACATGTGTTCATCTCTTTCTGTAGTGGCTATTTTTAACTATTTATATTTCCTTCTTGCACTGCACAGCAAGTAGGACTCTTCTGTTGGTAGCTTCATTCTCAGTTTGGTCAGCAAATGTTTTTCTAAGCAGTAACTGTGATGCAACATTGTCTTTGTTTTAAAGCGAAATATGTACAGTGCAGTGAAGGATTTCGATTACGAACTGATACGCAAAAAGAAGTAGCTGGGTTTCTTATTTGGGAAGAAAAATAGCTAATGACGACGTGTGGTTGTACCTATGTGCTGAATGATACATTCTGTGTACGAATCTGGCACGTGGCATCTAAACAGCAGGTTTGTCTAATTCAGTGGAACCCTATAATGACCTTGTTATTGCAATTTGTCGTTGTATAATGTGAAAACGAATTACTCTCTAGTCATTGTATTAGTAAAAACCTACATGGTGAGATACATGTAACGAGATTATACGATTTCCACAGTCTAGTAATATAATGCGTTTTGATATCATTTCTGAGAATGGCTCAGGAAACTCTTTCAGTCATATGCTACAGCTGGGCGCAAGGCTTTACACAGTTACGAGAAAAAGATACAGCTAAAATGCTTATTTGTCTTCAAGAAAGAAACTAAATTGCATTACGTCGAAGCACGTGTTCGTTAAATATGAATGAGGCAAAACACTTATAAGTTAAAATCTTTTGGGTTATTAGGCCGCGTCATATTTCTTCTAAAATGCTCGACGTTTCGACCCCTCTGCTGGGATCTTCCTCAGGATCTTTTGGTGTCCACTACTGCTAGAACACTTTCAGAGACGAGTGTAGCGTCCACTTATAAAGGGGGAATTTTCTGACGTTCGTGCTGGAGAAGTGATAGTACTGGTTAAAATACATGTGGCTACCATTGGTGGGCCATAGTCATAGGCTAATACAGAAGAAGAGGCATTGGTAGCTCATCTCCTGTGGATACCATTGGTGGTCATCGTCATTGGATAGAAAGGAACTGTTCCACACTTATGCTGGAGAAGGGTTATTGGTTGAAATGCCTGCTAGCACTATTGGTTGGTCGTCATCAGTGGCTAGATTCGAAACGACGACCAACCAATAGCGGTAGCGGTAGCAGGAATTTCAACCAATAACCCTTCTCAAGCATAAGTGTGGAACAGTGCCTTTCTATCCAATGACGATGACCACCAATGGTATCCACAGGGGATGAGCTACCAACGCCCCTTCTTCTGTATTAGCCTATGACTATGGCCCACTAATGGTAGCCACATGTATTTTAACCAATTCTATCACTTCTCCAGCACGAACGACAGAAAATTCCCCCTTTATAAGGGGACGCTACACTCGTCTCTGACAGTGTTCTAGCAGTAGTGGACACCAAAAGATCCTGAGGAAGATCCCAGCAGAGAGGTCGAAACGTCGAACATTTTAGAAGAAACATGACGCGGCATAATAACCCAGAAGATTTTAACTTCAGTGACAACGGCCACGAAAGCCTGCAGAATTACATAAAACATTCATATTTTCTAGTACAGCAAATACAATCGTGGACTCGCATTCATTCCTCTTATAGTTGGCAATAGATAGTGCTTTAGCGTGGAATGTTTCTAACCTCAAGCGATACCACTGAAGTGATGTTGAATGACCTGCCAACGATGGAGTCTGTCTTTTCCTGCCAAACTCCGTGAATGGAGGAACGGAGCCGTAACAGAAGCAAATCACTGAAAAACGTGCTAACTGTTCATATGAAATAATGAAGACTATATAATTGAAAAAAATTCGATTAAGGAAAGATAATTTTCGTTCTCTTATTCAGAACCACAACTGCAACTGAAGTGTTAATAGCAGTGGCAACTGACACAAGACCAACGAACATTATTTTGTCCCCAGGCAGGTAACTTCCAAACGCGTGAAACAATGCACGCCTTATTCTTTACCGTAACTTCGAAAAAACTGAGAATTTTCGTACTGGAAAAGATTCTGAGGTAGTCTAAAGTCAAGGCAACTGCTCGCAAAGAGCAGGACATCCAGCACAGAATGCTGCTCCTGCCCCAGAATTCTTGTTTTCACTTCACATAAACTGTAGATACAAGTGGTATCAATAACAGCTTCCCATGATAGTGTGGAATGAATGATCACTTAAACTAAACTGATTATCGGCTGCTCCTAATCGCATTCTAGTACGTTATTTTCGATGGTTCAAGCTAAGTACAGGTTACCCATAATTGGAGTTTAAGTTTCAAAACGCTGCTCAGAATAACGTCGAACTTGAACAGCATATTACTGACGCAGCGGGAACCATTATGGGAAAAAAAGAAAAAGAAAATTCCATAGATTACGCTGTAAGCGTCAGAATATGCATACCAACAGACGCCCGGCACACGGCTGTCCACAGTTTGTATCCGAGACGCAGAACATGACTGTTTCCATTATGGATAGCGCAATGCAGACAAAGCTCTTTTATAAGAACGGTGACTGTGCGCCAGTAGCCCTGCAGTTGTTCTAGACGCTCAAGGATATGGAAGAAAAGGCACTGGTGCGATGTCTGTAAAGGACCTGGAGAAACTGGATTACAAAATTTGGAAGTCATGTTTTTTAATTCAAAAGTCATGTTTTTTTTAAATGCAATATGGCAGAGGCAGACAAGCAGTTAATCCGACGTCTGTCGAAGATGTGACCACAGCATTGCAGGTAGGGTCGAGCGGTGGTGTACAACCATACAGTGCATGGGGCCGGCCAGGGTGGCCGAGCGGTTCTAGGCGCTACAGTCTGGAACCGCACGACCATTACGGTCGCAGGTTCGAATCCTGCTTCGGGCATGGATGTGTGTGATGTCCTTAGGTTAGTTACGTTTAAGTAGTTCTAAGTTCTAGGGGACTGATGACCTCAGAAGCTAAGTCCCATAGTGGTCAGAGCCATTTTTTTGAACAGTGCATGGGGAATTGCTCGAAGGTTGGACATGCCTGCCAGCACGACGCGTAAAATTCTATGAAGAATCCTGCATTGCTAGCCATACAAAGTAACTCGTGTTCAGGAGTTGCTTTTTGCTGACCTGCAAGCAAAATAAACATTCGCTCTGAAATTTCTTGCTCGCTTGGAAGTGGAAAATGAATGGCCATGAAACATTACGTGGACAGACGAAGCCTATTTCCATATCCAAGCACATGACGATGTCAGAAATGCGAAGTATGGGCAACGGAAAATCCTCACGCACATCAACCGGTACTACTTCATTCTGCAAAGGTATCTGTGTGGTGCGGGTTGATGGCACCGTTTACTGTAGGGCCGCATTTTTTCAAAAAGAGTCACGTGGGTTTTATTACCGTCATTAGTAAACGCTACCAGAATCTTTAGCGCACTAACGTCATTCCAACCGTTCAAACAGCGTGCATATGCGGGTAGGATCATTTTTATACTAGATGATGTTCCTTCGCATATTTCATAGCCAGTGAAGCGGCTCGTGCAGAGGCATTTCAAAAGTGCTAGAATTATCAGCCGCTTTTCCCTGAAGCGTAGCCGTCCATATCACCTTATCTTAAAGCCGAGTGACTTCTGGATGTGGAGTTATCTGAACGACGTTGTGTTCAGGGCTCCAATTAGGAATGCAGCTGAATCGAAGACAAGCAATGCGCAACGCATTCTGGTCGTGAACCGCGACACACTCCGATCTGTTGCGGAATATTCTGTCTATTTCAACTTGTAGGTAAACGCTGGACACCAAACTGGACACGTCTTGCGCCAGTCGCACGACAGCAAACGACGTCGTTTTGTTCTTTATGCGGGTTTTGGCCCCTGGACAATAATAATCCGATGTTGTTTTGCTTCTTATACGGTTTTCAGCCTCACAACAATTAAAAACCGATTTTTCCCAGCCGATGTGATTTGACCTTGCCGTGGTGGATATCTCTACCAAACTAACAGTACGGATGAAGTAATGTGTAGCTCAAATCATTGCTGTCGTACTGCGATTCGTCTGTCACCTGTAGCCGACCCCATTCACGTTAAGACGCTTACAGCGACATCTATTTGAAATCTATTTGAAAATTTTTCGTTAAGTTTATTTTTGTTCTTTATTTTTTACCCTGAAGCAATAAAATGCTGTCCAAATTTAACGTCTGAACAGTGGTTCTCATTCTGCAGCGTTTTGAAACTGGAACTTTAATAATGGACACATTGTACTGTATAAATATTCTACTCATCAGTCATCTTTATTCATAGTATGAAGTAGTAATGAACGATAACTCATCAGTCAGTAGGGTATGATAATGGTTCATATTCCTAGAAATTCCTTACAAACTATTTGTACGGTAGCAATTGATACTTGTTACATTTTTGTTTTAAAAACACTAATTTGTAAATGGCATAGAAACACAGTCATCAAGTAAGGGCTTACATTATTCGCCACAGTATTTCAGCTTTTGCTACTTTGTTTATAGTTCTCTACAGCATTAGCTTCTAAGTTAAGTTTCAACCAACTGCGTCCATAGGACAGCTGCGAGTTCTAAGCAACATCACACCCGGAATAGTTCGATTCAGGGAAATGGTTGCGATATTTCTAGGCCAAGCTCCAGAAATCAAATCAAAAATGGTGTACCACCGTCGATGACTATAGTAACTGTAAACTGCGTGTCTTTAGGATTAAAGAAAATCCGTAACTGAGTTGTAAATGCTGCTATGTGAATTATTTTCACTGTTCGTTACATATTAGAGAAAACTGTACAGTTTTGTTTGTTGCACGTCCGATATCAACTGCATACGTTAATAACGAACTGGTAGAAAAAAAATGAATCGTGTGGGATAACTGTAATCCAAAATTTATTAATGATGTGTAACTCATAATACTTACTTTCGATGGTACGAGTAGAAATAATTTTACGCTCAGTGTTTACGTTAGTTAATCCTTCATTCGATTCGCTTTTCCGCATAATGCGAACTGTGTCACGCACAACAGAGTAAATAAACATGACGCAAATGAGTGTATTTGTTGCCGCAAAGACGTATTGTACGAGTAAATTACTTATGAACAATTCATTGAGGGAGCTGAAACTTGCGCAAGAATTGCAGAGGAAACCCTACTGAGGGAACTAATACATGCACGGTATAAACTGTCCCGAGATGCTTGTATACTGTAAAAAGTGCTTTATATAGGTACATACCACCGCAGTGAATGTGAACTGTTTTCATAAATTCATTCTACTGAACTGTAAATTATACTGCGAGATGTTGCAACAAGAATGGACATCAGTATCGAACCTGTTGAGTCAGCCATAAAGGGGCAGCAACCTTTATGTGTGCAATGCATATGTCTATCCATCTCATGTTCGATCAGCAGTTGGGCCATAACAAGGCCCTTGACCAAACTCTGAATCTGTGATGAACAACAAATGCACTTTTTCATCTCAGTGATTAAGCGAAGTGATATGGAGTCAATGAGAGAATCAAATCGCAGTGCACTATTGGGAATGAAGTGTTAACAAAGATCTGGGATACTGAAGTTTTCGGTCATACGGATTCTTTCAAACAAGGAACCACAATTAATGATGAACATTATTGCAATATGAAAAAAAGACATGAAACTTCAACAGTAGTGCGAGTGTTATGACTTCTGGACTAACATCAACGTCAGCCCCTGTTAAATTTCAGACACTGACTCAGTAATCATCAACGAGAAAACGGAAAACAGGTTTCCGAGACATATGAAGCATTATAGGCCTGCGTCTTGAAACAGGTACAGTGGCAGACGACAGTAAAAGACGACGGTCATGCGTGGTGTAGGCCATCACATGTTCCTGGCCACTTTCTTTGGAAACCAGTCAGACAGTCGTTAATCACTGCAGCACTGACAATGTGATTTTCTCTTATACAGTATTTGAGTTGACCGGTGTCAGGCAATTTTCGAATTTGTTAGGCATTACGAGAGTGGCGGTGGTGGTACGTTGAACAGTAATCGATAAGAAATACGAAATTAAGGTTCAGGATGAGTAAGTAAGGGAGAACCTAGTAAGAAATATAGTAGATAATTATTTAATAATGTAGGTTAAGAGATTATTAGAAGACACTTATTACAGGAACAGTGTTCTGATTAAAGTGGCTCAAATAGTTAAAGCTGACAATTTCGCGTGAGTAATAAGAAATAATAATTATTATATACTATGGTTAAAATATCGTGATCATATTGCCGGCGTTATACGACTGGCTCTTCACTACCAGTCGTCTTCTTGTAGTCCTCTGGCATCCATCGCGCCCCCGACATCTTGACTTAAGCTCCTCCTAGGTCGATCACGCTTTCTTCTTTCCACTGTGGTCCACTGCCACGCTTCCTTTGGTCATCGGTTATCGTCAATTCTTTCCAGATCACCATAACACTTCAGACGTTTCATCTTTATGGCGTCAGTTACTGATTTATTAACACTCATACCCTCTACTATGTTGGTATTTGGTACACGGTCCAGCTTGAAGATGCCATAACTTCGCCTCCAAAGTTAGATATCTAGTGCAAGCAACCTCTTACTCAGACGCTTTTGTGCTAACCATTTTTCTGCTCCGTACGTAGCTATGTTACAACAACTGGACGATATACCATCTGCTTCGAAGCCTGTGCTCAGCATCATCTTGGTCTCCTGCTTCAATGAGCTGGTCATCAGCGAAATTCAGCATGTATAAGTTTTCGTCCACCAAGGCGACTCCTATGTCTACCCGCTTGCTCTTCCATGCTTCAAGTGCTTAATCCACATACATTTTAAACACCGTCGGTGGCATTGGATTTCCTACTTTCAAAGATGCCATAACTTCGCCTCCAAAGTTAGATATCTAGTGTACTGTTTAATTGCTTTGCTGAAAGCAGTTGACACGTCAGTGTTCTCCACACTTAACCACCGATTGTTTTGTGGGTCCGTATCATATGACTTCTGCAAATCCACGAAGAATAAAGTGTCTCTAACCCTCTGATAATTCTTCTGCATTAAGTAATGTGAATATTCCATGAAAGAGATTTTCGTAAATTTCGTGGGGAATAATGCAAATGACACATACCATAATAGATAAGGTATAGTGACAACAGTGACAAGTGGTATAACGAACTTTTAACTGTGAGGGTTGTTACTACTTACTTGTCAAAGATACAGTAAGGGATTTACGTATTTCGATCGGTTGAATTATACGGGATAAACCATTAATATACGATTGTCTGTTTCATTAGAACATTGAATAATGCCAAAACTATATTTAAAATAGAGAAAGGGACATAGAACAGGCACTAGGCAGTTGGGTACAACTCCGTAAGTAACTACTGTTCCTCTCCTCCTCTGGACTAAATAAATTACGATCGCCCTAATTAAACTTGCAGCCGATAATATGCTTGAAATGTAGGACAAGTGTGGCAGTGAAAACTTGTAGTGGACACTCATGATTAATAATTAGAAAAGCTAGACTATTTATTGGATGTATCTCCTTCCATTTCCTACTTTATGACGAAAGTTTTCGACCATGTTAAATAACACTTGACTGTCATCAGGTCAACTGTAAAGATCAGAAGCATTATTTCGTTGACACCGTTAACGAAACAGCGGAATATTTTCTGGATACACATCTTAATGTCGAAAAGTAGATTCAGGGTTTGGAAGTAGGAGATTCAAAACGCTGTTCCATTTTGTAGCCTGTTTCGTTGCATCCGCGGAATTGAGCTGGCGTTAAGAACTTTGGTGCGGTACGCGGAGCAGGCGGACTTACCTGGAAGGCGGGCTTGTTGTGAGTGGCCTCTAGGAAGACGCAGGCGGTGTGGTGTATCTTCTCGAAGTCGTAGCCGACGACGCCGTGGCTGGTGTAGACGGGCGCACACGCCGCCAGGATGACGACCCAGGTGACGGCGATGGCGGACAGCGCGTGCCGCTGGGTGCGCAGCCCCATAGACGACACGGGGTGCACCACGGCCAGGTAGCGGTCGAACGACATCAGCACCAGCGTGTACACGCTCGCGTAGCACGTCACCACGATCAGGTACTGCACCACCTGCAACCGAGCAACCATCCAGCGTCAGCACCACTCGCAGCAAAGTCATCGGCAGATGGGTGGGGTGGTGGGGGAGTGGGGGAGGAGGGGGGGGGTTGCACCTGGGTAACGCACTATTCACTGGTGTCCTAGAGAGTCACTGTTGTTGAACACACAGCTGAAAGTGGGTTAAAAAGGTTTTCTAATAAGACTATGTAGGAGCAAGAAATCAATTCTTGCATGTGATTCGCAATCAATAAAACATCCATAATACCTCGTTGGACGCTTAGGGATAGCAGTTAATTTATTTCTGGGAAAACATATGACACTCCTATTCTTGCATTTGTATCTGACTGTGTATGAGAGCGTAGTACAAAATTTTCTGGTAATTTCCAAGAATGTTTGCCTATCGAAGCTCCAAACGGTAGATATCGAATTTGCGATTCTAAATCGATCACGCCACTGTGGTGGCGCGTATTATGAGCATGTTTATAGTGGTCACTGCAGCAGCAGCAAAAGCAGAGCGTTACTGAAATAGTTGTAATTGCAAAGGAAACCCGACATCACTCGATGTCGACGTTGTCGTCATGAGGAAGTCCATTTGATGTGTATGCCACGGGAAGAATTCCCTTTTTGCCGTAACCTGGGTAGACTCTGCAAGTGTCACGCAAAAATGCGGGTAGAGTGTGACAATTTTCTACATTGTGTAAGCATGGAATTATATTCTTCCACCTGAGGCAATCGGCCGAAGAAGCGTCTACATTACCAGACATCCCACACACTACCGTCATAAATCGGTTGGGTTTTCCTAGCATCTCACAAATAATTTATCATAACGTGCGCCACCATAGTTGCGTGACCGATTTAGAATCGCACGTTCGATATCTATCGTATGGAGCCCGCAGCTTAGATAGGAAAACATTCTTGGGAATTACCTTTTCGACATGTTTAGCAACATTTTTAATATACTTACTTTCGTAGATATACCATTCCCTAATGGTGAGAGCAGCACGGCTTGTAGTATAGCTTCGTTCTTATCATCTAAATATACCAGGAGCCTGGAAGAGGGGCAGAAGGAATCCAATTGTTTGAATATTTGTGAGGGATTTCCAGTTCCGGCATTCGCATTATATCCAAGGGAAACCTCGCAGGAACCTTCATCGAAACTAAGCGATTGTAATTAATTTTATTTTATTTTGCGGTAGTATTATCTATATTAAAGCCAAAAATAAAGTGCGTTTGTTTGTTCAGTGCAAAAGTGTAAAAATTTGTACCAGACTCTACGACAAACAGACGCGAAACTCTATAGAGCAACAAAAGTCAGTCTCTTCACAGCTGAAGTGACATTAGCGCTCCAAGAGGTTAGCATTTCTAACAGAAGAATGGCACGATATAAACTAGAAACTTGCTATTTTTAATGCTGTTTCTTCCATAATATTTGCGAGTCACTAATCGTTTTTTCCAATACGAAGAGGAAAACGTAATTAAAACAATGTATGGTCTCTTGTTGATGTCAACATATAACAATACAAAACTAAGTGCACTATAAGATAGCCTACAAGGAACACAGTGACAAAGGCGTAATCGTATAACCTAAAATTGTTTAAGACGGGACGTGAGTAATTCTAACGTGGTGTGTTTATGTTAAAAGGTAACTGGGTACGAATATATCTGCGTGCTTGGAAGGTACTTTGTGATGCATTGGGCCGATTGTAGTTCGTATCACGAGTATCTTCGCAGCTTTCAAGATCGTTCCAAAACATTCAAAACTAGACATTATTTTTACAGTCTTAGAGATCGGCTGCCTTAGCTTGTTGTAAACACGCATTTGGCCTTGTCCTTGCTTTTATGCCTTGCGTGTACCTATCATGTTCATGTACTCTGATTTCCAGATTTGGAAATGTATACAAGGTAGTCAGTTAGAGTGTGAGAAGCTTGTTTGGGTGTTTCAGAGTAGGTGGTACTGAGAAGTAACTGTTAAGAAAAAAATTCGATACGTTACGCCGTTTCCGAGTGAATTAGCGTTGTAGTTAGCCAGTAAGACCGTTGCGCGCGCAAATTCAAGCGGTCCGCCAGAGATGGCGTCGGCAAGCGTGTTCTTCGTTCGCTTTTCTAAAACCGAATAAGAAAGCGCAACAAAAATTGTACATGGGAAAGGGATTTAGGATCTAACCCGGGGCCAAAGGCTGAGCCGTCTCTTGCGCTATCATCTACGCTATGATAAAAACTATCACTAATTGTATCTGGCGGGCCGCTTCAATTTGGCTGCGCAACTGCATTATTGGCTAACTTCAGTGCTAATTAAATCAGAAAGAGCAGATGTTTCGGATTTTTTATAATTATTTCTGAGCACAAACTATCCTGAAACACCCTTACAAGCTTTGCAGACTGTTTCTGACCACCATTTACACGTCTTCACATTTCGCTTTCGCGTCTGTAACATTTAATTCTCCAGAATGTCCGCCTGTGCCGTTTTCCTCTTATCGCGTGCATGTCTTAAAAGTAATGGAACATATGTTAACTGTAGTTTAACGCAAAACATAATTCCTGTTCAGTTTCGGCTACCACTGCTGCATTATCAAGTAATCGTATTTCGCTATTTTTTTGCCCGTGACAAACAAGAAGGACTTTTCTTCCCTTTTCCCATTTCCAGCTTCAAAATAAATATCAGTGGAGACAATGAACACGTCTTACACCGCTCCTGGTTTTGACTTCTCACACAAAGCTGTCAGTACAGGCTCTTATAATGCGCTTTGAATAAACAGATGCCTTGGAAATTCAAAGTTGCTATTCCCTGTTATACACTCATATTCAGAAAAAAAACAGAACACCTTGAATGGCTAGAGATAGGACATTCATACCCACAGAACATGTACGTTAGCACGTACTACAGAAATAGTTAGCATCTGAGCCACGTCCGCCCGCAGCGCTACACCATCTACCACTAAAATGTGGCTGCGCCTCCAGTTGTCGCTGTAAACCGAAGGTAATGGATCAATGTGACTCCAGCAGACGTTCTGAATGACTCGCAAACTATGCGTGAACCCTACCGTCAAATCAGTGAGCACTGTTAGCATGAGAGAATGTCATGCATCCATCTGGTAAATTGCTTCTCGTGTGGGACGAAGTGTTTCGGCAGTGAAACGGGTGTGCTCCGAATGGTTTATGGAAGGCCATAACACACGACGAAGTGGGTCAGGTCGCACCACCCAGAGCCCCCCCTGCCCCCTCATCCGAATGGCACTGCAGGACAGATCTGCGTTCCCCTCGGCTCTGGTGCAACGGTGGAACAGTGTAACACATCGTATACTTTCAGGGATGAGAGTCGGTCGCTGTTTATTATGTATAATGGTCGCCTAGTCGTAGATATTGCTATAATCGCACTATTTCACTCCCTTTTACGGAGCTTGTTAGCACTTGATGTTAGGTTGGCGCCATTAAAATGCATTGTGGTAATCGCTGCTGCTTGCTGGATCGCTGCTGTGTCTCGATGCCAATGCTGGCTCTAAATCTGGTTGTCTAGGGGAAAAAGATGAGGTCCCGTGTTTTTGATGTGCTTTTGATGATAAATAATGAGCGAAACCAACAACTATTTAAACTTCAAATATTTATTACTCTGGTGGCCATCTTAATTCCAGTGTCCACCAAAGACAATGACACACACACACTTTACCAAAGTGACATTCAGACTCCACTCCCGACCCTTCTTGCTGCTTGTATTTATAACCTACTCAAAGAACTACTAAAAAGAGGTATGGTTTATAAGTCACTTGTACATCTGTGATCGTAATTTGTGCAGAAAAGTTATTAATTTATATCGAGTGACATAATTTAACAGGTTATTAAAATGACAGACAGATTTGTTGACTTGATAGAATAATTCTTTGTTACAAAAAGGCCGTTTTTTTAGGTTTGTCAACTGACTTCTCTAATTTGCATAAATAAGTAAATAACATGAATTATTAAGAATTACATTGGTTTTCGTGTAAAATAGGAGTGTTTACGTGAACACTGAGTGAAAACGGTCCTAATAGCAAATAGGTTTCACTGGGTGATTTTTATTTAAGGAGATCCAAAATGCGTAAGCTTGCCACTATTTTTCGTACTTGATATTAATTATATAAGAGTAACTTAGTGTTTTTACATGGTGAAATTTGCTGTATCAGTGATCAAGTGATATTAACTTCTGTGCGGGTCAGTTATTCAGTATAATTTAATGGGTTGACTGTTTATGGAGGCATGCTATGCAATCATTGTTAACATACACAATAACTTTTCTATAGTACTCGTTAAACTGGTTGAATTTGGAGGGTATCGCATTCTTCGGTAAAGTAAAGCCTTTAATAGGTTCCGTTACATATGGCATGGGTTTCGTGCGTGTCGTTCACTTCTCCATCTGCCATTGACAAATGTGCAGAAACATGCTGGCGGCAACGGTGCATGGAACGACGTCACTGGGAACACGAACGGCATCAGGTAGTGTTTCCGGACGAATGCAGGTTCTGTTTCTTGGAAAATGGTGGCCGAATTATGGTTCGCTGCAGACAGAGGGAGCGGTATCATGGTGACTGCATTCACTTGAGGCATACAGCGCCAAATCAAGGCAGTATTGTGTGGAGTGCTATTGGGTACAGCCTCATATCACCGTTGGTTCGTGTCCAGTGCACTGTGACCAGTGTGACCTACGTCAAGAACACCCTGCAACCCGTAGCCATACCCTTTTTTCCTGCACAACACACCAGACGCCATTTTGCTGTAAGGCAATGCAAGATCACATGCTGCTGTACAAATCCGTGCCTTGTTGCTGTCAAGGATGTCGGCCTTTTCCCCTGGTCCTTCAGATCACCAGACATGTCACCAACAGAAAATGTATGGGCTATCGTCTGCAACCAGGTGAATGCTGCATGGATGACTATGCCACAGGATGCCATTCGCGCCGTATACACGTCGATGCCATCACGCATGGAGCAAGTCATCAGGGCCCATGGCGGACCCTGTGTCACATGCTGAACAAAGATGACTGAGACGCTAATCATTTCTGTAGAACACATTCATCCACTTGCCCTGTGAATGTGAACGTGCTATCTCTAGTAGTTCACTCTGAACATGAGCGTGTTTTTGATTGCTGCTGCAATTTATAGTTCCACAATAAAATCCGAAATACGACTCCATTTGCATGTGCTTGAATGTGCTTCTTCATTTCATACACAGACTACACAAGCGTGTCCCAGTGTGTTCATACATGCAAACCGATTAGCGGTGCTGCAGTATTGAAACTGCAGAAAAGCTGTGAAACTTTCGTGACTCATAATCTTGGACTCTACTTCTAACAGAAACATCTGCAGAGTGTAAAAAAGAGTGCTTCACTACGAAGTCATTCGAGATGAAAATATAAAGTTTATGACTGAACTTCTTCCTTTCTACGACAAGCCTGTTGAAAATGAAACACGTGGACGACGGCACACCTTTCTGTAAATAATTATTTACTATCCAACTGCAAGGCATTGTTCCTCCTAATGTTCAGTGAATGATCAATGACGTACTTTCGAATGATCCCATATCCTTGACGCATATCATATTAGACAAGGACAATCATCTGAATGAAGTTCATGGAGTCAAACCACAGACAGTTTTCATCGCCATTTCCTTGCTTAAGAATATCCTTTGGGAATGTGCAAAGTTGATCCGAAATGTGATGCAGTCTACCATAATAGAGCGGAAATATGTGACACTACGAAGACAATTCTTGCAACGAAGGCACCTGCTTTCAGTTCCCACACATGATCTTGAGTATGACACTTTCAGGAAACCATTTACTCCGTCTACAGTTCTAGTAAGTTAAAACATTCGATTTTACCTATTACTTGAACACTTTGTTGTAATTAACTCTCACTTTTGACGATAATTGTTTCAGAATCCATTTTAAATGAGTTTTTCTGTAATAAACCGACAAGCACGTTTCCGTGAGGTGCGCGTCCATGTTACACATTCCTCAATTCGCTAAATAATTTACGTTACATTCTATTTTTTCGAGAAAGTGTACTCAGAAAAACGAAGATCTCAGCTGCTCTGTCCACCTCCCCCCCCCCCCTTTTCTCTCTCTCTACGTAGAACATAAAAAGAAACAATTACATCAGGTGTCTAAACTGTTTAAATGCCGTGTTTCATTACGCACAATGTCTTAGACGAAACAAAGGCTAGTGCAGTACGCAAAGTAAATTCTAATTTTATATTTCGAGGCTGTAGAGAGTCCAGACCACACGTACATTATTTAGCGTCGCTTAATTTATTCTATATATATAGCATGTTTCTTTTGTGGAAATGTAACTTGCTTTTGAGAGTGTTACGTTGCTGTTAGATTTTGTAACTGTAATAGTATGTAAAATTTTAACTGTTTCTATGGATACCAGCTGTTGCAGCTTTCAATAAAATGTGTGCTGTTAGTGGCAGTGGTAGAAAATATGAATGCCACATAGCTCTTAAGGTATGCATTTTTGAGCTCTTGTTTACTAGACTTTTCGCTTCGAAAGATAGTTCCTTGGCATCCCTGAATATTGACACTCCTTCTGGGATACACAGTACGTAACTGAGATTTTTTTTTTTTTCAAAGCGATTGCGTGATGACGGATTCCCAAGTATCAGAATATCTGTTGTAAAATACTTACCTGTTGGAATTTAGAGAGCCATTACCTTACGTTGGGGGCAAATAAAAGACATTCCGTAGTAATCCGAATTAGGAACTTCATCCGTAATTCTCCACCTGAAATGGTCATTTGTATAACTATGTAGCAGAAAAATAGTTATTTACAGCCTCCTTGTTATCTGAAGTAACAATAATCGACGGTGTAGGAAAAAAGTACTTCGCACAGAAAACGTGCTGTCCTCGAACTCCACCAAAGTTAGTAAACGTTTCTCTCTATTGGTCGAAAGTTTTAGTCTTATGAGTTGATGAGTAGAAGCACTTTGATAAATACATAAATTTCATAAAATTTCTATATAGGGGTCGACAAAAATTCAGTAACACCACGAGAGACGCATGCTTGAACATAAATGCAGATGCATGCCACGCCTGCAGGTTGCGCTGTTGTATTTGCATTTTACCAACCGTGGTCACAACAGTGTTCTGCGTAGTTGTGAGTGCATTACGTCACAGCAGTGTGAATTCGAATGTGGAGAATGTGTTGGTGCAGGTTTGGAGGGTGCTTCCGCAACCAAGGTAGGTGAAGTGTTTGGTGTTACAGGAGGCACCGTATCGAAGATTTATATCGCATACAGGGATAGCGCAAAAACGTCATCCACTAAGTGACAACGTGGACGGAAGTGTGTGTTTATTGATCCTGACAGACCGCCATCAAGGAGAATTATGACGAAAAATAAGGGACCGACAGCTGCAAAAGTCACTGCAGAACTAAACGTAGTACTCGCAATGGCTCTCAGAACCAGAACAACACGAAGGGAGCTCCTTAAGCAGTGAATTGCGAGGTGAAATGGAATTCCGTAACCACTAATCACTGTTGGATAATACCGGACCAGGAAAACTTAGTGCCGAAGCTATAAGACCCTCAATATGGAGCAATGGGAGAAAAAATTGGTTCAAATGTATCTGAGCACTATGGCAGTTAACATCTGAGGTCATCAGTCCACTAGACGTCGAACTACTTAAACCTAACTAACCTAAGGACATCACACACATCCATGCCCGAGGCATGATTCTAACCTGCGCCCGTAGCAGTCACGTGGTTCCGGACTTAACAGCCTAGAACCGCTCGGCTACCGCGGCCGAAAATGGACGAAAGTCACGTGGGTGGGTGAGTGTTGATTCACTATATTTCCAAATTCTGGTCAAGTTTACGTCTGACGTGCGCCGTCTCAGCAGACTGCTTCTTGCCAAGAGCGGAACATGACGAGGGGTTGGGCGGTAATTTGGGCAATCATATCGCGGTGTTCCATAGGTCACACTTGCACTCTGCAAGGTCGCGTTGTTTACAAGGGTTATGTGACGATTGTGGCTGGTCAGACCCATTACCTGGTACAATGTTTGGCTCTCGTTTACACAGCTCGCATCGTCCAGGGCGAGGGCGAATTATCGCAACTTCCTTGGACACCACAGTCACCATATCTCCATATTATTGACCCTTCGTTATCTGCATTTAGATAAGGGAATATGATCGCTATCCATGTCCGCCCCGATAGCTGACGTCCTGACGGGCCCAGTTTCGATTCTCGGCTGGGTCGGGTATTTTCTCCGCTCAGGGGCTGGGTGTTGTGGTGTCTTCATCATCTTTTCATCCTCATCCGGCGCGCAGATCGCCCAATGTGGCATCGAATGTAATAACACCTGCACGAGGGAGACCGGACCCGCTCCGTAAGGGGCCTCCCGGCCAATGACGCCAAATGCTCATTTCCATTTCCATCGCTATCCGTCTCTATCGTTACTTGAATTTGCCACACTTTTGTAGAACAATGGTATAAGATACCTTGAAAACGATACAAAACCTTTATTTATCCATTCTGAGAAGACTGGAAGTTGATTTGCGTGCCAACACGTTTCCTATCCCTTATAAGGCATGTCAGTGAGTTGTGCTTTTGGCTTTTCCACATTTTCATCCAAACCCTGCCACTGCTACAGCTGCAGACACGCACACCATTCCCGCCCTTATCAGCTAACAACAACGTCTATCGACCACCTTACGGTTCTCGACTGACACTGTTACCTATCGATAAAATACTAAATACCATCTTTCTCGGGGAACAACAAAAGAATTTCAACCTTTTAGATTTTTTCATACTGACATGCAATTTAGAGATACACAGACTGATAAAAAGAAAATTAAGGATCAAGAAGTGAAGGAAGAAACGAAATGAAACTTCAAGATTATGTAATATTGTGTCAGTCATTATAAAATCACGTCAAATTTACAAGAATTTCGCAATACGAGCCCACTCATCATTATGACGTTGCACGCCCTCTGGCCAGTATGCATGAACTGATTCGATTAGGAAAGGTGTCCTGAAGTTGTTGTACCCTCTGCTGAAGGAACCTGGCTCAGAACTATCGTAGTGAGTTTTTGATGTCTTGTATACCTGCACTGAGATGGAGTTGAAGTACAAGTTCGGCCCACCACATGTTCACTCTGGAAGAGGTTTGCGGATCTTCCTGGTGATGTGTCTACCTCGACAGATAGTTGATAGACACAAATACCCCGCGTGGATAAGCATTATTCTATTCAAAAATGGTATCACAGCACAGTAGCTTGAGAGGCAACAGATGAAGATGCAGGATTTCCGTAATGTACCGTTGTGCTGGCAGAGTTCGCTCATTGTCTACCAGCCGTGGCGTGAAATCATACCCGATGTTTCCATACATCATTACGCCAGGAACAACACCGCTGTGCCTCTGCAAAACATTGCAAGAGTGGGTTTGTTACCAGCAATTCGTCGCTGAACAGAATATGACGCTATTCCTTTTCACGGCACCAATGGCAACACAGCCGTTTGTGTTGTGATGTTAAGCTATAGTATGTCTATGGGATGCCAATAAATGGTGTGGAATAAGAGAGAATGTTGCATAAAATCCATTAGTTGATCCCGTACTGCAGGCGAGGATGTGGAGGAGTTACGATGTGTCTGGTTCGCAATACTCTTGTGGTGGTCGGACATGGTCTACCGAAACCTTACGACGAGTATTCCTCCCTTCACGCACCCATGTATACCAACGTCGTACCACTGTTTCATTCGAATGTCCCAACGATTTGGATATTGCAAGATTCGACCACCCTGTCAAATGGAGCACAAGTATGCACCATCTCCGTGTCCTTCAGATCAATTCACTCCTGTCGCTTTTCACTCCCCTCGTAACACTATCAGGCCTGGTAAATACACTAAACACGAAAAACACTACAGAACTCTACTGACCGTTCTCGTTGTCACAGAGAATTGCATATTCGCCGGTGGTGTGTACGTTCACATTCTAACGTGTCTTCTTGCTGCTTCACCTTTTTTTGCCAGACGGAACATATAAAAATTATTGAATGACGTGAAACATATTACTAAGTCAGGGAAAATAGCGACGTAAGGGGAAAGTTCAATATGTAAGAGTCAGAGAACATTCACAAACTCAGAATAAAAGGTTGACGTCTTTCAATAAAGACAAGCATTATTTCAAAAACAGAAAAAAGACTGGAGCGTGAGAGCAGTCATACATCTACATCTACATCTACATGGACACTCGGCAAATCACATTTAAGTGCCTGGCAGAGGGTTCATCGAACAACGTTCACAATTCTCCATTATTCCAATCTCGTATAGCGCGCGGAAAGAATGAACACCTATATCTTTCTGTACGAGCTCTGATTTCCCTTATTTTATCTTAGTGAACGTTCCTCCCTTTGTAGGTCGGTGTCAACAAAATACTTACGCATTCGGAGGGGAAATTTGGTGATTGGAATTTCGTGAGAAGATTCCGTCGCAACGAAAAACGCCTTTCTTTTAATGATGTCCAGCCCAAATCCTGTATCATTTCTGTAACACTATCTCCCATATTTCGCGATAATACAAAACGTGCTGCCTTTTTTTGAACTATTTCGATATACTCCGCCAGTCCTATCTGGTAAGGATCCCACACCGCGCAGCAGTATTCTAAAAGGGGACGGACAAGCGTAATGTAGGCAGTCTCCTTAGTAGGACTGTTACATTTTCTAGGTGTCCTGCCAATAAAACGTAGTCTTTGGTTAGCCGTTCCCACAGCATTTTCTATATGTTCCTTCCAATTTAAATTGTTCGTAATTGTAATACCTAGGTATTTAGTTGAATTTACAGCTTTTAGATTAGACTGATTTATCGCGTAACCGAAGTTTAACGAGTTCCTTTTAACACTCATGTAGATGACCTCACACTTTTCCTTATTTAGGGTCAACTGCCACTTTTCGCACCATTAAGATATGTTTTCTAAATCGTTTTACAGTTCGTTTTGATCTTCTGGTGACTTTATTAGTCGATAAACGACAGCGTCATCTGCAGAAAACCGAAGACGGCTGCTCAGATTGTCTCCAAAATCGTTTATATAGATAAGGAACAGCAAAGGGCCTATAACACTACCTTTCGGGAACGCCAGAAATCAGTTCTGTTTTACTCGATGACTTTCCGTCAATTACTACTAACTGTGACCTCTCTGACAGAAAATCACAAATCAGTCACATAACTGAGACGATATTCCAGAAGAACGCAATTTCACTACGAGCCGCTTGTGTGGTACAGTGTCAAAAGCCATCCGGAAATCCAGAAATACGGAATCGATCTAAAATCCATTGTCAATAGCACTCAACACTTGTCGATAAGGTTCCGGACAACCACACCTAGTCACCGCAAGGGATGATCGCCGTAGTATGCATTAATCTCATCGTAACTCTATCACATCTGTGTCTACAATCCAGTACCATTGGAGAGAGAGAGAGACTGGCAGAAACCGCATTAAGAAATTATCATCCGACGCGTAGGCTGCCGTTGACATCACAACTCAAACGGCTGCGTTTAGTTTCTTGGTATGACTGGCCATTGATTGCCGATGAATGGCGTCGTCTTGTGCTAAGCGATGAATCGCGGCTCTGCACTACCCCAAATGACCGTCGTAGGTAAATAAGGTAGTGACCTAGGGAGAGTTTCCATTCTTCCAGTAATTTGGAGAAGCACAGTGGTGTTACACCTGCCACCACGGTGTGGGCAGCCATCGCGTATGACTTCGGCTCACGGCTGGTAATGATTAAGGGAACAGTGACGACATAGCGGTACGTCACGTACACCCTTTTTCTTCATGTCTTAGGGGACGTGGGACGGAATCTTGATTCCTTATTTCAACAAGACAACGCGGATCCACATGTGGCGTGTGGCTCTATGACCTGTCTGTGTGATGTTGAGGCACTTCCGTGGCCGGCAAGATCCCGAAGTCTGTCCCCGACAGACTGCTACGGTCGCAGGTTCGAATCCTGCCTCGGGCATGGATGTGTGTGATGTCCTTAGGTTAGTTAGGTTTAATTAGTTCTACGTTCTAGGCGACTGATGACCTCAGATGTTAAGTCCCATAGTGCTCAGAGCCATCTGTCCCCGACAACGTATCTATGAGACCGGCTCGGACGTCAACTGCGTCGTAGTGCCAGTATCCAGCACACCAAAGAGCAGGTACTAGATTTGTCGGCCAACTTGCTGCAGGACAGGTTACAATGGCTTTGTGACACCCTTCCCAACAGAATCAGTGCATGCACACAGGACAGAAGGATGCAACGCCACACTGGTAAGTAAGTTCGTAATGCAATTTTTTTTGTAACTTTGAATCTATTTTGTAATTATTAAAATAATATCACACACCCTGTCAACCCATGATGTTCGTCCTTCCCATCCGGGTAATTTCTGTTTTTGTCAGGCAGTGTATATCCATTCATACCAGCGCATTACTGCTACCTTCAACCAAATCGTGGAACACCTGGAATGGAAACGCCGCGTGGCTCGGGCCTTTCGTCGGGTACACCGTTTGCCTGGTGCAAGTCTTCCGAGTTGACGCCACTTCGGCGACTTGCGTGTCGATGGAGATGAAATGATGATAATAAGGGCAACAGAACACCCAGTCCATAAGCGGAGAAAATTTCCGACCCTGCCGGGAATCGAACCCGCGCCGTTAGGATACCTTCCGTCGCGTTGATCACTCAGATACCAGGGGCGGACGTAAAGCACCTAATTACTAGGGAAAATTGATAATGTTCGTCGCTGAACTGAGCGTTTTGATTAGATCACATACATTTTTACCTACATAATGCCCAACAGCATCAGCTTACATGTACTTGCGTCCTTCACTGACGTCGTTGCTGTGGATAAAAATTTAAACTCGACTGTTGGAAAAATTAATTCTTCCTCTACAAATGTAATTGAATCCAACGAATATCTAGAGAAATATGCTCGGGCTGTCAGGATTTGCTGCATAAAACGTCCTGCAATCGTCGGGTATTGCCGGAGCGGGACTGTGAAAACATACAGCAACATCTCAGTTAGGCAATGGATTGTTAACCGATTTATTATGTCAGTAATGATTTCAGGCCAGTCCTTTAGAATTGGAAACAGTTGCCTCGTAATTACGAATGGCGTTATCCAAAGCCTGGCACGTCTGACGCGTTATTATGTTCGGTCTTAGCAAGTAACTGATATGCAAATTCTACGCGTGAACTTCTTTGTGCTTAGAAGACTCGGCGCACAATTTGTTGTGCTTGCGTGTGGAGCCTGAGGCGCCGCTGAGCTGCCAGCAGTTCGCCTCGCCACACAGCTCTCGTCGTGTGCAGCGCGCACGTTCGAGGGGCGTAATTACACTTTGCGTGCCGCGCTGCCAGCGTGACCTTCTAACCCGCAGAGCCCGAGCCGTGATCAAGTCGAGGCGACTCCCTCTGACACATGTGGCTGGTACTGGCACCGGCGCAAACTACAGCGCATTCGCCGCAGCCACTGGATCTATAACGAACTGAACGTCGTGGCACCGGTCGTTCGTATTCTCCAACACAAGGAGTGATCAAAAAGTCAGAATAAATTTGAAAACTTAATAAACCACGGAATAATGTAGATAGAGAAGTAAAAACTTCTTGGAATGACACATGCTTGGAAAGACATGGGGTTTTATTAGACAAAAAAATACACCCCATATTGCTAGACGCGTGAAAGATCTCTTGCGCGCGTCGTTTGGTGATGATCGTGTGCTCAGCCGCCACTTCGTCATGCTTGGCCTCCCAGGTCCCCAGACCTCAGTCCGTGCGATTATTGGCATTGGGGTTACCTGAAGTCGCAAGTGTGTCGTGATCGACCGACATCTCTAGGGAGGCTGAAAGACAACATCCGAAGCAAATGCCTCACCACAACTCCGGACATGCTTTACAGTGCTGTTCATAACATTAATCCTCGACTACAGCTATTGTTGAGGAATGATGGTGGACATATTGAGGATTTCCTGTAAAGAACATCATCTTTCCTTTGTCTTAGTTTGTTATGCTAATTATTGCTATTCTGATTAGATGAAGCGTCACCTGTCAGACATTTTTTGAACGTTTGTATTTTTTTGGTTCTGATAAAACCCCATGTCATTCCAAGCATGTGTGTCAATTTGTATCTCTCTATCTACATTATTCCGTGATTTATTCAGTTTTCAAATTTATACCTACTTTTTGATCACCCGGTACATACTCTGTTCAGCCAGAACATTATGACCGACAAGCTACTATCGATATACGCCCTTCCCGTCGATAGCAGCGTCACCTGTCAAGGAGTGACTGCTAATCAGACACACAAATAGTGCATGTAGCATCAGTGAACGTGTGTCCGGGTGAAGTCTGAGGAAGCTGTGCGATCTATCTGAGTTTGACCGAAGGCAAATTGTGGTGGCCCGGAGGCTCGGTAGAAAATTTCGGAAAGTGCACAACTTATTGGGTGATCGAGTAGTGCTATGGTGAGTGTCTTCAACACGTGGCGAAACCAAGACGAAGCCACGTCCAGACGACGTGGTGTTGGGAAGCCACCCCTCATTGCAGTTGACGGACGTCGTTGGCTGGGCAGACAGGTAAACAGGAGACGCGGCAAACTATAGTGAAATTAAAATCAGCCTTAAATGCTGGGCAGAGCACAAGTGTGAACACACACAGTGCACCGAATACTCCTTACCATGGGTCTCCGAAGCCGACGATCTACATCTACATCTACATGATTGCTCTGCAATTCACATTTAAGTGCTTGGCAGAGGGTTCATCGAACCACAATCATACTATCTCTATACCATTCCACTCCCGAACAGCGCGCGGGAAAAACGAACACCTAAACCTTCCTGTTCGTGCTCTGATTTCTCTTATTTTATTTTGATGATCATTCCTACCTATGTAGGCTGGGCTGAAGAAATTATTTTCGCATTCGGAAGAGAAAGTTGGTGACTGAAATTTCGTAAATAGATCTCGCGCGACAAAAAACGTCTTTGCTTTAATGACTTCCATCCCAACTCGCCTATCATATCTGCCACACTCTCTCCCCTATTACGTGATAATACAAAACGAGCTGTCCTTTTTTGCACCCTTTCGATGTCCTCCGTGAATCCCACCTCGTAAGGATCCCACACCGCGCAGCAATATTCTAACAGAGGACGAACGAGTGTAGTGTAAGCTGTCTCTTTAGTGAACTTGTTGCATCTTCTAAGTGTCCTGCCAATGAAACGCAACCTTTGGCTCGCCTTCCCCACAATATTATCTATGTGGTCTTTCCAACTGAAGTTGTTCGTAATTTTAACACCCAGGTACTTAGTTGAATTGACAGCCTTGAGAATTGTACTATTTATCGAGTAATCGAATTCCAACGGATTTCTTTTGGAACTAATGTGGATCACCTCACACGTTTCGTTATTTAGCGTCAACTGCCACCTGCAACACCATAATCTTTTCTAAATCGCTTTGAAGCTGATACTGGTCTTCGGATTACCTTACTAGACGGTAAATTACAGCATCATCTGCGAACAAGCTAAGAGAACTGCTCAGATTGTCACCCAGGTCATTTATATAGATCAGGAACAGCAGAGGTCCCAGGACGCTTCCCTGGGGAACATCTGATATCACTTCAGTTTTACTCGATGATTTGCCGTCTATTACTATGAACTGCGACCTTCCCGACAGGAAATCACGAATCCAGTCGCACAACTGAGACGATGCCCCATAGGCCCGCAGCTTAATTAGAAGTCGCTAGTGATGAACGGTGTCAAAAGCTTTCCAGAAATCTAGAAATACGGAATCAACTTGAGATCCTCTGTCGACAGCGGCCATTACTTCGTGCGATAAAGAGCTAGCTGCGTTGCACAAGAACGATGTTTTCTGAAACCATGCTGATTACGTATCAATAGATCGTTCCATTCGAGGTGATTCATAATGTTTGAATACAGTATATGCTCCAAAACCATACTGCAAACGGACGTAAATGATGTTGGTCTGTAGTTCGATGGATTACTCCTACTACCCTTCTTAAACACTGGTGCGACCTGCGCAATTTTCCAATCTGTAGGTACAGATCTATCGGTGAGCGAGCGGTTGTATATGATTGCTAAGTAGGGAGCTATTGTATCAGCGTAATCTGAAAGGAACCTAATCGATATACAATATGGACCTGAAGACTTGACCGTATCAAGCGATTTGAGTTGCTTCGCAACGCCTGGGGTATCTACTTCTAACAAACTCGTGCGAGCAGCTGTTCGTGTTTCAAATTCTGGAATATTTCATTCGTCTTCCCTGGTGAAGGAATTTCGGAAAACTGCGCTCAATAATTCCACTTTAGTGGCAGAGTCGTCGGTAACAGTACCATCGGCACTCCGCAGCGAAGGTATTGACTGCGTCTTGCCGCTTGTGTACTTTACATAGTGTAACCTCCCCCTCACTTACCGACCTTAATGACAGTGAAAAATTAAACCGCGTGTACCTAATGGAAATTTGGGAAAAGCAATCGTCACCGAAGTTAATCTATCGGTAAAGAGGGAGGAAAGGGTTACGTCTAAATGAAAGGAAATGTGCTAATGAAACTGGTGGAAATTAATTTTGAAAAGGGGTAAAGTTAATAAAGAAAGTAAATGTGCGGCCGTTACGTTAACAATTAACTAGCGGTAATTAGATATTTGAGATTTGGGGGAAATCACGGTCGCCAGTCCTAAGGACAATTACTATAGTAACTGAAAAAGAAAGGTTATTACACATATAATTAACACTAGAAGCGTGGCAACTGAAGGTTGACACGTGTAGTGTGAAAACTGAAAGTTTGTCAGAAGTAATAAATTTCGCTACACTCTGACTTAATTTAGCAAAAGAATTAATAAAAGCGGAAAATCGAAAGTTAATTTAGTGACTGAAGTTAATAGTGAGCTTTCTTTCTGAAGCACATCGAAATTCAGTAAAATACGGTTAGTCTTGGACTACCTCAACAATCATTTCAAAAGCTACTTGAATCTACGCAATTTAGAAAGAAGAGATTTAACTTTGAACTTGAATTAAATGATTCTGAACAATTAACAATAGTAAAATTTAGTACGTACCAAGCTGAGCTGCAGTCACAGGTAAGCTAAAATACGGTAACAAAGCTCGCACTCTTAATTCGTGCTTGTGTAATCTGAATATTGTAGCCAGCTATTAATGCCATAATTGAACTTTGAAATTAAAGCAGTGAAAACGAGTTAGCTATATTACTTTAATGCTGGCGTTTGAATTTCAACGACACTCGGGTTCATTTCGGAAAAGGAAGGGACCCTGCTTGGTAATGCAATTGGGACAATGAGCAACAAAGGTTGATGCTAAGTTGCTGTAATTTTGCGAGGCAAATGGAACAAGATTAAAAGCTGAGGTCTGCCATACAGTTCTAAAACTTTACGTGCGTCCAGTCTTCCTTGTCGGTTGATTGAAGGTTTGAAGCCGTCGGTCGAGGAGATGGCGACAGTCACTCATTGTCGGCCGTCGCTGTTGCAGAAGCTGGATGTTGGCGCGCCTTCTTCTCGACACGGTCACCAGACGAAACGGGCTCTTGATGTGCGCTAGTTAATGTTTCCCGTCCGCGACACCATGTCAGAAACTATCATCGCAAGTCGAGCGCAATTACATGCTGCCAAACCCCGAAAGCGCGGCAACTCGCGGGAGCGTCACACAACACACCTGCTCCACTCGCTACCCCCGCCACACTCTCACTGCCCTGCCCGCGCTTCACGCGGCAGAGTTAACACTACCAAAGATCCTGCACACTTTGAGTCTTCACACGACCTATCGATGTAATCGTTCGATAGCAGTTTTCCCTAGGCAAGACCCAGTGTAAAAATACAAATAATATTTACGAAACAAATCAATTATACATCGACATGAGTGCATAAATATATATATATATATATACAAACAGTAAAACAATTACAATATATAAAGAGACAGAAATGTCATATCTTGAGGTAACAAAACAAGGAAAAAAAAATAATAGTACAATAGATGAAAATAGGAGGATATGCATTTCCGGCGTTACACGTGCCCCACATTGTCTGAGGATGTTCGTGTAACGTCAACAGACTCAGAAAATGTCCCAAAAAAGAAACAGCGGAAATGCATATGCTCAAAACATCAACAAAATTTAGCATTCGTCTAATTAAGCATAAATCAATTTTTAGACCATAATAATTGAGTGGAGACACTCCTAATCTTATTCCACTCTGTCATTTTGCACAAAATAAAACAGGTTGACAACATATTAAAATTCATAGAAAATATAGAAAATGGTTTAGCTATTCCAAAATCATTAAAATTCGTAACACTATGAGGAATGGAATACTATTTGCAAAATTAATTAGATTGCATGGTCATAAAACCAGGTAGATCAAAATACGCAAATAAATAATTAAATAGACTACACATATTATATAACCTTTTCATAATTAATATTCTCGTCATGGGAGTCCATTAAACGCTAAACAAGAAAATAACACACATCAGATCGAAAAAAACATAAATATTGACAG
Source organism: Schistocerca piceifrons (assembly GCF_021461385.2). Taxonomy (NCBI): domain Eukaryota; kingdom Metazoa; phylum Arthropoda; class Insecta; order Orthoptera; family Acrididae; genus Schistocerca; species Schistocerca piceifrons. The sequence goes on along the minus strand of NC_060139.1, from coordinate 462,639,900 downwards.
TAGAATCCTTTCAGCTGTCCAGGAAGAAAAACAATTCCGCCTTCCGTACTCGCGAGTACAAAGGATGCCGACAGCGGCACAAGAGCCGACAGCGGCACAAGAGCCGACAGCGGCTCGCCTCGCCAGTATTGTTGCGCCCGCGTGTGCGGCACGCTTGATCTCACTCGCCCTTATGACGGCGTTTCCAGAACGTCCGTTTCACTGAATTCTTTCGGAAAAACTCACTCCCGAGTAATCTCAAGGAGTCTATAAACACTATCACAGTGGATAACTCAACACTGTCCATCATCACACGCATGTACTAGCCTGAAACTTAAAACACCGTCTAAGTACATCGGCAATGACTAGTAAAACACATATTCATGAAATCTTACAGCTAGTTACAAAATCATATTTACATTGCTTAATCTACTGTGACTCAGCTGAAAACTTAAACTAGCAGCTTGGATTTTTCAATTGATAAATAATCACTTTCTCTTAAATCATTTAGTCAAAATTAATTACTTATTAATTACAACTTCTTTATCAAACTTAAATTTAGAGATTTCATTGTCTATCTCGCTCGATTTGTCAAGAGCTTTTACAAGTACTAAGTCTCCGATTGCAAACTTAGCAAAACGCGCTTTAGCGTCATGACGACGTATGCGAGCATCGGCTTTTAGCTTCATTACTTCTCGCAAACGATCTTTTTTCACACCAATACTAATGTTAATCCGTGGAGGGAATTTGATTATCTCTTCCACTAAACTTTCTACACTTTTGTCAATGCCGAGATTCCTCACTTTACGGCAGTTCAAATTCATACCTGCATCAATACCATCCGGCCAGTTAACAATGTGTATAGGCTGGTATTGCCTATGCACACCGTCTCCTGCCTCGTCAAAACTAACTACTATTGTTTTATCTTGGGACGTACCTGTCAAAGTTTTGCTTTCGCAGTTAATCACTGCACGGTACTTTAATAGCCAATCTAACCCGATAATTACTTCCGTAGTTAAGTCTGGCACGACGACAAACTCTTGTTCAAATCGTGCCCCACATATCTCGAAGTTGACAAAAATCTGTTTTGTGACCGGTTTACTGGCCTTCCCAGTAGCACCGATAATTTTCACTCCTGTTACTGGCATAACTACGATGCCAGGTCTGTCTTTCAGTAACTCAAATATTTTCCCAGATACAGCACTCAATTCTGCACCGGTGTCAATCAACACGTTTAGTTGTAGGTCGTGCATATTAACAGACACTACTATCTGTCTACACTTGTCCTCGACTGTTTCTTTATTTTCCCACAGTAAATCCTCGTCTATATCCAGGTCATTCCAGAAAAAACCATCCGGCTTTGATCCTAAATCCGGTTTATCTGGCGGCTTTTTCAGCCTCTGTTCACATACAGTTTTAATTTCAACACGTTTGTCCTGAGGCTTAGTCTGTAGCGTCGCCTCCAATACCGAAACCTTTTCCTGTAACTCGTCAACTAGTGAGTGTTGCTTTGCTATCAATTCACTAATTGTCACCTTCGTTGATTCCACTTTGGTCAGATTGATCTCATCTGCCAATCTACCTGGAGACATGTACCCAGTAGTATCTGCAATTACTTCCTCTAGATCTGCGCAACCCACACTGTTATCTTCTGACCGTATAATGTCAGCTCTAACCTCATACACGCTGTAATCTACGTGCTTTTCTACCAATCGTGTTCGGCTATCACTAAAATTTTTGTAATCTTTCTCCTTAATACTCTCGCAATGTTTAAACTGGATGTTCGCGTCGGATGGGTCGGCTACTTCTACCATTACAACTTTCGGTAAAGTCTGCCGGTTAGGGCCAGAACTTTCCGTTACTACTTCAACATTCAACTCCTGCGGGACGAAACACGACGCATCTTGCTCGTGCTCCCCATTAACATCAACTATTTCTAGTAAAGTCTGCCGGTTAGGGCCAGAACTTTCTATCATTTCACAAACACTATCTTCCTGCTGGACGAGACGCGGAAAATCCTTCACGCGCTCCCCATAAACGCTTCTCCCATACAGACCCCTATAATCTCTTAGTTCGTCGTGTAAGCGACCGAACTGCCTTAACCAGACCTCATCCCTCTCTGCATCCCCTCGCTCGATGACGGACGTGTTATCCGACATCTGATCTTCTCTCAACAATTGCGAATCATTCTTAAACTCAATCTCCAGTTCCGCTGTGGGTATTACAGCTGCCACTTTATAATCGATTTCCGGAACACTACTTAAATTGTTCTCACTGACAGTGAATGTACTACCTACTGCCGTGTATACTGCTGATCTACTACTTGTGGGCGCACTCCTTTCTCTTAACACTGGCACACTCTCCCGCCGTTGATTATTCCATACGGAATTTTCATAACGGCGACACCTGGGTTTTCTCTTGTTATTGGGCCGCCAAAATTTCTCCACGCCCGCTCGGCCCCTCACCGGCGCGGCTAATGGTTTCCCTGTCTCGTCCCAGCAGATACGCTCCCCGGATATTGCTGAGGCGGCTGGTCACACCCTCTGGCGTTATTACTATTCTGCGCAGCCCGTATCACGTTAGTATGATACTGGTTTCCGTCATTCCTGTTATTATTTGCATTGTACCGATTGTTATTACGATCCGAACCATTATTGTTATTGCTGCCATGGTTGCGGTATGCATTATTCCCATGGTTATCGTTGTTGTGGTTGCTGTGGTACCCGTTGTTGTTACCACGGCCTCTACCACTGTCGCGATTATTGCGCCAATTGTCCTCGTCCTCCACTCTTTCCAGGAAATCATTGATTGTCCTGTAATTGCTTCCTACGTATCGTTTTGTATCATCTGGAAGCTTCTTGTAGAGTTCCCAGACTATTTCGGATTCCGTGCGGCGATCACGCAAATATTCCAACTTGCGGATCCAGCCTTCACAAAACTCCCTCATCGAACCGCGCGAATTCGCATCGAAAGGCCTCGATACGACAAATTCGCGCCAGACACTTTGCTGTTTTTGCTCTGACCAGTATTCAGCCAGAAACAAATTTTTAAACTCGTCAAAAGTCAGGTTCGTAATGTTGAGGTTTAAGCCCCAACGCTTGGCATCACCAGCCAGCACATCAATAACCGCATTAATTTTTCTCTCATTAGTCCATGATCTGGGTAAAACTCTTTCACAATTCTTAATGAAATCCGTCGCGTGTATACCGCCTTTTTTCAAGGGGTCGAACCGCTCCTCTTTCGTCAACAATTCCGAACTATGTGCACAGATTGGCACATAGCTCTGTTTTTCATCAAGTTTCTTTTCTAATTCCGACACTCTCATAATTACTTGGCAAGTGGTTGTCGCAAGCGTTTCCACTTCCCTCTTTTTCTCTTCGCAGGTATTAGCCTGCTTCGTCACTTTGGTATCTACTTCGGATACTAAAGCCTTTAAAGTTTCCACCTTCTTTTGATCCTCTTTTTTCACTAATTGAATTTGTTCCGTCACCTTATTCTCGATGATCGGAGCAACTGATTCTCCTACACTTTTCTCGATTCTGCTAATTTCGGAATCAAAACGAGTATTTATGCTCGCAATTTCCGCCTGAACGCCTATCATTTCCTGTTTAAGATTACCGATTTCGGTATTAATTACAACAATATCTTCTTTGATTTTATCAACTTTTGTATTAACAACTCCAACATTGTTGTTAACAACATTAATAGCTTTGTTCTGATTGTCTAGCTTTCGTTCAATTTTTTCAGACTGAGCTTCTTGCTTGGCAGACAGAGCTATAATTTCTACCGATTGACTCTTGATTTCATTAATCAAAACATTCAATAAATCAGTTAAATTCCCGGAGACTACCGGTTTTACTTCCGTAGCTGGTTCCTCTATATATGTTCCCCCGTATTCATCATCAAGGGGTACAGATTTGATTTTCGCTTCCGATTCCGAAACATTTTCTAAAGTTTGGAATTCCATTTCTGCTCTTTGTTGCGTTTCGGCGGTCGCGTCTTTCATGCTAGCCGCCTGCCCCTGAACAATGGGTACCGCGGTGCGCGTTTCCCACTGTTCGACCGATTGTTCCGTATCCAAGTCTACCAAATTTTGGCAATTGTTGCCTTCACTCATTTTAATAATTTTCAATATAACTGACAAATCTCAAATGTAATTAGGATTACTCCCACTACTTATTCTCGCTGACGTAACGGCCTGTACGTAACCAGTACTTTGTTACGACATTTGCACCAAAGAAAATTCGTGTCCAGAACAACCTCAAATCTGAAGATTGTCCTGTCACCAGGTCGCCACGTGTAACCTCCCCCTCACTTACCGACCTTAATGACAGTGAAAAATTAAACCGCGTGTACCTAATGGAAATTTGGGAAAAGCAATCGTCACCGAAGTTAATCTATCGGTAAAGAGGGAGGAAAGGGTTACATCTAAATGAAAGGAAATGTGCTAATGAAACTGGTGGAAATTAATTTTGAAAAGGAATAAAGTTAATAAAGAAAGTAAATGTGTGGCCGTTACGTTAACAATTAACTAGCGGTAATTAGATATTTGAGATTTGGGGGAAATCACGGTCGCCAGTCCTAAGGACAATTACTATAGTAACTGAAAAAGAAAGGTTATTACACATATAATTAACACTAGAAGCGTGGCAACTGAAGGTTGACACGTGTAGTGTGAAAACTGAAAGTTTGTCAGAAGTAATAAATTTCGCTACACTCTGACTTAATTTAGCAAAAGAATTAATAAAAGCGGAAAATCGAAAGTTAATTTAGTGACTGAAGTTAATAGTGAGCTTTCTTTCTGAAGCACATCGAAATTCAGTAAAATACGGTTAGTCTTGGACTACCTCAACAATCATTTCAAAAGCTACTTGAATCTACGCAATTTAGAAAGAAGAGATTTAACTTTGAACTTGAATTAAATGATTCTGAACAATTAACAATAGTAAAATTTAGTACGTACCAAGCTGAGCTGCAGTCACAGGTAAGCTAAAATACGGTAACAAAGCTCGCACTCTTAATTCGTGCTTGTGTAATCTGAATATTGTAGCCAGCTATTAATGCCATAATTGAACTTTGAAATTAAAGCAGTGAAAACGAGTTAGCTATATTACTTTAATGCTGGCGTTTGAATTTCAACGACACTCGGGTTCATTTCGGAAAAGGAAGGGACCCTGCTTGGTAATGCAATTGGGACAATGAGCAACAAAGGTTGATGCTAAGTTGCTGTAATTTTGCGAGGCAAATGGAACAAGATTAAAAGCTGAGGTCTGCCATACAGTTCTAAAACTTTACGTGCGTCCAGTCTTCCTTGTCGGTTGATTGAAGGTTTGAAGCCGTCGGTCGAGGAGATGGCGACAGTCACTCATTGTCGGCCGTCGCTGTTGCAGAAGCTGGATGTTGGCGCGCCTTCTTCTCGACACGGTCACCAGACGAAACGGGCTCTTGATGTGCGCTAGTTAATGTTTCCCGTCCGCGACACCATGTCAGAAACTATCATCGCAAGTCGAGCGCAATTACATGCTGCCAAACCCCGAAAGCGCGGCAACTCGCGGGAGCGTCACACAACACACCTGCTCCACTCGCTACCCCCGCCACACTCTCACTGCCCTGCCCGCGCTTCACGCGGCAGAGTTAACACTACCAAAGATCCTGCACACTTTGAGTCTTCACACGACCTATCGATGTAATCGTTCGATAGCAGTTTTCCCTAGGCAAGACCCAGCGTAAAAATACAAATAATATTTACGAAACAAATCAATTATACATCGACATGAGTGCATAAATATATATATATATATATACAAACAGTAAAACAATTACAATATATAAAGAGACAGAAATGTCATATCTTGAGGTAACAAAACAAGGAAAAAAAATAATAGTACAATAGATGAAAATAGGAGGATATGCATTTCCGGCGTTACAATAGGACCAGAATTTCTTCGGATTTTCTACCAAATTTCGAGACAATGTTTCGTTGTGGAACCTATTAAAGGCATCTCGCATTGAAGTCCGTGCCAAATTTCGCGCGCCTGTGAATTTTAGCCTATCTTCGGGATTTCGCGTTCTTCTGAACTTTGCATGCTTTTTCCGTTGTCTCTGAAACAGCGTTCGGATCTGTTTTGTGTACCATGGGGGATCAGTTCCATCTCTTACCAGTTTATGAGTTATGAATCTCTCAATTGCTGTTGTTACTATATCTTTGAATTTGAGCTACTTCTCGTCTACATTTGCATGGTCAGTTCGGAAGGAATGGACATTGTCTCTTAGGAAGGCTTCTAGCAACACTTTATCCGCTTTTTTAAATAAAATTATTTTGCGTTTGTTTCTGGTGGATTTGGAAGAAACGGTATTGAGCCTAGCTACAACGACCTTGTGATCACTAATCCCTGTATCAGTCATGATGCTCCCTATTAGCTCTGGATTGTTTGTGGCTAAGAGGTCAAGTGTATTTTCGCAACCATTTACAATTCGCGTGGGTTCGTGGACTAACTGATCGAAATAATTTTCGGAGAGATGTATTCTGCCTACCACCGGTTTTGAACAAGTATTTTTGCCAACATATCGCATGTGTCAATGTTAACAACAAGAGATCGGCGACTATGACTGACGTTGTCACGTGACCCTCGATGCTGGACGTCGGCGCAGTAGCACAGCTGTGTATGGTCTGATGAATCCCGACACCTTCTTCATAATACCGATGAGACAGGACGACTCCGTCGTCTTCAAGTGGAACAGCTTCTTACATCTACCTGTACAGTGGGACGGAGACAAGCTGGCGGCGTCTCGATTATGTTCTGGGGAGCAGTCACGTGGGCAGCCCTGTGTCCAGTGGAGCTCGTGCAAGGCACCGTGACGGCCGAAGTGAATCGTAAACTGGTTGCAGACCATGTACGCCCCTTCACGACTATCATGTTTCCCGACGGAATAGGGCGTTTTCGACATGATAATGCGCTATATCACAAGACCAGGAGTGAGATGGAGTGGTTCGAGGAACACAGTGGGGAACTCCAACTGATGTGTTGGCTCTCCGGATCGCCAAGTTTGAACCAAATCGAACACACTGGGATGTGATTGAACGTGGCGTCAGAGCTCAATGTCCCCTCCCCGGAATTTTCGGGAATTAGGTGACTTGTGTGTGCTGGTGTGGTGCCATCTCCCTCTAGTGACCTATCAGCGTCTCACTGCTTCCACGCCACGACGTGTCGCCGCAGTTATCCGTGCCAGAGGGGGCGGTATCGGCTATTAGGTAGATAGTCATATGTTCTGGGTGATCAGTGCATTACAACGAATGTCCTTCCACATATCTACTTACTTGGAAAACATTAGTCGTGTTTAAACATAATGGATAAGCAGTTTTGATTACCATCGTCATTTATTTTACGTTTGCTTTATTTCCCGCAAAGGTAATGAAAGTGTATGAGTCACCCTGCTACACTGACAGCGAAGGAACACAACCATTCGCAACTACTTGATTTGGTGAATTAGTGTACTACTTGGGACTGTGTCGTTATTCTATCACCTATTTCATCAAACAGACCCATCGGTCTTGTCGCAGTGGTAATACCGGTTCCCGTCAGATCACCGAAGTTAAGCGTTGTCGGGCTGGGCTAGCACTTGACTGGGTGACCATCCAGTCTGCCGAGCGCTGTTGGCAAGCAGAGTGCGCTCAGCCCTTGTGAGGCAAACTGAGGAGCTACTTGATTGAGAAGTAGCGACTCCGGTCTCGGAAACTGACATACGGCCGAGAGAGCGGTGTGCTGACCACATACCACTCCATATCCGCGTCCAGTGATGCCTATGGGCTGAGGATGAGACGGTGGCCGGTCGGTACTTTTGGGCCTTCATGGCCTGTTCGGGAGGAGTTAGTTTATTTCATCAAACAGAAATCACACTGATCTTGTAAATATACATACCCACCAAATATCATCAATTAGTGGTCGCTGCTTAAAAATGTGAACCATTTCAATCAACGTACGCCTGTGATTACGAAGGCTTTCCCGGCGTAATAATTGATAATATTCTTCTCGGATGTGCAGCGGGATCATAACGTCATCTTGACACAATATTTCCGCGGTCCAACTGGCCGCCATCTTCAGGTGAGAGTGCTGGTACATGATCCTGCCGAAACTGACTTCTCAGCGCAAGCGGCGGCCCCTAGGCTTATATATAGGGGCCGCCACTTACGCTGAGATGTCAGTTCCGGCGACATCGTGTACCAGCACTCTCACCTGAAGATGGCGGCCAGTTGGACCGTGGAAATATTGTGTCAAGATGACGTTACGATCCGGCTGCACACCCGAGAAGAATATTACCAATGTAAGCCTGTAATTCCGTAGACTAACCAAATCATTTCTGCACATCGTTTCCATTAAGTCACACAAAAACTGTACGTCCTCTATAAATATAATCATTTTTTTCCACTTAACTACCATTACGCGAACTGAGCCTACCAATTGAAAGAAAATCTCAGGGAAGCGAAATATTATAGCTGGCGTTTCTCGGTCTATAGTCCTTTTTCTATTCGGAAATTGTATTTTACTTTCATCTCTGTTACCAGACATACGTGTTGCACACTATAAACACTATTGTATAAACCTCTGTATTGATGTTTCTTTATCACTGTGTTTATGTTTCTCAAACAGAAATTACTTGTCTTTTACAATTTTTGCGAATGATACTGTTAGCCGTGTAATGAAATGCTGTTTGAGAAGGACTGCAGAAATATCCAATCAGATATTTTTAAACTGGTGCAAAGACTAGAATTAGCTTTAAAAAATTTTTAACTGTGGTCTTCACAAAAATAAATATCATTAGCAGTAAGTTGCATTATGATTTAAAACACCTAGGTGTAGCAGTTAGGTAAAACAGGCAGCAGATTTCTTCTCAGTGGTAGGATTCTTTTAGAAGTTAGTCAGTCACAAAAGAGACTGTCTACAAACCTCTCGTGGTTCCCATCTCAGAACATTTTCGAGAAGCGTGAGACACACATCAAGTACGACTAACAGGGGAATTTATACAGGGTCTCCGACGTAACTATGCCACTTCTTGTATTTCCGAAACGAAACAAAAAGTTAAAATTCGATGGCCAGGGATGCACCTGCGACAGGGGCTCATAGCACAATGAGCGGGAATTGAGAATCCATAAATGTAAACAAACGTAACTTTCAGCACGAAGTTACGCTGTTTAAATGGAACCTGTATATTTTCTACGGAAATGAAAATTAGGGGTACAGTTAGTGCCGGCGGACTTGTTTTCACTGTTAAAAGCTTCACAACTTCCGAAATATCTAGAGTGATGACAGACTTGTTTTCACCGTTGGAAACTTGTACCTTCTAAAAATATCGACTTGACGACAGACTTGTTTTCGCTGTTATAAACCTCAATTTTCACCGTAATACGCAGAGAAATGCATGCCCACAGTAGACTTCGGAACAGTGCAGGCAAACCGCATTACAGCATTACGGCAGAAACTAGGACATCGTTTCCATTATTTAAAGTCTCCAGAAGGTATACGATTTAGAGCAGGGAAACCATGTCTGCCGTGACTAACTGTACCCATAATTTTCAATTCCGTAGAAAAAGATACATGTGACATTTAAAGAAGAAAACGTAACTTTGTATTGAGAATTACGTTTGTTTACTTGTAAAGATTATGCATTCGCGCCCATTGTTCCACTTGTCACAGTTTATTTCATTTCGTAAATATATGAAAAGACGCTGAACTGGGAGACCCTTGCCGGCCGTGGTGGCCGAGCGGTTCGTGGTACTACAGTCTGGAACCGCGCGACGGCTACGGTCGCAAGTTCGAATCCTGCCTCGGGCATGGATGTGTGTGCTGTCATTAGGTTAGTTAGGTTTAAGTAGGTCTAAGTTCTAGGGGACTGACGACCTCAGCAGTTAAGTCTCATAGTGCTCAGAGCCATTTGAACCATTTTTTGGGAGACCCTTGAATATAAACGTGAACTATCCCAAGAAGGGCTACTTTCATAGTTTCAAGTACCATTACTAAGTGCCTGCTAGGACAACATCAGACTAATTAAAGCATGCAGAGAGGCATTTCCCGTGGTGCATACGTGAATGGAAGTGGAAGGGACCGTAATAAGTGGCACGACGAAAAGTACAGCGTGCCCTGCACTTCACAGTGTTTTGAAGAGTATACACATATACACTATTCATCCACAACCTCTTCAGACTTCGTAAGATGTAAATGTGTTTGGATTATGAACTAGAGGAATCAATGAATGGCCTATTGTGAGGACCTCCTGCATTTCTGAGAAAGCTCCTTGTCGCTGAAAACCTTCAGTGCTCTAGTAAGCAAAGCTAGGACATACATTACATGCGTGATAGTTCTCGATCGTTACTTTGTTGATCTTCACCCTTAAATAGTTCTGAGTACACACGAGTGATGGCATCGTAAAGGTGTGCGGAAGAATGATTTGGTTACGCGACCACAGAAAAAGAGGCACATGCAAATGCGACGGGGCAGACAACGACCAGTTAGAAACTCGTCCACTGTGCAAATAGCCTGGATTGGAAGCGCGAGGCAGCGGCGGGAGAGGCAGTTTGCACAGTAAACAGAGCGGCGCTGCGGCGAGGGCCGGCGGTCTGTCGGGCAGGCTGGCGGGAAAAAAAAAAAAACGGCCTGTGTCCGAGACATCTGCAATGCAGACGACGGTAATGAGGGGGGGGCGGGGGCGGGGGCGGGGGCGGAGGGGAGGCTACTCGGTGCACTCCAGCCACTCCAACTTGGGACACGCGATGCTGCAACAGGGTGACGGAGCACCAGCAGTTTTAATTTTACAACTTCACTGGGGCTCGTCTTTGTGCAGCATTACTCGTTCTCCCCTTCATTTAGTGGTCAACTACGTACTTTGGCTACCAATAGTAACATTGACGGTTTCGAAGGCCGTACTATACATGCGCGCTCATTCTGTCACTATCTTTCACTATTACTCTCTCTCTCTCTGTGACTCTCTCTCCCTCTCCCCTTCTCCCTGACACACATACACACACACACACACACACACACACACACACACACACACACACACACATACATTGTAAGAGTACCATATCTACCAGTCCTAGTACTTAAGTAGCCCGACATATATTCGAGTGGCTTTAACATTTCTATACTGTGAATTTGCCTTTAGAGCCTCTTTTTTTTGCGTATAATCAGTTAAAATCGAGCAGTGGAATTACGTGATAGTATGGAGCAATAATTCATATTACGCTAGCACCTTCGCGTGGGTGGCATCGACTGCTGCTTTAATAAGCTGAAGTGTTACTGTACTGGAGGTATTTTTCCGGCATCTCTTCAGTCTTATCTTGAAAACCGAAGGCAAGTTGTATCAATCAACACAGCAAACTCCCAAGAACAACAATTGTATCCGGGAATTACTACTAGATGTCACGATAGGTCGACGAGATGGTAAAAAAGTAGTCTGGGGCAGTACTGCGTTGTCACTAGGGAAACAGTAACAATACATTAGGTCGATCAAGAGAGCTCACTGACTACAAACGCTGACTAGTCGTTGGATGTCAACCTAGCTAACAGATTCATCATGGGCAGTTCAACCCCGTGTAAAACCGCCCAAGTCGATTCTTGCTGATTCCGAAGTGATACGTGAGGTAACAAGAGCAGACAGATCTCAATTACCGACAGACAGGGGCTATCGAGCATTGCAGATGGTGGTTTTAAAGAAATTGCGTGAAATCAGCGGAAGAAATAACATATAAGTTACAAAGTGTTATTACGACCCATCTTGCACAGTGATGGTGAATGGCCAACAATGTAGCACGGAGTAATTGGTGTTACGGGGTGTTTCCTGAGGTTATGTTGTGGTTCCATATTGTGCTTAGTAAAACGCTAAATGCGGAAGGATATGAACACATTTTGCAGCTCATGTGTACTGCGTACAGTAGAACAACGGTTCTCAGACTATGATGGTATTAGAATGACAATGCATCCTATCACGGAGCAGCAGGTGTGACACGGTAGTTTCTGGTTAGTAACATACTTGAAATATCCTGACCTGCCCCAAGTCGCGACCTGAACCCAATCGAACACTTTTGGGATGCGTTAGTGCGTCAGCTTCTGTCCATTCTCCAGCGTCCATCACTCCTTTAACTGGATGCGGTGAAGAATCGGCTGCCATTCCTCCATATACATTGAGACGCTTCAGTGTAAGTGTTCTCAGTCGTCAGTTCCAGCTGTCATAATATATATATATATATATATATATATATATATATATATATATATATAGACTGTGTGGTATTATTGATCACCATCTCATAGGGCCGCATGCGCTACCACAAAGGCTTACAGGAGAGCGATATCTGCGTTTCCTGGCTGCTACATTACCGGAATTGTTGAAAGACGTTAGGGGTGAATCATAAATGAGGAAAACATAAATTCGTTTTCCGCAGTTTCATATGTCAATAAATGACTGTGCAATTGAATGGTAAAATTCTGGAAATATGAAGTGGACTTTTGGGTGTTACTTTGCGCCGACATTTGCCAAGGGGCAGATCGGCAACAGGGCACAATATGCTAGTGTTGCAGGTAGTCTAGACGCTCACGAGAAGGGGAGGCATGCAGCGTCAAGCGACGGTCTGAGTGACACAGAAAGCAATGACAGCGCCCACATCTATCTCGTACCGGTTACACTGGCCGGTATCATGTATCGTGGCTAGTTAGCATAGGGAAAGGAACATGAGGAGGGGCTGCACTACTGTACATGCATGTTTTATAATTTGGTTTTTTTGTCCCAGACTCAGTTTTAAGAAACGAGTACATAGATGCAGAATACAAAACACAACTACATAGGTATGTGGCAGTTTATACAAACGAATGCAGTACAGCTGTACAAATCGAAACTAACATAGAAACACATGACCAGAAGCTGCAGTGGCGGTTTATACGTACTGTTCGAAATGACGGCCACAATGTGTGTGGCAAAGTTGAACTCTTCGCAGGAAGGATTGCTGAACACGATACAACATGTCAGTCTCTCTTTGCGTAATATCACAGGCATGTTGTATTCTGCGTTGAAGAGTGTTGACATCAACAACCTCTCCTTCATATATCACAGATTTCAGATGGCCGCACAAAATGAAATCCAGTGGATTCAGGTCTGGCGATCTTCCTGGCCATATTAGGGGGCCTCCACGACCGATCCATTTCGGACGGGAGGCACTGTCCAGGTGGCGTCGCACTGTGCCGCTGAAGTGAGCTGGGGCACCATCATGAATGTATCACAGGTTCATACGAGAGGCCAAACTAACGTCTTTCAACATTTCCGGTAATGTAGCATCCAGGAAATGCAGATATCGCTCTCCTGTAAGCATTTGTGGTAGCACATGCGACCCTACGAGATGGTGATCAATAATACCACACCAGATATTGACACCGCATCGTTGTTGGTACCTTCGTATCACTCTGCTGTGGGGTTTTTTTTTCCGCCCACTAGTGCCAATTATGCGAATTCAATATACCGTCCTTGGTGAAATAGGCTTCGTCGGTGAACAGTATTGTTCGTCAAAGATACTGGTCGTGGGTCTAAGTTGCAGAAGTCCAGCCTTCTCTGGTAGTCTTCCGGCAACAATGCCTGTATCTTCTGCATGCAAAAGGGATGGTAATGGTTTCTATGGAGTACTCGCATAACAGTAGATTGTGACATTCCGACCACAGTGAAGAGAGACCAGGTGCTTAATTTTAGGTCCTCCGCAACAGTTTGTAACACTTTTTCTTCGTCATCCCCACTGTAAGTCGACGGTCGGCCACGACCACTAAATCCTGGAGGTGCTACACCTGCACCATACTCCCTCAAGCGCCTGTCCACAAAATAAAACGTATTTGCGGATGGAATGCGCCGACTAGGAAACCTCTCGTGATATAGTTGCTTTGCAACGTCAGCTCTTCCATCTACAAGCCCGTAGGAGAGGTGGATGTCGGCGTATTCCTCGTTTGTGAAACTTGCCATGGTACTGTAGTAACACTGCGAAGCGGCTGTTAGCGGCTGTCGACAGGGCGAGTATCGGGCAGAGTGAGCAGCGCAGAGGTGTTGTAAACACGTCATGCACGCCGCGGTTTTACTTCCGCCATTGACCACTCTTTCCGCTTACAGGACACACATTCCCTAACAGGGGACTGTACATTCCGTTACCACCGGCAACGTGTGATTCACTAGTTCTCATACTGTTTCACATACATTACGATTGGATTTGTTCTTTCTCGTATCTTCAAAAGCTGGCAGATACACATCAGCTCATTGGTGTGTTATGTGTTGTATCTATGGGTGAATGACATGTCGTGATCGTGAGGCTCGTCGGTATCTCGTTCAATGGTTAACGGGTGTTTTTGTTTTACGTACGCAGTACACCGAGGAGAACGAAAGGTATCGTCCTGCAAAATTCAAGGTTCTCATGATGTATCTTCAGAAGGCTCAAAATAAAACAGAAGTTTATATGACATTTTACAGAAGTGTGAGCTATTCAAAACAGAGGGCATGTAAGAGTCGAAACACGTTCTTTCGCTGAAGCCTGAGGTTTTTAAAAAGCGTGTATGTTTCGGAAACACGAAAACCAGCTTCGGGAGTCTCAGTCTTCATCAAGATGATTGCCGCGACATTTAGCATCTTGTTTGCGTTCGCGAGTACCTGTTATCTGTGCTGTGTATTTACTTAGTAAGTAAGTGTGAACGCTGGTGCGATGTGGTACGTTTCGCAATGTGACATATTCAGACAATAAGACTTAGAACTAGGGATTGACTTACGTAGGTTCTGTACTCATATTCATACTTATACGGCGTGTATTATGCAGGTTGACGTATCGTTGTATACAGAAGCGTTGCCTACATACAGTATAGACGGAATTACGTCTTCCGCTGTTCTTGTTTGGCCAAGGCTTAGTCATTAATTAGCGTCAAAATCTTATGGCTGTGTTGCAAGCCTACTACTACTATTTTTGTTTTTAGATTCTATCTCAAAATTTATGGTTAATGAAGCCCCGAAGATCGCCTATTATTATGCTTGAGTAATCACAGTAGCTGCCATAAAGCTATGGACTTCGATCCTTACGTAATGAACGGCGGAAGCAAATAGTTAACACAACATACGTCTCACTCTTGAGCATATTGCACACACTGTCGACCTTTGAGGACGATTTATATATTTTATAGAAAATTTCATTTTTTGTTGTGCAACGGGACTCAAGTCGACTCACGAAAACTGACAACGGCCGGGAGTGCGGTGTGCTGATCACGTGCCGCTCTATATCCATAACCAATCACGCCTCTCGACTGAAGAAGACATGGCGGTTGGTCGGTACCATTAGGCCTTCCGATGCCTGTTTTGACAGTGACAGAACGGGACTTTAGTCCCTGTAATACGGCTCGGCTTCACGGGCACGTAATGCACGTCATGTAAACACCCACCGCCCATGAAAATTGGTTAAAAGTTCTTTTGAATCTAGACGGACTTGATATCTTTTATCTTTCTGGGGAACGACAGTATGACACGGGTATGCACAGCGGGGGTGAATATCTGGAAAGTGGTTCTGGTTAAAGCTGATGATTCATTATGAAGATCAACAGTCCACATGAAACACATGAACTATTATCAAACGAATGGGTTGACCGATAACCATGCATAAATAAAATTATAGGGAAAAACCAGCGTGGATGACTTCAGAAGCAAGGACATGAAAACTTGGAGGCAAGGGAGTCCATACGATACTCTTTGCGAAGGACCTACACCTGTAGATATGGAGTATTTTTAACATTTGGAAGACGAATAGCGACTTGCAAGTAGCCATAAAAAAGTTCCAATTACGGCAGTTAAAAACCGATGTACTATCGGCTTTTAAAACACTGTCTTGAAAAAAAAATCTCTGACTCAACTGTACTCTTTTTGTTTTACCAGACAGCTAGTGCGGAGAGGGGGGGGGGGGAGGAGCGGGCGGCCCCTCCAGCTCTACCTCCTCCACCTCCGACTGACCTTGGGCCCCCTCACTAGAAGACGACACAAAAAGCAGAGTGCCAGCACTGACGTTGGAATAATCATAAGCAACATAGTGCCTAAACGAGACAACTCCTTCTCCACTACCAGACAGCCACAAAGGTTAAAGACACTAAGCTACAGTGTAACTGAAATCGATGTCAGAGCCTTCCCACTAAAATAAATAAATTTCATCAGCTACTATTATGTATGAAAACGTTCTGCTAATTCGGGTTCATTTTTTGTAAAATTACTTACTTTAGTCAGCAAGAAAGCTTGTTCCCACGATATTTCTACACACAAAAGTTGTTACACCAGAAACAGAGGTACTACTTCAAACCCTATGATCAGATTTACATAACTGCACATCAAAGCTACGAGTAGAACGATGAAGGTGACAATCGCTTATCAAGAAGTTTCTCATCATACAAAATCTAAATCTGCTTACGCCGCAATAAATTTATTTATGCCAGCACCAATAAGCTCTTAAATAGAAGAAAACACTACTCTTAAATAAATGCAGAAAGCTTTTCAGTTATAAATATACCAGTGCTGGTGGCACATTGACGTTACTGACATGAACGTATGAACCAAGGAAGAAATCAAATTCAAACGTGATAAGTGAAAATTAATGGAAAAACACCACAAACTCGAAATGAGTAACATTCCCAAGCATTCAATGGAATTAATCAAGCGACTTCCTAACAAAATACAAATATCTGTCGTCATTAACCCGACTAGGATGTTTCGAGGGTAGATATGGGGAGGATCTCATAGCCAGTAGTTCAGAGGGAAAAAGCGGGAAATGTTCTGACTCGCAAAGAAGCAACTTCGCCAGACTTCTCTGGAGAAGGTTTTCAAGGTTGGTACTACTCTACCACAGAGCGCAGGGAAGTCTCTGTTTCCCTCACTGACAGATCTGAATACACACACCTACACATGGATGCTTGCACAGGTTGTTCTTGGATATGGAGTGGATGCTTGATTTACAAACGAAAAATACTGTCGCACCATGCATATTTCCAAGAGACTAAAACGCAAAGTAAAACCATGTGTGCAACATGTGGAGGAGGTCACAAGCAAGATCACACGATGAAAAATGAATATTGGCTTAGATAGACGGCCTCACTGTGAACGACGCTCGGCGAACAGCTGCCTCTGGAAAAGGCAGCGGAGTGCAGCTGTCGGAACGGGCAACAGCAGGGAAGACTTCACTGTTCGTGTTGGCAGTACACGGCGGACGGCGAATACCTGCAGGGAAAAGTATGCCGCATTCTGTGGACGACGTTTGTGTAACGCCTAGTCGCTCGGCCGGCCTAGCCCAATGGAAACACCGTGTCTACAGTGTTACGTCCCTGTTTCCCTTGCTTCCCGATGGAAATTTTCTTACGTTTTGCGACCAATCTGCTTCGCATACACGAAGCAGCTACAACAAATCTTAATAATCTGATTATTTTCTCTAAGTATAGTTATTTCTATGTTACCGGTATGGAGACTAGAAGTTTGTGAGCTACAGGAAAGTCGCAATGGCTCTGTAAACGTCTGTTTCCTAAATAATGAAAAGTGTGTAGTCATCCACCTAAGGGGTAAAAGGAATCGATTACACGATAAATCAGTCAAATCTAACGGACGTAAATTCAACTATATACAAAGGAATTACAATTACGAACAACTTAAATCGGCAAGAAGACACAGAAATTGATGTGGGGAAGACTGCCTTTAATTGGCAGGACACTTAGATAATGTAACAGATCTACTAAAGAGACTTCCTACACTACGCCTGTCAGTCCTATCTTAGAATACTGCTGCGTATTGTGGGATCTTTACCAAAGAGGACTGACGGAGTACATTGTGGCAGTTCAAAGCAGTGCAGGACGTTTTGTATTATCGCAAAATAGGAGAGATAGTGTTACTGAAATTATATAGGATTTGGGGTGAACAGCATTAAAATTTTGGCGTTTTTCTTTGCGCCGGCCGAGGTGGCCGAGCGGCTCTAGGCGCTACAGTCTGGAACCGCGCGACTGCTACGGTCGCAGGTTCGAATCCTGCCTCGGGCATGGATGTGTGTGATGTCCTTAGGTTAGTTAGGTTTAAGTAGTTCTAAGTTCTAGGGGACTGATGAC
Source organism: Schistocerca piceifrons (assembly GCF_021461385.2). Taxonomy (NCBI): domain Eukaryota; kingdom Metazoa; phylum Arthropoda; class Insecta; order Orthoptera; family Acrididae; genus Schistocerca; species Schistocerca piceifrons. The sequence goes on along the minus strand of NC_060139.1, from coordinate 462,621,790 downwards.
CACAGCAGTTAAGTCCCATAGTACTAAGAGCCATTTGAACCATTTTGAATTTTTCTTTGCGGCGGAATCTTCTCACGAAATTTCAGTCACCAACTTTCTCTTCCGAATGCGTACATAGGGAAAAACGATCATCATAATAAAATAAGGGAAATCAAAGCTCTCACGGAACGGTGTAGGTGTTTTTTCCGCGAGCTGTATGTAATTGGAATAATAGAGAATTATTGTGAAGGCGGTTCGATGAAACGCCGGCCAGGCACTTAAAGGTGATTTGCAGAGTATCCATGTATATGTAGATGTAGGAAAATTGTACATAACTTTTGTGTCCTTTCACCACGTCGTGTTGGATTTTCTGTACACATCCGAAGTACAATGTATATATGTTCAAACATGTGATATGCTTCAGCATGCTATCTTTGACTTCAAGTCTTCTGGGAAGTAAGAAATAGAGCCTCTAATTATTAATTTTTAGTATTTTATTGTATTGTATGGAAATGGCGACCTAGAAACGACGGAAAGGCTTCGTCCCTGCCGTAGCCTTCAGTGGTTCACAACTCCACAACAAGCAACAGCAATCCATTCACCCTACTGCCGCGCCCCCCCCCCCCCCCCCCACCGAACCCAAGGTTTTTGTGTGGTTCGACCACCATTGGACTCCCCGGAAACGTCTCACATCAAATGAGTGTAACCCTAGTGTTTGCGTGGTAGAGTAATTATGGTGTATGCGTACGTGGAGAATGTGTTTGCGCAACAATCGCCGACATAGTGTAGCTGAGGTGGAATAAGGGAACCAGCCCGCATTCGCCGAGGCAGATGGAAAACCGCCTTAAAAACCATCCACAGATTGTCCGGCACACCGGACCTCGACACTAATCCACCGGGCGGATTCGATCCGGGGACCGGCAGGCCTCCCATTTTTAGTATTGTCATGACAGTAACAATATGTCGGTTGTCAGTTGGTACATACTCTCGGATATTTATCCTCATTCTTGTCCTCATAGATCCATTGTTATGTTCACGAAGCACAATTGAAAATGACCATTTGATTAAAAGTGACTAACAATGGTGAATGATGCATTTTATTCAAATAATGTGTGGCCTCAAGGGACCTATTTTTTATCGATGTCTGATAGCTTTGAAACCACACAAAAGTAAACTACTGATAATTGTTGGTTGCACCTAGAACCAAGTGTCGGGCAAGCTCCCAGCATACGCTGAAGTGATTCACGTCAAGCCTATTTCAGAGATTACACAACTACACTCCTGGAAATGGAAAAAAGAACACATTGACACCGGTGTGTCAGACCCACCATACTTGCTCCGGACACTGCGAGAGGGCTGTACAAGCAATGATCACACGCACGGCACAGCGGACACACCAGGAACCGCGGTGTTGGCCGTCGAATGGCGCTAGCTGCGCAGCATTTGTGCACCTCCGCCGTCAGTGTCAGCCAGTTTGCCGTGGCATACGGAGCTCCATCGCAGTCTTTAACACTGGTAGCATGCCGCGACAGCGTGGACGTGAACCGTATGTGCAGTTGACGCACTTGAGCGAGGGGGTATAGTAGGCATGCGGGAGGCCGGGTGGAAGTACCGCCGAATTGCTCAACACGTGGGGCGTGAGGTCTCCACAGTACATCGATGTTGTCGCCAGTGGTCGGCGGAAGGTGCACGTGCCCGTCGACCTGGGACCGGACCGCAGCGACGCACGGATGCACGCCAAGACCGTAGGATCCTACGCAGTGCCGCAGGGGACCTCACCGCCACTTCCCAGCAAATTAGGGACACTGTTGCTCCTGGGGTATCGGCGAGGACCATTCGCAACCGTCTCCATGAAGCTGAGCTACGGTCCCGCACACCGTTAGGCCGTCTTCCGCTCACGCCCCAACATCGTGCAGCCCGCCTCCAGTGATGTCGCGACAGGCGTGATTGGAGGGACGAATGGAGACGTGTCGTCTTCAGCGATGAGAGTCGCTTCTGCCTTGGTGCCAATGATGGTCGTATGCGTGTTTGGCGCCGTGCAGGTGAGCGCCACAATCAGGACTGCATACGACCGAGGCACACAGGGCCAACACCCGGCATCATGGTGTGGGGAGCGATCTCCTACACTGGCCATACACCACTGGTGATCGTCGAGGGGACACTGAATAGTGCACGGTACATCGAAACCGCCATAGAACCCATCGTTCTACCATTCCTAGACCGGCAAGGGAACTTGCTGTTCCAACAGGACAATGCACGTCCGCACGTATCCCATGCCACCCAACGTGCTCTAGAAGGTGTAAGTCAACTACCCTGGCCAGCAAGATCTCCGGATCTGTCCCCCATTGAGCATGTTTGGGACTGGATGAAGCGTCGTCTCACGCGATCTGCACGTCCAGCACGAACGCTGGTCCAACTGAGGCGCCAGGAGGAAATGGCATGGCAAGCCGTTCCACAGGACTACATCCAGCATCTCTACGACCGTCTCCATGGGAGAATAGCAGCCTGCATTGCTGCGAAGGGAGGATATACACTGTACTAGTGCCGACATTGTGCATGCTCTGTTGCCTGTGTCTATTTGCCTGTGGTTCTGTCAGTGTGATCATGTGATGTATCTGACCCCAGGAATGTGTCAATAAAGTTTCCCCTTCCTGGGACAATGAATTCAAGGTGTTCTTATTTCAATTTCCAGGAGTGTATATCACTCTCTATTCTATAAGCAAAATTCAGTCCTCGGTTTGACCCTATCTTTGGTTGCTCACCATCTATTCTTCACCTTGCCAATCTACACTACTGGCCATTAAAATTGCTACACCAAGAGGAAATGCAGATGATAAACGGGGATTCATTGGACAAATATATTATATTGCACAAATATATTATACTAGAAGTGACACGTGATTACATTTTCACGCAATTTGTTTGCATATATCCTGAGAAATCAGTACCCAGAACAACCACCTCTGGCCGTAATAACGATCTGGATACGCCCGGGCATTGAGTCAAACAGAGCTTGGACGGCGTGTACACGTACAGCTGCCCATGCAGCTTCAACACGATACCACAGTTCATCAAGAGTAGTGACTGGCGTATTGTGACGAGCCAGTTGCTCGGCCACCATTGACCAGACGTTTTCAATTGGTGAGAGATCTGGAGAATGTGCTGGCCAGGCAACAGTCGGACATTTTCTGTATTCAGAAAGGCCCGTACAGGACCTGCAACATGCGATCGTGCATTATCCTGCTGAAATGTAGGGTTTCGCAGAGATCGAATGAAGGGTAGAGCCACGGGTCGTAACACATCTGAAATGTAACGTCCACTGTTCAAAGTGCCGTCATTGCGAACAAGAGGTGACCGAGACGTGTAACCAATGGCACCCCTATCTCATCACGCCGGGTGATACTCCAGTATGGCGATGACGCATACACGCTTCCAATGTGCGTTCACCGCGACGTCGCCAAACACGGGTGCGACCATCATGATGCAGTACACGGAACCTGGATTCATTCGAAAAAATGACGTTTGCCATTCGTGCTCCCATGTTCTTCGTTGAGTACACCATCGCAGGCGCTCCTGTCTGTGATGCAGCGTCAAGGGTAACCGCAGCCATGGTCTCCAAGCTGATAGTCCATGCTGCTGCAAAGCATCGTCGAACTGTCCGTGCAGATGGTTGTTGTCAGGCAAACGTCTCCATCTGTTGACTCAGGGAACGAGACATGGCTGCACGATTCGTTACAGCCATGCCGATAAGATGCCTGTCATCTTGACTGCTAGTGTTAGGATGCCGTTGGGATCCAGCACGGCGTTCCGAATTACCCTCGTGAACCCACCGATTCCATATTCTGCTAACAGTCATTGGATCTAGACCAACGCGAGCACCAATGTAGCGATACGATAAACCGCAATTGCGATAGGCTACAATCCGACCTTTATGAAACTCGGAAACGAGATGGTACGCATTTCTCCTCCTTACACGAGGCATTGCAACAACGTTTCACCAGGCAACGCCGGTCAACTGCTGTTTGTGTATGACAAATCGGTTCGAAACTTTCGTCATGTCAGCAAGTTGTAGATGTCGCCACCGGCGCCAACCTTGTGTGAATGCTCTGAAAAACTAATTGTTGGCATTTCGCAGCATCTTCTTCCTGTCGGTTAAATTTCGCGTCTGTAGCACGTCATCTTCGTGGTTTAGCAATTTTAATGGCCAGTAGTGTAATTATTCGTTAACAACTGTCCATTCCCCAACAATACATGCCCATTACCCACACTAAAATAAAATACACTGACTAAAAGTAATTAATATTAAAGCATTCGAGCTACTAATTAATTTTCATCTCTCTTCTAAAATATGCAACGTCTGAGCCCTGCTCGGTCGTAAATCTCCTTGTTTAACGCCTTTGTGTTCCGCAGTATCACTAGAGACGCATAGATGAAACTTGTCTGAACCTCTTTTGCTCCGCTGGCTTTCTGGAGACTCACATGGAGCCTATTTTCTGGCAGGACGCTTTCTCTTTTGTCTTCAGACATGACGACTTAAACGAACAGTGCAACTTTCTTAGTTTCCTGAGGGCCCACGATAGTAATGGTGGGTACGAAACACAAAGAAATAATTTATATAAGTAATATGCCCACCTAGCTGCACGGTGTACACCTTGGAATAAAACCAGGTGTTGTGGTTTTCACCAGATGCAATCGGATATTGCACGGTATTTCGCTGTTTCCCGGTTTATACTGCTGATGAAGTCTTCTCGAGCTTCCATCCGGGTAGCTGCATCGAAAATCAGCGACGTTTCTATGAGTGTCATTCTCATCATCGTCTCCAGAAGATGGTGAAAATGATGAGAATGACACTCATCGATACGTCGCGGATTTTCGACGCAGCAACCCGGATGGATGCCGAGAAGATTCCATCATCATACACATTGTTTCATACTATTCTTATTCAACTTAATCTTCGCCACTTACGCTGCTGAAACAGAGGAGCTAACATCTCAAAATCTACACCAATGACGGCATTCAGGTTGTGAGGCTGTTCTACGATTCCGCCAAACTCTAAAGTGATCGCTTGGAAATTTAAAAAAGGCACTAGGCTTAGAAACTATTATTGTCAGCTTTGCACTTAGTTCGCAGCTAATTCCATCCCTCTGACATAACACAATTACAGAGTAAACATCACACAGTACACAGTCCAAACGAGTGGAGAAAGTGCAGCTTACTCGTGTTTATAAGAAAAACTTCTGTGACAATATAAAGAACGTTCATTCTGAGAATGAGTGTAACAACTTACTCAAAAAGCTATAACTAGCAATCAACATTTGTCTAGTGAGAATCACTTGTTTGAAACTCAGGGTGCTGATTTTTCATTGGTATTACGACATGTACGAATAAGGCAGGTGTACATGCATATGACAAGTACAGCACCGCTAAGGCACGCTCGTAAATTGTAATAGAATGCAGGATGAAGAAAAAACAGAATAACTACGGGCCATTTCTGGAACTAGATGAAGTTTTCGACTGTGTAAGCTAGGATAAGATATTCACAGCCCTTAGACCGCTGGCAATAAAATACAGAGAGAGACAAATAATTTACAGCGTATCACACGTGGGACTAACAAAAATGGAATGACAAAAATTACGAGTTCGTATTTAAGAAGGGTCTAAGGCAGCGTCGCAGCATATAACCACTACTACTCAGCTGGCACTTGAATGAAGTAATAAAGAAAGTGAAAAGGATCTTAATCGGAATAAAAGTTGAAGGGGACAGATGTGGATGCTAAAGGTCGCTGACGACTAAGCCTTATGACCGTTGTAAGAAAGGCTTAGCAGACTTATTGAAAGGACTGGACAACAAACTCCATCAGTTTAAAAAGTTTAATAAGGAAATTAATGAAAATAGAGAAATTGAAGTGGTTCAAACGCCTCAGTTGTGACGGATAGTTCAAATGGCTCTGAGCACTATGGGACTCAACTGCTGTGGTCATAAGTCCCCTAGAACTTAGAACTACTTAAACCTAACTAACCTAAGGACATCACACACATCCATGCCCGAGGCAGGATTCGAACCTGCGACAGTAGCGGTCGTGCGGTTCCAGACTGTAGCGCCTTTAACCGCTCGGCCACTCCGGCCGGCAGTAAAGAGCACAGAACGATCACGCAATCTTGTGAAACTATCAGAAGACCTTCTTTGGGATGCTGTTAGACTTGCGTGTTACATTGGCTTCAATGTTGGTAATGTCACAGTACAGGACCTTCAGCCGGCCGGGATGGCCGAGCGGTTCTAGGCGCTACAGTCTGGAACCGCGCGACTGCTACAGTCGCAGGTTCGATTCCTGCCTCGGGCATGGATATGTGTGATGTCCTTAGGTTAGTTAGGTTTAAGTAGCCAGGACCTTCATGTCAATGTCTGTACTCCGTAATTTTCCGGGAAGTCCGCTTTGATGACAATTTGCTTGTCACGTTGGCTTGATTGTAGGTATTGTCACACCACTGACCATTCGTGTAAATTTTTGCACTTTGTCATTTTCTGAGATGTTTGTGTTGATAGCACCACGTCTAGTTACTAGTGATGATCTTTTTCCAGAAAATAATTGTTTGCGTTTTGTACTTCAGTCAAGTCGCGGCAAACCTCCACACGGTGTTGCTTTTGTTCGAGTGTCAAGGTGTGCGGCACATACTTTGTGCACACTTTTCACTTCTTCGAGATACGTCCTCTTGCATTGATGCATGCCTGTATTCGTCGCGACCTCGTATTTTCGAGAATGCTTTGAGCACTTGATTAAAAATTTTGCTCCATTCCCATTTGTGACTAAACAACGCTGACACTTGACGGCCGCAGGTCCATTACTTAACACTGATCGCTCACAACTGAATGATCGAGTACACATGTATTATTTAAACTTATTACTTAGACCTACCACCGTCGACGCTGAGATGACCTCATTTACAGCCACGAATAACGTAAGTCCCGAAACGTTTGGACGGACGTTATGCAACACAGTACGTGGTTTAAGGCATATACAGCTCAAAGGCGAAGATGATAATGATCAGTGGAGAGCAGAGTAAAGACTAACTTAATATCAAAACTCAAAACGGCCAAGTCATGAAACAATTCTCGTATCTACACACATAAAAAAAAGTTTTGCATCACCTCGGTTCCGAGATTTCCGGAATCTGTACAGAAAATTGGAATAGAGATCAACATAAACATCATTCCCTTCCCTTTTTATTGCTCAATAAAACCACACACCATACAGCAAGACCTTCAGGGGTGGTGGTCCAGATTGCTGTACACACATCTAATACCCAGCTGCACGTCCTCTTGCATTGATGCATGCCTGTATTCGTCGTGACCTACTATCCACAAGTTCATTAAGGCACTGTTGGTCCAGGTTGTTTCACTTCTCAACGGCGATTCGGCGTAGGTCCCTCAGAGTTGGTGGGTCACGTCGTCCATAAACAGCCCTTTTCAATCCATCCCAGGCATGTTCGATAGGGTTCATGTTTGGAGAACATGCTGGTCACTCTAGTCGCGCGAATTGTCGTCTATGAAGACTCGCCAATATGCTGCCGATATGGTTGCACTATCGGTAGGAGGATGACATTCACGTATTGCACAGCCGTTACGACGCCTTCCATGACCATCTGCGGTGTACGTCGGCCCCACATAATGCCACCCCAAAACCGCAGGGAACCTCCACCTTGCTGCACTCTCTGGATAATGTGTCTAAGGCGTTCAGCCTGACCGGGTTGCCTCCAAACACGTCTCAGATGACTTTGTGGTTGAAGGCATATGCGACACTCATGGGTGAAGAGAACGTGACGCCAGTCCTGAGCGGTGCATTCGGCATGTTATTGGACCCATCTCTACCGCGCTGCACGGTGACGTGGTTGCAAAGATGGACCTCGCCATGGATGCCGGGAGTGAAGTTAGGCATCATGCAGCCTACTGCGCAGAGTTTGAGTCCTGTGGCTGCACGAAAAACATTATTCAACATGGTGGTGTCGCTGTCAGGGTTCCTCCAAGCTATAATCCGTAGGTAGCGGTCATAGACTGCAGTAGTGGCCCTTGGGCGGCCTGAACGAGGCATGTCATCGACAGTTCCTGTCTCTCTGTATCTCTCTGTATTTCCTCCAAGTCCGAACAACATTTTTTTGGTTCACTCCCAGACGCCTGGACCTCTCTCTTGTTGCGAGGCCTTCTTGGCACAAATTAACATGATTGAACCGCGGTATTGACCGTCTAGGCATGGTTGAACTACAAACAACACGAGCCGTGTACCTCCTTCCTGGTGGAACGACTGGAACTGATCGGCAGTCGTACCCCCTCCGTCTAATAGGAGCTGTTCTTGCATGGTTGTTTATACCTTTTGGGCGGGTTTAATGACAGCTCTGAACAGTGGATGGGACTGTGTCTGTGATACAACATCTACAGCCAACGTCTATCGTCAGGAGTTCTGGGAACAGGGGTGATGCAAAACTATTTTTGATGTGTGTATTAAGCAAGCTTACGTATGATGACCGAAGCAAGACTGAAGTAGAGTGGTGCAAGCAAAGAAAACGTCTATCAATAAAAGTTCCTGGACGTACGGCTGGAGCTTAGAATTGTCTGTAAGCGGGAGGTGGACTATCAGAAATACGGAGAATATGTAACTGGATACATTTAAAATGTAGTACTATCGGATAATGTCAAAACTTTAGTGGGAAGGTATACCAAGAAATCAAGACGTACTAACAGGTGAGGATACAAATTTAAGAAATACAGCTACCACAGGAAGCGACAGGTTAGTGGAACATTTCTTCCGAGACCATAAACAGTTAACAGTGAACAAGATGGGAAAAGAGTAGAACCATATCAAGGATTTAAATTGCAGAAAAGATTGTAGAACATGTTGGCGGTCATATACTGCCGGAAAAATTACAATACCAAAAAATAATTAATGTAGAGAATGAAATTTCTTAAATACATTTGTCTTGGAAACATATGAACGTGAATGACACTGCAAGATCACAGGTTAGTACAAGCGCGAGATAAGAAATTGCAAATGTGGAATGCTGGTACCTTTAACAACCAGTATAACCGCCAGAATGTTGCATGTAAGCATGCAAATGTGCATGGATTTACACTTGGTCGGTTAATACAGGAACGCTTAATATTGCTTGTGGATGACGCCGGAGTTGTCGTCTGATGATGTCTCATATGTGCTCGACTGGAAACAGATGTGGTGATCGAGCAGGCCAAGGCAACATGTCGACACGCTGTGGCCCGTGTTGGGTTACAACAGCGGTATATGGGCGGGCTTTACCCTGTTGGGAAACGACCCTGGAATACTGATCATGAATGGCAGCACAACAGGTCTAATCACCGGATTGGCACACAAATTTGCAACGAGGGTTCGTGGGATAACGAAGACAGTGCTTCTGCTGCCATTCGAAATCCCTCCCCGGACGATAATTCCAGGAGTGGGTCCAGTGTGTCAAGCACTCGGACAGGTTGCTTGTAGGTCCTAAAGTGGCCTTCTTCTAACCAACACATGGCCATCATTGGCACCGAAGGAGTACCATCTTTCATCAGAAAAGACAACAGCTTGCCCTCCAACCACCTCTCGCTTGACACCATTGTAGCACCAAATGGCTGTGTTTTTGGGTTAGTGGAATGAACGTTACAAGATGTCGTGCTCGGAGCTGTCCTTGAAGTAACCGATCGTTGCGTCATTGTAACGCCAACTACTGTTCAAATTGTTGCTGTAGGTGCCGTACGACGGGCCAGAGCTACACGCATAACACGATGGTCTTCCCTCTCGGTAGTGCCACATGGCATTTCAGAGCCCTATCTTCTTGCAAGCGCACATTCTCGTTAGCACCGCTGCCAGCAGTCATGTACAGTGTCTATATTACTGCGAAGCCTTTCTGCAGTAATGCATAAGGGACATCTAGCTTCTCGTACTCCTATTACGCGACCACGTTCAAGCTCAGTGAGGTGTTAATAATGGCGTCTTTGTCCCCTCAAATGCATTCTTGACTTATGTCAACTCACCACCTCCAATGTCAAAAGTATCTATCACTCACGACCGTTACAGCGTGCGTTTAAAGCAAAACTGATTTGCATCCTCATAGTGACGTTACCAGCGACTGGAGTGAAATTTTAATGGACGTCATGCTGCAGATGTAGAAACAGGCCTCTTAGCTTTTGTTTATGTCGCACAACCACTTCTTGGTTTTGCGATCTTTTTTCCGTCCGAGTTGTTCTATAAATATGCAAGCGCGTTCTCTAGTCGTTAGCCTTGTTACCCCTAGACCATGGGGTTCCGGCTTAGATTCCCGACCTGGTCGGAGATTTTCTTCACTCGAGAACTGGGTGTTGATGGAGAGACCTGCACCAGGCGGCTGAATCATTGTCGGCCACTAATCCTATACCGTCATTCCATTCCATTAGTACAACAAGGGAAAATGTGAATACTGGTGAGTGACTGATGCATTTATCATAACTGCAAATGAGACTGACTAAGACTGTACCACGATACTGATACGGAACATAAGGTACATGCTTTTAAAATTCCTGGTTGTCCTGAATAATACACTCCTGGAAATGGAAAAAAAAACACATTGACACCGGTGTGTCAGACCCACCATACTTGCTCCGGACACTGCGAGAGGGCTGTACAAGCAATGATCACACGCACGGCACAGCGGACACACCAGGAACCGCGGTGTTGGCCGTCGAATGGCGCTAACTGCGCAGCACTTGTGCACCGCTGCCGTCAGTTTCAGCCAGTTTGCCGTGGCATACGGAGCTCCATCGCAGTCTTTAACACTGGTAGCATGCCGCGACAGCGTGGACGTGAACCGTATGTGCAGTTGACGGACTTTGAGCGAGGGCGTATAGTGGGCATGCGGGAGGCCGGGTGGACGTACCGCCGAATTGCTCAACACGTGGGGCGTGAGGTCTCCACAGTACATCGATGTTGTCGCCAGTGGTCGGCGAAAGGTGCACGTGCCCGTCGACCTGGGACCGGACCGCAGCGACGCACGGATGCACGCCAAGACCGTAGGATCCTACGCAGTGCCGCAGGGGACCGCACCGCCACTTCCCAGCAAATTAGGGACACTGTTGCTCCTGGGGTATCGGCGAGGACCATTCGCAACCGTCTCCATGAAGCTGGGCTACGGTCCCGCACACCGTTAGGCCGTCTTCCGCTCACGCCCCAACATCGTGCGGCCCGCCTCCAGTGGTGTCGCGAGAGGCGTGAATGGAGGGACGAATGGAGACGTGTCGTCTTCAGCGATGAGAGTCGCTTCTGCCTTGGTGCCAATGATGGTCGTATGCGTGTTTGGCGCCGTGCAGGTGAGCGCCACAATCAGGACTGCATACGACCGAGGCACACAGAGCCGACACCCGGCATCATGGTGTGGGGAGCGATCTCCTACACTGGCCGTACACCACTGGTGATCGTCGAGGGGACACTGAATAGTGCACGGTACATCCAAACCGTCATCGAACCCATCGTTCTACCATTCCTAGACCGGCAAGGGAACTTGCTGTTCCAACAGGACAATGCACGTCCGCATGTATCCCGTGCCTCCCAACGTGCTCTAGAAGGTGTAAGTCAACTACCCTGGCCAGCAAGATCTCCGGATCCGTCCCCCATTGAGCATGTTTGGGATTGGATGAAGTGTCGTCTCACGCGGTCTGCACGTCCAGCACGAACGCTGGTCCAACTGAGGCGCCAGGTGGAAATGGCATGGCGAGCCGTTCCACAGGACTACATCCAGCATCTCTACGATCGTCTCCATGGGAGAATAGCAGCCTGCATTGCTGCGAAAGGTGGATATACACTGTACTAGTGCCGACATTGTGCATGCTCTGTTGCCTGTGTCTATGTGCCTGTGGTTCTGTCAGTGTGATCATGTGATGTATCTGACCCCAGGAATGTGTCAATAAAGTTTCCCCTTCCTGGGACAATGAATTCACGGTGTTCTTATTTCAATTTCCAGGAGTGTACTTGCTCATTAGTAAGAAGACAGTTCCTAAGAAAGAGTCGTAGAGCCAGTTTCATTCTCAGTACAGTAGCACATAAGGAACAGAATGACCCGTCTGGACAGTGCCGTTGAACTATCTGACGGCGACGCATTTATCTTTCGGAAAGCTGTATTTTTTAGACGTGTAGAGAAAATTTGGACTGGGAGACATCACTTACGAGATCTAACAAATGGCAGCCTATCTCATATGATTTTAAATGCGGGGTAATTTGCGTGAATACAGCAATAACTCCGATCTCAAGCTAACCAGTATGTATGATGTGATTCGAAGAGTTCTGAAGGTTGACGAACTCGAGACTTCGATTTTTTGGGAAAATGTTAGGCTTGGTTGAAATGGCTCTGAACACTATGGTACTTAACTTCTGAGTTCATCAGTCCCCTAGAACTTAGAACTACTTAAACCTAACAAACCTAAGGGCATCAGATGCATCCATGCCCGAGGCACGATTCGAACCTGCGACCGTAGCGAAAATGTTAGGCTTCGGCGAAGGAAACAGCGGCTAGTGCTGTATTACAGTAAATTCTGTTCCTGGAGAATTTCGCATTGTAATCAGGTTGGCTGGAAGCCTAAATTTTCGTGAAAAACTATTGGCTAAATATAGGATGACAATTACTGAACCATACGAAAAAAACGTAAATTAGTTACAAACTACGGCGTGCACACACTTTATTCAACACGTAAACGTCACTACAGATATTCCGATTTAGGTGATGACATGTTCGATATGTCTGCCATCATTGGTGATAATGCGGCGCAGACGAATAGCGAAATTCTGCATAACCGCTGAAGTGTAGGAATATAGATGCTGTCGATGACCTCTTGAGTGGCTGTTTTCCGCTGAGCAATGGTTTTGGGGTTATTGCTGCACACCTTATCTTTAATATAGCCGCACAAGAAGAAGTAGCGTGTGTTCGGATCCGGAGAATATGGGGGCCAATGGAGGCCGATGCTGGTGGCCTCTGGGCACCCCAGAGCGGTCCACGAAGTGCTCTTCCAGTACATCAAACACGCTCCTGCTTCTATAGGATCGATCTCCGGCTTCATGAAGCACATCTTATCGAAATCAGTGTTACTTTGTACAATGGGGATGAAATCATCTTCCAAAACCTTCACGTACCATTAAATAGTCACAGTGCCATCAAGGAATATCGCACCGATTATTCCGTGACTGGACATTGCACACACAGTCACTCGTTGACGGTGAAGAGATCTCACGATCTCGAAATGCGGATACTCGGTCCCCCAGATGCGCCAATTCTGCTTATTGAACAACCCATACAAATGAAAACGGGCTTCGTCGATAAGGCAAACCATATAGCGCATACTAATTTCCATCATGCCCCGCGGTCAACCTCACAGTTTGAACGTCCTAAGGCTAACCGTTCAGAAGTTACGTAGGTTTTATTTTATATAGTTAAGTAAGTGTCACCCTGTGTAAAGAAAGTAATCTAAAACTGATGGCAACAAGACGCAAGTGCCATCTACCTAAGAAGAGATAAAAGATTTTGGCTCTGATAAATGAAGAGAGGCAGTCATCATTCCAGCGCTCCATGTGCGTATGGAACAGGAAAGACTAGAGAAATAACATCTCGAAGTAGTTTTCAATGCAATACAGTGAGATGTTTTCACAGTGTGATTAATAAAGCTACCGTTCTTATGTGTTGGGTCGAGCTGAAGACTCTATTTCTGTGCAAAATATTTCAGTGGATTAGTTATTCGCGTTCTTCAGCTGATGTATGCGGTGGTCTTTAATGAACACGCTTCTGGCAACAAGGAAGGCCGTGCGAGCGCACTTAAAACCACATTTCAGTGACATAATGGAAACCTGTCGATCATATCATATGGCGCTCACAAGAGCTCTTCGGATCGGCTGGACTTAAGTAATCCAGAGGTCTGCTGAACAGTAGATACACGAGTAGAATTCTTCAGAAGTGATCGCTGTGTGATGAGGCGTGAAAGTGAGAGGCAAAAGTAAAAGTTTTCTTCGGTTTGATGGTACGATTTTGGAAGAACCTGAAACGTTTGGCGATGTAAATGATATCTTCCTTCCTATTTGTGGAGACTCTGGAACGCACATAGAAGCGACAAAAATAAATAAAATAAAAACTTAAAATGAAACTGAAACTCAGAATGAAATTTGGATGAAGAACAATTGTTTCCTATAAGACGTGCTTGAGATGATATACTAAAGTATCTCATTCGGCACTCCTTATGAAAACTTTTATTAATTTCATAATTTTCCATTTACTGTTTCACATTAATGCCAGTTACATTCGTAACTTCTGATTTTGTTACTCGTACCGTTATATTTTTATAACAAGGGAAGCATAAATAGCAACACTAAAATGTCTGCTTGACACATGATGATACATTTTATTACGACCTCCTGCACCGTAGTGTATGCCACCGAAGAAAGAAATTTTTATTTTATTTGCTCATCATGTGAGATATCTGCACATTGGAAGAAGCTGCGAAGGGTATAAGGAATCTGACTTTTCTCCTTCAAGCCTCGCCTATTTGAGAGAGCAGAGCACGTCCCGCCCACTGCTCTGGTGAATAAGCTTCCTCAGGGGCTCGATTTCTTATGTACACTCCCGTAATGCCGTTCATCGGTCGCATTCTTTCGAGTTAGGTGCCTGACGCGAAGAAGAGAACTTCGCGCCAGAAAAAGGGGAGGTTGCTATCGGCAATTTTTGGCGGATGTGTGCTGACGTTTTACTACCACTTATACTTTCAGTCTGGGAAAGCAAGACAACTTCTTGAGTTTCTTCAAAAATATCGAGTGTTCCAGCACTCTCCCCTCTCATCGCTCTCTCTCTCTCTCTCTCTCTCTCTCTCTCTCTCTGTGTGTGTGTGTGTGTGTGTGTGTGTGTGTGTGTGTGTGTGTGTGTGTGTGTGTGTGTCTGTGTGTGCGTGCGTGTGCGTGCGTGTGCGTGCGTGTGCGTGCGTGTGCGTGCGTGTGCGTGCGTGTTTTCTGGAGATACAAGGGAAATGGTAAGACATTACAAGCGTGCCAAATCGTCTTCTTTTCGTACTTGTAATACTACGCTGTTGCCCCACAGGACTCGGGGTTCTTCAGTGCTTTCAGATACTGCCTAGCGAAATCGTAACTGGCAATACCCGCAAGGAGGACTGAAATGTGCCCCTTCCACCCAAGTTGTCTTGTACTTTTTCGGTCGAAACTCAAACTCAATTATCCACGCGGGCGCAGTTTCAAGCTGACGTAGGAGTTAAATTGCAAGCTGGAGACACCGCTGTGGGAGAGTTAGTAATTTTTCCCATGTAATTAACAACATAAAATTTTGTAAGTTAGGTGCCGTATTTTGTTGTTGTTGACATAGTTAAATACTTTTTTTAACAAATAACAACATTTCATATATAAATAATGAACTACAATATCTACTTAAGAATATAATTTTTCAACTCAATCCTAAAATGAATTTTCGACTACATATTCTCAGCTTGTAATCGTAGCTGTAATATTTGCACAACAGCTTGACTATTTAGAAATCAGATTAAACAGGACTTTGCATGGCTTTTTCGGTCATATCTATTAAGCTGAAAATTAGTTCTCTACCAGAGAAAAAATGTTGAGTGGTATTTGGGTGTAAAGTACTCTTGAAGATATTTCGGCAAGAGTATACGATTCTGATATGTACGATCCCCTGGGTATTCTCAGTAAGGGTGCTCCATGCATAAGACCACGGTTATAATGCACCATATATTCATCGTTAAATAATATGTCTGAGCATTGTGAGTGATCTTCTGATAGTTTACCCCTTCTCCTTGTTCAACAATGAGAAGAGCTACAGTTACTCATGGCTCTAATTTTACATGTCCTTTGTATTTTCAGCTGGAGAAGCCAGATTTTCAAGCACATGCGACAACATTTTTGTAGATTACAAGCAATGCTCTGTGAAATCGGAGAGGCTTGATTTTTGACTGTAGGAAAAATAAATTAGATAACATTCTGTTCTAATACTTTTAGTACTATTGTGTTGTACTATTGTTGTTGTGGTCTTCAGTCCAAATGCCCGTTTCATGCAGCTCTCCTTGCAATTCTAACCTGTGCAAGCCACTTTATCTCCGAATAACTACAGCAACCTACATTCTTCTGAGTCTCCAGTATTAAATTGGTGATCCCTTGGTATCTCAGAAAGTTCCCCATTAACGGATCCCTTCTTTTGGTCAAGTTGTGTCACAAATTCCTTGTGTCACCAATTCTGTTCAGTACCTCCTCACTAGTTACGTGATCGACCAATCTGATCTTCAACATTCTTCTGTAGCACTACGTTTAGAAAACTTCTATTCACCTTTTGTCTAAACAGTTTATCGTACATCTTTCACTTCCATATATGGCTTCACTCCAGACGAATAAATACCTTCACAAAAGACTTCTTAAAAATTAAATCTATATTAGATATTAATAAATGTCTCTTCTTCAGAAATACTTTTCTTGGCATTGCCAAGCTACATTTTACATCCTCTATATTTCGGCCATCATCAGTTATTTTGCTACCCAAAACTCATGTGTACTACTATAAGTGCCTCGTTCCCAAATCTAATTCCCTTAGCATCAACTTATTTAATTCGACTACATTTCATTATCCTTGTTTTTATTTTGTTGGTGTTCACCTTTATTCTCGTTTCAAGACCCTCTACATTCGATTCCACTGTTCTTCCCTGTCCTTTACGGTTTCTGACAAAATTACAATGTCATCAGATGACTTTTGTTTCTTCTCCCAGAACTTTAATTTGTACTCCAAATTTTTCTTTGGTTTCTTTTACTGCTTGTTCAGTGTACAGATTGAATAACATCGGAGATAGGCTACAACCCAGTCTCACTTCCTCCTCAACACTGCTTCCATTTCATGCCCAACCAGTCTTATAACTGCCGTCTGGTTTCTGTACAAGTCGTGGATAGCCCTTCGCTCCCTGTATTTTAGCCCTGATAGCACAGAATTTCAAAGAGTATATTCCAGTCAACATTGTCAAAAACTTCCTCTAATCTACAAATGCTATAAACGTAAGTTTGCCTTTCCCTAACCTATCATTCAAGATAGGAGGTAGGTTCAGTATTGCCTCGCGTGTTCCTACGTTTCTCCAAAACCAGACTGATCTTCCGCTAGGACGGATTCCACTAGATACTCCATTATTCTGAACAGGATTCGTGTTAGTATATTGCAACAGTGACAGATTAAGCGGATAATTTGGTGATTTTCACAGCTGTCCGCATCTACTTTCTTTGGAATTGGGATTACTACATTCTTCTTGGAATATGATGGTATTGTATCATACATTTTGCACACCAGAGGGAAGAGTTTTGTCATGTCTGACTCTCTCAAGCTACATGTCATCTGCCTCCCGAGACACTGTTTCGAGTTAGGTCTTTCAGAGCTCTGTCAGATTCTTCTGGCAGCATCTTCATTTACGTCCACTTCCCTAAAATATTGCCTTCACGTTCATCTGCCTTGTATAGACCTCTATATTCTCTTTCCACATTTCAGCTTTCCTTCTTTACTTGGAACTGCTTTTCCATCTTAGCTCTTGATACTCATCCAGCTTCTTCTCCTTTCCCTAAAGGCTTCTTTAATTATCGTGTAGGCGATATCTATCTTTCCACTAGTGAAATACGCGTCTAAATCCTTACATTTGTCTTCTAGCCATTCCTGCTTAGCCATTTTGCCCTTCCTGTCGATATAATTTATAAACGTCTGTATTGCCTTTCGCCTACTTCATTTGCTGCATTTTTAAAATTTTTTGGTTGACCAATTAAATTCAACAACTCTTGTGTTATCCATGAATTTCTAGTAGGCCTTCTCTTTTTACCGTGCTACAGTTTGGAACCGCGCGACCGCTACGGTCGCAGGTTCGAATCCTGCCTCGGGCATGGATGTGTGTGATGTCCTTAAGTTAGTTAGGTTTAAGTAGTTCTAAGTTCTAGCAGACTGATGACCTTAGAAGTTAAGTCCCATAGTGCTCAGAGCCATTTTTCTCTTTTTACCTATTTGATGTTCTGCTGCCTTCACTGTTTCATCTCGTAAAGCTACCAATTCGAGTTCTACTGTATTCCTTTCCCCCATTCAAGTCATTTGACGCCTAATGCTCCCTCTGAAACTCTCAACAACCTCTGGTTCTTTCAACTTATCCATGTCTGATCTCCTTAACTTTCTACCTTTTTGCAATTTCTTCAGTTTTAATCTACAGTTAATAACCAATACATTGTGTGGAGTCCACATCTTCCTCTGAAAATGTCATGCAATTTAAAATCTGATTCCTAAGGCTCTGCCTGATCATTATATAATCAAACTGAAACTTTCCGGTGTCTCAAAGCTCCTTCCACATACACAGTCTTCTTTCATGATTCTTAAAGCAAGTGTTAGCAATGATTAAATTACGCTCTGTGCCAAATTTAAGGCTCCCCTCACAATTAAATTTTCGTCACCATTAACTATCTGAATAATTTCTTTTATCGCATCATACATTTCTTCAATCTCTACAACATCTGCGGAGCTAGTTGGAATATGAACTTGTGCAACCGTGGTAGAGGAAGGCATCACATCTACCTTGGCTACGATAATGCGTTCACTATGCTGTTTATAGTAGCTTACTCACATTCCTATTTTTTTATTCATAATTAAACCCACTGCCGTATCACCCCTATCTGACTTGTTATTTATAACCCTGTATACACCTGAACAGAAGTCCTGTTCCTCCTTCCACCGAACTTCACTAATTCTCACTGTATATAAATTCAGCCTACACTTTTCAGGTTTTGTAACGTGCCTGCGCAATTAAGGAATTCAACATTCCACGCTCCGATTCGTAGAATGCGAGTTTTGTTTCTCCTGATGACAACACCCTCCTCATTAGTCCTTGTCCAGAGATCCGAATGGGAGACTATTTTGCCTCCGGAATATTTTACCCAAGACGACGCCATCATTATTTAACCATACAGAGGAGCTGCATGCCCTCGGGAGAGCAGCTGTTCGCCGTTCCAGCACAGCAAGGCCGTTTTCGTTGATGTTACAAGGCCAAACCAGTCAGTCGTCCAGACTGACAGGAACCACAGGTCTGAGTGGCCCCCCAACACGTACCCCTCTGTTATGGTTGTAACTATGGTACGGCTATCTGATCACTGAGGCACTTAAATTACACCACCGACGGTAAGGCTCATAGTTCACGGAGGGGCTGCAGCTTTAGGAAAGGGAAACTGCCGTGCAGGAAAAAACACTTCTCTGATTAATGAATCACTAATAACAAATTATGCACACTCAGAAAATAATATTGAGGAAGTTGCGTTGTATTTGGACTGATTGGCTTACGTTTCAGTTATGAATCTTTCGAGTATAGAAATCAGTAAATCATGACTTCATAAGAATTTTAATTGTTATTGTATGTGCATTAGCACAACAACGTTCAGTTCAATAAATGTATATCTAGATAAAGAAATCTCTGTTTCACTCACTAATGTACATCGTGGAACTAGCATGAAAGAGTATTGAAACGTCCTTATAGGTTTTGTGGCGATCATCAGCCCCAATGAGGTAACTAGAAATCTTCGACGTAACACACTGTTAAATGAAGAATACCATTGTTATAATACAATTATTAGGTTCGACACCTACGATAGAGGCAGAAAGGAAGCTAATTCTCGTATTTCAAAAACCATTAAAAACTTGTAATTTACAACACAAATTTATGTACTGCCCTATTTTAAAGCAGTTATACGAAAATTGTAAGTTACACAGAGCTATACATTCATACTGTTAAATATAATCTACCTCGCTTTACATAAAATTATTGAGCGCGTCAGAAATTCTATGTGAAACTTATAATTGATTAAATTGTAATATGGGATTAGATAAAAGTGAAAAAACCAGAACAAACACTATTGTGTAAGTATCACAGATGAAGCGTATTTCGTGGCTCAAACACTGTCAAGGCGCGTAGTTAGTCGTGCATTGTAGTCAGTCTGTCAGCACGTTGCAAGAAGACTGTCGGTGTCATCCAGTCAGTGTGTTGATCGTTACAATTCAGTTTTTGAATAGAAGTACCTTCGAATATCTGAATGTCTAAACCACGTTTTCATAAGAATACTAACTACAATCACTGAATTAATTGCAGCAACAGGACACACCAGAGGCAAAGTAGATACTGCTTAATCTACATAGTCAGCAGCGATTCATGTCGGATAGTAATCCAGTAAAAGCGGACTATATCAGTGATATTGTAATTAAATGTAAATCTCATTGTCACATGAACTTCAAATCAGTTCATTGAAAACAGTTTGTACTTGATGACATATAGAGTTTGATCTGAAGAAGAGAAACGGGGGGAAGAAAATATGGGAGCACTGAGCTAGAAAATATATTTATATTACGTATACTTCTTTCGTTGTGTTACTTATCAAAAACTTCAGTGGTGCATGAGTAGTGAAATGAAGGTTAAATGTATCAAGAAGAAAAGAAAAATATGTACAAACACCTTCCATCTTTTTACAGTCAAATCGAAACATTCGTGTGACCGCCCTTATGGTAACTGGCAATTAGACAATAATAGGTAGTACACACTGTGATGTGTCAAAGTTTTCGTATACCACCCCACGGTCAGAGGCAGATGTCGTTGGGCTCGTCAGCGTTGCTTGTAGTTAATTATTATACAGTGATAAATAAGTAAGAAATGTATTGTATTAGAGGGATTAAATGTGTCTAGGTATTATAGATATTTTATAGTGGTGTGCATGTCCATTTGCTAAAGCGTAAAAGTCTGTTGTACCTTCCAAGCTGTTAATAGGATTGACATCTTGTTAAGGATACAATAAAATTCATTCACATGATTTTTTAATATATATGACAAGTGAAAAAGATGTTGAAGGTGAAAAAAATACGAGAAAAATCTTGAAAGATTATTAATGAACATCTCTGAAGAATTAATTTTACGTAAAATTACGTGACCATTGAAATAATTTTCAGTGTTAAGTTTAACCAAAGATACGAAATGACTAGTCGAAATTTTATGTTGTTACCTACTTATTTTTACCAAGATACAGGAAAAGTCTCTTTGTGTAAGCCAGAATGTAGAAATGATTTATTGAATATATTTGGAGGACCAAAGTCAGAGTATCGCTGTACGTTTCGATACCTACAGAAAAATCAATACGATAACTAGACAATTTTTAGCAACAAGAAGTTTTCTCCTAACAATAGCTGACGAGTTTCCAACCTTTCCTCTGACGAAACAATTTGAGAATCCTGATACTTCGATAGAACACCTTGTTTATTTTGAAGATAATTAATTTTTATTCAAATGAAAAAACTTGTTTTATCGATTACTTCAATTTTAAATCACAAGTAATAACACAGAAATCATAACAAAATAAAAAAATAGTATCTTCAAAACGTCAGAAAGGACACCATGTTAATAATAGTTGTTTGAGGAGCATTCAGTCACTTCTCGCGGAACACCAGTGTTCCGTGGAACATAGGTGGAGAACCCTGAATCAGTTAAATTCTGCGAGAGCCTAAGAAGAACTGTTGATGATGTAAATAGAGAATGGATTTCAAATGTCACTATGAAGAACGTTACAGAAAAAATATCTTAAATAGTGACCTCTCTGAACCAATTTACTGGACACACGAAGTAGGTTTTCTTGCACTGCTGCTGCGTTTACTGTTTACTGCTATTAAAACCTGATGCTGTAACGAAAGATACAACATACAGACTGCGTAATCCTTTTTTCTAGAACGTCCGCTAATTGCAGAGTTTAGAAATGTATCCTCTTCTGCATTCCAATGTTTGATCAATTTCTTTATAGTGCGTGAAAACCTTCGATATCCATAAAACGGCTTGAGGTAAGTAAGTCCAATGCTCTGTGGCCCAGCAGCGCTTTCAGCGTAATTCCTTATTCGCAGAAAGATACATGGTGGCAAGAATCTGCTGCGAACCTAATTGTCGTTCTTAACACGCTCTGTCCGTCGGACGCTGGACCACCAAGTGCCGAAGTAGTGGAAGCTTACAACTACTCAGTCGGTAACGAAAGCTTGATTTCAATTTTGTGTTCTGTTAGTTTTCTGCCGTTACTTACAGACTTCCTAACTGCGCTGTTCAATTGTCAAAAAGACATGCGTCTAAGGTAAACCATTAAAAATAGGGATGAGCTGACATGGACAAATATTGACGTTGTATTATCTCCCTTTCATGTCCAAGAACATGTGCGAACAGACGCCAGCGCGTCCTAAGATCGCTGCCAGTAACCAACGAGTACATTTTTCTGACGCGAGAAGTCAAGCACGTAACAAACAGCAGACAGTCGCGATGTTTAAAAAAGGGATAAAATCATCCGAACTTTCATCAATATCTGCGACTGACAAACAATTAATCTATCTACAGAAGCATTTGTGTAGTTTTATTTACTATCAGACATTCTCTATCTAGTTCTCTCTTGTATGTAAGTTTCCATTAGGCTAAGAATTACCTCTTAAGGCTGTATCATTTTTAATTACTTTTAAACTGTGCTTCGCCAATAGAATGCTGTAAAAAGTAACAGTGTAAGAGAAAAAAGCGTCAAGGTTTATTTCAAAACTAATTTTCTTTGTAATGATGAATTTATTGTAGTTGAAGGGTTACAATAAAAAAATATTGTTTGTTCCTACTTGGAGTAGAAATTCATATATCTTTTAATCATTAATCCTGTTGCAATAACTCATTAGTGAACAAACTCGACCAGAAGTGAGGACTATACACTTCTAGTTTCAATTGATGTACTGACAGACGAAAAGAATTGTTCTAAGATGTCTTTCATCAGAAATTACTGACGCGAACATGATCTCTCTCTCTCTCTCTCTCTCTCTATATATATATATATATATATATATATATATATATATATATATATATATTCAAACACTTACCGTGAAGGTCTGCCAACATCCCCCCAGACGTACGTGCTTTATTTGCGGCTGATCACTGCATCAATATTTTGAGGTAATAACAAATACTTTCGTCACAACATGTTCACGTATTAATAAGTACGTTGCCTCGGAAACAAATGTCAGTAGAGGTTTCATGAACGACTTTGTGGCCACAATATATTCTTATAATTTATATTTCTTTGCACTATGTGAGGAGTATCAGTTGACCTCATAGGAGGTTAACGCTCCACCTTCTCCGAGCTCTACTCATAAAGCTGAAAATATTCTTCGTATCCCTGAAAAGCACATGCGACTAGCATGCTCTAGACGTGCTCACTACAACTGCATGATGATGGTCACAAAGTTCTGTCTGAATAATGGAATTAGCTACCTCTAATCCGATACGTAGAAGCCAGAGGAAGCTGATGGAAAAACAATCCCATCGTAATCTGTGCAACGGAGCGGAAGGAGTTACCGTCATTGTCCTTTACTGCAGCCCACACCCACAGAGCTGTAAACGAGTGGAGGACAGGTGTGTTCAACTATTAGTACTCGCTTATTGTTCTAGCATTTTCCGACAAAAATGAACAATGGTCACGAAGCAGACTACATTGGAGTGGTGCTTGATTAAAATCCTCGCCCCCCCCCCCCCCCTACTCTCTTTTACGTTCTGCGAGGATTCCGTACATCACTTCGGCTGCACGTTGTGATAGTTTGTTCGGCACAGACTTCATCTGTTTTCTTCCTTACGTGTTTCCAACTCTGTCTCTATTAATCACGTTAATTGGTACTTTTCTTTTCACATTTCTCTCATCCTTTAGTTCAACTGCCAACAATAACGAGAACGTGTAGCAGTTTCAGTTATTGCTGTGGTGAGCTCACGACAGACTTCTCAGTGTAAAGTCATGTCTGTTTAATTTTTTTGGCTCAAGTTAAACGTTCGTAAGTCAAAACGGCTGTTGGAATGACAGGCAAAGAAAAGTCAGTCTCTTATAATATTTTATTTGTTTACTAATTTTTTCCTCTGCGTCACCAGTTTTCTGACTGCTTTGATGTACGATGCGGCCCACCACAAGCTCCTCTCCTGTGCCATGTCCTTCATCTCAGAGTTGTATAATCTAAAACTCCCTCTAAAAACTTTGAAGATATTTCCTGGTGTCTTAAAACATGTCCTGCCATCGTGCCTCTTCTTCTTGTCAGCCTTTTCATATATTCCTTTCCTCACTCATTCTGCGGATAACCTCCTTATTCCTTGCGTTATCAGTCCACCTAATCTTCAACCTTTTTTGTAGCACCACATCTCAAACACTTCAATTCTCTTACGTTCCGGCTTTCCGACAGTCCATGTTTCACTAACATACAATGCTGTACTTCAAACGTGCATTCTCAGAAATTTCTTCCTCAAATTAAGGCCTATGTTTGGTGCTAGTGGCCTTCTCTTGGTCAGGAATGCCCTTTTTGCTACTGTGAGTCTGATATTTATGTCCTACTTCCTTCGTCCGACATTGTTTATTATTCAGCCTAGGTAGCAGAATTCCTTAACTTCATCTACTTCATGATCGTCAATTACGAAAATAAGTTTCTCGTTGTTCTAATTTCCACTACTTCTCATTCCTTTCTACTTTCTTCGATTTGCTATCAGTCCATTTTCCGTACTCATTACACTGTTCATTCCATTCAACAGATCCTGTAATTCTTCTTAACTTTTACTGAGTATGGCAATGTCATCAGCGAATCTTATCATTGATATCCTCCCACCATGAATTTTAAATCCCAGTCTTGAGCCCTCCTCTTACTTCCATCATTGCTTCTTCGATGTGTAGATTGAACAATAGAGGCGGAAGACTAAATCTCTGTCTTACACCATTTTCTATCTGACAACTTGGTTCCTGGTCTTCCAGTCTTATTGTTCCTTCTTGATTCTTGTACAGAATGTATATTACACGACTTTCCCTATATCTTACCTCTTTTTTTCTCAGAATTTCGAACATCTTACACCATTTTACGTTGTCGAATGCATTATTCAGGTCAACAAATCCCATAAACGTCTCTTGATTTTTCTTTCCATCACCAACCACAACGTCAGTATTGAAGTATTTATTGTATTACCCACGGTTTCTTCACAGTTACCTTCGTGGTAATTATGTTTTTCATTCCAACTGCTGTGATGGCTCTTCATCTTCAACTTAACTCGCTACTGATCGCAATATCTGTAGTCTCAGAGAACTTCAAGGTTATCTCTTTCATTCCTTAGTACTTCCGTAGCCCATATCTTTGCGGATTGCTTCTTCCTAACTAGTCTCTTAAACTTCAGTCTATTCTTCATCGTTTCTAAATTGTGATGTGAGTCTGTATCTTCCGCTGGGAACACCTTTCAATCCAATAGCTGATTTCGGAATCTCTGCCTGACCATGATGTAATCTAACTGAAGTTTTCCCGTGTCTCTCGGCCCGTTCCATGTACACCTTCTCTTGTGATTCTTCAACACGTCAATTGCCCCATTTATATCTAGATTGAGTCATGTCATTTCTCTTTTTATCATTTCTAGCGTCCCCACCATTTTCAAACTTCTTATATTCCACACCGTGACTCGTAGAATGTTGTCTTTTCACTGGTTATTCTGTCTTTTTTCGAGGTCACCTCCGCCTTGGCAGTCCCTCCGATGGTCCGAATGGGGAACTAGTCCAAAATACTTTGCCAAGTGAGGGATCATGATGACACTTTGAATTACTGGTCACATGTTCCGTGAATACCCATTATGTGTCTTAGGTGTAGTGGTTTCCATTGCCTTCTGCATCGTCATGGCATTAGTCATTGCCAATTCTTCTGCCTTTTGGAGGCAGGTTCCCACCCCAAGGGCAAGAGAGTGCCCTGAACACTTTTATGTTCCTCCGTCCATATTGACAATGCCGTTGGCAGAGCGAGGGTGATGTCTTACGCCGAAAGACGTCGGCCGCCACTGCGAATGATTTTTACTCGAAATTTAAGCAGTGGCGAGGTTTGAACCTGGGACTCAGAAAGTTTCGATTACTAGTGAAAGACACCACCCATTTTCCCCCTTTGCATTTTGGTCGCCATTGTTCTCTTCACTTCGTCTGGGCGGATGTCACGTGACACCCTTCAAGTTCATAGCTGAATTATTCAGCGAGGGTTTTTTTTTTTTTATTTTATGTTTACAGAAACGAGACCACTCAGCCCTTTGACCGAACTCGCTGAGCCTCTGTGCTGGCTTCCTTAACCACGAGCACACCTCATCCATAATACAGTTTCAAAATTTACAAGTTGCTTTGGATATTTTTCCTTTCATGCCAGCAGATTAACCTCCATATAGACCAGGAGGTCTGACGAAACATCAACTTCATTTATTACACCACCGTAATACTGGCTACCTTAAGAAAATTTCGTTTATACTTTCAGGAAAAATGAAGGTGACTTTAAAAACTCTCTCTTCTCTTTACCCATCCACGGTCGTCGTAACCGTCTCTTTTCAAGAGTTTTTCTAATCGGATGTGGCCACTCCCTGTTTTTCGTTAATACCGCTACTGGGAGCATTAGTTATTCATCGTGGTCGTGCAGAACTTGAAACCCATGAACCAAAGTTCTTTAGGAGGCGCAGTTTGTGCTAAGAATGGTTACATCTTACTGACTGCAAGAATAAATCGCATGAGTGATTAAGCTATAGGCAGGGATTCGCCTCCCTTTTTCTTCCAGTTTGGTTAAGTCTGGAAACTGTAGATACCCGTACTTCTATTGTCGTATGGTAAATTTAATATTCTCGTGGATGAAGTTTCACTGCATCAAGCAATTCTGAAGCTGCAGAAGCTAATGCTTTCTCTTCGATCTGGTCTGTAAGGAATGTAGTCGCTGAAGATGGAATGGCTACACCATTGTTACACATAATAATCCTTACGAATTACACTGTTAGAGGAAATTAGGTCGAACTGAGTTAATGACGTCATCTTCCTCTCTTACAAAATGACGAAACTGTATGTAACGTAGCTTATAAATCTCAGAACTATGTCTGAGGGTTTTTTGTCAGTGAACAAAATTAACGGAATGCATACGTGACGTTCACTTCTGTCAACTCAAGTTCTCAACTACGTGGCTATATTAAGTATTAACCTTACCAAAAAGAAGATACGGAAGATGCGCCGTATTGTTGACTACTGTTCTTCAAAAAATGGTTCAAATGGCTCTGAGCACTATGGGACTTAACATCTATGGTCATCAGTCCCCTAGAACTTAGAACTACTTAAACCTAACTAACCTAAGGACAGCACACAACACCCAGCCATCACGAGGCAGAGATAATCACTGACCCCGCCGGGAATCGAACCCGGGAACCCGGGCGTGGGGAGCGAGAACGCTACCGCACGACCACAAGATGCGGGCTACTGTTCTTCAAGGCAGGATTTAATCTTCGCACAGTTTCTATTAGTCATATTTTTCTTTTTTGCAACCATTTATTTACCACTTAATGGCCTACTGAGTTCACTTATCTTGCGATCCGAGTCCATTATCCCTTCATCCTTTTGTCTTTCTGATCGATTAGTTCCCTCTTCGCACACAGTTTATATTTTGCATATTCCCCTGGAAATGACAAAGTGACACTGGGGAAGATCAGATAACGTTGGAGGCAAATATTCAGGTTCCGTGTATACTCTATTAACCTCCGTTGGTAGAAAGCTAGAGTGCAGAAACAAAACAGTTTTTCTTCGAACGCGAACATTATGGTCCTTACCGCTATAGCGATATGTTGATTCATCAAACAGATTTTGCGGTTTTCCTATATAGACACTTCTCATCAGTAAATAGCATATGACACCTCATCTATAGGGCAGCATGACAGTGCCACTGACTTTAGCTAGAAGAAAGTCGCGCGGAGTGGCCGCGCGGTTTAAGGCGTCACGTCACGGATTGCGTGGCCACTCCCGCCGGAGTTTCGAGTCCCCACTCCGGGCATGGGTGTGTGTGTGTGTGTGTGTGTGTGTGTGTGTGTGTGTGTGTGTGTGTGTGTGTGTGTGTTTGTGTTGTTCTTAGGGTAAGTTAGTTTAAGTAGTGTGTAAGTCTAGGGACCGATGACCTCTGAAGTTTGGTGCTACAGGAATTCACACACATTACCTAGAGGAAACACAGCCGTCCAGGAATTGTTCTAGGAACCAGAAATCACTGCCCTTTCACGTTAGGAGTATACTTTACCGGTCTAACCTTCTGGTGACACACAGACCCGAACTATTTGAAACAGTTAACGCAGAACAGGGAATCAGCGATCATAAAGCGATTACTGCAGCGATGATTTCAGCCGTAAATAGAAATATTAAAAAAGGTAGGAAGATTTTTCTGTTTAGCAAAAGTGACAAAAAGCAGATTTCAGTGCACCTGACGGCTCAACACAAAAGTTTTGTCTCAAGTACAGACAGTGCTGAGTATCAGTGGACAAAGTTCAAAACCATCGTACAATACGCGTTAGATGATTATGTGCCAAGCAAGATCGTAAGAGATGGAAAAGAGCCACCGTGGTACAACAGCCGAGTTAGAAAACTGCTGCGGAAGCAAAGGGAACTTCACAGCAAACGTAAACATAGGCAAAGCCTTGCAGACAAACAAAAATTACGCGAAGCGAAATGTAGTGTGAGGAGGGCTATGCGAGAGGCGTTCAATTAAATTCTAAAGGAAAGTTCTATGTACTGACTTGGCAGAAAATACTAAGAAATTTTGGTCTTATGTCAAAGCGGTAGGTGGATCAAAACAAAATGTCCAGACACTCTGTGACCAAAATGGTTCTGAAACAGAGGATGACAGACTAAAGGCCGAAATACTAAATGTCTTTTTCCAAAGCTGTTTCACAGAGGAAGACTGCACTGTAGTTCCTTCTCTAGATTGTCGCACAGATGACAAAATGATAGATATAGAAACAGACGACAGATGGATAGAGAAACAATTAAAATAGCTCAAAAGAGGAAGGGCCGCTGGACCTGATGGGATACCAGTTCGATTTTACAAGAGTACGCGAAGGAAATTGCCCCCTTTCTTGCAGCGGTGTACCGTAGGTCTTTAGAAGAGAGTAGCGTTCCAAAGGATTGGAAAAGGGCACAGGTCATCCCCGTTTTCAAGAAGGGACGTCGAACAGATGTGCAGAACTATAGCCCTATATCTCTAACGTCAATCAGTTGTAGAATTTTGGAACACGTATTATGTTCCAGTATAATGACTTTTCTGGAGACTAGAAATCTACTCTGTAGGAATCAGCATGGGTTTCGAAAAGACGGTCGTGTGAAACCCAGCTCGCGCTGTTCGTCCACGAGACTCAGAGGGCCATAGACACGGGTTCACAGGTAGATGCCGTGGATTGGATTGAGGAGTTCCTAGTTAACAGAACGCAGCATGTCATTCTCAATGGAGAGAAGTCTTCCGAAGTAAGAGTGATTTCAGGTGTGCCGCAGGGGAGTGTCGTAGGACCGTCGCTATTCACAATATACGTAAATGACCTTGTGGATGACATCGGAAGTTCACTGAGGCTTTTTGCGGATGATGCTGTGGAATATCGAGAGGTTGTAACAATGGAAAATTGTACTGAAATGCAGGAGGATCTGCAGCGAATTGATGCATGGTGCAGGGAATGGCAATTGAATCTCAATGTAGACAAGTGTAATGTGCTGCGAATACATAGAAAGATAGATCACTTATTATTTAGCTACAAAATACCAGGTCAGCAACTGGAAGCAGTTAATTCCGTAAATTATCTGGGAGTACGCATTAGGATTGGTTTAAAATGGAATGATCATATGAAGTTGATCGTGGTGAAGCAGATGCCAGACTGAGATTCATTGGGAGAATCCTAAGGAAATGCAATCCGAAAACAAAGGAAGTAGGTTACATTACGCTTGTTCGCCCACTGTTTGAATACTGCTCAGCAGTGTGGGATCCGTACCAGATAGGGTTGATAGAAGAGATAGAGAAGATCCAACGGAGAGCAGCGCTCTTCGTTACAGGATCATTTAGTAATCGCGAAAGCGTTACGGAGATGATAGATAAACTCCAGTGGAAGACTGCAGGAGAGACGCTCAATAGCTCGGTACGGGCTTTTGTTGAAGTTTAGAGAACATACCTGCATCGAAGAGTCAAGCAGTATATTGCTCCCTCCTACGTACATCTCGCGAAGAGACCATGAGGATAAAATCAGAGAGATTAGAGCCCACACAGAAGCATACCGACATTCTTTCTTTCCACGAACAATACGAGACTGGAATAGAAGGGAGAACCGATAGAGGTACTCAAGGTACCCTCCGCCACACACCGTCAGGCGGAGTATGGATGTAGATGTAGATTTCTTTGGGGTTTGAGAAGAAACTACTTATTTCCCGAACTTTCAGTTAAAGGCCTTCAGTAGCTGCAGTAAAAGATTTTAATTGCATAGCCTTCCGTGTGGGACCGAAAATGTTAAACCATTCTCCGAGACTACTAGTGCCACGTTGTCCAAATCTTTTTTCGATTGATTTAATTCGAAAATTATCAAAAACCATTCTTCGAGACTGCGAGTCTCATGTTCACATATTTTTTCGTCTGATTTAGGTCGGAAATAATCAGCTAATGGAACTTTGCAACTTCGCTCGTGAAGGAGTTTATATGCATGTAGTCTGGTTAAGGAGTATTATGTTACCAGAGTAATAGTTCCGTCTAGATGGCTCTCAAGAAACTTAATACGCCAATTCAAATGAATTTCAAAACAGGCTCCCTCTGCACGTAATCTCGATGAACACAATTGTGCAGTTAGTAACAATTATAACGGTACAAATATTAATATAAATTGTAAGTAGGCTGTTTATGTTTTCTTATTGGCAATGTTACGTAGCGCTCTGTATGAAAATCACTGGCTGTGCTGTGTGCAGTCTGTGGCTAGTTTGCATTGTTGTCTGCCATTGTAGTGTTGGGCAGCTGGATGTGAACAGCGCGTAGCGTTGCGCAGTTGGAGGTGAACCGCCAGCAGTGGTGGATGTGGGGAGAGAGATGGCGGAGTTTTGAAATTTGTAAGACTGGATGTCATGAACTGCTATATATATTATGACTATTAAGGTAAATACATCATTTGTTCTCTATCAAAATCTTTCATTTGCTAAATATGCCTATCAGTAGTTAGTGCCTTTAGTAGTTTGAATCTTTTATTTAGCTGGCAGTAGTGCCGCTCGCTGTATTGCAGTAGTTCGAGTAACGAAGATTTTTGGTGAGGTAAGTGATTTGTGAAAGGTATAGGTTAATGTTAGTCAGGGCCATTCTTTTGGAAGGATTTTTGAAAGTCAGATTGTGTTGCGCTAAGAATATTGTGTGTCACTTTAGTGAATGTTTGAGTACGTTCAGTTTTGCTCAGCTGTTTGAAAAGCAAATAATGTAAGAGGTTTATCAGCACAGTAATTTATAAATTTATCTAAGGGGACGTTTCATATGTCGACCCTTACCCGAGGATACCTCACTGGAATCTTCTGATTTTTTTCTTGTAGTTTGTGAAATTAGTGTAGCTATTGTTTATTGCCAGCGCGTAATTGTAGGGAGAATCTCCTTTGTAGTTGCAGTCTTTCATTGTTGTTGTGGCATGCATGTAGATTTGCACCAAGTATTTCGCAGCTGCTCTTGCAATTAACTAGATATTATTTTCAGTGCTATGTTAATGTGTTTTCTTATTTTGCTCTTCAAATTGTGCTTTTCTGTGTTGTCGTGTGAAATATTATGCCAATAATGGCGTGTGAAAAACGTAACACTAGGCTCCAAAGTAAACTGAGGAATGACAGTGAAGACTAAAGCAGTGTGTTAGCGCCACCGTGTATTGAATTAACTAATGTTCAACATAGTAATTTGGTAATTTTGCATAGGAAAATGGAGCGGGCGGCAAATAATGGCATAGACAGTGAAACAATTAGTGAACAGGGAAGCATTATCGATCGATCGGTCGGCAATAGCTCGCCTCAGGAATCCGAAATGACAGGACACAATCTCGCAAATACTGTAGATTCAGGTTTTGCGTCCTCACCGTTTTCTCAAATAAGTCAAGACACATTTTCTGCTTGTCAAAATGTGAATGTTGCCGGTGCAAATTCACTGCCGAAAAGCACTGAGGATCATGTTTCAGACACCAGTGCATTGTTATTACAATTAATACAACAAATGGGACAAACACAGCAAAAGCTTCAAAAGTTAGGCACAATGAAACAAAATCTTCGAAAGTTAGACACAGTGGAACAAAATCAGAGACAAACACAGCAAAAGCTTCAAAAGTTAGACACAATGGAACAAAATCTTCGGAAGTTAGACACCACGCTTGAACAAACACGTGAAGATTAAACTACTGAGTTACATAACATTGAATCGAAATGTCGAAAAGTCTGTAATGACGTAAAAACACAAATTTGTGAGCATTTTCAACCTATTTTTTCGCGGCATGAAAATGCATTACAGAATCACGAAGCAGCCATAAAAGAACTGCAAACTATTGTTCATGAAAATCGTGAGACCTTGCAAGCTAAAATTGACTCAGTTGCATCTACCGATTCGGTTACGCAACTTGCAAGAACTCAGGAAAACTTAAAGGACACAGCAGATACTCTGAAAATTGGTTCAGAAAGACACATGGAGGAAATTAGTCCATTATCAGAGAAAGTAGTTGAACTTTCGGATCCGCTAAATAATTTATCTACGAAGGTAGATGATAATCTGAATGACACAAAACCGGTAGTATTTAATGACACAGAAGAGTGCGAACAAATCAGGAAATTCAAACAAAATCAGAATCAAATTAATACGCAACACCAAAGAGAAATCCGGGAAGTACAAGATCAGCTGACACAGGTAATACAAGAATTACGTATTTCAGAGGAAACTCGCGCCCCAATATGGGAAGAGGGACATAGAAATACGGAACAGCCACAAAATAATAACACAGCGCATTTCGGAAATTATGAAAGAAAGTGGCAAGGTGCACCGAATTTTGAAATGGAACCGCCGAAACCGATATGCGACTCGCCGACATGATGATTTTGACTATAAGCTGTTCATTACTGCACGTAAATTTAAACCGTTTAAGAATTCTGGCAACGACATTCATCCACAAGCGTGGCTCCATCAATTCTCTCATTGTTTTCCTCCCAACTGGTCATTAGGAGCACAGATTAGAATTTATGTGTGGCTATTTAGAGAATGAACCAGCTGTAAGAATGCGATCAGTTATTCACGATTGTCACAGTGAAGGTGAATTTTACCATGTCTTCCTCTCAGCATATTGGTCTCAAGCTACACAAGACCGAGTAAAACATAGCATCATAATGATGAAACATTTCAAAAAATCTGAATTTTTCCAGTCTTGTGAAATATTTTGAAGACATGTTGCAATAGAATCAGTACCTGTCAAACGCATACAGCCCCTCAGAACTCATCCGCATTTGCTTAATCAAATTACCTGAACATTTACGACATATTATTTTGGCAGGACGTTGAAAATACGACATTGAAGCTTTTCAGGGACTCTTACAAGAATTAGAAATTGACACTGACAATAGCGGAACGCGAAAACAGGAACACAACAATTACAGATCACATCTGTCACAATTCCGCCATGAAAGAAATAATAACTAGACACGACAAGGCTATTCTTACAACTCAAATCGTGAACAAAACACACACCATCCATATGACAACCACTGGCAGAGATAACCATAGAAACAGACAATATGGAAACCAAAACAATTATGATCAAGGGAGACAGAATAACTTCAGACGCAACAGTTCAGCGCGCAGTTACGATTCTGGGAGAAATTCTCCACCACATGACCGACAAACAAGAAACTATGTAAACTACCGACAAAACGACAGATCTGAATTCCATGAGAACTGGCGGGATTCAAACAGAGCAGGGCACTCTCGACAAGGTGAATTTGTAGAAGTTAGGTCTCCTAATCCCAATAACGACGCACGCCAACAAAGAGACAGACAATGACTCGCACCGCAGGCAGCCACGTGCGCCGGCTGGCTCAGGGAAAAATTACATAGATGCTAACCTTGAGAAAAATTCCAGTATTCTTTACCGATGTATACCACATGATAATTACGTCGAAGTTGAAACACTGCGTACTAGGAAGAGTAAAGGTTTACACAACATTTCACATGTAAAACAGTTTATTGAGAGATAACCTGCTTTTTAACTTTGTCTTTGCCACATAACTTTTCACTTTACATTACTTGTATGCTTTGTCAAACTTAGAATCTGTTAACATGCAACAATGTTTGAAGTTAAATATCCAATGAAGAACCAAGAGAACTTATTTAAACAGAAATTATGAATGCATTGTTATAGTGAACAGACGTCACAGTGTTATTATGTGTGTGCATTCTTGCTTGTTAGTTGCACGATTACGTAACGACTATAAGGCTTACATACTGAGAACATATACTGGTACTGCTAATGAGATGTTAATGCAACATTTTGGTTTACTTGAAAATACATTCTACATTTAAAGTACTTTCAGTGAGATATCAGATGACACAGTGGTTAGTTTATGTGACAGCTACACGATTTTATCACGACGCTACTAATGAGTGACAATTTACAATGTTGCTTTTGCAGTGTTTCTGTTTTATATCTGCACAGTTTTTCTGTATTATTCTGGAAAGCAAAACATGTTTCAGAAGTAACTTTTGTGGTATAGCTACTATCAGACTGCCTTATCCATAGTACAACAATACATTACAGCACAGTACTTTCTTCATCATGGCAATAAGTGTAATAACTAAGATATATATATACTTAAAGCATTTCACTTTTGTTTATCATGAGGTAAGTACATTGGCTTCCGCAGAGCTTAGATTTCGGAGGACAATATCTACGACACTTCCACAGAGATTATGTTACAGCAAGACGCACATTTAGCACTACAGGACACGTATTTGAGTGATTAATTTTGTACTTAAATCATTTATTTTTAAAGATATTTGAAGTACAATGATACAAAGGTTTTCCGTGATACATTTCATTCCATTGCTGTAATCTGTAACACCTGAGGGCATAATTACATTAATCCTCAGGGGGTACACGCCTACTTTGTGTACCATGTCTTTGGCAAGCACAAGGAGCCATAGCTAATATGGTATTTGCTTATACAACTTTACACATCGGTACCATATTTCTCTAACACACAAATTACACAGCTATCTGATCATTTAACTGAGAGATAAACATCTTTTTTTACTACATCAGTGACACATGTGTACGTAATTACACAGTTGGGTAACTTCACACTTATGAAATTGTATTTTGTCTGTACTTTGTGAACTGTTCATATTTTTTCGGAACCATTGTGATACTATGAGAGCTTTGACTGATGTATTTGCTAAGGGAACATGATTTTAAAGTACGTTTTAGGTAGATGACACTATTGAAATGAGCAGAGAATTTTTTTAGGTTTTGACATTATTGCAGAAAGGTATGACGTTTTTGAGATTTGACTGAGGTGTTATGATGTTATTTTTATGACGACGATGTGTATTATGCTGTTGACGTATGTTCATGATCAATAAGCTGATGTTATATGAGGAATTTGATTATGCTACGTATTTATTAAGATGAAATATTGAAGAAGTGTCGACGAATATGTATATGTGTAATAAGGTAAGGAATAATGAGTAGTGGTTAGGGATTCTGACTTGTGGAAAAGGATGTTGGAAACCAAGAATCGTACTTTAAGAGTTATGAAATGTGTGTAAATGCGGAATATATCACAATGCCGACGAAAACTTTTTGAACAATGTTATATTCATAGGATTTTGTTTCTACACATTTGCAATGCAAATTCTCGACCTGTGAAATTTTTTATATGAGACTGTCACTGTAATGCAAACTGGTGTCATAAATATTTCAGTAAGAAAGTTAAGTGACCACCTTCACGTAATGAGTCATGGGCACCCAGCTGCGTGACAGTAGCCTGGAAAAAAGCCATTAGTGTGTGCCTTTCAGAGGCACAGGTGGAGATAAAAAAAAGGGGCCGTTATCCTCGCTATTGACATTCCTTTGTAGAAAGCATCGAAAATATGACACGCTCAAACTTGAAAACATATGATAACACTGTGGAGCTCTTAATTTATGATATTTACTGAAATGCCTAATGAAATGACGAGAAATATTTTTATGTCTATACACCTGATTATGACTACTGTCTTTCTAGTTGAGAGATTTTTTTACTACCTTATGAAATGCCATATGGCTAATGAATGATGTTTCATGCCTTCCTTTGTACATATTTGCTCATTTTGTTTAATATCTAGTTTCTAGCTGCACTGAAGCATTGGTTATTATAAAATTTAATAGATGTACTAATATCACTATTTTCTGTCTACAGACCCAGTAAAGAATACGTTTATGATGTAGTTTCTAGAAAAGAGAGCACATATAGACATTTCCCTTCGCAGGAATTGTATAAATACTTTTTTTATTGACTTAGTAACTTTCTTGCAGAGTAAGTTTTTCTGATGCATCACTCTAGTGTTAAGATGTGACATAGGTATTAAACATGGCCATTTTTACTGTAATATTTTTTCTGCTTGAGATATGTCATGCTTAGATAAAGTTACTGCATTTGCTGCTGCTGTTTGCCAGGCATAGTACTACTAAATTTCACTTTACATTACTCTGTTAAGCCAGTTTTACTACTGATTTATTTTTCTTGTTTGCTGCTCAGTGCCTTATATTAGTTGTAATATTGCAGCTTGCTTTGCCAATTGGCATTTTTTTGTCATTGCTGTTTGTGTGAATTGTTTTGTGCTGCTGCATTGCCTCGTCCCTTAGTTTAGCATCTGAGCTCAGTAGATTTAAGTTAGCTTAAGATGGGGTAGGCCATATAAGAGAACAAGTTGTGATGAATTGGAAGAAATGCACTGAGAAGCTACAAGAAAATGGTTTGGCCAAAAAAGTATTTTGAAAGAGGATATGAACCAAAAAAGTAGGGTTTAGGGACAACAGGTTTAGGTAGGATTTTCTTGGAAATATATGGTGAGGTAAGATAATGGAAAATAAATAATGAGGTAAGAAATGTGTGAACTTATAAATACAGAAAGCATGCTTGGATAGAATTTTTTGGTGGAAACAAATGTTGAAATAAGAGGAAAGATATATGGAATGAAATTTTGGGGTGGACTGCAGTACCAAATGTCACACTGGAAACAAATCCTGTCCTGTATTTTTGTGTTATTACACTATGTGAATTTGTGTTTTTCCTGTCTTAATGTTTTTAGCTAATAAGAGTTATGTTGTACAATTTTTGTGATAATATGTTATTTTGTTTGTAAAGATGTTTAGACATTATTTATTCTGTTCTGTATTAATGCTCATGTGTGAAGTTGATGTTTAGAAAGTTATTCTGATCTTTTATGTATGTACTCATGTCATAATTACTGTGACACTGATGTATATATTATTTCGATTCTTTTGTAAAGCCTGTACTACAAATGTTATCTGTATTGTTATGTTCTTTAATGATGTATTTTGTACCTTTGTAATTGTATTCTTAAGTTATAAAATTGTAATTGACACCAGTTCATCATATTATTAATTTGTAAGTTCCATTTCACTGCACACGTTTCTGTTGGTCATAGTATATGGACAATATGTGAGAAGTTGGGACTGTTAGTGTTTGCATGTGTGTTAGTAATTCAGGAAGGGACTGGATAACAGCATTGCTGGTTCTAAGGACAATTCCAAAAACTTTGTGAGTGCACAAGTGGTGGTTATGGACTTGCTATATTGTCCGCAAGACTCTTAGATGGTGATTGTGCACCCGCACAGTCGCAGCAGATGGCTGCTGGCCACCTCTACAAGAACTACAGTGGGTGTATACCTTTGATGATCCATCAATACCATTATTTCTACAAGGCCTGCAGTGGGTCTGCACCTGCGGTGGCCCACCAATGCCATACTCTCTACCAAGGCTATGGTAGGTCTGCTCTGTGATGACCTACCTACCAATATTCTTCAAAACGTCGAATGACTCTGCTGTGGGTTTCCTCTGTCGTGGCCCATTACCTGTCTGCATGTCGAGAGTCAGCACTGTCTTTCCGTTGGAAGGACAACACTACAAGACTGCATGGAAATCCACTACTTTCGTGGGCATTTTCTTTTACTGCTTGGACTTTGAGAAAAATACTGCAATTTTACTGTGATGAATGATGAGTACTGTCTTTATGGACTGTGAGAAAATTTTAGCTTTTGACCAACATTGTATCAATAAGTTTGTGCATTTGATACCTTTGTTATTGTAATTATGAAAAATTTTATCAAATCATTATTGGCCACTGCCCAAAACAATTTGTAAAATTTTTTGTGGGGAGCATGGAGGCTATGTAAGCAGGCTGTTTATGTTTTCTTATTGGCAACGTTACGTAGCGCTCTCTATGAAAATCACTGGCTGTGCTGTGTGCAGTCTGTGGCTAGTTTGCATTGTTGTCTGCCATTGTAGTGTTGGGCAGCTGGATGTGAACAGCGCGTAGCGTTGCGCAGTTGGAGGTGAGCCGCCAGCAGTGGTGGATGTGGGGAGTGAAATGGCGGAGTTTTGAAATTTGTAAGAATAGATGTCATGAACTGCTATATATATTATGACTATTAATGTAAATACATTGTTTGTTCTCTATTAAAATGTTTCATTTGCTAACTATGCCTATCAGTAGTTAGTGCCTTTAGTAGTTTGAATCTTTTATTTAGCTGGCAGTAGTGGCGCTCGCTGTATTGCAGTAGTTCGAGTAACGAAGATTTTTGGTGAGGTAAGTGATTTGTGAAAGATATAGGTTAATGTTAGTCAGGGCCATTCTTTTGTAGGGATTTTTGAAAGTCAGATTGCGTTGCGCTAAAAATATTGTGTGTCACTTTAGTGAATGTTTGAGTACGTTCAGTTTTGCTCAGCTGTTTGAAAAGCAAATAATGTAAGAGGTTTATTAGCACAGTAATTCATAAATTTTTCTAAGGGGACGTTTCAAAATTTTTAGTCATATGGTGCGTCGGAATTTGGAAATGACAACTTCCTGTAGCACATACTGCAAGCAATGAATCATAATGGAATTCTTAACTGTAATTGAATTCGGTTAAGAAGAAGGATACTGTTTGTCAAAAGATCTCATTTATTTAAATGATCACTTTAAGAAATGGGTATGTTTCATTCAGTATGAGTTTTTAAAAGCCGACAAATACTGAACATTAAGAAAAGTGTTTTAGCAATGCCAGTGTTATCATTGAAAGTTAACACACAAGCGACTTGGCCTACAGTCTATGTTCAGTGCCTAGCGGGGATTCCCCAAGTGCACTGTCAGAAAGAAGTGAAACACGCAGTAGGGGAGGATGAACCGAAATTAAAGTCTGCTGGTTTAGAGGGCGTATGAAGTTATTTGCCAACGAAATACTATCAAATTTACAAAGAATTTGGGCAATATGAGCCCACTTATCAGTACGACGTTGTACATGATGTGACCCCGACATACGTATTGATTCGGTTGTGGCAGGTGTTATGAAGCTGTTGTATCCTCTCTTGAGGCATGATGATCTGCAGTTGCTACATCTGGTCCTTGATATCCTGGATGCAGTCCAAGGGACGGAGCTGATGTCCGAGCTGGACCAGCTCTTGTATTATTGCGGAATCGTGCTGCCCACGGGGCATCTCACAGCACACAGACAGTCCGTAGAGCAACTTACCACGGATGGACGAGCATTGTCCTGCTGAAAAATGGCACCTTGATACTGTCGTGTAAGGACACAGGATGTCCGTGATGTACCACTGCCATCAGAGCTCACTCGACAGCTGCCGGCCGTGACCTCAAGTCATACTCGATAGCTTTCTGTACCAAGACTCCGGGAGTAACAGAGTTGTGCTCACCAAGACACTGGGAGAATGAAACCTCTCCCCATGTCGCCATCACACTCCGGGCTACTGCAGAACCACGATTCATTACCGATCACAGTGCGATGCCATTGATCGCAGTCCATGCTTCCCATTCATGGTAACAGACCAAATGCAGCCATGATTAGCAGCCGTTATACCTATGCGTGGGACT
This sequence comes from Schistocerca piceifrons, assembly GCF_021461385.2. NCBI lineage: Eukaryota > Metazoa > Arthropoda > Insecta > Orthoptera > Acrididae > Schistocerca > Schistocerca piceifrons. The sequence goes on along the minus strand of NC_060139.1, from coordinate 462,581,791 downwards.
GTGATTCTCTACATGGGTATCTGTAAGTCTCCAGTCAGTAGAGAGTCACAGAATGCAGCAGGGAGTACATTACAAATTCTCGAATGGCAGGGGCAGGTGTGAAGGGGCTACAATGTGCTTGGTAAAGAATAGAGTGATCCTCCCTTGTCGTGGTCAGGCGTGGTCGAGAGATCGTAGACAACGTGTATGCATGACCTGACACTCAACGAAAGGGTTCTGCTAATTGCCAGAAGGGTCATTACATTGAGAACAACCTATACAGTTTAATTTCTAACCCCTTTAATAAGAAGGGGATTGGCAAAACAATGATAATTATCAGAAGCATTGAAGGAAAGGGTTCAATGAACCCTTTGCCAGACACTGATGTGTAAATTACAGAGCAGTCATGTGGATGTAGAAAGACTATGTATTAGATCTTGGTTCTCGGCCTCAGCTGTGCAGTGCGGGTGGGCCCCTTTGGAGGGGAAACACAGGTGACGGGCTCCCGACCCACTCGACCGCTCTGTCAACAGAAAGCCATTACGTTCTCGCTGCGCACACTTTACGGGAAGCCGCTGTGACAAAACAAGCATATTTACGTGTCTTATGTAGGTGGTCTGAGGCGAGCTGGAAAGTAAAGCCTTCCTGCATGTGATTGGCTGGCTGGCGACGCATAGCTGGGAGCCAAACTACAGCGACGCCTTTGCTCATTGTCTAATAATGGGCGCTTCTTGCACCATCGAGCCTGGAGTTGCTTAGATGGGCGGAGCTAGAGGAATGACTCTTTCTGACATGTCTGTGTCTATATAGTGCAAAGGGAAACACGCTTTGTAATACCGCCGGAAATTTAACAATAGGAAATGGTCTAAAAATGATCCTAGTTCTCAGACAAACAAGTCCGAAGGCAGTGGGTTACGCAAATACGTACTGTCTTTCTTGCTTTCTAGCTATCATGGTAGTGATTTTCACTCGCGTCCACTGGGAGGGGAGGACGAGAAGTCTTCCTCTGAGTGCCCCATAGGCTAGTTTCCGAAATTTACCACAGAGAGGAGTCTCTAGTCTCCAATGTGAAGGGGAAGCGGATGCCCGACTGGGATTTTTGCAGCCTTTCATATGCAGCATCTGCATTTGGGAGGATGACAGTGATGGGTGATAGTTCTGCCTTCAGAGACAGCCGCGGCAATACTGCTATAGGAGTTGGGTGTTACGTTCGATTAGCGGTTGTTCATTCTGAGACAGCAGTTCTTAGAATAACTTTGTCATTAACTTCCTGATTCGTGAATGGATTGTGGATTAGGTTCTCGTTTCCCGATACTTATCTTTCAAGAAAGCCTCATACACATGCCGAATGGGTGGCTGTGATTCCTCTTGGATGCATCCAGCCATAATATGATGATATATGCTGATATGTGGTATTAGCTCTCTCATCGCGATATTATTAATCATTTGATTTGTTTTATTAGTAGGTCAATGTAACATAAACTGTTCTTCATTTTTAACCCCAACAGAAGCAGTAAATGACGAGAAGTAATAAAAATTAATCGTTTGTCCCTGTAAGCAGAAAGTAACTCTTCCTCCTCATTTGACTACGTTTAACCGTAAAGCCTCTTGCACATGTATTTATATTTGATAATCATGTCACTTTCAGTCCTCCCCATTCATAACATAGTAACATACACTGTGTGATGAAAACTATCCGGACACCTGGCAGAAAATTACTTACAAGTTGGTGGCGCCCTCCATCGGTAATGCTGGAATTCAGTATGGTGTTGGCCCATCCTCAGCCTTGATGTCAGCTTCCACTCTCGCAGGCATACGTTCAATCAGGCGCTGGAAGGTTTCTTGGGGAATGGCAGGCCATTCTTCACCGAGTGCTGCACTCAGGAGAGGTATCGATGTCGGTCGGTGAGGCCGGGCACCAAGTCGGCCTTGCAGAACATCCCAAATGTGTTCTATAGGATTTAGGTCAGGGCTTCGTGCAGGCCAGTCCATTACAGGGATGTTACTATCGTGTAACCACTCCGCCACAGGCCGTGCATTACGAACAGGTGCTCGATCGTGTTGAAAGATGCAATCGCCATTCCCGAATTGCTCTTCAACAGTGGGAAACAAGGAGGTGCTTAAAACATCAATGTAGGCCTGTGTTGTGATAGTACCACGCGAAACAACAAGGGGTGTACGCCCCCTCCATGAAAAACACGACCACACCATAACACCACCGCCTCCGAATTTTCTGTTGGCGCTACACTCGCTGGCAGATGATGTTCACTGGGCATTCACCATACCCACACCCTGCCATTGGATCGCCACATTGTGAACCGTGATTATTCACTCCACACAACGTTTTTCCACTGTTCAATCGTCCAATTTTTGCTCTCCTTACACCAAGCTAGGCGTCGTTTGGCATTTACTCCCGCGTGTCTGTGTGAATTCCTAAGGGACCAAACTGCATAGGTCATCGGTCCCTAGACTTACACACTATTTAAACTAAGTTAAACTAACTTATGCTGAGAACAACAAACACACCCATGCCCGAGAGGGGACTCGAACCTCCGGCGGGAGAGGCCACGTAGCACGTGACAGGACGCCTCTAACCGCGCAGCCACTCCGCGCGGTTTACCGACGTGATGTGTGGCTTATGACCAGCCGCTCCACCATGAAATCCAAGTTTTCTCACCCCCCGCCTGTCATAGTACTCCTACTTGCAGTAGATCTTGATGCAGTTTGGAATTCCTGTGTGATGGTCTGGTTAGATGTCTGCCTATTACACATTACGACGCTCCTCAACTGTCGGCGGTCTCTGTCAGTCAACAGAGGAGGTCGGCCTCTACATTTTTGTGCTTTATGTGTCCCTTCACGTTTCCACTTCACTATCACATCGGAAAAAGTGGACCTAGGGATGTTTAGGGGTGTGAAAATCTCGGTACAGACGTATGACACAAGTGACACCCAATCACCTCACCACGTTCGAAGTCCGTGATTTCCACTGAACGCCACATTCTGCTCTCTAACGATGTCTAAAGACTACTGAGGTCACTGATATGGAGTACCTGGCAGAAGGTGGCAGCGCAATGCACCTAATATGAAAAAGTATATGTTTTGGGGTGTCCGGATATTTTTGATCACATACTGTTGGTATAACACCATCTCTCTGTAGTTCACTTCTATGTACAGTTCGTACCCCACGTTAATATCCATTATCCATTTATACGTGGCCATTCCATAAGTCATGGCAACTGTGATAGATCGTGCGAACATGTGACATCTCAGTAATAGCAGTAAATACATTATCGAAATCAAACGACAGATTCCTACTGTATGCGAGGATGGCTAGGTACCTGTACTTCAAACATTCAGTGTGAGCATGGCCGTGTTGTAACACGGATGAAAGCAGAGCGGATCTAGGCGTTACAGTCTGGAACCGCGAGACCGCTATGGTCGCAGGTTCGAATCGTGCCTCGGGCATGGATGTGTGTGATGTCCTCCGGTTAGTTAGGTTTAAGTAGTTCTAAGTTCTAGGGGACTGATGACCTCAGAAGTTAAGTCCCATAGTGCTCAGAGCCATTTGAACCAAAGCAGAGCGGAACAGCGAGCAAACGTGAAAATTGCCTTTCTCGCTGGCAGAAATGCCACTCTGAAGTACCTCTACCAAAGGAACAGACTTCGAATTTGAGCAGTTTATATATGTTGTAGTATAGGGCAAAATGGGAGACACATATATTTTTATACGTGCACACAGGGACCTTAAGAGTGTTAAACACCCCCTTGAAAACCTGGGTTTAATATTTCTGAAGGAATACCCTCTAAACGGTAACATTAAAAAAAATTTCTATGGCTTTTATTGTAGGCTACAACCGTGCACCCAGATTTGTCGATAAAGTCATTTTCTTCTGAATCCCCTCCCCCACGATTTTGTTTTTCATTTTGACATTTGACTGACAGCAAAACGTATAGTACCGTTAATATCAAATCCAGCCCTCAGTGATGAAGGCTTTTGTCAGAAGTAAGCTAGAAAAACCTTTATATCGCTGTACGCGCGCCCGATATGTGTCCGTTTTAATGCCAATAGTGATGTTAGGTTCTTTAACAAGCCTTTCCCAGGTAGATACATACAAAACATTACATATACTACATTTATACCTACATTTCTAGCATTTGTAGACTTACTGAAAGCGTGTGACAATGCTGACTGGAATACTTCCTTTCAGAGTCTGAAGATGGCAGGCGTACAATACAGGGAGTGAAAGGCTATTTACAATTTATACAGCTATAAGAGTCGAGGGGCAAGAAAGGGAAGCAGTGGTTGCGAAGGGAGTGAGACAGGGTTGTAGCCTGTCCCTGATGTAATTCAAGCTGTACATTGATCAGGCAGTAAAGGAAAGAAAAGTAAAATTTGAAGTAGAAATTTAAATCCATGGAGAAGAAATAAAAATTTTGAGGTTTGCCGCTGGAATTGTAATTCTGTCGGACACAGCAAAGGACTGGAAGAGCAGTTGAAAGGAATGGACAGTGTCCTGAAAGGAAGGTATAAGATAAACGTCAACAAAAGGAAAACGAAGATAATGGAATGTAGTCAACTTAAATCAGGTGATGCTGAGGGAATTAGATTAGGAAATGAGACACTTAAAGTAGTAAATCAGTTTTGCTATTTGAGAAGCAAAATAACTGATGATAATAGAAGTAGAGAAGATATAAAATGTGGACTGGAAATGGCAAGGAAAGAGTTTCTGAAGAAGAGAAATTTGTTAACATCGAGTATAGATTTAAGTGTCAGGAAGTCGTTTCTGAAAGAATTTGTATGGAGTGTAGCCATGTATGGAAGTGAAACATTGGATGGGTAGATCATGTAACTAATGAGGAGGTACTGAACATAATTCGGGAGAAGAGGAATTTGTGACACAACTTGACTAGAAGAAGTGATCGGTTGGTAAGACATGCTCTGAGGCATCGAGAGATCACCAATTTAGTATTGGAGGGCAGCGTGGAGGTTAAAAATCATGGAGGGAAACCAAGAGATGAATACAGTAAGCACGTTCAGAAGGATATAGGTTGCAGTAGTTACTTGGAGAAGAAGTTTGCACATGATAGAGTAGCATGGAGAGCTGCATCAAACCAGTCTCAGGGCTGAGGCCCACAACAGCAACAACATATACTTCCCTTTTAACTTCATGGAATATGAAATATCTTGTGTTATATTTGCGTTTCCCTTTACAGTTAGTGTTTTTTTTTTCAGATTTAATACCGAGCGGAATAGCGCAGTCGTTAGCACATTTGTCTAGCATTTGGGAGGAAGACGGTTCGAGAATCTGTCCAGTCATCCTGATTTAGGTTTCCGTGATTTCCCTAAATCGTTTAAAGCAAACCCCGGGATGGTTCCTTCGAAAGGGCACGACCGAGTTCCTTCTCCGTCGTTCCCCGTCCTTCCGTAATCGGAGCTTGTGTTCCGTGTCTAATGACCTCGATGTCGACGGGACGTTAAACATTAAACTCCTCCTTTAACTATGTTATATTTAAAATTGTTTGTGTACATTATTGTTGTAAATCAATACAACAGTCAGAGAGACACTGAATTCTTTGGATCAAACAAATGCTGAACACACCTTCATATAACTTCTAGCTTATTTAGGAGAGGAGATTTCGAAATAAAGAATTTTCCTTCAGACCTGGATGCACCGTTGTAACGTACATTAAAAGAATAGATATCTTATTTGGAGTTTTTCCCCATATGTTTTACCGTTTCAACATTCGTGGATATTAACCTCAATTTTTCCCAATCGGGCGTTTCACTCCTATAGCGGCCGTATGCGCACATATAAAAAAAAGTTGTCTCTCATTTTTCTTTACACTGCAACATATTCAAAACCGATCAAATTCGAAGTGTATACCTTGAGTAGATTTACTTCTCAGCGTCATTCAGAAGCACCAGCAGCTGTGCGTGACGGCGAAAATGTTCGACACCACATGATATCGCTACAGCCCACACAGTAGAAGTCATCTCGAATTGTGTACAGTGTTCACTGTACCTAGACTGAATCTTAGCATTTCTCTTTTCATAGTTTATATTTTATAACATCTCACCCTCCACGCTCCAACTTGTAGAACGGTACCCTATTGTTGGTTATTTAGTATTTCTCCTATGGTCACCTCCCCCTTGGCATTCCCCTCCTTGAGTTGCAAATGGGGCACTAGTCCGAGATCTTTTGCCAACGGGGAGATCGTCATCACACTTCCCAATTATAGGCACATGTCCTGTGGATACACGCTAAGTGCCTTTAATGCAGTGATTTCCACTGACTTCTGAATCGTCAAGCCATTGATTATTGCTGATTCTTCCGCCTTTTAGGGGCACTTATCCACCGAGGGCAAGACAGTGCACTGAACCTCTGTTCGTTCCTCTGCTCTCTTTGACAAGATCGTTGACTGGACGAAGCCGACTCTGTACGCCGGAAGTCTCCAGCCAACATTGTTGATGATTTTTATTTAAAATTTAAGCAGTGGCGAGGGTCGACCCTCGGACCTAGAACGTCGTGATTTTATTCAATGACACTATCCTATTTTTTTATTGATTTTTTCTTTGGGGGAGGAGGTGGACGCAGGGCTTTATGTTCACAGAGCACGAAGCTTACCACTTTGTTTATAAGGATGTAGAGTGGTTAGCTTCGGGCCAGTGGACGCATGATGGGCAGGGGTCGAAACCCAAGGCTTGGCCAGAATACAAACCCCTTCCCGTCCCTGAACCGCCCTCCTTTGGCTTTTTATAAATTTCGAAACAGAAAGCAGGTTAAATAAAACATGTTTTTTGTACAGGCATAAATACAACGTAAAGGCTGTCCTTCTGGTCAAACCAGCACACTCAAATCTACTACCAACAAGACGTTCGCGAACCCTTCTTGCGCCTCTTCCGTTGTTTTTCTTCCTTAAGAAAAGGCGTACGGAGGGCTTTAACAAGGTGTGAGGAAAATGAAAATAGATGGGGTGTGGGAAAGAGTGGGCTGGGGTCAACATGTGAGGTGTCGCCACAGTGTCCAGGGTGCCACCACCAGTCAGAATCACAGGAAAATAGGACGTAAGCCAAGGAGGTGGGGCAGTAGAATTGGGGGAATGCCCAACTTGGCATAAAAGAAAGTGGCGCGAGCATTTGCCTACTACTCCACTGCTGTATAAGTTGTAGAAATGTAGCGCAGGGAGTCTCAGTCATCAGCAGGGATTCGGGGTGGGGGGTTGGATTTTAGGGCTGAGGGGGGGGGGGGGGAGGGGTCGACCGCATGTGGCGGCCATCCAGTTCAGTGGGGGTGACGTCAGGATCACTCGAAGGCAATTGGTGCAGAAGGTGCATTAACGTGGTCGGTGCTGGTTTTCATTGTGTGTGGTTTGTGAATACTGCCGGAAGTAATAGTGTGATTTATCGCCTTCAGCATAAAGGTAACTGCTCGTGTATCTCTTGGCCCATATAAGAGCTTGATACATGGCGGCGGGGAAATGAGTCTCCCCAGGAGCCGGCCGGGGTGATCGAGCGGTTCTAAGCGCTACAGTCTGGAACCGCGCGACCGCTACAGTCGCACGTTCGAATCCTGCCTCGGGAATGGATGTTTGTGATGTCCTTAGGTTAGTTAGGTTTAAGTAGTTCTAAGATCTAGGGGACTGATGACCTCAGAAGTTAAGTCCCATAGTGCTCAGAGCCATTTGAACCAATCTCCCCAGGATCAATGGAAGTCCATGGGTCAGTCGAATCCGGCGGAATGCTGTGGTTATCGGGCAACGAACTGTCGATCCAGATTCCAGACATCAGTGGTGGCAGCACAAATCAGGTGGAGGCGTCATCGTCTATGAAGTGAAAAACTGTGTAAAGCAGAGTGTCCACTAATCTAATTTCGTGAAGGCGTTGATTTGTGGCGACTTTTCTATATGCGGCATGGTACCATGTTGCCTGGACGTTGGTGGGAAGGAAAGGCTGGCGGACATGCCGCTGGGTCGATGGTCATTTGATTACGAATTTGCTGCGAGATTTGCCACGCAGTACTGGCATGTAGATGTAATTGATTTGTTGAAGATGCGTGCTCAGTAAGTGAGTGTCAGCATAACTGAAGTCGATGACGAATGTGCGCTAGCTGGGGCGCGACGCAGCCTACAGGTCCCAGCGGGATTTGGACGTGGGCATAAGAATACCCAGTATGCTGCACTAAGAGATGCAGCCGCCCCCCTTCCCCATTCCACTGATTGTGCATTGTGGCCATTTACAAAGACGCCATTAGGCGGCGAACAGTGGAAAGGCCGACGGCCCACTCCCCCTCTTGGGGGGAGAGTGAGCGTGTCGTAACGGACCTTAAAGAGCTTACCGGCGAAAAGAAAGTGTGCCTGTGCGATGTAGACCACCTGGGAAGCCACATGTTGACTAAGGTATCCGACGCGTTGTAAAGAATCGAATCAGTGGAGTATATTTTGTAGCACTGCCATGCGGGTAAGTTCGAAAGTACGCCGAAAACTGAGGTCAGCGGAACGACGCACAGTGGAGGCGATACCTAGCTATGGTAGATTCTGTACGTATGGTAGGTATTTCCCGGAAGAATCCTCCGACGCTAAGAGTTAGCTTCTCTTCCAGAATGGTAGTGCAGAGCGTGGGAAATTACGAACAGTGTATTAGTATTTGTTTCTTGTGTTATTTGTGTGTTTAGTTGGCCCGCACTTCTGAATCCAATAACTGGGGAAAACATTGTCAAAATGTTTTCTAACCATCATCGTCAAAGTGTGCTGTAACTACGCTCGCGCCATGATCGTTGCCTGACTGCAAACGGGACATTCTTAAACATTTGCAATAATACTTCGAGGAGAAAGATACCTTAAGTTCCCTCGCAAAAAGAGGTAGGCATATGATGCTCTCCAATCAGATGATCGTGAACAGTACCAGCCCACACATCTATGGTAACTCTCTGTTGTCGATGGAACACATGGGTTAGACTTTTCAACCTCCCTGAAATAGCCATTGTAGCTGTTAATTGTACTTTCCCTATGAAGGCAGGACCATCAGTAAACAAAATAGAAGGTTCGAAGTCACGAATTTTTAAAATTTGGTATAGAAACCACTGACAGAATTGCGTACGTTGTCGTTGGAGGTAATTAGCTCTTGGCTATGGATCGTGTTCTGGTGGTGTGGTTATCCCCAGTTCGCTATTATGAGCTATCTCACGCTAAACAGTTCGCACACTGCTAGATCTATCAGTCTCCCTCTTTCCTGCGTATCTTTCTGCATATAGGCGCCTTGTTACCCGACTGTTGCATAAATGAGACGCGTGTCGGCCTACTCGGTTATAGACTAACCACCCATCAGGAACTTGCAAACATAAGTAAAAACATTCTTATATACACAACATAAACAACATGTATGCAATTGTTTATCCCTAGACGCGAAAACTGCAGGAAATAAGATGCAAGTGTCTTGCAGACAGGATTATCGTGTCGAAATGTTTAACAATAATCAGTCAGAACAACTGTGACCATAGGCATAGGCATGAAAACTTTCAAGGACCCGTAGCGGGGAAACGGTGTACCTATGACATTTATGACACATAACAAAGGGGTTCCTTTTTATTTCCTTTGATAATCTTATAAATCTGTATACGTAATTTTCTTACATCCCTGCATATGTCTTCATCTTAGAACTTCATTTTATCGTAAAACCAAATACTGTTTAAAGATCATAATGAGTCTCATACAGTACGTGTTAGAATAAGAAGTTGTATGTTGATACGTATACAGATGCACTGTGGATTCATTTTCTGCTGCATTTCTATGGATATTAACTAATATGTATTGTGAATGCACTCTATAAATATGAGAAACGGGTACGGAGAAACAAATGATTACAATGATTTATTCAAGAGAAAGCGCTTCACAAATTGAGCAAGTCAGTAACGCGTTGGTCGACCTCTGGTACTTATGCAAGAAGTTATTCAGCTCGGCACTGATTGACAGAGTTGTTGGAGTCCTCTCGAGGGATATCGTGACAAATTCTCTAAAATTGGCGTTTTGGATCGCCAAAAACCCAAGGAGATTTGAGGACACTGCCTATAACGCTCGAATCGTTCTTAATTGGGAAGAGAATCGGCGACCTTGCTGGCCAAGGTATGCTTTGGCTAGTACGCCGTGTGTGGGTGGGCATAATCTTGCTGAAATGAGCGCCCGTGAAGGCTTGTCATGAAGGACTACCAAATGGTTCAAATGGTTCTGAGCACTATGGGACTTAACATCTGAGGTCATCAGTCGCCTTGAGCTTAGAACTACTTAAACCTAAGTAACCTAAGGATATAACACACATCCATGCCTGAGGCAGGATTCGAACATGCGACCATAGCGGTCGCGCGGTTCCAGACTGAAGCGCCTAGAACCGCTCGACCACAACGGCCGGCGAAGGACTACCAAATGGGACTTAGAATAACGCCGACGTCACACTTTCCTGTGCGTGTGCTGCGGGCAACAACCAGTGTGTTCCTGCTATGAAATGAAATGGAGCCCCAGACCATCACTCCTGTTATGGGCGACAGCCAGGTTGGTATCCCACCACTGTCCAGGGCGCCGCTGGACATGTCTTCGGCCTCCGATCTCACTGATTTGTGTAGAACTGTCTTCGGTGATGAGTCCCGCTTTTAAATGTGCTCTGATGACCGGGGAAGACGTGTCTCAAGACACTCGGGACTGTTGTGGGATACCAACTTGACCGTCAGCCACCATATTGCCCGACAACCGAGGGTGATGGTCTGCCGTTCCATTTCATTTCTTTCATGCAAGCCATCCTGGGCATATATAACGCCCACCTACACACGGCCAGACTTTCTGCCGCTTGTCTTTGTACTTGTTAAGTCCGCAGCTCGTGGTCGTGCGGTGGCGTTCTCGCTTCCCGTGCCCGGGTTCCCGGGTTCGATTCCCGGCGGGGTCAGGGACTCTCTCTGCCTCGTGATGACTGGGTGTTGTGTGCTGTCCTTAGGTTAGTTAGGTTTAAGTAGTTCTAAGTTCTAGGGGACTGATGACCATAGACGTTTAGTCCCATAGTGCTCAGAGCCATTTGATCCATTTTTTTTTTTTTTTTTTTGTTCTTGTTAAACCCTACTGTGGTGTCATCGCCAGACACCACACTTGCTAGGTGGTAGCCTTTAAATCGGCCGCGGTCCGTTAGTATACGAAGGACCCGCATGTCGCCACTATCAGTGACTGCAGACCGAGCGCCGCCACACGGCAGATCTAGAGAGACTTCCTAGCACTCGCCCCAGTTGTACAGCCGACTTTGCTAGCGATGGTTCACTGACAAAATACGCTCTCATTTGCCGAGACGATAGTTAGTATAGCCGTCAGCTACGTCATTTGCTACGACCTAGCAAGGCGTCATTACCAGTTACTATTGATGCTGTAACACATGTACCATCAAGAGCGACGTTCACCATTTCTGGATTAAAGTTAAGTATTACACCAGCTACGTTAGTTTTTCTACAGTCTAATTTCCTTGTCCTGTTCCAGACCTCACGCCAGCCTGCGTGAGCTAAAACGCGTGCCTTTCGGCTTCCTCTAATACCGGTGTTGGCTGTCCTGCCAACCCACAACACCTACCTTTCGCCAGCAAGGTAGCGAGATACCTCCTCAACTGAGAACGTTTGAACATTATGGTAAGGGTCCTCCAGTAAGCTTGGGATTTTGATGATGGCGATCTAACGCAACAATTGAACAAAATTCTACATCATATCCGCCAGAACATCCAACAACTCCGTCAATCAATGACAAGCCGAACAAATGCTTGCATAAGGGCCAGAGGTGTCGCAACGCATTAATTAATTGTTACATCTTCCTCAGACTATCGGTTTTAATCTAGTACAAGCTGTTGTGAAAGCCAGTACACAGTCGGATTTCATACTGAGTAAAAATTGAGCGTTTTTGTATTCCATATTACTATAAATATACGATTCCTATCTCTGCCTGGAAAATCACCACGAACCTGTTAGCAAGCCAAGCGCTTTCAATCACGTGGCTGAATGGCAATCGAAGCGGATCATCTTCACACCTACAAGGCTTCTTGCGTGCCAAAAACTCAACTACGAAACTCCTAGCTTGCAGTCTCCCTCGTATCACCTGGCACAAACTGAATCTAATCAGATGTGGAACACGAAGATTGGCTGCTGTTCTGTGTAGCTGAGGATGGCGAGACTCTCAAAGCCGTGACGGAAGACCTACTTCAAGCTGGCTGTAATGCAATTGAGTGGTCGGAAAACTAGCACAATGAGCTGTGAATTTTGTCGTTTTCGATCATTTTCTGGGTGTGGGTTACTGCAGCCGCATATTTGTTAAAGAACCTTTTTGAATTTTTTCACCTACGTTGTTTTTCACTAGTATTCAGCTTATTGTATCTTGCACGATTGTCCGATTGACACCGATTGACACCTACTGCGCTTGAAAATGACCTTTAAGGCTGAAATTGGCCAATCCTGCAAGATATAATAAACTGAATACTTTTTCGAAACAGCCAGCATGGAAAGCTTCGAAACGTCTTTTTTTGTTTCGTTTATTTCAATGGTTGTTTATAGCTTTAATACAAACACATAAACATGTAACAAGTGACGTCGGAGTCTTTCGCGTCGACATAACTGAATAAAATCGCAATCATCGTTTCGGCCCTCTCTGATTGGTGGTAGCGGCCGGTCAGTAGTTTTGCTCCTGACAACGATGGCGGAGCTAGCCATCGAAAACTTGAGAATCTTATTTGAAGTGACGTGGCTTCAAATCCGAGAACATTTTATCCATGTAGCAATTGACAACTACTTTATATATTCCGCAACATTTGTTTGTACTTCCTTTGTCATCTACGGTATTACTATATTTTGCTTCACGGCTTTTTTCATTACCGCTAAGAGCAGAGGCACACCTTGCAGGAGTGTCGATTTATCCTAGGGTGCGTCTATGATTTGGCTTCTGTATTCCTTAAAAATGTTTCAGTGATGCAAGGAAATATGCCACTTTTCTGATCCCGTGCTTAGAGCTGTAATTTATGTGATTCTCAATAAGTATAGGCTATGAGGTAAATGTTTTGTGGTTACGTAATGATGGTTTTTGTGTGTGATCCGTGAACGCGTTGCTCCTAATTATGGTCGTTTTAATTGCCTGTAGATACTAGTTAATGGTCTGTTTTTGGCCTGAAGGTGGTAATGTTTTAATAAAGAACGGAAGTACAGATAAATTATGACAGATCATATTTTAATTAGGAAAATAGTAAATTAAACGTAATAGCAGGGACACGAAGTCGAGTTACAAACTGCGAAATATGCCCATCAAATGAGACGCACTCAATAGACCAGTAGGGTTAAACCTAAAAATTAGACAAATCGGAAATAATTGCTACAAAAGGTTTTAGTGTTTTAATGGCTTCGTTTGTGTCCCAGTATGACTATCCCAGGTTTTCCCCCTCGGTGTTGTGGAAAAGTGGTGGGGGGGGGGGGGGGGCAAAAATGTGCCAGAAAAAGGGATATTTTTTCGGTTTTGTGATTATATCTCGTAAATGACTCACAATATCGAAAACATAGTGGAATTATTTCAGATTTGAATGCTAATACTACTGGACTACAAGGACTAGAGGGATAAATGCTGAATGGGTAGTGAGTAAAATAAAAGCAATGCCGATTATTAAGCTTAAATAACTAAATTTCTCTTCACAGGCAATGTCAACTTTCGATACCATGTGCAACATGATGATAATATCGAAGTAAAATAATGATTTTTTTTATGTTTCTCAATCTCTCCAGAGCCTCCATAATTCGAAAGATTTTTGCGTTTCTAGCTCTTTCCGCAATGTTTTTTCTCAAGTTGGAAACAATGAAGTGGGAAAAATGATAGTATTTGTATTCCTTCTACCTGCAAAGGCTTTTTTGTTTTCATACATTTATAGGCATTTACTACCGTCGACGGCCAATCAGAACTGAGCTGAGATGATAGAGTACACTGGTTACCAACTTTAACCTCGTTCGTGATGATATCTACAAGGGCACCCTATGGGAGAGGCTGAAGACATTACAACGCTGTTGGGCAGGGGGTTAACGGTATGTACACGGCTCTGGAATAAACTTTGGCATAGGACGCGGACGTATGTAAACTGAATAGTAAACCTGCTGCGCACTTGAGACAGTGCATACTGCCACGTATGTAAAAGAAATGACAGGGCAAGGCAATTTAGTGACTCCATGAACCTCACGATGACCTTGTCAGCCGTTTGCGTCGGCACGCAGTCCGTACTTTGCGCGAAACAGTGGTTGCGCTACCTTTGAAGCCAATGGTAAGTAGCTGAGGGAGGGAGCGGAAGATTCGGCACGAAAGAAAATAAGCCCATTTGCGTAGCAAGCGACAGTGAGGCATTTGCCGACGCCGGCAGTCTCAAAGCAAATTGGCCATAACGGCGCGGCGCGGCGGCAGCGCGCATGCGCTAACGGTGGCAGGCAGCCCGCGCGACGCACGCGGGCTTACGGGACATCAAAGAGTCGCCGGCCGGCGCTCCCTGAGCCCTTTGTGGCCGCCGTTATGAGCGCGCTCGCTCGCACGCAGATTGAGTGGCTGTGACGCAACGCGGTCCGCAGCCCCCGAACTCACAAACCGGTTACCGTGCCGTCCTCGGCGAATGAATTATCATAAAACCAATTCCCGCTCAGGATAGCTTCCTGAAGCAGTTTCAGTACGTGGGGCGAGGCTATTGCCTCGTTTCTCTCGTACTTCCCTGGAGTACTTTAAAAGGCAGTGTATCTTCTGCGCATAATTCGATAGCAGCCCCCTCCATTTCTGTTTTCGTTTCTCGCGTTTAATCCAACATCTATGAAAAGAACTGGCTGGTGCTAGCAGCTCCCGCGCTCTGAGAATTCCGTACAAACCTAGTAATGTATAAGGACATTTCGTCCATGCCGGGAATCGATAACCTCAAGTATTTTTGTCTGTTATGGACATTTATACAGGCAAGGCGTAGGTCCCGAGAATTGCAGTACTTTCGAGAATTTTTTGTGTTTAAGTTTGAAATCGGACATCAAATGACAACAGTAGTTTTTTCGTGTGGTATAGTTACAGATTAACGATTTTGGAATTTTTTTCTTCACTTGTTCTGCGAAACCTTGCTTCTTGCCACATTCCATGATTCTAGGTCAACGCTATGTACCCTATAGTATTAATGAGTGAGTCAGCCAGTATCCGAGTAGGTATGTGATACAGATGGCCGTTTCTTTTGACCGCACTTACTCGGAAGCTAAATGTTTCTACACCACCAAGGCAACAAACACCTTAGTGTGTGACACAAATTTCCACTTGCGACGTCTATCCATTCAAAAGAAAAAGGGGGCGTTGTCAGACAGCCAAATAACAAATGACAAAAAAAATTGTACGATATAATTACAAGTTAACAATATTCATTGTTTTTCATTTTGTTTGTGTTGTGTACATAGTTCCCACTAGAGTGCGCCCCGCTAAGCACAACAGCGCAGGCGCAGCGCTCGTCCGTCTCTGCACTATGAGATGGCGCTGCCATAGAGACGGACCAAATACTGCTTCCGCCGATCCGCATATTAATATGTAACACAGCCAGTGAGATTGCTGCTTACGTAGAACCTTTTCTCCTCGCAGATCACACACGCGCAGTGATACATGAACGTGTGAGGTATTATAATGAGTGTACAGACGTCCGATTAGTCAGACTGCATTTATCTGCATCAGTCTGTACCAGTCTGCATTAGTCTGTACCAGTTCTACATTTGTCTGTACCAGTCTATAGTCAAGTTTCAGTCTGTGCATAATAAGATTACCATATTTCTGTACATAGCCATGAAGATAAATGTTTAGATACTTTTGTCAAGTATCAGAGATACATGTGAGAATAAGATTAACGTACCAATACCAAAGGAACTTCAGATTGTCAATTGTAAATAGCATCCAGAACCAAGTTAAGTAATTTTTATGCTTGTTATTATTTTAATAAAGGTGTGTGAAAATTAATCAAGTTCTGTTTAAAGTTGGTTACCGTCAATCTGCTACTCTAAGCATGCAAGTGGCATTTCTATCATCAGACCTAACGGCAGAAGATAAACACGCCACGATAAGACCACGAGACGTATTGCTGACACTCGCCTACTTCGTTAGAGCGACAAGTCAAATAATCTGATGGTGTGTGTACTGAAGGTCTTACAGTATGCACACCACAGGTTGCACTGTGATAGTGGATTATTGCCAATTTTCATGATTCTAGGTCAACGGAAAGTAGATTTTGATGAGTGATTTTTCGTACATCAAAATATATTATATAAATGGCCGTATCTTTTGATTCCATTGACTTAGAAGCTTCAACCTTTAACCCTGCCAATGAGCTATAGACCTTATTGCGTGACATAATAATTAGATATGATACGTCAATACGTTCCTGAGAAAAAGACAACAAAGTGATGCTATAAGGGTTCCTTTGTCAGTAAATGAGGTAGGGAACCGTGGAAAGGTAGCTCTGCTGTTAGGTCCAGATGATAGAGCGATGGCGACCGGCCACCGTGTCATCGTCTGCCATGAGGCTCGGTTGGTGTATGGAGAGGCATGGGGTCATGGCTGTCATGGCCGTTATCGGGTTTGCAAGTCTTGGATCCACTACTTCTTATTCAAGTAACTCCTCAGTTGGCTTCACAAGTATTACTGTACCCTACTCCAGTCCTCTCACCATAAAACATTTCCTAGCAGTAATGGGACTTGAGCGTGGGTCCTCTATGGGACATCCAGCCATACTGACCACTCAGTTATGGTGGTGGACATGAAACATCTATGAGACGGATACGTCGCATCTCTTCATATAGGAGTATATTTCTGTTTTGCATTACCACTCGTCAACAGTTGCCGAAGGCAGCATGCCGGTCATAAGAAAGTGAGTTGTTTTTAGGGTTCCGTGCGCCAATCTGTAAACACGGAACCACTATACACTGAACCGCCAAACTGGTATAGGCTTACGTATTCAAATCGAGGGATGTGTAAAAAGGTAGAACATGGCACTGCGGTCGCGAACGCCTACATAAGACAAGTATCTGGCGCAGTTGTTAGATCAGTTACTGCTACTACAATGACATGTTACCAAGATTTAAGTGAGTTCGAACACAGTGTTGCAGTCGGAGCACTAGAGATTGGATACACCATCTTCTAGGTAGCGATGAAGTGCAGATTTTCCCATACGGCTACTGAACGAGTGTACCGGGAGTATCAGGAAACCGGTAAAACATCAAATCTCCGATTTCGCTGCGGCCGGAAAAATTTCCTGCAAGAACAACGACGAGTGAAGAGAATCGTTCAGCGGGGATCAAGTGCAACACATCTACAAACTGCTGCAAATTTCAGTGTTGGGCCATCAACAAGTGTCAGCGTGCAAACCATTCAACGAAACATCAACGATTTGGGCTTACGGAGCCGGTCGATGTGGTCGAGCGGTTCTAGGTGCTTCAGTCTGGAACCGCGCGACCGCTACGGTCGCTAGTTCGAATCCTGCCTCGTGCATGGATGTGTGTGATGTCCTTAGGTTAGTCAGGTTTAAGCAGTTCTAAGTTCTCGGGGACTGATGACCTCAGATGTTAAGTCCCATAGTATGAAGACAAAGTCATGAATCCCTGCACGTCTGCAGGGGTCTCTTCAACGAGGTGGCGGCTCTGTAATGGTGTAGGGCGTGTGAGGTTGGAGTGATATGGTACCCCTGATTCGTCTAGATACGTCTCTGATAGTTGACACGTACGTAACCATCCTGTCTGAACACTTGCATCGATTAATTTACACTGTGCATTCGGACGGGCTTAGGAAATTCCACCAGGACAATGCGACACCGCACACGTCCAGAAGTGCTACAGACTGGCTCCGGGAACACTCTTCTGAGTTTAAAGACTTCCGCCGGCGACCAGACTCCACAGACATAAACATTAATGAGCATATCTGCGATGCCTCCGACGTGCTGTTCAGAAGAGATTTCCACCGCCTCGTACTCTTACGGATTTATGGACAGCCCTGCAGGATTCATGGTATCAGGTTCCTCCAACACTACTTCAGACATTAGTCGAGTCCATGCTACGTCATGTTGCGGCATTTTTGCGTGCTCGTGGGGGCCCTACAAGGTAGTAGGCAGGTGTACCAGTTTCTTTGCCTCTTCAGAGGACGATCGTTTTGTTGTCCATCTGTCTGCCTGTCTGTCCGACTGTTAAGAAACCTTTTTCTCAAGAACAGGTAGACGTATCAAGTTCAAATTTTATGTCACATATTAAGGCCTACGGTCCCGTGGCAGTGCAGAATTTCTATGCCTCTAAATCAATGGAATCAACGGATACGGCCATTTATCACATGTTTTGATGCTCGAAACCTCATTGATCAAAACGTATAGGATATGGTCATGCAGGAATTTTGAAACACGATACAAAGAACATATCAGATGTTGGACGTATGAAACAAACCATTCCACATTTGCAGAACGTTTAAAACACAATAACCATCATCCTACAAACATGGAACAAGAAATGAAAATAATGAGAATAAGCAATCATGAGAAACATCTTATACAAACGCAAGAAAACTGCCACATCCAGAAAGCCATAGCAGAAAACAAACATGTGATAAATGAAGAAACACACATCAGCACAGGCTCCCTACTACACTTAATAAAGAAAATGATAAAACAAAATACTCTACCCCCTTCACCATCTGCGGACACACACACACACACACACACACACACACACACACATACACACAGCCCACAAAAAAATGTATCACACCAAAACACACACACACACACACACACACAGCAAAAAAAATTATATCATACCAAAACACACACACTCACACAAATGCATACACGAACAGATCACAGATAATTCTATGATTACACTCGAAACCTTGGCAATAACATTCGATCTTTGGCAAAAACATTTGACAGTCAGCAACAGAAACCAAAACATTGCATTGAAGCACGCGTTCAGTTCATAGTGCTGTGGACTGTGGGAAAAAACCGCAAATTGGCATTCATAAGAAGAAGAACAACACCAAAACTGCAACAGGAGCGTAATCTGTAAGAAATTGTCCACGCAACCTGTAAATACAGTTCAAAACATTACTACTTAATAGGAAATACCAACCACCAGAACTGTTTATAGCCTATAGGTACAGTGACAAAAATTTAAAGTAAATAGCAAACATATGTACATATTCCAGGCCACTGATGATGACTTGCAGAAAATAAAGGCGAAACGCGTATGGCACTAAAATTGTGTTTTATTCAGTTGCTGTCAGATGGTCCATACGTAAAAATTATCAATATACCGTAATTCTCAAAATTCTTGGCATTGCCGACATTGATATCTTGCAGAGCCAATGTCGATAAAAGGTAAAAAGCTTCTAGAGTCTCGATTCCCGGGCTGAATGAATTGTTTACGTACATAATTAAGTTTGTGCGTTACTCTCAGAGCGTGGGTCCTTCTCACTCTTGGCCAATTTTTCTCGATATTTACGTTGGTATTTGTGAACCTGTGTCATCCCTGTATCTTTCTCCTATAATTTAAATCAGTATGTGCAGCTGGGATGAGTAAATGTGAGATTCGTAATGGTGGACGCTATCTGTTGTCTGCTAATGGAGTTTTGCAAAATGTGACAGCCTAGGTGGAAAAGCAGAGAGGTTTATCGTGACCATCAGGGCAGGTGTCTGGTGAAGTGGACGAATTAGGTCGGCAAGTGGCTGTCGTGGTCATATCTAGTGGCTACCAAAAGCGGTTACCGCTCCTCCCATAAAAGCACTTTGCCGCTGACGTGAGATCCGACAAGAACGGACGTGTCTCCGGATAACTGGTGTGTGGAGGTATTTCAGTTTACTTAGTGCGATGTTTCTATTTTTCGCTCTTTAGTACAGCATTTGGGATATTAGAGCAAAATCATGATATTTGCGGTAGGAGTAATTTTGAGTGTGTATGTTCCATTATTTTTGTGTTTATGAGAGAGTTGACTGCTAAGTGATGTTTAGTAAAATGATACTTTACTCTCCGACGCAGTTAGTAAAATGGAATTCCTTGCAATATGTAAATTCGCGGAGCACAACTAGGAGAAATGCAGGATTGAAATTTCTATTTTTCTTGGATTTTTGGGACTTTAAAGTTGATAAACTCGTTCAGCTAGAAGGCCACGTGACCGTTGGTGGGAAACGGATTCTTTCATCCATTAATTACACAGGCCAACGAAAAATGTTTTTTGAAAAAACATTTTTACTTTGTTAGCCGATCTTTAAAGATTTTTATGAGCTGAATCCAAATCTAGCCTAAGTTTTTTTTGTATCACCCATAGTTTTCGAGCAATATGCTTTTTATTCTATAGTATAAAAATCCTGTGCTGTACAGTAAATGGGGAAATTAGTGAAACGCTTTGTTACAACATAAGCATGGTTTGTATTTACAGTAAGCTACTTAAAATAATGATATGTGTTAATAGAGGTTTCACTTGTCAGCTGGTATTTTTTTTGTATTTTCTTTCTCTTTTTTCTCTGAAGCTTCTTGTGTAGCATTTTCTACGATGACTGAACTTATCGGTGAAGTGACCAACGGTTGTCCCACATTACGTTGGTGTTCCAGCGGCCTTGGTAGCGTTTTTCCATCACTTTAATGTGCTGGTGGAAACGCCCTCCTTGCTCCTCACAAACATCTCCCATATTGTGTAACAAGTAATCAAGATGACTGTTCGAAAAGTGATCTTCCAGGCTTAATAAACATCCTAAATTTTTAAACATCTTTACATTGTAGCTATAATAGAAACATATTCTGGGTCTTTTTCAAGTCCTAAGAACTTTGTAACGACTTGTTTGAATGATACCCATGCTTCTTTCTCATTTAAGGCCATTGTGGAATCAAAGTTAACATCAGACATCAATTTACTAATGTCAGTCCGATAAAGACACCTTCTTTTAGTTTAGCTTGTGAAAGGTGTGGAAACTTTTGGCAGAGATACTTAAAACATGGTCCATCTTTAGGCAAAGCCTTTACAAACTGTTTCATTAGGTCTAACTTTATATGTAGAGGTGGTAAGAGTACGTGTTTTGGATCTAAAAGGTTTTTGCGTAGCATGTTCTTCTCACCAGGTTTTAAAGACTTCCTCACAGGCCAGTTCTTTCTGCACCAGTGTTGATCCCTAGCCCTGCTGTCCCATTCACACAAGAAACATGGAAATCTGGTAAAGCCACCTTGCTGATCAAGGAGCATGCATGTCACTTTTAGATCGCCACATATAATCAAGCCATGAGCGAAACAGCATATTTTATTTAGCACTATTTCTCGGTTTTCATAGCCTTCTTTCATATGTACAGAATGTCCAATAGGTATAGATGCATGCATGTTACCATTATGTAATAAAATAGCCATTTAAATTGTTTTTGGATGAATCAATAAACGGCCTCCAGTCTTCCTTTTTGTATTCCATACCAAACTCATTCATCAGAATGGGAATGTCTGAGTAGCAAACTAAATAACCTTCTTGTTGAAAAACATGAAAAATTGCTGCTCTCTCTTTCTATCCACGCATATTCTGGTTCCAACTACTAATTAGTTCGTTTCTTTTAATATAGAGTCAAGCAATTAAGCTTTTTCTTTCGTTAAGCCCACATCCCTAGCCAAATTGTTAAGCTCGTCAACAATTTGGGCTCCAGACCTTCTGTATTACAATGGAATTCATCATCTGGTTCATGTGAATCAGATCGTACATCAAAAATACTTCTGTTGGAATAGAATTTTAATCATCTGGTGGCTCAGGAACCGGCAAATCTACACCATGCCCTACTGGTCGGATGGCGGATGTGTAGCTTATTGCATTCTTGTTTTTCGAATTATGACCAGTAATAGCAACACTGCAAAAGTAGCAATCATCGGAATGATTTCTTGGCTCCCTCCATATCATTTTTTTTTTTTGTCATCAGTCTACTGACTGGTTTGATGTGGAATTCCCGTTGCACTCTTAATGTTACCACCGTCGCTTTTAATGTCACCAAAGGTTGTTTTGACTTTCCTGTATGCTGAGTCTGTCCTTCCGACAATCATATCTTTTTCGATGTCTTCACATTTTTCGTGCAGCCATTTCGTCTTAGCTTCCCTGCACTTCCTATTTATTTCATTCCTCAGCGACTTGTATTTCTGTATTCCTGATTTCCCGGAACATGTTTGTACTTCCTCCTTTTATCAGTCAACTGAAGTATTTCTTCTGTTACCCATGGTTTCTTCACAGCTACCTTCTTTGTACCTATGTTTTCCTTCCCAACTTCTGGGATGGCCCTTTTTAGAGATGTCCATTCCTCTTCAACTGTTCTGCCTACTGCGCTATTCCTTATTGCTGTATCTATAGCGTTAGAGAACTTCAAACGTATCTTGTCATTCCTTAATACTTCCGTATCGCACTTCCTTGCGTATTGATTCTTCCTGACTAATGTCTTGAACTTCAGCCTACTCTTCATCACTACTATATTGTGATCTGAGTCTATATCTACTCCTGGGTACGCCTTACAATCCAGTATCTGATTTCGGAATCTCTGTCTGACCATGATGTAATCTAATTGAAATCTTCCCGTATGTACCGGCCTATTCCAAGTATACCTCCTCCTCTTGTGATTCTTGAACAGGGTATTCGCTATTACCAGCTGAAACGTGTTACAGAACTCAATTAGTCTTTCTCCTCTTTCATTCCTTAACCCAAGCCCATATTCTCCTGTAACCTTTTTTCTACTCCTTCCTCTACAACTGCATTCCTGTCGCCCGTGACAATTAGACTTTCGTCCCCCTTTACATACTGCATCACCCTTTCAATATCCTCATACACTTTCTCTATCTGTTCATCTTCAGCTTGCGACGTCGGCATGTATACCTGAACTATCGTTGTCGGTGTTGGTCTGCTGTCGATTCTGATTAGAACAACCCTGTCACTGAACAGCTCACAGTAACACACCCTCTACCCTACCTTCCTATTCATAACGAATCCTACACCAGTTATACCATTTTCTGCTGCAGTTGATATTACCCGATACTCATCTGACCAGAAATCCTTGTCTTCCTTCCACTTCACTTCACTGACCCCTACTATATCTAGATTGAGCCTTTGCATTTCCCTTTTCAGATTTTCTAGTTTCCCTACCACGTTCAAGCTTCTGACATTCCACGCCCCGACTCGTAGAATGTTATCCTTTTGTTGATTATTCAATATTTTTCTCATGGTAACCTCCCCCTTGGCAGTCCCCTCCCGGAGATCCGAATGGGGGACTATTCCGGAATCTTTTGCCAATGGAGAGATCATCATGACATTTCTTCAAATACAGGCCACATGTCCTGTGGATACATGTTACGTGTCTTTAATGCAGTGGTTTCCATATCATGGGAACAGCAAATGTAAAGGCTTTTTCTCTCCTCTTTGGAACACACACACAACATACTTTATGCGGCGCCCAAGATTTATCTTGATCACCATATCTAGATCCAAAGTATGATAGATAAACCTTTTTCACAAAGTCTGTAACCTTTCTTTGGTATTTTTTATTCACAAATATAACAAAAACTGTCAGCAGAGTTTTTACAAACACAGATTAGACATTGTACTGAGCACATGTACAGGGAACGGGAAAGTGAGATTAGGTTGACAGTAAACAAAACGCCATCTGTTAATACAAAAATTTAATCGACCTTTTTTGCCAACAAATGATTTCAGCAGTGCTACCAACGTCATCTACATTCATGACACCTCCCTTTCAAATTATTTTAACTATATAAAAACTGTTGAATTTAAAAAAAATGCTTAATTTAATAAATTTAACTGTAAAATGTGAAGAAATGGTGAGTGATACAGTTTTTTAAGTATTATATTTGGATTTCCCACCCTAAAAAACCTAAGAATAAGGCATTTTCAGCAAAAAAAATTTTCCATCGTTGGCCTGTGTTATCAGTAAATGACGGCTCCTTTAGTACTTGTGCAATATACGCGCAAGTATCCAAATTTAATTTGATTTTTCTCGTAGAACGGACGTGGTTCTTTGTATGCATAGTGGTGTCTTCAACGGCGTGCCACTCAGATTTCATCGAAATTAATTTCTTTTCGAATCATTTGATACATCTGCAATTGCAGAATATAATGAATTGGACAATTATTTTGTTTCATTTTTGAGTTGTGTAATTTGAAGGATTATTACCACTTTCGCACTTATTCTGCGTTGAGCTAAGACTTCACTACTGTCAAGTATGAAGCGAGCCTCATAGTGGTTACTGGCAGTGAAGAATTATTTTCATGCCTGTTTCCGTGATGAATGAACGAGAGTGTGGCTATAAGATTCTTGTTCTAAAGCACGTAGTTTTTCGTAAACATATCGTAGCCTTCCCCTATCACTATGATGGTATGATACAATGATAAATTTTATTCTATGCAAAGAGGGAAACATGCCTATCCATTATGTTGATAAATGTAGGTCATTTGTCTATACGCATATTAAATCATATGTGCTTTAAAAAATTAATCGTTCGTATGGAAGATTTAAAAGAAACAAAATTTCTTACATACGACAACCCCACCAGTTACCTAATGCATTTACGGAATAATAAAGAAAAATTCTCAAGAGTAAAAGTTAGAAGTGCTACTCAGATCCTTGTGTTGAACGAGTTCAATGAAATAAAGTTATTCGTTGAATTTTTAACGGGGCATTAGTAGATGCAGATCATCATGTGTGGGTCGCTAATTTAAATAAGAAATTGACGTATGCAAATGTATGAAAGTAATTACTTTTATGACGAGATTGCCTAGAAAATGCATCTCATATAGCAATTCTTGCCAAACAGGAACCATTTATACATAACTCAGAAAAAGATACATTGTGATAATGTTAAAACGAGGAGTCAGAAAAGGCTTTAGAAGTAGCACGGAAACACCTCCCGGAACGAACAGCTCTGTGCTAACTTCTTCTTTTAGCATTATGAGAATCTACCATTTTTACGACCTATGGTTGACACACGACGAGAATAACCGTAGTTGGTGTACTGCGCAATTACTCCAGACGTCTTCAACTGCTTGCAGGAGAAGTTCGTGCCCTGTATCTTCGATGAGAATGGCGTTCATGTTGACAGTGATATACAAAGGAGAGAGTTCCACCTTCCTTGCGCTTACTCAACACCAAATTTTATAATTATAATAATAACACCGTTACCGTTGGTTTGAAAAAACTTTACGAGCAAAGCGCTACTCACCTTACTAAGACCCATGCTGTCCGCAAATGTAATGTTCCAACCCTACATCGCCGTATCAGCACCGGCACCTAACGGCAAGTCGTGACACGAACACTCTCAACAACGCAAATCCCGCAGCACCCAGTCTGAATATCACTCCTATGAGGTTGGATAATGACGCGGTAAATAGTTTTCCCTCTATACTGGCTCAACTAGCGAAAGTTTAATTACAACCATCCTGTGCTACAAGTTTCCCCACAACCTACGAGATATTTACCTTTACAATCACGTATATATTATCTGAAGATGTTACACTCCTGGAAATTGAAATCAGAACACCGTGAATTCATTGTCCCAGGAAGGGAAAACTTTATTGACACATTCCTGGGGTCAGATACATCACATGATCACACTGACAGAACCACAGGCACATAGACACAGGCAACAGAGCATGCACAATGTCGGCACTAGTACAGTGTATATCCACCTTTCGCAGCAATGCAGGCTGCTATTCTCCCATGGAGACGATCGTAGAGATGCTGGATGTAGTCCTGTGGAACGGCTTGCCATGCCATTTCCATCTGGCGCCTCAGTTGGACCAGCGTTCGTGCTGGACGTGCAGACCGCGTGAGACGACGCTTCATCCAGTCCCAAACATGCTCAATGGGGGACAGATCCGGAGATCTTGCTGGCCAGGGTAGTTGACTTACACCTTCTAGAGCACGTTGGGTGGCACGGGATACATGCGGACGTTCATTGTCCTGTTGGAACAGCAAGTTACCTTGCCGGTCTAGGAATGGTAGAACGATGGGTTCGATGACGGTTTGGATGTACCGTGCACTATTCAGTGTCCCCTCGACGATCACCAGTGGTGTATGGCCAGTGTAGGAGATCGCTCCCCACACCATGATGCCGGGTGTTGGCCCTGTGTGCCTCGGTCGTATGCAGTCCTGATTATGGCGCTCACCTGCACGGCGCCAAACACGCATATGACCATCATTGGCACCAAGGCAGAAGCGACTCTCATCGCTGAAGACGACACGTCTCCATTCGTCCCTCCATTCACGCCTGTCGCGACACCACTGGAGGCGGGCTGCACGATGTTGGGGCGTGAGCGGAAGACGGTCTAACGGTGTGCGGGACCGTAGCCCAGCTTCATGGAGACGGTTGCGAATGGTCCTCGCCGATACCCCAAGAGCAACAGTGTCCCTAATTTGCTGGGAAGTGGCGGTGCGGTCCCCTACGGCACTGCGTAGGATCCTACGGTCTTGGCGTGCATCCGTGCGTCGCTGCGGTCCGGTCCCAGGTCGACGGGCACGTGCACCTTCCGCCGACCACTGGCGACAACATCGATGTACTGTGGAGACCTCACGCCCCACGTGTTGAGCAATTCGGCGGTACGTCCACCCGGCCTCCCGCATGCCCACTATACGCCCTCGCTCAAAGTCCGTCAACTGCACATACGGTTCACGTCCACGCTGTCGCGGCATGCTACCAGTGTTAAAGACTGCGATGGAGCTCCGTATGCCACGGTAAACTGGCTGACACTGACGGCGGCGGTGCACAAATGCTGCGCAGCTTGCGCCATTCGACGGCCAACACCGCGGTTCCTGGTGTGTCCGCTGTGCCGTGCGTGTGATCATTGCTTGTACAGCCCTCTCGCAGTGTCCGGAGCAAGTATGGTGGGTCTGACACACCGGTGTCAATGTGTTCTTTTTTCCATTTTCAGGAGTGTATCTTGTAATAGGGCCACTGTTCCTATTCGAGCTTTACAGATATTGTACATCATACCAAGAACTAAACGAATATTTTGCAAGCATTTGAAACAGTCCGAAGACCCAACATGTACAATGACTGACAAAAAAAGTAAAACACCAGAAGGTTAGGAGGATACTAAAAGAAATAAAGGGCTCAGAGAGTTTGTTGCTTCAGTAATTAAAATAGCGAGTCAAATGCACTAAGAACGTGGCAGTATGAACCAGCTTACCACTATCATGTTGTACCCCCTCAGTCCCGGACGCGTTCACCGATTCGGTTGGGAAGGCTGTCACGTACTAGTGTGTCCTCTCCTGCGGCAAGACGGTTCATAACTGTCGTGGCTGTTTCTTGGTATCCTGATTACTGGGACTGGGCAGACGTAGGAGCAGGCCACACGCGTGCTCCATGGGGGCAGATCTGACTATCTACCTGGCCATAGAAGTACCTCAGCATCAAGCAAGCAGACAGTTCATAGATACACTGCCATGTGTGGACGAGCATTGTCCTGTTGAAAAATGGCACCATAATACTGCTGAATTGGAGATAACACATGAGAAGGACGCAGGGCGTCCGTGACGTACTGTTTTGCCATCCGAGTTCAGTCAGTAAGTACTAGCTGTCACCTGAAGTCAAACTCGATGTCCCCTGTGACTCCTTGACTTCAGAAGTAACACCATTGTGCCTCTCCCAAAACTTGGAATAGTGGTATCTCGTATTAGGTCGCCACTATATTCGCCCGATGATGGGGAATGTATCTTCATCTCGGTAAGTAAGTTAAGTGTCGAGGGGTAAACTTTATAGGAGGAGACGAAGGGGTGAACGCAGTAAGTAGTTTCAAATGGATTTAGCCTGCAGCAGTTATTCGGAGATGAGCAGGCTTCCACAGCATAGCGTAGCGAGCAGAGCTGCGTCAAAACAGTCTTCTGATTGAAAACCACAACGACAACAGCGCTGGCATCTCCCTTTGGTCCTGGGCAGGTGGAAGAACAACTCACTCTGTTGTTCTTGTTATTTCGAAAGGAACTTCTCAGGAAATGGGTTCTATTCACGGCATCGTCTTTCCAGTGTTCTTTGGACGTACTAAGAGTTTGTCATGGTAAATCAGAAACTCACTGAATACTCGTGACAAACAGAAAATCAAAGATGATATACACGGTGCCTCCCGTAACAGCGGACTGTAACAATATTCGTATCTTTAACAGATGCAACGAAGAAGATGGTATTGCGTTTGATGTCACTCACCATAGGTCAACTACCACTGGCATCAGATCTTAGTTTTATTCATTGAGTTCGCTCATGTGAAAAGTCACTATGTAATGAACAAAGATATCCAGGGTGTCAACGTGCGCGGTATGTAAATACGTATAGCTACTATACACACATGTAATGTACGCTCATGTTCAAAAAAACTTGAACTCCTTAAACGGCTAGGCATAGGACGTTCATATTCACACGACGTGTACATTAGTATGTTCTGCAGAAATGATTAGCATTTGAACCACTTCGGCCAGAGAGTTCAGGGTCAACTCTGATATTGCGGCGGAACACCACCTACCGGTAAAATGTGGGTGCGGCTCTTGTTGTCGCTATAAACCGAAGGTAATGGATCATTGTGGCTTGATCAGACGTGTAGGATGCCTCGTAGATGCATGCGCGAATCGTACCGTCAGTGAGATTAAAACAGGACGCATTATTGGCGTGAGAGTATGTGATGTATCCATCCGGAAGATTGCTGCTCGTGAGGGACGAAGCGTTTCGGTGGTGAAACGGATGTGTGCAGAATGGTTCACAGAAGGCCGTAGAACACGACGAAATTGTCAGGTCGTACCACCCAGACCACCCCCCGAGAAGGTCGACACCTCATCTGAACGACATTGCAGGCCAGATCTGCGTTCTCCTTGGCTCTGGCACAAAAGTGTAACAGTGTGAAACATCGTCCACATTCAGGGGTGAGAGTCGGTCATGGCATGGTTATGGCACGGATTACGCCAGTGTCGTTCACTTTTCCGCCTGCCTTTGACGAATGTTCAGAAACATGCTAGACTTCAACGGTGAATGGAATGACGTGACTGGGGACACTAATGGCAACAGATAGTGCCTTCCGGACGAATCCAGGTTCCGTTTGTTTGAAAATGATGACCGCATCTTGGTTCGGCCTAGACAGGGGGAGCGACATCCCAATGACTGCATTCGCACAAGACATACAACTGCAACTCAAGGCCATATGGTGTGGAGTGCTATTGGGTACAACCACAAATCACAGCTAGTGCGTGTCCAGAGCACTGTGACCAGTATGACCTACGTGAATGACATCCTGCTACCCGTAGCCATACCCTTTCTGCACAACACACCAGACGCCATTTTTCAGCAAGGTAATGCACGATCACGTGTTACTGCACGACCACGCGCGTTCTTGGTGTCACAGGATTTCAGCCTTTTGCCCTGGCATGCCAGATAATCACACTTGTCGCCAGTTGCGTGGAGCATCATGAAACGTTGGGTGCAGCACTGTGACCCAGTGCCAACCACCATAGATGAACTTTGGATGGCTATATCACAGGACGCCATTCGCGCCTAACAGGCGTCGATGTCATCATGCATGAAACGAGTTACCAGGGGCTACTAGGCAACAGGTACATGCTGAACTGAGGTGACTGAAATGATAATCATTTCTGCGGAACAGAACGCGTCCTGTTATCTTTATTTCTGGTTCTGCAATTCATAACTGATTTGCTTAGTGGTTACGAGATTGTCACAGGTGTCTGAGACAATCTCCAGAGGAAGGAAATGCTTTCTGAAACACATAAGCTCTTGCACTTAAATTCCCACAGGAAAAATCAAATCATTTCCTACTGCACACAAAATCATCGTGAAGATCACGTTTAAGAAATTCAGGCTACACCACAGCGTTTCACGACTCACTTTCCTGGACAGTGTCTGTGAATGAAGTAAGGAAGAGGTAAATGCTTTAGATTGTACGTTCCGTCACACTGTATGTGAGTTGACTAATTAAAATAAACATTTCACCACATCGCACGCACGAATACTTACTGAGTGGAGACGTAGATACAAATGTTTCTTATTCTGGGAGGGGTATCTGTATATGTTATCGCACACTTTTTTCTGAATTGATATTTAATGTAGCTAGGAATGGGTATTATGTTATTCTCTCCTTTGTTTAACAAGCTATTATCAGTCAATGATATAAAGAGCTTTTGTAGCCCCGGAATAATATAGGGTCATTGAAATACCTGTATCCTGAATGACTGATAGAAAACACGCCTCTTCCTGGAAAGATCTGGGCAAAGAAAATGACGAATATTTCCGTGTGGCGATTTCAAGGACACAAGCGTCCTTGATGTCTATCGCGTTTCGGAGACACATCTGTCAGAGGCCGTTGACGTCTATAGTGGCGAAAGAAAATTAGCTGTTTACACAGCTGGCTTTTATTTTTGTGTCATTCGTTGAGTGTGGGCACCGAAATAGTGGACTGGCCTTGACGCCAGGGAACAAAATAATTACAGGCTTAAATCCAAATGAGAGGACGTACCACTTCTCCCTGAAGGCAAGGAAAACCGTAAAGTTAAATAAACAGAGGGTTTCGTACAAAATCTGTACGGCGCAGGATAAGAATTTAAAAAAATGAAATTTGCTTCCTCCGATTAGAGATGTAAGATTTATGAAGTATTGGAGATAATGGAACTGTTTTGGCCGTGAGAAAAAGTTGTACTGATGAAATAAGCTTTAGGCAGCAACGAGACAGTATTGTGTGAAACTGAAATGGGAATGCAATGAAGTATTGAAAGCTATTGAAGAAGGAAAATCTACAGAACCAGGCAATGATCAGAATATCTTCACACAAGCTATCTATTGATCTGATGGAATTACATTTTTCTGGAGACATATGAGTCTCAACTTTACCTTCGATAAGGACAGATACTGAAGCAATGAATTAAAGCGTTTGCTATAGCTGGGACTTGAACCTGGGCCTCTTGCTTATTAACAGATAAGTCACTGTAGCATTGCCGATTTCGAAGCTGCACGGTCCACCCTAGTCCAGTGTCCTCCATCAATTCACACATTCAGGCCATTTTCCCGTTCTAAAGCATCAGTACTGCCGAGGCTCTCCGACATTGGAATAGCATCCAGCCTTGTACATAATGGAGAAGTCCTGCCTGTACCTTAGGTATAGGTGATTTATTGATCTGACGGCACAACTTTTAATGCATTGCTTCAGCTTCTGTCCTTATCGAAGATAAAGTTTACACATATATCTCCAGGAAAATGTAATTCGATTAGGCCAACAGACGGCCTTTGCCTGAGATACGGGTAGGATTTCGCCATTACGTACAAGGCTGGGGTGCTATTCCGATGTCAGAGAGCCTCAACAATACTGATCATTTAGAAGGGTAAAATGAGCTGAAGGTTTGAATTGAAGTTTGTGTTAGGGACGACACTGGCGGACTCTCGTGTGTGCAGCTGCGATAGCCACAGTGCTACGGTGTTGTGGTGAGTAGCACATCTGCCTAGGAAGCAGGAGACTGGGATTAAAGTCCCAGCTGTAGCACAAATTTTAATTAATTGCTTCGCACGTATCCTTACTGGATGTAGTTGGGTGTAAACGGTAAAGTGTTAAATGGTAGGAAGCTTGGAGGCCTACTTTAATTATTCGAAAGGTTGATATAAATTGACTGTGTTCACATATGTTCAAGAATGTGATGAAATATAGTATACCAAACGGTCTCAAGCCCATGCACGCGAATTACAGTACTCGTCACAAGTGAGGAATGGAGCTTCTCGCAAGACCTCATTCTCAATAAACATTTGCCGTTACTAAAACTCTGTTCTGCAGCTTATGTATAACTGAGTTTTTGAGTAGAGAGGCGTACCGAGGAGATGACTGTGATGATTTGCTCACTTTTCTAGAAATTTTGACGCAGTATTGGCACTCAGTCTGCAGAACCCTAACTCCATTTACCGTGTGTTAGATTCTAAGATTTAACTGTTAGATACAAACTTGTCCAAGCAGTGTAACGAACAACAGACATTGTCCATAAAAACACGTGTTACATTAGGTGTTGAATTCCCCGCATAGAGAAATGAATTAAATGCTTGCAAAAAATGGTTCAAATGGCTCTAAGCACTATGGGACTTCATCTGAGGTCATCAGTCCTCTAAAATTAGAACTGCTTAAACCTAACTAACCTAAGGACGTTACACACAGGATTCGAACCTGCGACCGCAGTAGCAGCGCGGTTCCGGACTGAAGCGCCTAGAAATACTTTCAGTATAGAAAAAAAATTGTTACGTAATTTATTATTTCAGATTGATATTATTTTCATTCTGAATATTTCGCGGCGTGCGGTTGCAGCTGTGATGGTCCTAAAGTTAAGCACTAACAAGGTTGTTTTGTGATCTGTATTCGAATATTACATTTAGTAGTTTTCAATCGTTCATCCAAGTATTAGCAGTATGTTTACATGACGCTGTGTGTAGTTGCAGCTGTAGCGTTTCTTAAGTTTTTTTGTGCATTGTTAAGCGGTTATTAAATTTGGTTGTTTTCAACGGTGTCTTGTGCTGTTTCTGGCGAAATAGCGGTTTAATAAACTGTCGGAAACTTTCTCCCTCTTTGTTTTATGGATTTGTTTGCGCGATGAAGTCATTTGTTAAATTTAGCACAACAGTTTTCAGCTGACTTTTCTTATCCTTTGTAGTGAAATATCTCTGTAATCTAGCATTCACTGTGTTTAATTTTGTTGAGTGTTCCAGTGCTCGCTTGGATTTTTGCTTTTACATAAAAAATTGTGTGAAGTTTTTGTGGTATTGGTACTAGTTGTGGTTTAGTAGCATTAATAAAAGTAGTTGCTTTCTTATTAGAGAGCGAAATTCGAGATCATCATTGTTAGTTTTTCAAATACTTCTACTGTTATAACTGA
Source organism: Schistocerca piceifrons (assembly GCF_021461385.2). Classification (NCBI taxonomy): domain Eukaryota; kingdom Metazoa; phylum Arthropoda; class Insecta; order Orthoptera; family Acrididae; genus Schistocerca; species Schistocerca piceifrons. The sequence goes on along the minus strand of NC_060139.1, from coordinate 462,548,889 downwards.
ACTGAGTTTACGTAGACCTTAAATTCTTTCAGTAACTGTTAACGTTTCGCCGTGAGTGAGAAGTGTGGGCTTTGTCGTAGGTTTGTGAGCAGTGGGTTACGGTGTGAGATTTGTTCAAAGTATTTTCATTTGGGGGGAATGCAGTGGGGAAGCCAGTGAGCATTCTAGCGAAATCCTCTACTGGAAATGCAGAATTTGTGCGCTTCAGGTGCAGCTACAAAAAGGAAAGGAGGAATTAGATAGGTTGAGGAGGGTGAAGGGCGCTGTGGAATGGGAACTGGCAGTTGGTAAGAAGGCAGCTAGGAGGAGGAGATATTCAGGCATTTGTACTTTGCGAATAACCATTATATTTGACCAACTGTCAGAGTTTGGTGGAGAGGAGCCTCTTGTAGCTGTAGGTCTAGGAAACATACAGCAGTCTTCAGCAGCTAGGAATCCTAAGTCAGTTACAAATTGTAACAGAAAGACGAATGTTCTGCTGCTGGGTATATGACAGACAAACATCAACGACAGTACAGAAAGTGGTTTCTGGCGAATATGCACCTCGGAATTCTATAAGCAATGCCTTCGAGACGCACTAATGACCCCTGCAGGAGCAAAAACAGTTAAGTTGACACAGATAAAGAAGACCAAGGCGAAACTGTTACACACTGGATAATATAAACTGAAGGGACGACAGAACTGTACAGCTAGGTTCTTTCAACTAAGAAGACGTATCAATATATCACTTTCATCGCAAGACAGCTAGGCAACAACACAAGAAAATCACTGGTGTAAGCAAAGCCAACGGAGAACGCATAGAAAAACTTCGCAGCATTAAATATAAAATATAGCAATATTTTACAGAACTCCTGTCCAGGAAAGTCTCTGGAAACAACGCGACTGATAGTCTCCTGCGCGACGTTCCACGAATCGTTACGGACACGTATGGACCCCCAACTCACAGAACGTTTCACTGACGACGACCTACACGAAGCACTGAAGGCGAATCCAAGACGACAGCCACCCGGAACTGTGGCATTCTACTTAGAATGTTGATACATCCTGAAAGACACTGTTCTACAAATCACTAACGAAATCGCAAACGCTACATGCTTCCGAGGACAATTCGTCGAAAGTCGAATTGTCCCGGCCCCAAAAGTCAAAACAAGTATGAAATCGACAATATTCGCCACATCACACCTCTGATCAGCGACTATGACACTGTAGCCTGAAGCTTTGTCGGACGCCTCAAGACGGTCGTGGGCAAAATTTGTGCCGTGGCGGGTAGATTGGTAAAAAAAGGATGCCCATTATCTATGGCACCATTCATAATATCGCTCGATTCATTACTACCAAAAATCTTTTCATCCTGCAAGAGTCTGAGTTTGGGAAAGAAAGGGACAATTTGTTAAGCTTACACATATTATCTAGGGATATCTATTACAGATGTCCAAGACTTGGACAAGCTAAAGGCAGATTTAAAACTGTACGAAGGGGCACTGGGTGCAGCGATAAACCCGGAGAAAACTCTGCTCATACCAAAAAGGACTAACACAAGACAATTTCATCGGTATTGGAACGTAATAAAATAGAAACATAAAACAATCGGAATGCATGTCCAAGCCAATAATCGGCAAATACTATGTTCTACCAGAGACCTAGCGACAGCAGACGCAACAGGAAACCTGACGCTGACAGAGGAGGTGAAGATAATCAACTAATATTAACTATCAAAATCTTAGTTTATGGTCCGAATTCTAAAGTTGTCCAAAGAACTGTGTTGAGCTATAATACAAGCGGCCTGGGGGGCTCTAAAGACAGAAGAGGGAGGCCTTGATCTACACGACTTTATGTCGGAAGCGTTTCTCTTCTGATACACAAGACATCAAAAATCGTAGAAATCAACACGTCTAGTTCGACAGTTGTCTTATTCGATAAATATAGACTAGTTACCAAAACAGCACCATTGCACCACACAAAGATCCCATTTACACTGGGCTACACGCGCCCATACTACGTGCAGAAGAGCTACACAAAGCGCCCTCAATACCAGAGAGGAGACTGCGAGGAAAGTATATGAGAAAATCAGAGGCAATGAAACAATACCATTGAGTCAAAATTTCCGCAATATCGGTGGAACATCCCATTACAAAATGTCTAAGCACGTTTCTTATCGCAAGACGTCCGCAGCACGTGGTACAGAGTTCGTAACCAGGCGACAGCGTCCAGTGACAAACGAGTAGGCATACACGTGATCAGGTCAGACACCTGAGGCATATGCAGTGAACCAGACACTCTGGAGCACAGTATTCTATGTTGGACGGTCACAGACTTTTGGAGCACTAATAAACTACTTCTCAGCCTGATAAAGAGAACCGCGCGAAACCGTTTCGCCGCAACAACTAGCTTATTGTGGGCTTACGTCTACTCTGGCTGCAACCTACATTACATTAAGGCTACACAGGCAGCTGGCTTGGTAGTAGACGACACTCGAGGGCTGCCACGCTACACACGGTGACCGAAAGGCCACCAGGTGTTGCTGGTCCCATAGACGTCTTTCTTACGCTGCCATGTGATAGGAGACAAGACCTGTACGGGTATTTCACTTCGAGTGAGCTTCCTGGGCCTGGCAGCGAACACTTATGAGTATCTTCAAACGCGAACTCCCTTTGGAGCCGCCTCAACGACGACGCAAAGCTTCGGGTTAGTGCTTTTCTGAGTGAACTTGTATGAATTCCGGATTTCGTTTACATTTTCGATACACTGGACTTCTCTTTACGCCATACTGGAACTTTAGTACTGGATTGTCCTTTACGGACTTAAACTGAATCCAAGTTATCCCAATTTTAATTTCGGACTGCCTAGTCGCGACAGCAATACTTTGTGTAGTTAATAGTAACATTTTCCAACAGTGTTTGCTTTCGTTGTAGAGGCCTTCACATGTTTATTTTAACTCTTTCTTGTCACCGGCAGCGCCGAACTTAGTCATCAACTGAGATTTCGCTGGTCAATTTCAAGCTATAATTCTGATATCCTGTGCAGGAGACTTCATTTTTGAAACTTTGTTTAGTTACTTGAAATACCGCTGGCCTTTTGTTTAGGATTAACTATTTGTTCATTTACCATTAACAGGCACCCTGTCTCAAGTACAGTGTGTCCAGACCAGAAGAGTTTATTTTCTATCTGGCAGTTTTACTATTTCTTTCAAAGAAGTAAAACTGTGCTCTCTTAATTAAAATAAACTTGGTGTTCCTTGTATACGTTGGCATTTACTTTTTGAACGCCTGCTGCGGACACTTTAAGAAGAATCACGTCATCAGTCAAGCCATTCCCTGCCTTCAAAAGATGTGCCACAAATGGACAGTCGTCCAGACAGCGCAGTCCACCTGTCACCTGAGACCCACTGAAACATTACAAGTTCTGACGTATCTGTGGGCCCAACGTCGAAAACAAGGAAAATACTAAAAACCTGTTATGACTTTTTAAGAAGAATAGATGGGTAGATCACATAACAATGAGGAAGTATTGAATAGGATTGGGGAGAAGAGAAGTTTGTGGCACAACTTGACCAGAAGAAGGGATCGGTTGGCAGGACATGTTCTGAGGCATCAAGGGATCACCAATTTAGTATTGGAGGGCAGCGTGGAGGGTAAAAATCGTAGAGGGAGACCAAGAGATGAATACACCAAGCAGATTCAGAAGGATGTAGGTTGCAGTAGGTACTGGGAGATGAAGAAGCTTGCACAGGATGGAGTAGCATGGAGAGCTGCATCAAACCAGTCTCACGACTGAAGACCACAACAACAACAACACAATCACTGATTAGACATAGCCTTCAAAAAATCTGTGGTGGATGTAGGCAACCAGACTGATCAAGAAACCGCTTAACAACGACAGACCGAGGGGTTCCTATCGACATCAAGAAGCTTCAACCAAGCGTCCCCCAACACAGGGTCGGTCTCCCAGTAACACCTAGCCACGGTGAACGGTATTAAGTGCCAAAACATTTCCCATTTACACTGTTGAATTACTTCTGTAAGTTCATACAGCAATAATAAAAATTTATTAAGAAAAGTTTGGACAGCCGGACGAGTATCTAAACCGGCTTCCTCCCCGAATGCGATTCCAGGGCCTTACCGCTTACCCCCGGTCGCTGTAAAAGAGAATGCGAAAAATAGTTCCTCTCCACTCCCCTCTGACCCAACTAAGCGATAACACTGAGTACAGAACCCATCTGTACTCACACTGTTGAGTCAAAGGAATACGACCAGTGCCAACCGCGAGACTGACTGTAGCCCGGCGGTGCTGTGAACGCGTGACAGTGCGTAAGCGGAGCAGAGACGAATGGGGAGTAATTCTAGCAACGATACCGTTGGCAGATGATGAAATAGACTTTGACGACTTTGACAATGGAGCGATTTGTTATCTCCCGGCGCCTGGGAAGAACCATCCCCGAAACGGTGAATCTGGTCAGCTGATCGTGCCCCGTTGTCCTGAACATCGATGGAATGTGACTGAGGGATGCTAACATCAAGAGTAGTGACGGGACGTTGGACTCCTCGTCTCGTCACAGAGCTTGGAGATCGGAGGATTGTCCGCCCTGTAAATCAGGGTGGTCAGCGATTTGTGACAAGTTTGACCAAAGAATGACAACGGCCTTGCCGCAGTGGTAACACAGGTTCCCATCAGATCACCGAAGTTAAGCGCTATCGGGCTGGGATAGCACTTGGATGAGTGACCGTCCCGTCTACCGAGCGCTGTCGGCAAGCGGGATGCCCTCAGCCCTTGTGAGTCAATCTGAAGAGCTACTAGACTGAGAAGTAGCGGCTCCGGTCTCGTAAACTGACTTACGGCCGGAAGAGCGGTGTGCCCCTCCATATCTGCATCCAGTGACGCCTGTGGGCTGAGGATGACACGGCGGCCAGTGGTACCGTTGGGTCTTCATGTTGGTGCAGACACAAATTTTTCGGATCGCATCGTTCGGTGCACATTTTTGAGCATGGGACTCCGCTGCAAATGACATCTTAAGGTGTTACCAAGACCATGAAATGGCACTGTCAGTTACAGCTGCAGTGATCATTGGATCATCGATATTTTGCTATCGGTCGGTCGAGAAGTTTTGCCTCGTCGGATGAATTATCCAACTGGTTGTTACATGAGGTTGATTGTCGTGTCGCGATACGCTGTGGTCCAGGCTAACTGCTGCGCGAAACAAGAAAACGCCACGCACGCAGGACGGTCGGGGCAGTGTTACGCTGTGGGGGATATGGACCTCGGCTTCCGTGGAATATATGGTAAAAAACGTAGGAGCCATGACAGCTGTGGAACAGGTGAACGTAATTCTAAACCACCTCATCCCATCATGCTTGATGTCTTCCCCGACGTCGATGGAATCTTACACCTGGATAACCGTCCGTGTCATTAGGCCAGGATAATGAAGCAATGGTTTGAGGAACAAAATGTCTTGGTCAAAAAATTCGTCTGATACGAACCCAACGGAACACGTCTGTCTGCTAAGGTATCGGGTGCTAGTTGCACGTCTACAAACCACCGGCCACTAATCTGCCCAAGGACTTATCTATACCACTCTGAAGCGCTGCAGAATTGGATTCCAAAGGTGTACCAACACGTTATTCAGCAGATAGTTATAATACTTTGTTTCATCAATCTGCTTCACAAGCCTCGTGCATCCTCTTCTCGTCGCAACCGTGAAAGATTTGGAAGATGACAGAGCGTCTCCCTACTCAACTTTATGTCTTTCTGTTTCTCTGACAGCCATATGTTCGATACTTCACCCTCATTTCTTCACGTAACGACAGACACACTCTAATCACAGATACACCCTGTTTCGTTCGTCGGGTGTTGGTTAAGGAATTATCGGAAAATACGTCTAATCTCGCGTTATGTGACAGTTTACTAACAACGTTGCTGTGTTACGTGCCGTGACATATTTAGTGTGTATCAGAAATTATATGCATGTCTCTAGAATGAAGAATACATATTTATAGAACCCTAGATATACCAGCTACTTTTATTCAACAATCTTATTAGCTTCTTAGATTGCGTAGTTAAATCTCTGAAGTAAATATTAGCCAGTGGTTTCGAATGCTTGACAATTATTCACGTAAATACCTGGAGCAACATAATACGGACACTATGAACAGTTACACGTATAACGACGCTGTGAGCTGCTGCATACAGTAGAGAAATTCCCCTTCTCCTAGTTGTGCCAGTGAATATGCAAATATGCACTGTGAAAAACTCTACTAAGGTTCTTCGTCACACAAAATTTAAGGCTTATATCGGAGCAGGATCACAACCAAGGAACAACAGTTTGCTGTTTGTATTGTTTCACCTAGGAAGGTCACTGACAAATGAAAAACCCTAACTGAACTGAAAGACATTTTAAAATGTTATTTAAGTAATATCTATAAATGACATAAAATCATTGTACGAGTCCGTGGTCATTATCACTAGTGAATGTTGTTGTCCTTCTTTATAGCTATTATATGTTAGTTTTTTAAAAAGTACACTTCAGCTCATTTCGGGCACAGCCGTGATCACAACCACATTTAAAAAGCCCTATACATTGTATTTCGTCAGTTACATGCACACTTCTGACATAAGGTGTATTTTAAAAACAAGGTCTACATGTACGTGAATACTCTGCAAATCACACTTAAGTGCCTGGATAGCTTTCGTAGAGCCACCTTCAGAATAATTCTCTATTATTTCAATCTCTAAAAGTGCGCGGAAAGAACGAACATCTATATTTTTTCGTGCGAACTCCGATTTCCCTTATCTTATGACGAAGGTCGTTTGTCGGCGTCAACAAAATATTTTCGCATTTGGAGGAGAAAGATGGTGATTGAAATTTCTTGAGATGATCCCGCCGCAAAGAAAAACGCTTGTGTTTTCTACATCTACATCTACATCTATACTCCGCGAGCCACCTTACGGTGTGTGGCGGAGGGTACTTATTGTACCACTATCTGATCCCCCCTTCCCTGTTCCATTCACGAATTGTGCGTGGGAAGAACGACTGCTTGTAAGTCTCCGTATTTGCTCTAATTTCTCGGATCTTTTCGTTGTGATCATTACGCGAGATATATGTGGGCGGTAGTAATATGTTGCCCATCTCTTCCCGGAATGTGCTCTCTCGTAATTTCGATAATAAACCTCTCCGTATTGCGTAACGCCTTTCTTGAAGTGTCCGCCACTGGAGCTTGTTCAGCATCTCCGTAACGCTCTCGCGCTGACTAAATGTCCCCATGACGAATCGCGCTGCTTTTCGCTGGATCATGTCTATCTCTTCTATTAATCCAACCTGGTAAGGGTCCCATACTGATGAGCAATACTCAAGAATCGGACGAACAAGCGTTTTGTAAGCTACTTCTTTCGTCGATGAGTCACATTTTCTTAGAATTCTTCCTATGAATCTCAACCTGGCGCCTGCTTTTCCCACTATTTGTTTTATGTGATCATTCCACTTCAGATCGCTCCGGATAGTAACTCCTAAGTATTTTACGGTCGTTACCGCTTCCAATGATTTACCACCTATGGCATAATCGTACTGGAATGGATTTCTGCCCCTATGTATGCGCATTATATTACATTTATCTACGTTTAATGATGTCCACCCCAAATCCTGAATCATATCAATGACACTCTCTCTACTATTTCACGATTATACCAAACATGTAGCTCTTCTTTGAAATTTCTCCATGAATTCCGTTAATTCTATCTTGTAAGGATCCCAAATCGTGCAGCAGTATTACAAAAGGTGATGGAAAAGCGTAGTATAGGCAGTCTCTTTAACAGATTTGTTAATTTTCTAATTGTTCTGCCAATAAAACATTGTCTTTGGTTTGCCTTCCCACAACATTTTCTATGTATTCTTCCATATTTTTGTTCGTAATTGTAATTCCTAGGTATTTAGGTAAATTTACGGCCTTTACATTTGACGCATGTACTGTCTAACGGAAGTTAACGGTTCCCTTTTAGCACTCATCTGGATGACATCACTCTTTTCATTATTCAAGTTCAGTTCTTAATTTTCGCACCATACACATGTCTTTTCTAAATCGTTTTGCAATTTATTTCGAACTTCTGATGGCTTTTACTAGATGTTAAACGAGAGCATCGTCTACATACAACCTAATGTGGCTGCTGAGACTGTCTCCTAAATCGTTTATATGGATAAAGAACAGCAAAGGGCCTGTAACGCTACCTTGGGGAACATCAGAAATCACTTTTGTTTTACTCGGTATACGCTCTATCAATCTGAGCGACCGAGGACAGAGATGAATAGCGCGACTGCAGGGACTTATCTACTGGGTACATTACGTATGTAGATTGTGGACAGTTGGGAAAGTGGATCTCACGGGAAGCGTCCAAGGGATAAGTCCCTGCAGTCGCGCTTTTCATCTCTGTCCTCGGTGGCTCAGGTGGATTGAGCGTCTGCCATATAAGCAGGAGATCTCGGGTTCGAGTCTCGGTCGGGACCACATTTTCAGCTGTCCCCATCGAGGTATATCAACAGTTGTCGGCAGCTGACGGTTTCAGTTAATTATCATCTATTAAGTTCTTCAGGTTGTGACAGAGAGGCTCTTATAATCTTAGTCCTGATATCAGTGCCAGAAATCGGCGTTAGTCGCAGTAGACCATCTGTAATGTTTTTATTTCCCAAGTAGGTAGCTCTTTCGTTACGAGCGATATCGTCATTTCATTTTATAGACAAAAAATTGACACTTACGACAACATTTTTGATTCTGGAAAGACTACCAATATAAGTATAACTTTTCTTTTTCTTGACTAAATCCTGATTTTACTATTGCTCTTGTATATTTTTGAATGAGAATCAGTACTTTTGAATGTTTGCTTTTCATTATAAATTGGTTTGCTGCTTGGCAGTAGTTCTGCTATAAAATTGGAAGTTTATTTTAGCAGTGTAACTCTTTTTGAGGTTCCATTATTCCTAAGACTATGTCTGCGAAACGTTCACACGATTATAAGTGTCGCTAATGTTTTCTAGAGCTACAGTTGCTGTATTCTACATCTGTTGGGAGTTCTTGTGATTCTGTAGATAGATCGGATCCGTACTCGAGTACGTGTAGTCTTGTTGTCTATTAATATGAATCGGCGGAAACAAAACTGTTATTGTCGCACGTGAACTAGGATAAATGAACAAAATTAAGGTTCGTTCTACTAGTACAACTAAAATCGGGTCGGCGATCAATATGGACAAATTATCAATTTCACTCTGTTACACTAACAGAGATACGTACACAAATACTAGGTCACCAGGGAAAGATTCCTACAGAATCTAATTGAAATTAACTTCAACCTGCCGGATCGACCAAAAGTTTCCTTCAGCTGCAAAGAAAATGGATGAGTTGTTAATCACCTTACACATAGGTACATATTCCTAGTGGTTGAAACTCTGCCCAAGTCCCAGTTAAGATTTTAATAATAACAACTCTTCAATGGACCAGAATCAAAACTCCCAGAACTTAATGAACTTTTCCCAAGCAAGGAAACTTGAAATCCAATATACACGTTGAGCAGGTCATCAACTGTGTTGCCCATTACCTTTCTAGGGGCCGAATTGTCGGAGCAAAAATTTATAATAAGTCCAATGCCGCTGATTTCCTCCTGTTTGACCCACATCAAGCTTGCCGGGATTTGGATCAACAAATAAACAGAAAATATGAGAGCCTTAGAACGAAGCATCCTGCTCGTGTAGACAAAGTATCGAATGAAAATAAATGTCGTTTCGTGGGTATATCAAAAGGGCACACTACGTAGTTGTCTGAGGGTGGCTTATGGAGACACACACACACACACACACACACACACACACACACACACACATAGAGTTATATGTTCACCTAATAGGCTAACATATTCTGGAATGGAACAAGCCTTTACTACGATAATGCAAATTGGTCCAACCATGGTTTCGGGCTTCTTGTTGTCGGTTACAATCCAAGTGATCTTTCTCTAAAAGTCCCTGTTGAGAAGCCCCTGGCATCACACTCTGTCCCCTTGAAACTACTAGCAATAACCGAAAAAGATATTCCAAGAGGCTGACCAGTCTAATCGATACATATTTAAACTCCTTAACGAAATATTTACGGGTGTCATGCACATTGCACACTGGACAGAAGAACGGAAGAAACACGCGGGCGAACTCACGAAGCAGTACTACAGACAGAGAATACCCAAGACAGTGAAAAGGAATTTAAGTTATAACACGATTCTGAGCTATTAATGTGCACGTAAATAAGTCATACACTCCTGGAAATGGAAAAAAGAACACATTGACACCGGTGTGTCAGACCCACCATACTTGCTCCGGACACTGCGAGAGGGCTGTACAAGCAATGATCACACGCACGGCACAGCGGACACACCAGGAACCGCGGTGTTGGCCGTCGAATGGCGCTAGCTGCGCAGCATTTGTGCACCGCCGCCGTCAGTGTCAGCCAGTTTGCCGTGGCATACGGAGCTCCATCGCAGTCTTTAACACTGGTAGCATGCCGCGACAGCGTGGACGTGAACCGTATGTGCAGTTGACGGACTTTGAGCGAGGGCGTATAGTGGGCATGCGGGAGGCCGGGTGGACGTACCGCCGAATTGATCAACACGTGGGGCGTGAGGTCTCCACAGTACATCGATGTCGCCAGTGGTCGGCGGAAGGTGCACGTGCCCGTCGACCTGGGACCGGACCGCAGCGACGCACGGATGCACGCCAAGACCGTAGGATCCTACGCAGTGCCGTAGGGGACCGCACCGCCACTTCCCAGGAAATTAGGGACACTGTTGCTCCTGGGTATCGGCGAGGACCACTCGCAACCGTCTCCATGAAGCTGGGCTACGGTCCCGCACACCGTTAGGCCGTCTTCCGCTCACGCCCCAACATCGTGCAGCCCGCCTCCAGTGGTGTCGCGACAGGCGTGAATGGAGGGACGAATGGAGACGTGTCGTCTTCAGCGATGAGAGTCGCTTCTGCCTTGGTGCCAATGATGGTCGTATGCGTGTTTGGCGCCGTGCAGGTGAGCGCCACAATCAGGACTGCATACGACCGAGGCACACAGGGCCAACACCCGGCATCATGGTGTGGGGAGCGACTCCTACACTGGCCGTACACCACTGGTGATCGTCGAGGGGACACTGAATAGTGCACGGTACATCCAAACCGTCATCGAACCCATCGTCCTACCATTCCTAGACCGGCAAGGTAACTTGCTGTTCCAACAGGACAATGCACGTCCGCATGTATCCCGTGCCACCCAACGTGCTCTAGAAGGTGTAAGTCAACTACCCTGGCCAGCAAGATCTCCGGATCTGTCCCCCATTGAGCATGTTTGGGACTGGATGAAGCGTCGTCTCACGCGGTCTGCACGTCCAGCACGAACGCTGGTCCAACTGAGGCGCCAGGTGGAAATGGCATGGCAAGCCGTTCCACAGGACTACATCCAGCATCTCTACGATCGTCTCCATGGGAGAATAGCAGCCTGCATTGCTGCGAAAGGTGGATATACACTGTACTAGTGCCGACATTGTGCATGCTCTGTTGCCTGTGTCTATGTGCCTGTGGTTCTGTCAGTGTGATCATGTGATGTATCTGACCCCAGGAATGTGTCAATAAAGTTTCCCCTTCCTGGACAATGAATTCACGGTGTTCTTATTTCAATTTCCAGGAGTGTAATAATAGTTAAAACACTGGAATGATGTTGTACACGGTACCTCTACCAGCGGAAGGAGTATTTAGATGCCCACTGTATGTAAAAATTTATTTTAGAATACAGATTAGTGATACACACAATATTTCTTTTGTTAAATATCGTAGGCATAAAAAGAGCCACCTGTCTTAAGCAGACGTCTTTCGGCGCTGCGGCCTTCTACTGCACATCGCACCAAAAGCTTCCGAGAAACTTGGCGAGTGGTCTCACTGTCTCACAAAGAGGCAGCCTCCTCTCCGTTGCCACCTGTTGCGTACCCGAGGTATCACTGCAGCAGCCACGGCCCTGCAGTCCCGGCGGTCGCAAACGCCGTCTACCACCTCTCTTTTTACAGGCGTCAGTCAGTGGAGTCGTACTTCACTGGTCTCCACATACTCGTATTCTACTCACTTCTGAGTACCTGTCACATCTCACCTATGTTAGAATCTGTGCAACAAGATGAAGTTTTCCTTTTTCGTTTACCGATAACGTCTCTTCCATTTTTTGACTTCAGTTATCAATCAGCAGACTTTGAAGACAAATTGCCTCCTGTGTAACCTACTACACAGCTTAATACCATATGTCTATGGTATGTACCACTAAGTTCCCCGTCTTATAAGATTTCTGTGTCTTATTAAAGCCTGAAAAACATGTTGCTAATGTTCCAGCTGAGTATCAGATTTCTTAATACGCCTATGTGTGTGCAAATGCTGACGTAATATCCCATGTTAGTGTCTATGTTTGTCCAGTCAGCAAATAATTTAATTTTATCCCTCACGTTTCTTCTATTTCTTCACTGTCGTTCTAAGGTGACGCATAATATAAGACATATGTATTCTTTTCTGCTTTCTTCGCTGTTTGTTTGTATCTCCCACCATACGGCTAACATTCAATTTCAAAAACGTATTACATTCTTCTAGTCCGATGTGTATCTCGCCTGTTGTACCAGTCGCGTCTGAATTTGTCTGCCAGTACATTTTATTTCCTATATGGAGTGGGAAAGGCTTATTATAGTTGAATTGTTGGACCTTTCCTATCCATACACAGTAGGCTTGCTTACTCGGGAAATTCGGCACCGCACCGCCCTCCCCTCCCTCCCAAATTTGGTGGTAAGAGGGCCTAGTGGAGAGACCGTCAGAACCTGAACACACATCAAGCATGAAAACGGGAAGAAGGAGTACTGGACAGTGAGAAAAAAAAAAGCAAAATTGAAACAGTGAAGGGTCCAAGAACAAGAAGTGTAACACAGGGCAACCGGGTGTAGAAACGGCGTCGCGGTTACAGTGTTGGGTAACCTAGTGGGCGAGCGATGTTCAGACCTCCTAAATACCAACTGCTTTGTCTCTCTCTCTCTCTCTCACTTTTCGCTGTTCGCTTTATTCAAAATTTGTGTCTGTGTCGTGGTGTAAGATCCTTTTGCAACAGCGAGGTGTTAGAATAGAGATCTATAATGACAGTTGATTCTTCACAACTACTCTATTAGTAGCCGAAAGGAAGTGGATTTCGAATGGGAACCGCAAACGTTTGACTACAAGGCGGCAAGTCAACCGAATCCTCTGGAGAACACGTCTAGTGTGTCATTAGCGACATTACGTGTGTTATATGATAGGTATCTCTTATTGAGGCACGTAATTTGTACGACTGGTAAGTGAGTTCATATGAATGTGAATGTGATCACTCCGAAGGTAAATGATGAAAACATAATAGTTTAGCGAATGCAACAGTTTCACAATTACCCAATTACTCTGTGATCTGTCAGAACGTACGTTTTTAACGTTTTTGAAGTTTCGTTAGGTTTTGAAAGTCTTGACTCTTAAATTCCTACGTTGTGACATAGGTCACACCCGTTTGATTGTTGTTTTCATTTCTGTGAGACGTCCATGTGGTATCTCGCCTGCTCTCACTATTCATCACATTTACTTGCGACGGTAACGTATTCTTACCACATATCTCATGTTCTATAGCCATGAATAGTATGACAACTGTCAAGACTACAGGAAGAGAGCAAACATTTCAATGACTGAACGGACAGTTCATAATGCTTTGAAGAAAAGGGCTCGAACACAGCTCGACCACTTGGCAGTCGACACCATGACCACTTACCCACGACGCTGTTACTGTTTTAGGTTGATCTTTATTGCACTTCTTGACCTTGGACCCTCCACTATTTCTATTTTGCTTTTTTCACATTTCTGTACACCTTCTCCCTTTTGATCTGTGTTCAGTATTTGACTGGTTATCCGCTGGGCCATCTTATCACTAAATCTGAAGGGGATGCGATGGGGAGTTTCCTTTGTCAGAATCACGACATCGAACACGCAAATAGCGTCACAACGGTCTGTGATTGCTAGGAGAGGACTCCCAGTTGTAAATGCTTAGGAAGAGCCACCCAGCGCAAACGCACGACTTACAGTCAAGGAACACATACCGAAATCGTACATTAGTATCGGGAGCTACCTTATTTATTCATTTTATTTGCGTAAGAGCATCTCCTGCTCAGAGACGTAACACCTGCACACGGCTGAAAAATTTTGCTTCAAATGTCACTGAAATCTACTTAATAGACCTGTTCACTGTCACACAGTTTTGAAATTCATAAAGCTGTTATTCATGTTGCTACAGCCAGTAGTTTCATCTATTGTTCACGTGTAGCTCAATCCTCCTTTAAACAGTCCATCCATAGTGATATATAGGTATTACCCCAAAAATCGATTTTGTTTACAAACTTTTAATAGGCAGCTATCTCTTAATAGTGAAACTTATTATTCTCCTGAACTTTTTTATGAAATCTTTCATGAAGAAATTAAGTAGCACAAAAAAAGAGTAATAAATCCAATCTTTCATCTTGCTGAAATAAAGCTTGTCTTTTACACCGATTCTAATAATCCTAGTTCAATTTTGTTTGTGTGTACTGTGAATTATTCATCACACCACATCAGTCAGTTCCGGCTAAAATTTCTGCTGCGAGATAGCCCCAGGTAGCCAGATGAATGTTGAACGGGAAATCCCAATGCCGTCATTGCCAGCTGCCTGTCTGCTAGAGTATTTGACTGAAAATAACTAAATTATGCAACTAACGAAAGATATATAAAACAAGAAATAAGATCAGCATTTTCATTCTGTTTCTAAGACGAAATTTATTGCTTGATGCTCCATTCTTATCAATGTATCCTGGCATTCTTCGATTTCTGTTCCACTGCTGAATTTATGAGCAGTAGCTTTACCTCTTCTAAAGTTAAAGTAGCCCTCTTAGGGGCATTTTGTCACAGCCCCTTTTTTTATTCTCGCTTGTTATTTTAAGGATGTAAGAATATTTCTTTGCCAGACGCATCAGGATACCACTATACTTTAACAAATTTTTAATCATACTGAACAACTTTCAATTTGTAGTAAATATTTCATGCATAAATACTTTCCAATCGGATGTCACATGTCTGACTGCAATGCAAAATTTCATATGGACAGTGTGAAACGGGGCGCATTCAATGAATTCGACCAGGAGTAATGAGAATCGCGATTCAATTTCGTGCCAGACAACTCACATTTAGAATTTACCACTTAATTCCAAATCGATATGGGCGAATGTGGGCACGGTTATTCCTAAAAGGCTAGCATTGTCGCATCCATTTTCGTCTTCGGTTCCTAATGATCTTGTCGTCAATGGGATGCTAAAAACCCGATTTTCTTTTTCCTCGGTTTCGTGTCAGAATCACAGTGCTTGACTATTTATTGCCTCGTATATGCTTTCCACGATATTTCCGTCTGCTCACTCACTCATCTGCTTGGAACAGCCATTACGTTGCTGGTCTTAGGAAGCTAAAACTCATGATATCTTACTTCCTAAAATGCATTAATCTTCCTGTCTGGATACTTCATTCTACAGTAATCCGTCCGTGCCCGATATTGCAGAAGTACAAATACGTTCCAAAAAGGGTTGCACGAAAACGTGATTTTTTAGGGGGCTGTATCTCGAATTTTGTTGATCACAAAGATAAGTGTTTTGAGAACCCTTGGCCTAGCAACCATTTGTATTCCCGTCGGAAGAAAGGGCTACTGCAGCTAACCTACAGTACAGGGTCAAAATTTTAAAGTTACACACTTCTCCCACCCAGGCAAATTGAGTAAATCGTTTGGTCCTCTTGTATTAGATGTAGTCTAAGACAGACTTTAGGCAGCTGGTAAAAACGTCATTTGTTCATGGAAGATTCCTAAGAAAACCCCGGAAAACCAAGATTTTTTATACAAAAATACCAACTGTGGGGATGGTTACCTCTATAATTTCTAGTCGCTGCAGATCGTCGAATTTCTATCATATATTCTTAAGGGAACTTCGAAACGTTTTTCGATAACATTATCCGTCGCCGAGATCCATACGTTCAAAGTACTTGTACAGAAAACGAGTTTGTAGCCGTTTTTCCACCGTAGACGGCTATTACCTAAATAACAAACCATAGCAAATGGGTCTAAATTTTAACCTACATTCTTCGGATATTGATCTAGAAATGCCACTATACCGTTTCAAAAATATTTATCCGTTAAGAAGATACTCCCCATTAACCATAATTTCCGGGTACCAAAATTGCCATTTCGGGGATGGCCATTTCTATAATTTCTATTCATTACAAACCGTCGAAAGTTTTACAAATGTTCTTAAGATGTGTTCTATGGAACCTGAAGCTTATTTCGATATCATTAACGTTACCGAGATCTAGAGGTTCAAATTCACTGTACACAAGCACCTAAAGTTCGCACATAATATCCTGTCGGAGTCGTAAATGTAGTTTTAACTGCCGTAGTGAACATATGGAAACGATTCCCTGTGGAAGCTAGCAACGAAAGGCGAAAAACAAGCGACAAGCCGAAGCCGTGAGTGGGTTCGTTGAGCATGCTCGGAGGGCAGTTTGTACAGCGACGTCCGCGAATGGCAGGGGTTCAGGACTGCAATCACTGTTTCGCACACACCATTAACTTCATGAAATATTTATCGTTGTGCGCGTTCGCCAGAAAGTAACATATGAACTTCAATCAGTTACGTATTTCCAGAAGATTTTCTTCTCTTTAATCCTTGCAGGTCGTTGGTTATAATGAGGGGACCATAAGGGAATTGGATTTTTATAATTTTTATTATAATTATGATATGTAAACTTGAGACCTCAAATATATCTCTCCCAAAGCAGTTCGATGCAACTCTTGAAAATTCTGGAGAAAATCGACTTTGAAGTTTCCACTCACGTTTGATATCTTAAAACGGGGAACACATTTTCCGAAATGCAGTGTAGCTTTACGGTGAGTGTTTGCTCGCTGTGTGTGTGGGGGAGGGGGGTGGGGCATGGGTTCGATTCCAGGTAGAATAAAATTTTTAAACAAAAGTGCATATTCTATTAGCATGTCCGTGAAGCATACAATACAAAAGGCACAGGAAGCTCTAGCGTTCCTTTTTGGAAGTTTTGACTCTTGACTTCCTTGCTGCAACACAGTTCACAATCGTTTATTAGTTGTTTTCATTTCTGTGAGAGGTCTGTGCGACATCTCGTCTGCTCTCACTATTCATCTCATTTACTTGCGACGGTAATACTGTAAATTTTTACCACATGACTCATACTCTGTGATGAATCACATTTACTTACGTACGACGTTAATACTACCGTATATACTCTTTCCGCATGACTTATATTCTGTGATGTATAGTGGGAGCAGGCGAGATGCCGCATACACCTCTCACAGAACTGAAAGCAGCAAATAAACGGGTGTGAATTATGTTACAACGAGGGAATTCATAGGTCAAAACTTCCAAAACGCAACGTAAGAGGCGTAAGATGTGGTACCCGTGTAGAACAAATACGAGGTACGTATGTCTGGAGATCCCTTCGTTACACATCGCTGTTGCAAACTTAAATAACCTTACGACACACACACAAACTCGAATACAGCGAACAGACACGTTAATGACCGGATGGAAAGTTCGTAATTATGTGAGGCAAAAAAAAAAAAAAAGGGTAGATTGAGATTTGAACCCTTCGTCGAACACCGTGGCCACACAACCATGATACTACGATCATTAACATTGCTCGATGTTTCACGCATTAACTTTTCTCCTCGGTTCAGTACACCTCCTTCCTGTTTTCGTGTTTGATCTGTGTTCACTTTGTGGCGGGCAATGCAATGGGCCAACTAACCACTGAATCTGAGAGGGGGTGAGACGGGGAGTTTCCCTTGTGAGTAACATGTGTCTGTCTTTAATTTAAAAAATAGAAAACTAGTAAATGATCAGCATGGAGGCATACATACAAGCAGTTAATGTCTGTATAAAATGACTCGTTCCACATCATTACGATTTTTCAAGCAAATGATGTATGCGACATGAAAGTAACTGACTACCTAGCTATTGGCATATCAAAAAGCATGGAGTAGGCTTATATAGTTTGAAAACCTCAAAATGTAACTCTAAAGTAAAATGAAACAGGTGATCAAAGTAGACATAGATTTCAGTTGTGATATGTTTGGTTATCCCTGAAAAACCGACACTTACTAGCGAGATATATTCCGGAAAAAGAAGCAAACAGGCTCCTGTTAGAAAGTTTGGCTTATATACTAAACAGGTTGAGCTACTATTGATAGAAAAAATGATGACTTACATATATATTGAAGCCAAATATCTATTTTACGGGACTAAGCGTTTCAGGCCATTCCCTTAGCCACATTTATAGTACTGCAGATTGTTGGAACAGGTTTTGAAAAGAATGAAATTTTCAACGGAGTGTGCGCTGATATGAAACTTCCTGGCAGATTAAAACTGTGTGCCGGACCGAGACTCGAACTCGGGACCTTTGCCCTTCGCGGGCAAGTGCTCTACCAACTGAGCTACCCAAGCACGACTCACGGCCCGTCCCCACAGCCTTAATTCCACCAGTACCTCGTCTCCTACATTCCAAACTTCACAGAAGCTCCCTGCGAACCTCCTTCTATTGTTTTGTAAGTTGTTGAAAGCGCCTGCACACATTAATACACAAATATCAAAAAAGGCTTTGCATCACCTCGGTTCCCAGAAGTCCTGAATATAAACTGTGGATAGTGTATCACGGACACAGTCCCTTTGACTGTTCAGAGATGTCACTAAACCCGCCCCAATGATGTAAACAACCATGGATCAGTAGCGCCTATTACACGGAGGGGTTCCGACACCGATCTGGTCCAGTTATTCCACCAGGAAGGAGGTACACGGCTCGTGTTGTCTGTAGTTCAACCACGCCTAGACGCTCAATACAGCGGTACGATCGCGTCCGCATTGTTACTTTGTCCAGGAAGGGCTCTCAACAAGGGAAGTGTCGAGGCGTCTCGGACTGAACCAAAACGATGTTGTTCGGACATTTAGGACACACAGAGAGACAGGAACTGTCGATCATGTGCTTCGCTCAGGCCGTCCAAGGGCTACTACTACAGTGGATGACCTCTACCTACGGATTATGGCTCAGAGGAATCCTGATAGCAATTCCACCCTGTTGAATAATGCTTTTCGTGCAGCCACAGGACTCAAACTGTGGGCAATATGCTGCATGATGCGCAGCTACACTCCCGACGTCCATGGCGAGGTCCCTCTTTGCCACTACGACACCATGCAGCGCGGTACAGATGGGCCCAACGACATGCCGAATGCACCGCTCAGGATTGGCATCACGTTCTCTTCACCGATGGGTGCCGCATATGCCTTCAGCCAGACAATCGTCGGAGACGTGTTTGGTGGCAGCCCGGTCAGGTTGGCGGACCAGACACACTGTCCAGCGAGTGCAACAAGGTAGAGGTTCCCTGCTGTTTTCTGGTAGCATTACGTGGGGCCGACGTACGCCGCTAGTCGTCATGGAAGGTGCCGCAACGGCTGTACGATACGTAAATGCTATCCTCCGACCGATAGTGCAACCATATCGGCAGCATAGTGGCGAGGGATTCTATTCATGGACGACAATTTGCGACCCCATCGTGCACATCTTGTGAATGATTTCCTTGAGGATAACGACATCGCTCGACTAGAGTGGCCAGCATGTTCTCCAGACATGAACCCTATCGACATGCCTGGGGTAGATAGTGTTTATGGACGACGTGACCCACCAACCACTCTGAGACATCTACGCCGAATCGGCATTGAGGAGTGGGACAATCTAGACCAACAGTGCCTTGATGAACTTGTGGATAGTAGCCACAACGAATACAGGCATGCATCAATGCAAGAGGACGTGCTATGGGTATAAGAGGTACCGGTTTGTACAGCGATCTGGACCTCCACCTCTGAAGGTCTCTCTGCATGGTGGTACAACATGCAATGTGTGTTTTTCATGAGCAATAAAAAGGGCGGAAATGATGTTATGTTGATATCTATTCCAATTTTCTGTACAGGTTCTGGAACTATCAGAACCGAGGTGATGCTAAACTTGTTTTGATGTGTGTATATGTAAAAACTAAATAAGGGGATAATTTCTTCATCACTCGTTAGATGTGACTAAGATTATTTTAGTGTTTTGCGATATACAACTTTTATGGACTGTCTCACTCGTGATCATGCAACTTATAACTAAATATTCGAAAATCATGGATTTTCCAGATTGAAACAGTTGGCCTCGTGTTTTGTTGACAGTCATACAGAATGCCAGGGGAACGAGAAACCATGGTTTGAAATGAAATGCACGCTGGTGGGAATGATGGGAATACATGGCATGAACACATCTCCGCTGGACTCGCCCCTGACAAGTGTTGCCTCAATAACGTCTGACGTAAGTTTTTTGACAGCGAGCCTGGTTCCACTGCACATTCAAGGTGGATTAATGTTGCGAAAAAGAATTATTCATTCCCCGATTTCGAGCGACAATGACTTCTGTGAACAACCGATAAACGATGTGCTCCATTGCTTGCTTGGTGATCTTAGGTTCCTTGAGGAACACGTAATCGCTTTCTCTTTAGTGCTTGGCTGGTAGATCCACCAACTGATGCGCATTTAGGAGTCATTATTACTTTCACAGAGTAAGCAGAAACAGTTGTACAAAATTTCAACGCAATCGGAAGAACAGATTTCTTGTTTACGTACGAAAATTGTTTTTAGGCTACTCACTTCTGTTAAAGAAACTGTCACACAGGACTACCAAAACGAGAGAGCTTACAGAAATCGCTCCGTACCAGGTTATGCGCTTACCTTTTACTTATTGTACATAGTTTCCTTCAAAACACTCTCCTCCCCAATTGACACACCATTCCTAAAGCCGTTTCCACTTCCGGAAGCAGTTTTGCTGCGTCTCTTGCTGGACCGCGTGAAGCACCGTCTGCAAATTTTCTTTTATCTCGTCTATAGTTGCAAGTCTTCGTCCTGTTAACTGGGGTTGAAAATAAATGAAACTCATCAGCGACCAGGCCTGGAGAGTACGGAGGACGAGGCAGCTCAGTGATTTCGTCTTTTGTACAACAGTCGCGCACCAGCAGGAATGAATATGCGAGTGCGTTATCGTGAGGCAGGAGCCAAGAATTGTCTCACCACATTTCAGGCCGCTAGCTTCTCACATTTTCTTGCAGACGTCGCAACACGTCCCGATAGTACCATCGATCAATAGTTTGTCCCGGTGGCATGAATTCATGATGAACTAATTCTTCAAAGTAAACGAAAACTATCAGCATTGCTTTGACATTTGACTTCACCTGATGAGGTTTTTTGTCTTGTAGAACCTTCCCAGACCATTTGGTGTGTCTGTATTCTTGAGTTCACGAAAAATGTGATGCAGACGCGTTGCTCCTATAACTATGCCATCTCGAAATTCGCAAACGGTGAGATAGAACGTTCTACTCAATACAACACTGATCAATAACCAACAGACAACAATGAAACTTCCGTCAGTTACACATTAAGCACAGGCGTGTGTAGGGATGCCAACCATATTTCGCTCCAACACACCACTGACGCGAAATTACGAATTTTGTACAGATCTCGAACAGAATACGTAATGTCGAGAACTGAAGCATTCTTTCTCGCTATTGGATTTTACGGAAATTGGTACATGGTTACTGGAAATGAATGTAGCAGCAGACCTTCTCCAGACAATGCAGATCAATTTGCAGAACACTATTAGTAATTATTTTTCGAGATCATACGTTGCAAACAGACACATAAACATTCTTTAGATTTCAATACATCAGCGAGTAAAACTGGAAACCTTATGGACCACTTTGTTATCTATCTGTCTGTCTGTTAATATCCTTTTCTTATCAGGAACGGGTACACGTATCAAGTTCAAATTTATGTCACATATTATGCTCTACGGTCCCATAACTGTGTAATAATTAAAGCTTGTAAGTCAATGCAATCGTAAGATCCGTCCGTTTATGGAGCAAAATATTGTAATTGCAGACTCGTCATCAAACCTATAGGGGACTTCCAGTTGACACAGTACGCTGAAATTTGGCATGAATCATCGTTTCATATTACAACTATAGGGAAGATTTTGAAAATTGTTCATTTCTAATTATATCACGCGAAAACAAATATTTCTTTTCTCTTTTGTTATCTGATTCCAGACTTTAAATAAAAACATTCTAGAAATTCTTGGAATTCCTGGAACGATTTCTTGTCAGTTTCAGTGTCGATACCAGGCAAAAATCGAGATTCTCGATTCCCGGGTGGATGAAATGTCTACAAAAACAACTAAGTTTCAGTCTCACGACGTTAAAGTCCGCGAGTTAAATCTAATTTTGAGTTCAAATATTTATTCTCGCCAAAACAATCCAGTGTAGGAGTCTGTACCCCAAGCTATCTCAGGGTTAGCATCGTTTACCGTGACGTTTCACCATGCTTTCACGGACCCCCTCCTTGTTTTAAATACATGGTATACTACAACAGTTACGTAGCACGTATGCAGAACTGGTGATTACAACGGCAGCGAAAGTAGTCGTAACGAGACAGCCTCATCCCGTCCACGTGACGTACCAGATAAGCTGTGCTCTCTATAGTTTGTTGCCCTATACAACAATTATGACCCATATCGCAGTATGATCTGAGTCTTACCACTGCCACTTGTTACGAAAGTTGGTCCTCGATTAGCCACGTTTGAGCAGAGCAGCGTCAACGAAAGCAGTTCCACTAGGCGCTACATGTTTTGTAACGGGTAACAGCACGAATCACACGTGATGGTACGACCAAAGTTTCATTCCACCGTTAAGTTCAGAGCACGACTTTGCTGCTATGTTTACAAGGGTGATGAAACTCTGCGCTGCATATGTCATTCGAAAACAATAAAGCCGTTTATCAATCATTCAGAGACTACTGGGAACGGCTCTAATTTCAAAATCAATTGCCTATCCGTTTATGTATTCCATTATTTATAAATCTGCATCACTTCATTAGGAGGTACCAGATGTTTAAAAGCGAATGGGACTTATTTGTCTGACGAGAAACACAACCGCTGCTGGCCTTATGATAGTGTGGAGCAAACGTTAATGTCAACTACGTAACAAAAATAGGAACAAATGACATAGTAAACCACGGGTGCACAGCAGTGACCGTTTATCTTCTACAAATTATTATGATAAAAGTCCGGCAATAACATGCTTTAGTACCGTGTAGTCCCAGTGCCTGGTGCCAGAGTGAGGAAGGTGTCGATTTACATTTCCTGGTCACTAGACTGTACGGTAACATTTTAATTCAATCGCAGACGAATCTTAGAACTTTCTGTAATGAAGGAACGTGACGTTTTCGATTACTGTCAGGCGGCCGGTACAGACGCTAACCTTAACAACGACCTCTACATTTATTCTGCATCTACACCTATGCCTCTCAAACCACATAAGGAAGTGTGGTGAGGGGAACCTTATGTACCACTGTCATTTCCACTCTCTCCTGTTCGAGCTGCGATCCATTCGCGGAAAGAGCGAATTTTGGTAACCCTTTGAGCTAGCTGAAATCTCTCCAATTTTACTGTCATGTTTAATCGCTAGATTCATGAATCACGGGGAAATATGTTGTTTGACTCTTCTACGAAAGTACGCTCTTGGAATGCGACAGTAAACGACATGATGCACAACGCCTCTGCCACTGGTGCTGTATAAGGGGGAAGGCGGCTGCGTTAGGGTTCAGCTTACGGTCAACAACAAGGTCATTAGGGACAGAATACTAGTTCGAAGTGTGAAGAGTGGGAAGGAAAATCATTTTCAGAGTAGCCATCCACAATCCACCTTCAGGCATTTGGGGGGGGGGGGGGGGGGAGGGGGCGACCAGAGGACCTATATGGGGTTGACGCTTTCCCGAATGTGAATCCAGTGCTTCAACACTCTTCCCTCTTTCTCGGAACAGTGCAACACACTACACACACATCCACTTTGTGATAATTGCACGTACTCTATCTCAATGTTTCAACATGACCAAGAAAAATCGTAGAAAATAATATACAGGATTCAGCTCCGAAATGACGGCCAAGCCATCCCAAAAGCTAACCCCCAAGCCCATGTTGAGCAGCGAGATACATAAGGTGTCGCATATCTTTTGATGTTAGACATTATTTTAATTGGGAAAGAAGTTCAGGAAATTTTAAGAAGAATTCTAGACACTCAAGAGACAAAAGTAAATATGAATTGAATTTTTGTTTATGACTTTCAATAACAGAGCCGCTCGGGATAGCCGCGCTGTCTGAGACGTCTTGCCGCGGCTCGAGGGATTCCCCCACGTCGGAGGTTCGAGTCCTCCCTCGGGAATGGGTATGTGTGTTGTCCTTAGCATGAGTTAGTTGGAGTTAGATTAGGTAGTGTGTAAGCCTAGGGACCGATGACCTCAGCAGTTTGGTCCCATAGTAACTTACCACAAATTTCCAATAGACGTGTGCTGTAGGTTGAATGATGTGATTCGCCAAGTACAAACGGAAAACAAAATTACACTTTATGTAGATCATAATTGTGAAAGGATATGTACAGTCGTGGACAAAACGAGCGAGATCCCTCGCCTTTTCGTTATGCTGATCCGCACGGCTTTAAAGTCTGCTACACAGCATAACAGGCAAGGCGACGAAGTGCTACCAACATACTATGCACAGGCGTGAAATTGACAAACTATCTGAACATTTTTAGGCTGTTTTCAATAATTTGTAAGACTATATTAACGCTGATTAGTGTGTTAAATACAACACGTGAATATAAGACAGAAATGAAAGAAGAAACGCTAATTGGTATGAACTGTACCAATAAAAATGAATTTCAGCTTATCGAGATAACATAACTGTTTTAGTAAGACAAAGAACCCCAGATCGTTACGATTTAGCAAAATATTATCCACATTCGGCCGCGAAACGGTCTGTGTCAACGTTCAGACCAGTCATACTGGATTACCGTTGCTGATCTACCATGAAAGTGTGCAAATTTAGCAATGCGTGAAGATTCATAACGAAATTCATTTAAAAATCATTCAGTGCCACACTTAAGTCAATTCCATTATTGACAGGAGCGGAAAAAGTAGGCAGTAACATGTATGAAATTCTACAAGAGTGTCGTACTGACATGCACAGGGCGCCAGTACAGAATAAAGGTAGCGATAAAACGTATTGGGGCGCGAGAACTTCTTAAAATTGCTTTACTGATATTCTACCTGCCTCCATCGACATTAGAACCGAAAACAAACCAGACCTTCCTTTCACTACGCTAGCAGACAACCCAGGCAGCCCTCTATTATTACACCAGACATGAATAATCCGGCAATTTCTCAATGAAAATGATAAAATGATCTGCAGATTCTGTTGCATAGAGCTTTCTGGGCTCAAAAACATGAATTTTCTTCCTTTATGTCACCGCTTATGTGACAATCATTCGGGATGTTTATCGAAATAGCAAAATACTGTTATTAGAAAGTAAATTTGGTAGGATTTTTCTGCACTACCCCAGGAAATAAACGGCTACACAGCTGCCAAACGTATTCTACACTGTTTCCAATTCTCCTCTAGACCCGCCACAGCCAGAAAACGTTCATTAGCCTAAGTGTTTCTTAAGCTAGCTAGCAATCGGTATGTTCGCACTTCTAAAACGCGGTGGTATTAATACTGGGATGTGAATTACCACGTGTATAGGCAAATGGATTCTATTTGCATTCCTGTAAACATGATTTGGATCGAAAGCTTGGCTACGATTAATATGTTGATGTATCGACTACAACCAGAACATTTCGAATAATGAGTAGGGGGTGTTATTTATGCGGCCCTCATCTTCAGCAGCTGTCGTAGCTGTTTTCGTTGTTAGGATTTCGTCACCTAAACCGGTAAAAACGAAACCCTACAAGTCTCACTTTCTTGACCGTCTATCGGTCTACCCAACCTTTAAAACCCGTTTACCTCCTGAACGGGTGGACATAATAAGCGGAAATGTATCGCACTTCTTGCGGTAACCGGTACCTTGGTGGTGCAAAAAAGTGAGCTTCTATGTCAACGCAATCTGAAGATACGGCCGTTTATGTAAAGAAAATTTACGCGAAAGGTCAAAATATGGCTTCAAGAACTATGCGACCAAACTGCTTATGTCATCAGCCCCTAGACCTAGAACTACTTAAACCTAGCTAGCCTAAGGACATCACAGGCATCTATGCCCGAGGTAGGATTCCAGCCTGTGACTGAAGTACTCGTGCGGTTCGCGACTTAAGCGCCTGGAACCGCTCGGCCACAGCATCCGGCGGAACCCTATTCACCTCATGTATAATGATAATATATACTGTCTAGTGATGTTAAACTGTATTCACCAGCAACTCAGATCGTTTGATCACGGAACTTTTACGAAGCTACATTCAAACTTTGTTCTAAGTCGTCTGCAATATCCATTTATAAACACCCCAGGAACGTCGTATGCGATATCCACTTCTGAAGACGCTGGCATACATTGCAGTACCATAACAAGTAGGTAAGAGTTTATTGTTATTGGTCCATGCATCACACTTTATTTTAATATCAATTTAACGCGCCTAGGTGTTCGTATATGGCTGAAACTAATGAACAAAAAGTAAATAAACAGCAAACAACTTCGATGTTCAAATCAAATGAAAGTCACAAATCGCAATTACAACATGATTTCGTTGTTACATCAATATGACTACATCAACAAGATTTCTTTGCAATCCAGACTTACGTGCCTGGCAGAAGGTTCGGACTATTTCTCTACCGTCCCACTCATTAACAGTATGCGCGAAAAAGGACCACTTAAATCTTTTCTTGCGAGCCTTGAATTACATTATTACTATGGTTTCTTCCTGTGTAAGTTCCCGAGGAAATAATGTTTTGGCATTCAGAACAGATGTTGGTGATTGAAATTTCGTGGAAAGATCTCGCAGCAACGAAAAACGCTTTTGTTTTCATGAATGTTACCCCAACTCGATTATCAAATCCGGGACCCTCTCTCCCCTATTTCGTGACATTACAAATCGTGCTACCGTTCCTTGGGCGTTTTTGCGTGCACAGTCAATCACGTCTGTCGTGGATATTATAGCAGTGGACGGACAAACGTAGTGTAGGCAGTGTTTTCAGTTGGCCTGTTGCGTATTCTTAGTGTGCGGCCAATAAAACGCAGTCATTCGTTTGCCTTCCCCACAAAAGTATGTTTTCGATCGTTCCAGTTTGAGTTTTACTGGGTACTGAGATGAACTGACAGTGCTTCGACTTGTGTTTTGTCATATAACCGAAAGTTAATTATTGTTATTGGACGCAGCTTTCGTGTATAATGGATTCCTCATTCAACAGAGTAAACTCCTCCTACACCACATATAACTGTTTCAAAGTATTAAATTGTTACTGATGTTACCAAGATGCAGTGGTCATCTTAACTTGCCGATTTGAAACAAAGGAAAATATTATAACGAAATGTAGCAACTAAGAAGCGGAGTATCCAAATAAACAAACATTTCCGGTTTAAGTAGTTGCAGTAGGTCTACTACACAGTAACGTAAATTAGGAGCAAAGTCCATTAGATAAACCATTTGGATATAACGATACATGAGGCAGACCAGATGATTTTAGATCAGCTTGTCTCATTCGTTTATTATTTTTTTAATTCATTAATTACACATAAAGTTAATTGGCGAATAATGACAACATTATTTCAACATAAATTAGAAAAAAAAATTCGTAGATAATTCTGATAGAGAGGCAGGAAAAAAATAATAAAAAAAAACAGTATGGTCTCGAACACGGGTATCAAAGTTAAGAAGGAACGACGGTAGCCACTGAGCCACCGCTTCAATTGCGTTCTCGGCTGCAGAAGGTTTCTACACTATAGCAAGAGCGCGTTGATAACTTTGACCGTCGTTTTCTCGGAAACGGTCGAGTGTCTGCACATAAGTCTAAACACATGTTCGCTTACTTTGTCCTCTCCTTCACTGAGCAAAGTTTCCGGACAATCAGCCTATGACACCTGGTGACTTCCCGTCGTTAGTCGAGTCGCTTCTTACGCCTGGCGAGAATTATGTATGCCTCAGAGTAAACTGCGCCACATGAAAACACGGCGAGCGAGGATAAACACGTTTTCCTTCTTATAAGGCAACCTTCTACAGCTAAAATTCAAGAAGTGCTCTTCAGGTTGCCTCATATATTTCAGAAATGTTTCTTGCCATAGACCTGCCGCATATGCAAAACGTAAACATTTCATTTCATGTAATATTTATCAGGATAAGACATGACAAGAATGGACCAGTCCCTTCTGAGAAAAATTACAGATTCTAAGTTGCTCCACTATGTAATGACACGGGTAGGGGCTTACGACCTCTCGTTTATGCCATCGATTTCCGTGTTACACATACTTGGCCACTGCGTTGTGGCTGCCGTCGTGGAGGAAGCAGTCTGTTTCCTACTAGCGCTGTTTCCGCAGCAAATATTAACCGCGACGAATCATTCAGTCAACGCTAAATGGCCCATCTGGCTGAGGAAGACAAGGGCGCTATAATAGCACTCCATGCAGAGGGATCTTCAAATGGCTATATAGCAAGAACTATGGGTCTTCCCAAGTCGACGGTAGCCAGGTGGATCAGACGAAAGGAAGATAGTGGTAACCTGAATGGGAGGCCTCATGGCCGTCGCCGCAAAACGACAGCAGCTCAGGATCAGCAGATACGCCGTTTCAGTGAGAACCACCCATTTGTCAACGCACGACAAATTCAGCAGACTTTGGGCCTCAATGTTTGCAGTAAGATCGACACTCGTCGTCTAAGGGATGGTGGACTGAGAGCAAGAAGCGCTGCTGTGAAAGAGACATTGACTGTTTCCCACAGAGAAGCTCGCCTTGCTTTTGCTGCTGAAAATGTCGACAAACCTCTCCAGTTTTGGAGGCGAGTGAGTTTCACGGACGAAAAAGTTTTCTCTATGGCATCAACCGGAAAAGTACTTGTTTACCGGCCTAAAGGTGCTAGGTATAATCGAAAATATATTACAGTTGCCGAAGGAGTGGCAGGGAGTCGGTAACGGCATGGGCATGGATATCGGCCGAAGGGTGTGGGCTCCTGTTTGAAGTGGAATGAAGTTTCGAAGCGCGCATTTACATATCAATTGTGGAGAACGTGATGTTGCCTTTTGTGACAGCAAGATTTGACGATGATCAGATCATGTTCCAACAAGATCGCTCGCCTATTTATATGGCACGTGTGGTTAAGAGGTGGTTCGACGACCACAGTAATATTACTGTAATGGAATGGCCACCTAAAAGAGCTAACATGAATCCCATTGAGAATATTTGCGCAGAAATGGTCAGAGTAATACGAGAAAAGGGGCAGTCACCGTCGACTAGCCGACAGTTTTCTGATGTGATTCATGACGCTTGGAATGAGTTACTTGAATCTCCTAGTTATGTGGCTCGAGTTGTGGGCTCAATGCCCAACAGACTTCGAGCTGTTGTGGAAGCCGAAGGAGGCTATACGCGATACTAAGCAGCATCAGCGGAGGTGGTTTTTTTTCAGCCCTTCACCAATCAGCTGCAACAGCTGTTTCAAGTTTTTTCTTTATTTACAGACGTATATTTTATGTAAGTTCAAGGAAACGCAGTAAGTGGAATGTGGACAAACAAATTAATTCACAGCAAGATATGTAATATTTAATTTGACAAGTATTCATGCAGTCTCTAAAAAATACATGACACACGTGTATATGTGGCTAAACATCAGAGGTGTAAAAAATTTTGAGAGATGCCGAAGTTCTCTGGAAGAGTAACGTGTTTTAGACAAGAAGATGATTTTTAGTTCATTTCATTTTAACCATTTACACTATGCTTTGACATTCTAATCTTTAATTTCATTTTATTATCATGTATCTTTTCTTCAGTGAAAGTCAACGGTAGTAAGTTTCAAGATATGAAGAATAACTGGAAGGTTTTAATTTGTGGAATAGCGTATTCAACAGTTAATATTTGCAACAAATCTGTAGTTATGGGACAAATTAAGAAGCAAGTCAAAAATGGCATTGTGGAAAGATCAGATTGGTCTCTAAAGGGTAACGACGGTAAAATAGCAAATACGAAACCATGGGTAACAACTATTGTGGATGGTGAGAGCCATAATCGATATGCCACTATTCTGTAATTGTTTTTCTGAAGTTTATCGTCAATCCTAGGACTGAAACCGATACTCTGTTTTACGTAAAGAATATAACCTTCAAAATTTATTTAGCAGCGCAGAATATTAAATCATAGTTTATAGATCAGGAACCTAATCCAGCTGCCTTTAACTTTATTCTCACGGATGACATTGAGGCAGTAAATAACAAGAGAAATAACAAAACTCTCAGAATCAATATAGAGAATTCAAGTGTTCAGTGGATTCAAAAGTTTGCTATAATAGCGAATAATTGCTTTTACTGACTCGTTCATGCCTACGTTTTCTGTCAGACAATGTTTGAAACTAGGACTAGCAAGGTAAACACTTTTTCCACAAATTGTCAAATTGGAAGTCGGAGAGCCAGTTACATAAATTACGATGACAACAAACGTTTTTCAAGTAAACTGATTACAGGAGGCATCCAACACATTTATTGAGTGTTACATGTACAGTATGTAAACTGGCAATGCCACCAACAGACAATACCACTAACAAGGGAACATCCCCATCGCACTCCCCTCAGATTTAGTTATAAGTTGGCACACTGGATAGGCCTTGAAAAACTGAACACAGATCAATCGAGAAAACAGGAAGAAGTTGTGTGGAACTATGAAAAAAATAAGCTTACTCGGTCCCATAAGTTCTCACCACAAATTTACAAATTTTAAATCCAAAATACTGCATGTCGGTTCTTACAGTAGTGCAATAGGTGTGCACTGGTTAGATGTAACTGAAGAGAGGCTCCAACTCGGATTGTGATTAAGGGCGAATCTCAAGCGCATGGCCACGAACAATTGGGTGCGGAAACTTAATGTCATCGGAACCTTGTTGAAGGCCGATGACATGCGATCGTTAGACTGACTGCAGAAAGTTCAGTTTATAAATACCTACATACTTAGCAAAATTTATCATGTCGCAGCAGTCTTACCGATACTGCAGGTTACTGCACATAAAATATTAGCTGTAGCATCTTGGTATGTGTGGAAACAAAATATCTTCAAGTACCCTTCCACACGGCGACATTGCAGAGATAAAACAGAGGACGTGGAATTAAAGACGTGCTTTTAAACTAATACTCGTCACTAAGACAGGCATCACCAAACTTCTGTTCCCCTCGTTAGATCCTGGAGATAGGAACGCTCCTGTTAATGTAGCATGCCAGCCTAGATTACGTCCGAAAGTACTATGGCGATTGGAGCTTATAAGACTTCCACCAGCACAAACCAACACTAGAACCGTCTGTGATTATATAACCAGACATCGTCTACACAAATCAATTCCCGTGAATTAACCTACAAAAACTGGAGGAACGTCTGGAAAAATATCAACAATAAAATTATACCAACTAGAGTCAGTACCGTATGGTGCACGTTGTAAACGAAATCATACCCACAGCGGAACGATTATGAAAAATCAAATTGAGACCATCTTCATACTGCGACAAATGTGGGCTTGTAGAAACTGTAGCGCACACCTTCTTATGTGAAAATAGAATCAGAATTTGGAACTGGGCTAGGAAGAAATTAGCACTATCAACAGAACCGCAGAAATTCATATACCGATAACTGAATCTTTACAACCCAACTGGAAATGTTAGCCGTCCGGAAAGAATAACAGTTATTCGTAGCTTCTGGGACAGTTTGTGTTTTACGTCGTAATAAACGAAACTTAGAACTTAGAAGAGTGCATGTTTTATAGTGCAGAACAACATTTTAAGCTGAAGAAGAATAACAAATATAAAGAATGGTTTAAATTTTTTTTATCTATTGCTTTATGTGGGCTACAAAGAGGAGGACAGTTTTATTGATTAGAAGCAGAATACTATTCTTTCACTTTTTTTTTATTCCTGGAATATTCTTTTACGTTGGTTCTAAAATTAGAACTGTTCTAATTTGGCAAACCCCCTCCGGCTCCGAAACTTCTTCCATTTGTTGAAAAATACATGGCTTCCTTACAGACCTCATATGCATCCAGTGCATAATAACTTAAATTGTCAATATATTTCTGAATGAATGTTTGTTATTTATTTTTCCGTCACCCTGTTCACTGCTATAAGTTATGTTCCACAAGGAACGAACGCCATTGGAGGCGACAATCTGTAATTTATTTTCCCTTAATTACTACTTCAATTTTGTTCAACAGTTTAAAGGAATATAAGAGTGCAAACGTGGAATAAATGTGAATAATGCAGCTGCTCAGTGACAGGTATGGGGGTGGCATTGTGGCCAGGCCTCTGATTTTCGACCCCTGCCCTCTTTGCCCCCGCCTACGTGGTGCTGAAAGTCTTCTCAAACTTTTAAAAAAATTAATAGTGCAGTGGTCAGCACGTCTGTCTAGTAAGCAGCAGGTCTAGGTTCGAAGCTCAGTCGGTCATAAATTTTCATCTGCCGTCGTTGCTGTGTTTCAACGCGCTGTGACAGTCTGGACGTCGGTCCTTCGATATTTAAGATGCAATTATTTTTTGAGGCAATAGAGGTGATTTGCGAACATTTGTCTTGCCATCAAAATAACGGGACTCCAACGGCATCCAATCCTTAGTCATACCTTCGTGCCGGAGCTAACCCATGCCATATACATGCGAATTAGATTGTAGTTCATATTTAGTCAAATAACGAATGGTCAGTGTACAAGAATGACGGCCAGGGTGGCCGAGCGGTTCTAGGCGCTACAGTCTGGAACCGCGCGAGAGCTACGGTCTGAGGTTCGTCTCCAGTCCCGGACATGGATGTGTCTGATGTCCTTAGGTTAGTTAGTTTCAGTAGTTCTAAGATCTAGCGGACTGACCACCTCAGACGTTAAGTCCCATAGCGCTCAGAGCCATTTGAACCATTTTTGAAGTATACAAGTATTTACAAACAGTAGATGCAGGATTGCAGCGAACTGATCACTTAACCAAGTGCAACATAGAGTACCTGTGTAATGAGTCATTCCAGCTGCATAGCTGAGGGTAATATTTTTTAAGCAATTCATTGCAGAATTAATGTAATACCCGCACGATGATCTCTGTAGTCATTCTGTATCATTAGCTGCCCGCGAATGTAGTACTATGTTCGTTAAATCGGATTACTCAAGCTGAGGCCAAATGAAGACAAGCGACGACGCGACAACACTATCTTTACATAAGTAGGTAGTCAGCGCTAAATTATGTGCGCCACCATTAACGTTGCTATAAGCAGTTTGACAGCATAACACCACCACAACTACTGACAACCTGAACCATTATCATCACGCAGTTGTAACTCGCAGTGATTACAAGATTCTCATGTTTGTCAAGAATAGCGGAAAGCGCCTCTGAAGTTCCATTTCCATCACGCCTAGGTCGGAGAGAATCATAAATGTCGGTAATGGGTCACCTAGTGAAGAGAAGAGTCCACGCATTGTCTCAAGTTCTTGCAGTTTGATGTTAATGCTGTTCGAGATGGTTTCGCAGTAACGGGTTCTTTTGGCTATCGGAATACTCATATGGGAATTATACAAGTGTAATTGCTAGAACGTTCAACTACCTTAATAACACCTCATTCTGGATTGAATACGACTTTGACGTTTCTATCCATCTCCTGACGTCTGACTGAATGAAATCTGAAGTGCACGCACAGTTGTGTTGCCTGCCGCAAGGATTCTGTGAAGTGTTGTGGCAGCTGGCGGTCATTGCTGAATACAGACATGTGCTCCAGGGGAACTCGTCTTCGTTACATTTTTTCCATGCCGTAATTAGCACAATAACATAAGGCTTGTTCTGCTGAAGAACTTGATGCCCACAAGTCCTTAAATAAGAATCTCCTAGCGTGAGTAATGCATGAAAGGAAACAGACTTCTGGACAAAAGAATGGACAGCTCCAAGTTTTTTGCGTTTCCGATAGCGCCTACGATAAGAATCTGGTGTCATTTTATGTTTCAGAACCCTAAACTGTTTATTTTTTTACCTCATACTAAAACAAAAGTTATGATATGAGAAGAGGAAATGACTTATATGCTTCTCAGGAACTTAAGTTTTTCGTGTTTATTTTCCCACTTCATACTAAAACAAGCGCGTTAATATGAGAAGAGGAAATGAAACATACGCTTCCAAGACATAATATTTCCTTGTGTGCTACTACTGCATACATGAAAGCCCTGCAGTTAATTTTTGTATGTTGGATAAATTTTGATATCACCTCACATTCGTTTGTGAGAAGGTTCCTATTTTCTTGGGATTCAAATAGAGTGGATATTTCATCACTGGTTAATATTCTGATGACTAATGACATGATACCCGTTGCAATTGCTCCATGGCACCTGTGAGTAGAGTCTCACGTTGGTTACTATAAGAACACGCAGGCAGTGATATCCGCTCACTGCGGTCAGAGCCAAGGTGATTTCTTTCTGTTTATGGCGAAGCGTCTGCTGCAATGTCCACGCTCAGCCAACATAAACAAATTGCGGCGGCATTGGGCACTGCTGATCGCTGCGCTTGTCGCGAGCCTCGACAACAAGAGCGCACTGTCTCTGCTAACGATACTATGGAGTTAATACATCTTACTTAACGTAATATACAGGACGTGGGTTGGGTGAAAATTTAGTTTGTAACTTCCCATCGCATTAAAATACTTTACAGTCATATTTGATGAATTATTTATTGTTGGTTGTCTCTCTAATGCTAATAGTATTGATTCAGATTGTGCATGAGCACGAAAACACACACACACACACACACACAGTCATTTATTCCAGTGAGGGTGACAACGACTGTGTGTTGAATAACACAAGCACCAGTCAGTTCCTCAGTTGGCGTCGAGTGGATGAGTTTTTTCAATTACCTTGCATTGCAAGAAATGTAAGGAGGAACCTGAAAGTAAATGGACTTGTATGCTAAAGAGCTGCGACAAAGCAAAGCTTGACCGATTATCAGATAATTGTCCACGTGGGTTTTCTGGACGCGTATACTTTTAGTAGCCGCTCGGGATTAGCCGAGCGGTCTGGGGCGCTGCAGTCATGGGCTGCGTGGCTGATCCCGGCGGAGGTTCGAGTCCTCCCTCGGGCATGAGTGTGTGTGTTTGTCCTTAGGATAATTTAGGTTAAGTAGTGTGTAAGCATAGGTACAGATGACCTCAGCAGTTGAGTACCATTAAGATTTCACACACATTTCAACATTTTTTATACTTTTAGTAACCAACCAATCCACGATCATTACGTAACATTTCTCGAAGGCGTAGGGGAATTGATTTTATTAAGTCGTCGACAGTTTAGCGTGATGGTTTACTTCCCAACATATGTTTTCTATATTTGTCCAAAGGTCGCTTGCTTTTGTAGATCCACGTGGCAATGGCCTTGTTACCTCTGCCCACATATTCTCTATTTGGTTGATGTTTGGTGATCGTGGAACAAACGGCAACAGCTTTATCCTCTCTTGGCCCTGAAACCAATCTCGCACTGCTCTGCTATGATGGATGGGGCTCTGCTCCTGTAAACAAACTGCTAACTCGTTAGTTCATATATTTATATTTAAATTACGTATTTGTAATAAGCACATTGGATTATTATTTTCCACAGTGTTTAAGAATTCAGGCCTTGTCACAGATAAGTGATCTATATTCAACAGTCCGATTAAGAATGTGATTTACCCAGTCTATCATATGATGAGAGTCGTAGCCGGATATCCACATTAAGACTGCCTGGCTGAATCCGATTAGAACTATCTGGTATCGAAATGAAATTACAGAAATCGGATAATTTGAACGTCTGTATTGCAACAATGCTGCGCACATAAATTCCTATGATGGAGTAACAGGTAGCAACTGTCTAAGAAAAAGTGAGAAATATGTCAAATGGTTCAAATGGCTCTGAGCACTATTGGACTTAACATCTGTGGTCATCAGTCCCCTAGAACTTAGAACTACTTAAACCTAACTAACCTAAGGACATCACACACATCCATGTCCGAGGCAGGATTCGAACCTGCGACCGTAGAAGTCACGCGGCTCCGGACTGAGCGCCTAGAACCGCGATACCACCGCGGCCGGCAGAAATATGTCGACTAGCAGCAATGTAACGTAATTATAACCCACATTTATGTGATTGAAATACTGAATCGAACAATACACATCCATTTCAGTGGTGGGAAGATACACCATATCGGATTTGCTGATGACATAATGACAATAATAATAATAATAATAATCACGTGTGGTGGATAGGGTGGTGCCGAGCAAATCAAATACTAGGGGTGAACCAAATACTAACACAATCCTGAACGGCTATTAAATCCGTTAAACCCAAAATCCAGACACGTCTGAGTGAAAATCACCGCTACTCTGATCACCGTCTGTTAGCTCAATGAGCTTGGCTGAAAATATTTGCTTTCAAAGGCTTCAACACCCTCTGGCCCTGTCCGGTCCTGGTATCACCCAAGCCAAACCAATGAAACACAAGCAAACATGAACTATGCAAGCAAAGCCAACTTTACCCTAGGTGGTACACAACCCGGCTGTCGACAGGCGGCAGTTGGATTTTCGGATTCTGGGGAGTCCAGGTTAGCACGGCAGAGAATATCGAAGATCTCTGGTAAATTTCCCTACAAGCAAGAAACATGCATTTAAAAGTAAACATCGATACATTGATCCAAACACGAAAACTAAATAATCTCACAAAAGAAAGCCACCGACAAAAAATTCTCATCCTTGCTCCTCAAGAACCACGACTAACTGACAATGAAACCGTGCATTACGGAAACCATTGCATCTTCAAGAGCAAAATACAACAAAAGGTAGCGAAAGGCGTACCAATCTTCGGCATTGCATTTCTCGAACACAGATCTATCATCAACTTTGTCAAAGAAATCACACCCATCAACAATCAAAAGGTTCAAATGGCTGTGAGCACTATGGGACTTAACAGCGGAGGTCATCAGTCCCCTAGAACTTAGAACTACTTAAACCTAACTAACCTAAGGACATCACACACATCCATGCCCGAGGCTGGATTCGAACCTTCGACCATAGCAGTCGCGCGGTTCCGAGATGAAGTGCCTAGAACCGCTCGGCCACTGC
Organism: Schistocerca piceifrons; assembly: GCF_021461385.2. Taxonomy (NCBI): domain Eukaryota; kingdom Metazoa; phylum Arthropoda; class Insecta; order Orthoptera; family Acrididae; genus Schistocerca; species Schistocerca piceifrons. The sequence goes on along the minus strand of NC_060139.1, from coordinate 462,511,591 downwards.
GGCCGGCCCATCAACAAGCGACTTATGACTATGCTCATTCAGAGCCCCAGTAAAAAATATACACTCCTCAATGCACGTGTCCCCACCAACATCGAAAATAAGAAAAACACCGAAAATGTCGAAAAATTCTGGAACACACTCGAAAATACTATGAGCAAAATTCACCAGGATGACGTGAAAATACTAATGGGAGACTTCAACTCTCTATTTGGGACAGAAAAAACCTGTAGAAAAATCTTTGGTTCAAATTCAACACACCGAAACGCTTAGACCAACGGCACATGTCTGACTGACATTTGCCAACATTTCAACCACAAAAGAATGTCTTCCCACTTTAGGAAAAAACCAGTTCCCAGGTAACATGCTTAGCTAACAGGTGCAAGCTGCTTTCGTTCGCCTTTCGAGACTCGCTGAAAGCCAGATTTTTAATTCTTTTGTAGCACAGCTACAAGCAGGCTGATAAAAACCCAATAAGGGAATCGTAAGACAACGCTCGAGCAAAATTCGTTTCGCTACTTTCAGTAACTCTTAGAGTCAGAGCGAAAACCTTACGGTACTGCCAAATTCATAATGCCACTTTTGTTCTCTGCCGACATATTGTTGTGAATACATAATTTTATCTATGAAATGTCACATTTTCATAATACTTACGAATGGTAGAGGAAATGAAATAAATACAGATCTTTTCGAAGTCAAAAGTCGGTAATATCCTACTAATTCGTGTTAAAACAGGCTCAATCGTCTCACAGACACTTAATGCTTTATTAAGATAGACTGCCGTCGTTATGTTTCTGTAGTAAGCTGAATTTAATTTGTATTAGTACAGTGAATATTTTAATTGCATTTTCCATTAGTTTAATAAACGCAACAGTAATTATCAAATAGAAATTAATCAGCATCAGAATTTTCTTTCACGATATCTAAAACGATCTGACAATGCTAAAGTTGTTTACAAATTCTACGCCTGTAGAAACAAATTCTACGCCTGTAGAAACCTTCTGGTTCCAACGATGTCATTAAACCAGAGTAGTTTTAAGAGTATTTTCGTCTAGAAATGAATTGCCTTGACGGTTGATCGATCAAGAGCGGGAAAGGTAAAATTTTACAAATATATGACGAGAGGGACAAGTGCTTGAGAGAGGACTTCCCTATCAATACAAGTGCCTGAGGGACGACTTTCCTATCAATCTCCTGGATAGTTTTGTTTCTCAAATCAACATAGTGCGTTATCATACAGTAGCACAGGTGATGTAGTTTTGTTGCTCGAATTTCTTACACTGCGACCGAAAGGTGTCTGAGTTGTTGGCAACAAATTCCATCTGTGTTGCACACACCCTGAGGGGAAGAATTCGTAGCCCAAAACACACTTTCGGATTTATCAGATGTAAAATATTATGTTCACACTAATCTTTCCTCGAGTTTACGTCTTTTGGTGGGGCTCAGCCTTTCATTTCTTCTTAGGAAGTTAACGATAAAGGCATCATAACACGTCACCAGTAACAGTACTGCATAGGAATGCTCGATGAGTGACCTGTAGACGTTCAATAATAGTCACTCCGTTGTTTTTTGTTGTTTCGAATTAGAGCATGCAGTACTCCTACACCAGACTTCTGAACTTTGCCTGTTGAATGCAAATGTCGCATGATGGTTAAATGGTAATCTATCACATATATCAGTAGTCGAGACTTCCTTAATGTGGAAAGTCATTCATGCCGCAGCAGCGCGAGGAAACGCTCGAGCGTAAGCTGTTCTGATCGCGGCGCAGCCACGAGCTGTCGTGGGGAGTTGTTTCTGGAATACTTGTTATTGCTGGTGGGTAAGCGAATTATCTTCGATGCTCAATCAGACTCATAACTTTAGACCGAAGTGTGGTAAAAAAAAAAAAAAAAAAAAAAAAAAAAATTGTTGGACGCGAACAGGCGACCAATGCATGATGATTACCACTTTTTTTGTGTTCATCATTGATCATTGGTGTTTTTGGTCGTTGCGGACGTTGCAAGACATTCTGTTGAAGTTCGGTGGTTGATCCTTCCACTCAGTATTTTTATTACAGAGGCCAACTGGCTCTCTGACCGAACACGCTGAGCTACCGTGCCGGCTAGCACTAGACCACGGGCTCACACAATCCGAGAACATCTCGGAAGTAGACAACACTTCCTCCTAACACTTCCGCATCTTACAGTGTTGCCAGATTGCGCAGATGACCGGTCAGTTTTATTGCCCACGTTAAGTGAATAGACTGGAACTTAGTCTCTGTGGCGGCCGGCCGGCGGTCAGTTTTTATGTCTAAAACTGTACGCCAATGTGTTTCAATCAAATATCTGTGTGCGCTAAAGTGTGGTTATGGATAATACGTATGCTCAGATTGCGAATCTAACATCATAAGTAAAGAGAGGGAAATGAATTAGGCGTCCTTCGTCTTCCGTAACATCAAATATATTTTCGTTATTCTCTCTTAAACGAACTGCGCAGAAAATCAGTCACCAGAAGTAAATAACTTGTTAGCAACATCAGATGATATTAACAGCTTGCCAGCGCGGGTTAGCCGTGCTTTCATATCGCGGATCGCGCTGCTGCTTGCGCCGTCAGTTCGAATCCTTCCCCGGGCATGGATATGTGTTAGGTTAGGTTGGTTTAAGTAGTTTTTGGTCTAGAGGCTGATGACATAACCAGTTTGGTCGCATAGTTCTTGGAGCCATATTTTGACCTTTCGCGTAAATTTTCTTTACATAAACGGCCGTATCTTCAGATTGCGTTGACATAGAAGCTCACTTTTTTACACAACCAAGAGTCCGGTTACCGCAAGAAGTGCGATACATTTCCGCTTATTATGTCCACCCGTTCTGGAAGTAAACTGGTTTTAAGGATTGGGTAGACCGATAGACGGTCAGGAAAGTGAGACTTGTAGGGTTCCGTTTTTACCGGTTTAGCTGACGAAATCCTAACAACGAAAACAGCTACGGCAGCTACTGAAGATGAGGGCCGCATAAATAATACCCCCTACTCTTTATTCGAAATGTTCTAGTTGCAGTCGATACATCAGCATATTAATCGTAGCTACGATATCGATCCAAATCACGTTTACAGGAATGCAACTAGAATCCATTTGCCTATACACGTGGTAATTCACATCCCAGTATTAATGCTACCGCGGTTTAGAAGTGCGAACATTCCCATTGCTAGCTAGCTTAAGAAACACTTAGGGTAATGAAAGTTTTCTGGCTGTGGCGAGTCTAGAGGAGAATTGGAAACAGTGTAGAATACGTTTGGCAGCTGTGTAGCCGTTTATTTCCTGGGGTAGTGCAGAAAAATCCTACCAAATTTACTTTCTAATAACAGTATTTTGCTATTTCGATAAACATCCCGAATGATTGTCACATAAGCGGTGACATAAAGGAAGAAAATTCATGTTTTTGAGTCCAGAAAGCTCTATGCAACAGAAACTGCATCATGTTGCCATTTTCGTTGCGAAATTGCCGGCTTATTCATGTCTGGTGTAATAATAGAGGGCTGCCTGGGTTGTCTGCTAGCGTAGTGAAAGGAAGGTCTGGTTTGTTTTCGGTTCTAATCTCGATGGAGGCAGGTAGAATATCAGTAAAGCAATTTTAAGAAGTTCTCGCGCCCCCAATACGTTTTATCGCTACCTTTATTCTGTACTGGCGCCCTGTGGATGTCAATATGACACTCTTGTAGAATTTCATACATGTTACTGCCTACCTTTTCCGCTTCTGTCAATAATGAAATTGACGTAAGTGTGACACTGAATGATTTTTATCTGAATTTCGTTATGAATCTTCACGCATTGCTATATTTGCACACTTTCATGGTAGTTCAGTATGACTGGTCTGAACGTTGACACAGACCGTTTCGTGGCCGAATGCGGATAATATTTTGCTAATTCGTAACGATCCGGGGTTCTTTGTCTTACTAAAACAGTTATGTTATCTCGATAAGTTGAAATTCATATTTATTGGTACAGTTCATACCAATTAGCGTTTCTTCTTTCAGTTCTGTCTTATATTTACGTGTTGTATTTAACACAGTAATCAGTATTAATATAGTCTTACTGATTACTGAAAACAGCCTAAAAATCTTCAGATAGTTTGTCAATTTCACGTCTGTGCATAGTATGTTGGTAGCACTTCGTCGCCTTGCCTGTTATGCTGTGTAGCAGACTTTAAAGCCGTGCGGATCAGCATAACGAAAAGTCGAGGGGTCTCGCTCGTTTTGTCCACGACTGTACCTACCCTGAAAAGTTCGAATGATAATTATCGTGTACGTGGTTCAAGGGGTACACAACAGTACCGCCTCAGGCAGCCACCACAAAGGCACAGTCACTTGTCAGGTCTCCTCTCAGTTCCGATCAGCTACCTCTTGGTAGTGCTCTTTACTGCGGACCACTTTCTGTTTTCGTCGCCATATACAAGCAAGGGGAAACTACAGCCGTAATTTTTCCCGAGGGCATACAGCTTTACTGTATGATTAAATGATGATGGCATCCTCTTGGGTAAAATATTCCAGAGGTAAAATAGTCCCTCATTCGGATATCCGGGCGGGGAATACTCAAGAGGACGTCGTTATCAAGAGAAATAAAACTGGCGTTCTACGCATCGGAATGTGGAATGTCAGATCCCTCAATCGGGCAGGTAGCTTAGAAAATTTGAAAAGGGAAATGGATAGGTTAAAGTTAGATATAGTGGGAGTTTGTGATTCAATCTATATATTGAGCAAGCAGTAAAGGAAACAAAAGAAAAATTCGGAGTATGCATTAAAATCCATGGAGAAGAAATGAAAACTTTGAGGTTCGCCGATGACATTGTAATTCTGGCAGAGACAGCAAAGGACTTGGTTCAAAAATGGCTCTGAGCACTATGGGACTTAACTTCTGAGGTCATCAGTCCCCTAGAACTTAGAACTACTTAAACCTAACTAACCTAAGGACATCACACACATCCATGCCCGAGGCAGGATACGAACCTGCGACCGTAGCGGTGGCGCGGTTCCAGACTGTAGCGCCTAGAACCGCTTGGCCACCCCGGCCGGCTAAAGGACTTGGAAGAGCAGTTGAACGGAATGGACAGTGTCTTGAAAGGAGGGTATAAGATGAACATCAACAAAAGCAAAACGAGGATAATTGAATGTAGTAGAATTAAGTCGGATGATGCTGAGGGAATTAGATTAGGAAATGAGACACTTAAAGTAGTAAAGGAGATTTGCTCTTTGGGGAGCAAGATAACTGATGATGGTCGAAGTAGAGAGGATATAAAATGTAGATTGGCAATGGCAACGAAAGCGTTTCTGAAGAAGAGAAATTTGTTAACATCGAGTATTGATTTAAGTGTCTGGAAGTCGTTTCTGAAAGTATTTGTATGGAGTGTAGCCATGTACTGAAGTGAAACATGGACGATAAATAGTTTAGACAAGAAGAGAATAGAAGCTTTCGAAATGTCGTGCTACAGAAGAATGCTGAAGATTAGATGGATAGATCACATAACTAATGAGGAGGTATTGAACAGAATTTGGGAGAAGGGGAGTTTCTGGCACAACTTGACTAGAAGAAGGGATCGGTTGGTAGGGAATGTTCTGAGGCAGCAAAGGATCACCAATTTAGTATTGGAGGGCAACGTGGAGGGTAAAAATCGTAGAGGGAGACCAAGAGATGAATACACTAAGCAGATTCAGAAGGATGTAGGGTGCAGTAGGTACTGGGAGATGAAGAAGCTTGCACAGGATAGAGTATCATGGAGAACTGCATCAAACGAGTCTCAGGACTGAAGACCACAACAACAACATACAGCAGTGCGTCATATTCGTCTGCTGAAAGTGTTGTCAGCCACCAGGACGAACGCTGTCACCGAAAGCGGCTGCGTTGCGTCCGCCCAGTACTGGCGGAGATTGAAATCCTTCTGCCGACAAGCAGAAAAGAAGACGCGCTGCGGAAATTGTCTCAGTTCAGTGCCTGCTGTCAGTTGAGTGCAGTTCCTGCAGAGCTAGCAGTACGAACGGATCCTACAGTTAGCTTGTTACCGACAGGGCCATCATTTCCTGAAATACACTATGGAGCATAATTCCGCGAGTTCCTTTGAGAAAACAGCAGCCAGACTTATCAGCTGGTATTTACAGAGGAATAGGACAGTCAACGTGTACTTGGGTAATTACTTTCAGTCATAGCGACAATGTCATAGACTGCCAAGAGACAAGAAAGTTATTTAGATTTAATTTTATTATGTGTACGTGAAGTTGTGCCCTACCAAAACTACCAGTGTACTTTTGGTACAGTACATAAATGACATAATAAATAGTAGGATTGCAGGTAGAACTGGTAGCATTGGTAGGGAAAGGAACATAAATGAATGTGTGTGAAGAAACAGAGAACTGAAGACTTCTCTTTGCTTGTTCGTTCCTTTTGCACGTAATTAAAACCGCACATCGTTCAGTGACAATCTGCAGCTTATTTTATATCCTTACAAAACATAAATTTCATTTTACAAGCAATGACAATTAGTTCATCACGTAACTTCTGCACTTTATGTAACCAAAGCAATTACTTTCGATGCAAGTACAGATTACATGATCAAACATAAAAAACCTCTATAATTGTAGTTGTTATTTGTACCCAGTAGACCTTCTTGATCATGACATAAGGCTACAGTTTCCTGTTATTCTTGATAGCTGCGAAGGGGGTTTATGAACAACAGAAACACGATTGATATAACCTTGTCGAACTACTGAACTGATGTTTGATATGTTATTGTTTCGCCATCAGGGTACTGGGGCTCCAGATGCAATTTTGGTATCGAATTGTTATGCAAATTAGTTAAATAGATCAATTAATTACGCCTCTCCCGACTACACACACACCCACCATCCGGATGACGTCACGTGTTTTCGCCATCCTGCATGTATGTCAAGCTCCCTTCCCCCCTCAACTTCGCCCGCATCTGGTGGTCGTGCGGTAGCGTTCTCGCTTCCCACGGCCGGGTTCCCGGGTTCGATTCCCGGCGGGGTCAGGGATTTTCTCTGCCTCGTGATGGCTGGGTGTTGTGTGATGTCCTTAGGTTAGTTAGGTTTAAGTAGTTCTAAGTTCTAGGGGACTGATGACCTTAGATGTTAAGTCCCATAGTGCTCAGAGCCATTTGAACCCCTTCCCCTTCTACCCTATTGGCGTGACTTTCGAATTTTGGCGGGAATTCCGAATTTTCGATGCTATATTCAATTGTAAGTTCAGAGGGCGTAATATTAACGGAAATGGTTGATGGAAATTGTTTATAGAACAGGAATGGTTCGTAGAAATCGAAAAAAAAAGAAAATCATAGGATGGGAAATTGTGCTCTGAGAAGGATGTAACTGGCATTGCGTACGACAGGGATACTCTTGTTTAACTTCTGATCGCTTTGTATATTGCGATCGCAAGGTCATTAAGGTGCTCCATGGTGTGCTGCCCAGCGTGAGTACAACATTGGAGTGCCGGGAGATGAAAGGGCGTCGCGCCACGCGCGTTGGTAACTTTCTGCAGGCCTTAGATAACGTGTGTCGCTTGGCATGGTCCACGGCGATCTGCTAGGCATCCACGCCAAAGAGATGGTGGGGAGGCGCCATCCAGCGCTTGAAAACCGGCAGATGATTTTAATGTTCAACGCCGTTCTCAAGGCGTGCTTTGTTGGGCATCTACCACGAACAATACATTTGTTTTCGAAGGTTAGTGCCTTCCCCCTTAGCTACGTCCTGCCGAAAACCACATGTATTTCGAGGAATGCAGCTGACATTGGGCGTGCTACGCTATCTGTCTCAGAATGAACAAAATGGTTCAAATGGCTCTGAGCACTATGGGACTCAACTGCTGAGGTCATTAGTCCCCTAGAACTTAGAACTAGTTAAACCTAACTAACCTAAGGACATCACAAACATCCATGCCCGAGGCAGGATTCGAACCTGCGACCGTAACGGTCTTGCGGTTCCAGACTGCAGCGCCTTTAACCGCACGGCCACTTCGGCCGGCCCAGAATGAACAAAGGATGTTTTTCTAAAGATAGCAGATGCGTCCAACTTTCTGTCCACTTGCTGGCAAACGAAGGATGTTTTCAGAACTTTTTGTCCCCTACTGCACCCACCTGCACCAAGCCTGCTTGAAGAAGAAAAAGAAGGCGAAGTTAGCGTCCTCATCCCACAGCAGTACCCTGAATAACATGTATTTTGAGGGATGCACCTGATGTCTGAAGTATCAAGCTACATGTTTGCCTCAGGAGCAACAAAGAGTGTTTTTCTAAAGCTAGCAGCTGTGTCCAATATTCCAGCCACTTACCAGCAAAAAATGGTTATTTGTCTCAGAATATTTTTTCATCCTTTTTAGCTGCGTTCTGTTCCTCATATAAGTAAGAAAAGGAGGTTAATATACTTTCAACCACCTAGTTTCAACTGTTTTTCAAAATCACTGACTACACGTTTTCCCCATTCAAAATACGTGCACATCGATCGTTTTATATAGTTAATATCAGGATTTTTGGTAGGTTAACGAATAAGACAAGCAAATATTCTGGTACAGTGTCCTTATTAACTTTCGCACGTACATTTACAAACAGAAAGCAGCTCCTTCCTTATTTTTGTTGGGTGTTGTTTTAACAATGGCCAACTTAATTTTTAATTTACTTTTAAATCCACACCTGAGTTATCTATTCCTTTCTCCAGCCAGTATGTATCTACATGTTTCCAGAAAGCTACCTCTTTTACGGCTTTAACAAGTAGTTCTTTTCCTTCCGGCAGTTCTTCTACACGAGAGCATTCGGGAATTTTAACTTTTCCTCTTTTCTCCAGCATAACACTGTTGTCATAACACCCCACATCTTTCCGAGTGTAGACTCCCAATTCTTCTGCTACACATTCTTGTGGAATTTTGGTATAGAACTTGAAGTTTACATCTTTTGCCAACGAATTGTCATTAAAAGTTATTATTCCGTTGGTTTTAAGCTCTGCAAACGGTTGTTCTGTTGCTAAGTGTATGACAACGAGCCCACCACACTTCGATATAACGTAACCATTCTTTTTAAGGAGTTCAAAGGAGGAACTGAGTTTGATAAACAGATTTTCGTGTGTCCTTTAACATAGAAAACGTGCTTCAATCCACCGTTTTCGGCCAGTGCTCCAACATATGGTCACTTACCAATACTGTTTATAGTAAATGCTATTATCTTGTATTCCCAGTCGTAGCCAAATTTTTCCATACAGTATGTTTGAAGCCATATGTAAATCTGGCCTACACATCCGCAATAGATTCTTCCTTTTTCATTTGCAGCTTATATTCTTCCTTTATGGCAGCTACCTCCTCCGTATAGTCCAGTTTTCTTGTCTTTAGCCGCGCGGGATTAGCCGAGCGGTGTAAGGCGCTGCAGTCGTGGAGTGTACGGTTGGTCCCGGCGGAGGTTCGAGTCCTCCCTCGGGCACGGATGTGTGTGTTTGTGCTTAGGATAATTTAGGTTAAGTAGTGTGTAAGCTTAGGGACTGATGACCTTAGCAGTTAAGTCCCATAAGATTTCACACACATGTGAACATTTTCTTGTCTTTACTTCGACGTCCTCCATACCCAGTTTCCTTTTCTGTGCGCATGACACATTAACTGTACTTAAAGGTATAATTTCTTTAGTGGGGGATGGTTTAAGCGCGTTCAACATGTTAAATCTTTATCTTAGGGCTTGTCGTATACCACTGTCTATGTCAATCAGTCTTAATTCTGCAATATCTATATCGGACGGTATTGTGGAGAACGATGTTCTAGACTGAGAAAAATAACTTTTTCCTGCTTTAACATAACACTTCTGTATATTGCTTATGTTGTCTTTATAGGAGTCAGAACTACGAATATCCACGTAGTTTATAGTTAGACAATTAAAACTGTATGCAGATAGAAAGTAGCTGGTGAGCTTTTCTCGGTATTGAGTATCTGGAAGGCTTACTTATACACCGGTCAGTTTACGGGTATTCTTATTACCCCAGTACACAACAAGCATAACTTTACTAAAGACAACGCAACAGTTGTTCTGTAGTTTATCTGTTAATTGACGCCACGTGGAAGCATTTGGCTCACAGTAAAGTGGATCATATTGTAAACACTGGCTGTTGTCGTCTAGTATACGTAAACACTCCTGCACAGGGTCAAATACGCAATGCGTTCTGTAGTTGTATATTGTAGGCTCCAGCCTGGTAAAGCCATGCTGCTTAGTCAAGAAAGAACAGAGTTTCTCGTAGTCGCATGCCAAGACACTTTGTAAAATCTATAATGTAGTTATCAAAATTTCTGTTCGCCCCAGGACTTGTGATTTGACATATAAATTTGTTATATATCTTTATTCTACAGTTGAAGATTAACAATGTTAGCCAGTCTATTCCAATTGTATTATCGTTGTCCACAATCACATTGCTGTTTCGCTGGCGATCCCCTTCCATGCAGAGATTTTGGTTTGATATAAAGTAGTCGGACACCTCCATTTTATCGAAAATTCCGGCAAAGTGTTGCATTATGTGCACATCCAAAAGGTGATAGTCGTCTACACGTGGTTATTGCAATATTCCGGGAAGCTCTTTCATTAGAACACCCGTTTTAACGTCAGTTAATTCCACTTTGTATGGTGTAACCACAGGATTTTTGTATTTTCTAAAAATAATTTAAAGAGCTTCTTTGCCGATTTGTTCTCGTATATCCCTTGCTGTCACACTGTCGTTCCCGTGTAGGAGAAAAGCCATACATTTCCTTCTCTAAAGTTACAGACAGCCCTATTTGTAACTTTTCTCGGCAATCCACTTAATCACAGATTTTAACCACAATAATGTTGTTGGAAAATGGTCGTGTAATAGGTGTAAGCACATTTACATTCTTCTCACTAAGTGGTATACCATTTTCGGTGTAATTCATGTTGCCAACGTCAGCAGCCAGATTATCCAGGTTCTGCTGTAATAACCGCAAACCGGAGCTTTCGTCTGTTGGTCTCGTCTTCCTCCCTAAAAACTGAGGGATGTTGAGGAATTTGGAGGAATCCATGTTGACACTTTTAACTGTCACGGGACACTGATCAGTTGCGCTTGTCAATCCTTCTTTTATAGTCTAAAGATCCAAGATGGTGGCACTTTCTGTCACGTGATTTCTGGTCATACACTCTACATACCTCCTAGCCCAGTTGACCTGCTTTGTGTGCAAGGTGTCCGTGACAAGGAGGGAGGCTGCCCCTCGCAAGTACCACTGTAATGTATGGGATAGAACCAATGCATGTCCCGGAGTGTATGGTAATGCGCTGTACTTGGAAAATACTCTGAACTGTGTAGTACAGAGCAGTATCCACACAATAGAGTATGAGGCTTTACCGGCACATGGTTTCGGACAGGGTGGTATAGCGCAGTATTCGGACATCGGAGTATAGCGCTGTACTCGGACACAACTTTGGGAGGGGTGGTACAGTGCAATAGAGGGACGGAATAGTGCAGCGCTGTATCCGACCACGAGGCTAGGATGGTACTCGCGGTCCTCCGCCAGTCGCCTCGAGTTCAGCGGATTACGCTACGTCTGAGGTCACAGAGCGTAGAAGTAGATAAAGGGGGCCTTTCCCATGGCGAAGGACCGCAGGGTGTGTGCCCGAACCCGCCACCCCTTGCGTACGTACCGCGCCTAGTACAGCACTAGACTCGCAGCTGTTTTCTGTGTGTTTGCTTGTTCACTCACTTCCGCATATCGCCTTTCTATCGGGTTTGTTTTAGATTTGTCAAATTAGTTACAAGCCGTTCATTTTACAACTGCCAGCGCCAGAACACGGAATTAAACTTTGTTTACGTACAGATGGGCCCTAAGGCTTCCGACAATACTCGACAGTACGCGATTGTCGCACCTCACTCGTCGTTGTACAGTCACGCTATAGTCATAGTGCGTTACTACTTCTGCGTATTGTTAGCGTCTGCTGAAATGGGCAGTCACCGCGCAAATATATATACATTATCGAAGGTACGCTCAGATGGAAAAGTCTTGATAAATATCGTGGTTCAGATCTGCCGAGAAGAATAACGAAAAATTCCGTAGTTGTTCGAAGAGACTTCGGGATTGCAGGCTGTCGTCGTAAACTTCATTCCACGATATTTCAACTGGACATCTACCAATCATCTTCAGGTGAGCCATCGAAGACTGACGTCTTGGTCAGTGTTCGATGGCTCACCTGAAGATTACTGGCAGGTGTCCAGTTGAAATATCATGGAATGAAGCTTACGACGACAGGCTGCAATCCCGAAATCCTTTCGAACATTTAATTCGCTGGGAAAATTTTAAATTTCATAGTTCTGTAGTTTAAATAAAGGGAAAAAATAGAAAATTTCTGATTGACAGGGAGGACTTTGAGGCATGATGTGCAAGCTCGCTTTAAACAATGTCAGAATATAATAAAGGTCCGAAAAAACCTATAACTGTGATCTGAAGGTAAATTACAGTTATTAGATAGAAAAACAAGTTTTAATTTAATTTCGTACGCTTCTGTGTTGTAGAATGTACAGCAAAGTTATTAGACGCCCGCTTGGGTTATGGGATAGTAATACAAGTTTTTATTCACGTTTTCCTGTAGAAGGATATATTAAAGGAAAAAGTAATGTTTTCTCCTACTCGCACAGTTGCCTGATATCACGTACACTCAGGAACCGTATTACATTTTGATAGAGGGCATTTACATCGCTCGCGCGTCATCCGAAACAACAAGTAGCAGAAATCGTCAACAGCTCAGAGCACACTGGCCTGGAACGCAGCAGTAAAGTGAACGGGTTATACGCAAATGAGCGAATAAATGCATTATTACAGGTACACGTAACGTTGTGAACAAAATGATATAGGTAATGTTGTTTCGGGAAACCAGGCAGCGTAGACTGAAGCAACATACAGAGAGCGTCATGAGCTGATGACTCCCGGTGCTCAGAATTACAGAGGTTCCGCGCAGCCTCCACTGTTTCGTCCATTCGACGACAAAGTAGAAGAATGTCCCTTATATAAGTTGCAGCTGAAGCAGCAATTCTTAGCATACAACATTCACCTTGGTTTAGATTCTGCAGAAAATATTTTCCTCCTGTAGAGACGCAGATTTAGCCCTATGCTGATCTAGTGAACAAATGAATCTCTGATAGACCAACATGTGGCTGCTGCTAGCTATAAATTTTTCAGAACGCGTAGATAACCTAACCAGATCTATAAAGAAAGGCTAACAGGACTTACAGATATGACTAGAAGTGAGAAATCCAATTTTACTTGTGGAGCATATTTTGGGATTAAATGCTTGTTCAAAATGTAGGCCGGCCGATGTGGACGAGCGGTTCCAGGCGCTTCAGCCCGGTACCGCGCTACTGCTACAGTCACAGGTTCGAATCCTGCCTCGGGCATGGATGTGTGTGATGTCCTTCGGTTGGTTAGCTTTAAGTAGTGTAAGTTCTAGGGGACTGATGACCTCAGATGTTAAGTCCCATATTGTTCAGAGGCATTTGAACCATTTTTCCAAAATGTAGGATACAACAGAATTGGAGTAGAAGTCTTAAAACATCGCAACCCCGGTCTGGGCGAAGTACTAGAAGGAAATGACCCTCAGCAAGTACAAGACTTGGCGGAATTAGACTTTTAGGCGCCTGTAGTTGGAGCTGTGGACGCTAAGTGTTCTACGCGGACCCGCAAGTCGCCATCGGTTCCTGTTTCTGAGCGTCGTAAGCGCAAACACTTCGCCGCGCGACCGTGTAGGCACAGCAGTCCTCGAGAGATGAGGTAATGCTCTCAGCACTTCATAACGGACAGTCATAAACATTTCTATTTCCGCCAAGCACAATGCCGACACTGCCATAAAATCGGGCCCATGTAACAACTTTGCTACCAGAAGAACCATAAAGTGAATTCAGTTCCACGTAACTTCCAAATGGAGAAAATGGAAATAAAAGTGATCTTACAATCGTAAATCAAAGGTGCTCCTCGCAACAGAACGCAATTTAAAGGATAGAGTAATCGCTCGAAGCGCAAACATACAACTGCACAGCAAAAACTCTCATGTTGATACGTCCCCAAATAGCCTAGATTAAGGAAACAGTACCTATTTTCAGATTCAAAGGTATAACCGCAAATTGTTCATTAATTCACAATTTCTCAATGAAACTGGGAAATTTAAGCTACATGCTAGTGCTTCAGTTACTTTACTAAATCAGTAAACATACGAACAATTCGAGCGACGAAGCTTTCAGCAGTCAAATTTGCATGTCACAACTTATAATGACAAAAAATTCCTCTTCTGACGACGTGTTCACAACCAGAAAAATAAGAACATACAACAAGAGCAGTGACATTCAGTGTAGTTCAATTCAGCTTTAGTCCAAATACACGGAAGCGCAAAAGAAACTGTTATAGGCATGCCTATTCAAATACAGAGATATGTAAACTGGCAGAATACGGTGCTGTGGTCAGCAACGCCTATGTAAGACAACGAGTATCTGGTGCAGTTGCTAGATCGGTTACTGCTGCTACAATGGCAGGTTATCAAGATTTGAGTTTGAACGGTGGGTCACAGCATCTCCGAGGTAGTGATGAAGTGGGGAGTTTGCCGTACGACCATTTCACGAGTGTACCGTGAATATCAGGAAGCCGGTAAAACATCAGATCTCCGACATCACTCCGTCTGCAAAAAGATCCTGCAAGAACGAGACCGACGACCACTGAAGAGAATCATTCGGCGTGATAAAATTGCAACCTTTCGGCAAATTCCTGCAGATATCAATGCTGTGCCATCAAAAAGTGTCAGGGTGCGAACCATTCAACGAAACATCATCTATATGGGCTCTCGGAGCCGAAGGCACTCGTGTACCCTTGATGACTGCACGACGCAAAGGCTTACGTCTCGCCTGGGCCCGTCAACTCCGAGATTGGGCGGTTGATGACTGGAAACATGTTGCCTGGTCGGACGAGTCTCGTTTGAAGTTTTGTCGAGCGGATGGACTAGTATGCAGACAACCTCATGAATCCACGGACCCTATATATCAGCAGCAGACTGTTCAAGCTGTTGGAGGCTCTGTAAGGGTGAGCAGTCCAGACCTTCGTACAGATTAATGGACAGTCCTGCAGGATTCATGGTGTCAGTTCTTTCCAGCACTATTCATATATTAGTCGAGTACACGCCACGTCGTTTACATTACTTCTGCGTGGGCGCGGGGGCACTACAATATATTAGGCAGGTGTACCAGTTTCTTTGGCTCGTAAGTGTATATTTGGATTCCTTTGATCTGGGAATTCAAGATAATGCATTAATGTAAGTGCAATCAGTTCTCAGATATCACACTAGAACATCAACAAATAACGCGACAAATATCAACATCTACTCGATGGCACTCTGGAGTACACAAAGGATTTAAAAGGGCATATTGTACCTACAGCTAATGATAAACCTAAATAGTCCGGAGCAGATTCAGTACAATGTGCTATTCGCAATGAAGTAGCTACTGAACTCCAGCGACTGGAGGAAACTGACGTCCAGAAAACCATTTCAGTAAATCAATGGGCTCCTCCTCTGGTAATCTGTAGGAAGGCAAAATGAAAAATTACTCACTGTGCTGATTTCAAATCAACTGTAAGTGCTCAGTGACAGATTCTTTCCTGAACTGTAGCTGCTTGGTCTGGTCGACCTTCGACCGCAAAAGGTTGATCCTTACCCGGTTTCCACGACCGGTGTGAATGTGACGCCTGCGGCGAGGGTCTTGCTGTGGCGTGCGAGCAGTGTCGCTGGGCTGGGTCGACGGCGAGCTCTGGTGTGTGTGAAGTTTCTCGCCAAAGGATTTGACGTTGCGGCGGTGTGGCAGTCCCTGCTGTTGTTGTTGTCTCCATGGAACGTGGTCGAGGTGAAGAACCTGTGGTGTGGGCCCTCCACTTTGGCGGTAAGTTCATTTTCTTGCTACTTTTGCGATGCAGATTAGGGTTAAACGTAGAGCTTTCGTTTTGTAACCTTTAATGGCCACCACAGTTTGCTCTCTGCTAAGCTGCAATGACCTGAACGATCTGTAGCATATAGTTGATAACAGGATTAACATCTGAATTACCGTGTGGTGTGTTCACGCAGATGTGAGGTACACATTAAAAAATTTAGATTGGCCATTGAGATTGTATCTAATGTTGTGCAACCCTGAATTTAATTAAGAAATTTTTTTCGGTTGTGATGTTGTAACTTGCTCTATGTGTTATTTTAAACTGTTGTAGTTACTGTCAAACCTTCGCCCCCAGAAGGTGTATTGTGATGCTATATGCGGGTTATTGTGGGCCTGTATAAGGGGCGTGATACACGACGGCTGGATGTGGTAGGTTAGTTGCGTATGGAAAAATTGCATGTAGCGATTAAAATTGTGGGTGATCTGTCCTAGGCCTCAGCAGATCTTTATCTTATTTCATTCTTATTCTGTTGTACTTCAGGGTAAGTTTCTAAGCCGACTTAGTCATCTTAGTACGGTAGTGGCCCTGCCAGTGTATTGGCGAAGTTCAAATGCCGTTGTACTTATTGGAAATTTCGACGTCTCGTACTCCTGTGATAAACTGCACTGAATGGTTGTTGAAGCAGGTGGTACCACAGTCACGCCGCCACTACTTGGCTGCGTTTGCATTGTGGTAAATATGTTCTTTGTGAGCCGGGCGCTGAGACCAACCCATGGGTCGTATTTCGGTGGTGCGGTTTCCTCTTGGCAGTCCAGCCGTATGGGTGTGGTGCGTGGTGTGATAGCTTGTGCCCTTGATACTCCTGTTTCCTGCTTGCCGCATTTACGATTAGGTGCCGTAATTAAACTTTGTTTGTGTTTTAGGGGTGTCCTGTTTCCGTGAGCTGGGCTTTACTTGTAGCTGTTTTGAACTGTCCCTAATGGACCCCGATTCATTTCGAGGGTTTCCTAAGTTTAAGGTTGGAAGCCTGACTATTCAGAGCTGTAATTTTTATGAACCTTTGATGTCACTGCATTTTACTTCGCTTAGGGAGCTGTTTGTTTCTGAAAATTTAAATTAAATGAATGCCCTGTAAATTCTCACTATTCGATATAATTTGGGCTGATCATTCACTATCTTAAAATTTCTGTAAAATTCTACTTTGCAAGTCTCTGTTCTTTTACATCCGTCTCGTGACGACGAAAAATGAAATAGATGGTAATTAATATGCATAAATTATTGTTAACAGTAACAGCGCCTTCCCATTGGAAGTGCTTCAGTTTCTGCTTCCTTTAAATGTTTTTAGAGGACGTGACAACGAGTGTCTCGTTATGTACTAATTGTATAGACGATACGATAGTGTCTGGAAAGATACCGGAAGAATGGTTCGAATGGCTCTGAGCACTATGGGACTTAACATCTGTGGTCAAAAATCAAAATGGTTCAAATGGCTCTGAGCACTATGGGACTTAACATCTATGGTCATCAGTCCCCTAGAACTTAGAACTACTTAAACCTAACTAACCTAAGGACATCACACACATCCATGCCCGAGGCAGAATTCGAACCTGCGACCGTAGCAGTCGCGCGGCTCCGGACTGAGCGCCTAGAACCGCTACATCTGTGGTCATCAGTCGCCTAGACCTTAGAACTACTTAAACCTGACTAACGTAAGGACATCACACACATCCCTGCCCGAAGCAGCATTCGAACCTGCGACCGAAGCGGTCGCGCGGTTCCAGACTGTAACGATCGGACACTTCGGCCGGCGATATGGCCAAAACAAAATAACTATTATATTTTGACTAAAGTTCAGTCTTGATCACACCATTTATATTTTAATGATACAGGTAACCGGTTTCGGTTCTTTTTACAAAACCATCATCAGACCTATGGCTCCCTTAGGATGGTAGGCGGAGCTCTCCTCGCTGCTACGCAGCCATGAGTCTGATGATGATTTTGTAAAAAGAACCGAAACCGGTTACCTATATCATTAAAACATAAATGGTGTGATCAAGACTGAACTTTAGTCAAAATATAATAATTAATTGATCACTGTTTTCCAAAAATGTTTACCAAAATTGTACGAAATAACTATGTCTGTAACACAGCGGGATGGACAAACAAATTGTAAACGACAACTTTGCACGGCAACGCTTGCGCGGACAACCAGACAACGCCATGTCAAGAATTTAATCGGACGCGAGTGAACGGTTCTCAGCAACACATTCACGTATGTTTCACTGGTTACTTTTGGAACAGACGATGGCTAATCATCTGTCGACCCTTTCCGTAAATATTCTTTAGTCATTCCCGTGGCCTCTACAACCAGCGCTAGCATTGTCAGAGCACTCACTTCTGATTTCTGTCTCGAAGAATTAACTCATGTCTTCGTTTTGGACATTCAGCATGTCTGAATGGTTTTGTTCTTTCCTCAGTCGAATGACGAATCCGAACTTTTCTTTCGTTCTTTGAAGGCTGAAATGTCCACATTTTATGTTTCAAAGTTAAGAGAAAATGTATTCCATACTACTTGTCCAGCAATGTCCACTGCAGACATTTCAATGCATATTGTTCCATGGTCGTCCCCATCCCACTTTCATCCTTTTGCTGCATCTCCCAGAATGCTACTTCAAGGCGAAATTTTATATCGAAACTTTACAAAAATTACAGTCCTCTATCGAGTGTTCAACAGACCGCACAACTAGCAGTCAGGAATTGACATTCAGGTGACCGGCTGAGCTATGGAATTCAAAGCAGAACAGGCACACATCGATGATGCCAAAATGAACATTAGAATTCCTTTTACAGACACTGAAAGGCCACCAGTCCACCCCCTGTGTGGAGCCATTGCCGATCCCTGAGTCCGATCGGGAAGGTCACCCGAAGGCGACACGTCCGTCGAAGTCGACAATCGCCTTTCCAGTTGTTCAACAGAAGCTTCCGGAAATTTATAAGGCGCATGTCGGGACCCATTGCCACCCATCCAACTACATCAGTTCCACGACAGCACCAGCTTGCCCCACGACGTCACACGCATGCACACTGCATGACCTTGGTGTGATATCAGTTATTCAAAAACAGTCTTAATCGCATTTATTATTATACCGCCAACCGGTTTCAATCCGACGTAGGGGTCATCTTCTGGGCGTTTACACCATTGGTCGACTGCTGGTGGTGTCACTCCTGTCTACATAGCGGCCGTTATTGTATGATTGTGCCACTTCAGTTTCTTATGATGACTTGTTTGACATCAAAAATGGAAACGACACATTTTGGAAGCAGTCATACGTAGGAAGCAAGATTTCACTGGAGGGACAAAGGAAAGACGGTATCAAAAGAGGGGACTAGCACCAGCTAAGAAAGCTATCTGCTGTAAAAGCGCTCTGCTGATACTAGGTACTGACATGCAAGTGAGGTAGAAGTTGCTGACAATGGACGTTTGGAGCACAGCACTGAATGAACGTGAACAGCTGATCATACAAGATGAGAAGAAGAAGAAAGCGGAAGCTTTTGAATTACGGTGCTATACAGAAATTATTCGAAATGAAGAAGTGCTACAAGCAATAGCTGAGGATAAATGCCGACGAAATAAAATGGTTCAAATGGCTCTGAGCACTATGGGACTTTACTTCTGAGGTCATCAGTCCCCTAGAACTTAAAACTACTTAAACCTAACTAACCTCTCACAGTAGAGAGTATCATCTTCGACGCATCGTATATGCGCGCCGGCCAGATGTCTAGTAGCAGGAGTATGGACAGTGGACGGGCGGAAGATGGTGTATTAGTTATGATAGCCCATTCCTGTAACTAGCCGTGGCTCCACAAGGTGCTACCGTCTTCAACAACAGCAGCAGTTCCAGCAACACAGTGTCGTCATCGGCTCTGAGTTTCGTCGTATGCACTGCAGTGAGGTAAGACTCTTCGTTGGTAGAAAGTATTAACGGCTAACACAGCAGCACAACTGAATGTGATTTGATTGATAAAATTTATTTAAATAATAATCAGTTAAACTCAGGGCAATGGTGTCCTCATTGTCCCCAGACATTGTTACCAAGCAGGGTCCTTTTTTCCCTATATGCAAACCGAGTGTCACAAATTGATTAGTTACAGCCAGTTCACTGATGAATAATTTCACTTTTAAGAATTTTAGCCTTAGTCTACTTTCAATTTACTGTTGTGCAACAGAGCTTTCAGTATATGACTAAAGTAAAGCAATCTGATTTTTCAAGTTTGAGAATCAATCACTGCAAAAAATCCAAATCTAAAGAAATACACAACTTAAGAGTGCGGAAGTCCTATTTATTTTACATATAGCTTGGAGCACATGGCTGTTTGGTTTGGAACGTATTCTAGTGTTTAATTCTGTTGAAGTCAGTAAAAAAGGCTCAGTTGTTCAGATAATAATATGAAATCCAATTTGCAAAATAAGTAACGCCAAAGTAAAAAGTGCTTGCTTTTTTTTCTACATTTCTTTGATGACGCCATGTTGAGGTGACTGAAAGTTATTGTTCACGTAACGAAGTTCAATACTAACATAAAGTTTAATTACATATTTTCAAATCATTACCCGATTGTCTATTTCAAAATTTAATGCCAAACTTAACGGAAGAGTGACTTCACAGTTTTCTTTATCATTACATACTCACTTAAAATTAGTGTCAAAAAACGTGACAACCTTCGGTTGCCACGTCAGTGTTTAATAATACATGTTTTTCTTTCCAATCATCTTGTACAGGAGTTTGGATGTAAATTGCCCTAGTGGTATGGCGACTGTTAATTATTTCCTTTTCGTTCATTAGTGTAACTTTTGGATTCATGATCAGCGGTACTCCGTTTCTGTCCAGTGCTGTTCGTGAGTGAAGGCACAAAATATCTTTCAACTTCCAAATTATAGGCCTGTTCGGTTTAATTACCTTTATTTTTAATAGACTTTCCATCAGAAGGGTTTGTTGTATACTTTCCTCCTACTTATCGGTATCACGTCTTCGGGAAAAATAGCCTTATTCAATTAGAAAACATCCATTAGGCATACACGCGATCCACGGTCATATTTTATATCGCAAGCAGGATATTCCGATTAGTAAGAGGGAGGTTACAAGCGTAAAGGGGTGAGTCATGATGTAAGGTAAATAACTCAGGGGACAGGGTCTGTTTTTGGAATGGTACAAGTTTGGTGAGGCTGGGTGAAAGAAAGAAGAAAGATCACTAAATGGGCGCTTTTGTTCAACAGGAGAAGGTTTAGGACCCATGTGGAGGAACCGAAACGTCTAGCACAAGAGAACCCTTTTTAACATTCAGACGACATTTATGATTCCTCGTGGGCTGAAACCTAGTCACTACGCAACAACGGCTGCCTCAGAGGAGGAGGATATGAAGATGATCTGACAATATTTGTCAATGACGGACGTCGCTCCTTACCTTCTCTCAAAACGCCAGCTTACAGTCGCCGCGTGAGTTCAAGTACATCGACAGCAGTTATAATGCATTTCCGAAAAAAAATCTACACCTGGAAAGACTACGTCTATTTTAAGCCGAAGACAGCGTATGCCACCTATGGGATAATAGATGTACTGATAATAGTTTCAACGTCGTCCGCCAACAGATAGCACAGTGGCAGAGCTACCAGACCGCTATCTGTGTCTACCCATTAATAGGGAATGCTCATAGCTAGAAGGTTTAAGGTTTAGTGTGGTAGGATAATGTGTATCAACCATGCCACGAGAGGCACACTTGCTTCCAACAGCCAACTGAGCAAAACTGATTGGTGTCAAATTGTGACCTTCAGAGTGGTGGTACGGATCTTTCGAAGAATTGCCACACAGGTTGGAGGTGCTAAGTCAGATGTCAACAATGTCGATATCAGCGGTCACGTGAACATTCTCACAGCTGTAGACGAGGTTCTGGACGTCCGCATTGCGCAGACACACGCCAGGATCGTCGTATTGTAAACGCAGCAGTGGCAGATTGTACAGCTACCACAACACAGATAGAGTGCTTATGAGTGCAGAAGTGTCAACACAAACTGCTGCTAACCAGTTATTAGCACTGGGAGTACGGCCACGCACACCCCTAGTCTGTCTTCCATTCACGCCACGGCACCACGTCCACTACTTAACTGGTGCCGACAGCGAATCACTTGGAAGATAGAATGGTGCCCTGTGGTCTTCGGCGTTGAAAGCATATTCTTCCTGCACATAGGTGACCATCGTTGCGTTGACCTGGCGAGCACTGTCACGTAGAGTGTAGATCTCCAAGACACACTAGCCTCACCACAGGCCTTAAAGTTTGATGTACACTAAATCACAACTCTCATTCACCGCCGGCCGCTGTGACCGAGCGGCTCTAGGAGTTTCAGTCGGGAACCGCGCTGCTGCTACGATCGCAGGTTTGAATTCCACCTCGGGCATTGATGTGTGTGATGTCCTAAGGTAGTTACGTTTAAGTAGTTCTAAGTCTAGGGGACTGATGACCTCAGATGTTTAGGCCCATAGTGTTCAGAGCCATTTGAACCATTTCTCATTCACCTTTCATGGTTCTGAAGGAGACACTAACCATCGGTCGGTCCGTGTAGAATGTTGTTGGATCCGTTCTTTTGCCGTTCTTGCTACAGGAAGGTGATATGTTGCTCTGACAGGATAATACTTGGCCACACGCTAAAATATATTTTTCAAGTTCTGGATCCTACTTACAGAGCAGTGCCTCTTTAATAAGTATATTAATAAAATAAGTCAACAACAACTAACAGTTTTTCTTTTACTTTTTCAGGGATTGGTATGAAGTTCCCCTCCTGCTTCCCACTCCTTTGGTAACACTCATTATTGAAAATACGTTGGTATTGAAAGGGATAACAACGACCAGCACCATGAGTCGACCTGTAAAGGGGTTCTTATAATTACCACTAACATGTTTATTGAATATGTGGCCGAACGTACACTATAGGACAGAGTGCCGTTCAGCACTACCAATTTCTAGCCTCCGCTTCTCAGGGGGAAGTGCCGAACAACCTACTCAGTCCACAGGGCAGAAAAGCAAGCTGCGCAGATTGATGTTCGACAAGGCTAATTGGACGGTGTGCACCGAATCTTCTCACGAAATTCCAGTCACCGACTTTCTCGGCCGAATGCAAAAATATTTTGTTGACACCTAGGGAGAAACGATCACCACGACAGAATGAGGAAATCAGAACTCGTACGGAGAGATATAGGTGGTCGTTCTTTCCGCGCGCTGTACGAGATTGCAGTAATACAGAATTGCGAAGATGGTTCGATGAACCCTCTGGCGGGCACTTAAATATGATTTGCAGAGCATCGATGTAGATGTAGATACTTGAATATTGCTGAAGATGATTGTTTGTATAATTTGTAGTCAAATTAAGATTTGGTGTTGCCTTCATCATGGTTAGTAAGTTTATTAGGTCTATGTCATTTGGTGAAATTGTCAAGTGTAAATCATTGGTTTCAGATTTTACTCTTTTAGTCTGTAATTGTATCCTGTACCTGAATATTTTATTACAATGCGCTGTTATCATTGGGCCTTTATCGTTTGTTGCACATGTTACGAATCATTTAGGATTTAAATTGTTAACTGTACCTGCTCATAACAATTTTTTGTCACCTTTCCGTTGAATCATACAGTAATTGGGCCTTAAGCCAATTTTGCAGTTGCCAAAGTTTGTTATTTGGTTTCCTTTACTTGCGATTACCTATTTATCAGCAATTTCGTTTGTGTTTGCTCGTTCATCAATGCGTCATTCAAAATATACTTGTTATTTGCCACTGAGATATTTATGTGATTGTTTTTGTTTTAAAACCTTTTAAACTACTCACTATTGTGATCCTCTTATTGGTGCAGATTTTATTGTATGATTTTAATGCTCCCTACCGCTTCACTGCTGTCGAACTTGGTACAAATTCAACAAAAGCGTAAATTCTCAGCCTACAAAGTACCAGTATGAATGCGAAAAGTGGGGCTGTTGAGACGAAACACTGCACACCGTGCCAGCTCTAAGGTATCTGCAGTGCTCACATTAAATCATGCCTATCCAAGGAGGTGCACTTCTATTTGGGAAAACATTTGGCTTCCCAACTCCGTGAGGACTGACTTATGAAACATTCTAATCAAACGTATCAACCTGTAGGTACCGTGTGGTCAAGACCCAAGCTAGCATTCATTAGTCTAAGTAATGACCTGTTGAAAGCCTAGAAGGTAGTTGTATCCGAGCTATTCGTCTGAATAAGGGTATCCTTTTCACATCCATTGCGGTATAGAAAGGGTATCAGGCGTCGTCAAATCGGTAGAAGCATTAAAAATGACACGTCCTAATTCAGATCCTACACATCTGAAAAGTGCTCTGACACACACGTAAATTAATTTTACAACTGCTATAACACAAGGTGATTCATAACTCGAACAGAAATAGCAATCTACATCTGCAAATCTGAAACTGATACTACATGATTACTCTGGAATCCAGAATTAAGTGCCCGTTACAGGGTTCATGGAGCCACCTTCAAGTTACTTATCTTCTATTCCACTATCGAACAGCGGAACGAACACAGAAATCGTTCCATGCGAGCTCTTTGGACTACAAGCACGACAACGCTTGTAACTGAAAGGTAAGGCCTAACGATGAGCAGTTCATTCTTGTGAAGGGTCTCTCGCGCCGCTTGTACTCCGGAAGAGGCGCATTCATACTATCCATTTAGCGGTAATTGCGCTCTCGAGAGGAGGAGGAGCAATGCTCGCCTATTAGAACACGGTTAATTACTGTGTTATGTAGTGCCCGCCTTGCGCCGCTCACCGTTGTTTAATTAAATCGCGGACGCAGGCAGAGGGACGATGTCGTGAATCTGGGCACTCCAGCCGCCTTCATTACGAGCGACGCCCACCCTGTTGCGAGTCATTAGCGAGGCGGGATCCTTGTACGAGGCTCAGACTGCCCGCGACACGTGCGGCGAGAAATCCTCATAGGAGGAATGCGGCGCTCCGTCTGGCTCTTTGTGTGACTTACTCATTTGACAGGTAGGAACGCGCTGGGCACTTCCCACGCTACGGCCTGTCTTAGCTGATAGGTCGAAGAAAGAGACACCTGGTTACCACCACTCAGGAATCATGACCACGCAACTAAATCCGTGGCGATTTTCCGCGTAAATGGAAAAGCGCGCATAGCCCCAGCACGTTGACATTGTTGTTATGTACATCTCCAGGTTTCAAAATGGGTCATAGAATCAAGGCTTCTCTCGATGGAAATGGACAGCGTTTTACAAATTGGTAAAATCACAGAGAAAGAACTCGATGCTCACTTGAACGTAACGTGCAAAAGTGGAGATTTGTTTTTAAGAGTGATTGACAGCCACCAGCCACTGCATCAATCGTTGACCCTCTGCAAGACTTCGTGGACTTCAGCACACTCGTCTGGCGTAGCATTCTCCTCATACGCAACAGCAACGGCTGCGAAAAGCCTGACAGACTTTCCGACATTCCAGATACCTGATATTTCATTCCTATGCCGTTACACGTAGCTATAACTTCTAACTACGCTTTCTGACTTAAACGCTATTCTTTCAGCTCACTTTCCAATGATAAGATCCTTAAATTCCTCATTCCCGAGGTAACCGTATGATCGCTAAGTCATGTATGCGAACTGATCAAACCTGCAAAATTTGAAAAAATCCGTTACGCGGTATTGTTTCTCCGGCAACGTTCTGTATCATTTACAGATTTAGTAAAAGCTTTGAACTCTGTTGACTGTGCAAGGGCCATGTACCTCTACACACAATATCATTTAATTTGACATTATTTATTCTTCTATACAGAGTGTGGTTGGCTATCGATGATAGGTACCTCATAGCAGGTCAAATAATGTCCAGCTGTTGAAAAAATAATAAAGCTATATCGCTGAGGCTACAGAGGGAAAGTGACGCAGCTAGCCGCACTCCTAATATTCTATTTTAGAGATAGACCGAAATGAGAAATCTGTTCTGGAGAACCAAAACGAATCGAATACACACGCGAGATGTGACAAACGAGAACGCTGGCGAGTAAAGCGCACAGCAGACATTTTTTTCCCCACCTCACGTGCTTGCATCCGTATATACACTTACAAGTAAAAGAATTAGTGTCGAAGGCAATATATCTTTCGTGTTCAGAATTATGTGTTTGCATAGTGATTAAGCCAGCTTCACCATCAAAATTATGTAGTGCACCAAAAGGTGGTGCAGAAATAAGTCTTTCATTTTAGTTCTATATGAAAGATTTTAAAATGTTCTGCTCGTTTGTAAATATTTTCATAGCAATCTCTTCGACTAAATGCATGTACTTTGTCAGTTGGTCTAGAGATCCTGAAGCTGTGTGTTACACAATAATATTGGTCGTTTTCCACACGTAATCCTTTTTCTACTGCCACCGCAGGTCCTCGCCCCAAACACCGGGCGATTATAATTAAAGTGCAGCTACTCAGGAACGTCTAGTGTGGCTGTAATTACCGTATAGCAGCGAACCCTGCTAATGCGTTAATGGCGAACCGATTTACGCTGGAAAACAAATTAGTTTCAGTTGTGACCACCAGGTGGTAATCTGTTTATATGATGGTATGACATCCACTCCATCATGTGACAAGCCATAATGTTAGTGAAAAATACGGTTATCGAGAAGAGAGACCACGCACTGTTACTGACGTCATTTTGCATAAACGACAGCAAGTACAGTGCTGTATTGAGAGAGCATCGCCACTGAACCGTCTGAGGAGAGACCCGATGTCATGAAATTGTTTAAAGATGATAATGAAATTCTAAAACACGGGTGAGCTCGGTGTGACACCTGGAAGTGGAAGGAAGCCTATACTGGTGAAAATTACTGACGAGGTTGCTGTCGCGTTAAAAGACAGTGCAGCACGTGCTCCAGGTAGTCCTAGTGCTCATGCAGTGTCACGACAATTTTACGTCCGATGGTCTGTTTTACGCTGGTACCCGTACAGGAAAGATCCAAGCGGTGCAGCAACTGAAGGCTCATGATCCGCAGCTACTTTCTGAACCTGCTCTTCGCTTTTTGGCGTGATGACTTGGGACCGGGAAATATTCTGTGGAGTGATGAGGCACAGTTTATTCTACAACGTGCAGTGTATACACAGAATTTCCGAATTTGAAGTACTGTTAAACGGTGCGTTGTGTACGAAGAACCAATCCGCTCACCGTATGTAAGTGCATGGTGTGGTTCACATGCACCTTTATACTCGGCCGGTTTTTGTTTGAAGAGAATACACGTAGAAGGCCGGTCAGGTGTACAGTGACGTCAGCATGTTATCGAGATCCCATTGTACAGCATGTGATTCCTGCTTTGGAAGAGCGTGACCGTGTGGAAACCACTGTTTTCATACAAGTTGAGGAAATACTTCATGTATAGGATCGGCTTAATGCAGACTTTCTCAGACTTGCTATATTCAGAGGTTTCTCCAGATACGTGGCCTCCGAGATCACCTGACCTGAAACTATGTGACACTGGCTCTGAGCGTATCTAAAAGATCGCGTTCACTAGGGACACGTTCGCTCTGTCTGATCTGAAGGCCAGTATACAGGAGCATGTTGCTCACATTACATACGGACTGCTGCGAACAACTGTTCATCATGTCGTTTTAATGATCTCGTCGACGTCTCTGGCGGTCATGTTGGATAAATTGTATAAGTGGCAGCTAATAATAAAATAAAAATTATGTATTTCTCACTTACTTGACCAGTTCTGCCTAAGTCCCGTGGAAAAATTTATATACTTGTTTCTCACCTGCACAGCGCTGGATTTGTACCTGGTAGCCAAAAGTGGAACAAGTAATTTTTCCAGTGTAAATCGGTCCCGCATTAACGACATAGAATACCCGCCAAATTCAGCTACCACAGAATAATTACAGCCTGCACTGGACTTCTATGAGTAGCTGTACTTCAATTACAACCACCCAGTACGTGTTGCAGGACAGTAGTAAGTACTTCTATTCAGATGGTACGTAGTAAGTTTGAAATTACTCCAAGGCTTGCAGAAATGTGGAGAAATATACTGCCGCATATTTTGATTTTGCTCAATATTGAATTATTACAAATCATAATTACACAATAGATGATGAACGTCAACAAAAGTAAAAGAAGGGTAATGGAGTGAAATGGAATTAAATCAGGCGATGCTGCGATTAGAAAATGAGACACCAAGGGCAGTAGTTCTGTTACATGAACAGCAAAAAAAGAAGAAAAAAAAGCTTTGATGGCTGAAGTAGAGAGGAACTAAAATGCAGACTAGCAATAGCAAGGTAATCATTTCTGAAAATAAGGAATTTATTGGAATGTAACATAAATTTAAATGTTCGGTGGTCTTTTCTGAAGGTATTTGCTTTGTGTGTAGCTTAGTACGGAAGTGAAATATGGACGATAAGTAGCTCAGACAAGATTAGAATAGAAGTTTCGGAAGTTTGGTATTAATGAAAAATTCCGAAAATTGAATGAATAGATCGAATAACAAATAACTGAACTGAACTGAGGAAAAAAGAAATTTATGCCACAAATCCAAGCAAAGAAGGGACAGTTTGGTAGGACACATCGTGAGACATCAGAAAAGAGTCACTTCGATACTGGAAGGAATTGTGGAAAAGGGGGAAGGGGGGATGGAGAGTAAACTTTTAGAGAAAGACCAAGTCTTGATTACAGTAGGCAGATCCAAATACACTGCGTCACTCGATTAAAGTATCACTTTTTCGTAACGCTGTACTTGTCACGCCGGCCGCTGTGGCTGAGCGGTTCTAGGCTCTTCAATCCGGAACCACGCTGCTGCTACGGTCGCAGGTTCGAATCCTGCCTCGGGCATGAATGTGTGTGATGTCCTTAAATTAGTTAGGTTTAAGTAGTTCTAAGTTTAGGGGACTGATGACCTCAGATGTTAAGTCCCATAGTGCTTAGAGCCATTTTGAACTTGTCATCTGCTGCGACGCAGATTTTCGAAATCTGGCTCAAAGTTGGCTACAACCCTCCTGTGTAACGGTGCAAAAGCGTGGTGCCCTACTACGTCGCACACTGGCTCCGCGACGCTCCAAACAGCAAGGTGTCGACACATGCGGAGAAAAGGCCACAGCTCAAAAATTCATGTGAGCTGCGAGGTGGGTTAATGGTTCACATTGGTACCAAATTTCACCGCAATTCTACCCAACCTACAGCGGACGTGTAACACCATGAGAAGTACAGCAAATGCCATCGTACTCGTACTTTACCGCTTTTTTTGACGTCTCTGCGATGGAAGTTAGAACCGCTACGCCCAACGTTGTAATCAAACGATTTTCTTATGGGGGGCCCAGGAAAACATTGAAAGACGTCGCCACTCAAAGTCGACACGAAGAGGCCTCGGGGTGAGAATAGTGGCGGGAGTGGGGGGGGGGGGGGGGGCGGGGAAGGGTGTAGTGGCATAAAGGCCTCAATGTAACTACCTCTTCCCTTGGGGCGTTGATTCTGACACTTTTTCGCCGTCAAAAAAGAGAGTTCGCATTGCGATGAGGACGAGAAGATCTTGAAATCTTCGACACTGCTGAAACCCTCGGACTTTCAGCCATTCTCTAAGGACATTGTGAGGCTTCATCCCCGCTGCACGTGATAGCATATTTTTGGAGCGCAACGGTACCGCAACTTTTTGCCTTGTGTATAGTTTGAAACCACCAGCAGCAGTAGTAGTAGTAGTAGTAGTAGTAGTAGCATGGTATTCTGCCTTACGGCAGATCTTGTCATGGGTTAAGCCTCTTCCACTTCTGTCTGTCCATAGCTAGTCTTTTCATTTGTGAATGTTTGCCTCCTTTGATATTGTCCAGCATTTAATATCTTCGTTTTCCTCTTCCGCTTTTTCCCTCCACTATTCCTTCTATCCCTTCCTTCAATAAACAGTCCCTCCTCAATTTCCAATCCAGTTCCGTTTTCTCTTTCTGATGACTTTCAGTATGTTTCTTTCTTCTCCAACTTTTCTTAATACTTCTTCATTCCTTGCTCGATCTTTTCATTTCACTTTTTCCATTCTTCTTTCATCTTCCTTCCTCAATGTCTAAGTCTCTGCACCATATAATGCAACGCTCCAGATGTAGCATTTGGCAAGTCTTTTCCTCATATCTTTGTTTAGTGGCCCACAAAGTAATTTTTGTTTCCTCTTGAATCCTTCTTTTGTCACTGCAATTCTTCTCCTAATTTCTGTTGAGCAATACATATCATCCATTCTTACGCTTCCCAAATAATTGAAGTTATTCACTTGCTCTATTTCCTCTTCCCCTATTTTCATATGGATTTTCTCCCCTTTCGTCCAGTTACCATGCTTTTCGTTTTCTTCTTGTTAATCTTCATTCCATATTCTTCTAATTTTGTGTTTACATCATCTAACATTTGTTCCATCTCTGTTGCACTCTCTGCCATCACAACCACGTCGTCTGCAAATCTTATACACTCCACTCTCCGACCCCCTATATATAGAACACTATCAACCATTAAAAACCATTCGGTGAAATTTGAACGTGATCGGAACCATGAAATGGTACTTACAGTTCAACAGTCCTGTTCCCCGCCTCTTGAGGCGTAAGGAGGCTAGAGTGGAACATTAACATGTGCGTGAAGAAAATGAGCAAGGGTCTCTCTAAGAGCCCTCAGTTCAGGAAGGCCCCCGGTGCCACTCATACGACTGTATCGAGACACTGCAATTTATACAGAGTGTTACAAAAAGGTACGGCCAAACTTTCAGGAAACATTCCTCACTCACAAAGAAAGAAAATATGTTATGTGGACATGTGTCCGGAAACGCTTACTTTCCATGTTAGAGCTCACTTTATTACTTCTCTTCAAAACACATTAATCATGGAATGGAAACACACAGCAACAGAACGTACCAGCGTGACTTCAAACACTTTGTTACAGGAAATGTTCAAAATGTCCTCCGTTATCGAGGATACATGCATCCACCCTCCGTCGCATAAAATCCCTGATGCGCTGATGCAGCCCTGGAGAATGGCGTATTGTATCACAGTCGTCCACAATACGAGCACGAAGAGTCTCTACATTTGGTACCGGGGTTGCGTACACGAGTTTTCAAATGCCTCCATAAATGAAAGTCAAGAGGGTTGAGGTCACGAGAGCGTGGAGGCCATGGAATTGGTTTGCCTCTACCAATCCATCGGTCACCGAATCTGTTGTTGAGAAGCGTACGAACACTTCGACTGAAATGTGCAGGAGCTCCATCGTGCATGAACCACATGTTGTGTCGTACTTGTAAAGGCACATGTTCTAGCAGCACAGGTAGAGTATCCCGTATGAAATCATGATAACGTGCTCCATTGAGCGTAGGTGGAAGAACATGGGGTCCAATCAAGACATCACCAACAATGCCTGTCCAAACGTTCACAGAAAATCTGTATTGATGACGTGATTGCACAATTTCGTACGAATTCCCGTCAGCCCACACTTGTTGATTGTGAAAATTTACAATTTGATCACTTTGGAGTACATACTGACGAAACTAAAATGAGCCCTAACATGGAAATTAAGTGTTTCCGGACACATGTCCACATAACATCTTTTCTTTATTTGTGTGCGAGGAATGTTTCCTGAAAGTTTGGCCGTGCCTTTTTGTAACACCCTGTATGTCAAAGACTCAATTCATTCTGGTGGCTGCTGTAGCACCCGAAGATAGGCATTCGGCACAAAAGGAAAGTCGAAATGGTTGCCTAACCCTCGGGCGCTGGAGTTTGGTTTTGAAATGCCTGAAGATACATTTCTAACGTACTCAACAAAGGAGCGCATCTGGCACCGAAGGCGTTGCCAAAATGGTGGAGGGGGGGGGAGGAGGAGGGGGGGAAGGGTCTTTGATATATTCTTTGACGTTCTATTCACACACATGTTAATGTTGCACTCCTATGTCATCTCAACCCAAGAGGGTTCGAAAAGCATTTTTGGATCACGTTCAGATTTCGTCGAATGGTTTTAAACAGTCAGTAGTGGTTCTACGTACACACGAGAGCGAGAAATGCGGTCGTGCTGCACTCTAAAAGGGTGCGATCACGTTCGATGAGCTGCAGCCCCAGAATGTCAAGGTTGTCGAGAACATCTTCCTGTTTCTGCTAACTATATCTTCCTGTTGCTGCTAACTGTCGCTAAATGGGTGAAAATCAACGCCCAGAGAAGATATCATTTATGTCACCCACAAAGACCTTTTCATATAGATTCTTAGCGGCGGTACGTCTGAAACGTTTACTTCGGTCACGTGATTTCAAGTCTGGGTGCCACGGTCTAGACCTCCATCGCTGTGGCCTCGGAAGAAGGGGTGAAACGTAGGTAAGGAGGACTGCGACACCTTCTTACTGTGTGACACGTCCACGGTGGCATTCGGCAGGATTCTGGTGAAAGTTCATGGCAATGTGACATCATTTACCCGTTGATACAGCTTACATGTATTTTCGAATTGTGGCTTTTTTTTTCCTCATATCTCGACACCTTGCTGTCTGGAGCATCGCCGACCAGAGGGTGACGTCCCAGAGCACCACTCTTTCGCAACTACACAGAGGAGTGTTGCAGGCATCTTCGAGCCAAATTTCAACCTTATGTGTCGCAACGGGAGGTAATTACGGGGTTTCGAAGTAGTGATCCTCTAATTCTATCGGGCAGTATATGATGGCTGCTTTACAGATTACGGGCTATATAAATCTGGGACATCGAAAGATGTTTCTCCTTTGAGACTTCACACAGGACTGTGTTTATTGTGTCGCTGTATTGAGAACCCTTATTCGTTCTAAAAGACAATATGCCACGATTCCTGTGTCGAGAGTTGTTGGGGCTCCTACTGCCGGCGCGCCTCCTTTATCTGATACGTAAAGGGAATCCACAGCAACAGCCGCCGTGGTGAGAGTCGGTGCTGCTTTACATGTCGTCACATTGTTCGAGTGGGTAATTATGTTGCTGTACACAAGTCAATTTGCTGACTAAACGTACGTCGCGTGACTCTGCTACTCTACGAACGAATGACAGAGCGAACAATGTGTGTGCCTCGTGGGGTCTACTCACCGTGACTGTTGAGTGTGGTCCTCCAGAGCTCATAGACTCCGTATTCACAAGACAGTCGAGGAATCACGAGCAAAGCGAGCAGCAATATCGGCGAACCACAAGAGGCAGCCTCCATTGGCCGTCGAGTTCCGATATTTGCTGATAGAAGCTTTTCCTTGTAACACGACCTGCTCACGAACAACCGACATTAGCAGCGATTTATGAACGATAAACACACTGCGTAACCTGCCTTTATAATTAAATTATAAGTGCCATTACTCGTAACTGGTTTTTCCAGTTGCGCTGAAATGCTGATCACTCGCACATGCCAACGCACAGCGTGATTCTTGTTAAGGTATTGATGACGGTGAGAAAAATAATTTAACGTAAGACAAATCGTGCATCAAATGTCCGGAGGTACCCCAAAAGAGAGTGACAAATGTTGAACATATGACGTCACCAGATAGCTCGGCGCAGATGCAGTGGCTGGGCTTGTTGGTCCTACCCTCGCCGGTAGGGGACAGTGCCGCAAACCGCTCCGCTACGCTATCTCTTTATATGTTGTAAACGTACATGTTATGAAATTATTGGCCGGCCGGTGTGGCCGAGCGGTTCTAGGCGCTACAGTCTGGAACCGCGTGACCGCTTTGGTCGCAGGTTCGATTCCTGCCTCGGGCATGTATGTGTGTGATGTCCTTAGGTTAGTTAGGTTTAAGTAGTTCTAAGTCTAGGGGACTGATAACCTCAGATGTTAAGTCCCATAGTGCTCAGAGCCATTTTTTTGAGATTATTGCCCTCACCGTTACGAATCTGAACTGTTTTTATTTTGTGTTTCTTCCTTTCTTTGTCCAGACAGTATATAGTCAAGAAAATTTAAGTCATTTACTGGTAATGACGCAGTCTTATTCTCATTTACTTGCGATGGAAAACGGTCGGCTTTTTTTTTGCACTGTGCTTTGTAATAAACCAGCGGAGGTCAGGAGACCGACAAATAAAATAATAACTTAAGACCTCAATGCAAACACATAACTGTCTCACGCAATAAAAAAAATACTGCCTGACAGACGCATGACTCGAAACCTGAGCCGTATGCGATAAAGTCGCTCATGCAGGCACGGAGCCATACCGACGTGAATACTTGGGTTGGGACGATCAAGTGCAACGGACCAATGAGCTCATCCGTCGCACGTGCAGCAAGGTATGTCATCTAGTTACGTCACATTTTCAGTACTTGTCATCCACGTTTCCTGTATTTCACGGCATTTGCGGCCCCACGTGCCCTATATTGAATTCCTTGTTTCAGGGTCATCTTTGTAACTTCGGGAGTTTTTAAACGTTAGTAAGGATCACCCTGTGCGGCACACTTAACATCAGTTCGACTTTCCTTGCTTGCTGCCTGCATGGTGTTACAAATTCATTGGCCAGCAACGTACATGGCAACAACTTCGAAGATATACCAGTTGTCTTTAACATTCCCTTATGAGGAGAGATCTCCGTCAGCAGTCTGATCAATAAAGCCATTAGTACATGTGAAAGCAGTCTGAAACAAAGAGCAAAGTCACGTACATAGCCAGTTTAAAAATAACAAGCACGGCCATAATGAGCTACTAATGTAATTTGGGCTGAGGACTGACGACCGTAATGCACGACACATAGAGTACTTTTTTACCCATTTATCCCCCGTTGCGTGTTACGTAATTTTGTGCCACGCCGGAACATGCAAGACTGCACCCATTAAAAAGCACTTACCGCAAGGGGTGATAGCTAAAGTATTTTTATCATTGCGCTGATAATCGCGTGCCGTGCTGAAACATAATCGTTACGAGAACACTCTGGTTAAAGAAGAGGAGGGTGTACAAGCCCTCAATATTCAGTCTATGAAACAATGTTAGCAACAATGTCAAAAACCGTGTGTCAGCGGAAGACACTAATGTTCATGTGACCACCCATATCTGTGTGTGTGTGTGTGTGTGTGTGTGTGTGTGTGTGTGTGTGTAAGCAGTAAGCAGGTAAGAATTGAAACTTTCTGGCAGATTAAAACTGTGTGCCGGAACGAGATGCTACATCGGGACCTTTGCCTCTCGCGGCCAAGTGCTCTACCATCTGAGCTACGCAAGCACGACTCACAACCCGTCCTCACAGCTTCACTTCTGCCAGTACCTGGTCTCCTACCTTCCAAACTTCACAGAAGTTCGCAGAAGAGCTTCTGTGAATTTTAGAAGGTAAGAGACGAGGTACTGGCAGAACTGAAGCTGTGAGGACGGGTCGTGGGTCGTGCTTGGATAACTCAGATGGTAGAGCAGTTATCCGCAAAAGGCAAAGGTCCCGAGTTCGAGTCTCGGTCCGGCACACAGTTTTAATCTGTCAGAAAGTTTCATATCAGCGCACACTCCGCTGCAGAGTGAAAATCTCATTCAGGTAAGAGTAAGTTCCAAGATAACAATCAACAAGAGAAAAATAAGATATAGAACTAACCACTTCTTTGACACCCATTGTCATTAGCTAGAAGTGCTATACAATGTTTCATTTGACATTTATCTGCAAAGTGTGCAGCTGTGTTTGGTACCTGGGTGGTACGGATGTCAGCGTAAGTTAATCCTGAGATTATAGCCAGGATAGGGGATATAGAGGATAAAAATTCGTCACTGGACCATGATTTAAATGAATCCCGTGCTGGACAGTGGAATATGCTTTCCATAGGTAATCGAGTAAATTTTTCTTTGTCATATGGTATAGAACTGATACCCTACCAAGAGTGACGACAACATCCGGTGAAAATGGCAATAAGTACTTTTGTAAAGGCAAGCGAAGGCAGTCGGTGCGAAAGGAAATACAAAGCAAACGAGAAATTCATTAAAGTGTAGTGCAGATAGGATTTAAGAAGTGATGCCTGGTGGTTTTCACTCCTGGGACTAAGAGAATCAGACACTGAACGGGAAGAACTAAGGTGCGACGTGCGGGAGATGAGGCCTCCCTATGCATTCTCCACTGGCTCCACAACTTCAGAGCCATATCAAGCAGGTGGAAAGGCAGCAGTAATTCTGAATAGACGGTAGCTTTCATTTATCTGACGTAGGTGTAACTAGTACCTGTAGTTTAGTAGTTGTATCAGTATCATCAGTATTGGAGCTATAATTATGTCGTTATTTCTTAACAGTACCTTGACGTCTAAACACACAGCTGATTAAGTCGGTTGAAAGTCTTGGGCCGGCCGGTGTGGCCTAGCGGTTCTAGGCGCTTCAGTCTGGAACCGCGCGACCGCTACGGTCGCAGGTTCGAATCCTGCCTCGGGCATGGATGTGTGTGATGTCCTTAGGTTAGTTAGGTTTAAGTAGTTCCAAGTTCTAGGGAGCTGATGACCTGAGATGTTAAGTCCCATAGTGCTCAGAGCCATTTGAACCATTCGAAGAGTCAATTGCAACTTTTAGCAGAAAACAGACATCTTGTCTGTTTAATTTTTCAATTGGTTTCGATCATCTGATGACGTTACAAGAGTATTTTTGAAAATTTTGGCTGAAAATATTGTTTGAGCGTGTTTGCTTACGAAAAATTTTCATATGTCTTTATTCTGTTTCCTTGTTTCCTTTTTCATTGTGTTATTTCACTTATTTGAAGATAGTCACACTCAACCAACATTTCATGATACAGTCGCACACGTGTCTACAAGTACGCATTATGTAGATAAACCTATAACACCTGTCTAGAGCTGTAATACGGAAGGAAAAGATTTAATATAAAAAACTCTCTTAAAATTTCGGTCCTCGCTAGTAAAATATTATCTGATTTCTTCATTGCAAAGGGATGATGGAACATGCTAAGACTATAGCTACGAACTGCTTACACGCAACGTTGAATGCCTCTTGTTGCAAAGTATTCTAATACCATATTCTCAACGTCGTTCACAAACTTTGGTGTCAGTCTTGTTTCCACATGTGAAGGGTCTTCATATGAAGGTCTCCACCAGAAAGTATGAATTTACTTAACTACCAGTAGAGGGATGAGAAGAAAATTGTTTGCTACGTAGTGTTGAAGAATGAGAACGTACAATAAAAGAGGCAGGTAATTACTTTCAAAAAGAGAAAGAAATGCAGCTGTACTGAAATTTTTCTTGTAGTCTCTGTAAGCACCTCCTTTGATGATTAATATCACTTTATAAAGCCAGGTCGTCTAGCAGGCGACAGTATTTAAACAAATAAATGACCTACGTCTAACGTATTTATGAATACAAAATGAGGTATTTAGTCAATGTTGTTATGCATGGGTGAGTGTGGTAGCCCGGTAACATCCAGCGTGAAACAGTAGGCGTCATTTATACCTGTATAACGAGGTGTCCTCCTGCAGCGCTTACCGCCGGTAACCAAAGTTTATTACTCACTTTCTGTTCTCTGGGAACGGGTGCAGGGCGCCATGTTTCTGAAAAGGCGTAACTAAGTTTCCCTCCGCAAACTTGCTTCCCCTTCCATTTACTGTCAGTTGGTGACAGCCTTTTTCTTTCTCCGTTTCCTTTATGAAAAGATCTGTCTTCATTGTTCTTACATCAAAAGGAGTGCAACTTTTGCCGCTTCCTTTTATACTCCTACGTTCATTAAATGAAATCAAATACACGAGGAAAAGTATTCGAAAACAGATGGTGGCTGCTTTCTTCCGTTGTACGAAAACAACCTGCAATGTTCAATGGCAGTGTAACGGAAGAGCTGTAGGCTTTTGAGAATTTGCGCAGCGAGATGGCTTTTACTCTGCACAGCGGTAGAACACTCGAAATTTTTCTTGCCATGGAACCTATTACCATCTGCGGCACCTTGAATACGAAGGACATTGATACAGAGTGCACTGCACAAGGTAAACACAGACCATTCAAGATATCGCACGAGTACTCTCGACAGTTAATAGCAGGCAAGAAGTAAGGTACCTTGCCGTGTGGAACTTCTCCGTCTAGCAATGTAATGAAGCTGTAGCATTTTGTTCACATTTTAATGAATCGTAGTATTTTTACTCACTACAATTTCAATTTTTGTAGATGCACAAATATCTGAGAAATTGACTGTGTGTGCGAATCGTCAATAGAGACGATAAGGACCTTCTCAGTCCTTTAATTAATATTCATCCGATTTCGCAATACTGAATTTTCTACGTGAATGAAGCCCATTTTATAAGCATATATAAGGTACGATCAAAAGTTTCCGTTCAGAGGCCATACACTCCATGATTGGAACAACGATCGGGCAATATTGCCGTGTGCATTGAGGCAACCGTCCCAGCGGCACACCAGGTTGAAGATACCTGTTTTTTTTAAATCACCGTGTCCTGCTGCGTGAAGAAGTCCGTAACTACCTGATGTACATCCTCGCCCTGCGTGTATCTTTGACATTTCAAGCCATTTTTTAAGCATCCGAGAGCGTAATAATCGCATGGCGAGAAATCAGGGCTATAGGGCGGGTACTCGAATGTCTTTCACTTGATTTGGTGTAACTTCTGCTTTATGAAATTTACGAAATGATGTGAGTTTTCATGAAGCACTAGCACCCCTTGTCGCACCATTTCACAACGATGGTTTTCGACACACTGGTGCCGCATACACATTCTTCATTCTCCGACAGATATATATCGGCAGCCAAGAAAAGAATAACAGCACGCAGGTCCTGTTTAGACGCATTTGGTACTAACGTCGACATAGTTTACGCTTCCGCGTTTACCGTACGCGTGTCGGAAAGCACCAATGCGAATCTAATCCCTTGCCTACATGTCGGACCGCTATGGGCGCAGGTTCGAATCCTGTCTCGGGCATGGATGTGTGTGATGTCCTTAGGTTAGTTAGGTTTAAGTAGTTGTAAGTTCTGGGGGCTGATGACCTCAGAAGTTAAGTCCCATAGTGCTCAGAGCCATTTGAACCTACATGTCGGTGCTTATATACTGAGGTGAAAAGTCAGGGGATACCTCCCAATATCGTATCGGACCCCCTTTCGTCCGACCCAGAGCAGCAACTTGACGTGGCATGAAATCGTTGGCAGACGACTGCAGAAATAATGGGCCGCACTGCCTCTACAACAGCCGATAATTTCGAAAGTATTGCCGGTGCAGAATCTTGTGCTCCAACTGACCTTCCCATTATTTCCCATATCGGGCGACCTGGGTGCTAGATCATTCGCTCGAACGGACCTGAATTTTGGCCCAGTATCCAAAAAATATTGCATCGTTTTTTGGGTACATAAAGTCCGCGGAGGACTGAAAATGGTCTCGAAGTAGCCGAACATAAAGATTTACATTGAATGATCGATGCAGTTGGACCATAAGACCAGTCCAGTTAATGTAAAGACAGGCCACACTGTTATGGAGCCACCTGCAGCTTGGACAGTGCCTGGCTGACAACTTAGGCTCATGGATTCGTTGGGTCTGCGCCAGACTCGAACCATACAATCAGCTCTTACCAACTGAAATCGGGACTCATCTACCCAGACCACTGTTTATCGATCGTCTGGGGTCCAACCGACATGGTCACGAGCCGAGGAGAGGCGCTACAGGCGAAGTGGTGCAGTTACCGAAGGCACACGCGTCGGTCGTCTGCTGTCATAGCCTGTTAACGTCATCTCGCAGCACTGTCTAATCGGATACGTTGGTCGTACGTCCGACATTTATTTGTGCGGTTATTTAACGCATTATTTCTTCTCTCTTAGCACTAATAACTCTACGCGACCGCTGCTGCTCTCGCTCGTTAAGTGAAGGCAGTCGACCATTGCGTCGTCCCTGGGGAGAGGTAATGCCTGAAATATTGTATTCTCTGCACGCTCTTGACACTGAGAATCGCGGAATATTCTTATCGACTTTTTGTTTATTTAATTACTTAATACACGTAATTTTATTGTGTTATTTGTCCAAAGCAATTTTCGAAATGGAATGTCTAATACGTGTAGTTCCAAGCGTCATTTCGCGTTCACAGTCTATTAATTCTCGTCTTGTGTCCATAAGCACGTAGGATACCTTTTCATATGAATCATCTGAGTACAAACAACAGTTCCGCCAATGCACTGTCCTTTTATATCTTGTATGCTCGATACTACCGCCATCTGTACACGTGCGTACCGCTGTCCAATGACTTTTTGTAATTTCAGTTTATACCAGCATCGGAAGTACGATACTTTGCACAGAAGATGCAGCAACGCCCTCAAACTGGAGCTTTTTGATCGTCCCTTATACACTACTGGCCACTAAAATTACTACACCAAGAAGAAATGCAGATGATAGACGGGTATTCATTGGACAAATAATACTGAAACTGACATGCGCTTACATTTTGACGCACTTTGGGTGCATAGATCCTGAGAAATCAGTACCCAGAGCAACCACCTCTGGCTGTAATAACGGCCTCGATACGCCTGGGCATTGAGTCAAACAGAACTTGGATGGCGTGTACAGGTACAGCAGCCTACGCGGCTTCGACACGACACCACAATTCATCAAGAGCAGTGACTGGCGTATTGTGACGAGCCAGTTGCTCGGCCACCATTGACCAGACGTTTTCAGTTGGTGAGAGATTTGGAGAATGTGCTGGCCAGGGCAGCAGTCGAACATTTTCTGTATCCAGAAAGACCAGTACAGGACCTGCAACATGCGGTCGTGCATTATCCTGATGAAATGTAGGGTTTCGCGGGGATCGAATGAAGGGTAGAGCCACGGGTAGTAACACATCTGAAATGTAACGTCCACTGTTCAGTCTGCCGTCAATGCGAACAAGATGTGACCGAGACGTGTAACCAATGGCACCCCATACCATTACGCCGGGTGATACGTCAGTATGGCGATGGCGAAAACAAGCTTCCAATGTGCGTTCACCACGATGTCCCCAAACACGGATGCGACCATCATGATGCTGTAAACAGAACCTGGATTCATCCGAAAAAATGACGCTTTGCCATTCTTGCACCCCGGTTCGTCGTTGAGTACACCATCGCAGGCGCTCCTGTCTGTGATGCATCGTCAAGGGTAACCGCAGCCATGGTCTCCGAGCTGATAGTCCGTGCTGCTGCAAACGTCGTCGAACTGTTCGTGCAGATGGTTGTTGTCTTGCAAATGTCCCCATCTGTTGACTCAGGGATCGAGACGTGGCTGCACGATCCGTTACAGCCATGCGGATAAGATGCCTGTCATCTCAACTGCTAGTCATACGAGGCCGTTTGGATCCAGCACGGCGTTCCGTATTACCCTCCTGAACCCACCGATTCCATAATCTGCTAACAGTCATTGGATCTCGACCAAGGCGAGCAGCAATGCCGCGATAAGATAAACCGCAATCACGATAGGCTACAATCCGCCCCTTATCAAAGTCGGAAACGTGATGGTACGCATTTCTCCTCCTTACACGAGGCATCACAACAACGTTTCACCAGTCAACGCCGGTCAACTGCTGTTTGTGTATGAGAAATCGGTTGGAAACTTTGCTCATGTCAGCACGTTGTAGGTGTCGCCGCCGGCGCTAACCTTGCGTGAATGCTCTGAAAAGCTAATCATTTGCATATC
Organism: Schistocerca piceifrons; assembly: GCF_021461385.2. Classification (NCBI taxonomy): domain Eukaryota; kingdom Metazoa; phylum Arthropoda; class Insecta; order Orthoptera; family Acrididae; genus Schistocerca; species Schistocerca piceifrons. Next base: position 462,470,110 of record NC_060139.1, on the reverse strand, counting down.
ATAGCATCTTCTTCCTGTCGGTGAAATTTGGCGTCTGTAGCACGTCATCTACGTGGTGTAGCAATTTTAATGGCCAGTAGTGTATCTGCTACATGCATGCGCATACAAATCTAAAGCGAAAAATATCCCTCACTAGACGCACGACAAACGTACACACGATGGTCAAGCTCGTACCTTACTTCTGCGGCAAAGTTTGGAGTCACTGCATTTGCTGGTGTTTGCCGTGCGGCGTCGCAGTTCACCCAGTCTCTCCGAAGGGAGGAATGCGCGCGCACGGAGTGTGGAATCAGGTGACTATCGTGAAACGAGGCGTCTTTGGAGGTGGGATCCGTGTGTACCTCAGGGCAGATCCATCGTTGACGCAGTCCGCTCTGCAGAAAATCGTGCCGCACGGTCGTAACTGAATTGTGCCTGTCCATACGGGGAACACCGGGCATCATTTGTTGCTTTAGTATCGCCGTTTCAGCTGTAAAGAAGCTGTGTAATAAAAGAGTGAGCTAGCTGCTCCAAACAGACGTCTGCTATCAACCACGTGAACCGTCAAGTTTCAAATGGCGCCAAGCTGAACTCTTCGTTTCTATGTGTAAGTTAAAATTCACATCATGTTCCTCACTTCATTTTTGTGGAAGATATGCTCCTGTGAAAGCGGATACATTTTATTGAAATATCCGGAATTCCCAAATTAATGTAGAATAAAGTTGCTCATGCAAATAAAGGTAACAGTTTGTTGCCTTTAAGTCTGAGAGTACTGTTTCTTAGCACTAAAAATGTAAAATTCGTTTGAAGCGACGTACAGCTGCTTAAGACAATATGTACTTGTCCGATTTAATACCAAATTGGCACATGTTGTCAGGGGACCAGATGGTAGAGGCAAAATATTCCCAAACCTTTCCGATCACTTCAAAACGTGCTGCATCTCTTGAAAACAAGGCGTGATATCAATATAACATAGCAATTATAATATCCAGTGGAGACTTTCTACATTGGAGGAACGACACAGCAGCGAATAGTTGCACCACTACCCCCGCAGTGCGTTAACAAAAAGCATGGATATTTACCAGCTCAGATACTACATTTACTATAATTTTAAACGATACAGACAGCCTCAGCAACAAATACTAATCCTGGATTATTGCAAAAGCAGAACGTAACAAATGTATTGAAGAACAAGAATGCAGAGATATGTTGAAATGTATTACGTTAGCAAAGACGATCATTCAGCTTTATACGAGTTGATAATTTCGTAAGTCAGATTGTTAATTAATAATCATGCTTTGGGAGAAGATAAAATTAAAGAAAAAGCAGTAACCGATTATTTATTAACAATTACAATTGGGAGAAGATAAAATGAAAGAGTAACGGATGAATATACGTATCTCTGCAATAAAACACTATTTGTCACAAAACAAGAAATCTATAAATAACCCCTCCCCCCCAAGAAACGACATATCAACATGTATCTCTCTGTCTCTCTCTCTCTGTCACTCACTCTGTCTGTCTATGTGTCTCTCTCATCATAACACACACACACACACACACACACACACACACACATACACGCACACACGTACGTACGTACGCACGCACGCACAGCCGGCCGAGGTGGCCGAGCGGCTCTAGGCGCTACAGTCTGGTACGCGCGACCGCTACTGTCATAGGTTCGAATCCTGCCTCGGTCATGGATGTGTGTGACGTCCTTAGGTTAGATAGGTTCAAGTAGTTCTAAGTTCTAGGGGACTGATGACCTCAGCAGTTAAGTTCCATAGTGCTCAGAGTCATTTGAACCATTTGAACACACACACACACACACACACACACACACACACACTGACATACACACAAAGTCGGACTTTCTCTCCAGTCATTTAAGCTTTTGTACGCGATACAATGCTTTCCATGTAATTACTCAGATACTGAAGTCAGGAAAGGACTTGTTGCATAAATTCTTTGCGTAAGTCTTCCTGCTCTTTCCCTTACTTCTTATATCGAAGAATGACGTGGGTGGGATCGGTAATTTGCAAAGCTTCCACGGTACAATACGATTCGTCTTTACCTTTTGTCCCATGGGGATGGCTTGGGTAACATGCATATTCTAGGAGCAGCCCAATGATAAAGGTCATATGCTGTTTCCTTAGATTCAGAAAATATGGAAAAAAGTATAATTTCCATACGACAACAAGGTGGTATGGGATGTACAATAATTCTCACTCCAACTTTGTAGCGGCCCACTAGTTAGACAATTTCTCCTGAGAACATTTATTGATTAAAGGAATGAAATCCATGTTAGGTAGGAACCAGCACTTCTAGACTCTGTTGCCACATTTTTTTGAAAATTTTTGATATTCGCAATTTTACAGCTTCCTTGATTCGTAAGACCTTAGCTGCGTGTACAGATTCTTTTTAAGGATGAACACGTATTTCCTACGTTTCAATAAATGGAAAGTAGAAGGCATATTCTACTCTATTTTTGGTTCAGATCTATAGATGTAAATTTTGATATCGTGTCACGGTCTAAACCTTATGTAACACATGACTGTACTACTTCAGATATTGCTGAATATAGATAACGATAACGTATTTGAGGTTACTGAGACCTTATTTCATATCTACACAGAAACTCCAACGTTTGGCTCTTTCATAAATGAGCATTATAACGTTAACGTAAACCAAGAGAGCTGAAAGAGCTACTCGCTTAGTTCTTGCCTAAATCTTTGATCCAATGCGATTGCCGGTTTAGTACGATAAATCAACTCTGGTATTGTTTCTTTGTGCTTAATCTTCGATGTTCCCAGGCTTTCTTCATTCTTCGAGAGTGTCGTTGGTTTCCTTATGGGACCGCTTCCTTCTTTAGCAGACCTCTTAATTTCGTGAAATACTGCCGTTTGTGTTGCTTCTGAAGAAAGTATGTTGTAATCTATTATACCCATTCAAGCTGCAGTGTTTTTAATATCTTTGTCAATTTCAGTGTACCGTGTGGGTTTGGATTTGAGGCTGTTCAGTAAGTTGAAGATGTGCTTGGTTACTCTGTTGTTATGCATTCGGTATATGTGTCCCTAAAACTTTAGCTTATCTATTTTCCAATAGTGACCTCTCCTCATTTAAATTAGTACGCAACATTACTATTGCCTCCCGGCCCCACGTTTTTCCTTACAATTCGTCTTCTAACTTTTTCCAGTGTTTCAATATACTAAAATGCTGTTTATGCTGCGTACAGTATTTAAGGCCCTAGCAATATTAGTTACTGACTTTGTTTTGTGCCCCAGAACAAATCGTTTTTGTTCTTTGTCATTTGGAATTCCGTTTCCATTTTATGTGATCTATTTTCTGTAGCCCTTTCCTTTTGAGCTGCTTGTTATCTATTTTCCTAGGTATTTAAAACAGTTTACTTTAAATACTGCGTTGTTATGAATTTTAAAATTTCCATACGGGGGACAGCATTAATATTTGTCATGAAGTGTGTTTTTTAAATGAAGTTGTCAGCCCTATTTTGTCTGCTTCTTTCTGTAATTCTGTGATTATTCTTTGCCACTATCCACTGATCTGTAATTAATACCATGTCACATGCAAAAGTAACATAATATACGAGCATGGCTAATTTATTTGAGTTTCTTCCAAGTTGAGTCATTATAGATGGACTTCTTAAATTTTATTACTGCCTTCTCTAATGCGTAGTTGAAAAGTAGACGTGATAAACCATGTTCCTGTCTTACTCCTGATTTTATTTCAAAAGCTTTTGACAGTTCCCCTTAAATTTTATTTCTGATGTTTTGTTTATTACAGTTCCTTTACATATTTGTTTTATTGCGAGTTTAAATCCCTTTATAATGTTTATTCTTGCATGTCTATCAGTTCAGTTGTATGTCTTTTTTAATCTATAAATGTTATCACATATTTGAAGTTTTCGATTTTCCTCATTTCTATCATGTTCTATACATTTAATATTGGCTCTGCACAAGGCCTTCCCTTCCTCAATGCTGCGTGATATTCTCCTACTTGCGGATCGAGCATTCCTTCAGCTCTCCTTAAAAGTGCCGTGAACAAGATTTTATGTCAGTGGCAAGAGGGAGCTTCCTCTACAACTGTTTAAATCAGTTTTCTTTCCTTTTTGTGCAGTGGATGGTAAATTGTTTCTTGGCGAAATTGCGTTAATGATATCTGTTAGGCATAGAATAATGTTGTTAGTAGAGTATTTCTGCACTTCAGCAAATTTGCTATCTTCTCCTGATGCTTTGTTATTTTTAAACTGTTTTATGATTTCTCTGATTTCTTCTTTTGTTGGTGGCTTTGATTCTGGTTGTATTTCGATTACGTTATCAAAATGAAATTATTCTTTAGGTGGATTGCAGTTGTGTAGTTCTTTGAAGTAGTCTGCAAGTATTTTGCTGTTCTCAGTGTTAATATGTGCAGTCCTCTGCGTTTTTGGATCCAAAACTGTAAACTTTGTGATGTGTTCTTGTTTCAACAGTGTTTGAACGATTTATAAAAATACTTTTCCGCTTAAAAATGACTATCTGACATTAATTCATCTTTTTTGTGTTGTACTCTGATCTTTCTGAGAGCTTTTGATGCAAATTTCCTCGCTAATACAAAATTCACCTGTTCTTGTCATTTTTGTTTGCATTCCAGATATTCTTATGCTCTTTGTCTATTTATAATTAACCTTTTACAATCATCATTCAACCATTTCTAATTATATAATCAGAGATGAACGATTTAATACCACAAATGCGAACAGGCGAGGGTAACTAATTGTTTAAAAAGTATTTGAATTCTACAAAACGCAGTGAAGAACATAATTGTTTAAGTGGAATCATTACATTTATGTTATTGTATTAAGACAGATTTATGCTACATGTTCTTCCTCTTACGAATATTTCTGCCTCCTGCTACACAAAGTAAACGGTTGCTTAAGGGATGAGCGCCACTATTTGTGAATATAGTGCAGCGTTCTCGCCTAACGAGTATGTTATGCTGAAAAATATGACCAAGAATGCGAGAAACAAGACCAGAAACGTTAAAGAGCTTGTAAATACTTGATGAAAGGACACTTTCTTGAATGAAATCTGTTTTTGTTCGTAATGTCAACTTTTTACACGAAGATGACTTTTTGTTTTTTTTTAAAAAAAGGCTGATAATTGAAGAAGAAACCACAAAGACGGGAAGACTAGAGATACGCATTTATCGATGCTGTTGCCAACCAGAATGCTACCAATCAATCCTAAGAAAAGGAGGAAGAAATCTGATGCCATAAAGACGTATAGTGTGAACACGACTGCTAGATGCGGTGGTGAAACTTGGCAATATGTGGTGGCGGTCTCCTCAATCTGCTTTCCGCCTGTGGCTCCAAACCTCCTCGAGGAAACTGAATTAGAAACACGATTAATGTTCTAACCAATTTTTCAATACAGGAGTCTTACTTTACAAGTAACATTAGAAGAACTTCGTTACTGCCAATTAAGTGCTGAGAAATTGGACACCGGCAGTAACGAGGGATGTGAATCATCACTGGCCATTACTCCAGATCGTATACGAGCGAGCGATCGACGGTATATAGAACAGCATCGAATACATGGCTTATGACAGAATTACCTCTCGGCAGGTGGTAACTAACAAGTTCCACAAAACATGCAGGTGCTAGTGAGAAGTAGATTACCTCCGCGCACCGTATACATGCCCTTAAGAGTTATCATACTAAAGACAGATTTATATGAGAGAAACTACCACCTCAACTGCATCTTGAGAATAAGTTTATTATCTCACGCGGACAGTTTCGGCGGCACATTATCGCCATCCCCAGGCCCCACCACTACCAACAGAGTATTAGATTTCCTTGCCGCATTTATTGTGGAGTCATTGTTACTAGTACACGTGAGACTTCTTTCCTCAGGTGTCTCTACGCGACGTCACGTTGTCTCCAATCGACAACACGGTGTTGAGTAGAGACTATTGAGGAAAGCTACCCCACGTGTACTAGCAACAGGGAATCCACAATAAACGGGGCAAAGAAATCTAATATTCTTTTGCAGCAGTGGGGCTTAAGGATGGCGGTAATGTGCCACCGAAAATAGTCGTGTGAGACAATAAAGCCATTCTCAAGATACAGCTGTGGTGGCACTTTTTCTCATATATATCATCAGCTGAAGTCCCTCGTCCATAGCCGGCCGAAGTGGCCGTGCGGTTAAAGGCGCTGCAGTCTGGAACCGCAAGACCGCTACGGTCGCAGGTTCGCATCCTGCCTCGGGCATGGATGTTTGTGATGTCCTTAGGTTAGTTAGGTATAACTAGTTCTAAGTTCTAGGGGACTAATGACCTCAGCAGTTGAGTCCCATAGTGCTCAGAGCCATTTGAACCCTCGTCCATGCAGTAGGATGGACATCCACAAGAAACAGATTTATTTTCAGACAAATGTTGAGTAAGAGACAGTAATGAGTGAACTGGTAGCAAACAGTCAGAGGCTTACGAACAGGTCTTCCATATAAAAAAGAAAATGAATGTCCCATAATATACTGTGCTCGTTCTACAAAGATTATCAGTAGTGAAATTAAGCCCTCTTTCATGTTTCAGCTACGAATAGTGTTCGGGAAAAACCTTGTTGAGGAACATCTGTATGTGCTCGGATCCCAGTCTCCATAGCCATTTCGCAAGATGTATGCAGGAAGAAGTAGAATGTTGGTGGAACACGGACCCTAATACTTTTAATACTAAACCATACCCTGGTTCACAGCGCCTATTTTGTAGTGATCGGTAAGCGTCTTTGTCAAGCTTCCATGATTACTAAAGAAACCCACGACGAAATATGCTGCTCTTATGTGGATCTTTTCTTTCCCTCTACCAGTCTTATCTAGTCACGGGGAAAAGCAGACCGCTTAAAAAAGATACCGGTATGTTAGTCTGAATAATCTGTATCTTTTGGTGTTTGTTTGGTACAGAATTTTTTTTTCTTACTAACAACAGAGTAAAAATCTAAATATAGTTTAGCCAGTACAGCAGCGCTAATTTTATTTTTCTCCTTTTTTAAATTAGTAGTTTTTATTTGTATGGTTTGCATTCTTTTGAAATATTGCGTTGTTACAGAAAATAGGAAAAACATCCTGAGACAATAATGTCGTTATTGCTCTATGTCGAGGCTTAAGATACGCGTGTACATGCCGTGTGCCGGACTGGCCCGACCTGATCTGTACGGTAGATTCTCGCTATCGTCTGTTGTACTGCAGAATGGCAACACTAATAAATTAAACTTAACAAGAATTCTTTCATAGTACACATTAAAAATATAAAGTAGCTGATGTGCTGCCTGTGTCTACGTAATATGCCATTATCTTCAGACAAATTAACAGGAAAAAAATAAACTCTTCTACCCCGGTTTTCACCCTTTAGCACTGACTATTCGTAATGCCCAATTAGTGGTATGACTATTGCAACGTGATCTATGAGCTGAGTTTCGAAAAATTAGAACCAATAGGAGAGTACTGGTAATTTAATGTAGTATTCAACCAATTATCACTTTTCCAGATAAGCAGTGAAGTGTAGACGAACAAAGATTTCTTTTATTTACGTATTTAATTTAATATTTTGATTCTATGTATCTTGCAACTGAAAGAGACGCAATTTTTCAATCCTTGTTCGATATCTACGTGTATTACAGGAAATATTATGAATATAAAACCGAAAATCTTTTATTTTAGAAACCCGTTATTTACAGCGGTTTTAACGGCCAGGATATGCTGGCCGAGAACAAAACTGATATAACCGAAAACCGGTTGTTGCAACGATAACCCGCATCCCTAGACGTATCTTTTAAGGACTCCAGACTGAGGAGCAATACTCAAGAGTCCGTTGAACGAGGATCTTACGTAGGTAGACAGAATATTCTGAGAAATTTTCCTAAGAATGAATCGGGCATCTAGGCTAGTTTCAAGTGCCCATTCCTCTTTGCATCGAATCGTACATGCACTTCCACGTATTTTAAGGTATGTAACTATTTATACTGAATGTTCGGCAATACGATAATCGGACGGTAACAGTTATTTCCGTCTCTTTATGCGCAACACATTGCATCTGTTTATGTTCAAGATCAAATATCAGTCTCCGCACTCAAATGGTTCAAATGGCTCTGAGCACTATGGGACTTAACATCTGAGGTCCTCAGTCCCCTAGAACTTAGAACTACTTAAACCTAACTAACCTAAGGACATCACACACATCCATGCCCGAGGCAGGATTCGAACCTGCGACCGTAGCAGTCGCGCGGCTCCGGACTGAGCGCCTAGAACCGCTCTGCCACAGCGGCCTTCGGCTCCGCACTAACCGCCAGTTTTATGCATATCCAAAACTCAATTTATCAAATGACAACATGAAAAGAAATAACGAAACGCTATTCAGTGAAAAGGGAATACGCTAAAACCTCTCTCTTGGGACAAAATGCTTGTCTGTTTCCGCAAAAGTTGAAAAAGAGTTCTCCAGTACAATGGTACAAGAGTGAGCAGACAAGAAATATACAATGTTCCTAACAGTTTATCTGAATATGGTGAACGTAAGAAGAGAATTGTTTCATCCGGCCGAATTGTTTGAGAATTCCCTTAAAGATGCGAAAACCTCAAACTACAGGAAAACTCTGGCAGCCTGGATCTCGGGGAAAATACTTCACCCCAGGTGCAAGTGACAACCGAGAGCTTGGCGAGTAAGTGTGCTGACAAATGGTGTGGCAGCGGGAACAGCAAAGACTGAAAGGAAATTCTGTAGAAAGGCTCAGCCTGTTGTTACAACGACCAGGACACGCGAATAGCGGGTAATCAATTGCAAGTAGGAGAATGGATAACGGAGGATTGCATTTTGAAAGTGCGCATTTACGAGGGTTGCCCAGAGAGTAATGCACCGCACTTTTTTTTCTCAGGCGTGCCATCATTGAATTTCTCACTGCAGAGAAAGAAACTGTGGGGAATATTCACATACGCTCGTGCAACGTCTATGGAGCATCTTCTGTCGACAGAAGTACAGTAAGTCACTGGACACTGAGGATGAGGTCACCAGAAAGCAGTTCGGCGGAGCCCCACGATTTGCAGCCGTCGGAGGCACCATCCATGGCTGTCACACCTGACACATCTGACCCAGCCCCCTCGGACTTCCACTTGTTCGAGACATTAAAAGATACCATTCGTGGAAGATATAGGGGGAAGCAGTGAAACGGCACGATTTGGAAAAATCACCAATAAAATATTTACAAAAAGAGAACGATTATTTCAACATGAATCTTAATAAATAAGTGAAAATTAATGTTTTACCTTAAATACAATCATTTTTTTTGATATTTTGTCAGTAAGGTGGCGTCCCTGGTTTTGCACACATTATCGGGTTGTAAGATGAAATCAGCCCACGACGTTCTGCAGCATCTGTAATGGAATGTTGTTAATTTCCTGCCGGAGTCGCTCCTTCAGATCTTTTTTGTTCTTGGTGGATTTTCCTCGAAGACGTTGCGTTTAAGATAGCCCCGAAGAAATAATTCTGAGGCGGTCAAATCTGGCGAACGGGCAGGCCAAGCGATTCTTGCTGATTAGCCGTCCTGGAAATGCGAATTTAAGCAAATCCATTGAGACATTAGCGGTATGACTTGTTGCACCATCTTGCTGGAAGAGTGTTTCTTCATCTGGATCTCACTTATCGATTTTAGGCAGACCAAAAGTTGCCAACATGTCAGTATAACGTTCAGAGTTCACAGTTACTGTGTTACCATGTTAACCTCTTTCCTTTTTTTAAAAAAAAAATAGTGTCCCACGATTCCACGAGAAGATATTGCACACTAATCTGTTTCTTTTTCAGAATGGAGAGGTTTTTCATGAAGATCATGTGGGTTATTTGTGGACCAATACTGCAAGTTCTCCTTGTTGTAGCCACTAAGGTGAAAGTTGGCTTCCATCACTCATCCATAACTTCCGATAACATTAAGCATCGCTTGGCAAAGTGTATGCGATGTTTGTAATCGTTAGGGTTTAATTCTTGCACCATCTGTATTTTGTATTGATGATAGGTAGGTCATTCTTCAAATTCAGTCTCATTGTTCGTTAGGTGAGACCAAGTTCAGCGCTGTGCCGCCTTGGTGATTTTCGCGGACATCGTGCTAATGCATCGCGCACACGATCAATGTTCTCTGGGGTCCGGATTGTTTTTTCACTACCACCTATTTTCTTCGTCATGCTTGCAGTGACTTTAAAGTTTTTCACCCACAGGAAGGTAGCTTTCCTTGATGGCACGGGTGCCCGTGGCGGTAGGTTAAACTCACGACTGAAAGCGCACTGGGCACCAGCCCCACTATCCGTGTTTTTATAACATGCTTTTACAGCAAACGCACGTTGCGCTCTTGACCAATACACCATGGCTACTGAAATTTCCACCTGTCTAGACACTCGAAGTCGTTTCCCCAATTCCCAAAACCCCCCACCGCGCCCGTCAGCCGGAGTCGAAATCTTGCTGTTTCACTGCCTCACGCTGTAATATGAGAACGATAAGGGGGTGGTGATTCACATAGTGAAGCACTGGCTCCGCCATCAGGACAACGATTAGTACCGACGGGGCATAGGGTGGGATGGAGATTACGTGGAAAAATAGGGTATGTAGATAAAACACCGTTCTTTCGTTTTTTAGTTCTTATTATGTTCAATAAACAGTTGTTGGCTGGCTCTGAGCACTATGGAACTTAACTGCTGTGGTCATCAGTCCCCTAAAACTTAGAACTACTTAAACCTAACTAACCTAAGGACATCACACACATCCATGCCCGAGGCAGGATTCGAACCTGCGACCGTAGCGGTCACGCGGTTCCGGACTGTAGCGCCTTTAACCGCACGGCCACTCCGGCCGGCAATAAACAGTTGTTGAGGAAAACAAATGCAGTGCATTACTTTCTAGACAACCCTCGCAGGTCGTAAATCTGAGGTTAGAAATAACAGAGAGTTATCTATTTGGCATACCTGCAAATTAACATGCGCCATTAGTCTTGTGCACTGGGAAAAAGTAAAAATAATTTCGAAAAGATAAAAATAATTTCGATACATAGCCAGACGCTCAGTAGATCCCAGCACCATCCCGGCCCTCGCTGACTTTACCGTCATGCAGCAGTACTGATCATTCTCCGTTTTTCTCTGTCCCTGTTAACACATATCGCTAAAGTCGATAGTCGCTACATTATACTGGAACCACTCTATCATATGGGAACGTAAAATTCTGCTTTAAAAATCATTTTGCCAGTAACGGTAAACACACCGACGCTTTCCGACGGGCATCGCTTGAAAGACGTGATAAGCAATATTTGCATGGGCTGAATACAAGTACACATTGCAAAAACCAACTTATAAACATCTGCCGAAACATGAGAGGAAATGAGACTGAAGACTCTTAGGAGGGACAAGAAAACATGTTGAACCGTCAGTGTGACAAATTACAGCCAGCAAAGGAAAATTATTGGCATTAAGCTTCCGTTGTTTCCATATGTAAGTACTCTGATTTTGAGAGATCTCGGACAACCCAGTGAATGATCAGATTCTTCATTTGTGTGACAACATTGCCCGTAGTTGCTTTACAGTTCCTTAGGATGTTCTTGTTCCGTCGTTACAGTTACAAGAAAATGCGTCTTTTTTCTCACCAGACACTTCTTTATTTATTGATGCAAAGTGTCATCAGGGGTATGCAGTTAAAGATATGTACACTTTGATTTGTTTTTGGTGTCGAAAAACAGATCGTTAACAATTTATTGGTTTTTACTTAGGGTAATTTCCCCTTAGTTCTTCGCTTAAGTCAAGAAAATGCCGTCTGCTAGCACGTCTTTGGTTTCTTTCCACATTAGACACTGATACTTATTGTGTAATTGGTCGCTGCTTTCCAAAATGATTCATTTCTTATGTTTCACACGGCACAGTTTTTCGTACACCACTATTTACTGTTTATTTGTATGTTTCTGAGTGGGTATTGTCTTTTGTAATCTTGCCAACATTGCAACTAGTTTGTCTTTGACCTACATTTTTTTATTCTTTTTCTCAGTATTTAATTATATGTGCGTCATTCTATTTAATTTTTGAGTTATATAAGGGCGATGAAAAGTAGCGATGGAGATTTTTGGGATTAATAGGTGGGCGAGGGAGAAGCAAAGATGAGTCTACACAAGTGCATAGCAGCGTGATGTAGTGAGTTGTAGGAAAAGGTGAGGAGTAAGAAGTTGGGGGAGGGGGGGGGGCGAAGTGAGGGTTACTTGGGAGAGGGTGAGGGATGGAATGGATCATTTTCTTTTTCACGTAATTTCTTCAATTATTTGGTCACTTCGCAACTGTTTATTTTTAGTTAACGCTTTGTGAATGTGGAAATTTCCTTGGAAAGGGAAGAGGTGTCCGTCTTTGTTGATTCTTATGATGTTCATATCTTTATCAGCAGTGCTTGGTCTGTGCTATTCCTGTTTTAGATCATCTGCAAACGTTGAATGGTTTGTACCGTATTTCAATGTTCTGATACACTTCATATCTCGTGTCAAATGTCGTGCCAGTCATGCCGATGTATATTTTTTCACAATCTCTATAAGTGAGCTGATAGATGCTAAATTGTTAGCATCTGTGTTTTGTATTAAGTTGTTTGTTTTGTAAGAAGTGTTTATGCGTTCAAATATGGTACAGAGTGTTCAACGTTTGCGGATTGTCTCAAACAGGAATACCACAGAAAAGGCAATATTGAAAAAGATATGAACATCATAAGAATCAGTAAAGACAGACACCTCCTCCCTTTCTAAGAAAATTTCCACTTACACATGGAAAAGAAAAGGGCCCCTCCCCCTCATTTCATTTCTAGTTCCTTGCCTTTTCCTGTAACTCACTCTCCATCACACTACTGTGCGCTTATGCCCACTCATCTTTGCTTCCCCTCCCCCACTTACTGATTACAAAATACTCCATGACTAAGACTTCGTTGCTCTTACACAGTATATAATTACACTTAAACATAATTAAATAGAGTAACATATATAATTAATACAGACAGAAAGAAAGAAAGGAGTAGGTCAAAGACAGACTGGTAGCAATGTTGGAAACACTACAAACACGATACACACATAGGAGTTAACAAATACACTGTAAAGAGTACTGTACGAAGAAGTGTGCTGTGTAAAATGTAAAAAATGCATGGTTCTGCAAAGCAGTGACAAATTAGGCTAAAAGTGTAAGTATCTAAAGAAGAAAGAAACCAACGATGTGCTATCAGACGGCATTTCCTGATGTAGACGAAAAACCAAGAAGGCATTACCGAAAGTAAAAACCAACAAATTGTTAACGAACTGTTTTTCGATCTTTAAAACAAATCAAATTGTAAATATCTTTAGTTACAGACCACTGATGATGCTTTATTTCGACAAAGCGAAACGGATCTGGTGAGAAAAAGACGCATATTCTTGTAGTTGTAACGATGAACAAAAATATCCTCGGGAACACAAAATCACTGTTACAATAAACAAATAAATACTCATGAATAAAATCTGGATGAGGACCAAAAGAGCTTTCTACCTATCAGTTATGAGTTAGTTTGGTATCTTTTTCGGCATTATCCGAGAGAGTTTCCCTCTAGTACACTTACACCTGTTTAATACATTTACCTTAAGTTTATATGGTTTCTCTTTTTGCGTAATGTGAAACGGCCACACATTACTGTTGCTGAACAAACAGCGCTTAAGACATAGTCTTAATTTCGCTCTTAACTTCAGGTTCCTATTCAACTGTCACCGTGTGACTGTGGTACGCATCACTCTGAACGGTGTGCAATTTCGTTTGAATTGTGTGTTTAGACTTGCGTGGATTCATATTTGGATACTGCAATCTGCTGCTGCCGTTTTTAGTAATGCACTTTGTGTGTGAACAGTTTTAGTTAACTTTGATGAACATATAACACCGGATGAGATATGATAAACGAATGAAACATATGTCTTCATTGTGACTATATTCGCCTTTTTCGCGTTTTGCACTTTGTTAACGTAATCTTCTTTTGGGAGGAAGTTTAGCATGCACAGTTCTATCATTATTTTACAGTAATCATAAATTATCACATAGAATTTTGTAGATTCACTGATATTTTTAGTTTAATATCTTATTATTTTCCGGATGGTCTATTCTTTATACTCCTCTTGCTTTCGACTATTAAAATCGACTACAGTAAAATTACTTCCATGCAAAGTCGTGAAAGAAAGTCATTCTGGCTTAGTCAGGTACTGGTATTAATAATTTTGATGCTCTGTATCAGTGGTGGACGGATTTCTAGACATGACTCCCAATCCTCACTTTTCTTCTACGGGTACTCTCTACAACACATGGAATTTCTTTAGTATCCTACTGAAACAACCTATACGTTGAGAACAGTATAGGTTTTGGTGCATTTTCTTGGATAACAATGACAGTGTCATTGTGTGTAATGATAGCTTCCCTTCCTTATAACGTTTAAAAAAAATTGTCCATTATTTACATAGTACCGATAAAAAGTAAAGTTCCATTAACTTGTACTTGGGAAAAATACTTGTTGGAACATGAGTCATTTGACTTGTGTTTACAGCGATAAATTGTAGGTTCTCTGAGGTTTATTGATCCTTCTCTATTGGATGTGTTTGTCTCTATACTGATTCCTCAGGCTAGTGTAGGATACTGTTGTCAAACTAACCCTTACAACTATCTCATACATCATCCCACCTGTACGTATCGATTTGAGACTGTGCTGGTCTCAGAACAGGTCTGCTGATTCTGTGCAGTGAAAACAACAGTTCCACAATTAAGGCAATAGAGTTGAGCGACAAGCACGTGGACGCATGCCGCCCGACATCGTCGCCATCACATTAAAATTGAAAAAAGTACGTGTTCAGCCGGTTTGTCCAGCGACTTACGGACATAAAATTGCCCTAGACTTCGCACAGCTGGCACGGAGGGTGTGGAAGAATGAGGTATGCAGGGAGTAGAAGATGAACCAGAAACAAGTGTGCAAGGAATTTTGCCCTAGAAGTCACTTGATTCACGCCACTTACAATATGAGCAAAGGTATAAAATTTTGGTGACTGGAAAGAAGTTACAAATGGCGTCCCACAAGGCTCTAATTCAGGTCCCCTCTTAATCCTTGTTATCTTAATGTATCTGAATGACCTTCCATTTAACATTTAACAAGCACAACTAGTATTTATTGCAGACCATACCAGCGTTGTAATAAATACTGTTAGAGATGAAGCCACAGTGGATATTCTTAATAGTCTCTATCAAAAAAATGTTAAGTAGTTTTCCGAAAATTGACTACCCCTAAAGTTGAGAATACGAATTATATTCAGTTCTGTACAATAAATTACGTCATAACAATAATTGATGTAGCACATTAACGGTAGTCTTTAGACTGGGAAACTGGGTACAATTCTCCGAATGTTTGGGTTTTCATATTGATGAAGCTTTGACTTGGAAGAAGCAACTTCTCAAACAGTTAAGTTCGCCTACTTCCGATCTTCGTATAATTGCTCATCTTGGAAACAAA
This sequence comes from Schistocerca piceifrons, assembly GCF_021461385.2. Lineage (NCBI taxonomy): Eukaryota > Metazoa > Arthropoda > Insecta > Orthoptera > Acrididae > Schistocerca > Schistocerca piceifrons. Next base: position 462,454,588 of record NC_060139.1, on the reverse strand, counting down.
CGAATCAGCCTTTTGACTATTTGCATATTGCTATTCGATAATGTCTTATGGAATAAGTTTCTGGAATAACTCATCACGTTGAAAAGAAGTACTGATTGAGCACTAAGAGTAACATGTGAGTTAGGTATTTTAAGTGCACTGTAATAATACATCGCTAATGAAATTCGTCATACACAATACTTCACACTTTGAGAACAATAGTGAAGTCCAAACCGAAAAACCTAGAGGAAGAAATGACATTTATTGGACAGTTTTGAAGTCCTCAGTGGCTCAGAAAGAAGTTCAACGTGCAGCAGCAAACCTTTTTGATCGTTTGCCGAGTAGCTTAAAATGTTTGACAGGTAGCAGAGCAAATTTTAAATCTAAAATACACTAATTTCTGTTTGAAATCTAGTAGCTTATAAAAACAGAAGGAAACTGGTTTTTAAGTATGGCTTCATAAGGAGGGCAAAAAATAATGTGTACATTATACATATCCGGCAAAGTAAATCGTTGCACATCATTTCAATAAAGGGACCAGTCAAGTGATCTACGACGGGGCATCACTTCATTTTGTATGCATCTTACGAGAGTAATTAGCGGAAACGTTTAATGAGCAGTGGATTGGTGGGTGACGGCTTTCCACTAATCTGACCTTGATCCCTTAGACTTCTATGGGCATGTAAGGGCACTGCATTATTCCACACCATTAGGTAACAAGAACACATCACAGGAGCGTGTGTGCCATGCTTGTGACCAAATACAAGGGTAAAGAAGTGCGTTATTATTTCAGAAGGAAGGATGTAGGATGAGAAGAAGAATGGTAACCACAATGAGCGCCTCCTATGGTACCAACAAACATTCGGCTATCACGGAACAGATTGATCCTCAACCCAACAAGTATTCGACTGCGTACAGACAGTATTGAGCCAAAACATTACGACCACTGACCACCGTGGGACTGAATGCCGTATGGTGTTGTTGCGGGTACGTGACACGGCAAGGGAAGTATATAAGCGGAGCAGAAACTAATGGGGAATCACTGTAGTTACGAACGTGCCGCAAATGGAGAAATTCATTTACAGGTGCGACTTTATCAAAGGACGGTATTTTATGGTCCAGCACCTAGCAAATAAGATTTCGGAAACGGAAAAACTGGCCGTTTGTTTGCGTACTATTGTTGCCTATGGAAAGTGTTTGGCGGGCTGTGAAACCGTGAGCAGTCAACAAGGTGTTGGACGTCCACGACCCATCACGAAACGTGGAGATCGGAGGCTTGCCCGCAGCGTAATACAGGTAAAGCGTGATGGGCGCCAATCTTTGGCAGATATCATGGCAGAGAACAAGGATAGGTGCAGGCGCAAGTGTTTCAGAACACACCGTTCAGCGGACATTGTTGAACACTGGAATCTGCAACGGATGTTCCTTACATGTTTTTATGTTGACGCAAACACTTCGTTAATTACGACCGTAAATGGCGCCGGATCATAGAGACTAGACTGTTGATTAATCGGAGCGTGCCAAATGGTTGGAGCAATCGCCATTTTTTTGTTACATCAAGTTCCTGTGTCCTGACATTCAGTCATCCAGGCGGACGGCTGCTGGAAACATGCTCCACGCCACGGGCCCCCGGCCGGTGGGGCAGCAGGGAACTACGCTAACATTGTTATAAACCACTTGCATCCCTTCATGCTTTATGCCTTCACCTATGCCGATAGTATCTTCCAGTTAGATAACTGTCTTCCTCACCAGGCCACAACAATCATACACGGGTTTGAGGAACACGACAGTGAACTCTCGTTGATGCCTTGGCCACTAAATTCGCCTGATCTGAAGCCGACGAAACGCATCAGTGACGCCCGCACCACAGGCCCGCAATTTACGGGAACTGTGTAACCTGTGCCTAGAATCTGACGCCACATACCCTCAGAGGCTTGCCACAGAATAGTCGAATCCATACCACGCAGAACCACAGCAATTTTACTGTAGTAAGCGGAACCGACGTTCTTCTAAGCAAGCAGTCCTAATATTTTGGCTCAACATTAAACACATACAACGGAGTACCCAAAAAGAATCGGAATTATTTTTTAAACGCTATATATTTTCAAATTGTTTACAAAACACCCTTATTTTCTTCAAAATACTCCTCCATTACAATAAACAAAAATTACGCGAAGCGAAATGTAGCGTGAGGTGGGCTATGCGAGAGGCGTTCAATGAATTCGAAAGTAAAGTTCTATGTACTGACTTGGCAGAAAATCCTAAGAAATTTTGGTTTTATGTCAAAGCGGTAGGGGGACCAAAACAAAATGTCCAGACATTCTGTGACCAAAATGGTACTGAAACAGAGGATGACAGACTAAAGGCCGAAATACTAAATGTCTTTTTCCAAAGCGGTTTCACAGAGGAAGACTGCACTGTAGTTCCTTCTCTAGATTGTCGCACAGATGACAAAATGGTAGATATCGAAATAGATGACAGAGGGATAGAGAAACAACTAAAATCGCTCAAAAGAGGAAAGGCCGCTGGACCTGATGGGATACCAGTTCGATTTTACACAGAGTAAACGAAGGAACCTGCACCCCTCCTTGCAGCGGTGTACCGTAGGTCTCTTGAAGAGCGTAGCGTTCCAAAGGTTCGGAAAAGGGCACAGGTCATCCCCGTTTTCAAGAAGGGACGTCGAACAGATGTGCAGAACTATAGACTTATATCTCTAATGTTGAACAGTTGTAGAATTTTGGAACACGTATTATGTTCGAGTATAATGACTTTTCTGGAGACTAGAAATCGACTCTCTAGGAATCAGCATGGGTTTCGAAAAATACGGTCGTGTGAAACCGAGCTCGCGCTAATCGTCCACGAGACTCAGAGGGCCATAGACACGGGTTCCAAGGTAGATGCCGTGTTTCTTGACTTCCGCAAGGCGTTCGATACAGTTCCCCACAGTCGTTTAATGAACAAAGTAAGAGCATGTGGACTATCAGACCAATTGTGTGATTGGATTGAAGAGTTCCTAGATAACAGAACGCAGCATGTCATTCTCAATGGAGAGAAGTCTTCCGAAGTAAGAGTGATTTCAGGTGTGCCGCAGGGGAGTGTCGTAGGACCGTTGCTATTCACAATATACATAAATGACCTTGTGGATGACATCGGAAGTTCACTGAGGCTTTTTACGGATGATGCTGTTGTGTATCGAGAGGTTGTAACAATGGAAAATTGTACTGAAATGCAGGAGGATCTGCACCAAATTGACGCATGCTGCAGGGAATGGCAATTGAATCTCAATGTAGACAAGTGTAATGTGCTGCGAATACATAGAAAGAAAGACCTTTTATCATTTAGCTACAATATAGCAGGTCAGCAACTGGAAGCAGTTAATTCCATAAATTATCTGGGAGTAGGCTTTAGGAGTGATTTAAAATGGAATGATCATATAAAGTTGATCGTTGGTAAAGCAGATGCCAGACTGAGATTCATTGGAAGAATCCTAAGGAAATGCAATCCGAAAACAAAGGAAGTAGGTTACAGTACGCTTGTTCGCCCACTGCTTGAATACTGCTCATCAGTGTGGGATCCGTACCAGATAGGGTTGATAGAAGAGATAGAGAAGATCCAACGGAGAGTAGCGCGCTTCGTAACAGGATCATTTAGTAATCGCGAAAGCTTTACGGAGATGATAGATAAACTGCATTGGAAGACTCTGCAGGAGAGACGCTCAGTAGCTCGTTGCGGGATTTTGTTGAAGTTTCGAGAACATACCTTCACCGAAGAGTCAAGCAGTATATTGCTCCCTCCTACATATATCTCGCGAAGAGACCATGAGGATAAAATCAGAGAGATTAGAGCCCCCACAGAATGATACCGACAATACTTCTTTCCACGAATAATACGAGACTGGAATAGAAGGAAGAACCGATAGAGGTACTCATGGTACCCTCCGCCACACATCGTCAGGTGGCTTGCGGAGTAGGGATGTAGATGTAGATGTACATTTGGCCGACCGCTGCTTTCACTATTCGAAACATTTTTTGCAGTCATCTTTAGAAACGGCTGACAGCTCCTCCCCGTTTTTTTTTCCCTCGGCTTCTTCAATGCTCTCAAATCGGTATCTTTTCATGCTCCTTTCCATACGTGGAAATAAGAAAAAGTCGCAAGGAGCCAGTTCAGGCGAGTAAGGTGGGTGGGGCAGCGGAACAAAGACACTTCTGGCCAAAAAATGTCTAACAGAGGTGGCTGTATGTTCAGGTGCGTTGGGTGGTGTAAGAACCAGTCTCCTATCTGCCACAAATAGGACCATTTTTGACAACACTTTCGTGCAATCTTCTTAAAACTACCTAGTAAAAGTTTCGGTTGACGGTCTGACCTGGGGGAACAAACTCTGAATGAACTACGCCCTTGACATCAAAAAAGCAAATAAGCATTTGTTTTGATGTTTTATTTAACTTGACGACTTTTTTTTTTGGAACGGATGATGCTGATCTCTTTCATTGGCCTGACGCGTTGATGTTGGGTCGTAGCCGTAGCACCGTGACTTATCACCAGTAATGACCTTTGAAAAATGATTTACATCCATTTCAAACTGTTGTTTGAAAGCACCACATGTTTCAACTCGACGTTCCTTTTGATTGTCAGTCAGAACCCAAGTAACAAACTTGGTAGCAACCTTTTTCATTCCCGAATTTTCTGTTAAATTTCGCTGAACCGAGTACCAAGATAACCAAATAATCTCTGACAGTTGACCGATTGTCTGCCGACGGTCTGTGTGCACAAGCTCTCGAATTTTTTCAGTTATTTTCGTCGATTACAGCAGTTGATGGCTGTCCAGAACGAGGTTTGTCACCAATCGACATGTCACCGTTTTTAAATCGAGTAAATCACTCGCACACCCGAGTTTTTCCCACAGTGTCATCTTGGTAAGCTGTTTTCAATGTCATAACAGTTTTAGCAGCATTTTTATCGAGCAGCACTTTGTTGACTTACACTTTCCATTATAAAAAACGAAACAAGAACAAAACAGCGCTAGCAAAAACAATCTGCAGATGAACAGAACAAGCCAGGTCGATAACATATGCGACATGTCAATGAGTCGCACTATACACGTCTACAGGCAGAAAAGCGTACTACAAAAGCTCCGCCCACGGCAATGTTTTCCCATTTTCTGGGTACCACTCGAATGTATAAAACACGAGTCATCAGTACATACTCATAGGATTTTTTTGACTATTTCTGTCTTCCTTAACATCATGGGACATTTTCTTGTCAACAACCAATATACTTAAAAAGCACATCAATCGTGGATTCACTATTATTAACGTATAATTACAAACATCTGAAGATGCTCGTCGCTGGTCGAAATTAATTTCGACTATTAAACACAATGCTCAGTAATTTTCAGTAACATACAAGCGTCGTTGAATATATTATCTCCCTTTTTCCTAGCTCTTAATATACACAGTCCAGTCACATTAATGTGAGTACCACCTATGTTTGATGCCAACGGGGCAGTAAATAGTCGCAGACGGCAGATAGCAGCACTAACAATGGAGGGGATATAAAGCGTGTTCGAGCGACGTGGAAAACAATGAAGTGGTTGTCGTTACGTGGAAACGGCGCGATTTATCTGACGTCTGAATGGCTTTCGAGGCAAAGGTGGAAGGATTTCTGAGACGGCTAACTTTCTAAAGTGTTTGCGTTTCGTCGTGGTTAAAGCGTACCGAGGAAGGCAAAACGACGCTATCCAAAATTGGAATGAACAACAGCTACATGGAAATGCATACGGATAAACAGACGTGGAACTGCTGAGAAAGTGACCAACCAGACGAACGAAAGGGCTGTCAACAGCGTGTCCTGAACGACAGTTCAGCGAACTTTGCTGCGTATGTGGCCCGGAGAAGGCGCTTGGTGCATGCACCACTGCTGACTGCCTTTCATCGGCGGAGAAGGCTCGACTCCCAATGAGTGGCAACAGGTGACCTTTTCAGATGAATCACGTTTTATAACCCACGTGACACATGCCCCATGTATGGCGTGAAATGTCTGAAAGCAAAGATCCGGAAGGGTCCAGAGGGGAGGAGGGAGTGTTATGGTTTGCAGGATGTTTACGTGGCATGTCCCGGGTCCCGTCATTCTGGAAGGCACAATAGATCAAACAAATTTGCATCTATCCTTGGAACTACGTCTACTCCTGCATGCAGTTTGTTTTTCCTCTAGACGATGGCGTCTATTAGCAGGACAACGTAACGTGTCGTACATGTCGCAGTGTACGTGTGGCTGAAGAGCACTAGGATGAGTTTGCCGTACTCCCCTGACCGCCAAACTCACCGAATTTAAACCCAAAGGAGAATCTATGGGACCGTCTCGATTGGGTTGTTCGCGGCACGAATCCTAAAGCAAAATGCCTAGCGCAACTAGCAACGGCACTGAAGTCGATAGCGTTCCACATCCCTGTCGATACTTTCGAGATCCCCTATGACTCTCTCATACCACGTCTTGCAGCGGACTGCGCTACAAAGTATGGTTATTCAGGATTTTAAAAGGTGGTCACATTGATGTGACTGGATAGTGTACATAGGAAAAAGTCCTCTTAAGTTATTCAGATCTGATGTATTTTCAAGCAATTCCGACAGTGGGAAGAGCCGTATTGAACCATGACACCGGCGTCCATACAAGACATGTTACATGTAATGTGCTGTAATTGAATTATTGCCTGTGTAAGAAAAATAAATAAAAAAATGTGGTGAACTTCCATAAGCGTTTGTGTGCAGTGTATGATGCAGTTGACAGGAGTACTGTTGGGCGATAGTAAAGAAAGTTAAAAGGATCAGGAAGCGCAGAAACTAAGCTCCATGATCAGCCACGATCGTGACGTCCTGTAACAGCCAGTGCTCACGGAATGGCGAATCGCGTGGAAGCTGTTATTCAAGACAGCACCCTCTGCTGGCAGGGTAATGATTACAACCTTCTGGGATAGTGATGGTGTCATTATCACGAGTATTTTAACAAAAACTTAAGCCATTAATTGAGAGGTATATCTGAAGGCTATGAACGGACTCAAGAACTGTGTTGGACGTGTTCGGACTGACAAGATTACAAAAGAATATTGCTCCAACACGGCAATGTACGCCCACAAAAAAGTCGCAGAAACCGGGAACACATCGCCAAATTTGTGTCATTCGCGTCATTCACACTATAGTGCAGACCTGGCGCCCTCGGACAGCAAACTGGTTCGGCCACTTAAGTATTCTGTACGTGGGACACACTTTAGAGATGAGGTGAGCGTCATCAGTCTAATTCTTGCACTGAAACTATGGCTATGAATGATAGAACACGTTTCAAGTTCAAGCAATATGATTATTTGAAGAACAAAAACAAGTATTCTGTACGTGGGACACACTTTGGAGACGAGGTGAGCGTCATCAGTCTAATTATTGCACTGAAACTATGGCTATGGATGATAGAACACGTTTCAAGTTCAAGCAATGTGATTTTTTGAAGAACAAAAATCTTCTCTATCAAAATCAAGATGTACTCCGTCGTGGCAAGCAAGCGGTTGGTCGGTCGGTCGATCCATGACTGTCCCTTGGTTGGGTTCGCACGAATTAAGTGTAGTTAACCTCACCACCTGTCTCACCTAAGTGAACGAAGGCAGACCGATCCACTGGACACTCCTGAGTGCCGTTCCCTTAATTATCCTTTTGGAAGTGTGATGTTGTTGTAATTTAACTGTATTTTATATTTTTAATTTGGTACGGTTAGTTGTGGGCCTTCGGCCTTGGAAACACATTCTTAGAGTTTCCTTCAAGTCCAAACATTATCGCCTTCGGCTCATGAAAGGTTATTGTAATTTCCTGTGGGCCTTCCTCCGTTGGCGTTGAAAAAGGAAATTTTTAAACCTAATTTATTGTTTTACCGATTGTTGCAATATACCGGGTGTTACAAAAGGGTACCGCCAAACTTTCAGGAAACTTTCCTCACACACAAAGAAAGAAAAGATGTTACGTGGACATGTGTCCGGAAACGCATACTTTCCATGTTAGAGCTCACTTTATTACTTCTCTTCAAAACACATTAATCATGGAATGGAAACACACAGCAACAGAACGTACCAGCGTGACTTCAAACACTTTGTTACAGGAAATGTTCAAAATGTCCTCCGTTAGCGAGGATACATGCATCCACCCTCCGTCGCATGGAATCCCTGATGCGCTGATGTAGCCCTGGAGAATGGCGTATTGTATCACAGCCGTCCACAATACGAGCACGAAGAGTCTCTACATTTGGTACCGGGGTTGCGTAGACAAGAGCTTTCAAATGCCCCCATAAATGAAAGTCAAGAGGGTTCAGGTCAGGAGAACGTGGAGGCCATGGAACTGGTTTGCCTCTACCAATCCATCGGTCACCGAATCTGTTGTTCAGAAGCGTACGACCACTTCGACGGAAATGCGCAGGAGCTCCATCGTGCATGAACCACATGTTGTGTCGTACTTGTAAAGGCACATTTTCTAGCAGCACAGGTAGAGTATCCCGTATGAAATCATAATAACATGTTGCATTGAGCGTAGGTGGAAGAACATGGGGCCCAATCAAGACATCACCAACAATGCCTGCCCAAACGTTCACAGAAAATCTGTGTTGATGACGTGATTGCACAATTGCGTGCGGATTCTCGTCAGCCCACACATGTTGATTGTGAAAATTTAGAATTTGATCACGTTGGAATGAAGCCTCATCCGTAAAGAGAACATTTGCACTGAAATGAGGATTGACACATTGTTGCATGAACCATTCGCAGAAATGTACGCGTGGAGGCCAATCAGCTGCTGATAGTGCCTGCGCACGCTGTACATGGTACGGAAACAACTGGTTCACCCGCAGCACTCTCCATACAGTGACGTGGTCAACGTTACCTTTTACAGCAGCAACCTCTCTGACGTTGTCATTAGGGTTATCGTCAACTGCACGAAGAACTGCCTCGTCCATTACAGGTGTCCTCGCCGTTCTAGGTCTTCCCCAGTCGCGAGTCTTAGGCTGGAATGTTCCGTGCTCCCTAAGACGCCGATCAATTGCTTCGACGTCTTCCTGTCGGGACACCTTCGTTCTGGAAATCTGTCTCGATACAAACGTACCGCGCCACGGCTATTGCCCCGTGCTAATCCATAGATCAAATGGGCATCTGCCAACTCCGCATTTGTAAACATTGCACTGACTGCAAAACCACGTTCGTGATGAACACTAACCTGTTAATGCTACGTACTGATGCGCTTGATGCTAGTACTGTAGAGCAATGAGTCGCATGTCAACACAAGCACCGAAGTCAACATTACCTTTTTGTAACACCCTGTATATTTCCTTAATTTTCAGAATTTAACTTTGCGGCCTTCAGCCATGTTATTGCGTTTATTTATGTCTTTCTGTGCACCTCTTCGGCCATCAGCCCCGTTAACATCTTAAAACATTGTGGCCTTCTGCCTTCAGTTAACATCATAGTATATTTGGAACTTTGAAGATTTAATCCGGCGGCCTTCAGCCGCTCCACATGCTGATGTCATATACGTATACGATTTGTTTATTCGTAAATTTCACTTTGTGTCATGTCTTTTCAAAATTGAATTTATTCTAAATCATCTGTTGGGAGACCTTCAGCCGCGATTCGAATTTAATTATTTCAAAAATGTGTGAACTAAATGATAATAAATTACAACTGTGAAATGAATCCGACCGCAACTCAATTGGTCCTTTCCACAATCCTAATTACCTGTTAGTCCTGCGTGATTTATCGGGTGTCTCAGTATTTAGGGTATGGAGTGATTTCTCTTCATCCAATCCAGTATGTAGTGAAAATCGTAGCCGCACGTGTATGCACCACAGTAAACACAATATAGTCCGATGGAGAACACTGAAGCCCTTTGTTCAGGAGATACGGCTTCTCGCCTCGAAAGCTTTGTGCAGCCGAGGAGGGCTTAGCCGGAGGTAAGCGAGCTGATGGGAGGCCGGTCAGCTGCGCGAGATAAAGCACGCCGTGAGCGAGCTGGAGGGCGTCTAGACGCGCGGGTCTTAAGAGCGTCAGCGTGGCGCCGCTGCAGCAGTCGCCAGCACCGTCTGGGTCTGCGCCGTCAGCCACAGCAAACACCTGCAGAGCCGGCGCACCTGCCGCTGTTTACAATACGACCGCGGTCGGACGTTGTTCTCAGCTGTAGCCGCATCTTGCGCACGGAATCTCACTGCAGGGACTGTGCTAGCCGGCGCAGTGCTTGCGACACCGGACTCGCGTCAGCGAGAAGTGTCATTAGAATTCCTCTCCGGACCTCAGAATTTCGTACGGCGTAGTTTACTAAATTCAGGGCATCTTCGCTACTCTCCAAGTCAAAAAGAGCTCCATGTGGAATTTTTTAACTGTAACCTTGCCTCGTGCTCCATTTAAGTTGAACTGTTTCTATATCTTTACAGACGAAAGAAAGAAAGAAGGTTTGCGTTTAACGGCAAGATCATAACACACGGAGGTCGATCTCCAATACGCCGAGGTTGAGGAACGGCGCTATTGTATAGAAACTCTCATTAGTTGTAGGTGACAAACGTCTTTTGATAACACGTCTTCGCTGGTCATCGGGGCTCAGTTCGAAGTAGGACTCATCGCTGAAGGCAATTCAACAACCGTCAATGAGGTTACAGACAGACAGCAGAGGGATACCAGCCTGAAGGTCACCCTCCTTATGGCCCAACAAGCAGGAGATATGGCCTGGGGAGGCTCTAACATTCTGCGTGGTGTCTGTCTGTTCTAAGTCGTGTCTCCTTACCACTTTCGCGCAACGACGCTCTGAGCGTGTTTTTTAGGGAATTGACTAGTTTGAACCTGGGACCTGGTGCCGGCAAGGAGACGCCAGACCACACATGACATATAGAGTTCAGAAGAGTTCAGTGAGACTAGCGATGATATAATCAAATACTTAATGATTTCAGCGTCAGCTCCACTGCACTCCCTGTAAAAGAATTTTAATACCAACTAAATTTAGTGGAAGGGGTTCAAGGCTTTCCTATTTTTAGTTAGCTGGTAAAATAACCTCGAAAAAAGTTTACCATTGGAAATTTTATTCTACTCACAAAACATTGTTTATAAATTGCACTGTTGATAAAAGGAAATATGTTTATACAGGATGATAAAAACCAACTACGTTCAACAAAAATGTGAACAAATATTCCCTGAATGGGTTTGCAAGTTCTACAATGGATCGAAGAATGACCTATGCCATATCACATCCATAATCTACATTTAAATTAAATTTCATAAAAGAGAAAACTATCAAAAATGGTCTACAGCGACCATCAATTATCTTTAATTACTTATTTAACTTGTTGTCAATTACAGTGGCTGATGTGGCTTCTCAATAATTATATAACAGAAAAATCATCGCATTTCAGATTTTAACTTCAAGTAGCAAATGTGAATACCATGAGCTTTAATTGACGATCGACACTAGTATTACACAAAAAGGGGATGTAACAGATGAGACTTCTGCAGTTCTGAGTGAAGCCTTATGCGCGCAGCATCGCGTGCGTTCATTACCTTGTTGTTGGTTAGGCAGTGTCAGGGGGCGGCGGGCGGCGCAGCTCCACACACCTCGCCTTCTCGGAAGCAACTCCTTCTAACTTCTCTTTACTACCATTTACCGAAGTTGGTTTAAGAAAAAGGTATCTGGCTGTGTTTTCTACTGACCAATAAGGGTCTCCATGTTAACCTTAAGCTCTGCCTACAAAAATTCTGTCTATCCAACGAGAAACGTTGTACTTTTCGTGGTGGGCTGGGGGTGGTCTTGGTGGTCGGCTGGCGACGTGGGTGTCTGTCCCTTATCGTAGGTCCTCCTAGCCTACACGATTCTGCTCTCGGCTTCTGTTCTCGTTTCTCCCCTCGGAACTGCGTCTTTCACGGTGGGAAGGTATGACATGCATTTAGGCGTTCTTGTGTTAGTCTGTGGTATTCCGTTTGCTCACTCGTCGATCGTATTACTTTGGTTAATATAATGTCAGGATTTATTCGGAACTATGTGACATACTGTCGGATTTGCTATCATGTCAGGGTTTTCATGGAAGGTGTTGGATTTGCCTTACACCTTACAAGGCAAGCCAACCTGGCCTTGCACTCCTGCAATATAATGCTTGGCCGTACAAGGAGAGACGTGCTACTGCTTATCTTCGGACTTGCGAAACCCTACCTTGACCAGCAAGATCGTCGTATCTCACCCCAAAATGAGAACGTTTGGGGCATTACGGGTTGGGCTCTCTAACCAGCTCGGGTTTCTGACAAGCTAAAGCACCAATAGGATAGAATTTGGACTTACGAAACCCTGTCCTGGCCAGCAAGATCGTCGTATCTCACCCCAAACTGAGAACGTTTGGGGCATTATGGGTTGGGCTCTCTAACGGAGCTAAAACCCGACCTCTGCTTGCACCGCTACAATACTACCAAAGCGAAGTCCTCGAAGGTGCTCTTTGAGTTTTGGAAACAGATGAAAATCGGATGGGACCAAGTCGAGGCTGTACGGAGGACGGCCGACAACAGCGAACCCAGGGTGTAGGATTCCTGCAGATGTTTCAGCGCTCGTGCGATGTGTGACACTGTCGTATTGAAAGATAGGGTGCTCCATATTTGAGTGATGTCTTCGAATTGGAAACTCGATTACTGCACGCATTTTCTCAAGAGGACATTCAACAACCGCAATGCCAAGCCGAATAACACCTCGTATAAGGGCCAGACGTGGACCAACGCATGACTTGTTAGTTTAATTTATGAGGTTCTTTCTTTTGAATAAATCATCCAGTCTTTTCTGTAATTGTCATCATTTCTTTGTCTGTACATTTACATTATATCTACTGATTACGTCGCATTCCGGTAATTCCTTTGTGGAGCAGTCGGTTCGTTTTATTTGCATTACAGTGTACCTGGTCCCTTCTTGGCACTCTGCCACATACGGGTTGATACGTTGCTGCACATGCTTGGCCCATTCCGCGACAACATTCCTCTTCTGGTCATCCAGTATATGAGGATACGAAGATGCCATCTGTTCTTTCGGACAAGTCCGAAAGAACAGATGCCATCTTCATATCGCTAAGGCTAACAGGCTGATGACCTTCCTCAGTGCGGATGCAAACGAATTGCTTGAACTCTTACGGGACTTGGTAGATTGTCTGCCGCGAGTAATGGGTATAATGGCCGGGGCACTACGAATGTAGTGTGTGGACTATAAGTTGAGAATGTTGGTCTCAGGGGGAGCGTGTGCGCGATAAATCCCTGCAGTCGCACTATACTATGTGCCCTCCGTGGCTCAGATGGATAGAGCGTCTGCCATGTATGCAGGACATGCAGGGTTCGAGTCCTAGTTACGGCACACATTTTCAGCTGTCCACGTTGGCGTATATCACCGCCTGTCAGCGGCTAATGGTATTGATTTAATTGCAATTTCATTCAATATATGAGGAAGCTGCCTGCGGCGACGTACTCCAAGTCTCGACTGGTCACAAGTTTGTTCAGTATGGTTCACGTCAGCAGGTACCGCAGACCATTCCGGTAGGTTGCTTCCTTATTCCCTCAGAAAGATTTCAAGACGTGGGCGCGATATGGTCGTGTATTTTTGTCTTCCAAGATGCGCCGTTCACAACAATGTTGTTTGCATGCATGAACAATAGGTTAGACACTTTGCAGCCTTCAGATCACTCCAGGTAGCGAAGAGGCGCGTCCGGCGTTTGTGTTCGATACCGCCCCATAGCGTGTCTGGCCCATCTGCCAGCCGGCTCCGTGAAAAAAAGTGCCTGAGGCTTCTGGCCACGTTCATTCTTCCCTATGCGGATAATCAAGCTTCAGACAAATCCTGCACTTGTCGGAAAGGAGAACACGACGCTATGGTGAAGGTTGTTCTCCAGGTACTCTCTTGCACACCTATATCGAACACGCTGAGGGATGATTCTGTAGCCGGCCGGAGTGGCCGAGCGGTTAAAGGCGCTACAGTCTGGAACCGCACGACCGCTACGGTCGCAGGTTCGAATCCTGCCTCGGGCATGGATGTGTGTGATGGCCTTAGGTTAGTTAGGCTTAAGTAGTTCTAAGTTCTAGGGGACTTGTGACCACAGCAGTTGAGTCCCATAGTGCTCAAAGCCATTTGCACCATTTTTTGATGATTCTGTTGCCGGCGGGTGCGGTCGAGCGGTTCTAGGCGCCTCAGTCTGAAATTGCGCAACCGCTACGGTTCGAATCCTGCCTCGGGCATGGATGTATGTGATGTCCTTAGGTTAGTTAGGTTTAAGAAGTTCTAAGTTCTAGGGGACTGATGACCTCAGAAGTTTAGTCTGTTGTTTTTATTAGACGCATACAGGCGGGCGGTTGCGTGGTGTATGGAGCGCTGTAATCCTCCCAGTTTCAGCCAAATGCCATATAATCTCCCTCCCTCCTTCCTTCTTCCATCTATTGTCCACATTAAATAATGTGAACCAAGTAATTAATAAACAAAGTTTAAAACATCCTCTTAGAAAAATTTACGAATTTACTGTGCTGATACACCTCTTACGTTATTTGATTTTCGAACAGCTGAGCAGAACTGAACGTACCCAGATATTTCTCTCTTTACTTATTCTGATCAACACTAAACTGACACATAACATTTTTAACGCAACGCACTGTGACTTTCAATAATCCCTACAAAAGAATCGCCCTGACTAAATATAACCAATACCTTTCATGAATCACTTACCTCTCAAACATCTTCGTTACCCGAACTACTGCAATACAGCGAGATTCTAACTACTGAAGGCACTAACTACTGATCGGCATAGTTAGCAAATGAAAGAGAACAAACAATGTATTTACCTTAATAATGTTCAAAAGTCATCATATATATATCAGTTCATGATAGCCAGTATTACAAATTTACTCTTTCTGATGGACAGAAGTTCAGATCGTCCACTCTCAAAATTCTGCTATCTGTCTCCCCACATCCACTACTGTTGGTGGCTCAGCTCCAACTGCGCAACGCTACGAGCTGTTAACAGCCAATAGCCCAGCACTACAATAGCCAACAACAATGCAAACCAGCCACAGACTGCACACAGCACAGTGAGTGAATTTCATACAGAGCGCTACGTGGCGTTACCAACATAAAAACCGAAACAGCCTACTTACAAGTTTTTATGAAGATTTGAGAGGAGTGGAATAATAGAAAGGAGTGCGCGAACACGCACACACACACACACACACACACACACACACACACACACACCAATGGGCACTTTGTCAAAGGCGTTACCAGAATGGAAGCAATGAAATATGCAGCGAGGGAGAGCAAGGACGCGACAGGCTCGTCTTCTGAAAACCTGCTCACGTATGTATAGGCGAGTAGACGTAAAATTGTCGAGCAACTGATCTAGATGAACCAAGGCCTACCAACAGTGTTTTCTCAACGACACTTCAGCGAAAGTTGCTGCATATAGGACTGTGCAGCAGGCGCCTGATTCATGCACCCTCCTAACTGCTGTTCATCGCCGGCGATGGCTGGGATTTTGCACGCTGGTATCGCAACTGGTTGGTTTAAATGGCTCTAAGCACTATGGGACTTAACATCTGAGGTAATCAGTTTCCCTAGACTTAGAAACCTAACTAACCTAAGGACATCACACACATCCATGCCCGAGGCAGGATTCGAACATGCGACCGTAGCAGCAGCGCGGTTCCTAGAGCCGCTCGGCCACAGCGGTCGGCTGCAACTGGACGTCCACTGAGTGGCGATAGGCGGCCTCTTCAGATGAATCACGTTTTATGTTCCATCAGACTGATGCCCGTTCACGGTTACGGCGTGAAACGTCTGAAAGCGAACACCCTGCAACAACTGTCGGAAGGCGTTCCCTGGGTGAACTCATCATCCTGGAAAGCACAGTGGGTCAACGTAAGTATAGAATGTGTTTATCTTGGAGGATCATGTAGACCCCTACATGGAATTTGCTTTTCCTCCTCATCTACCAGCAGAACAACGCAACTAGCTATACAGCTCGCAGGGTACGTGCGTGATTCGAAGAGCACCAGGATGAACTTACTGTACTCTCCTGCCCACAAAACTCACCGAATTTAGACCCAGTCCAGAACCTGTGGAACCACCTCGGTCAGGGATGTTCTCGTCATGGATCCTCAACTGGGAAATCCAGCGCAGCTGGCCACGGCGCTGGAGTCAAACCTGTCGGCGCCTTCTGGAGCCTCACTGTCTCTCTTCCTGCACGTCTCGCGACGGTCCGCACTGTAGAAGTTCGTTATTCAGGTTTTTGAAAGTTGGTCATATTAACGAGACTCGACAGTGTAGCTTTGCCGCTCAAATGTCTCCATTGAGCAGATTCTCCATCACCAGGCTCCGGATATCAACTCAAGCGTTGGTGACCTGAAAGGAATTGCCCACGACTGTTCTCTGGCCCAAGCCCAGGGCGAGCGCCTCTCACAGACGGAAAAACGCAGCTACACAGTGGCGAATGCAGCGGACGTGCATTTTGTTCTGTGCCGTTGCCGTGAGGCTGTCAGGAGTCGAGGTATCCCTCCGCATAACGACCAAAATTGGCACCACGTTTTAAAGCACGAATTCTTTAAAAGCAGCTTTCCCGCCTTGAATTCCAATATTACTGTTAATTTAAGTTAACGTGTTATCGATGCCTCAGTTCATGGGACAGAAATTGACGTGGGGGACAATTTAGTCAGAGACCAGCTATTCTTACAATTTACAATTATCACATGTCGCACCCCTTTCAGAAAGGAATTATTACGTTCTCTTTGCTGTGCATCGTTTCGGCAGGCTGCATGGAGTGCAGGCAATCCGTGTTTCCCAGAAATGACAGTGAGTGCTTCGTGTGTTCCTGAAATGACTTCGAGGTGTGTTGTAGACAGAACAGCGTACAAACCATTGTCCTGGTCACGGTTAGAAACACAGTGCGCTCCATTGAACTGTTCTGAGAAGGGGCACAGCAGACCATCTTTATACAGGTATCTGTACGTCGCGATTTTCTGCAGACAGAAAAGTGTTAAAGGACAGGGTTTCCACCAAATCATGCGTACTATTGAGGTCAGGAGCGTGCTGCCAAATTTGATTAGCTGCCCTTGTTCACTGAAGTTTTTCTACTGAATTTTATACATATATTAAAAAACAAATAGGTATTAAATGTTGCAGGGAAGAAGTGTACATGTGTTGGAATGTTTCAGAAAGGCTGCTGATAAAACTATTTTGCACATCCTATACTCGCAACTACCGCCGTCATTGTCTGTTCAGCTTCAGAAAATGTGTAAGTAGGCTGTTGAGGTTTTTATGTTGGTAACGCCACGTAGCGCTCTATATGAAAATCACTGACTGTGCTATGTGCAGTCTGTGGCTGGTTTGCATTGTTGCAATTTGCTATTGTGGTGTTGGGCAGTTGGCTGTTAACAGTGCGTAGCGTTGCGCAGTTGGAGGTGAGCCGCCAGCAGTGGTGGATGTGGGGAGAGAGATGGCGGAGTTTTGAGAGCGGATGATCTCGACGTGTGTCCATCAGAGACAGAAAATTTGTAAAATTGGGTGTAATGAACTGATATATATATATATATATATATATATATATATATATATATATATATATATATATAATGAATTTTGAACATTGATTGCTTTTTATCAAAATCTTTCATTTGCGAACTATGCCTATCAGTAGTTAGTCCTTTCAGTAGTTAGAATCTTTTATTTAGCTGGCAGTAGTGGCGCTCGCTGTATTGCAGTAGTTAGAGTAATGAAGATTTTTGTGAGGTAAGTGATTCATGAAAGTCTTGGTTCAAATGGCTCTGAGCAGCATGGGACTTAACAGCTGAGGTCATCAGTCCCCAAGAACTTAGAACTACTTAAACCTAACTAACCTAAGGACATCACACACATCCATGCTCGAGGCAGGATTCGAACCTGCGACTGTAGCGGTCGTGCGGTTCCAGACTGAAGCGCCTAGAACCGCTCGGCCACCACAGCCGACTGATTCATGAAAGGTATAGGTTATTGTTAGTCAGGGCCATTCTTTTGTAGGGATTATTGAAAGTCGGATTGCGTTGCGCTA
Organism: Schistocerca piceifrons; assembly: GCF_021461385.2. Taxonomy (NCBI): domain Eukaryota; kingdom Metazoa; phylum Arthropoda; class Insecta; order Orthoptera; family Acrididae; genus Schistocerca; species Schistocerca piceifrons. The sequence goes on along the minus strand of NC_060139.1, from coordinate 462,436,522 downwards.
AAAATATTGTATGTCAGTTTAGTGTTGATCAGAATAAGTAAAGAGCGAAATGTCTGAGTACGTTCAGTTCTGCTCAGTGGTTCGAAAATCAAATAACGTAAGGGGTTTACCAGCACAGTCACTCATTAATTTTTCTAAGGGGACGTTTCAAATGCTTAAAAACCGAATAGTTCTGCAATTACATTATTTCTGATTCCGAAAAACGTCAACTGCCGAATGTATTAACGTTACCGTTTACTACAGTTCTATGAGGCACAGTCGTTTGGTTCCATAAAGTCTAAATGTAAACGATATTTTTGCGGTAGGAAACAGGTGCGTGTGGTTGGCGGGTGCTAGCCACGAGCGTCACCACAATAGTAAACGTTATGTTTAATTATGGGGGAGTAGAGCATAATTGGTGATTTAGTTTAAAACCGTGGCTGAAAACTCGCACTTATTATCAAACCGTTAGGGATACCAATTAACGTGTGTAATAAAACTCTCGTTGGTTAGGTTGTTATTATTATATTTTTAATTGACTCGAAATATGCAGCTTGGATGACAAAGGCGGAACGGGCTACAAATCCATTACTAATATCAAAAGCAATTTGCAAGCCTGGCCGTTACGACACTGGATAGTTTCTTGCAGCTGCGTCCGCAGCTCGTGGTCTAGTGGCTAGCGTTGCTGGCTCTGGATCATGGGGTCCTGGGTTCGATTCCCGGCCGATCACGTTTAAACATCGAAAATTAACTATTTCAATTTCTCTCACAGGATGTTTGAAGCGGGAGGTAGGTTCTGAAGGATCAGTTCGACAATGTTTTTCACTGAAGGGATATATCCGTTGTCCGCAGCTCGTGGTCGCGCGGTCGCGTTCTCGCTTCCCGCGCCCGGGTTCACGGGTTCGATTCCCGGCGGGGTCAGGGATTTTCTCTGCCTCGTGATGACTGGGTATTGTGTGATGTCCTTAGGTTAGTTAGGTTTAAGTAGTTCTGAGTTCTAGAGGACTGATGACCATAGATGTTAAGTCCCATAGTGCTCAGAGCAATTTTTTTGATATGTCCGCCTGCTTCCAACGCGCAGTATTAGTTTGCCAGATTGGACCGATTACTGTTAGCACCTTGAACGGGCTACAAATCCATTACTAATATAAAAAGCAATTTGCAAGCCTGGCCGTTACGACACTGGATAGTTTCTTGCAGCTGCGTCCGCAGCTCGTGGTCTAGTGGCTAGCGTTGCTGTCTCTGGATCGTGGGGTCCTGGGTTCGATTCCCGGCCGAGTTGGGAATTTTCTCCGTCCGGGGACTCGGTGTCTGCGATGTCCTCATCATTTCATTATCACCTACGTGACAGTGAGTAGATTGCACTGTGAAAAAATAGGGACTTTGTACCTGAGCTGATGACCGCGCAGATGAAAATGGTTCAAATGGCTCTGAGCACTATGGAACTTAACATCTGAGGTAATCAGTCCCCAAGAACTTAGAACTACTTAAACCTAACTAACCTAAGGACATCACACACATCCATGCTCGAGGCAGGATTCGAACCTGCGACTGTAGCGGTCGTGCGGTTCCAGACTGAAGCGCCTAGAACCGCTCGGCCACCACAGCCGACTGATTCATGAAAGGTATAGGTTATTGTTAGTCAGGGCCATTCTTTTGTAGGGATTATTGAAAGTCGGATTGCGTTGCGCTAAAAATATTGTATGTCAGTTTAGTGTTGATCAGAATAAGTAAAGAGCGAAATGTCTGAGTACGTTCAGTTCTGCTCAGTGGTTCGAAAATCAAATAACGTAAGGGGTTTACCAGCACAGTCACTCATTAATTTTTCTAAGGGGACGTTTCAAATGCTTAAAAACCGAATAGTTCTGCAATTACATTATTTCTGATTCCGAAAAACGTCAACTGCCGAATGTATTAACGTTACCGTTTACTACAGTTCTATGAGGCACAGTCGTTTGGTTCCATAAAGTCTAAATGTAAACGATATTTTTGCGGTAGGAAACAGGTGCGTGTGGTTGGCGGGTGCTAGCCACGAGCGTCACCACAATAGTAAACGTTATGTTTAATTATGGGGGAGTAGAGCATAATTGGTGATTTAGTTTAAAACCGTGGCTGAAAACTCGCACTTATTATCAAACCGTTAGGGATACCAATTAACGTGTGTAATAAAACTCTCGTTGGTTAGGTTGTTATTATTATATTTTTAATTGACTCGAAATATGCAGCTTGGATGACAAAGGCGGAACGGGCTACAAATCCATTACTAATATCAAAAGCAATTTGCAAGCCTGGCCGTTACGACACTGGATAGTTTCTTGCAGCTGCGTCCGCAGCTCGTGGTCTAGTGGCTAGCGTTGCTGGCTCTGGATCATGGGGTCCTGGGTTCGATTCCCGGCCGATCACGTTTAAACATCGAAAATTAACTATTTCAATTTCTCTCACAGGAAGTTTGAAGCGGGAGGTAGGTTCTGAAGGATCAGTTCGACAATGTTTTTCACTGAAGGGATATGTCCGTTGTCCGCAGCTCGTGGTCGCGCGGTCGCGTTCTCGCTTCCCGCGCCCGGGTTCACGGGTTCGATTCCCGGCGGGGTCAGGGATTTTCTCTGCCTCGTGATGACTGGGTATTGTGTGATGTCCTTAGGTTAGTTAGGTTTAAGTAGTTCTGAGTTCTAGAGGACTGATGACCATAGATGTTAAGTCCCATAGTGCTCAGAGCAATTTTTTTGATATGTCCGCCTGCTTCCAACGCGCAGTATTAGTTTGCCAGATTGGACCGATTACTGTTAGCACCTTGAACGGGCTACAAATCCATTACTAATATAAAAAGCAATTTGCAAGCCTGGCCGTTACGACACTGGATAGTTTCTTGCAGCTGCGTCCGCAGCTCGTGGTCTAGTGGCTAGCGTTGCTGTCTCTGGATCATGGGGTCCTGGGTTCGATTCCCGGCCGAGTTGGGAATTTTCTCCGTCCGGGGACTCGGTGTCTGCGATGTCCTCATCATTTCATTATCACCTACGTGACAGTGAGTAGATTGCACTGTGAAAAAATAGGGACTTTGTACCTGAGCTGATGACCGCGCAGATGAAAATGGTTCAAATGGCTCTGAGCACTATGGGACTCAACTGCTGAGGTCATTAGTCCCCTAGAACTTAGAACTAGTTAAACCTAACTAACCTAAGGACATCACAAACATCCATGCCCGAGGCAGGATTCGAACCTGCGACCGTAGCGGTCTTGCGGTTCCAGGCTGCAGCGCCTTTAACCGCACGGCCACTTCGGCCGGCCTGCGCAGATGAGCGCCCCACAAACGAAACATCATCATCGCCCTGGCAGCTATAGGTAAATCGATTGTCAGAGCTGACGAAAACAAAATACAATTTAACTGCAGAGGACGTTTTTTAGATAAAAAATGTGCTACTAAGTTTTGGAAGCTGTGGTTAGGTAGTGTTCATATCAGTTACTATTTTTTCCTTTTGTTCCGTCACTCGAATAGTATAAAACAGGATTAAACGTCCTCGGTTCCCTTGAAAAGGCCGATTTCCTTTCCAATCTTTGACACAATCCGAGCTTGTGCTCCCTCTCTAATGACTTCATTGTCCACGGGACGTTATGCCCACTCTTCTTAGGATCTTTCTATTGCATTGACTTAAAAACTTAAGAGACCTACGGCACCAGAGGACTACAGATTTCAGCATGTGACACAAATTTCAACTTGACACGCCAACCTGTTCCTGAGAAAAGAAAAAAGAAATCTTCGTGTTAAATAGCTACAAATTAACAATTTCCTGTATTTTTCTTTGGTCGTGTAGTGAAACCTTGCTTCTTGGCAAGTTTCATGATTATGGATCAACAGGAAGTACCCTACAGGTTTTGGTGAGTGAATTTGAAGTATCAGAATACGAGTATGTGACTTAAACATCCGTATCTTTTTCTTTCATACTTAGAAACTTCATTTTTGTACATCGCCAATAAACCACAGACTTCAATAGTTGTCATAAAGTTCAATTTGACACGTCTACCCGTTTCTTATAAAATATTTTTGAACAGTCGGACATACAAACAGGCAGACGGAAGGAGAACGAAGCGATTCTAGAGGAGTATCGCTTGTATTACGCATCCCTCGCCGATTGTTTAGAGTGCACTGAGAGAATTGGATGCCCAGTGAACACGATGTTTCTCTGTAAACAATTAACACTGTAGGCGATACTGAGGACTCTGTTTACTTTCCAACGAAGAATTATTACAGTAATGAGAGGTGTGTTTGTACCTACTTAATTTAATTGATGTTGAATTTTGTATTTATTTTTCTTGTAGGAAAATACACTTCCCATCGTATGATGCAGTCCACCTCAGCATATCAGTTGAAACAAAAGACCGACAACGAACTCTGTGCTCTGTGTACGTAATCGAGGTAGGCCTGTCGTTTAAATGCATGCGACATGGGATCAGGAGAAACTGAGGAGAATGAAGAGTCTGCGGATGGTGCTACCGTCAATGTCAAATGTGGAAGCCGGAGACGAAATTTCTTGAAATAAAAAATAAGAATCATTTAATTGTACTAATGTGTGTGCAAGTATTATCTCCAGGCTCTTGAAGATTGAATCATTCTACGAGGCGGTGCCGAAAAGTAATGTGTCCGATTTTTTTAAGTGTCTATATATATATATTTCTCAAAATAGGCACCATGGAGAGGAACACATTTCTCCTAATAAGAGACCAGTTTATTATTACCGTTACTGTAGAATACTTTATTCACGGAGCCAAAACCCGACCTCTGCTTCCACCGCTCCATCACTATCAAAGCGAAGTCTTCGAAGGTGCTCTTTGAGTTTTGGAAACAGATGAAAATCGGATGGGACCAAGTCGAGACTGTACGGAGGATGGCCGACAACAGCGAACCCAGGGCGTAGGATTGCTGCAGATGTGTCAGCGCTCTTGCGTTGTCTGACATTGTCATACTGAAAGATAGGGTGCTCCATATTTGGGTGATGTCTTCGAATTGGAAACTCGATTACTGCACGCTTTTTCTCACACACCAATACAGTTACGCTACATACAGTCATGTTACACGCTACAACTCAGACCCCTCTAGCGGCAAAGGGCTGCAAGAATGTAGACTTAAGAATAAAGAAGTAGAATGTTAATAAATTTTGCTATACGTAAAAAGCTTTGAGAGTTTTTTCACAAAAAAAATAAAGAGGCCTTACTTTTCAGTAAGTTATTGTACTTTTGGTAGACACGTGGCAACCGCCGACACTTGTAGCGCATATGATTCACTATCATTGATGGGGGGTGGGGGGGAGCGAGTGGAGAGAACTACCGAAGAAAACTACGTTACATACGTTTAACTTCCGTATTTCATGAGGTAAAAGTTTCTCTTGTTCGTTCAAAGCTACGTGAAGAAAATCACACATTAGCATCGAAACCGAACTTATGTATAACTGAGTAAACTCTTGAAATCTGTCCTCAAAGAGTAATTCAACACAGAGCACTTTTATTATTTTGATACAATTATGGAACGCGTTATGTTCACCTAAGTACTCGTCATACGTTTAAGTTGGTTGAATTATGAACGTATAAGACATTTCTTCAATTTTCAACTGTTCCTTTCCCTTTGACGATGATCTGATGCCTCTGGCGCTTTAGAAACATGACGTGGTGAAGAGGGTCCTTCAGCCCCGATCGAACTACAAGCGTCCTCGTCGTCTAGAAACTCAGGACAGGTAACAGCACTTGATAAGGGGGTTTAGCAGCTGCCGACGGAAGATACGGGTCCCTCGAAGAGTGAGCTAGGAGAGAGTGAGAAGTCGATCCCGCCGTGTCCGGGGACGGTATCCCAGCGACCTCCGCTCCCAGACAGAATCAGGACGTGCAGCAACCGTGGCCGTACAAGTAACAAACACAGGCCTGCAGTAAATTCATCCCAAGGGTGGCTTAAAGGAAAAGGAAACGAACACTACAAAACGAGGATACTGAAACAGGTTAAAATGTGAAAATCTTGAACAGAGTTACGAAAATTAGCAAACCAGTATCTGTTACCTACAGCCAAGGGCCCACCTAATAGCATTTGTTAGAGCAAGTTAATAAAACCGCATATGTACAGCTCGATGGATAAATCATACAATCAGCTTTATTACCTCAAGCTGGTTTGATGAGAGGATAAACAAGTTGCAATGTCGAACGAAAACACTACACCCATACTTACAATTAATGTCAATCGTATCACATACGCTCTTAGAGTTTCGAAGTTTAAGAACATTTTACTGGGGTAGGTTCAGCTTCAATACAGGAGGCAGTAACACCACAAATAGCGGACACCCCGAGGTGTGAGGCCGTGGTAGACATTGAAAGCAAGGCGGGAACAGCGCAGCGTGTATCCCAAAAGCAAAGCAGTGCTGCGTTTCAATATGCAAATTATAAGCGTATATATACAACATCTGGCTACAACAACAACAAAAAAAATAGCCGGAGTGATTACAATAGGCGACAAAGCATGGTACTTTTCTTAGCTTGCGCAAATACCACGATTTTAGTAGGTAAGTTTAACTGCATATCGGAAAGAAATGATAAACGGCCAATTACACTTTTTTGAAGAGCTAAGAGTTTTAATCCACCAATTAAAATACTACGAAACGTGCAAGAATACTTATCCAAATACGATGGCATTTTCCTATGCTAATGGTCAGCTTGCAAACAGACTGAATAGGCTTTATGTGCACCTCCTCCTGCTTACAAAGTCAAGGCTACCAGAATTCTGCCCCTCATATTTCCGGGCTACACTGTACTTTACATCAAACAGACACAAGCATCACAAGAAGAACTTAGAAGCTGAGGCCTATGAAGGCTTAACTGTGATCTCTTAAAAGAACTGAAGTTTCAGGTAAAGATACTACAATTTTGAAGATAACTTTCAAACAATTTAAACAATCTAAAACTAACCAGCCGGACCGAACATCGTCCACCTATTAGAAACGAAGGCTTGGCAGGGGGGCCGTATTTCAGGGAAAATGAAGTTGTTTCTTCTCATTGCGCTAGATATATATGTAGATATCTTGCTTCTAAAGACAGTGATTCAAATGGTCAAGAGATGCAAAACCAAAGTTTTGAATAACCATAGCATGTTGACGGAAACGGTCACACTACACAAAGAGAAATTAAGAGGCACATGCTAACTATTTAAGACTTAAAGCTCATCGGAACATACATCTGTTGCCGAATCAGAGCGTTGGTTAAATTCCGCATAGGCCGTCAACAAATGCTGCACAGCAAAGTAGAACTCTTGTTGACCTATTTACACAGGAAGAAATGACAGACCACGTAGCCATTCCGAATAATACATCTTTTGGTATTCACAGTTTCTCAACAGAATTTAATAGAAGGTTTTAGCGCATCTTAGAGTATCAGCTTATCGCAGCGTACAAACTCTTGTCGAGTGTTCACCTGTCAGCAGCATTCACGGAGCGCACGACAGTACTCATCCCTACACCAGAAAAACATAGATCCGTTAAGCACTACAAGTCAATAACATATTCTTGTATGTAGACTCGAAGATTTTCACGTGAGCAGTGAACAGCCGACTCAGTGAAGTTAAGTGTATCAAGCTCGGTGCCTGCTAAACCATCGCGGTTCTCAGTAGATCAATGTTAGCTTTTCTGCATAGCTAGAGCGACTGGTACGTGCGTAGAACAACGAACATCCCAGATAACTTCGCACTGCTGCCTTTTGAAAACACTTATGACCTAGCTGTGTGTTCTTTCGTCGCAGACTCTTTGGGGATGTTGCGTTTCCAACAGGGCTTTATTAACATTGTGCGCAAATGAATTTCTGACACACACGCTTGCATCTACGTTAACGACACCTTCAACACCGAAGAAGTTTGCCCCCCGTCATTACCGTTGTAAGCGATGTCCCTGTAGACATTACTGAGGAAACTGTTCAGTGCACGGATTCGCACTTCAAGGAGTGAAATTCGTATCACATGATTACCCAGACTGTATTACTATCAACTTACCAAATAAAGAGTATATTAAAGTCAAACAGACCACTCAGGTATATGAAGACGATGGTGGGACGATGATGAGCACTGATAACTCAGTAATCCTCTCGTCACCAACGAGACCAGGTTGAAAATATAGAGGAAGATAGTTAGGAAATGAGTTTATAGGTCCGTGCAGATCCCAGAGCCAAAATCAAGCGGGGGGGGGGGGGGGGGGGGGGGCGAAGTCGCACTATACATATGACTCCATTGAAGCAAAACATGAGTGCCTCCAGTTCTCCAGTTGGACGCTAAATTCGTTCTCTGTCAACAACTGCATATTTTCTAGATTGCAGCATAGTGAAGTGGTCTTTCTCGGCTCCACACGTGTTAGCAGAAAGTTATTGTCATCGAAGGGATGACAAGTGGCGTAAGGAACTTTCATAAATGTACCATTTGCCGTTAGCGCTACTAAACCTCTGAGAAGTGGAAGGTACTACATGAGCTCCCCATTTCAAGGTGATCTATTTAAGAACAGCCGATAAGGTATCAGGAAGCGCCGAGGACTCAATAACTAAACTATTATAGAAGAAGCTCCGCTCCCAAACATGACTCCACACATCTTCTTGAGTTTCAAAATTAATGGTTCCGTCTGTGCACACTACCACCTCGAAGTTTAGAAAGGACATCATATTCATCATCTCCAAATGTTTTGCTTGTATAAAAGATTATGGGGAAACCCACTTCACACTTAATACTACGCAGACAACTCGAAATTGGCTCCGCTTCTGGGCGAAAGTACGTAAAAAATAAATATCCACAGTGGTCCACTGTAGTTGATGTGGTGACATACACTACGAAGTAAAGTTTTACTTGTGCCGAGCAGTATCAGTTGTGGAACTGGAACCGAGGAAAGGTACTAGGTCAAGAGCACAGAAGACTTTCGTATGATTTCCACGCTGGAGTTTCTACCCAGCGTCCATGCGTAGTACCTACCCATAGATGACTGGGCGTTTTATTTAGTACACATTATCAGTAGTCAAGCCAGACACACCCTTCTTCCTCAGCCTTACAACCTAAAATCTATCTTGGAGTTAGATATAATAAAACATTTGTGAACTTTTTGTAATTCGTAGCTTGCAACATTAGAGGAGGACGATATTTTGAGCTAAGTTCAGTAGACAGCTTTAAACGATAGAGTGCTGCAGATTATAGGCCGTAGCAATCTTGTTACCATTTCTTATTTCTTTTACTTTTTTCAACATGTTTTCTCTCTTAGCAAAAGTCACAGGGCTTAACGGATTATTGTACGTCTATATTCCTGGTGGTAAGTGCCGTCTTACTTTACCAGGTTTTACATTTATAATATACCAGGAGTGCCATCGGTTAAGACATAAGGTATCACGATATGCTTTTCTTCTTTTTGGAATAACCGAGGAAAAGTAATATTTTACTAAATCATCTTGAGACGAGACCTCATTCAAGTTCTAACTCTGGATAAGGCGGTTTTTGGTGAGAGTTAGGCGGACTAAGAGACTCAGATAAGAAAAGAACAAGAGCAGTCGATTGCAGCACTGCCCACAAAAGACAATTTCGCAGGAATGACTCCCGGTCTGCCACAGAGTTGTAAACTGCCAAGAAGTATCACATCAGCGCACATTCCGCTGCAGAGTGGGAAGATTCCTTGTGGAAACAATCTCCTAAGTTACGGCTCAGTCATTTCTCCGCAGTACCCTTTCTACCAGTTGCGATTATTTGGCACGAAGGACAGCTTTCTGAAGCCTGGAAGGAGGTAACGGCGGAAGTAAAGCTGTGGGGACGAATCGTGAGCTGTGCCTGCAGAATTAGGTAGGTAAAGGAGCGTACATACTAGCCCAATGAAGGCAAACGACAGCCAATGAATTTCGCCGAACATTGGTCGCCAACACAGTGGCGTTGCGCCTTTCATTCTCTCCAAATCAAGGATTTGGAGTCACGGTACTTGGCCATGTAGAATCGCAGCTGGCTCAAATAACTTGTCGAGGTTGCTCCCATTTCGTTATTGTTATCAAGTAGCGTTTTAATACTCTTTCACTGACCGATATCGTGAGGGAAGAAGATGATTCAGCACCCGTCACATGTGCAACAGTTATTTTACTGCAAGAAACTGGTCAACTGAAAAATAATTCGAAGAAGAAACGATTCTGGTGGGCGGCCTTTCTTTTGAAAATGAGGAACAGTGTAGTACGACAAAGCTGATGTCAATCTTACAGTTGAACTCGAATTTGGGTTATTCCACGATCTTTCGCAAATTAGAGCTACGAATTTCGGATTGTTATTAAATTGTGTGGGCCCTAAAATTTTCAAAGACGACACCTCTTCTGGGAGAGCTGTACCTTATCTGAAAAGATATCCTTACAGACTACAATTTCTTTTTCACATCGTACACATTATTTTGTAAGAAGTCAGTTATTTGCCTCCAAGCGCCTATTCATTGCAATTTGTTTTTACAATCGCAGCTCATAGGATCCAACGAACATTCCCGTTCACAATAAAACTATCAGCTTTAAAGCACTCTGCCGGCCGCTGTGGATGTGCGGTTCTAGGCACTTCAGTCCGGAACCGCTTGACGGCTACGGTCGCAGGCTCCAATCCTGCCACGGGCATGCATGTGTGTGATGTCCTTAGGTTAGTTAGGTTTAAGTAGTTCTATGTTCTAGGGATTTTAGATCGATTCTGTATTTCTGGATATCCGGAAGCGTTTTGACACTGTACCATACAAGCGGCTCGAAGTGAAATTGCTTGCTTATGGAATATCGTCTCAGTTATGTGACTGGATTTGTGATTTACTGTCAGAGAGGTCACAGTTTGTAGTAACTGACGGGAAGTCATCGAGTAAAACAGAAGTGATTTCTGGCATTCCTCAAGGTAGTGTTATAGGCCCTTTGCTGTTCTTTATCAATATAAATGATTTTGGAGACATTCTGAGCAGCCGTCTCCGGTTGTTTGCAGTTGATGCTGTCGTTTTTCGACTAATAAAGTGATCAGAAGATCAAAACATACTGCAAAACGATTTAGAAAAGATATTTCAATGATGCGAAAAGTGGCAGTTGATCCTAAATAACGAAAAGTGTGAGGTCATCTACATGAGTGCTAAAAGGAACTCGTTAAACTTTGGTTACAAGATAAATCAGTCTAATCTAAGAGCCGTAAATTCAACTAAATACCTAGGTATTACAAATACGGACAACTTATATTAGAAGGAACACACAGAAAATGATGTGGCAAAAAATGGTTCAAATGGCTCTGAGCACTATGAGACTTAACATCAGTGGTCATCAGTCCCCTAGAACTTACAACTACTTAAACCTAACTAACCTAAGAACATCACACACATCCATGCCCGAGGCAGGATTCGAACCTGCGACCGTAGTAGTCGCGCGGTTCCGGACTGAGCGCCTGAACCGCTAGACCACCGCGGCCGGCAATGATGTGGGGAAGGCTAACCAAAGACTACGTTTTATTGGCAGGACACTTAGAAAATATAGCAGACGTACTAAGGAGACTGCTTACACTACGCTTGTCCGTCCTCTTTTAGAATACTGCTCCGCGCCGGCCGAAGTGGCCGTGCGGTTAAAGGCGCTGCAGTCTGGAACCGCGAGACCGCTACGGTCGCAGGTTCGAATCCTGCCTCGGGCATGGATGTTTGTGATGTCCTTAGGTTAGTTAGGTTTAACTAGTTCTAAGTTCTAGGGGGACTAATGACCTCAGCAGTTGAGTCCCATAGTGCTCAGAGACATTTGAACCATTTTTTTACTGCTCCGCGGTGTGGGATCCTTACCAGATAGTATTGACGGAGTACGTCGAAGAAGTTCAAAGAAAGGCAGCACGTTTTGTATTATCGCGAAGTATGGGAGAGAGTGTCACAGAAATGATACAGGATTTGGGCTGGACATCATTAAAAGACAGACGTTTTTCGTTGTGACGGAATCTTCTCACGAAATTCCAATCACCAACTTTCTCCTCCGAATGCGAAAATATTTTGTTGACACCGATCTACATAGGGAGCAACGATCATCAAGGTAAAATAAGGGAAATCTGAGCTCGTGCGGTAAGATACAGGTGTTCATTCTATCCGCGCTATACGAGATTGGTATAACGGAAATAGTGAAGGTGGTCCGATGAATCCTCTGCCAGGCACTTAAGTGTGATGGTCATGTAGATGTTGATGTAGATGTAGATGTAGGAGACTGATGACCTCAGATGTTAAGTCCCTTGGTGCTCAGAGCCATCTGAACCATTTAATGCATTCTCCTTACTCCACTCAATACTCCAATATTTTTAGACACAATAAAAATACCCACTCAACAGTCACACGATATTGCTACGGAACCAACGAACATTAGACCCGGCTTCCACGCTAGGCGGTAGGTCCCGAGCCCCATTCACCATCAACGCTTTCATATATTATCGCCGCAATCCTAACGGCAACCGGGACCAACCGCTTCGTTGGCTCCGACTTTCCGTCCTCGTAGCGCCAAACTCCACGCGTGCAGCGTGTGCAGGACGTGGGATGGCCAAGGTCCCGCCTGTCACTCGCCTCTGCTCGATTCTTCTCGGTGGTAACCGGAGCTCAAAAGGATCTGAACCCTATGGGACTTAACATCTGAGGTGATCAGTCCTCTAGAACTTAGAACTACTTAAACCTAACTAACACACCTATGCCATGCCCGAGGCAGGATTCGAATCTGCGACAGTAACGGTCGTGCGGTTCCAGACTGTAGTACCCGGAGCAGCGCGACATTTCATTTAGCACTGCGGCGCGGCATTTTTCGGTCGCCATAATCGCGGTGTCAGAGCTGTTTACCTTTCTCTAGTTGCTCGAGGTGTGAGGTACGTTCACAGGTTCAGTGGCTGTTCGCGCAAAAAGAGGCGGTCTGGCGATCTATCGTCACAACCCTTTAAAATGGATTGGAATGACAGAAGAGAAGAATTAGGATTCTCAATTCGCATAAGCGATAGGTACTGCATATCTGATATGAAACTACATTACAAAACGATGCAGAGACAATTTAAAGATCTAGTTGATGATAAAAGAGCAAAAAATTACAGCTATCGACAGATGGGGTCATTGTTCTGTACTTCAAGAAGAACTTAACTGCTAAATTAGCAGGCATGGAGTAAGTAAAGGAATTAGTGGTACAGATAGTAACATTTCTGATGTCGCACACGTTACTCCATCGTTCGTTGCAACGGGTTTCAATGGAACTGGGGGTAGAGGAGGGAGACTTCACATTTTACTGTAAACTGCTCTGGTGAAGTCAAGGGGCATGCCTGGGTCGATCTTCGATTCAAAACTCGCTATTGTTCAATTTATGAAGAAAAAGGAATGCAGGAATGAAAATTACAACATGCGTTATGCATTGCTGACTTTGCATTTTACGTGGACTTAATCGCAAACATTCCACAGTAAGACTCTGCAAGGTAACTTCTTTCTTATGTAATGTGGATGCATTTAAAAATAAAATCGTGTTATGGAAGGGAGACATTCTGACGAAGACACTCCAGTTCCCTGAGCTCACTGGCGTTAAAGAAAATTCGAGATTTGAAGAATTCGTTGTGGCCTTGAAAGAATGAGAAGGACCACTTCACAAAGGATTTTTGCACACCGTCAGTCTTACAGATGTTTTAGAGCTGTTTCCCAGACTATTTACCGTTTTCGTTGAAAGCACATCTGTGCATGTGCAGATATAATTGATTGACCTGCGGGGTAATTCCAGTTATAATGACAAACTTTTTCACACTAAAGCCGTCCACGACATATACACGGCATTTTTTAGGTAGAGTTTATAACGAGGCTGCAAAAGTGCTACAATATTTCGATCGACTTATTTATTTGAAAGACCGGATTTTGATTATGCAACTAAATAAGTCACTATTCCGTGGGAACGTGAGTGCGAAACTCCGTGAAACTATCTGCATCTGTTCGTATGCTCACAATTTGTAGCGGATAAAAATATTATTATGTCATCAGCGCGCCAAAAATAATTAAATAATATCGAAAATTGGTTTTCTTTGCTACCTATGTTATTGATAAATGTGAATTATAAAACCAAGTCGTATGCAGTTCGACTTCTTTGCCATTTAAATGCGGAGTGTTCTCAGTTTTCCCCTCTTCCCCCTGGCCATGCTCAGACAGCGTGGCGGGGCGGTTCGCGAAGTTTCCAGCGCGACTGATTGCTACGGCACTCGTGCCACGGCAGGGTCCGCAAGCAGAAATTTTGGCCGCTCCGACACTGAGCAGATTTCGGCCAACGTTGGTCTAGTGTGTACCTGCCTCGAGAGTATCGCCTGCAAAATGCAAGACTGATTCTTTCGCATGGAGACCAACGCATAATTTTCATTTCGTAGGAGGTTTAAAGATATGAATTGCTTTCTAACGTAATTTTGTAAAAACTGATTGCCTGTGATCCAAAACAGAAAAAATTGTCAAAGAAAACAGCTGAATATATTCATTTCTCGTTCGTGTAGCTGATTCACCAAATTGCGTTATTTATGATGAACTGTTAATGCCACAGACAGCTGCAATTATCTTATATGTGTAATTGACTTTAATTCACTTCAGACTCGATGTATTAACAAACAGCTACCTAAGCAGCTGTCCAGTGCTGGCTAAACATAAATGCATCAGTACTTATATAGCACCCAATTGGGGACTCACGTCAACCACAACAGTATAATTGCGCTCAGATTGTTTACGAGTGTAGATCCATGTTGCATACGCTTCTGCGGATACTGGATCGCTTTTGCGTGATATTTTTGCCTGGCAGTATAAGGTCAGTCACTATGTCACATAGAGGGCCTGATCATGGCATAATGGGATGACGAAACTTATTTCCTCGGGAATAAATGAAAATACAGCGGTTGGTTTACATGCTGGTAGTTATACAATGGTACTGTATCGAAAGGTTTTACGGACTTTCCAAGCTAGATGACAAATTTCACGATATTCCATACAACTGTATCTGAGAAATTAAGGATATTTTAGCGAGTAAAAATAACGGAAAGAGATCGCTGCAGTTGCAAAAATATAAATAATAAAGTGTACTTTCATAATCTTAAAAGTATAATGCAGATATCTAAGTTTCGGAAAGGTTTCATTATTTAAAAACAGTTATCATCCAAATTTAAATGTCTAGTTTTTAGGCTCATAGTTTGGTCATTTTGAACGCCAAAACCCGTTTCCAATAACTAGACGAAGGTGACTTTGTCCAGTCTGGAGAAGATACGTCGAGCTTCCCGTACTCTTTCAAGATGGATTGTGGCTGGCGAACACTACGCTGACTTGAAGGCTCTTCACCCTCCGTGACGATAGGTGCTGTGCAGCAGTCGGAAATAAACTCTGGAAGGTGTTACACTCTGCCTCAGGAACTAGCTATTGAACTATGTCTACATTCTGCTATGGAGGCCGGTTGATTGGAAGGCCTGGATGTTAAAACAATTTTGTAGGACCGTTTTGAAACACATGAAATCAGGATTTGGTGGACAGATGTGGGGAAGAATGGGAAGGAGTTGTGGGCCTGGTGGTGTGGATTTAACGAATCCACACTGTTGGAAGATTAGGAAATAAGTTATAACGGGAGGAAATCGGTTTTGTCGTTTGGTCAGTAATATAACGGATGATGGCCGAATTAGAGAGGACTGTAGACTTCCGACAGGGTGGAAAGCGTTTCTGAAAAACACAAAATTTCTTAACACTGAATGTAAATGTGAGAGTAATTCTTTTTTGAAGACAGCTGGGCAGGGCGTAGACTGATACGCAAGTGAAACGTGTACGATAAGCAGTTCATATAAGAAGAGCATATAAGCTTTCGATATGTTGTGCTGAAGATTAGATGGATAGATCGCGTAAATAACGAAGAGGTAATGAATAGAATATGGGAGAAGAGAAATTTATGGTACAATTAGACTAAATGATATGTTCATAGGACACATAGAGAGGCATCAGGGAACCGTTAATTTGTCAATTAGTGGAAGTGAGGTGAGGGGGTAGAAACGGTGTAGGGAACCCAAGGCTTCAGTGCAGTAAGCAGATTGAAATGGATGAAGGCTGGTGAGGTTATTAGGAGATGAAATGGCTTACACAGGATAGAGTAGCCAATGTTCACAGAGAGGACCAAAACAACAACAACACGATGGTAGCACTTCAGTGCAGATTATAAATACAGTAAATTACAATCTTTTCATTTGCAAAATTTATTACTTTGGCCAACGGTTTGTTAGTTTCAGTTACCCTTTACAAAAAACACTACCACAAAAAAATTAAATTTCCTTTCTTCACCACGATTGATATTAACACTGATAGGAAGAATTGCGGGATAGGAATTAGTAACCAGGTTCAGAATATCCATGCCGATAATCTTGAAGTGAATGTATGCTCAATCACAATTGAAGGGAATGAAGACAGGAGCAGATAGTGCCACTAACATACAAGGAAAACAAATTATTCAGGTGCACCAGAGAAAAAAAGGAACTCTACTGCTGACCAGCCATCTGATCCCACGCTTCTAGTGAATTTGATGCCGGACCGATAACAGCTGCTTGGATTATGAGGTCGGTGGCACTAGATTAAAATAAAGATTAACTGCGTGAAGTGAGTGTTCGTAAATGTGAAATCAATTACGCAGGAATGTAGCCCTAAGTAGCCCCTGCAATGCTGCGATCCCGATAAACCCTGCGAACCTCCGGTGGAGGAAGCGGCCTCAGACTCGGGATGTTTACTATGCCGAGGAAGGGACGGCGGTATAGAGAAAGGGGTGGGCGGCGGTACAATGGAGCAGTCGCTTCCGCCGGCTGAGTTGCCCCGTTTCGGAGTCCTTGGTGGCCAGCTAAAGGCGGTGTGGCGCTTTGCACATATTAGGCCGGCTTGTGCTGCCTAAGAAATACAAGGAGTTGTTTGCACTTCTGAGAAGGGCGAAGCAAACGTAAAGAGAACCCTCGACGGAAATGTAAATAGATAACACCACCTACGGATACAAATCGATTTGGGAAACTTCCGCCGCTTCAAGCGAGTTAAAAGTATGTAAGCGGGTACACTTGAAAAGTCAGACGTCTTCTGCTGTATGACGAAATAAGCTTAACTTAACGAGGGTCTTGAAAAGACTATGACAACCGTTATAAGTGGGCCCACAGACCTGTTTACTTTTCAAAGATGGGAGTCTAGGAAACCTGCTTTCTCGGATCGCTAGACAAACAATTCAAGCAAATCGTATTAATGAGTTTTATTACCTAATGAACAATGACAATACTTAACTGTGACAATAACACAGAAGTGTCTCAAGCAAAGGGCAACAAGCAAATAAGAAATCTCTTCAGTTTATATAATTCCTAAGTCGCTGGTCTTGAAGTGCCTAATATTGATGCTGCTGTGAAAGTGGGCCGCGGCCAATCGGGAGCGGCGCTTATGTTCTCTTCACATAGAGGTCGCTGCTGTTGCGTTGTCGTCCTGAAGATGTGTTGGCCAGCATATAATTAGCCTACGGGTTCTTCACAGCCCTCTCTGTTCTCTCGTTTCCGACTGGCGTTCCGGCTCTTGATTGTATACCATAACAGGTCACATAGTAGGTAATAGTCCACTAACGTGAAATAGTGCAGTAAAACAAGAAATGAGAACATTTTGCAGAACTGAATGTTGGCTGGCTTGAGATATACAGGGAAGTTTAGTAACAAGTCCACAGTTCTTCTGTAGCTTTGACTACAGCACACTGTTGCACTGGGAACATAGGCTGACTTCGTCACGTAATGTCAGATGCCAGACCTATTACGTTTGACTAACCTTCAGTTCTCCACTTAATTGTTTTGGACTGGTGAAACGACTGTGAAAAAGGAATTATTGTTTCAATGGCTCTGAGCACTATGGGACTTAACTACTGTGGTCATAAGTCCCCTAGAACTTAGAACTACTTAAACCTAACTAACCTAAGGACATCACACACATCCATGCCCGAGGCAGGATTCGAACCTGCGACCGTAGCAGTCGCGCGGTTCCGGACTGCGCGCCTAGAACCGCTAGACCACCGCGGCCGGCCAATTATTGTTTCACTTACTTCTACAAGATACTGTGTGATATATCCCGATGATGTCCACATATCGTACTGGTCTAAGCGTTTTACACAGTGATGATGTCATAAAACTACAAACAGCCTCCTTCCTGAATTTGAATCATACGCAAAAATCAATAACGTCCACTCCTAAACTTCCCATTCAACCGCAGTCACGACCCATGGATCTATCGTGTCATCGTTCTTCCATCTCCTGCACACAGAAGACGTCCCAAACGCACTACCTCCAGTCTGTCTCAAAAGCTGCGACAAGGTTGCGAATGGAATAGTGATCCGAAAATGTAGAAGAAATTTCTCTTATTTCCCATCTATGATTACATACTTGTCGGTCAGACTACCGGTTAACTTGTAAGAAGAGCTTGAAATTCATAAAGTAAATGAAACAGGAGCCAACAAAAGAGCTTAACTGGCAAAGCGATTTTGTCCCCAAAAGCCAACTCCACTTTGTTGGACAATGTTCTACTTCAGTCACTGAACCCCACTGTTTTATACAAGACCTGTCTAAAAAGTATCCGACCTTTGACCAGAACAAATATTTCGAATACCTGACGGGGCTGGGACCCTAGCTCCCTTCAAAGTAGGCCCCTTGTGCTTGTACACAATTAGCTCACCGATCGTTCCACTACCGGAAACACCTCTGGAATTCTACTTTTGGAATTGTGTTCATCTTTGTCATCGTGTTCCGCATTATCTCTTCTCTACTCTCAAAACGGGAGCCTTTCAGTGACGTCTTCAATTTTCGGGACAACCAGAAGTCGCAAGGAGCCATGTCTGGAGAGTAGGAAGGTTGGAAAACGGTTGTAATTCCATGTTTGGCCGAGAAATTTTGGTTCAAGTGGGATGAATGTGCGGGGCGTTGTCGTGATGCAGTTGCCAGTTTTTCGCCGCCCACATGTCTGGTCTTTTGCGCCAAACTGCGTCACGGAGTCGCCGGAGAACATGTTGACAGTACTCCTTTGGCACTGTTTGTCCTTCCAGTGCGTATTCGTGATGCAAAATTCCACGGATATCAAAGAAGACAACATCATCTTGATTTTGATTCGCACCTTTGGCACTTTCTTCGGCCTTGGAGACTCGGGAAGTTTCCATTTCGACGACTGTCTTTTTGTTTCTGTGTCGTAGCCGTACACCCATGACTCATCTCCAGTTACCACGGTGTTCAGAAACCCAGGATCAGTGTTGGTGTCCAGAAGGTCCTGTGCAACGTGAAAACGGAGGTCTTTTTGTTCCGGTGACAACAATTTGGGCACGAATTTCGCCGCCACTCGGTGCATGTTCAATTCATCACGCATAATTGCATGTACAAAACCTTTACTCACTCCATCCTCTTGGGAAATCTCTCGCATGGTCAAATGACGATCTTCCATCGCCAAATTTTGCACCTTCTCAACAACAGTTGCACTCCGAGCAGTTTGGGGCCTGCCAGAACGCTGGTCAGTCTCCGCTGATGTTCGTCCATTTCTGAATCGGTTGAACCAACCCTTAATTTGTGTTACACCCATCGAATCTTCTCCAAGCACCTGCTGAATCTTACGAATCGTTTCGATTCGAGAATCACCAAGCTTCTGACAAAATTTATAGCAGTATTTTTGCTCAACACGTTCAGTCATCTTGAGAGAATCAGACGAACACGATGTGTAACACCTCACTCAGCGACCGACAGGCAGCGACTGACACGCTGGAAGGTGGGGACAAAATTCACGCATACGCATAAAGGTCTCTTTACTGTGTACAGTGGCGCCGCGCTATCGTCTCTATTTAGCGAGGGCAAAATGAAAGGTCGGTTACTTTTTTGACAGACCTCATGTATCTTGCTTATAGCGTCACCTGGTATAGAGTGCTTTACAATTTACTTCGGTTCCTTACGTTGTACGTGTAACTCTAGTGGTTTCTTGTCCCTTCTCTCTTTACACAATCAATTTCATTAGCTAGACATGTTGCGCATGCACTCGCACGGGGTTTTGTCATTCCGTTCTTGGAACGACGTGCAGCGGGGGCCCTCTGCCGGTCACGTTCCTCTAATCACTTCTCGCCAATGCGCTGGTTATGTGCTGGAGTCTGTCTTCATTCATCGGGCTTCTTTAGCTATTTGCTTTGTAACTTTTCTATCATTCTGTACACTCGGAAAGCTGTTTATTATTTATGTCATTATCTCAAATATCGCTACTTGGGCGTATCTCAGTTATTGTCTCTCAACTTCTCCCCTTTTAATAGGCTAACTTTTGTCGCGTTTTACTTCATAGCATTTTGTTACTGTAATGACTTTTACACCTTACAGGCGAACTATAGGCTTTACTGCTTAAATCCCTCTTTTTATTTTACATCGTACATCTACCACTGAAGAATATGTGTACGCCTACAGTAGCAATATCCGGTGAAGTTGGAACACAAACATTTTGTGGATACTGTAAAAAATGGTTTAAATGGCTCTGAGCACTATGGCACTTAACTGCTGTGGTCATCAGTGCCCTAGAACTTAGAACTACTTTAAACTGACTAACCTAAGGACATCACACACATACATGCCCGAGGCAGGATTCGAAGCTGCGACCGTAGCGGTCGCGCGGTTCAAGACTGTAGCGCCTAGAACCGCTCGGCCACTCCGGCCGGCTGTGGATATTGTACAGCAGTTTGCTTTGAACAGTAGTGTTGCTCACAAGGTGACTCTTGTCTGTACTATTATTTATATATGTGTGACGATGGTGGCACTGATTTTGTGTTTAGCATTTGACGATGCCACTATGGTTCCAGTATATTAGAACATGGTTTTGTAAAACAGGTATGCCTCATCATATTTAAAGCGCATAAATGCACCAGTATGTCAGCAATACGTTTCATCATGGTCTATTTAATTGTTCTAAGTCCTCCTGCTTAGCTGAGTGGTAATGTACTTGCCCACTATGCAGCGGGCCCGAGTTCGATTCCCGGCCGGGTTGGAGATTGTCTCCACTCGTGGACTGCGAGTTGTGTTGTTCCCATCATTATTTCATCCTAATCACCGGCACGCAAGTCGCCCAATGTGGCATCGACTGAAATAAGACTTGCACTCGGTGGCCCGGATGGGGCCCCCCAGCCAGTGATGCCGCACGACCATATCATTTTTTATTGTTCTAAGCTGTAGTCTATCTGCTGGCTGTATTTGTTTTTTCCCATATTTTGCTGCAGATCTGAAGGTGTTCATTGCTGACCGAAACTAGTACTCTGACGACCTACAAGTTTCTGACCATAAACGCGAAATAAAGAAATTTATTCTCGAGTCTATCTACTACAATTTGCTGACGATGTAATCTTCTTAGCAGATCTCCAGACCCTCCGTTTAACCCTCGGACTCCATATCGGCAATGCCATCTCCCAGTGTAATCTGTGATATCTTCTTATTAATTCTGCAAACATTCAGGCAAGAACTGTATGAAAAACCTGAATATCCGCTTCCAGAGCCTTTACGAGACAATCGACAATTGTTCACTACAATTAACTTAAATAATAAGGACCATTGGACCAAAACGCAATCAAAACCAAACCTGAACTTTCGCCTTCTAACCGTCTAAAGAAAATCCACTAAAAGTACCTACCTGCTGAACATGGGAATGAAAACTCACCAGCAGAAATAAAATCCTTCACCTGGTCCATCATTACGTACGCCATCGAAGCATTGACTTACTCTGCTCGCATGTTCTCCCACTCTGCGAATCCTGAAATGGCACACAGTCTACCCCACTTTCATTCCACATGAGACATAGCAAAGCCTTCTCCCGATCTGCTGCCGTTCTTCTGTCAACACGTCCACTCTTCAGTCCGGTTCCAAACACGCCATTTTCTTTCACAACGTCATTTAATTTGTCTTCCCACACTCTCACATCATTAATTAGTCACAGAAATATTCGTTCCAGTAATAACCAAATGAACTCATACCATTTTAAATGAAGAATTCATCCCTCCCTTACCTTGCCCAGCTAACATCCTACTCGTCTCGAAGCACCTACGTCACACATACAGTTTCTTTCTGTACAGCCATTCCATATTCCATTCCGCGTAACATCCTTCCTAGCACTTACCACATCGCAGCCCCAGCAATAAGCTACAGTCGCCCTCTTTCACATCAGTTTCAATCGTAAGAAATCTTGCCGTAAATTTTGTTTATTTTAACTCCTTGAATTATTTCATATTAAGTTTAAAACTAAGTAATCCAACGGATGAATGACAGAAGTTGGGCTGTTGCTAGCCCGCTCCCACTTGGGAGATGTAAATAACCGTTACACAAACAAATAAAAATGTCTTTCATGTGCAGCTCACTTTCTGTTTATTAGGTAACAAGAGTATTACTTACCGTGATTGTGCACGATTCCATTCTCCTCTTGGCTCTTGTTGTACCTAATATAAAAATGAATGAAAACGATGAAATAATGACACTAAACGATGCAAGAGAAAAAAGGTGTCGATATTCCTTCTTCACTCCCATAAACGTTCAAAATTCGTGTTATTATTGTCGCTGCGCGGGGTAGCAATGCGGTCTTGAGCGCCTTGCCACGGTTCGCGCGGCTCCCCCAGTTGGATGTTCGAATCCTACCTAGGGCATGGCTTTTGTGTTGTCCTTAGCGTAAGTTAGTTTAAGTTAGAGTAAGTAGTGTGTAAGTCAATGGACCGATGACCCCAGCAGTTTGGTCCAATAGGAACCACCAGAAATTTCTGATTTACCCGTATTATTACGAGGCGGTGATATAAACATTAGCATAACGAAGCGTTAAGGTGTCAAGTTGATTATTATCTACAGCTTTAGTGAGTTATTATCTACAGCTTGAAATTTTGTCACACTGTCCAGTTTTCTATATCTTCTGCATTTCTTTGAAGCCAAGGCAGCGACTGTAAATGACGGGTAACTGCCTCCATGATTTATAGTTTTTTTTTATTTTCGCTGGATGACCACCCTGTTGTCACATTCGGCATTTAGCTTAAGAGAAAGCTGAGAATATTTTAATCTCACCTTTTAGTACATTCTTTATATAAAGGTTCTATTTAACAACACAGGCAGTGCAGTATGGTATTTACCTGCCGATACTAGGCAGCGACTTCCGATTAAAGTATCTTCCCCTGAGCGGAAATTACATAATGTGTGTACGAATATGTTACAGTTTGTGACGCAGGAACGAAACCACATGGAAGTTGGTGCCTGGCCGTGAGTCGTGCATGGATAGTCAAGTTACTCAGCTTGTTCGGTCAAAGACCTGGCTGCCTTGTGTGTGTGCGTGTAAAAAAAAATCTGAGTGAAGTATTCAAAGATCTGAATGAAGGGGTATCATATTACATCAAAATGGTTCCAATGACTCTGAGCACTATAGGACTTAAAATCGGAGGTCATCAGTCCCCTAGAACATAGACCTACTTAAACCTAACTAACCTAAGGACATCACACATCCATGCCCGAGGCAGGATTCGATCCTGCGACCGTAGCAGTCGCGCGGTTTCGGATTGAAGCGCCTAGAACCGCTCGGCCACCCCGGCCGGTTATCATATTAAATCTGCCCAGACAAAATGACTAGAATAATAATGAATAAAACGAAGAGAAAGAAGGGAAGAAAAGCGGTTAAGGCGATTTCTTGTGTAAATCGGGAAATCCGGGTTCGAATCCCAGTCCGGGACAAATTTTCATTGTTGTCGTTCCCTTATACAGCTGATGCGAATACATTTCACGAATTACGCGTTTAATCACTAAGGAGGTGGCAGTTCAGTAACCGCCACCTGCTCCAAAGTATTCTGCACTCTGTAATGTCGATAATTTTAATACGGACACGTTTCACTTTTCATTTAAGAATCTGTTTTACTTATTTGAATGTTACATCTCTGAATTTTAATTATATGTTACAAGCCTTTCGTGTGTTGAGTTTTCCTGATGACTACAGTTTCATTCATTTTTTGCCATATGAAAACAGATTTAAAATCTCGTAATCCAACCTGCACAGCCAATTACTGCGTTTTCCATATATTAAAACTAAAGCTGTCCAAGTCGGTTCGCGTGGAAATGTACTCTATGTGTATTGGTTTAAGAACTAATCGACGATACGTCTTTCAAGGAAACAATTTGAGCTCTTAAGTAGACATATTTTCTTTCGTCAGCTGTCTGTCAGTGGGATTTGCATTTTTTGCCCAACATGATTGAAGTGCTATTACAGGAGACCTTTGCGCAAGTCGACATTTTCATCTGTCAATCACGCGCTATCACATATCTTTCAGATTTTTAAGCAAAAATGTACTCCGAAATATCCACGCTTTCGAAACGCGCTGAATGGCTGATTAATTTGATGAGACCGCAGCGGCTCAACTGCATTTCTGCTATATCGATAATACATGACATTTATGTGAATACGAACGAATTTTAAAAGCTCACTTTATCGTTTTTAGTAGTGACAGATGCTGAAATTAACACTTCGTAAATAAAAATGCATATCTCAATCCCATTCAAAAAGCTATCCATATACTTCCACGATCAGAGATGTTACATGACGCACTTTTAGTGCGAACTATTTTTGATTTGCGTGTGTGTTTTGAACTGGAAACCAAGGCTCTAGAGTTATTCAGATGTTTAAAACGGCGCGACTCGTAATTCTTAAAGCTTCGCACAGATAGAGTGCATGATGGTGTTCAGCTGCAAGCCACTTTGTAGATTATTTTTTCTCCAGTTTTTGCAACAGTACACAGTTTTATTGCTTTATATTTCATTTAACACAGAATGTTACGTTTCTGGAAATCAACATTGCCGGTAAGACTGCTGGTAATTTACAGATAAAGCTGACGAACAGATTTATTTGCGCAGACCCGTCACATTTACAAGCAGAGCCCCAGTGAGGTCCGAGACTGCTTCTTTAATGATTAAAAATGTATAACTTCCCGCTACCCAATTCTTTCCAGACATGGCTGTGCAAAAGTATTCTGGAAGGCCTTGCAGTTGCATTTTCTGTCGAAGGACACCGGATGACCCGTTGTCATAGGCTTTTTTAACGTATTTCCATACCAAAAACAGATACATTTTGACTCCAAGATTCGACAGCATGTTTGTTGACAAAACCGCATATTTGGCCTTGGCGGAAACAAACTTTGTGTTATAAACGGAGAGTTATGTTAATTGTGTCCAAGCGTGCAGTAGAAAGAAGAATCAAAGGAAATAGTTGTTTAAGAAAATATCATCACTATTTAACCAGAAATTCGATGCTTCCAAACTCTATACCGAACTTTACTACGTTCAAATGCTACATAAAAGGTCAGCTTTTATAACAAGTATAACAACATTAGTCATATAATGGTAGCAAACAAAACGATGTCTGTTGTCAGTATTGCTTCCGACGCTTCCGGATGGAGCTGTGAAACGCTCTTTGTCCACAATTACAACAATTTCACTAGAACCATAGCCTTAACAGTAGCCTTAGACGTATTATCACGAACTTTGGTCCTAGTATATTTTAGCTCTTTTTCTTTTTACAACAATATAATTTCCAGTTACCTCTGATTTCTATTAAATGAATACATTGCCCATCAACATCATGATCAATAGAACAAGCAGTAGCTAGTTTTGTCAAGGATGGGACACACAACCAGTCATTACATTCGTCAATGTGATCTAGGAAAAACTCGGTAAATCGAGATCAGTACGCTGGGAAGTGCTTTGAAGCCCTACTACTTTCTAATACATGTTCAATTGTTTGGGGTACTCTGTTTCCTCATTTAATGTCGGTAGAGTAAGTGAAATCTGAATAAGAAGTCGCAGAAAGGTAGGTACATTAGTCGCTAGAATAACGTGGTATGTCAACGTTAGCAACAAGATAGCCCAACATACAATGAAGTGACAAAAGCCATGGGATGGCGATACACACGTATACAGATAGCAGTGGTATCGATTACAGATGGTATAAAAGGGTACTACACTGGCGGAGCTCTCATTTGTACTGAGCTGATTCTTCTGATAAGTTTCCGACATGATTATGGTCGCACGACGAGAATTAGCAAACGTTGAATCCGGAATTTTAGTTGGAGCTAGGCACACGGGACATTCCAGTTCGGAAATTGTTAGGGAATTCAGTATTCCGAAACCTGAAGTGTCAGAGTGTACCGAGAATACCAAATTTCAGTCATTACCTCTCACCACAGATAACGCGCTGGCAGTCTGCCTTCACTGAACGACCGATAGCAACAGCGTCCGCGTAGAGCTGTCAGTGCTAACAGCGAAGCAACACTGCGTTAAATAACCGCAGAAGTCAGTGAGACGTACGACGAACGTATGTGTTAGGACAGTGTAGCGAAATTTGGCGTTAGTGGGCTATGGCAGCAGACGCCCAACGCGTGTGACTTTGCCAGGA
This sequence comes from Schistocerca piceifrons, assembly GCF_021461385.2. Lineage (NCBI taxonomy): Eukaryota > Metazoa > Arthropoda > Insecta > Orthoptera > Acrididae > Schistocerca > Schistocerca piceifrons. Next base: position 462,410,123 of record NC_060139.1, on the reverse strand, counting down.
GCATGACATAGCCTGCACCGCCGCTCCTTGGCTCTTCACCGTATCCGTTGGACCCTACACGACTGGAAAAAAGTTGCCTAGTCAGATGAGTGCTGATTTCAGTGGTAGGAGCTGATGGTAGAGTTAGAATGTGGCGCAGACCCATAAACCCATGGACCTAGGTTGTCAAGAAGGCACTGTAACAGCTAATACTGGCTACATAGTAGTGTGGGCTGTATTTACATTGAATGGACTGTGTCCTCTGGTCCAACTGAAGTAGCCATTAACTAGAAATGGCTATGTTCGTCTACATGGAGACCATTCTGAAATGCCTGGGCTAGCAGGACAGAGCGGGTAAGGTTGTGGAAACGAGCCAAAATAAGTTGCTGTCAGTTGCACTCAACATACAAACTTTATTTATCAACACACTGTATTACAACAAGGATGCAAGACACTCAGAATTTTAACCGACCTCCTTTGATTAACATTAGATTGGCTGAAGGCCACACTCTAAATACAAGCAAGAAATTGAAATACAAGGTTCTTCTGGAGGTTTCACCCAAAAATATTTTCTAAATCTTCAATCTAAACAGACTGAAGGCCTTAGCAATTTAATTATAATGGAACTTTGCTGGAGGCCGTATATTAGGTAATAAGAAGAGTTCCAGTCAAAAGGCAGATGGCGTTGTCTTAAAATATTTCACGCAAAATTCGGCTGAAGACCCCATACAAAAACATAACAATCGTATGCTTTAAGGGCAAGACAAGAACATTAATTTAAGAGATATTAAAACTCGGCTGAAGGACACACATCAGCCAAATAACTAAAACCCATACAGGGAAATTACTATGTAACACACAAGGAATGGCGCTCAGAAGTTTCCAAGGGTCGGCCTGAGACTGTAACACTAACGCCCGTTTAGGTGAGACAGGCAGCCTGTCCAACGACTTTTAAATCTGAAGGCAATACAACTGACAGTCAGCCGACCGACCAATCAACAAGATCAGTTCCGCTCCGTGCAACCAACAAAACGACAACAAGATTTCAATACAACGACACACAGAATATTGGCACCCACAACGACCAACAGCACCTCAGCTGTTGAACTACACGCCACGCTGGACAGGAACAACACGACGAGGAAAATACACTGCCGAAAATTACGTCAACGACCAGGTCAGGTAACCGGAACGTCAGCGGCCACAAGGCAGAAGATACCGCTGGTCAACTTCAATAACAAGGAATAAATTAAGTTAAACTCCACAGGAAGACGGCTCGAATCTTGTTGTTGCTCGCGGGAATGTCCCAAAAGCGACACCCAGGATGAAACGAGGAAATGTAAACAGTTGAGGCTCGATAGTAGGTTAAGTGAGGACTCAACTTCCATGTCCAAGATCGGTGAGTGACGAACTTCGTAGCACCCGCAAGCAGCACCTCACACTCCAACCACGAGTGCACACCGCCAGCGGCCCCGGCCAGAGTATGTGCGATGGAGACTTCTTGCTGCTCGACGCCAACCGACCAACTCGTCACACACCGCCCAGCCGGAAACAATATCCGCTACGCCAATGATCACCAAAGAGAGTACAGCAGTACTAGTATCGATACGCGCTGCTGCTGCCACTCATGGAGAGGACAGAAACATTATCGCGACAACCGCAGAAGAAATAAAAGCACAGGACTGCTACCATGGTTTAACCCAAGACAGACATGACTCGAGCCAGCCCGGATTTTCCAACGAGAAATGGAATTTTAATGAATGACAATGCACCATGTCACTGGGCCATAGCTGTCCACGATCGATTTGAAGAACATTGTGGACAGTTCGAGTGAATGATTTGGCAACACAGATCGCCCGACATGAATCCTATGAAACATTTATGGGACCTAGTCAAGGGATCAGTTCGTTCACAAACTGCTGCACTAGTAACACTTTCATAGTTACAGATGGCTACAGACGCGTTAGGGCTCAATATTTGTGTAGGGGACTTCCAACTACTTCTTGAGCCCATAGCAGTTCGAGTTGTTGAACTATGCAGGGCAATGGCGGCCAGACACGAACTCAGAGTTATCCCATGAGTCTTGTCACTTCAGTTTAAATGGTCTGATAATATGCATCAGCAGTCGAGACTGAGAGAAAACATACAAGAGCTGCAGTGCAGATTCGCTTGTGTGACATTGGTGGATGCAAGTGGATCAAAGTAAGCGTTTAGAGTACATAATATACCACTGATAAAGGGACAATATGTGCAGGCTATAACGAAACAAACAGACGTAGACTGTTGTGCATTAATGTAGAGTGCGGCTGTAAGTGCTTTGTGCAGGCTAATTGTCCGCAAATTACGGAGGAGGACTTTTGTGAAGTTAGGAAGATAAGAGGAGACGAAAACCTGTGAGGGTGGGTCGTGAGTCGTGCTTGGGTATTTCAGTTACTGTAATGGCCTGTGGCACAATGGATGCCGACATGAGAGCTCAGTGTGTGCGGTCTGGGGATAGCCAGCATATTTCGGAAGAAGTAAAAGTCCGGAGACGTGCGAGTAGGGTTCGCGCATCGACGGTTCTGTACAAATATAGTTATCTATATATGTAGATCATTCCCCATTCCGTATATCGAATTCCCGGCGGGGTCAGGGATTTTCTCTGCCTCGTGATGACAGGGTGTTGTGTGATGTCCTTAGGTTAGTTAGGTTTAAGTAGTTCTAAGTTCTAGTGGGACTGATGACCATAGATGTTAAGTCCCATAGTGCTCAGAGCCATTTGAACCAAGCCTATATCGAAAACCTCGAAGCTTTTGCCTCTTCAAGACTTTTGCAAGACTTTCGTAAATGTTTTAATTTTGAGATTCGCCTTTAATTATTTTCTTTGTAATAACTCATTCTCTACCCGTCGTCTGATCTCGTTCCTTATGCGGTTACGAGTAAGAGTTAATGGAAATCTCCAGATAAGAAAGCAGTACAACAGGCCATAGTGCTATTGTTGTTTCGCCGATTTCGAAGTGTTCTGTGAAACACTTCAATGGATATTTAATGGGATACGGGAACCTCATGTCAAAGCATGGAAATGCAACCCTGCATCAGTTACCAATATTACAACACGGGTGGTGTACGTGTCTTAAGCATAGTGTGAAAGCGCGTTAGTCGGGCGGCCTTACGGCTACCACAGCTAGACGTCAAAGCCATCGTTTTCTCAGCGACAGGAGACTTCATTTCATCGTAGCTCAGGCAATTAGTATGAAATATTTGTAGGCTATATACATAAAACTTCCTCGTGAATCACTGTATCCATTACTGAAAATCCTTACAATAGTTCCTGAGAGTTTTGACACATTACGAATGCACTGTAATTTTATGAAGGAAAAAATATACTTTTATGTGTTATAGTGGCAAATTTACAATTTTAACAGTTTCCCCTTTACCTGTGTTGTGAAACCTAGCTTCCTGCCAAATTTCATGACTGTAGGTCAACGGTCTTCATGAGTGAATTTGACTTAGAAGCTTCACTTTTGAATACCACCAAGGCACTGTCTTCTTCTTTAGTTGCCAATCCTAAGATTGATTTGCATGCAGCAGCTCTCCATTCAGTGCGATTGTCGGCCAGCCTCTTCAATTCCGTGAAACTTCCGCATCCCAGGTCCTGCATTATCTGGCTTATGTACTTTCTTCTAGGTCTGCCTCTTGCCCTTTTGCCCTCCACAAGGCCTTCCGTTATAGTGTGGAGAAGACTTTCATGTCTCAGAATGTGTCCCATCCATATATCTCTCCTCTTCTTGACCGTCTTCCAAAGAACTGGAACTTCCTCCGCTCTCTGCAGCACTTCTTCATTTGTCATCCTGGCCGTCCATGGAATTTTTAACATCCTTCGCAGACACCACATTTCGAATCCTTCAATCCTTCTTCTTTCGTCCTCTCCGAGTGTCCAGGTTTCGCTGCCATAGAGAAGCACACTCCCAACAAAGGTCTTTATTAACCGCTTCCTTAACGACAGACTTATCATATTTGATGTGAGGAGTCCTTTCCTTTTATAGAATGCAATCTTTGCCTGATTTATTCTACTTATTACATCTTTCCTACTACGACCATCTGATGTTATTCTGCTTCCCAAGTAGACAAAGTCTTGTATTTCTTTCAGCTTCTCTCCATTCAGCACTGTTGGTGTCTGTATATGATACAGATTCCAACTTGATATATCTATCCGTTCCTTAGAAACAGGGGTCGTAACAATCAGACAGACAGACCGACGAACAACAAAGTAATCCTTTGGGCTCCGTTTTTACCTACGCCCTACGGCGTATGGAATCCTAAAAACTGAGTTAATTTTACATCGATACTATTTGAGAGCTATCATGCGACATCCGCACAGAACTGCCGACGAAAAATAACTAGAATACCGACAGATCCAAATAAAAAGCTTTCCCAAGCGTATGCACGCGAGAGGCAAAGTTCCGGCACACACGTTTAAGATACCAAGAAGTTTCGTATCAGCGCACACTTTGAAGTGGAGCGTAATTTTCATTCATATCCATAAAATTCTCAAGAATATTCACTAATTTACTTACGTAGTCAAAGCACAGCACGCGGAAACGTGGAATACTTACATAGAGACAACATGTCGTGGTAAGGTGAGGCAATACTACTGAGACTTGACAAGAAGAAAAATGGTTCAAATGGCTCTGAGCACTAGGCGACTTATCTTCTGAGGTCATCAGTCGCCTAGAACTTAGAACTAATTAAACCTAACTAACCTGAGGACATCACACACATCCATGCCCGAGGCAGGATTCGAACCTGCGACCGTAGCGGTCGCTCGGCTCCAGACTGCAGCGCCTAGAACCGCACGGCCACTCCGGCGGGCGACAAGAAAAATTTCGGTGATAATGTCTGTAAATCCTGCTGATAAATATCTCAGTGTTATTGTAGTAAGTGAGAAATGTATGGGTGACACTGGTACTTAGTCGTTACGGAACGCCAGTGCAATGCTTCAACATTCGGTACATTTAAAAAAAGCCCTGTATCAGAACGAGCGCCACTGGCAACGCGCAAACTGTCTTACTGACTGGTACTCTGCGAAGTTGACGTCGCTGTATGTAATGAGCGAGGCGATGAAGTGAAACGGAAAGTTCATTATAATGCGGTTTCTTTGAGAAGAAACTTCCGGTCGGACTTTCTCTCCTCAACTCATTACGGAAGTCTTACAGTCGTACTTTCTGAAAAGGAACACCGCTGCCGGAGTGTGCCAACATTTCCTGCCCATGATCTCCAGGCGAAAAGCCGAAAAGGTTGCCTACTGCTGTTACGCTTCAAGCGATTACCCGTTGACCAAATGACATACTCTCTGGCGTACTTTAATTAATATAACAGCTTCCTTTTTGCCTAAGTTTCTCAATCCTGTACGTACGTTTAAAAATATACAAATTTTAGAACCGTGTGATGGAACTTCAAACGGGTAACACTGTACTGCCTCACATTTTTTACAATAAAATATGTTGCCACTGATGTTAGTGTCAAACATAGAAAGAATACTTTTCTTGCCTTTTTACTTTGTAGGATACAAGCAGATAAATAAGAGGAATGAAATGTTTCGGTTGTGAATGAAATAGAACGAGGAAATATAGTAATGGTGACCGCTCGGGGAATTTACATTAAGCTTTTGATACAGTCAACATATTGTGTAAGACTATGGGTTGCGGTTAATGTACCAAAATAAAAACGTTATTCTTGGTCGACAAATAAAATAACAACGAGCTAATTATAAAGATTTACAAGATATTTCAGAAGCAGTTACAGAACACACCAATATGATAAAGAATCGCTAAAGCACAGCGTGTTTGCGCAGACGAAAATATGAATTTATTCCACACAAGAAAACTTCGCTATCAAAACTTTCGGCTGCAAAAGAACAAGAAGATCCTGAAACTGGAAGTTCTGAGGAAGTGTTGTAGGTATATTCTGCAATACCTAAATTAACCAAAATCAGGTGCACAGATCAAGTTATAAAAATATGACTTCTAACAACCCATTTGGGATCAAACCAATCCAGACGTAAAGCATAAAATTCCTTACGAGCTGGATCGACTTCCCATATATTTTGTACTGCCGCAGTACCAGTTTTACGGCCTGCAGTATGAACGAAACCTCTAATGTGAAGCGTTAAATCGCGCCGTATCTGACCTCTGCAGGCTGGAGCTTCGTTCAGGAATGTTTGGGTTGCTGGAAGGGATATTGCTTGGCAACCCAACACTCGTTCACCGTATCGTGAAAGCTCATGTCTTATTGACTATTGTGTCCTGGGACCTTAGCTTCCACTGATTAACTGTTTTCAGTTTGTTCTTCGCGTATTAACCCACTGATTCGGAGTCGTAAGCTGATGCTGCTTTTCGCGAACGTTTCATCAGGTAAAATCGTCGAACAGAAATCTCACATAGTGTTTATCTTCCTCAGGCTCAATTAGTGCATTTTCTTGTTAGTTTCTTAATTCTATGAGATCGTATATTTCGCTATCCCCGTCGTGCGACTAACCGTATCGACGGCAGATTATAGTAGACTACCAGTTTTCTTTCAAGTTTTGTTTGGTCAGTATTAATCTAGAAAATAAAAGAGTTCGGTATTAACATTCACTTTGATTAAGTAGCAGTCCCTGTAGGTATTAAATGCTTGATGACGTTGCGAACATACATTTATCACTCTGCTGATAATGTAAGTATCTATTGATTCTAAACTGATATCTCAGATTTATTTACGAGTGTTGCTACTGAATCTGCCCTTATTAATGTAGTCCTTATAAGGGTTAAATACCAGTAAGTAATGGAAAAGTGCCATGGCTGCTAGTAGATGACTTCCGATGCTTACAAGCAGCGACTGAATCCTTCGAATCATCCGTCACGTTTGATACTTCCTATAGCGTCTATAGACGGAGGAACAAGGTAACACACAGAAGTATGTCTCATGCCAGCGCTACATAGGGCAGTAGTACTTAGAAGTGAAAAGTGGACAAGGTGAGTAACTTACAAGTCGATACCCTCAGAGTAGCAGGCAACTTAAATCACTTAATAAAAGTAAGTCTTCCGGTTCAGATTGTACACCAGTTAGGTTCCTTTCAGAGTATGCTGATGCAATAGCTCCATGCATAACAATAATAAACAACCGTTCGCTCGACAAAAGTTGATGAGCTGATGAGTTATAGAGGATACTGAAATGCAAATGGACGGATTAAATATGATACCAAAAGACGAAGTATGGTAGTGAAGTGGACGTAAAGAAATCCGTCATATTTTAACTTCAAATAAGCAAGGAGAAACATGGACGGGTTTGCAGGTCAGCAGCCTGCTTTGATATATGAGATACTACAGCAGGCAAAGTTCCTTAAAAGCCGACACAGAATAAAGAATACATAATGTAGGACCAGCGAAGTGGTGCAGTGGCTATCACACTGCACTCGCATTCGGGAGGACGACGATTCAATCCCGCATTCGGCCATCCTGATTTAGGTTTTCCGTGATTTCCCTAAATCGCTCCAGGCAAATGCCAGAATGGTTCCTTTGAAAGGGCACGGCCGACTTCCTTCCCCGTCCTTCCCTAATACAATGAGACCGATGACGTCACTGTCTGGTCTCCTCCGCCCAAACAACCCAACTGAACAATTTGGGGCGGGGAAGGGAAGAAGAGGAATGAAGAAAGTAAAGTAGTTTAATGTTACATCGACAGAAGAGTCATTAAAGAAGAACACTAAACCATCTGGATGAAGACGAGGAATCACGATAATGCTAATTCAAGAATTTGACACGGCTACTTCAAAACATCCGTAACGCTGCACCGTGTCACCCTCAGATCGCTGCGTGCAGTGTGAATTCGTATTGTACACGTGTAACCAGTTACTAAAATCGATAGTGCACGTTAATTTACTGCCACTGGACTCAGTTGTAGTAGGTTCGAGTTTTGGTTGTCGAAAAAACATTCATTAACAACTTTTGCCTAACCAATTGAGCGGAGGAGATGGTGTTAAGTTACTGACCCTCGAAACGTCCGTAAGAATCTTTGATCAAATACGTAATCTATCTCCAGGATGTATTGGATCTTAGTTATTACATTTTGAGGTCTGTTCCGTACAATGGATGGCGGTGTTAAATTCGGTTACTCGTTTGGTACTAAAATGGAGTGGGAAACCGACATAGGAATTCTCCTACACCTCGTTCCATCCTACCTCATATTACCTCCAAGAAAACAGTGCTTCAGGCAGTGTTGGCTTCGGTCACACAGCTTGAGGCTGTTGCCAATGGGCATCACTGTGGGGGTCTGGATGGGGGTTTGTCGGGGACGGCCAGCTCGTCCCACGCATCCCCCGATCGGACTACGACTGTGGCTGCCCGGGATACTGCCTACATTGAGGCTGATCCCTCACCTGTGGTAGAGTGGGAGGTCGTCTCGAAGTGTGGCAGGAGGCGAAAGACATCCCGGAGGGCTGAACGGAAGGCCTCTCCAGTTTCTCTGACGAATCGGTTTCAGGCTCTGTCTCCGGCTGATACTGATGTTCGGCCGGAGATGGCTGCTTGTACTGTTCCAGAGGTTGCCCCTCAGTCTGCAAGATCCGGGCAGTCGCAGAGGGTGGGCTTACTGGTAGTTGGGAGCTCCAACGTCAGGCGCGTAATGGGGCCCCTTAGGGATATGGCAGCAAGAGAGGGGAAGAAAACCAATGTGCACTCCGTGTGCATACCGGGGGGAGTCATTCCAGATGTGGAAAGGGTCCTTCCGGATGCCATGAAGCATACAGGGTGCACCCATCTGCAGGTGGTCGCTCATGTCGGCACCAATGACGTGTGTCGCTATGGATCGGAGGAAATCCTCTCTGGCTTCCGGCGGCTATCTGATTCGGTGAAGACAGCCAGTCTCGCTAGCGGGATGAAAGCAGAGCTCACCATCTGCAGCATCGTCGACAGGACTGACTGTGGACCTTTGGTACAGAGCCGAGTGGAGGGTCTGAATCAGAGGCTGAGACGGTTCTGCGACCGTGTGGGCTGCAGATTCCTCGACTTGCGCCATAGGGTGGTGGGGTTTCGGGTTCCGCTGGATAGGTCAGGAGTCCACTACACGCAGCAAGCGGCTACACGGGTAGCAGGGGTTGTGTGGCGTGGACTGGGCGGTTTTTTAGGTTAGATGGCCTCGGGCAAGTACAGAAAGGGTAACAGCCTCAAAGGGTGCGGGGCCATGGCAGGACATGCGGGGACCAAGCAGCAATCGGTATTGTAATTGTAAACTGTCGAAGCTGCATTGGTAAAGTACCGAAACTTCAAGCGCTGATAGAAAGCACCGAAGCTGAAATCGTTGTAGGTACAGAAAGCTGGCTGAAGCCAGAGATAAATTCAGCCGAAATTTTTACAAAGGTACAGACGGTGTTTAGAAAGGATAGATTGCATGCAACCGGTGGTGGCGTGTTTGTCGCTGTTAGTAGTAGTTTATCCTGTAGTGAAGTAGAAGTGGATAGTTCTTGTGAAATATTATGGGTGGAGGTTACACTCAACAACCGAGCTAGGTTAATAATTGGCTCCTTTTACCGACCTCCCGACTCAACAGCATTAGTGGCAGAACAACTGAGAGAAAATTTGGAATACATTTCACATAAATTATCTCAGCATGTTATAGTCTTAGGTGGAGATTTCAATTTACCAGATATAGACTGGGACACTCAGATGTTTAGGACTGGTGGTAGTGACATTATACAGAGTGCACTATCCGGAAAGTACCTCGAGCAATTAAACAGAGAACTGAATCGTGGAGATAACATCTTGGACCTACTGATAACAAACAGACCCGAACTTTTCGACTCTGTAAGTGCAGAACAGGGAATCAGTGATCATAAGGGCATTACAGCATCCCTGAATATGGAAGTTAATAGGAATATAAAAAAAAGGGAGGAAGGTTTATCTGTTTGGCAAGAGTAATAGAAGGCAGATTTCAGACTACCTAACAGATCAAAACGAAAATTTCTGTTCCGACACTGACAATGTTGAGAGTTTATGGAAAAAGTTTAAGGCAATTGTAAAATGCGTTTTAGACAGGTACGTGCCGAGTAAAACTGTGAGGGACGGGAAAAACCCACCGTGGTTCAACAACAAAGTTAGGAAACTACTGTGAAAGCAAAGAGAGCTTCACTCCAAGTTTAAACGCAGCCAAAACCTCTCAGACAAACAGAACCTAAACGATGTCAAACTTAGCGTAAGGAGGGCTATGCGTGAAGCGTTCAGTGAATTCGAAAGTTAAATTCTATGTACCGACTTGACAGAAAATCCTAGGAAGTTCTGGTCTTACGTTAAATCAGTAAGTGGCTCGAAACAGCATATCCAGACACTCCGGGATGATGATGGCATTGAAACAGAGGATGACACGCGTAAAGCTGAAATACTAAACACCTTTATCCAAAGCTGTTTCACAGAGGAAGACCACACTGCAGTTCCTTCTCTAAATCCTCGCACAAACTAAAAAATGGCTGACATCGAAATAACTGTCAAAGGAATAGAAAAGCAACTGGAATCACTCAACAGAGGAAAGTTCACTGGACCTGACGGGATACCAATTCGTTTCTACACAGAGTACGCGAAAGAACTTGCCCCCCTTCTAACAGCCGTGTACCGCAAGTCTCTAGAGGAACGGAAGGTTCCAAATGATTGGAAAAGAGCACAGGTAGTCCCAGTCTTCAAAAAGGGTTGTCGAGCAGGTGTGCAAAACTATAGACCTATATCTCTGACGTCGATCTGTTGTAGAATTTTAGAACATGTTTTTTGCTCGAGTATCATGTCGTTTTTGGAAACCCAGAATCTACTCTGTAGGAATCAACATGGATTCCGGAAACATACAGGCTCCCAGGTAGATGCTATTTTCCTTGACTTCCGGAAGGCGTTCGATACAGTTCCGCACTGTCGCCTGATAAACAAAGTAAGAGCCTACGCAATATCAGACCAGCTGTGTGGCTGGATTGAAGAGTTCTTAGCAAACAGATCACAGCATGTCGTTATCAATGGAGAGACGTCTACAGACGTTAAAGTAACCTCTGGCATGCCACAGGGGAGTGTTATGGGACCATTTCTTTTCACAATATATAAAAATTGACCTAGTAGATAGTGTCGGAAGTTCCATGCGTCTCTTCGCGGATGATGCTGTAGTATACAGAGAAGTTAAAGCATTAGAAAATTGTAGCGAAATGCAGGAAGATCTGCAGCGGATAGGCACTTGGTGCAGGGAGTGGCAACTGACCCTTAACATACACAAATGTAATATATTGCGAATACATAGAAAGAATGATCCTTTATTGTATGATTATATGATAGCGGAACGAACACTGGTAGCAGTTACTTCCGTAAAATATCTGGGAGTATGCGTGCGGAACGATTTGAAGTGGAATGATCATATAAAGTTAATTGTTGGTAAGGCGGGTACCAGGTTGAGATTCATTGGGAGAGTCCTTCGAAAATGTAGTCCATCAACAAAGGAGGTGGCTTACAAAACACTCGTTCGACCTATACTTGAGTATTGCTCATCAGTGTGGGATCCGTACCAGATCGGGTTGACGGAGGAGACAGAGAAGATCCAAAGAAGAGCGGCGCGTTTCGTCACAGGGTTATTTGGTAACCGTTATAGTGTTACGGAGATGTTTAGTAAACTCAAGTGGCAGACTCTGCAAGTGAGGCGCTCTGCATCGCGGTGTAGCTTGCTCGCCAGGTTTCGAGAGGGTGCGTTTCTGGATGAGGTATCGAACATATTGCTTCCCCCTACTTATACATCCCGATGAGATCACGAATGTAAAATTAGAGAGATTCGAGCGCGCACGGAGGCTTTCAGACAGTCTTTCTTCCCGCAAACCATACGCGACTGGAACAGAAAAAGGAGGTAATGACAGTGGCACGTAAAGTGCCCTCCGCCACACACGGTTTGGTGGCTTGCGGAGTATAAATGTAGATGTAGAAGTCCCAAAATGTAGTGTACATCTCCAAATTTTATGCTTCATAACGTCTGTGAGGAAACCAACGGGAAACAAACTCCAGTGGAATCTTAATCACGAAAAAAAAGAAACAGAATTCTACAGTTCCAGTCTGTCTCCAAGTGTAACATTTAATATGATGTGACACACATGAAAGCTTTCTAATACAATCACACCTTTCGATATTGGTGTACATCATCATCAGGTATCAGTTTCTGACGTTGTTCCTAGTTAGGCATACGTGCCAAAGGCTGGAACGTGTTTTATTTTATTTTTGACTTGAGCATGGCTGCTCTGAACTCTGACCATTGCTTTCTCTCAGTGTAGTTTTACAGTGTCTCAAAATTTCATTCTGATGAAGACACCCTTAGATGTGTAGATTTTGGTCAATGTACCGAACATTTATTTGCAACGGATTGGCTGTGTAGTTCTTTGTTTGAAAAACAAATACGAGGGTCGTTCAATAAGTAATGCCCCACATTTTTTATATGCCATTAATATACATAGACGAAACATCCTTTTTGGTGCTTCACATTTTATGTTTGTTCTGTGCGCCGGTGAAGTTTTGAACCATTCTGGCAGATGGCATATTCGTAGTACAGCGTCAAAATGGCGTCTACATACGACTCACATTACAAGCAATGTGCTGTTATTGAATTATTCTGTGAGAAAAAGAATCGTGGAGAGCATTCCATAAACGGTTGTGTGCAGTGTATGGCGATGCTGCAGTTGATAGGGGTACAGTTACGCGAGGGGTAAAGGAAGTTACAGAAACAGAGCTCCATGATCAGCCACGCTAGGGACTCCTGTCACAGCCACTGCTCCAGACATGCTGACTTGTGCGGCTGCCATTACTCTTGGCGACCGGCACTTCACAACTCGACATTTGGCTCGACAGTTGTCGGTCAGTATTGGAAATGCGTCTGCAATGATCGAGACTGTCGGATATTCAAAGAGGTGCTCACGACGGGTCCCACGAGTGCTTACAGGTGACAATAAGATTTAAAGAATTGTCATTTCATCTTAATTGTTGGGGCGTTTTGAGACCGACGGAGAGGCCTTTGTGTCACGGATCGTTACAGGGGACGAAAGCTGGCTGGACGACTTTGCGCCGGAAACAAAAAGGCAGTCCATGGAGTGGCATCATCATCACCCTGGGATGGCGTCATTCTCGTGAATGTGATGCCAATAGGGTCAACCATCAATTCAGAAGCATACGTGAAGACTCTGAACAAACTCAAGTACCGTTTCCGACGAGTTCGTTCGGACAAGAATACAGCAGAAATCTTGCTCCAACACGATAATACACGCCCACACACAAGTCTGAGAATCCGGGAACACATCGCCAAATTGATTCGGACATCATTGCCTCATTCACCCTACAGTCTAGACCTGGCACCGTCGGACTTCCATCTATTTGGGCCGCTTAAGGGGAGCCGGAGGTGCCTATGCTGTCCATGTTAAAATCACTAAGTTTGAGGAACATTTACGAATAAACTACCAAATAGAAAAATTTGAATTTTTTTTACATATAGAGTGGTTTAGTATTGCAGTTATGACAGAGGGATTTTGGAGTATCTTATCTAGTTTCCTTCCAATTATTTTTTTTATTAATGACCCAAATTTTTTTAAAAATAATTGCTTTATAATTAAACTGAAATGAAACTACTGAACATATTGCCAAATGGCTGTGTTACAATGTAAGTTTGACTACTAGGAGTGCTGTATAAAAATTTCATCTCTCTAGCTTGAGTGGATTTTGAGAAAATGTTCCTTATATTCGAAAAATTCTAAATTACGGGAAATGGCTATCAGTTTCTCAATACTTTCCTGCACTATAGGATGGATTATCAGGGTCTTCTTCTTCATCCTCCAAAAGCTTCCTCTTCTGTCTTCTTTTCTGGCCTGCTGTTCCATCATACTTCATATGCCTTTCTCTTCTTACTGCTCCTCTTATCCTTTCTCTGTTAATATTTCTTAGTGCTCGTACAGTGTTCACCCCAGCTGTAAATCCTAATGCCTTCTGAACTTCACACTTCACACTGTTTCCTTGGTTGTAGGTTGCTATTGCATCATAAATGCCAAAGTGCAGTGTTTTTATACTTACAAACACCCTTTTAGGAATCACTTTTCAAATCAAATTGTTTACGCTCACATTAGGATTCTGCGTCTTTCTGTGTAGACATTTGTGTAACAATTCTGGCTGTGCTAAATCATGAAAAATTGGTTTTATTGTTCCCTCGTGATTCTTGTACATACTGCATATTACCCGCTTTACACAAGAAGTATAATACTACCAACAACAGGCACAACACTGAACTAATTCGAAACGGTAAACAGCAAAGAGACGATGTTCCGCGCTCTTATTCATTGTAGTATCGCAACTTGGTATTAGTGTTAATTTTCTTTTCCCTACGTTCTTCCTCTTCTTATATACACGCTTACTAAAACGTGGCATCGTAACCAGAACAAAAGTGTACGACAATATTAAATGGAGCAAGATGTTCGAAATTCTGAGGAAAATAGGAGTAAGCTGTAAGGAAATACGGGTAATATTTTTCACAGAAAACAATGTAGCCAACCCTTGTACACTCGCTGTATGCGTAACATAAGGCGCTGTATGCGTATCAGGCCGAGAAAATCCCAAGCAGTTCGCCAGGAAGTCACGAGAGGGTGTTAGATGCATTCAGCGGCCGCCCATTTCCTCTGCAGGCGTGGGGGAAAATGGTAATAACACCACTTCTAGGGCGTGTAGAACAATAATTCAAAGTTTACATTAAAGAGGAATGTTCCAATTAATTCTCGGTAGCAAAAAAAAAAATAGTAATTTTTTGGATTTGACCACCTCCGGCTCCCCTTAAAGATGCTCTATGGCGAACACTCTTTGAAGATGACGAGAGTGTTAGTGAAAACATGGCTACGCCTACAGGTCAAGAGCTTTTACCAGCAGTGAATACATGCTCTTCCACAATGTTAATGTACGCCCATAGAACGTGGTGGAGACTACGGAGGAAAACAGGACATGGACAAGACATGTTGATGTAAATTGTGACCAAATTTTGACTATTAACAATAAATAGGTTTTGAGAAAAAATGTAGGGCATTACTTATTGAACGGCCCTCGTATAATTTGTAGACAATAATAAATAACTCAGAAAAAAACGTTTCTCAAAGAGCTCGCAGTAGACGAACTTTCTTCCGTCCCCGTGAAATGAATGATCTGCATAGACCTTGGTTGCACTGCACTTGAATCAAATTCTCCGAAGAGCAATACAAAATTGATCAAGTGTCTGCTCCATTCTCGAAGCATTTCTATCCACCAGAGAGTTACAAACTTACAACTAATGCCCGATTTTAATCTCTTATTTCCTGTTATAACTAATGAAATGCGACATCACTGACTATCACCCTCGAAAATTGCTGAAAATGATGTTCCGGAGTTAATAAACCGTATAATTTCATTTTAAGAAACATATTTGTCCGCCTCAGTAGCTGTGGGGTCACTGCGGCAGAGTGCTAACCGAAGGGTCCGGGTTCGATTCTCGGCCAGACCGGATGTTTTCTCCGCTCGGGGACAGAGTGTTGTGTTTTCCTTATCTTCGTATCGTCATTACTTACACAAAAATCGGGTGTATGGTAGTACTGGCGTACGGCTTGATCCTAATTAATCTTCTGAACCGACGTAACACAGTGTCATTGTCGTATCGTCTTTTCACTGTTGAGATGGTTGTATGGGCACGTCCCGAAAGCCAAGGAGAAGAAGAAAAGAATCAAAGTCCCCAGTCTTGATGTCAATTGCTAAACAGTTGATGGCAACATACTCAAGTTTATGGGAACCTACTGACTGACCTTCTCGCGTAGAACAAATTACTAATACTTTTATAGTATTAAGCGGTATTGGACATCAGAAGGTTAGCATCCGTGAGAGAGTACTTGAGTGAGGGACTAGAACACACATCAGTTTCCCATCAACAGTCCGCGGTTCGTCTATTTGCTTGATACCACTCTGTTGTTATCCGTAGCTGTGTAGGTCGACGATTCTCGGCTGATCCACGTGTTCTCATCTCGGAAGTCATCGCGCTGCCGCAGCGGGGACCGACTGGCCGCTGGCTTTGCGCGGGTCTCCAGTGCTACTGGGCTGAGTTGCGCTACGGGCCAGCGAAAGCGGATTACGGCGTCCGCAAACGGCGCGATCGCCGTCCGCGCCGCACCACCAATTGGACGCTCTGGCGGCTCTATTGACAGCCATGTTGCAGTTTACACGCCTGGAGGATGTCTCCCTTCGTTCTCAACTTCGCAACGCCTCTTGGTACACATTCAGACCTTTTGAAACAGTAAATGAGGCAACCAGTGCTGCATGTCATGTCTGTTGTATATTCACACACTATAATTCAAAGGAAGAATCGGGTGTTAATTTCTTTTCCAGTAGTCAAGAAACGCATTTTTTCAAATGTTATGAAGAGCGCCGGTTTGTGTTAGCCTCATTTCAGCGTCTTCACTGATCAACAGGGTGGTGTGGCACGGCGATATGTAGTTCATGTGGCTTCGTAAGCTAACTGGCTGTACTCATGTCGGGTCCCCAGCCGGAATATATCGTCATGTGGACTCGATATTTCGACGGTCCACGTGGCCGCCATCATCAGGTGAGTAGTCCGTAGCAGTAACTCGCCGAAACTGAAATCAAACACGCCGCGGCGGCTCCTATATGCACCGACCAGGGTCCGCCGAGCGTGCGTGAATATAACTGCTCTCTAGCGCAAGGCGTAGCAGAGCACCATTGGTGAAAGTTCGCAGAAACGATAGAACGATGTCAAACACTATTGACAGCTTTTGATGACCGAAACAAGGACGGTTGTTTCTTAATGTCAAACAGAACACTGTTCTAACTCTTACTTAAACTAGATTCCTTATCTCTGTTTATCATATTGTCAGATAGCCGGATTTCAGTGGCTTCTTTCACTACACAGTCCCAACACCCCGACGCAGGGGCAAACACTTGTGTCTCATCGTACAACATTTTATGTCCAATAAGACAATGTTCCGCCGCTGGAGATTTTTCTCGTTGAAATAAACGCGTGTGGCGATAATCCTCCACGCAACCATCCTGGACCGTACGAGTCGTTTGTGCAATATAGGCTTTCCCGCAGTGGCAGTGAATCTTGTAGAGCCCGGGCTTCCTCAAACCCAAATCATCCCTCTCTGAGGCCAGCAGAGCTTTGGTCTTAGTTGGCGGACGGAATACACTTTTAATGTCTGCCGTTGTAGCAGTCGTAACCGATCTAACAACTGCGTCAGACACTTGTTGTCTTACAAAAGCGTTGCCGACCGCAGCGCCTTATTATGCTTGTTTACATATATCGGTATTTGAATACGCATGCCTATACCAATTTCTTTGGCGCTTCAGTGTACACTAAATTTTAAGAACGCCAAATATTAAATGATACTCAAGTAAAGAAAAGATGAAGAACGTAAGTAGCAAGATTTGTTTGTGGTTTATAGCAGCCTCGGATAATAAGTTATAACAAGATAGACTACTATCAGGATTATCCAGCTTGGTGAAACCGGGTTAGCTATAGTACTTGTTCATTATCTGGTAATGCATCGTAGCTTACCCTTAGTAGCCCTTAGTTTGTTGGAGTTCTATTTATGTTGCGAACATAGAACAAAATTGTTTTTTTGGTACAGATACTCAGTTTTGACAATTCTTTTACACAGCACCAATAGTACCCCACGTTTACATTTGAAATTCTGAAGTTGATTTCGTTTTCTTCATTTCCCAACAGTTTTGCGACAGTGTAATGTCTGTCTAAAGCCCACTTAACCGAAGAAAATTGGACACACAGTTTCAAAGAAAAAGTGCCTACACTATAGCTCTGAAGTATGTTGATATCCATTTAGTTATTGACACTTTTGAAACTGTAAAAATTTAAGTAACTATGAAAAATATCCATGTTAACAATATGCACACAGTGGTTAGTCTTCTATTTCTCAGGTCGGTTGGAAGACTCTTCTAAGCTGTTCCTTGACAGCGTAAATAATAACAAACTGTTTTGGAATTTAATCATTTTAGAGAACTGAGTGACATAAATACACCGGATTTATGAAATATGCTGATGAATGTTGTCAACATGGGACCGAGGCAATTGCTACATAAATACAAAAACTGAAACCGTATTTAAGTCCCAGACTGCTTCCGTTGGTGTGCGTTTATCATAGTTTCTGAAAATCAGTGTCATCGAATGCTTCAATCGGTCTCTGTTGACGTCAGCTAGTGGTTGAGTCTATTCGTACCCAGATGATCTGCTGTATTGAATGCCAATGATATCGACGGAACATTTTACATCCTTCCTCCCACAAGGAGATTGTATGTAACTAAAAGTGTGTCACTGGTCCCTCGTTATGTTTTACAGTATAACGTGCGCGTTTTCAGACACTGATCCCATCAACAGATAAACGGAGTGGATTTTAATACCCTTAGTGTGTCTTTATTCGTGTACGTGAAAGCCAATAGGTCTGCTCTGTAACTGACGTAAGGAAAGGACTTCACTACGATTCACATTAAAGGATGCAGTAAACTCCCTCTTGTGCATATTTCTCTAATTCTGATAAAGGAATGGTGGTTATACAGTAATCAAATGAAACAATGAAGCTGAATTTCCGCTTAACTAAGGAAATGTATTGCAGTGCTGCTAACGTGGCGTCATTAACTGTAGGTCATGCTAAAAAGTACGCCTCCGAATCTTTTTTATTAGTGCGGTTTTCATTGTAGAATAGGTTGCTCTGAAACTTTTCAGTGAGTCAGATACGAGGGTGACCCATAGCAGATAATCTTTTGTTAACGCTGTTTAGTTGAATCCCCGCCCCCCTCGCCCCCGCCGATGTCATAGACACGCGGAGTCCGATCAATTCACTTTTGACGCACTTTGTATACAACTAGGCGACAAATTTCGTGCAAAATTACATGGATAGGCGGGTTCAACGAAGAAGTATTTCCGAAGCTCATATTCGCTTGATAGTCGTGATTGGGTCATTGAGAAAATTCTCCACTGTTGGTCACATTTGCAGTTAAGATGCTCAGTTATATGGCTGTACAGCTGAGACTACACTTGTACTGTAATTATTTCATTTGGCACATATCGATATTTACGAAAAACTTGGTTCTGGTTGAGACTTATTTCGCTGCAAACGACGATATATCATGGCTCAGAAACTCGCGTTCAAAAATTGTGAACTTTCAGAATGACTCAAAGGGATCAGTGTCTCAAAGTCAATGTCAGTGATCCTTGATGGTTCTGCTGTGGTACACAGATCTGAGGAAATGGCGGTGCCGACACGTTTCGCCAATGGTGGTGTCCACAAAATTTATAGCCTACAGATCACGGATAGTTAGAACAGCTGCTCTGAGAGTTCAGTAACCAACAACTATTCACGAAATTCGACGACAACAAAGGTGGTATCTAACCTGCAAGATATTCTCATAGTCTGTTCCTTGGCAAATATAAAGATTTTGGTTAATCATCAGGACAACAAAATTTCGTGTTGATATTTGCGAAATGTACTCAGTAATAGGAAAATTTAAACGTAATACTGTGAGGGCTTTAGGAAATTTGGAACTGGATTTTGAGTCAGAACTATGTCAAAGATTCTGTTTAAAAACACAATATAAAATATAGGCCACTTTGGTTATTTGAATCTTCCGCATTTTAATGTTTTGTCAGCTCTCTTTTACCCATTGATATCAATACAAACTGTATAAAATACAAGCTGATAAGCCCTGCATTGCTCGAGTATTCATTTTGCCAATGTTCTATTGAAAACGAAAACAAAAAATGAACTGTGTTTGTAATTTGAAATCCCGGACAGTTTTTGTGCGCTGCGCCCAGCTGCTTCGCGTGTCTGTAATGCGATTTTGTAAACGTCTCCCTGGCAATGCCTCTTCGTAGCTCTATAGAGGGCGATTGTTTCCGTCTACTGCCATTTGTGCTTCGCAGTTGAAAGCTGTCAAAGGCATTGTCAATTGGCTCTGAGCACTATGGGACCTACCTTCTGTGGTCATCAGTCCCCTAGAACATAGAACTACTTAAACCTAACTAACCTAAGGACAACACACACATCCATGCCCGAGGCAGGATTCGAACCTGCGACCGTAGCAGTCGCGCGGTTCCGGACTGAGCGCCTTAACCGCGAGACCACCGCGGCATTGCCAATTGTCAGGAGTTTCCTTAAGTTCACTTGAGTTTACGAGTGACGTAGTAAAGAATACGTGTATTAGAACTTCATGCATGATGTTGAGTTTTTTTACTTATTTCGAAGTCTATGACGTCATATCTGTTGAACTGTGCGTACAATAATACATTTGTGTAGGGACATTCAGAGGCATATGTGGACACTGTCAGCGAAATAAGTTGCGAATAGAGTTAGAAGCAGGGATGTAATAAAAGCCATGCATGCAGCTGCAGTTTTTCACCCATCTCTTTGTTTTTGACATCATATCTCATGAACTATGATAGGAAGGTGATTCTTACCCAAACATCTATTGTTGTCTGACAGAAAGACGTATGTGTACCAAGTCTGGTTGAAATCGGTACAGTTGTTTAGGAGGAGATGTGAGATGTGGAACACACACACACACACACACACACACACACACACGCACGCACGCATCCATTTTTGTAATGCGTTTGATGGAAGAGCGTAGGCACGTTTATCCAGAGACTAAGATGCTGACTGGTTTATCAAACAGAGAGATTGACGACAGTGTCTAACTGCTTAGATACATGTTTGCTGCCACTGCGTAGTGCAGGGAAATTAACACGTCGCAAAGTCAAACGACTCGTTTATGTAATTGCTGGATTCATCTCGCAGCCTGTCCTACTGGCCGCCTGGTCGTGAACTGTGTGAGGACAAAGGGAGGTCGCGCTGTGCTAGACAGACAGCACTCGTATAGTGATACAGAATTCCTGTTCTTTCCCTAAATCACTTGAAGCGTATGTTGAGACGAATCGTGAAAAGGCTGCAGCTGAACTGCAGTCCTATTACTCCCCTGCCCAATATTCTTCGCCGGCGCTAGTATTCGAAACCGGACTTTTAATCCCTAATTTCCCCCTTCTTTGAATGGTGTACGCAAGTATTGCTAGATCTCATGCAGAAGATGTGTCACTCACATGACAGACGAACGTTTAAAATTTAAAACTGATGCAGGTTAATATTACTTTCTTGGTTCAAATGGCTCTGAGCACTATGGGACTCAACATTTTAGGTCATACGTCCCCTAGAACTTAGAACTACTTAAACCTAACTAACCTAAGGACACCACACACACCCATGCCCGAGGCAGGATTCGAATCTGCGACCGTAGCAGCCTCGCGGTTCCGGACTGCAGCGCCAGAACCTTACTTTCTTGTATTCGTAATTTCTTGGCTCTGATATCCAAAATACATTCACAAAATGACACGCTTATTTCGTAAGCTTGTCAGATCAAGCAGACTGGCGCATCGCTAATTATGAATGAAATCTTCGTTAAGAATGTGTTTGTGCCCGTTTAAATCCTAATAATATAAATGTGTAGTGGCTCGTAGATATTTATCTGTTTTGTGAAATATAAAGCAGCCATCGGTCTGCCTTTGACGGTTTATTATCCAGTTTATCAAATCACTGTACATGTACAGCATTTAAAATACAGCAGTTGTCAGTCAATGAATTTTAAATTGCCTCTACGACCACAAATTGCACTCATCCTCGTTCAGATAAAGGCATCTCAAAAAATCTGTACGCATTAAGTGCAATGTATAAATAGAGACAGCGTTAGTTTTGGCTTTCCGTGTGATCACTTGTTACGCTACTGATCCATGAGAAAAATCTACACGCTGCACAGACAGTGGATAAAAACTACAGTTCATTCAGAGTTGGGAGAGTAGCTGCTGAATGTGAACATTTATGTCCACTGGGATGCAGGAAGGATGTAAGGATAGAGGACTTGAGCACTGTGTTAATTCCAGGCTACACTGACTGTTGACAGTCGTTCGCCAGTGACCTAGGCATTTCACTACTCGGTTTTCGGATGATCATCCTATTACCACAGGCATTAGCTACGATGACGGAGGAGATTCTTGAGTTCCATCTGCATGTAAATCGTGCAAGCGTTTCCATAGCGTATTCATTTTTTAAACTCCTGTGTCATGTTAACTGGTTCTTTCGTCTCTTCTTGATTGAATAGCTTCATAACTACAAATGAAACGCACAGTACTGCATATGTGCTACAGCAATTCTATATAATATAAACCATATTCAGATTTTTATTTATAGTTAACGCATAGTATGTTACCCTTCTGAGATGAAAAATAAAAGTTTTGCGTATCTTGATGTTGCGACGAATAAAATTTCGTAAGAATTCTAACGAGGATAATGATGCCAAATGTCATAAACAAATGACAAAACTGACCACACTTCAGGTGTCTGACACTCACGTACTTTGACTACGCATATCAACTGAGGACAACGACCCAGTGACATTTTTCGAGGCATACCGTCAGCAGCTAATGACGATACCGCAGTATATCATGCAAATGACGACGGAATGCATAATTAATCAGACAGATCATGCGTAACATAGACAAGCCCCTGTGTTAACAACGGAGAACTTGTTCGTGCCAGCCGGCCGGTGTGGCTGAGCGGTTCTAGACGCTTCAGTCTGGAACCGCGCGACCGCTACGGTCGCAGGTTCGAATCCTGCCTCGGGCATGGATGTGTGTGATGTCCTTAGGTTAGTTAGGTTTAAGTAGTTCTCAGTTCTAGGGGACTGAGGACCTCAGATGTTAAGTCCCATAGTGCTCAGAGCCATTTGAACCATTTTTTTGTTCGTGCCATTTGCAGCAGCTGATAGTATCTCAAACACTAAATCACAACAGCACTCACTAAGGATTTAATAAATTTCCCTTCAGATCCTTCTTTGTCACTTCCTTCTCTGCACCAACTTGAAAGATCGGACTACCATCTTCGAAACTGACGGAGAAGTCAATGTTCGCAACTCGAGCAACAGATTGCTAAAGTTATATTTTGGTTTCAATCGAGACAAAAAAACTGATACAATTGCGAACAAACATCAGATAATAACACCTGTTAAGTGGTAGACCAGCCAGGAAAATATTTCGGCACACAAACATAAACCTTTTAATCGTCCTGCGACGTAACAGTCCAGCCAGCTACGTGAAAATAGATTTCTATCGAACAGCAGAAAAACCATGCTTCCAACTATTACGAAAAAGAAGGATAATGTTCCAACTGCAGACTGTTGCTATAGAGTGCCACCTAGTTATAAACCAGGGTTAATTATTTACGCAAAGTAATCAAACTACAGACAATTCCCCTTGGGGTCTCTTTTAGTGAGAGGTCAAACGAATTAGGTTTAGGAACAGTTAAATAAAAAAAGTCAGAAGTGCTGATCTCTGCCCTTCATGCCTCTGAAGCGCCGACAGGATTCGATTTGGGTCGCTTTTCCACTGAGCCAGAAGGCGCAAGGTGTTGCGATTCAAAGCCGCCTCCAGCTCCCCAGATGTAATGCTTTCCATAACTTTACTAAATCGATTAACGGCAATGTCGGGTTGATTTGTTTGCAAATGTCGCGGTCCGATTCCTTCCAAGGCTTTTCCTATCGGAGCTTGTGCTCCGTATCTACTGACCACGTCAGCATCTAAAACCATTATTTTCGTTATTTCATTTCTGTACTTTGGTCTAGTGTACATTTGAAGTAACGAGAAAACTGGGAACTTTCTTTCATGAGACTTATTTTTACCACGGACTAACACTACAATCCCTTGAGGTCGCACAGATATTCGTTCTGGTTGTAATAAAGATACTGAACAGTCTTTAAAAATTATCTTGACTAGACGTGTAGAAGCACCGTCAGTTCCAGTGAATGAATGTGTGGGATCAGGAATCGAACTCATATCCTCTCCTAAGACGTCAATGTTCTCGCCGAGACATATACCGAGGCACGCACGAGTCATTACTCAACTCTATGCTTCGTACCGTCAACTTAACTCTTGCGTTTTGCTTCTTCCACACTTCTCGGAAGGTCGGTACATCGGAAAAAAGTGTAGCCGACCCAGCGAAACACAAGTGTCTGGTTTCGAGTCACCAACATGAACATAGTTTTATCACGAATGTGTGTCAGACCAGCGTATGCTTTCCTGTACGACGAAAGATCCATTACATTTCACCTGTGTTTGTAAGACATAGCGACACAGTCTGTATTACACCTGCTGCTGGTAACACAAATTAGCGTATGATTCATCAGATCATCAAATGTAAGGATCAATGAATATTTGGCCTCTTTATATGCGCAATGACCTACTATTTCTGATTGCAGTAATCACTCATGCACGCTGAACTGAATTCGTATCATTCTTGAGCTAGAAACGTAATATTTATGACGATGCCACATTCAATCCTAGTGTGTGTGCCTTACAGATAACGAGTTACTCCGGGATATGATACTGTTTTGTCTTCTGCAGTTCCCTGAAATAATGACTGCAGCTGCCAGTAATGTCAGTTTGTAGCCGATAGATGGTTCAAATGGCTCTGAGCACTATGGGACTCAACTTCTGAGGTCATCAGTCCCCTAGAACTTAGAACTACTTAAACCTAACTAACCTAAGGAAATCACACACATCCATTCCCGAGGCAGGATTCGAACCTGCGACCGTAGCGGTCCCGCGGTTCCAGACTGTAGCGCCTAGAACCGCACGGCCACTCCGTCCGGCTAGCCGATATAATTGTCGTCGTCACCGAACGTGCCCTTGACTCGTTAGCAGCATTGAAAACTTACTGAAATAAACATTGCGTATCGTATAAATGCTCCAGTCATTATGATTTTATAGTTTTTCCTACGCACTTTGCTGACTGAAACTTTTTGTTAGCAAAAAGTTGTGTTACGAAGATTAATAGCCAAGTGTTTTTACGCGAACACTCATTTATCAAATGCGAATACGCAACTACATCATACAGTTTGACAGAGTCAGACCAGTTGTAGTTATAAACTTAAGTACACGCCTTCGAGGTTCAGTAACATTTCCCAGTAAGGTAGGTGTGAGATGGAAACGACAGATTTTGCTGTGATTTCATGCGAGGTACATCGTCGTGCGCTCTTTAGTACCCTTACACGACTTAACGGAAGAGATAGAAAATTAAAATCACAAGAGCTTTTAAATAAAGAAGATAACGTTTAAGAAAGTAAAGGCATTATTACAAAGTTATAACTACAGTAATAAATTTAAAAAAAGGACAAAACGAGCTGGTAACAGGAAATATTTGGAAAGAGGCATATAGTATGGCCACCCGTAGCAAAATGTTATACTTTTAATAATGGGAAGACGGAGACACCCATAATGAAACAAAATTTTTAAAGGATACGATTGATTTAGCTTACATGTTGAAAGAACATGATTAATTGTAAAAGGAACTATTTGCACTACTTCAAAATTACATTTAATTTCGCGCTGATTTTTTAAATATTTTTTGCTGTCAATTAGTATGCCCCGTAGCAAATACAGGTATACAGTGAATGAGAAGCTAGTTGCTGATACCATAGCAAACACGTATCATAACATACAAATAATTTCAGGATACAGTTCCTTAGAAATTGAGTAAAGTAACGATGTGGAACCAAATATTTTCAACAATTTTAGTTTAAAATTAAGTAAATTACAATCAATGGAAGCTATAGATTAATTTCTTGCCTTGTATTACAAGAAGAACGAAATTTCATGTCAATTCAGTGCACCATCAAACTCTATCAGTGTACCGCAACGGCGATAATACTACACTTTAAATCCGTATCCGTACTAGCAAATTACTTACGGGTCGAAAAAAAGACACACACCTATCTTATTTCCAGTATTACTTCTTAAACTGCAGTTCGGAATTTCTCTTCTACTTAAAACAATCTTTCTTCTCTATCACAATGAGTTCATCGCTTATATAGTAGCTGAAAATAATGCTGTTCAGCAATAAGAGATGCATAATAATGCATGGAACTAGAACTGTAAACACGAAATACCCATATTCATATATTTATTGCCAGAGAACTGATCAAATTTAACTTACGCTAACTTTGTCTTCCATGGTAAGTTCTTCATCCCAAAGCAGAGCTTAGGCCCAACATTAACAATTATATTTGACGTACACAGGGTGGTCCATTGATCGTGACCGGCCAAATATCTCACGAAATAAGCTTCTAACGAAAAAACTACAAAGGACGAAACTTGTCTAGCTTGAAAGGGGAAACCAGATGGCGCTATGGTTGGCCCGGTAGATGACGCTGCCATAGGTCAAACGGATATCAACTGCGTTTTTTAAAATAGGAACCCCCTTTTTTATTACATTATCGTGTAGTACGTAAAGAAATATGAATGTTTTAGTTGGACCACTTTTTTCGCTTTGTAATAGATTGCGATGTAATAGTCACAAACATATGACTCACAATTTTAGACGAACAGCTGGTAACAGGTAGGTTTTTTGAATTAAAATACAGAACGTAGGTACGTTTGAACATTTTATGTCAGTTGTTCCAATGTGATACATGTACCTTTGTGAACTTATCATTTCTGAGAACGCATGCTGTTACAGCGTGATTACCTGTAAATACCACATTAATGCAATAAATGCTCAAAATGATGTCCGTCAACCTCAATGTATTTGGCAATACGTGTAACGACATTCCTCTCAACAGCGAGTAGTTCGCCTTCCCTAATGTTCGCACATGCATTGACAATGCGCTGACGCAAGTTGTCAGGCGTTGTCGGTGGATCACGATAGCATACATCCTTCAACTTTCCCCACAAAAAGAAATCCGGAGACTTCAGATCCGGTGAACGTGCGGGCCATGGTATGGCTTCGACGACCAATCCACCTGTCATGAAATATGCTATTCAATGCGCTTCAACCGCACACGAGCTATGTGCCGGACGTCCATCATGTTGGAAGTACATCGCCACTCTGCAATGCAGTGAAACATCTTGTAGTAACATCGGTAGAACATTACGTAGTAAATCAGCATACACTGCACCATTCAGAATGCCATCGATAAATTGGGGATCAATTATCCTTCCTCCCATAATGCCGCACCATACATTAACCCGCCAAGGTCGCTGATGTACCACTTATCGCAGACATCGTGGATTTTCCGTTGCCCAATAGTGCATATTATGCCGGTTTACGTTACCGCTGTTGGTGAATGACGCTTCGTCGCTAAATAAAACGCGTGCAAAAAATCTGACATCGTCCCGTAATTTCTCTTGTGCCCAGTGGTAGAACTGTACACGACGTTCAAAGTCGTCGCCATGCAATTCCTGGTGCATAGAAATATGTTAAGAGTGCAATCGATGTTGATGTAGCATTGTCAACACCGCCGTTTTTGAGATTCCCGATTCTCGCGCAATTTGTCTGCTACTGATGTGCGGATTAGACGCGACAGCAGCTAAAACACTTACTTGGGCATCATCATTTGTTGCAGGTCGTGGTTGACGTTTCACATGTGGCTGAACACTTCCTGTTTCCTTAAATAACGTAACTATCCGGCGAACGGTCCGGACACTTGGATGATGTCGTCCGGGATACCGACCAGCATACATAGCGCGCGCCCCTTGAGCATTTTGATCACAATAGCCATACATCAACATGATATCGACCTTTTCCGCAGTTGGTAAACGGTCCATTTTAACACGGGTAATGTATCACGAAGCAAATACCGCCCGCACTGGCGGAACGTTACTTCATACCTCGTATTCATACGTTTGTGACTATTACAGCGCCATCTATTACAAAGCGAAAAATGTGGCCCAACTAAAAGATTCATATTTCCTTACCTACTACACGAATATGTAATAAAAATTGGGGTTCCTATTAAAGAAACACAGTTGATATCCATCTGACCTATGGCAGCGCCATCTAGCGGGCCAACCATAGCGCCATCTGGTTTCCCCCTTCAAGCTAGATGAGTTTCGTTCTTTGTAATTTTTTGGTTTGATGCTTATTTCGTGAGATATTTGGCCCGGTCACTACCAATGGATCACCCTGTATATTCGAGGCTCAGTCTTCCCCTATGGCTCCCTGCAGTACCGCAGAAGTAACTGGCTGACCTCTTAACACGTGTCGTCTTATCCTGTCCTTTCCTCAAGAAGGATAGGTCCAGTTACTCGTAAACTCACTTATTCTGCTGAGAATGTTCTCGCTTGTTATATTATCAGTCAGCTTAATTTTCAACACTATTCTGTAGCAGCACCTGTTAAACGCTTCCATTGTCTTAGTCTCCCGTTTTTGCATAGTCCATTGTTCACCTCCATACAATACTGTGCTGCAAACATACAAGCACAGAAATGTTTCCCTCAGATTAATACCTACGCCGTATACCTGCCGACTTGGTTTAGAGAGGAAGTCCCTCATTGTTTATGCTTGTGCTCTTCCGTCGTGGGTTATTGTGCTTGCAAGTGAGTAGTATTCTTTCACTTACTGTGCATGAATGTATGTCAGGAATTTGCCATTTACACGAAAAGGGGTCAAGAAGACGCTCGTTAGAAGTACTTCACCTTCTCTTTATGGGCAGCCACATTTTGTACTTCAAACCAGTTTAACGTTACAAGAAGAAATATGTTGACCACTCTAACACGAAACGGTATTGCTTTACCTGCAGAAAAGTCTCCTATTTTTTGGTGAGACTTTTGTTTTTATACTGCTCCATTAGTTGAGAATTACCTTTTAATGTGTATTCAGTTATAAAGGCCACTTTTAGCTGGCGAAAAATCTCGAGAGTAGTGTTAGCAGAAGTGCTGCTTAGTGTCAACAGTATAATTTCTGCATCTTCTTCTCATCTCGTGTCCAACTGGAATTCATAAAAGCCCATAACTGTCTTAGATGAAGAAGTTGCTAGTTTTCAGCAGTGGCATCATTCAATGAATGCCCTCACACTGTACTTGAAACTTGTAAACTTGTGCAATTCGAACTCTTGTGTTGGCATAAAGGACTAGCAGCTCTATTTAATCAGTGAAAATAACAGTCTTCGAAGAAGAATTAATTTTATTGCTGCATTTATAGGTGACGCACGTTTCGCCTAATACACGGAATCTTTAGATTGACCAGTATAGTGTTGGTAAGTGAGTTTTGGGTGCCAACATTAGGACATCGTCAAAAATAGACTGCACTGATCGTGGCACCCAAAACTCATTTAACGACACTATAGTTGTCAATCAGAAGATGCCTTGAATTAGTCGAAACGCCGTCATGAACAAATAGAACATAACATCACTCCTGCAAACCAAGACTGCTATTTTGGAAGGCATTGTGCGTAACGGTTGCTGTACCAACATGGCACGAAGTTTAAAGCCTTTAGTAGCATTTATTTTTTTACTTACTAAGATTTCCGCCGCAGCTGAACATAATCGTAAATGGTGACTAGGTTGGAGCGCATGTGCCCATTTCCAAACCAGTGCCTACGCGAGAAGGTAGAATGTTAACAAAAATATAAAATACGGAATTTAGAATATATAAATAATATTCCAGCATTCTGTATGCACGAATTACATTAGTACAATAAATCATTTAAGACACACGCGCATCTCAAACATTTGACCGTAATATAAATCCAGTGGAACATTCGCGATACGTGTTCATATAGCAAGGCAACATCACAAATCTGGTTAGGAGCTCTTGACAGTCGCCTTTAGTTGTTTACTGCATGCTCAAGCGTCCTGTTCCTGTTTACAGGCAATGCACTCTCAGGTTTCATGTTTACCTTCCCAAATAAAGGTTACAATTTTTTTGAGAATTTTCATTTTAAAACTATTTTAACTTACATCAGTTGTGGCTGTGACATTACATATTTAATTACAAATTAAAATCGTATCGATGACGTTACATTGTATCAGCACCAGCTGCTGCTGCTGTCTATTTCCATGTATTAGAATTATTATTTTCTCAACTATACACTAGTTATAAATTTTATGTACAGTGGGCTAATACATATTTGGTAAAAAAATAAAACAGTAGTCGTAAGTTTAACATATCTTCACGACGGCAGCAGGCGCTGCTGCGTCTACACCGCGTGAGAATTAAAGGATTACTTTTCCGAAACGCCGCAATTCATATCAACGCAACAAGTTCGAAATCTGTCTCAAAGTTGCGTATAATCTTCTTCTGAAACGGCTCAAAAGCTTGGCGTCCTCGCTCGACGCTACATCAGCCTACAAAGTGTCGACACATGTCAAAGAAGAGCCACAGCTCAGAAGCTCACGTGACATCTAAAGTGGATTAATGATGTCGAATTGGCACTAAAAGTTCACCCAATTCTGCCAAACACCACCGTGAACGTGTCTCACGATGGGAAGGTCGTCACAGCCTCTCAGATTTCACACCTTCTTTTGGAGGGGTGGCGTAGAAAGCCTCAATGAAACCACCCTGGCGTTGTTTCTCACACGTGTCATGGTCGAAAAAACTGGTTCTCAATGCGATGAATAACAGGAAGCCGTTACTGACATAATTTCACACTGCTGACATCCTCGGACGTTTCAAACCTTCTATAAGGATACTGTGGATCAGCATCCACATTAAAAGTGATTTGATCACTTTGGAGCACAGTGCGACCACAATTTGTTCTGTCATGTACAAGCTGATAGAGGATGGAGCCTCTAGGGATCGTTCAACATCATTCGACGGAACTTATACATAATCTGAAGCACAACATGGTGCTTGTAATTCTTCATACCTTCCATTTTTCGTCGTTTTGTGGGAGTGATTACAAGGGGGAAGGGGAGAGGGGAAGGGGGGGAATATCACGTTGACACGTACGTGAATAAAACAGAAGAGGGTCCTTCTAAGACCCGCACTTCGGTAAAACCGTCAGTGCCACCCAGCCGCCTTTGCTGTACGCATTAAAAATGTGCCTTTACAGACAGAACGCGTGACGAGAGTCCCATGAGCCTACAGGTGGGCTACGCTGCTGCTCTCTCGCTGCTACACTGGTGCCCTTGCGCCTGATAGTAGACCATTGCAATCTGAAAGCGTCGAAGCGGTTGCCCGTCTGCAAGTGCCTAGAACTTCATCAGAGGTTCTCTCTGAACAGGTACAATCTTAAAAGTCTCAAAAAAGGTGGGCTATCGGGGGTTTTGCCTAACCGTTTTATTTACGCAATTGTTAACGTTGCATCCCCCCACGATCACGCCACAGGAGGATACAAACTAGGATCGCTGAAAAAGTATAATAGTCCTTTGCTGTTTCAGATCACGTTTAAATTTCGTCGAATGATTTCGTTGGGTCGCTAGCGGCTGCGCCTTGTACACGCCAACAAGAATTGTGTCGCGCTGTACTCCAAAGGGGCGCGATCACGTTCGATGAGGATGCACCCTCTTAATGCCCTTAGAGAACGGCTGAAACGTCCGAGTTTGTCAGTAGTGTCAGAGGTTGTGAAGAAAGTCTTCCTGTTGCCTATCAAACTGCGAACTGTCGTTTTCGACAACGAAATGTATGGGAATCAAGGCCACATGTAAATGGGTGGTTTTACTGACGCCTTTCGAACCATCAAATGCGGCCTTTTCTGGCCGATTCTGAGCGGCCATGTAACTGAAATATTTTCCTCGGTGATTCGTAAGAAACCAGCGTGATTTGCAAGTTGGGCGTCGCTGTTCTGAACTCCACCGCAAAGGCGCCAAAGATGGGGTGAGATATGGATAATGGTTGGTGTGACACGACCGCGGTAGCACTGGGCTGAATTACGGTGCCAATGTGACGATATTAAGCTACATTACACGTCACAAGAACTTACCCGTGGCGTTCATTTCACATGTGTCAACACCTCGTCAGTACTTTATCACCGATGTCATTTTTAGTGCTTCTGAATACTTACGGCCTCCTTTGTTACTATAATTCCATTTTCTGTGCTCAGTGGTTTGTTCATTTCGTTCAGCATGTCCTGCAATTCTTCACTTTCACAGAAAGTGGTAATGTCATCAGCAAATCTTGTGCTTGGTATCCTTTCACCTTACATCTTAAACTTATCTCTGAAGCATTCTTTTATATCCTACTTTGCACCTTCGATACGTAGACTGAGTAGTAGAGGAGAAACGCTGCGTGACGTGTAATGCAGCTTAATATCGTCACATTGGCACCGTAATTCAGCCCAGTGCTACCGCGGTCGTGTCACAAGATCAGAAGATCGTCACACCAACTATTACCCATATCTCATCCCATCTTTGGCGCCTTTGCGGTGGAGTTCAGAACAGCCCTACGATCTATGTAATAACATGCCTATCCCTTTGTGTTTCGTTTTTATTTTTCCCTCTTGGTTCTTCTCCAGTTTGTATATTGTTCGTCTTCTCCTATAGTGTGCGCATATTTTCTAGGATTTTGAACAGCTTGCCCCACCTTAAACTGTTTAACATTTTTTCAGCGGTGACACATCATCCGGTGTCAGGCGATATCTTCGAAACTAACTCCCGCTACAGGGCAACATGTATCACGGCAAAAGGTTTACATAACTAAATATTTTTGTTATTTTTATATTCTCTTGCTGACGCTTCTAACCACGGTAAGGCTGTTTGCTATTGGTAAATTTATAACGCTAGACTGACGCGAAAATGTCGTCAACGTCTCTGAGGACACCAGAGAGCGCAAGACGACTCCCTGATGCTCACAGCTGCAAAAAAAAAAAAAAAAAGGCTAAGAAGAATACACCTGGTTTCTGCATAACGTGGACATCTAGCACAGCACCAGACAAAATGTTATTTAGCATCATTTAAATAGAACACGAACGCTACCTGTGCTCTGCACTCGCTTATTACCGTACCACGAACGGAAACAAAAATAAAAGACATCCACTAATGACCTTTTCATACTTCAGTCAACACCCGGACGTGTTGTTTGTCTTCCTTTTGTGTGCCTGAAACCCTTATTTTAAAAGAAAATTCAAGAGAGATAATTTATGGTCATCCGCTGGAATCTGCGTGGATTTGCATTAATCGAACTGATGTAAACACATCTGTATATACACACGTTCGTTGTTAATACGTGCAGTAGGTAAATGCTACAAGAGTATTCGAAATTAGGTGAATCGTAAGGGGTACAGAAATCATTCCAGTTGGCCATCTAGGTATCCATCGGGAGTTTTATAGGTCCTTCTTAGGGAATTTCCGCAGATCTGAGTTGCTGTATCTCACTGGACAAATATACGGTAAAGACATCTTACAGGCAGGACCTTACATGGGTGGATTTGCCACTCGTCATGAGCGGTCACCTTAACCTCTTCGGCTGTCCGAGAACTCCCCGAGTGCCGGTCCAAACTTTAACACGTCACGCAGTCACAGTCCAAATGCTCGCACATCATTCGTGAAACTATGCAGGGTAAGACTTATGTTATTATGTTGTATCGTCATTTTAGCATCACCAGGCGTGATTATATCATTTACGACGACAGGGTCAGTGTTGAAGCAGTAACTGCATTTTTTACAGTACAATGTGCCTCAGGGAGTTCTGCATCAACTGTCGCCATTCATGGTAAGTCACAGAAATGCTGAAACACTGGAAATGGACAAACGGCGCTGTCGTTTTTCCCAGCCTCCAGAGAATCATTTTAAGCGTAGTGTCGCACTGGAGCCGTCAGAGGGCTGATGGTGGGGGCACGTGATTGCTTTGAACGCAGCCATGGCCGAGCTGGTGACACGACGGGCAATGGTGTGGGTCCGCCAGCTGCAGCAAGTGTGACCGGCAACATTTTCTGCAAAAGAGCACCTTTCCCGTGATGGACGCGGCGAAATGGCCTGTGGCGTGTCGCAGCGGTCAGTATGTCCGTAACGGCGGGCTGCGCATGAAGGGACTGGAGTCAGTTGCTGCACAGAGGCGGAACAGCGAGATCTGGACAGAGCCGATAGTGAGGACCTCCAAAGACAGGTGTCCTGGAAACCTGTCAGCAAGACGTGAGTACGGTGTGCGCGGGACGAGGCCGCTGTGTGGACGCAACAGCCTGGTGGAGTGGTTGGTGTCCTTTCATGGTCACAAGGTCAGCTATCCTATTGGAGGAGGAGGACAAAAGGGCTTCTGCATATCAGGAGGAGCACTAGATGAGTGCTTTTCGGAGCTGACGGTCTCAGACTAGTGACCTTACAGTTGGTACAGTGCGCTGTGTGGTATGCGGGAGGTGCATTGGCTGTGTTTGCTATCCACAAATTCTGCTAGGAAGTCCGTGGCCTAATGTAACAAGGGGTATTTGCGTGTTGATGGCACACTGGAGTGCAGGTGAGTGGCTTTCATCGGGAGCTGTTCTAATTGTTAATCGTATGCTGTGGCAGTGATTTTTTATTTATTTATTCGTATGGTTAGGGCCCCCCGTCGGGCAGACCGTTCGCTGGGTGCCGGTCTTTCAATTTGACGCCACTTCGGCGACCTGCAGTCGATAAGGATGATAGGATGATGATGAAGACAGCACAACACCCAGTCCCTGGGCGGAGAAAACTCCCCGACACAGCCTGGAATCGAACCCGGGCCCAGAGGATTGACAATCCGTCACGCTGACCGTTCAGCTACCGGGGGCGTACGTCACAGTGATGAACTGTGTTAACACCGATATGTTTTGTGTAAACTACATTGTGAGCGTGACTGCTGAGAATTTAGTTTGTTTTATTTGTTCCCTGTGTGAAAAACCGTTTGCGTTATTGTAGAATCATTTATTAATATATCAGTCGTCTCTTCTAAAAGTCGTGTAGCTTTCTGTGATTGCTTTTTCGTGATGGTGGTACTAGTAGACCAATGCGTAGTTGTATGTTATGATCCTAGTTTCGAAAAGCTGTCTTGCCATCTTTTGTTTTACTATATACTAGGCGTCTCTCCTGAAAGTTGTCAGGCTCATTTACTCTGATGTTTCAGAAGATATTTTCAGTTTCGTTTTTGTACTGCGTAGCTGCAATCAGCGACAACATATACCGCCCATTATGTCTTTCATGCGGCCCCCAGTGACGATGAAGAGCGTCGGTTTGTTTTCCATTAGAAGGAAAAGAATTTTTAAAGAGCAATTTTACGTGCCAATTCGATAGAGCGGTCCGAAATTAGCCTAGAGCGATATTTATTAACGGTGACAGTAAAACACGAAGAACAACCAGTACTCCAGCACCGCCCTGACCAGTGCTGACTGCAACCACCATGTAGAGGCGCTGCTCAGTCGTTACTGGAGTACTGGTTGTTCTCCATATTTTAATGTCAGCGTTAATAAATATCTATAAAAACAAATATCGCTCTAGGGTAACTTCGGACCGCTCTATCGAGCAGGCACGTAGTATTGCGCTTCAAAAATCATTTTTGTCTTATCATAAAACAAAACCAGGCTTTCCGTCGACACTGGACATCGCACGAAAGTCGTGATGAGCGGTATTTGTCTGGGCTGACTCCAGCTACATAAAGCAAAATCGAAACTGCAAATATCTGACTGACGACTTTTAGGACTGATACCCTGTATGTGCGTAGTTACTTTGGTAGAGCTGTGTGTAGCTTTCTGTGGTAGCTATTTTGTGATGGTGGTACTGGTAGACCAATGCGTAACTGGTGTTATGATCCCAGTTATCTAAAAGTTGTTTTGCCATCTTATGTATTACTATTTAAGCTTGACATTGTCAAGTTACGGAGCGATCTAGAGTAATTTAGAAACAGAAGTACAACTTCAAACTGCCAGATCGCTATAGTACAACATTTATTGTGTGATTAGTCTCAGCAATCTACTTTGCCATTTTAAGATCTCCTGCAGTACATATGAGTCTTCACCAAATGCGTCTTACATCGTATCATATCTAATGATGGCAACGTACTATGCTGAAACCGGTCATAACGAAAAATGCTGCACAATAGCAATGTTGTCTCGAAGTCGTACTTCTGTTTCTGGATTATGTTTTATTGCTCAAGTTGTCTGAGATACATTGACTCGTTATGGACTGGAGCTAGTCATTGTAAACTGTTAATGGTATTGCCTAGCTATGCATATTACGGCAGAGATTGTATTTTATTTTGCTTCATGGAAGACATTTTTGTATTGATTGTGTACAGCCCCACTTAAGGATTGTAGGGGCCTGCGGAATATTTTGCTATGGTGAAAGCGTATTCTTGTTCCTTTGATGTTGCATAAAATAGCTGTTTACCTGAGCCCCACGTCTGCACAACCCACAAGCTGAACTCCAGTCCACTTGAATCCCAAGCTACAAGAACCAGTGCCCAGTCATAGTGGATCCTCACCAGGACTGACGAGGATGTGGACATCTGAAGGGAGGTTTTGTTAAATACACAATTTGAAACCAGGTCAACACATTTTCTGATACAGAATACGCCTGGGCGCGCCCGAACCTGCCTATGAGACCGTCTGCCGGTCAAAGTGGTCATACAAACATATCGTTTTGGTGTCAGCAGCAAGTCCGGAATATAAGGAGGGATTTCGCCTCTCAGCTAGCGGAAATCCGGTGGCAGATAGAACGTAGCCTTGACCTGACGCCTCACCAACGACCGATAGCCTACACGTGATTCATTAATCATTTGGATATCAAGCTCCTTATGTTTACCGTATTTGCAGTTAAAATTGTAGGATGTGAGGTCCGCCAGTTATGCAAAACACCATTTTTACCAAGCATCCAAACATGTTCCAGCACCACTGTGCCATCACCAGTAATGTTAACATTTTTACTAAATGATTACAAAATTATGTGGATATTTAGTTCGAACAATAGTCCCTTTCTTTTTGTTAATACTTTTACACTTGGTGTGCATCATATTTCAGGACCACTTGTGTATTTTTTACTACAGGTAGCTTGTCAAAAGCAACCAAATGATATTGATGAGGAACTTTGTTGCGAGTTAACCTATCGTCTAAACGTAATTTAGTTTGTCGCGATATTTCGCACCTATATTCGTTTTCACTTAGGTTTTCGTGTGGCGAGCCCTTTTATTCTCAGCATCATGGTGACGTGTCGTGGTGCTCATGTAAATAAGGTCGTAAAAGCACTTTGCACTTCACCAAAAGACAGTGTAATTGTGGTTGCTGTGTGGCCCAGCCCTATCAGTTTTCATTAGGTCACCAGACTTCGGAGCCAAATTTGAATTTTGTTTACATTTTAACTTTGTGTGTGTGTGTGTGTTATATATGCTTCTTAGCTGTTTATGTTGTCTTTTTGCATGGTGTTCCTGTAGTGACCAAATGGTGAGTTTTTGCAGGGTGTAGTGTATCCATTTTCCGTGCGTGTGTGTGTGTGGGGGGGGGGGGCAGACTTTATCTGTTTGTGTTTTTTTTTTTGTAAAGTTCCTTTAATTTGTTAAATGGTGTGTCCTTGCAGATTGTGGTGTATTCATTTATGGCCTGTTTTCCTTCTGCTATTGCCTTCTGTATGTGGAAACTTTCCTCAATAGTTACTTTGCTGTATAGGTTGTGGTTGGGTTTTGGTATTGTTAAGTCTGTTTCTATTGAAGTTGGGTAGTGATTGTGGGCTATAAGGTGGTCAGCAAATATGCTATGAGAGCTGTTTCTTTTTAAAGCTCTGACATGTTCTGAATATCTGGTTTTGAAGTTTCTGCATGTTTGTCCTACGTACACTGACTGGCAAGTGTTACATGTGAGTTCATACATTCGTGATCTATTAAATTTACCCATGGGTGTTTCTTATGCTCTGATATTTTTCTGTGTTGTGTTCTCTGTCCTGCATACTATTTGTAATCCCTGTTTCTTTATGTGTTGCCTATTCTGTGAAAAACCTTGTTCTTGTAGGTGAGTATGTGTCATTTTGTTTTGTAAGTGTGTTGTTGATCTGTTGTGTCTTGTGTGTGGTCCTTGTTTGTGTTTTGTGGTGTTCTGTGTTGGGTGTGGGTTTGTGTGTGTGCAGTACGTTCATTTTTGTACTGTTTACATATTTTTTATTTAACTTCTCTACCATATGGGTATCATAACTATTTTCTACTGCTGTTTGTTTTATTGTGTTGAGTTCTTGTGTGTGGTTCTGTTTGTTCATGGGTGTTCTGTTTAATCTATGGAACGTGAAACTGAAGTTTGCTTGCTTATGTGTCAATGGGTGGTTCGATAGGTTGTCAATGGTGGTGCTTACGGTTGCCGGTTTCCTGAATATTGTGAAGTTGTGTGAGTTGTTTGTTTTATGTATGGTGGGATCTAGAAAATTTAGTGTGCTGTTGGTTTCTGTTTCTAATTCGAAGTTAATTTTTGGGTGTAAGTTGTTTATTTCATTGTGTAACTGTTCTATGTATGTATGTGGTTCATCAGTGAGGCATATAATGTCATCGACATAATGGTACCAATATATAACTTCGATTTTTTTTGTTTTATTATGTGTCTGAAGATCATGTTCTCCAGGTTGTTCATAAATATGCTAGCTAGGAGGCCACTAATTGGTGATCCCATTGGCAGTCCTTCATGTTGAAAATAAAATTCTTTGTTGAACAGAAAATAATTTTGTGATGTTATGGTCATGAGTACGGTCGTTATTTCATTTATGTGTGTGTATGGTGTGTTTACTTGTTGTTTTAATCATTGTGTGATGATGTTGATTGTTTCATTTATTGGAATACAAGTGTACATTAATGTGATGTCAAATGATATGAGGGTTGATGTGTCTGGTATGTGTATGTTCTTGATTCTGTCGGTTAAATCCTTTGAGTTTTCCAGGTTCTTGTTGTTATCAAAAGTGTACAGTTTTTTTAGTAGTGTGTGTGTCTGTTGAGCTAGGTGGTAGGATGGAGCATTTCGGAAGTTAATGATGCGCCTTAATGGGATAAGCGGTGTATATTGGCTTGTTGGTTAGCACGTTTCACGGCAACCATCAGTCTCTACTAAGGCAACGATCCTATTAGGCATACAGCGCACAATTAATTGCGACCGAATACGCCAGACGAACATTTACGTGGGAAAAATTTATAATTAAGAATAAAAACTCGTATCGCCCCTGGACTGGCTGGCCAGCCTATACACAAGTATTAAGCGACGAATGTAGACATATACTTCAGGCTCCTACGATTTACTCTCGTAGCGATCATCATTACAAGTTTACACTAAGGTGTACTATACAACACAGAATATCGCGCATCCACTTCATACCTCACAATTATTTTCACACTCTAGAAGTAGATATAACTTTAGATGTAGATGCAGAACGTTTTCTGTGGCTTGATTTTATGTTGCATATTCAGTTTTGACAGGTTTACTCTGACAGTAACAGCATCTGTCGTCTCTCTGAATTAGCTGCGAGTTATCACCCACTTTATAATTCCGTTTTCCTTTCTCGCTGTCAGATTGCGCTTGATTGGACCACGAAACTTCGTGCTGGTTTGAGTTGTCTCGCTTTTCGTTTAGAAATGTAAAGGGGGTCCAATAAAAGCAGGGGGAAGTGGCAGAGACGACCATTCAGCAGATGAACAGAGCAGCGGTGTTTTAAGATCATCTGTTTCCTGCAGCCGGTTGTCTCCGCAATCAAAAGCAATACTTGTGTCATCTCCGGTGTCTGCACCAGTCAGGAGATTCCCTGCCTGTTCTGGCGGAAATGACGGAGGATTCTCGGGAGCATCCTGACCTTTCCGTAGCAGCGAACGCTTTGCGCCCTTCCACGAGCTGATAACGGAGGTGGCCGCTTTTGTAGAGCCACGTCTTCTCCAACCACTCTAACGTCAGCACTACTCAGGAAGTAAGATCAACTCTGGTCTTGCTAACATATTTTCTAACACATCAGGTACGTTCAGTGCATATGTCCATGGCAGTCGTACTACAAAGCGTATACGATATTTGGAAATGGAACTTGTACGGCAGAATGAGAGTTGCGACTTACTGCTGGGACATACTTTGTTTGTTAAGATAAACCTTTATAACAAAGATGAACTATTTGTGGGAGCAGTTACTCCCATGCGCAGGCCAGAAGCTCCATCAGATGCAATCCTCTTTGCATTTGGCAAACGAGGTCGTCGTACCAGGTGGATCCCTTCCGCTAAATTGATGCACGGAACTTGGGAGGCGGGATATTTGTTTGTCATCTGAACGGTCTCTGTAATGTGGGCCATGAAAGCCGTGTTATTTCGGGACACTGCTTAGCTCTGGCCACCAGGCAACGCCTTAGAGACACTAACAACAGGGGAACACGTCGATGAGGCCGAGCTAAAAGTGACACACTGAGTGATCAAAAGTATCCGGACACCCTCAAAAGCAAATGTTTTTCATATTAGGTGCATTGTGCTGCTATTTATTGCCAGGTACTCCATACCAGCGACCTCAATAGTCATTAGACATCGTGAGAGAGCAGAATGGGGTGCTCCGCGGAACTCACGGACTTCGAACGTGGTCAGGTGATTGGGTGTCACTTGTGTCCTACGTCTGTACGTGAGATTTCCACCCTCCTAAACAGCAAAATTCGAAGGCGGTGTTGTTATGGTGTGGTTGTGTTTTTCATGGAGGGAGCTTGCACCCCTTGTTGTTTTGCGTGGCACTATCGCAGCACAGGCCTACAGTGATGTTGTAAGCATCTTCTTGCTTCGCACTGTTGAAGAGCAATTTGAGGATGGTGACTGAATCTTTCAACACGATCGAGCACCTGTTCATAATGCACGGCCTATGGTGGAGTGGTTACACGACAGTAACATCCCTGTAATGGACTGACCTGCGCAGAGTCGTGACCTGAATCCTACAGAACACCTTTGGGATGTTTTGGAACGCCGACTTCGTGTCAGCCCTCACCGACCGATATCGATAACTCTCCTCAGTGCAGCACAGCGTGAAGAATGGGATTCCATTCCCCAAGAAACCTTCCAGCACGTGATTGAACGTATGCCTGCGAGAGTGGAAGCTGTCATCAAGGCTAAAGGTGGGCTAACACTATATTGAATTCCAGCATGGAGGGCACCACGAACTTGTAAGTCATTTTCAGCCAGGTGTCCGGATACTTTGGATCACATAGAGTATGTCCAGCCCCGTGTCATGCGACAACAGGCTTTTAGCACTCCTGCCTTCCTCGATTAATAGCTTCATTGCTGCTCTCGTTCTGTAATGCACATCCTAAGGTTGTTGTTATCGACTTTTTCATTACTTAGACATTAGCCTGCTACTGTAGAGTTTATTTGAATTTAAAAGCAAGACGTCGCTTAAGAGATTATGGTACTGTCTCCTCGATATACAGATTGAACTGGATGAAATAGTCTTGAAACAAAGTGCCAGCTTGCTGCAGATATCGACATAATATGTAGGAAGGTAATGGCAATAATCTATTTATTTAGCTGAAGCTCTCTCTTACCTCTCACAGTTAGTCATAATTTTAACCAACATAGGAAGGAGGTAGCAACGATCTGTTGTTGATATCAATTAGTAAATCAGTCAAGTTCACACAATATCTCATTTATTAAAATGACTGTTTTCGGAACTTTTAATCAGCCACCTTCAAATTATGAGTTATGTAAAGATGTGAAAGTGTCTGTCAATTAAGGAGGTTAGCCTTTGCATAACGTACTCTTATATAAAAGAACAGATATTTGGCTGGAGCTCCTCTTAACGTATACAATAGATCAGAAACACTATACCGTGGTGTTCACCCAGCTGGCCGCAGCTGGCGGAATAGTAAACAACCGCGTGTAGTCACAATGGTAACTACTGCTAGTGGCTATTCTGCCTCGGGTTAAGTAATGTACAAAGGCGTGCGCATTTGCGGCATTACGTCACCTGCAGCCAATGGGAACTTATGTAAAAAACATTATAACTTGTGAACAAAATATGAATAATAGGACAATAATATGTAGCGTACTA
Source organism: Schistocerca piceifrons (assembly GCF_021461385.2). NCBI lineage: Eukaryota > Metazoa > Arthropoda > Insecta > Orthoptera > Acrididae > Schistocerca > Schistocerca piceifrons. Next base: position 462,368,388 of record NC_060139.1, on the reverse strand, counting down.
TAGAAATATAATTGTTCAAACAAATAATACAATTTTAATAATCTTACTAAAAATGTATGAAAGACTTAAAATAGAAATGCCAATAGAAACAACTGCAGGATCGGTGAACGCCAGTTGGTGATGGTTCTTGGTACTTCCATGGAAATACGAACCGGTTTGCTAGCGGTAGTGTCATAATTAGAACTGAAAAACCTACGTTTTACAAAATCTACACGCATATTTTCATGGAGCAGTTTAAGTTAATTTGTGAGATATGCAATGTGACGCAACTCATACTTGCTGCTCAAAATACATCATGTCCAAGTAGATGTATAGAGGAACGGTTTCGCTAAGTTTTAGTGGACATGTGGCAAATTGTTTGGCATAAGCAAGTAATTTTATCGTTTGTAGATGTGGAAGTCCTGTATCATATTCGGTTCATTTTTTAAATGGAAGTGTACGGGATGTTAACCATCATCATCTATATCTACGTAAATGAAGGAAATATTCCAGAATTCGAATCTAGAACAACTGTCAGCTTGCGTATCTAAGAATCAGATATCCTCGGTGTAGCGAAGCAGCCTCAAATGAGTTAACACAGGCAACGCCACTGGTCCAGACTGTTTATCAGTCAGGTTCCTTTCAGAGTATGCTGATACAAAAGCCCAGTACTTATCAACCATATACAACCGCCCGCTCTCCGAAGGACTGGAAACTTGCTCAAGTCACACCAATACCCAAGAAAGTAGGAGTGATGCACTGAATAACAGACCCACACAACTAACATCGATTTGCGGCTAGTTTTAGGAACATAGACTGTGTTTGAACATTGTGAATTATCTCGAAGAAAAAGATTTATTGACAGATATCACGGATTCAGAAAATATCATTCTTCCGAAACCCAACTAGTTCTTTATTCTCGTAAAGTAATGAGTGCTATCAACAGGGGAAGCCAAATTGATTCAATATTTTTAGATTTCAAAACGGTTTTCGACACTGTTTTTCACAAGCGTCTTCTAATGAAATTGCGTGTTTATGGAGTATCGCCTCAGTTGTGTTTTCTGGATTATTGATTTCCTGTCAAAATGGTCATAGTTCGTAGTAAATGACGGAAAGTCGTCAACTGAACTAGAATTAATATTTTCCGCAAATAGAGATAGGCCCTGTGCTGTTCCTGATCTACATAAACGACGTAGGAGACAATCTCAGCAGACCTCTTAGATTGTTTGCAGATTATGCTCTATTTATAGTCTTGTAACGTCATCAGATGACCGAAACCAATTGAAAAATTATTTAGACAAGATGTCTGCTGCGAAAAGTTGCAATTGACTCTTCAAATGGTTCAAATGGCTCTGAGCACTATGGGACGTAACATCTCAGGTCATCAGTCCCCTAAACTTAGAACTACTTAAACCTAACTAACCTAAGGACATCACACACATCCATGCCCGAGGCAGGATTCAAACCTGCGACCGTAGCATCAGCGCGGTTCCGGACTGTAGCGCCTAGAACCGCTGGGCCACAGCGGCCGGCTGCAACTGACTCTAAAGTACGAGTATGGAAAGCGTAAAGTCATCCTCATGAGTACTAAAATAAATTCACTAAATTCCGGTTGCACGATAAACCACGCAAATCTAAAGGCTGTAAATTCGACTAAATACTTAGGTATCAGAATTGCGAATAAATTACGTCGGAACAGTATCATAGATAACGTTTAGGGTAAATTCAATAAATCAAACCGAAGACTGAGATTCATTAGCACAAGACTTAGAAAGTGCAACAGGTCTGATGCGCTGTACATATCCAGATTTGTATCTACGGTTTACAGTAACAACACTAACAGATATTTACTGACGCAACATTAATAGACGCACAAATAAAACGGCAAAGGGTGGCTCTAAGGTGTGGCGGTTAAAAAAAAACCACGGTAGCCCACCATTTTTGAGACTTTTAAAAATATACCTGCACAGATAGAACTTGTGACGAAGATCAAGGCGCTTGCATACCGGCCACCCTTTCCACACTCTCAGATTCCACTAGTCTGCTATCAGACGCGCATATGTTATAAATTTAAAGACAGAAGAAATGATGAGCGATGTTCTAGAAAGTATCATCGAATGTTTTAATGCGAATGTTCCCACCCTCAAATTTAAAAATGCACAACGTATTCAGTTCGGCACGTGTAGGGTTACTTCAGCAATGATATGTGTAACAAAGGGTTAGGAAATAATAAATAGGGTTTACGCTTAAAAATTCTTAGGTGTCCATATCGATGAGAATTTAAACTCGAAATACACATTTTGAACTCCGAAAACAACTTAGTTGAGCCACATTTAAAATCACTGCAAATATAGGGGAGAGGTAAATCAGTAATTTGACACATTTTGCATGTTCTCATTCAATAATGTCGTATGGAATAGTGTTCTATGGTAGCTCATCTTTAAGGAAAGAAATCTTCGTTGCTCAAAAATGTGCTGTAAATGTGTATGCGGAGCACACCAACGATCGTGTTGTAGACGTCCTGTTGAAGGAGTTAAGTGTTCTCACTACTGCTTCACAGTATATTTATTCCGTCATGACGTTTGTTGTAGATAATCCACTACAGATAAAAAGGTATAATAATATACATAATTGTAATACTACAAGTAAAAATGACTCATTAACTCACATTAAGGATGTCTTTAACACAAAAAAAATGATTCCCAAAGCTGGAACAGAAATTTTTTATCATTTATCCAACGATTTAAAATGTCCGACAAACAGCAAATTAACATTGAAAACAACCTGAAAACGTTTCAGCTTGACAACTCCTATTCCGTAGCAGAGTTATATGTGAAAGGTGGTAGGAATTACTTATTCACGTACTTTACTTTAAACGAAGATTACCTTAGAAATGCTTGCAATGTAACCATAATTACAAATTAATTGGCAATGTGAATGAGAAATAAATCGTTCCACATCATTATGATTTATCGTGCAAAATGATCCACGGAACTAGAAACTAACTAACAAACGATCGGCTACTGCGGCACCTGGTGGCTGGATATAGAGGTGGCAGAGCTACCATTATTTCGAAATACAAGCAATTAGTCTATCATAGGAAATGTGGAAACGGGAAGGGCTGTTCAATATTCGATAGCTTACACCAGAGATTGTATTGGAGGAAACATTTGTGTTCCTAGGAAAGACTGAAACAAATAAGGATTGATTGTATTTCGTCAATATAGGCGTCCTACACATGTATCTGAGGACAGTCGTGTAGGTTTGTGTTTAATTAAGTGACGATGACTAAGAAAGTCTGTGTATGATGCCTTCCGGACGTAACAAGGATACATCACTGTAGTAGTGTTTACGTTAAATGTATCGGATTAGCTTGAAATTCAATTTCTGTAACAGATGTTACTAAAATTGGTTGGTTAAGAATCTTTGAGGTATGCATGAGCGATCACTTGAATGTACGTGCAGAACAAAGAAAAAATCTATGCCTGCAAGAATCATTTTCAGATCAACATGGAACATCGCGTACTGGCCGTAATGTATCTTGCATCCCATCGAAGCTGCAGCTGTAGGATTTGGTTCTTTAGTCTAGTGACAAACATAAATAACCAGTAAAATTCTTTGTTATAAAGAAACGTGTTACAGGTTCAGTAGGAGTGACACTCATACTGGTATTATAAGAAGAATTATCGGAAAAGGAATAAAAAGGAAAATACATCTGTCATTTTCTAGTTCGTAAGATTTTTATCAGGCGATTTACAAGAGATATAAAGGTGGAATCATTTTTTGTTATTTCCATAATGCTGGAAATTGATGATGTCAGCTGTTAAATCTTCTATAATGAAGAATAAAGACTCATCTCTTACCATTTAGTCTCATCTTGATTGAGTTCTTTTTTTGTTGTTGTTTTCTTCACAATAAACGAAACGGGAAAACTATTTACGAAGTTGTATGAAATACCTATGTACCGTGGATAATATATTAAAGGGTGGGGAATGTCAGCACAATAAAAGGTGATTTCCGCCACGTGCAGCTTACTCTGGAGAATTCCAGCTCATATGCGCACCGTGACGAAAAAGAAAAAATCCGACAAGTTCAGCTGAAAGGCCGGTAGAACTACAGGATTAAAAGAAAGTACTGAAAGAGCCGACACAGACAGTAAGTGACGCTATGATTTATGTTGCATTTTGTGCGGCTAGCGATACACATACAGCTCTTTTCATCTAAACCAGACACCGCATTTATGTAAGAAGTATTATATGAACAGCGACGATCTCAGCGAATTAGAATCAAACCAGTATCAAATCTGGCATTATGTCCTCTAGAATTAAAGTGACGAGATAAATCAGCTCCAGCTCACTTGGACTTTTCCCTCAGTTCGAAAAGGTTGAATTTTTCAAGACGTGCCGTTACAAAAAGAAGTACCCAGTAATGCAGTATGGATGCTGTATGATTCTTATACAGCAGGGTTTTTCTACCCTGTGACGAGTTCTGTCACTATCACTATTAATTAAAAACATCCTAATCATTACGCAGTGTGAGAAATTGAAGAATTGTAATATACAATTCAAAGAGTTTAAATAAATATTTGAATAAGTTACTTCCCTCTCTTTTCTTTGGATCATTTCCCGGGTTGCTGCAGTGGCACTTCGAGTTTTCGTGTCGTAGAATCAACATCTGCAGGACAGTCTAAAAAATTTCGTGGTAGTAATTGGAACTGTAACATTATTACAGTTAAAAATGAAACTATTCGTACAAAAATATTCGCCCCTACTGTTCAATCTGTACATCCAAGAAACAATGACAGAAATAAGGGAAATGTTCGCCTGGATTAAAAATCAAGGTGAAACGGTATCGATGATAAAATTTTCTGATGACATTGCGATTCTTACTGGAAGTGAAGAACAATTACGGGATATGGTGGATGAAATGAACAGTCGATTTCCAAAAGGCTTTTGACAATGTACCACACCAGCGGCTTGTAGTGAAATTGTGTGCTTAATGAATATCGTCTCAGTTATGTGACTGGATTCGTGATTTCGTGTCAGAGAGGTCACAGTTCGTAATAATTGACTGAAAGTCATAGAGTAATACAGAAGTGATTTCTGGCGTTCCCCGAGGTAGTGTTATAGGCCCTCTGTTGTTCCTTATCTATATTAATGTCATAGTTGGCAATCTGAGCAGACGTCTTCGGTTGTTTGAAAAAGATGCTATCGTTTATCGCCTAGTAAACTCATCAGAAGATAAGAAATTGCAAAACTATTTAGCAAAGATATGCGAATGGTCAGAAAATTGGCAGTTGGCCCTAAATAATGAAATAATGGGAAGTGTGAGATCATCCACATGAGTGCTAAAAGGAATACGTTAAACTTACGTTACACAAAGAATCAGTCGAATCTGAAGGCCGTAAATTCAACTACATACCTAGGAATTGCAATTACGAACGATTTAAACTGGAAAGAACACATAGAATATGTTGTGGAGGAGGCTAACCAAACACTGCGTTTTATTGGCAGAATGCTTAGAAAATATAACAGATGTACTAAAGAGACTGCCTACACTACGCTTATGCATTCTGCTGTGCGATCTTGTATCCTTACCAAATAGAATTACCGGAGTACACCGAGAAAGTTGAAAGAAGGGCAGAATGTTTCTATTAAAGCTAAATGGGGGAGAGAGTGTGACGGACTTGTTAGAGGATTTCGGATAGACACCATTTAAACAAATGCATTCCCTTTCCGGGCGGAATCTTCTCACGAAATTCCAATCACCAACTTTCTCCAGCGAATGCAAACTATTTTACTGACGCCGACCTACAGAGAGACAAACGATCATCGTAATAAAATAACGGAAATCAGAGGTCACATGGAAAGACATAGGCGTTCGTCTTTTGCGCGGTTCTGTTGGAGAGGGGAATAATAGAGAATTATTGTAAAGCTGGTTTGACGAACCCTCTGCCAGGCACTTAAGTGTGATTTGCGGAGTATAGACGTAGATGTGGTGCTACAGAAGAATGTTGAAAATTAGGTGGACCGGTAAGATGAGGTAAGGATTATATGGAAAACACTGACAAGAAGCAGGGGCAGGATGAAAGGACGTCCGTTACGAGATCACAGAATGACTTCTGTGGTTCTGGAAAGACAGGAATTGGAATATATCTAGCAATACATAAGGACGTAGATTTCAATTGCTACTCTGAGATGGAAAGATCGTCACAGGATAAGAATTTGCATCTGACCAAATGGTTCAAATGGCTCTGAGCACTAAGGGACTTAACTTCTGAGGTCATCAATCCCCTAGAACTTAGAACTACTTAAACCTAACTAACCTAAGGACGTCACACACATCCATGCCCGAGGCAGGATTTGAACCTGCGATCGCAGCGGTCTCGCGGTTCCAGACTGGAGTGCCTAGAACCGCTCGGCCACCCCGGCCGGCACGCATCTAACCAGTCAAATTACTGTTGACTCCAAAAACTGTGTAGCATTAAATGATAAAGGCTTTAAGCGAAACTGCCACAAAACACAAATCAACTGTGGGTAAACTGGTTTGACTGTAGCTATGTGCAGCTAACTGAGACGTTAAGACCGCCTTAAGAATGCTTCTGCACTTCATGTTGGTTAGTTGATTACTGTCGGAACCAACGTTTTTCACTGATACTGACATGTCTGATACATGAGAAACAAGCAGAAAGTGAAACTGTCACTGGAACAGATCACTATCTCAGTACCTGTTTTATTTTTCGCGCCTATTGAACGATCAATCTGCATGGTAATCAAGACGAGACTTCATATTTTCAATTAAATGACGTGCAGTACGCCCGTCCAAGAGCAGTCGTGAGGCTAAGATAGATTTATTAGTTACTGTATTTGAGAATAATACGAACTTTTCCTAAAAGCTGCTGCCTCTGTGATAAATATCGTGCCACCAACACTTCTACTGTATTTAGAGGTCTGCAGATTGCGCTCGAGCGTGCCACGCACAGGAATGGCCTCCTTGACTACGAATGCTCGCAGCGGGCAGGCTGTGCTCGAACTAGGCGCTCTGGAACGGAGGCGAGCTCCGTGGCTACGAAGTGGTGCCCGACATAGTAACACTGTGTATGCAGGCTGGTGTTGCTTCTGACATTCCCACCAGTCGTTAGAACAGTATTCGTTCTACACGATTGCAGGCTTTCTCGGCGCATTTCAGATATGAAATCATCACGGGTTGTCAGCCGAGTGGCATCGTCTTCTAGTCGCAACGTTTCAATGGATTGCGAATCCATCATCTTCGCCTGAAGATGATGGGTACGCGATCCATTGAAACGTTGCGATTAGAAGACGACGCCACTCGGCTGATAACCCTTGAAGATTTCATAGTATTCGTACTAGTTTAGTTCTGCTGTAGACATATATCCCAGCATGCGAGAGTCTCACGCTTTAGACAACAAAGGGAATTCGGAACCAGCTAAAAGTCTCTCAGACTCGTCAGTTGTTCTGTAACACAGCCACATCAGTTAATTGTCCTATCCGGTTGTGGCCAACAAAAGCTTAGTTTCAACCATCTAAATCTTTTTCCATGTACCCATTCATTATTTTTCACAGGTTCCGTACTTCCCAATAGTATTCTCGCTAGTATGTCATTTTAAGGGTAATTTTAGTTTTTAGAACATCTTTACTTTTAATACCAAGTAGGTTCAGTCGTTTCGTCATTAACTTGAAAATTACATTTCATAATGGTCCAAATTCGGGCTGTGACGTGTGGTCCAAATTTGGGCTGTAGCTAGATTTGGAGCCCTCTATCTGCCGTCTCCATTCTAGACTGAGAAGAACAAAGCCTAAAAATATTCCACAGGATAAAAGGAAGAAATGAGACGAAACAAGTATCACTAAGACACTTCGTGCAGTCAGAAATAAAAACATTTGGAGACTGAGGTCTCCTAAAATATTTAATATAATAAGCATTTAAAAAGAATGAAGTTTCTCCTTAAAAAATAAAAGAAAAAAATTCAAAAAAATTGTATTAGTTACAGAATGTAAAATGATCTGGTGCCTTAACTATATAAAGGCACATTTGCATGCCGAGCGTGAGTTTCCTCGGAAACGCGAGATATTAATTAAATAAATAATCAGTGACAAATAAATAGAGCCTATGGCACACAACTGCAGCGCTGTGTCGCTGATAAAACAAAAGCACAATTACGTTACTCGTATGTTTGATTAAGAAAAGAGAGCTCTGGTTGAAGTGGTGCGAGAAGCACGTATTTTAGTTTATTGTCTGGCACACCGCCATATTTCATGTTATAGAAAATTACTGCGAGTTGCAACCACACTAGGCACTCGATTCTGTAAAGAATTTATATTTATAAAAGTAAGTAGGATTATGAACTGTAGGCTTATTCATTGAATATATCTGATTTAACTAACTGTGTAACTTTTTTATGTTTAGTAGACAATCAGCTCTGTACGACGTTTTGGCATGGCTGGCAAATTATTGTAATATAGAGATTTAGATTATGAGTCCGCACCTACCGCAGCAGTCTTTGGAAACGACTTAATTACGAAGTCCGATTATTTCAGTTTTATTTCACGGTCAACTACGAGTAACATTGCCTTTACGAAAAAGCCATTGTCAAGCGTCTGATACCGAATAATTAAAACCTGACGACTCATAGGAGAGACAATCATACAGATAAAATAATTAATATTTTATTTTATTTTATTAATTTTATATTGGCGACTGCGTGTCGGACTTGTTATTTTGTCATTTGTTACATTGTTCTCTTTGTTTCATGTGAAAAATCAACTTTCTGGACCTGGACTTGACTATATGAGAAATAACAAAAATCAGAAGATATTTGCCAATTATAAAATTTTGCGGGAAGACGCAAAGAAGCTTCCAGCAAAATAAGGTAAGACGCAGCATCTTTGCATTAGCAGGCTTGACCAGACGTATAATTCAGTGTATTAGCTTTTCAGTAAAATTCTGTAGTCTTTCTTTTCCGCATAACAGTTTCAGTGATAAATTTCATTCTCAGTACTTTTCCCTAAACAATAACGTATACAACAATACCAATACACGAGTGTACAATATGGCCGACTTCTGTACGATATCATGTAACATGGCCAGCAGCCATTACCAATAATCTCAAATTCAGTTTATATTTTTAAATTAACAGACAGCCATTGTTGCTACGACCGATTCATGCTCAACTGCATTTTATTTTAAAATCTGTGTCAAATATTTTCTTGAAACATATATCACGTGTGGCATGGTAATAACTAGAAAACAATACGCAAAAATGTAACAGCAAAGACGTACTATTCAGACGCAATCCGACTCGGACGAGAGACAAATGTTAGAAAATGACTTTAGGACAGCAACCGGTAGTGACGATTCATCAAACATTGACGCAAGTGTTGACGAAAATTTTGACAATAGGCCTTCCACCACAAAAATTTCAAAGTCTCAATCAGAGCCCATGTTAATGCATGACGTCACGTCTAATGACGCGGCGGGGGCAGAGACCTTGCAAACAGTAAACATTGCCGACATGTTACAAATGCTAATGAAACAAAACGCAGAAAATATGGCAACCTTAAAGACACAAAATGAACAGTTAAAGACACAAAATGACGGAATCAAATCTGATCTCATAGCACTCAAGACAGCTAATGACACTTTATGTAAGCGTGTGGAACTTATAGACGCCACACTGACCAAACAGATGACTGAACTCAGTGCTAAATTTTCCCAGCTTAATACGAGACAAGAAAAGACTACAACTGACGTAGCACTTTTACAGACACAAGTAAAAAACCTTAATGTTACGTGTGAAGTTCTTACTGAACAAATTCAAACATATCCTTCAGTACATGACAACCTTGAAAAACGAATTACTGACGTACAGAATAAATTTGACAATGTTGAACAACACCTGACTGACATCTTACAATCTGATGCCACAGCTCATTTTCAAAATATTAATAAAGAATTTCATGATTGGGTAGTCAACAAAGACAAACATTTTGATAGATGCTTACGTGAAAATTTACCAACAATGGTGCACGACTCCGTAGCGCAATACATTACTAATAACAAACAGCTGATCAGTGACGCAGTACAATCCGTCACTGCACCCATGAGACAATTCACCGATCGACCACAGTCTGAATGTAACGAAAATATCAGTCAAAATGCACAGTTCAGGAACCAATATACATTCGAGTATGACACACACATACCGCACACGACAAATACACAAGAACAAAACACACCACGACTACAACACATACCACGATGTGGAAACACAAACACAAGCTATTATCATGGTAAACCACAGCAACATTATCGTAATTACTCGCCAGCTGGACATAGCAGTAATTACAGTGGGACAAATCCATATCATAATGCAAAGGAAGACGAAAGCTTAATGAAACACAGGCAATTTCAGATTTTTATCCCAGAAAAACGAACCATTCATCCGGTGATTTTTCTCAAATCTTTTAGTAACGCATTTCCACGCACTTGGAGTGACCGGAAAAAGATTTCATATATTGTCGGTTACATCCAAGGCGATGCAGCTGTCTGGGCATACAGTCAAGCTGACGTATGTACCACGTACAGTAAGTTTGAGCGTGCTTTTCTGAACAAATTCTGGTCGCAATCCGTTCAGGAGCGACTCAGAAGACAAATTTTAGAACCTGAAACTTTTAACAGTAAAAATGGTAACTTACGCAGATATTTTGAAAAATACTTGAACATGGGACACTTTTTAGACGAACCAGTCGCAACGCGAGATTACTCCGTGCGTTGAAGGCCAAATTGCCTTTCAACATTAAAGAAAAACTCCTACATATCCCGGATGACGATTCAGATTATTTTTTAACAGCTTTAGATTCGGTTGACATGTTACTTGAAGATCAGCGCTTCGCGCGGCAAAACAGCAGCCACAATGTTTACACTAGTGGTATGCAAAACATGCAGGCTTGCCAACACAATTCTGGCGCGCCCACAGTTGGATACGCGGTACAACAAAAACAGCAAACTCACATGCCGTCTCAGTACGGAAATCAAAATCAACACGCGTATTCCAATACAAACAATAGTTACAACAGTAATAACATTTCATGCGGCAATCCATACAAAAGGCACCGCGGTAATAACTACAACGGTAACAACGGATACAAAGGTAATAACAAAAACACAAACAGAAATAGAAATAATAATAACTACGAGCCAAGACAGCATCCAGGTTGGACTCGTAACGATCAGTACTTTCATTCAAACTCTGCTTTACCACAGCAGCCACCAGGACAAAATTGGAGCATACCTTACGACCGACAGGTATGTTATAATGCGCAACAGCAACAACAACCGCAAAAGTTTGGAGATCATAATAGGCAATATCCGAATGTGAATATAATAGAAATGACACCTGATGCACAACCTCAATCTGTGTCAGTACCTAGTACAAATGCTAATCCAACAAACTAGAAACAGTCACTACTTTGCCCCAGGTCGTGGCTGAAGAATTCATGGGGGGCGGCTTCAATGTTAATCAGTTATTTGACACCACACTTGAACAACAGAATAATGATATGCCGAGTAATTCTAAACAAAAACTACCTGTTTTATTTATAAGATACAACCACAATAACAATATATCAGATGAACTTTTACAAGACAGTACACAATGTCGTTTAAACACAAATGAAATTGTTTTAGCATCCACTACTGGTGTAGTAGGTGGGATTCCAACTACTATTATCCTAGATACAGGTGCAGCTGTGAGCGTTTTGTCTTTTAATTTCTATAAAAAGATGTGTGAATTGGAACCTGTGCCTGAGTTTCCTGCCCAAAACTGTAAAATAACTACTGCACTAGGTAATAAGTCATGTAGGGTTACGAAGCAAGTTTTTGTAAACGTTAAAATAGGTAATGGAACCGTACAATGGCCATTCCTGGTTGAACAAAACCTTGTGACTAATTGCATATTAGGAATAGATATTATGAGCGAGAAGGACTGCATTATAGACTTCTCCAAAGGTAAATGTATTTTAAATGATAAAAGCAGGGTAATTATTATTGATTTGGACAGGAGAACTCTAAAGCATGACAAACACTGTACAGGGTACAAGGTTCAGTTAGTACTTGACAAAGACATTCAAGACATGCAAACACACTCATCTGACGCAGAGCTAATGGACTTGAAAACATTGCTTGATCATAAGATAAGTGAAGCTACAGCTCTCAGTGTACATGAACGTATAAAACTACAGGAAGTGTTATCCAAATATTTACAAGTTTTTACCAAACGATTAGGTGTTATCAACACGTATGTGTACAAGATTGAAGTTAAGCCTCACAAGATCTTCTACCATAAGACATATAACGTACCGTTATCTCAACGACCTGCTGTGTGGCAAGAATTAAAACAAATGTTAGACTGGAAGGTCATTGAACCATCCACTTCACCTTACTGTAGTCCTCTACTTGTTGTCAAAAAATCAAATGGAAGCATTAGGTTAGTGTTAGACGCACGAGCTATTAATGAAATTATTTTTACCGGTTCACACAAAACCTGAAAATTTAGAAGAGCAATTACAGAAATTTCTAGATGCAAAATATTTTTCCACAATAGATCTCGCTAATTCTTTTGGCAGGTGGGTATCACTCCTGATTCTCGGAAATATACTGCATTTATGTTCGGGGGGCGAACCTATCAGTTTTGTGTTCTACCCTTCGGACTGAATGTCAGCTCTGGGGTATTCATTACAGCCCTGGATACCGTGCTTGGCGACGATTTAGTTGAGACAGTCACACACTATGTAGATGATATACTGATAGCTACACAATCCTGGAATGAACACGTTGACACACTTCAAAGAATTTTAGAAAAATTTGCACAAGCTGGAGTCACAGCCAATCTTAGAAAATCAAAGTTTGGTTGCAGTGAGATAAAGTATTTAGGACATATCATTAATTCACAGGGCATACGTCCGGATCCCAGTAAATTAGATGCTATCAGAAACTTTCCTAGCCCTCGAACTAAAAAGCAGTTAAAATCATTCCTTGGGCTATGTTCATTTTTCAGACGTTTTTTGCCACAACCACTTTTGAACAGTAAACATCTGCTAAATCTACTTAGAAAGAATCAAGTTTGGATCTGGACGGAACAGTGCCAGAATGACTTTAATACAATTAAACATGCTTTAGTGGGTGCAAACATATTGAGCCATCCAGATTTCAATTTAGATTTTTGTATGACTTGTGACGCTTCACGTACTGGCTTGGGATGTTGCTTATTTCAAGTTGTAAAGAATAAAGAGGAGGAACAGATAAGAATTATTGGGTTTGCGAGTCGCACTCTAACTGAATGTGAGCGTACATACTCCACTACTGAGTTAGAAACACTTTCCATAGTATGGGCATTCAAGAAATTCAATTATTATTTATTTGGAAAACATACAGTAATTTACACCGATCACCAGGCCCTGACATTTTTGTTAACTTGTAAACTTGTACATCCTAGACTATCACGATGGGCAGTTACACTTCAGAACTACTCTTTTGAAATTAAGTACATAAGAGGTAAGGACAACACCATTGCAGACACTTTGTCTAGACTTCCACAAGGTATGAATGATACCAACAGTGACTTAGAAAATATAAACGACTACAGGATTCTCTTAATGCAAGACAAGCAGTATCATCAATATTATATTGATATGTGCAGAAACATGGCTGAATTACAAAAATCTGACCCTCACTGGTATAAGATAATAACATTACTGGTAGAAAAACACAATCATCCTTCGACTAAGTATTACAAGTTACACAATGATGTGTTATTTTATCGACGACATCCAAATGCTACTAACAGGTGTGTATGCATTCCCAAAGAGTCTGAACGTAATTTAATTTGGCACACACACTTAGTATGGGGTCATTATGGGACAAAAAAGTGTTTAGCGAAGCTCAGTACATACTGTTATTTTAGCAATATGAGAAGAAAAATTTACAGGGAACTGAAAACATGTGTCATATGTCAAAAATCAAAACCTCAGAATTTATCCACAAAAACAGATTTACATTCTATTTTACCTAGTAAACCCCTGGGAATTCTGTGTACTGACATCAGTGGACCGCATCCAGCAAGCTCTGGAGGCGTCAAATATATCTTAGCTTTTTACGATATATTTTCTAAACATGTAAAACTAACTGATGTATCATGTAAAAATTTGAACAAAACGAGTGCCAAAAAGACATTGCATAGTGAACCTCTGTTCACGGACATTAACGAACATTACTAACTCTGCAACTACGCAGAAACCTATGTGAAGGAAACGGTTAATGCCATTCATTATGCATCGTACCTATGTAAACGCGATGAACGATTTCCTTGATTAATAACTACGAACATTTAGGTGAGCTATATTCAGCAAGAAACTGAAAATGTGAAGTGCATAATTCGTGCATCGTCTAGTGACATTACTACAGTACCCAATTTCAAGATGTTAACTGGATTAAATGGACACAAAGTGCCTGTCCAGAAAACAACACGACGGGTGGAAGAATTTTGGTTGGAACTTCAGGGAATGAAATGTTCTCCAAATGTGACGGACACTCTTACCTGGACTGTCCAAGGATCGACGCCAGCTATGTGCCGTCCGAGGTTCTGCAACCAAGCTTCCACGGAATGTAAAAAAAAACGAACTGCACGTGGACCAATTACTCGACGGGTCACGTCTGATCTGTAATAAGCAATGCTTTTACTCACATCGAACTGCATCACAACGACTATAATGGAAATAGGAAATGGACACGCTTATGTATTAATCACATTGTTATACAACGACGTTACTCTGATCAAAAAAAAAACTTTACCATGACGATACTAACCTGTAAAAAATTATTGTGCAGCAGATGAATATGAACTGTGATAACGACACGATGTGTATAGGTCAACGCACCTGAAACATACGGACATTTTTCTTTGAAGTATTTCAAAACAATACTATGTAACTAAGAACATTCAACAATCTAAGTTGTATTGTGTTATAACGAATATTGTAAATTTAAAACTAAGTTACCTGTCATAGAATGTAGTCTTCATATGTAATCTTGGTTGAATATTTTCTTTGTGCAACGACTGAGAAACGCGCGCACACGAACAATATGAACTGCAATACTGTGCCGCGTGATCTAACTGTACGACATAACGGCAGTCACACAGACGCTTCTGCGCATGCGCGCACTCTATCTGCCAACATAAGAACTTTTACGGCGCACCCGCGTCATTCAAAGTTTGTATATAATGTGTATAATGTGTATAATGTAGGTCATGTAAATAGTTGTAGATAACTTAGATTTTCTTGTGCCTTTAGGTGAATTGCTCGCCTGCAGGTGTGTCCTTTCGCCTCGCAATTCAGGGGGCAATATAAAGGCACATTTGCATGCCGAGCGTGAGTTTCCTCGGAAACGCGAGATATTAATTAAATAAATAATCAGTGACAAATAAATAGAGCCTATGGCACACAACTGCAGCGCTGTGTCGCTGATAAAACAAAAGCACAATTACGTTACTCGTATGTTTGATTAAGAAAAGAGAGCTCTGGTTGAAGTGGTGCGAGAAGCACGTATTTTAGTTTATTGTCTGGCACACCGCAATATTTCATGTTATAGAAAATTACTGCGAGTTGCAACCACACTAGGCACTCGATTCTGTAAAGAATTTATATTTATAAAAGTTAGTAGGATTATGAACTGTAGGCTTATTCATTGAATATATCTGATTTAACTAACTGTGTAACTTTTTTATGTTTAGTAGACAATCAGCTCTGTACGACGTTTTGGCATGGCTGGCAAATTATTGTAATATAGAGATTTAGATTATGAGTCCGCACCTACCGCAGCAGTCTTTGGAAACGACTTAATTACGAAGTCCGATTATTTCAGTTTTATTTCACGGTCAACTACGAGTAACATTGCCTTTACGAAAAAGCCATTGTCAAGCGTCTGATACCGAATAATTAAAACCTGACGACTCATAGGAGAGACAATCATACAGATAAAATAATTAATATTTTATTTTATTTTATTTTATTTATTTTATAACTAGTTCATTAAGGAAAGAAATTTCGTGACTCCATCCTTGGTGACCAGTGTCAAATGGTGTACCAGTCATCGACATGGAGTGCTCTATAACATCTGTTTCAGAAGAGAGAGGCAGGAAGAGTTCGCGTGGATCTGTTTTTCCAACGTCATATGAAATGGAATGAACTTAATTGCTGTTATGATAGAATGTGAGTGCTACTGTAAGATCATAGTAGACGATTCTCCGGTGTAATCGGTCATCGCCGAGGAAGAAATTCGTATATATTTTTAGTGTTCTGAACGTGGACTAAAATTACACGAGAGTACGATACTATTCCTCCACTGATCGCTAGTAACTCGTTTTTCTCTCCTTCATGGCACTAAACCAGCATTAACTCACTCAGCTTGCGTTCGCGACATTAACGCCAGTCAATCACTGGCATTTACTTGTGGAAGAAGTAAGATACCCATGTCACTACCATTTCAAAAAGTATTTTGTTCTTATTGCTGTATTTCGTCCGGAACCGTACAACCACTACGGTCGCAGGTTCGAATCCTGCGTCGGGCATGGATGTGTGTGATGTCCTTAGGTTAGTTAGGTTTAAGTAGTTCTAAGTTCTAGGGGACTTATGACCACAGCAGTTGAGTCCCATAGTGCTCAGAGCCATTTGAACCATTTTGATTTATTTCACTCGCAGTAATGTGAAGTGTACAAGGAACCAATCGGAAAATGTACGCCATTACACTTTTTCAATACAAGATTTCTAAATCAAGTGCAAGTGCTTGATAGACAGCTTCATTTGTAAATGACTGTTAAGAATTTCGGAAGGAAAATAGTTTATTAAAAGTCTAAGATTTTTCACTACCATGTGTAAAAAAAATCAGATTTTATCGAAGCATTTGCATCAAAATCCATTATGAAATGTTATGGAACTACACAGTCACGTGATATGAAAAGTATCAGTTTCCTTTTTTTTTCAAGGAAAGTAAAGATTTTTGCAAAAAAATAAGTTAATAAAAAATTTAGAGTAGTCTTACATACCTTCAACTGTTTTTACAATGTGGAAGTTGGAGAAGTGGATTCCCCCCACCCCAACCCCTTTCCCAGAGTCGATAGTTACGCAATTCGGCATGCTCAAAGCTTGACGCAAGCAGAATGCAGTTAGTCCCAGGATGCAAAGACTTTTATGGAACTACGTGCACCGAGCAATTCCAGCGAGCGTAAAAGTCACATTCATACCTCTGAAACTGCTTTTGGAAAGTGTAAGTCCTGTATTCCTTTTTAATTGCAGCATACCTGTGAATATGTACAGGACTGCGTAATTTTTTCTGTTTGTGAACGGTTCCTGGATGTTCTATGAATTTTCCTAAAACGAAAAATTGTTAGGAAGTATCGTGAAGTTTGGGTAGCATCCCTTGGTCCAGTCCTTCAGGAACTTGAAGTAACGCAGTTCTCCAGTAAATATCGAGTTAGGAAATACTCCAAATACATCTTAAACTCGTTAAGCATTTTAAGCCAGTAGGTGATAATAATACAGAATTGTTCTTCTGTTTGTAAACTTTGTAGTATCTTGTGATAATGCGTAGTATTAGTTACTAGTAAACTGTAAGTGAGTAGTTGGATTTTTCAGATGTAAAAAAGAAAAATTCATTTAATGTAATAGTTCGTGAACATTCCTTGACATTGTACTAAAGCAAAAATAATTGTTAGTGATTGTTAAGAGGAACATTGTATTAAAATTTGCATTAATTTCCTACGTTACAGACGTTACTACGTTATTTGTAGTTACGAAAAAATGGAATCATAGCCTCTCCTTTCAGCTGATGAGCATCAAATTCGAAAGCACGCCTGAGAGGTCAAGGAAAGTTTCTGTCAACAAGAAAGAGAGAATTCATAAGATGGTGGTAGCAAGAAAGCGGACTCGGATAGCAAGAATTCCCTCTTCAAAACTGCACGAGTAACAACGGGAAACATTTTTGAAAGTGTACTTTTGTATAATCGAATTGCATTGAAATATTCGTTGTAGTCTACACAGTACATTGGAAGTTAGATCGACAAGAGTACAGAGTAAAGGAGTTTTAAGGAATAATACATAACAAATTACATGAGAATCCCAGGCCTGAGAATCGAACACCTAACGAGATGATAGTGAAACAGAAAGGAGCAGTGAAGAAGATAAATTTTATGGAGAGACAAGGCCTATAGGATGTGTAAAACGAATTACTGTGGAAGCAGGTTGCAGTTAGCATGCGTTAACTAAAAGTTTACGAGATTAAACTTCGCCTTGGGGGTTGGCGGTAAGAATAAAAAAGAAGAACTGCTTGCTTAGTCTGTTCTGTTCTTCTTTCGACCGTAAATTTTGAATATCGGTAAGATTTAACGAGCTGCCCTCTTATTAATAACTCAAAAAAAAGAACAAAAAGAAAGAGTGCCGTTAATTGCTCTTCATAATAATTATGAAACTTAACTTTCAATACTGTCTATTTTTCTCGAAGAATTTGAAGGTTAATTACACAGGTCGCTAGGCTAAATTGAGAAAGCTAATTCAAGCCATTTAAGATTAAAGTTTTCTTTAATAAATCTCGGTTTTCATACTTTTGCAACGAGAGAGGAAAATCAGTATGAAGACTGAAGAGAATCGTTCGAAGTGACAGAAGTGCAACCCTTGCGCAAATTGCTGCAAACTTAATTGCTTGGCCAGCAACAAATGTCAGCGTGCGAACCATCCAGCGAAACATCTTCGATAAGGGCTATCGGAGCCGAAGGCCCACTCGTGTAACCTTGATGACTGCACGACAGAAAGCTTCACGCTTCGCCTGCGCCCGTCAACACCGACATTGGACTGTTGACGAGTGGAAACACTTTGCCTGGTCGAACGAGTCTCGTTTCAAATTGTATCCAGCGGATGGGAGTGCACGCATATGCAGACAACCTCATGAATCTGTAGAATCTGCATGTGAGCAGCGGACTGTTCAAGCTGGTGGAAGCTCTTTAATGGTGTGAGGCGTGTGCAGTTGGAATGGTATGGGAACCCTGATACGTCTAGATACGACTGTGACAGGTGGCAAGTACGCAAACATTATGTCTGATCACCTGTATCCATTCACGGCCATTGTGCATTTCGACCGATTTGGGCAGTTCCAGCAGGACAATACGACACCCCACACGTCCAGTATTGCTATAGAGGTGCTGCAGGGACACTCTACTGAGGTTTAACAGTTCCACTGGCCACCAAACTCTACAGAAATGAACATTATTGAGCATATCTTGGATGGCTCGCCACGAGAGCTGTTCAGATCTCCACCCTTGGTAGTCTTACGGATTAATAGACAGACCTACAGGATTCATGGTGTCAGTTCCCTCCAGCATTAGTTCAGACATCAGCTCAGTCCATGCGATGTCGTGTTGCGGCACCTCTGTGTGCTTGCGTGGGCCCTACACGATATTAGGCAGGTCTGCCAGTTTGTTTGGCTCTTTAGTGTACAGACACATAGTGTAACACAGATTAAAATCTATTAAACCTGAACAGTGGCAGGACTTCCTTAATTTCACAGTTAAAGAAAGCCGTTTGCACACAAACGTTGAGCCAGACATTGAAATGACTTCAGCGACTTGTCTGTGCAGTGGAGTATATTGCGCTGGGGCGACATTATAAAATATTTTGAAAATTCCTGGACTGGAAAAACGTCTCACTTAGCCAGGACTTACGCTGTACGTCAATCGGCACAATTTGGAGGTAATGTAGAGTTCATCAGCAGCCAAACTGAAAGCGATCTGTCAAATAAATCGAAACGTCTTCAACGTGCAAGCTCTTTGAGAACTCATGATGAAATTTTGCATTTTCTGAAACGTAGTCATTAATCTCTGTTCCACAAATGACTACATCGAATTGCGGAAAATGTTCCATGTCACGAGCCTCAGCTGATTTTTGCACAAGACTAATTTTTCTTTGGTGGCATCAATCTTGTCTGCCATATCTATTACCAAATGATTCTTCTCTTGCTTTTAAGACACTTACTTAATTCAAATCATTACTGATGTCGAGCATAAAAGATTCTGTCTCTGCTCTATTTACCCTTAATGCAATATTTCCCTAATGGCGCCTTAAGTTCAGCCAGCATTCACTGCTGTTCGTCAGAAGTAGAGGTTTGCGAACAGAACGCTTCCTCCAGCTCATGGAACTACTCTCATATCACTCAATTTACGCTGTAGAAATATACTTGTGGCGTATTTACAATGAATCGACTCGTTTCGGATGAAGTTTGCTTCGTCAGCCAGAGCTAACATTCCAAACTGCAATTAAGCTGCAATTTTCATTTGCTGACACGTAACAAGTCTACAGTAATTTAAATGTATGCACCTTTGTATATTCGGGTTTTATGTTACAATGACTTTTTCAGTTTGTGCACTAATAACCAAACAAACTGAACTGTTGGAAACTTCTCGTCTTCCAGCATTCCTGTTGCATCTTTGAATGGCTCTCAAAGTTTCGCGATATCTTTTGCAGTGTTGTTATCATAATCAGTAAGTTTTTCAGAGACACTTCTCTCCGGAAACAAGTCCATGACTTTGTCGTAGTGCCTTAGTACATACTGTAGCATTCTACGTTTCTTGCTTCAAGGCTGTCTATATCGAATTCAGGTCACCAGTTTTCTGTGTGAACCGGTCATTATCTTTAGCAGTATAAGTCGTGGAATATCTAATAATCGTCATCTAACACGTGTTTCAGGAATGCGTTCAAAGCATGTGTAATTCATGCACAATGCTGAGAGGATTGCAGTGCCTTGCATATATTAGCGCCTTCGTCGGTGGAAAATGAAATATTGTTGAAATACTGGGGATTTACTCCTAACAATTTGAATAATGGTTCCTCGATGTAGTTCTTAATAAATTCTCCATAAATTGTTTTCTTCTCAGAAGAGTGACTTGTCTCCAATGCCATATTTCGCTGGGCCTAAACTAGATAAGCAAAGTGCGCAGTACTAGTAGATATGTAACACATTTTCCGACATCTGTACATCCACATGCTTTCACGCTTATGGTCTGAATAATGCTGGGAACCATACTCGTCCGTATTTCACCGACTTGTCTTTCAGTGTTTCGTACTGCTGTCATAGGATGGGGCTAAATGTTGGAAAATTCATTTCTCAATTCTGAACCGAGATTTAAAAGCTCGTGATGTAAAATTTCCTCCTAAATAACCACCGTCTTTCGCATTCACGACATATTATTTCGAATCAAGTTTAGCTTTCGCATTGTGCTTCACCACGTGTTCATTTACCCTGATCCTATTGCGGGCAACTGAGCGGTGCTCGGGTAACTAGAGCAGAGGGCGGAGCAATCCGAGAGTGCGATGCTCGAAGGAGCGTCATGAAAGTCGAATGGGGTTGCACCCTCGCTCGCCTGAAGCAGTTGTCTTGTCATCTGACGGACTAACGCGGAACTACATGCACCGAAAAATCCGAGCGAGCGTGAACGTCAGATCCAGACCTGCTTCAGGAGACAAGAGCTTGGTTTCGTCTTCGTGTTTGGTGTTGTAATGATGTTGCATGGCCTTCAAAATACCGGAAAAGTAAACCAATTCCCTTTCAACATTGAACGATGTGGTTTCTCCACTTTCTCTTTATATATATATATATATATATATATATATATATATATATATATATATATGTGTGTGTGTGTGTGTGTGTGTGTGTATATGTGTATATAAAAGAGCGTAGACGTAGTGGTGTTCCTGATGCACAACGTAAATCTGATGAGACACGATTAGTGTAGTTAGCAACCTGTGAGAAGCCGACTGCCCTGCTTTAACGGTGTCCGGCTGCTTCCTTTCCATAATCTCCTAAATTTCCAGGGGAGCGACGGGACCGCTCTCTGTCTGGCCAGGCCGGCTCTTTACGAAGTCTTTGGGGTAGGATGTTTAAAGTCTCCTCCTTACATGAACTTATTTTGAGTATTTGTATTAAGGAAAAAAGCCACTCCAACTGATGAAAAACAGTGCGACTACGTGATGGCTATTGGGTGTGTCTGACACTAATGGAACGTTTCAGTTGGAGATATAAATCACATCATTCGCAGAGGCCATTAACTTGAAACTTATCTCCATCTTTCGGGCTTTCTGAAAGGTCGAACAATTGCGTGTCGTACGGACTGACAGAACAGACATTTAGCTGTAGCGGAAAAAATGCGGTGTTTGTGGCAGGACAAGAGTGTTGCAAGAAGAGCAGGCATGGGCACTTCCAGAAGGACTACACCACGAGAAAGTCGTAGGATTACTGAACTGAGTGCTATGAATAGACGGATGACGGCGACTGTCATCCTGTTAGATGTTGCAGGCAGCGCGTCTTCATGAAGCCTCGGGAACAGATTACTGGAACTCGGACTTAGATCTGGTGTTGTCATGTTTCGATTACAGCTGAAACCACACCACATACCACATTTAACTGGTATGGCGTGGAGCTAGAGTCGACTAGGATGTTAATTAGCGTTCTATGATGGCCAGCAATGAGTCTTACCTTTCTTTGTGTAGGTCAGACTGGACCAAACATGTCCATAGACAAGTGGTGAGAAGTCACAGGAATCAGTGTTTCTCGAGATCTGGAACTTTCCAACTATTTAAATCAGTGTCTCAAGCTGTATGATATGACAACAGCACTTATTCGGCAGTTTTTGAAACGAAGCTGAATGCTCTCCAGTAGTCCATATATGGTAGAATGTGCTGTCATAGCCTTCACGACAAGGTTACCCAAATGCGTATTCCAACAGGAAACCACAAGATCATACATTACAGTTCGTATCAGAAACATTTTGAGGTATGTACGGATCAAGGACTCGCCTGCCAGCTATCCTGACTCCTTACCCATAGAGTATGTCTGAGATGCGAAGAGAAGATGTGTACTTCGGTAACAGCCTCCAGCCAGGAAGCTTCACGAACTGACTGAGCATGCGAAGAAATTGCTTTAGATGAAGTTTATTGGGGGGGGGGGGGGGGTGAGGGGGGAATTTGCTTCCATACCACAACCAACGTAAGACAATATACGTGTCTATGACGAACTCACCTCTTACTGATGATGATTGTGTTGATGCTGATTCAACGCTGTTATGTGCTGAACATCTCTACAAAATGAGGTAAATATCGGAATGGTGAGTCATGGTCTAGTAATTACTGTTTCTGTGAGAGTATTTTAAATGTAGCGATAGCATAAGTTCTGTAAAAGGGATACCAAATGGAAAACGTAGATAGGTTACAGAATTCAGGCAAAGAGCTTGTGTTAAGAAAACCGCAAGCAATTCTGTAATATGAATGTTTCAAGAGCAGTGCTGTAATAATATTGTAATGTGAATGTTTGAAGAGTATTGCCGTAACAACACTGAAAAGCGGAAGTTTCAAGAGTATAGCTGTAATGTGAGGTATCTATCAAGTCGGTGTGATCGAGGCTTCTAAAGAATTAAATAACCTGTTTCTGAGTTTGCCGTTCCGTTCAGTCAAGGCGAAACCAACGGAACTGAAATGGGAATTGCTGGTACAAAGACGTTCGTTGAATTCAGAGTAACGTTATTGAAGGCAGACTGTGCATTAGTCTGTGTGCCATTGCGTATGTACGATTAAAAGTAGATGAGTGATATTCGAACGTTTACGTAGGCATTGTGATATTCACTTTTCCGCCTCTCTGTAATCGAATCAAATACGAAAGAGACTAGCTGTTACTGGTACCACGTACACAGGCACACTCAATGGGTAGGGGTTTGCGGAGTTTACAGGTTGATGGGCAGGTATATTTTTGTCAAAATTTGCACATCTCTCGACCTCAGTTCGGATATTTTAGCTCTTCCGTATTGTACTAGTTCATAAAGTCGTACAAAGCGATTGTGACTCGCCGCTCTCTAGCTCATCCTGACATTAAGTAAAGGAAGTGGTATGGTTGCTTAGTAAACATTCCAGAGTCGTTTATTTAATTCATCCTAGAGACACTATACGGTTTGGACGACATTCTTTGTGTGCAACCTTGTCACAGAAAATGTCAGTGTAGGATCAGGTAAGTGATTTGCAACAATTTTGATTCTTTAAACAGTATTGTACAGCTTCGGTTTTGTGGCCGATTGCTTGTTGCGATTGTCCTGATTACTTCTGATAGCTGACTTTGCGAACTAGCCCCCCCCCCCCCCCCCCCCCCCAAGTTACGATGGACGAAACATCTGCTGAGGGAACAGCCCATTTGGGGGATTTCCTATGTTTTAATTTGAAAATGTTTCAGAATACATCAACTGAGTGAGCTACACTGCCTTCGATACGACCGGTGGATGACAGCATGCGGTCAATGGCAGCGAGCAACCGGCAGCACGGTAATAATGCGGTGGGAGCAAAAAATCCCCGTCGAGGCCAGCTGCAGATTAAAAAACATATATATATATATTTTATTGTGAGAGCTGTTCTGCTCTGTATGACCTGTTGTACTGCAAAATACTCAGCGCCTAGACAGGTTTAACCCGATATTGCCTTTGAATACTTTACGTTATTCAGTGATAGTTAGGTACACAATAAGCAACTTAGATTTACGGCATTTGAAGGAACTATGTCATTGTTTTATAGTTATATTTTATATTTCGGGATTGGTCATTTGTACATGGCATTTATTGAAGTGACTTTATTACCATACAGGCTGTGTGGAAGTTCAAACTGAGCAGTTTTCGTTCAGTTAATGATTTAAAATCATTACTCGGAAGTGACATTTATTTGCTATTAGAAAATGATAGCTACTCTGTGGATGTTACGGCTTTAGAAATCTTGTGACTTGCATCTCCCTTGACTTTTTTCTAATTATTCAGACTCTGATCATTATTTTAGGGCTTCACTCTTACATACTCTTGGAACCACTTACGTATTTAACAATACTACAATCAGTATTCCGTTGTGCTTCTAAACTTGCTTGTAGTTTGTCTTCTGTTTCATTTCTTCGCTGTTATTCCTGTTTCCTTCTTTCCATTTCACCACTGACAAGATCTGCTGCTCTTTTACTTTTTGGCATCGTTTTAAAGTGTACCAAGGGTCGCTCCGTCTTAATTTCTCAGAGAGCATTACTAATGCACATATTTTGCTAGTAATGTCATCTAAGTAAAACCATGCAGCCAGTGAAATTCAAAAATGTGTCTCAAGTACATTTCTGCCAGTGACGAGCTGCTGAGGCTTAGACGCCGGTAGCTAATGAGCTAAACTTACTGCATGTGTAAAACATCACTTCGATGTCTGCAGATTGGTTGAGCGTAGCACATTGGCAAGCTGTTAACTATCCAAAAGTTGCAGCATTGTCGGCGTCGATGACCTCCTTCTCGGGACTAGCAATTTGTGGGCTTCCATGACTTAGAGAATATCAAATATTTTACTTATGGCTTTCGTGACTGTCTTGACGATGTGTGAGAAATCCTACATGGTAAAGAGCATTAGTGACATCTTCTGAAAATAGATTAGCTGTGTTGTGGTATTTATAAAACATGAAACATTACGCGAATTAAGTTTCGTGTGTGGTCTTAGTCCCACTGGTAACGGCACTTCTCCATTGTTGCAAGCTATGTGAATCGAGATAGGCTTCATCTTTGAATATATTTTGATGTAATGACCAATGTTCAACAGATTATTTTGAGAACACTGGGCTTCCACAATATGGTTCACTTGCAATAGAATTAGTTTCTCTATACGGGTAATGCAAATTCCCCCAAGTATGGTTGTGTTATAAACTTAATTAGTCATTTTGGAGCGCTGCGGACTGAAAACTGCACTGGAGACAAGGTCAAGTCAGTTCCACAGAAATGCCACTAGCCTTCAAAGATGCGGTACTAGCAGGTAGTTCAGTATCTACATAGGCTAAGCACTCCTGCAAACGGCCTCTTAGTGTAAATGTGAGTTATATCAGAAACTTCGTTGTCCATTGTGGTTTATCTCAGAGTCAGCTGATGTAATTTTGTTGTATTCACAGTATAAATTAATCTGCCTGCAAGAGGACATCAGAAATGTTACCTATTGTAGGCAAACTGAAATAGCTTTATTTTGGTATACGAATATTATAATGATAACTTTCTCATTGTGTGTTGCAACCACTGTCAACCTCCTGTTTCTTAATTAATCGAGTCCGAACCCCATGCAAGTAGGGATGAACTGTCTTACCAGACAGAGATCTGAAATGGTGATTTTTCCACGGACAGGGCACAAGTAGGAGTCTTTCACCTCTCCATATTCAAACGGAGTGACACTCTGTCGAACACAGTTACTCCATCCCTGATCGTAGGATGTGGTCGGTTTTTAGTAGCCTAGTCACCAACGGTGCCTTCATTTGTTCTTCCGTCACGAACCAATTCAGGCATCCCACGTTAAGCTATAATTTGTTTTCATCAAGAAGCCTGTTCACGATGAGGACAAAACAACCTGAGCTGCTCAAAGTACGCATCTAGGAGTGTGTTACTAACCACAATGACTGAACAGCTATGAACAGCACGTCTCGTTCTATAAAACTATTCCCTCCGTTTACTCGTTCCCTGAAGTGATTTTTGTCTTTTCCTACCAGAACTGTGTACGACGTCGGCTGGTTGCTCGTATAAAAGAATCTCGTGTTACTGGGGACACATTTCAAGTGGAGGCCAGACCGCTGGCGGCTTTTGCCTTTTAAGAAATGCAGGGGTTGTGCGCTTTTTGCGGCTGCTGCGTGCTCGGTGCAGCCATTAAGTGAGCGCGACAAGGCTTAACGAGCGGCAGCGATGTCTGCTGCAGATTGTGCGGCGTCATTACCCGCGCACACAGCACGCACGCCGCTCGCCCTTTAACGTAAGCGGCTGCCGGCAGGTCGCCGTAACGCCTGATGATAGGCAAGCCCGCAGTGCACGGTGCGCTCCGCTCGGAAATTCAAAAAAACGAAAACCGACACGGCGCCCACTAGCCGCCTTCCGCTTGCTGCAGACCGTTGGTTCTTGTATAGCTGAATAATGTAGCCTACTCGCACCAATAAATATGTGTACTGCGTCACATACAATGTGTAGCAAAAGGGAACGAGGAAAAGAAATAAAACATCGTGGGTTCAGAGGAAAAGTGATGTCATTCCAGTGATTACAAAATCGAGTCAAATTTGCGAACAACTTTACAGTATGAGCCTAATTATAAGTATGATGTAGCACTCACTCTCGCTTGGATGCATGCACTAATTTGGTATGAGAAGGATGTCATAAAGCTGTTGTATCATCTAATGAGACAAGATGGCCAACAACTTTTGTACCTGATACTTGGCATAGTCGATAATGACAGCGCGACAAAGTTGACGTCCGAACAGGCTCCACACGTGTTCCATCAAGCGCAGATAAGGGGATCTTGCTGACCTCAGTGGTACCTCAATATAGCTCGGGCAGCTCATACGTGCTATGTGTGTCATGAGTGGAGCGTTGTCCTGTTGAAAAATGACGTCGCGACGCAATGAGAGGTAATATGGTGACGCAGGATGTACAAACCGTACTGCTGTACCATCAGGGTTCCCTCAGTCACTACCAGCCGTAATCTGAGGCCAAACCCGATGGCTAACCGTACTATGGCACCAGGACTAACATCACTGTTGCAAGAATGGGACCTCTTCCCAGGTCGCTGTCATATTCGCCGACAATGGTCATCAGTGACAGCGCAGAACCGAGGTTAATCACTGATCACGATGCGGTGCCATTAGTCAGCAGTCCATTCTTCCTACTCACGGCACTATTCCAGACGCAGCCGTTCATGTTGTGGCGTTAACAGCGGCCTAAGCATGGGATGGTAATTCCCTAGTCCGCCTACTGCTGGTCTCTGACCATTAGTACGGGATGACATAGAATGTTACAGTAAGTCTGTTACCTGTTGTCGCATGACAGGTGCAGATATCAAGTGGTTATGATGTGCTCGGTGCACAGTACGGCTGTACTCCCTCGGGTTGGTCAGACGACGTCGGCCGGACGTCTGATGACGAGTATGTCTGCGCTTACGTTTTCATATAGCCCACATCTGTCCACTGTCACATCCGTATGCACTACAATTCTGCGTATTGCACAATTTAACCATCCATCGAAATGGATACTGTTGTGTTGGCTGAAGAGCCAACACCGTGTTACTAGAGGAGGCCGAAAGGCACGCGTTTTAGTTCACGCAGGCTGGCGTGAGGAGGGAAGAACTATACTGACGTGAGGTCTGGAACATGACAAGGAATTAGAGTTCAGAAAGCGGACGTAATTAGTTTGATACTTAACTTTAATCCATTAATGATGAACGTCGCTCTTGACAGTACATGATTCACAATGTTATCTGTTTCAGAATACGTTCGTAGTAACTGAATATGGCGCCTTGCTAGGTCGTAGCAAATGACGTAGCTGAAGGCTATGCTAAACTGTCGTCTCTGCAAATGATAACGTATGTCGTCAGCGAACCATCGCTAGTAAAGTCGGCTGTACAACTGGGGCGAGTGCTAGGGAGTCTCTCTAGATTAGACCTGCCGTGGTGCGACGCTTGGTCTGCAATCACTGATAGTGGCGACACGCGGGTCCGACGTATACTAACGGACCGCGGTCGATTTAAAGGCTACCACCTAGCAAGTGTGGTGTCTGGCGGTCACACCACAGATGCCCTTTTAAATTCTGTCGAGTGGTGATAGCGCTGCCTCACACAAGTATGCAGCATCTCCGTGCCCTTCACAGTGGTCACTGAACACAGGACGCTGTTCATTTTCCTTATATACCCTATCAGACCTGTTAAGGACGCTAAACACTAACATCATCACTGCACTCTGGTGACCATTCTAGCTGACAGACAGACCTCTTTTCATTTACATGCCGCCAGTGGTGTCTACTTGTACGAAGCCACACTGTCATTCAGACATGTCTTCAAGAGCTACACTACTTTCTGTCCCTGCTGTAGCTTCCTCAGCGAAAACGCCAGCTACTAAGTACTTCATGGAAGAAAGCAAAAAATTAATATTCCTTTCTTTTCATTTTCTTATCCACTTGTAGTGCTCTTAATTTTTGGGCGATTCGTACACCAGTCGTTAAAAACGGAACCATTATTGGACCAATTTTTATTGTCTGTCTGTCTATCATTCTGTTAAAATCATTTTTCTTAGGGAGGGGTAGACGTATCAAGTTGCTACGTACCACTGTCTACCATCAATGGGCGGTGTAAAAACTTTAAACATCTAAGTCAATACAGTCAAAAGATATGGCTGTTTATGTCCGTATTTTGATATACGCCAACTCACTCATCAAAACTTATAGCATACTCGCCGTTAACCTGGAATCATGCAATTTGGCAAGAAATAAGGTTTTATAGCGCAGGTGAGGGAAAGAATCCGAAAATTGTGAATTTGTGATTATGTCACGGATAACTTTTTTTTGTCGTTTTTCATCCAAGAGTCTGTCTGTCAGTCCATCTGTTGAGATCCTTTTCTCGTACGGATGAGTAAACGTTTCAAGTTAATGCCTTGTCTTCAGGCCCATGGATGCAAGAATCGACGTACATCCACAAATTAAGTTCACCAAACAAAATAGTAGTCAGCCCATTAAAAGAGCGTACTGGTGGTGTAGTACTGGTATCAGGGGGTATTAGAGTACCTACGATGTTTCGCTGCTATATGATAAATACTGCCTACTCTTGACCTCTGTGAATAGCTATACTTTAACTGCAACCGCCTAGTACTTGTTGATACTCGGCTGGATGTGAACTGTCATTGTGCTGTCTATGGAATAATATAAAATAGGTGGAAAAATAATAGTCGCATCAAGGCACGTCACTCTAGTATCGTGTATCACTGTCTGTGGCCTTCATAATGGCCTCAGTTCAGCTGCAAAGAGCATCAGCAAGTGTCTTCAGCTGAAACGACTGTTTGACGTCTAGATCCCGCAGACCTACCAGATTTTTGTTACCCTTCGCTCATTGTTCTGAACAACCACAGGCGTTTTACATAGGATTACGTTCGGGTTATTTAGCAGGGTATTCGATGAGAGATAAGGTGCATGAGTGTTCGTCAAACAAGAAGGGTATGTGTGCAGCCCTGTGAACCTATTTGTGTCTCCTTGTAAGATGGGAGTGCCACAGCATACACATCATGAAGATGTAGAATAAATATTGAAATGAAATCAAACAAATTATAGCTATTGACAGAGGTCCAGAGTGGGCTGTATTTATCATATAGCAGCTAAAATTCGTAGATATTCTAATGAGTTAATGCGGAACCGACTTTCGCTGAAAAAAAAAGTTCCAATTTTGACCCTGGAGGCAAATAAATGTTTCGATATGTAATTAAGAATGGGACGTAGGCGGGAAAGGTCAAACAAGTGAGAAAGGCGTTATCTTGATTATATTATTAACCGTCACTAACAGAACTTTTTCAATATTAGCACCGGAGGTGCCGAAGAGATGCTGCATCCATAAAACTACATGACCAATAGTTGCTCGCACATGTGCTAAGTTTACGCTGGTCATTTTTCCCACTATTTCACACATATTTACCGCGTTTGACTTACGAAATCGTAAACTAACATCAAACCTTTCCATGAGGGGCATGTGTATTTCACCTAATTCAAGAGAAAAAATAAATCATGTATTAAGACAAATTGCATCTGATGATGGAAATGATGGAAATGTATCGTGTATTTAATAAGACACGAAAGTTTGTGACTTGAGGCGTTTTTTTATTCATACTTCCAGTGTGCTGAATACGGTCTCTTTCGAAGCTGCAAAATACGAATAAAACTAATTATTACTATAATGTTTCCATTGGGCTTTGTTCTGGACCTTAGTTAACACAACAATCATCGTTCGAGCTACAATTCATTGCATCGTCAGAGTTATTTCCTGTTTTTTTCTAATTTTTCCATAGTCTTTAACGAATGTCAACATCATTCGAGTGAATATCCAAGAAATGAATTACTAATTAATACTGATGTAGATCTTCAGGAGAAGCAGGTGATTACGATAGTATACAACGTTCTTCATATTTCATCCTTGCAAGGTAGAAAACATTAAATGGATTTCACATTGCTGCGAAACTGTGGAACCGGCACAAAGACAGATGCTATAGCAAGCATATACGAAACAAACACAAATAAAATTCAGTTTTGTCTCCGTTGATTATTTATCAGCGGAAAAGGAAATTCGCGTTACAGATTAGAGTAGCGTCGAGCCGTGTTATGTTAGCCGATGTGTCGTCAACCAGGGTATGCAGCTGCCGTGTTGCTAGTGCACTGTCTGCTACAGCTATGGTAAGGATGTGCATTTCTCCATCCGCCTGGCGAGCTACGAATTTGGCAATTATCGACATTAAAAGTAAATACTTCCAGTGTTTCTTAGCAGTTAAAATTTTCACATAGTGCTTCTTTTGGTGTATTCTTCCTACATAAAAATATTTCAAGGCAGATATCGACATGTCAGATTGAACGGTTAGCTTGTGAGTCTAAATAATCAGGAATTTCACTAAAATATCGACTGTTTATTTTCCTTCTCCGCAGGCCGCGGTGGTCTCGCGGTTCTAGGCGCTCAGTCCGGAAACGTGCGACTGCTACGGTCGCAGGTTCGAATCTTGCCTCGGGCATGGATGTGCGTGATGTCCTTAGGTTAGTAAGGTTTCAGTAGTTCTAAGTTCTAGGGGACTGATGACCTAAGACGTTAAGTCCCACAGTGCTCAGAACCATTTGAACATTTTTTTTTCCTTCTCCAGTCACTTAAAGAAACCCATCTAAAAATCTGATTGCGAAATGTTCGTGTATTCACTCTCGAATCTGTGTTTAATTTGATCATGAACTATAGTGTGCACGCTGCCTCCAGTGGAAATATTAATCAGTGAGAAGTCAAACTACAATCAGTAATACCGTTTTCTATTTTCTTTGCATGCTTTTACAGCTCAAAAAGTAAGTAGTGTTGCAGAGATTTCAAGATTAATTGCTGTTCACCTGATTATGTTCGACGTGATTATTATATTTCGTGTTCTTGTGCAGGGAGCTATTAGGTTATCCGACTGAGGTACACATCTTCATAGAACTTTAGCTGCAGACAAGAAAGAACTATTATACGTTCACCAAATCAGGTTATGAAACTTCTAAATTTGCAATCTTAAATTCATTCAAATGTTCATATAGGCCCCAATTTCTTTGTTGTGCAATGTAAGAATCTACTACTCGTCAACATGTTTATGAAACCGTTGTCTGATAGCGTTATTAATTATTCCTTGGGAAACTTTTTTTATGTCACATACTGTCATATACTTCGTTTGGTTATGAAAATAAGTAACAAGCACACAAGTTTCTGTACAGGATGTATGCTCTTCATTTCTGCAAAGAATTTTTTGTTACTACCGCTAGTTAAATTGTGACAGTGACGTTTTCTCCGTGCAGTTGCACGACGTAATGACAGAGTGCGCGGGTTGTTTCTTTAGTGGATGTTGTTTATTATCTTTGCCGTCAATTTAGGAGATTTCTTCGTGCCGTTAATTCTTCTTCTCATTAAGTAATTCTTGCAAGAATTGAGCCAGTAAAGAGTTTCGTTCATTCATTAGAGGCTACGCGTTTTTCCTTGCATCCTGTTGGTCTATACCTACAAGTTCATGCAAACATGTAATTGATGCAATGCGTTTCGAATGGAATCACTTCTCGTATTTCGTATGCGAATGATATGTTACGGACCTTGCACCACCATATTGTTTTCATAATGGATGTCGACTGTTCAAATGTTCAAATGTTTGTGAAATCTTATGGGACTTAACTGCTAAGGTCATCAGTCCTTAAGCTTACACACTACTTAACCTAAATGATCCTAAGGACAAACACACACACCCATGCCCGAGGGAGGACTCGAACCTCCGCCAGGACCATCCGCACAGTCCATGACTTCAGTGCCTATAGACCGCTCGGCTAATCCCGCGCAGCTGATGTGAACTGTATCTATGGCATCGTCAATAGGTTGTAAATTTAATTTTTCTTTACTTATATTATTGGGACTAGGATTTATGGCCTTCTTGTCTCACGTGATAATTTTTATTTATTTTTATTTACCTAATATGCGTGATGTGAAAGTTAAGTGACAGCTGTTCAGAACCAATCTATCTTTGCTACACAGATGGCACCTTGCTTCAATTTGTGTCCACCTAAGTAGTTACCGTTTCTACCTCATGTCATTTCTATGTTCATTAAGACAAAAGTAAAAATACACACTACTTTACAAAAAAAAAAAAAAAAAAAAAAAAAAGACATCGTATATTTCTATCTTGATGAAACTTTCAGATACACAAAAGTTAAGGAAGAAACGAATGGACACGATGTTTCATGTTGTTATTTAATGAAGTCTTTCCCAGGTACTGAGACAGCTGCCCACACAGGAAAGTTTGAAATGTGTAGTAACTGCTTAAACTGAATACACTGATAAATTCCATATTATCTTTCGGAATATGTTACCATTTATATTCTGCTACGAACACGCTGCTCGTCTAAAACAATCATAACTCATTTTCAACATCATTTAAGTAAACAGAAATCTTCGTTGAATATTAATGAACACTGAATATTCTTATTTTGAGAAGACTGAAGGAGTGATCCGTTGTACTTGCTAAAAACATTCGAAAGCCAAGATCGCATATATATTTCTTTACTTAAAAGAACCGGTTTCGGCAGAATTTGATGTCATCTTTAGGTCCTAAAACATCTTTTTCTTGTGAAGCTTGTTTGTTTTACATTGGACCCTTCGCAAAGTTATTATGTGGATAAATGTCAGCCATTATAAAATATTTAACATAGTTAAAATATTTAAAAACAAAGCACCTGTTGAAAATGGCCATGTCCATATATATATATATATATATTGCTCACAGATGTTTCTTACGTCACAAAAACACAATACACAACAGCACACCTGTTTATATAAGTTGGACATATTCTAAGTACTGAAAAACCGTTTTACATGGCGTGCAAGTTACAACTGACTGGTAGTATTGCAGTACTTCCGTGTACTGCATCATTGTGTTTTTGTGATGTAACAAACTCCAGCGAGCGATATACATATCGCTCGCAGGTGCTTTTATAATGTACTGGTTTGTATCCACATAACTTGCTATGAGGTCCAACGTAAAATGAGCAGGTTTCATAGCGAAAAGATTTTATGAGACTTGAAGATGACAGCAAAGTCTGTCGAAACTGAATGTTTTAAATAAAGAAATATCTCTGTGATCCTGACTCTTGATTATTTTTAGGATACTAATGAAGCGTTCACTACAAGTAGTACATCAGGCGCCGTAGACCAGCACACAAAATACGTGTTACGGATTATTAGCACGGAAACGCACGTAGATCGAAGGGTGACGAGAAAGAGAAACTAGCGTTTGATATACCATACGGAAGTGTGAAGTATCACTATAATTATTAAGAAACGCACTAAATCGTAAAGTGCAAAGAAACGGCCTGCCACACACACACGTATCTATGAAAGTGTGTGGCTGTAGATTCATTGGGAGCGTAGTATGGAGGAATAAGCATTATGAAATTAAAGTAGAAGATCGTCCTGAAATTAGAGGCACATGTCTGCACAACTATAAAATCAAAATCAGCTGCTGATATCATCAAATAACTTAACACCTCATCAGATGCATTTCCCTGGAATGCTCTTCACAAGACTGTCGATGCACTACTGCTCAAGAGATGTACCGAGCTTCGAACCTAGAACTCTCTTCGGCGAAGGTCCTCCTGAGGTCATTCATTGTTTGCGAGGAGGCTTCCTGAGGCGATGTTCTACAATTGGTCAAAGCAAGCGCAACTATTTGTAGATGCCGCAGGTAATTCATATTCGCTGATTCCTGCTTGTTGGGAAAACGTGTTCAAGAAGAGGGCGTGGGGTTCTCGTGTGTTATCTCCTTCAACCATGAACCAACCACCGAAATGCCTTCCATTTTTCTGGGCAATACACTGAGTGGTCCTATTCCGATACTGTACACGCCTATATAGTGATGAGATGTGTCCAGTCTCTATACGTCAGTAATCTGAAACATCAGTGACTCATCTGCTTACTCAGTCAATGGAGCTTCGTGTGCCGGCCGGTGTGGCCGTGCGGTTCTAGGCGCTTCAGTCTGGAACCGCGTGATCGCTACGGTCGCAGGTTCGAATCCTGCCACGGGCATGGATGTGTGTGATGTCCTTAGGTTAGTTAGGTTTAAGTAGTTCTAAGTTCTAGGGGACTGATGATCACAGATGTTAAGTCCCATAGTGCTCAGAGCCATTTTGAGCTTCATGCCTCTTATGTGCAACAGCACATCGCCGCCTCCATTCTCTTCTACGACGATAGTCAGTTGTAAGGAAAATCCTGCTATTGTAGTAGAAGACAGTTTGATCCTACAGATTTTATTTCCGTTCCAGATGTCGTTTACGTACCAGCTGTCTGAGTGTTTCCTTCGATCTTCATAATAGAAACCTAGAGGCAAAATGTATATGTACAAGCAGTTGCTGTTTGGGCCCACACAGTCCTCCGGGTTGCCTTTAAACTGGCAGCAGGCAGCTGCGTTGTTCTCTCGTCTGGTTACCAACTTGTAGTCAGCGGTTATCAGCTGGTGGTGTTCACCGCGGGAATCTACTATGAGGCAGCTCTCTAACGTTTTGCCTCTTTTCATAGCTGCTGACTGTCCGAATGACCTCAAAGGAAACTTCCCAGACTGATAAATTACGTAAAGTGATCACACGCAAAAGGTCTAAGCTTAAAACTACACGTCGGACGGTGTTCAAAGACTGTTTAGTTCACTATAAATAGATGTATGAAAAATAAAATAAATAATCGGTTACAGTTATTTAATAACGACTATCACACTCCTCTAGGCGATGGTTTTTGCTTTTATGATGATGAAATTGACGTTCTCGTGTATAGATCCCGTTACTGACGTATGAGTCTTCCCAGAATATTTCGTAGGAACATATTCCGGGAAAATGTACGAATTCCTTTTCTGTTTTGCTTCTTTTTAACGAGTGCAATGTCGGAATAGCCTCTCCCTTGTTTTCAAGATCACTAAACCAAAGTCTTCGTCATCTAATATCTTCAATTTGGTTTCCATACTTCTGTACACATTTCTGGTCAGCGGTTCGGTCTTCGAGCAGTCGTGCTGATTACACGATAGTTTTCGCATTTATCAATAGTTCCTATGTTCACAGTTATGTATATAATGTTCTTTCCTAAATATACCTGAATTCTTACATGTTTGCATGTACTAAACTGAATAACCATTTTCTTGTAAGTTTCCACAATCATCTCAGGAATTCCGAAGTAATGTGACGTATTCTGTGTGCTATGCTCGAACTTACTTGTCGGTTTCTCAAAATGCTGATATTATTTTCTTGTTTCTACACGGTCTTCCATATCTAGTTCTGTAGAGTGAGGACCGTAAAATGCACAAAATATTTAGAATTTTAAATTATTTTCACACCACATCAACCAGGAAATGGATGTAGCACACATCAAGGAGAATTTGCGCTGTACTGGAAAGATCGAAAGAGGTTTATTTTGGTGTAACTGTGTGAGTAGGCTGTTTAGGTTTTTGTGTTGGTAACACCACATAGCTCTCTGTATGAAAACCACTGGCTGTTCTGTGTGCAGTCTGAGGTTGGTCGGCATTGTTGCAATAGTCGCTATTGTAGCGTTGGGCAGTTGGCTGTTAACAGCGCATAGCGTTGCGCAGTTGGAGGTGAGCCACCAGCAGTGGTGGATGTGGGGAGAGAGATGGCGGAGTTTTGATAGCGGATGATCCGGACGTGTGTCCATCAGAGGCAGTAAATTTGTAAGACTGGATGTCATGAACTGCTATAAATATTATGACTTTTGAACACTATTAAGGTAAATACATTGTTTGTTCTTTTATTTACTAACTATGCCTATCAGTAGCTAGTCCCTTCAGTAGTTAGAATATGTTATTTAGCCGGCAGTAGTGGCGCACGCTGTATTGCAGTAGTTTGAGATACGAAGATTTTCGTGAGGTAAGTGATTCATGAAAGGTATAGGTTACTGTCAGTCAGGGCCATTCTTTTGTAGGGATTTTTCAAAGTCAGATTGCGTTGCGCTAAAAATATTGCGTGTCAGTTTAGTGTTGATCAGAATAAGTAAAGAGAGTAATGTCTGAGTACGTTCAGTTTTGCGCAGCTCTTCGAAAAGCAAATAATGTAAGAGGTTTATCAGCACAGTCATTCATTAATTTTTCTAAGGGGACGTTTCAACTGTGACACCCAAATTTCTATTACGTTCAGAGTATATATGAATTTTCTAGAAGAAGGAAAAGTGACTTTAATAACTATTGATGCTGAGATCATTAATAGATGAACACGTTTGATAAAGACAATAGCGGAAGGAAAACGCTACTGTTTCGTCGTACTCTACAGAAACTGCCTAGGATAGTGAGACTACAGTCTGCTTCATTTCGTGCAACAGGTTAGTGGACCGCATGCTGCACAAAATAATGAGTTTTAACGGATCAAGTAGCCACTCATCACTATTTGCATCTTCCAACCGCAAACCTCTCACACAATTTGGATTGCATAATTACATAAAAATTTGATAGGAAGTTGTTTCTCCATAGTTACATCGTTCATGTCGTATAATGACAAACTTACATTCACATAATCCATACCTTCTCTAACAAAAGCTTGCACTAAATGGCTGATATGAGGTCGAGCTACCCAGGTAACAGTGAGAACCATTTAGGGGCTTCATAATGAGCAATGTATCCGGCTACTGAGAATGACCACTCAGCACATTGAATTTCCTTTACGTTTGAAATAGGAGGGTTTTCTACGCATGTCCAACGTATCCAGCAACGCATCTGAGGAATTCGCTGTAGATGGGACATTAAACTCACAGAGTGAAAGATGGATATATCTGCTACGGATTGGCCGATAGGGACTGCTTTTCGAAGGAACCAAGTGTTCTCCTATAAAGAGAGTTTTATGTTTTATCGCTGGAGCCATTTAGAGGGGAGAAAGACGACCATTTCTCGCGATATACGTTCGGAAAGGCTATAGGGCGAAGTTCTGAGAGATACTGTAAAAATGTTTTACTGGCTCTATCGTATATTACCTCTAGCACCGTTGAGAAGAAGATAAAATGGATTAGAATGCGACGGAGGCGTAAACACGGTCACGTTGCCTTTGTTCCAGTCGTGACTGACGTAGGAAGACCAACAGCCGGTGTACTGTAAGCGATTTGTGGGTGATATACAACATGTGGCAAACGTATACAAATGTCACCTACTGTTCAAAACACGGCAATCGATTAGCCAAAAAGCTACCATTACAGCCTTGAGTCACTGAGCAGTCGCCCACTAAATTTATACACACTCAAGACAGAAGTCGCTCGTACTCTTCGAAGTGCATGGGCTGTAGTTATTGACACACGGATAATTATTGCCGAATCACTCCCATATGAGAGTCCTATCACGTGCGTTGAGTCTTCATATAACGTAGTTCCATTGCTCCACAGATTAACAAAACCGCTTTTTGTAACGCTCCTAGTGTCGTTGCCTTTGGGTTCTGGGTAGAAACAAAAGGCTAAATCTGATCACCTCGTCGGGTCCGGTTTGTCTCTGACCTTTCTTACACTATGAAAGATTAGGCAAAGTCTGAGAACATCTGGAACCTTCATTTTTCAAATCATCACGAGCAAATGGAAAATAACTATTTCCTTACGACCGGTTTCCACCTTCCATCTTCAGAGACAAATATTAAAAAACTCAATTATTTCAAATTCCTTTTATTATTTTAATCGGTATCTTAACCTATTTGCTGTGATGGTGTAATGCTCATGGTCTCGGAGTGGCGTCTGTGATAAAATGTCAGTACGTTCTCTATCCCAGGTTCGAACCTAGCCACTGTTTAAGTTTTGAATAAAAGTCGTCAGCAACTGCGGTTATGGAATTTCGGCACAAGAAGCCACTGTCGTCCAGCCAACGGCCTCGTCAAAGAGCTCTTGAGAGCAATCCCTTGCCCTTGAGGTGGGAAACTGCCCCTAAAAGGTGGAAGAATCAGCAGTGACTAATGGCATGTGGATGCAGAAAGAGAAACCACTGCATTAAAAACTCATAACGTGCATCAACAGGACGTTTGACTGTAACTGAAAACGTGTCATGGTGATCTCTTCAGTGGCAGAAGATTCCGGACTAGTCCTCCATTCGGATATCCGGCAGGGGACTGCCAAAGAGGAGGTGATCATCACAAAAAATATTAAAGAACCAACGAAAGAGTAATGTTCTACGAGTCGGAGCGTTGAATGTCAAAAGTTTGGATGTGATGGGGAAACTTCAAAATCTGTAAAAGGAAATGCTAATCTAGAAATGCAGAATCTAGATGCACATAGTGCACTCATTGACGTTATATTCACATTCATCGTTAAGGTTAGGAAAAGACGTATCCCACATATTGCCGACTGCACAGTTGATTACTGTTTACCAAATAAACCAGTGATGACCTAGAGATTTACATACATGATAGTTCAGTACGACTTCCGTGACTAGTGTCTTACGATTATATACATTGGTTTATCGAATGTTGCAGTGATTATATGTGACGGTCACGACAGTTTGATGCTCTTTTGTTTTACAGAGGATGCTTGATTTTATCGAAAGGGCGCAGTGGACGACTGGAATCAAATACGGCTACAAATAGCGGGGAGAGACCAACAACAGCTCACATTTCGGTAGGATTTCAGGTAGCGAGAACACACAACAGCAAAACTCGCAGCACCTGAAGAAGATGGCTAGGTCGGCCGTCGAAGTATTGTGCAGAACATGGAAAAACAACTCGGCAGCGCTCCCAGAAGCTCGCTATTAATCAGTCATGCCGAGAAAATTTGAGAGACTGCAGACTATATCAACCTTGGCTCATCAATAACTTTTCGTATTTTAGTCACAGTCAGTTTACTAACTACAACAATGGATACTTCCGGATCTATTGTTGGGACTATTCTACAGGACGGTAGGAACCACATCTTTAGCCTTGTGCTGCGGAATATGGATATCTTGTGGGGTATAACTGCAGCCACGTCTAACAAGTGCACATATCACTCAGTGAATCATGCACCATTATCACAGGCTGTTTGAGACCAACACCGACTGATAAGCTATACTGACTAGCCGGTACCGCTCCCCCAAGCGTCATGCGCGAAGTGGCAGGCAAGGAAGAAAAAAACGTAATACCTTACAAGAACATCCCTGCCCGTTTTTAACTCCCGCCACAAACAGGGGATGTTGTAAGTTTAACGTGTGTGTCTGTGCATCTGTCTGTGGCTTGTTAGCTTCCAAACGAAAGGACCGACGTTAATACAGTGTTTTCTTGCCTTTTTTGATAGCGTGTTTAATCAGAATGATTCTTAACTATGTACCACTGAAGATTGTTCAGCCGTTTAAATTCCACCAGCTAAATTAAGTAAAAAGGTTTTCCGCCAGCGTGCTCTCTTGATATACACTACTTAATACATACGGGCTACATAAGGTTACGTAGTACTGCACCGTAGAGCTCAAAAAGCTCTAAGTAAAAGAATGTGCGAACATTTATGTTTATCTTTTATGGTGAACCAACAATGATGAGTTTTGTCTTTTGAAGTCCTCCGTTTTCAGCACCTGCAAAGTAGAAAAAGGGTGATTATAGCTCAACTGTAAAAGATAAAATATGCTCTCGCGACTTTTTTGTAGTTCTTTTTGAGATTTACAATCCAGTACTAAATCAAATGATTTTGCTGTAATAGCTAAGTTAGCCTATCGCAAGAGAGCGCAATGGCAGCCCACTTTCTTCCGACTTGACTTATAGTTACCGTCACTGCTTATAACTTATGATACCTAAATAAGTTAAATACATGTATTAAAACACAGTGGATGATTATATCTGTGCATTACAAAAAAATAAACACGTAAATCGCATAAGTGAAAAGCAATCTCATGTAACAGTTTCGATTTCGTACCGCAAACTCGGGGATAGAGTAACGCCGACCGGAGTGGCCGAGCGATTCTGGGCGCTACACTTTGGAAGCCCGCGACCGCTACGGTCGCAGGTTCGAATCCTGCCACGGACATGGATGTGTGTGGTGTCTTTGAGTTAGTTAGGTTTAAGTAGTTCTAAGTTCTAGGGGACTGATGACATCAGAAGTTAAGTCCCATAGTGTTCAGAGCCATTTGAACCATTTTTGATAGAGTACCTGTTGAACAGCGTCTACGTGTAAAATGTGAAGTTTGAAAAGCATGATACAAAATTTAAATTAACAATTGAGAAAAATCCTGAACACCAAAACCTGTAAAAAGTAAAAGAGAGAAAATGTGTTGCCCTTTTAAGTTTAATATAAATAGTAATATTTCGATCAAACCGTCATCGCGTCGCGAGACCGCTAAGCACTTACAGAAAGTAAGTTAACAGCAGATATATTTTATGAACCAGCATAGTTTCATTATTTCTGGGTATAAGCTTCTTCTATTTGGTGTAAACTCTTTCAGGCCTGTGCGTCCCGCATCCACACCTCAAAGTAGGTAGGGAAGCCTAAATTAGTTGTTATATAAATTTTTGAAATTAAGCCGTCTTTAATTAACCTAACATTGTTAAAGAATAGAGTTACCTATTTACATTCATCCACTGTCTGTTGTTATGTACTGCGATTCATGTTTCTGACGCGATTAAGTAATAAAGAGTGTGATATGGTTCTGTTGCATACCAGCGTTGTACAAGAAAGCAAACCGTTAAAATTTTCCAAGTCTCAGAACGAAGCTATCTCGTTGATATTTCAGCAGTGTCGACACAAGATGGGCGCGAAGAGTAACATTTCACCACCTATTGTGGGTCAGAGGAAAACACGACATCGGCGCTTCTGGCGATTCAGATAACGGACCTCGACAGAAATGTAGTGGGGCAGAGCATCTGGACAGGATCTGGTCAGCGTCGCTACATGTTACAAGGAACGCCACTGCTAATGCAACAAAGAGCACCAAGAGTTCTTAGGAATCTCTCATACACTGTAACAAACTCGTTAAGCAAGCACGGCTCAGTTACAACCGTTGATATCTTCGTAATAGCAAGAACTATGTGATCATGACAAGTAACATCGGGTAAACATGAGCCACTACTTCGCTCCATAAATACCCCAGCATCTTAGCTCGTAAGGCCGGATCGATGGTGTACATAAAGTTCACACTTGACTCCCTGACTACAGTTAAGTGACGTCTGCCACAAGTCTGTTGTAGACGTCCTGCATGCTAATGAACAAGAACAGGTGCTAATCGGGATGATGCCTACCCCGCCATAATCACCAGCATCGAGTTCAGCAGCACAGTCCGCCGCTGTCGCATGTGGGTAGATCCGCGGGTCTTCCTTATCATTTCTTTTCAGGACACGAGCGTTCCTGATACGTCGGTGGTCTGACCAGGGCTTATCTGACGGCAGGTCAAGACCGTTGTATTACACGGATACACGGCAACCGTCACTGCGGTTCAATAGATGAAGAAGAACGGCTGAGAGCGTGAATGGACAGAACACCTCCCAGATTGGCGAGTGTTGAAAGCCCAACACACACGCCACCGTACGGCCAGCGCCGGAGTCACCGAGGGCGGCAGGCGCCACAGCAGCAGCT
Organism: Schistocerca piceifrons; assembly: GCF_021461385.2. Lineage (NCBI taxonomy): Eukaryota > Metazoa > Arthropoda > Insecta > Orthoptera > Acrididae > Schistocerca > Schistocerca piceifrons. The sequence continues at coordinate 462,325,723 of NC_060139.1, read as the reverse complement.
GGCCGGCAACGGTGCGTGCAGTGTCAGCTACCCTGAGACAACTGAAGGTCGCTTACTACGCGAATTCTCGACGGTTCAGAATGGTTCAAATGGCTCTGAGCACTATTGGACTTAACATCTGAGATCATCAGTCCCCTGGACTTAGAACTACTTAAACGTATTGTATTGTATTGTATGTTAACCGGAGACCTAGAAACGACGGAGAGGCTCCGTCCCCGCCGCAGCCGCAGAGGTCCACAACCTCACGAAGACTACCGCAGTCCACTTTACCCCTCCGCCGCCCCACACCGAACCCAGGGTTATTGTGCGGTTCGGCCCCCGGTGGACCCCCCCCCAGGGAACGTCTCACACCAGACAAGTGTAACCCCTATGTTTGCGTGGTAGAGTAATGGTGGTGTACGCGTACGTAGAGAACTTGTTTGCGCAGCAATCGCCGACGTAGTGTAACTGAGGCAGAATAAGGGCAACCAACCTACATTCGCCGAGGCAGATGGAAAACCGCCTAAAAACCATCCACTGACTAGCCTGTTCACCGGACCTCGACACAAATCCGCCGGGCGGATTCGTGCCGGGGACCAGGCGCCCCTTTCCTCCCGGAAAGTCGTGCGTTAGACCGCACGGCCAACCGGGCGGGCACAACTTAAAACTAACTAACCTCTGGACATCACACACATCCATGCCCGAGGCAGGATTGGAACCTGCGACCGTAGCAGCAGCGCGGTTCCGGACTGAAGCTCCTAGAACCGCTCGGTCACAGCAGCCGGCGAATCCTCGACGGGCATCGACAGCTCTTGTCAACAGCGAATCAAGACACTGATTGCAGCTTATGGAAATAAATAATTAATTCTGAATCTTCTTTCACTGCCTATACCGACGGAAACAGATCACCACCATCCTTGAGGGAACCTGGGTAGGAGCGAACTGGGAGAGTGCCTCCTGACAAAGAATCATCTCTACTTCCGCCCTCCCAAGAGACCCCTCTTCCAGTTCTGCACCCACGGACGGCAGTAATTCCTGTTGGATTTCGAACTGTTTGACATAATGCGACACTTGTTCCACTCCCTGCCTGTAACGATCACTGTTTTCACGCCTTGTTACATGGCTGAACCATTCCTTGCATACGCATATGACAGTTCACGTTCATACTACAACCAACCAGGCAAGTTCATTCACGGATAGATCACGAGCATCTCAAAACACTGCGCTGATTGCACACAAGCGACGGTTACCCACATTACTTCACACGAATGACTTACATCGGCGGTTGATGGTCACGTGACCTCCTGGCAACAGTTTTGCACCGTCTGCAGCTCTACAGAGCGATTAGTGTGTTCTTTTAATGGGGGGACTATTGTTTTGCCCAGTGCGCTTACGAAGGACCTCGTTTGGTAATCCGGACGGCTCAATCGACAGACGGGAACTTTAGTGATTGCACAGTGCTTAGTAGTGAAGATTATACATCGTTAGCATCAGTGTACATAATCGTAATGACGTTCCTGCGGTTCTACTGCGTGTATGGCGTCCTTGATATCACAGAAAGTGTCACACTTATAGTACCAGGTGGTTGTAATTAATGAAGTATAGATGCTTAAGGAGGCCCATTGTGCGCTGTAGTTATCGCATGTCAGAAAAACGTGGTTGATATGCTAATGTGTCATGTGGAACTGATATTACTGGAAAAAAAAGTTCCAGTTTTAGTCATCAGGTGGAAATCTGGCGCTGTACACCCTCTCGTCGATGTCTCTGGGGCTTATACTGCTGCGTAAGCAGCAGTTGATAATAATAAAATCAACATTATGCCTTTCTCACCTGTCTGACCTTTTCTGCCTACATCGGATTCCTAATCCATTATGTATGGAAACATTTCTATATGTCTTTCTTACTTTCACAGAGACAGATTCGCACCTAATGGCCAAACCTGGATGTAATTTTTTCCCAGCGTAAAACTGTTCTGTATTAACGCATTAGAGTATCTACCAATTTTCGCTGTCATACAATAATTCAGCACACACAGAACCTCTGTGAGTAGCTGCACTTTTCTTATAACCACCTGGTAGCAGTTTTGGTGACAGAGCCAGCGGTGCTGTGGCAAAAGAGGAGCAGGAGAGGTGTTGTCGTGCCAAGCATCGTCAAGAGGTCGTGCCAGTAGTCACCAATGAACTGCCTACTGCTAATTGAGCGGCTCGTTCGGGCCAGTCGTTACTTTTCCACGCCGAACTTACAAAATATTATAGTTCTATTCAGTCAGTTGTCCATATAAAAATAATTTTCATAAACTGATTTCCCAGGTGTTGTCGTGCCAAGCATCGTCAAGAGGTCGTGCCAGTAGTCACCAAAGAACTGCCTACTGCTAATTGAGCGGATCATTCGGGCCAGTCGTTACTTTTCTACGCCGAACTTACAAAATATTATAGTTCTATTCAGTCAGTTGTCCATACAAAAATAATTTTCGTAAACTGATTTCCCAGGCGTCGCGCAATGGCGATGTTACACGCACCTAACATGAACACTGCTAATCGTCACGGTATTTCATATATGCTAGGCTTCCAAGTCCCAAATCATCTTTCACAGAGCCGAGCAGTCCTCTAGTCTCGGAAGGAGGACAAAACACATTCTTAAAATTACAACTTCTCAAAAGTCTTCTAATCTTGAATGATATGGCCCTAACATAAGGAATGAAGGCCACAGATCTACGCTCGTCTTCTTGCACCTCCGGTGAATATCCGTTCACCTTCCAAGATTAGGGCACCACTCAGCTTTGTGAAAGATGATTTGTGGCTTAGGAAACCTGGCGAATGAAAGTACCGTGTCAATGTGGGGAAGACTCATATCGACCGTTCGATTTGCACACTTCAGGAAACGCACACGGAACATCGCCGTCACACGAGCCTGCAACAGCCTTAAAAACCGGCTGTAACAGAGTATTACTTAATTGAGGGCCATGGGATGAAGACTGACGACACTGTGATAGTTACCAGTACTTCCGGATTTTGGAATAGTGTTTATAAAGAGGCAAGTGAAATTAAGTGAGCAGGCAATTTTATTAATAAAGGCAATACTTTTCCTCTTAGCAGGACGTGAAACCCTGTACTATCCCGTATCAAAGCACAACGTTCTTCGGTGGGGCCAGCCTGACTGTTTGTAAATGGTCTTCGAATGCGATGTATCGTTGCCGCCGGTGTTCTACTAAGGGCAGCGGCACCAGTCCAGTCTCAGAGGACAGCAACAGTGTTGGGCGGCGCACGCGCCGTGTACGGTACGGAGGACTATATAGGACGACAATCTGCAGCCTCGGCATCGTTTTACAGCGGCACTCAGCAGCAGCAGCAGCGTTCTCTTGAAGATGGCGGACTGGTAATTGATTGATCGTTTAGCAGGTGACACAAAGCGTTGGGGACTGAATTTAACCATCACGAACATGAAGTTTTCAGAATTCAGAGAATTCTGGTCGATACAGAAGTAGGGCAAATTGTGGCTAGAGTCTCTTTCTACAAAGATGGCAAAATTATTTAGAGACGTGGTTTTGGCGACTTGGGTATCTCACGGGTAGGACATCTGAGTTAGAGACACAAAGAGAGGTATGAAAAAAATTGCCTTGCGATTCGTAGCGAAGAGTCGGGAATAACTATAAGAAAGATGATAGCGTCTTGTAGCTGTAGGTGTGATAGCGTCTTGTAGCTGTAGGTGTAGGAAACATGCAGCAGTCCTCAGAATTTAGAAGGCACAAGTCAGTTCAAAGTCAAACAGAAAGAAGAAGTTGTTAAGGCTTTCGTGGCCACCTGTTGACAAAGTGCCTATTGGCTCCTGTCACTGGTTCTTCGGCCGACGTTCATCTAATCATTTTACTGACGTTTCGCCAGCATGAGTGGCTGGCATTGTCAAAGCTTCGCCCTCCATTGCCGGTGGTGGGAATTGAGTACCAGGTCACCAGCATTGTGAAGTCTAGTGCAGGGTTGGCTCAGGTGACTGACAGCATAGGCGAGTTACGCAAGAATCTTACAAAAGAGGATCAGATACTGATAGTAGGTGGAGCAGGGAATAGTCTTGATTTGGACTGTTTCAGCGTCATGCTCGGCCCCATCTTAATGCAGCTGTAAGGCGTGTTAACATGGGACTGAAAAGGGCACTGACCACAGAGGTCATGGGTCAAATTGCAGTGGTGCTAGCTGAGTTTATCAGTAGATCAGGTTTCACTAGGCATGGCCTGCGCCTCAATAGGTATGGGAAGGGGAGGCTGACAGTGTCGTGGGTGGTGGTGGGATCACTCATGAAAAAATTCCTATAGTAGTTGGTGTTAGAGCTACACCATTTTAGATTGAAGTCAGCTAATAGGGGTACCTGCTTAAAGGAAGTCCCTCTAACTAAGGAATCGTGATCAGGGAACGTGAAGATTCCAAGTAGAGAAGGAATTGGCATATTTCATCAAAATATAAGAAGTATTAGAGATAAAGTTAGTGAGTGGCTTATGGATGTTGACTCTGAGATTACTGGTATATCGAAACACCAGTTAAATAATTTGACAATTTAGAGGCTTTCTTTACCAGGGTTCAGATTAGCTGGCTGTTTTTCAAGGAGTTCCTTGGCGAGTGGGGAAGTGGCCATGTACGTAAACAGCAGTTTTCCGTTTGAGTCCATAGGCGTATCACCGCACAACACTGAACAGATATTTGAATGTTGTGCAATAGCAGTTGAATTTAGTGAAAGTAAACTTATAATTGTTGTTTATAGGTCCCCTATTTCTGGTTTCAGAGAATTTCTTCTCAAGTTAGAGACGGTTCTTCACTCAATCTCTATGAAGTACCCAAATTTAGTTATTCATGGTGACTACAATATAAATGTTGTAAATCACCTAAACTCATATGATCTGATGCAGACTGTGTTTCTCCCAAATGGGGTGCAGGGGAACAGCAGCTCCGCAACAGAAACTATTTTTATTCATTACTAGATGGGCATCCTGTTAGTAAAAGTGTGAATGGCCTTCCAGACCATGATGCACAAATGTTAACACTAAAAGATTTTTGTACTCAAACAAATGTCACATATAATTACAAACTAAGTAGGAAAGCCAATCCAACGGCAATACAGAGTTTTTTAAACCTCGTTAAGGAACAAGAGTGCCTGGATGTTTATAGTGCCCATAACATAGATAATAAATGTAATGACTTCTTTAATACATTTCTAATGCTGTATCCAAGGTTCTCGGGTTTCCAGCCGGATCCGATCGTCGAAGTTCCACAGCGGATAACCGTTCCGCCATCATCAGGTGGTGCTGATGGAATGATCTGGCTGCGCTGTGTCCGTGGTATTTATGTCCCCGGGGTCCCGAGTCGTACCCCGGCGCGGGCGGCCGGCGGGACGCCGCGTGACGGGAGGGATGGGGGTAGCTGCAGCCTCGCCCGGTGGTAGGCGCAGTCCATCTCCGTCCGCCGATACGGAAGGATCTCGCGTCTGCTCGCACCTCTGCTCTTTGATGGAGTTTAATAACGGTTTCCAGGCCTTGCTAACTTGAAAACCGGTGTCCCTGTTGATGAGGTTATCTGTTACTCGAATTTCAATGTCCTCCTTGTTGATACTGTCCCAGTAGGCACTGGTGGCAGTCAGGATTTTTGTCTCTTCGAATTTCGCTGTGTGTCCGGTGTCAATGCAGTGTTCTGCTAGGTCCGAATGGCTGGTTTGGCGTAAGCGGGTGTGACGTTCGTGTTCTTTGCATCGGTCCTCGACCATGCGAACTGTTTGGACGATATAGGATTTGTCACAGCCGTACGGGATTTTGTATACGCCCGCTTTCTTAAGCCCTACGTCATCTTTTGCCTTTCCTAGTAGGTGACGAATCTTTCCCGGTGGCCGGAAGACTGTGTCAATCTTGTGTCGCCTTAACAGCCTCCCTATTTTTGACGACACGTAGCCAGCAAACGGCAGAAAGGCCAGAGCTTGCTTCTCTTCTTCGGGTTGTTCTTCATCTCGGTTCTTGCTGCACTTCTGTTCTCGGAAGGCCCTTTGCACTTGGCGGTTGCCATACCCATTCTTGCGGAACACGGTCTCCAGGTGTTTGAGCTCCGTTGTCAAGTTCTGTTCATCAGAGATCGAGTGTGCTCTATGTACCAAGGTGTTGAGAATTCCATTAAACTGCGCCGGATGGTGGCAGTGGGACGCATGTAGGTACAGGTCAGTGTGTGTGGACTTTCGGTACACACTGTGACCCAGTGAGCCATCAGACCTACGTTCCACTAGGACATCAAGAAAGGGTAGTTTTCCATCTTTCTCAGTCTCCATGGTGAACTGAATGTTACTATGGACCGAATTTAGATGTTACAGAAAAATCTGTAGCTGGTCCTGTCCATGTGGCCAGATGACGAACGTGTCGTCCACGTAGCGAAAGAAACAAACAGGTTTCAGTTCGGCGACTTCCAGTGCTTCCTCTTCGAAACTCTCCATGAACAGGTTGGCCACCACTGGGGAGAGCGGGCTCCCCATGGGTACTCCGTCAGTCTGCTCGTAGTATTGACCGGTGAAGACAAAGTGCGTCGATGTTAACACATGACTGAACAGTTGTGTCGGTTCAGGCCCGAATTTATTACTGATTAAGTGGAGAGAATCTTCCAGCGGGACACGTGTGAATAATGAGACGACATTGAAGCTGACCATGATGTCGGAATCTTGTACTGTCATCTCTTTCAGGCGACCAATGAAGTCCGTCGAGTTCCGGATATATTGCGCACGTTTCCCCACATAAGGTCTTAGCATGCCCGCTAACTGCTGCGCCAAAAGACATGTCGGTGCCCCTATGTTGCTGACTATGGGTCACATCACTTCTTTGTGCTTTTTTGCTAGACCATAATTTCCTCGGAGCTACCGCCGAACATTGCCGAAGTCTTTTGATGCCCTTGTCCTCGAGCGCGCTATTTTTCAGGAAGGTGGCGGTGGTTTGTTGTGTCTTCCTGGTCGGGTCTGTGTTGATTTTCCGATATGCTGGATCGTCTAGCAATTGCATCTTCTGTACGTAGTCGCGTCTCTCAAGGATGGCTGTGGCATTTACTTTGTCGGCAGGAAGAACGACTATCTCCTTATCGTCTCTGAGGGCTCGTAGTGCTGTTCTTTCTGCTCCCGAGATGTTGCTTCTGGCTGGTTTTGCCCTTGAAACAATCCGGCAAGTTTCCCTTCTGATTTCTTCTGCTTTGTCATCTGGTAAGAAACGGACTGCCTGTTCTACTGAAGAGATTATTTCATTGAACGGCAGATATGCAGGTGTCGGTGCGAAATTGAGTACTTTTTCAAGCACAGTAGCTCCGAGGATATATGGTCTCCCAAAAACGCACAAAGAAGGGATGCGACCCATAGTCAGCAACAAAGGGGCACCAACGTATCTTTTGGCGCAGCACTTAGCGGGCATGCTAAGACCTTATGTGGGGAAATGTGCGCACTGTATCCGGAACTCGACGAACTTCATTGGTCGCCTCAAGGAGATGACAGTACAAGAATCCGACATCATATTCAATACTACGAACAGACCGACGGAGGAGTACCCATGGGGATCCCGCTCTCCCCAGTGGTGGCCAACCTGTTCATGGAGAGTTTGGAAGAGGAAGCACTGGAAGTCGCCGAACTGAAACCTGTTTGTTTCTTTCGCTACGTGGACGACACGTTCGTCATCTGGCCACATGGACAGGACCAGCTACAGATTTTTCTGTAACATCTAAATTCGGTCCATAGTAACATTCAGTTCACCATGGAGACTGAGAAAGATGGAAAACTACCCTTTCTTGATGTCCTAGTGGAACGTAGGTCTGATGGCTCACTGGGTCACAGTGTGTACCGAAAGTCCACACACACTGACCTGTACCTACATGCGTCCCACTGCCACCATCCGGCGCAGTTTAATGGAATTCTCAACACCTTGGTACATAGAGCACACTCGATCTCTGATGAACAGAACTTGACAACGGAGCTCAAACACCTGGAGACCGTGTTCCGCAAGAATGGGTATGGCAACCGCCAAGTGCAAAGGGCCTTCCGAGAACAGAAGTGCAGCAAGAACCGAGATGAAGAACAACCCGAAGAAGAGAAGCAAGCTCTGGCCTTTCTGCCGTTTGCTGGCTACGTGTCGTCAAAAATAGGGAGGCTGTTAAGGCGACACAAGATTGACACAGTCTTCCGGCCACCGGGAAAGATTCGTCACCTACTAGGAAAGGCAAAAGATGACGTAGGGCTTAAGAAAGCGGGCGTATACAAAATCCCGTACGGCTGTGACAAATCCTATATCGTCCAAACAGTTCGCATGGTCGAGGACCGATGCAAAGAACACGAACGTCACACCCGCTTACGCCAAACCAGCCATTCGGACCTAGCAGAACACTGCATTGACACCGGACACACAGCGAAATTCGAAGAGACAAAAATCCTGACTGCCACCAGTGCCTACTGGGACAGTATCAACAAGGAGGACATTGAAATTCGAGTAACAGATAACCTCATCAACAGGGACACCGGTTTTCAAGTTAGCAAGGCCTGGAAACCGTTATTAAACTCCATCAAAGAGCAGAGGTGCGAGCAGACGCGAGATCCTTCCGTATCGGCGGACGGAGATGGACTGCGCCTACCACCGGGCGAGGCTGCAGCTACCCCCATCCCTCCCGTCACGCGGCGCCCCGCCGGCCGCCCGCGCCGGGGTACGACTCGGGACCCCGGGGACATAAATACCACGGACACAGCGCAGCCAGATCATTCCATCAGCACCACCTGATGATGGCGGAACGGTTATCCGCCGAAATATCGTGGAACTTCGACGAACGGATCCGGCTGGACACCCGAGAACCTTGGATACAGCACTTCCGCCGGGAAAGCCTCAGATCACATTTCTAATGCTCTTTGAGAGTTGCTCTCCCGTCCTAAACGGGGTACTAGCTGTAAAATGCAGCCTGGGTGGCTGACTAGTGTGATAAGGGTATAATGTAGAACAAAGTTGGAACTTCATCAAAATGTTAGAAGTAATCACAATCAAGCTACAGTAGCCCATAACAAACAGTATTTTAAGGTACTTAAAAATGTTATTAGGAAGCAAAGAGTATGTGGTACACAAATAGAATAGCTAATTCACAGCATAAATTTAAAACGACATGGTCTGTTGTGAAGGAAGTGTCTGGTCAGCAGCACAACCTCTACAATATAAAGTCAATTCTTAGGGAAAAAAATGTTACTGATAACTCAGTCATATGTACGGTATTTAACAATAATTTTCTCAGCATTGCTAGTGAATTAAACAAAAATGTCGTTTCTACAGGGAATCATATAACGCTCTTGGCAAATGCGTTTCCGAGACTGATGTCTGAAATACTCTTGTGTCATACAGACAAGGGTGAGATTGAGTCAATAATTAAATCACTGAAGACTAAGGACTCTCATTGGTATGATGGAGTGCCTAGCAGAATATTAAAGTACTGTGCTGCACATGTTAGCCCTGTACTTAGCCATATTTGTAATTTTCCCTTTAAGGAAGGTCAGATTCCGGAACGGTTAAGGTACTCATTACTAAAGCGGCTTTATAAAAACGGAGAAAGGAATAATGTAGACAATTTTAGACCTATGTCTAAGCCATCAGTGATTGCTAAAGTTATTGAAAAGGTTGTGTATATATAAGGATAATTGATACTTTCATATCACATAATTTGCTATCAAATGTGCAGTTCGACTTTAGAAGTCGTTTAACAACTGAAAATGCTATATTCTCTTTTCTGTGTGAGGTACTAGATGGATTAAACAAAAGGTTTCGAACGCTAGGTATAATTTTTGATTTAACTAAGGCAGAAATTCAATCTGTATTTGGATCGGACTTCCTTAACTCTTGTGAAGAAAGGTGTGCAGTATACTGCTATATCCATTTTCACTAAGCTACCACAAGAATTCAAAAATCTTAGCAGTAATCCACGCCGTTTCAAATCGAAACTGAAGGGTTTCCTCGTGGACCACTCCTGCTATTCTGTTGAGGAGTTCCTTGAAAAATTGCCCGCATCTCGTGGTCGTGCGGTAGCGTTCTCGCTTCCCACGCCCGGGTTCCCGGGTTCGATTCCCGGCGGGGTCAGGGATTTTCTCTGCCTCGTGATGGCTGGGTGTTGTGTGGTGTCCTTAGGTTAGTTAGGTTTAAGTAGTTCTAAGTTCTAGGGGACTGATGACCATAGATGTTAAGTCCCATAGTGCTCAGAGCCATTTGAACCATTTTTTTCCTTGAAAAATTAAGCTGATTCGTTTGCTGATGCGTTTACTTAAACTTATGACTTGACTTTCTTAGGATTCATAAACATTTTATTTTTATCTATTATTAATTTTATGTTGTAATTTTATGTACTGACACGTTCCATGACCCCAGAGATTTCCTCCTCAATTTGGCCCTGCGGAACTAGAAGTGTCAATAAAATAAATAAAAAAGTCGAGAATGAGGATAGCTAGCTTGAAACACGTGATCAGAGGGATTTCTGGGACGAAAATCTATTTGAATAAGTAAATATGAAGCTAGAACGCCTTAAAGAAAGCTATTCCCTCTTAGGAAGAGGTAACCTTAACAACCGTGGGGTACAACAAGAGGCGGGTAGCCAGTTTCCGCTGAGGTCGATAGTCCAGCGGGGATGGAAGGAAATAAATAGTTCAGTACTAGACATAGGCAAAAGCACTGGGAGTAAGAAGGCAGAGGCGGGAACATGAGACGTTGTCATGCTGAAGATAAGCAACCGAGGCTGTGACAAGATCAGCAATAATGGGATCAATAATAGGATACAGACATTAAGAGAAGTTTTACAAACAGTCATGTGCGAAGGAAATCAACTGACGTGTAATCAAGTGAAATTGACTGCTCAAATTATGGAAAATGTGAGTATTCGAAATCAACAGGAAGTATTAGAGGTGGAAGTGAAAGTGGAGGTACATGTTGTACTTAATGAAGTTGTTAGCTCAAAATGGTTAGAACGCTGTATCTTGGTTGAAAGAATTCCCCAAGTGTATGACAGACTGCGAAAGTGGGAAATACTATGAGGAGTTGCTACCTGATATCACGAATAGAGAGGAAGGAAGATGGCATTGTTCATCCAAGCACGGTAAAATGAAAGAGATTATCTGATTTGCAGAATATGCACATTGACTCGAAAATCATACTGCAACAAGAAGGTAGCTTTCAATGAAAAAATAAACGCATCAGAAGATGGGAAAAACCGTAAATACATAAATAAGTAGTAGCAGCTGGAGTGCATAGCAATGGTAGCGATTCAACACAGAGTCACGTGGGAAATGTATCCAACGTAGTGAGACCGTGTGAGCTGAAGTTGTAAAGGTTTTTGATCATCAGAGGTTAACACAGAAATATGAGAAGGAAGAGGAAATATAGGATTCTGATGGAAATATATTAGATGGCCCAGAAGATGTCAAAGAGATTTGTAGGTTGACAGAGGAATTTCTTGCATAAGGCCGAGCAAAAGGAAATAAGATAGAGCTCAATGCCGAACAGGATTCAAGTGCGAGTGGTAATGGCGGTGAATTTATTTTTCTGATACAAGGAATGGAGGGAATCATAACTAACCTGCGTGCATCAGTGTAGGCAGTGTCCAGCTTAGAATTTACCGGAGCGCTGCAGGCAGGTTCCATTAGCTACACAGTCATGAAAGTATAAGTCGTTCCTTTTTGGGGGAAAATGTTATCACTAAACAGTATTTCGTTTTGTATTAAATACCTTCGTCTCTGCATTTATTAGACCGTTAGATATAATAAATAGTAGGCAGAATAATAAATTTGCAAATATCGGCGTATGTTGGTGATATTATAGTCGCAACAACAATGAGGAAGGGGCCTTTATTATTACTAGATATGGCGTTCAAAGCTATTATTGCAGGAGAGAAAACTGAAGAAATGTGACTTTTTAAAAATGACATTAAATTCGCGGAAACAGTTACCACAACATATATTACAAATATCCTGTGAAAATAAGCACAATAAAAAGTTTTGAAAGACAAATATGCATAAAAAAGTAACAGTCCTTTTGAGCATGTGTTCATTCAACCCCAAATATGTGAATGACTAGTCGTTCAATGGTCTGAACCTGAATCATTTACTCAAGAAGAACAGCACAATCGTGTAGAACAGGGAATGTGAAGCTGTGTCTAATCAGCTGACAGAGAGTTTATCTAGGAACATAAAATGGTTTCATTTGAATTTAAGGCAACCATTTCACATACCGCTGATTATGGATTAGGATTTTCAGTGTTCCAGAAGACAGCAAGAGATTGAAGGATCTTGAGAAGGCCACTCTGTTTTGCTAGTCGAACCCTAAGTACGTTCGAGAAGAACAGCACGGTGACATAAAAGGAGGCACTAGCCATAGTCTGAAGTTTCTGCAAGTTCAGAAAAAAATTTATGGTGTAATGAAAGAATTATCCATAGAGACCACAGAGCGCTGACATTCCTGCAAGACTGTTGGTTGCTGCATAATAGATTGAATCACTGGGCGCTATATTTCTAGCAATTTGCTACCGACATCAGCTATATCAAAGGTACTGAAACCTTGTACCAGAAACTTTATCAAAATTCACACAAAGTGTGGAAGTTCTTAATAAAATAAAATGGAGGGATATTATGAGTTAGGTACTTCATAACAGTTTAAGGAAAAGACAGAATGTAAAAATTCTGTCGTAATATGAGACGACATCATAATGATGACGAGGACCCCAAATCAGTAAACGATATGATGAGACTGATGCTGTTAATTGAAGATCATATTATTTACAAAGGAGGAGGACAAGTACTGAAGGTAAATGGAGATTGTGTTGGCCTTTTGAGTGCATTAATGAAGTACTAAACTATTTCCATTTAGCATACGGCCATTGTGGAGCAAAGAACCGTGCTGAGAAAATCTTTGAATGTACTATTTATAATAATTTGATTTGGAGGATAGCGCAGAAAGCTAAATCCGGCGATATTTGTAAGAAAGAAAAAGTGTGAAATGCTATTAGTAGGGGGCCAATGCAATCCATAAAACCTGAGGATGTAATAGATGTAGTCACGTTGCATGTTTCTGGTCCATTATCAAAGACCTGGGAAATTTCACATATACTTTGGTGGAGCCTTTCTACAAGTTCATAAAATTATACCCATTGAGAAAAGCTACAGCTAAGGCTGTGTGTAACCAGACGGTTCTAGATGATTTCGTAAATCAGGGCAAGCCGAACCGAGTACTGCCAGGTAATGGTACTCAGTCTTAATCGAAGAGATGGAAAGATTGAATGGCTAAAAACCAAGTACTGAGTAACCGAGCAGATAGCTTTCTGCGCGAAATACGATATTTATGTTGTACCTATTGTCCTGATAGGTCTTTGGGTTATACGTGGAAGTGTTTGAAAAGACAATAGATGCATTCAATCACGACAGTATTGTTTTTTTCAGAAGAAATCTTAGAAGAGAACAAAATATTGACTAGAAGAACTATCAGAATTTCCTCTGAAGAATGAAAGTAGTATTAATGACAAAAAGAAACAGCTTAAAAGTAAGATGCAGAGACAAGGGCTGAAGCTATGATTCGTTATCTTAAAAAATATACACACTAATATACTTTCCCAAAACTACAGGAAAGAATATTACATTTAATGATATGTGAAAAGTCAAAAGCCTAAGCTTCTAAGGAAATCTTAACCAAAAGTAAAAAGTTTGTATCCATGTTTACAGACTACCATTAACATGAAAGATGAGGAATAAGTTAGCAGAGAATCACATCACACTATAATGATCAAATGTATGTGAAGGAAAGGTAATGAGCAATGGACGCCGTAAGTTACATCGTTCACCTGGACAATCACATCAGCTGCTTAAAATTCTCTTGTACAGTCTAAATGAGGATGGAAAACTAAAGTAGTTGTTGTTACGTTTAAAGGTGTTACAATGTTTATTTATTATAAAGTGACTGTCATGCACATCTGACTGTTCTTATAATCCAAGGTGTGGAAAAACAGAGTGATGAATTTGTGTCTATGACGCTAATATTTGGTGTGGCCATTTCACCTGGAAGGTAAATCGTCTTGTAAAATTATGAGGCAAGGCACGCAAGGTTTCCCATACTTTATATATTGATGGAAATATTGGACGTAAACGAAATAGTGGCAGCGGCCAGATGGCTCGTTGCATTCGTATCCATAAATACTGAGATGTGAAAAACCAACCATAAACCACAAAATTACATCTACAGCATTACAAATCGTCTTGCACACAAGTCAAGAGGATTTATGTAAATGCAAGCAAATTAAAATTGTGGAGATTACAGTCAGAGATTTTGATTCAAATAGTGTATTTGTTTTCAGATCCGCCAGATAAGCCAAGGGGGCTAATGCGCTGCTTCCTGGACGCGGGTTGGCAACGCGGCCCTGGATCGAATCCACCTGGCGGATTAACGACGAGGGTCGGATGTGTTTTTTAGGCGTTTTTCCACATCCCACCAGGTGAATATCCGCCTGGTCCCCACGTCCCGATCAGTTACACGACTCGCAGACAACTGAATACGTTCACACTATACCATGGATTACACTAGACAAAGACAGCTGGGGTACACAAATTCCGTCCCGGGGGGAAGGGGTGGCGGCAGGAAGGGCATCCGGCCATCCCTTAACATTAACCTTGACAAAATCCGATTCTAATAATGCCGACTCTGCGAAACCGCGGGATAAAGGCATAAGCGAAAGAAGAAGAAAAGAAGAAGTGTAATCGTTTCCAGAATAGATGTACTTTACTAAAATTAGTTTTAACGCCGTTCTTTCACAATTCATTTCACGTTCTCTTTCCTGGTCACGATATTTTTATAAACGTTATGTAAGAGTTTTCAGAGTGATAATTGTTATGACAACGGGTATCAGTCATAACTTAAATGCTTAGTCAGAAACATTTGCTCCTTCAAAGCCGACTTTGTTGTAATTGCATATAACGGTCGCATTCCACTTGGTTGATTTATTTTTAGGGGATTTCATTCGAAAATTAGAATCAGCTACTTCTAAATAACTGAAAACTGTACTCGTAATTTAAAATACAAAAGGGTACCCACAGTGTTACTTGATGTACTAAGCAGCAAGTCAATCAGACTTAAAACAATTGTTATTGAATTCAAAATAAATTCAAGATTCCTTCACAAACATTTAAGTTTATTATCTCCTTGAGAGCTGGTGACCGAATCTTCATACAAATAATATTCATTTTCAGATGGACAGTCATAAGCTGAACTAAAACCAGCTCGACACTAAGGCACTCAGTGATAAAACAATGACCTGTGTTGTTGTGTCTATTGCGATTGTAAATCTAACGCTTCGTTCCACTTTCCTGGCTTGATTAGACGTTCAAGTTTTTTTATTATTGCCTAAAGAAAAAATTAAATCCGTTAGAGCACGCCCGTCAAAACTTATTTAAAAAATTAATTCAACGGTGAAACTTCCTGGCAGATTAAAACTGTGTGCCGGACCGAGACTCGAACTCGGGACCTTTGCATTTCGCCGGCAGGTGCTCTACCAGTTGCCTGCGAAAGGCAAAGGTCCCGAGTTCTAGTCTCGGTCCGCCACACAGTTTTAATCTGCCAGGAAGTTTCATATCAGTGCACACTCCGCTACAGAGTGAAAATCTCATTCTGGAATTCAAATGTGGTTAGAAATTACTGTTGTAAACGTTAATGTTTGGTTTTTATATTGCAGAATATTACGCCAATACTCCCGAATTGTGGTTTCCATTTCAATTTTCTACTGTGTTCAAACATACTTAAAAGCAAAATCAATCTTTCGTCGTTAAATTTAGATTCCGAACTAGGAAATAATTAACGGGTCGTTTTATTTCTACGTAAGCAAAATTTAGAGTTTCTTCAGCTCGATTTTCGGTTAAAAGGAACGACGAGTTCAGTTCAAAACCCTTTTAGAAGCTAATCTAACTTTCTCGATCTATTACCTCCTTTTATGGGAATTGGCCCACAGAGGTATCTGTTTAGGAGAAGCTCCAAGGACAGGAAAAGAAGTGCATTTTACGGCGTCATTGCTGAGTCCTAATTTTCTCTATACGAGTGCTATCCAAACTTCTCACGTTGATCGAGATGAGTAACACCACCATTCAAACTTTTGTAATTCCACCTCTCAAGTGTAATGGCGAAAGTTAGAAGATGTTTACAAGCTGTTCCAGAGAATTTCGTATCATCTGATAGGCCCTAAAGGAGACTAGGGCTATGAAGCTGATCTGGCTACGGCTTTTCACTGTCAGTCACGGTAAGCACTTCTGACGAAAGTGTGTTGTCTGACACTTTTAATGATCAGAAAATCTTCTTTGGTTGTTGCTTTCAGTAGGTCCTGTGCTCTCTGAGTAGTCAGCGGCTTGATAAACGGTTTCGATTGCTGCCTTGAGCTAACTTGTGGGTTTAAAAGTCCTGCCACTGTGTGGCAACACTACAGTTGTGGAAACAGACAACATAAATGTGTACACACGAATATATATTTGGAAGGATAACAATGGAACGAATGTTACCCATTTCAACTGAGATTTCAGACTGATGAAATAGCTCTGTAGCTTGCTAGCCAGTCGACGACTATTTAAGAAGTTAAAAGGAAAAAAGTGGCTAGCTTATCATGTGTTTAATCAGGTTCTTACCTACAGTGTTGCTAAAAGTTATGATTATACAATTACAAACGCATCTAGGCAAGGGAGCATAATGAAAAGCTTTGTTGTTGTTGTTGTTGTCTTCAGTCCTGAGACTGGTTTGATGCAGCTCTCCATGCTTCTCTAACCTGGGCAAGCTTCTTCATCTCCCAGTACTTACTGCAACCTACATACTTCTGAATCTTCTTAGTGTATTCATCTCTTGGTCTCCCTCTACGATTTTTACCCTCCACGCTGCCCTTCAGTGCTAGACTTGTGATCCCTTGATGCCTCAGAACATGTCCTACCAACCGATCCCTTCTTCTTGTCAAGTTGTGCCACAAACTCCTCTTCTCCCCAATTCTATTAAATATCTCCTCATTAGTTACGTGATCTACCCATCTAATGTTCAGCATTCTTCTGTGGCACCACATTTCAAAAGCTTCTATTCTCTTCTTGTCCAAACTATTTATCGTCCATGTTTCACTTCCATACATGGATACACTCCATACAAATACTTTCAGAAACGACTTCCTGACACTTAAATCTATACTCGATGTTAACAAATTTCTCTTCTTCAGAAACGCTTTCCTTGACATTGCCAGTCTTCATTTTATATCCTCTCTACTTCGACCATCATCAGTTATTTTGCTCCCCAAATAGCTAAACTCCTTTACTACTTTAAGTGTCTCATTTCCTAATCTAATTCCCTCAGCATCACCCGACTTAATTCGACTACATTCCATTATCCTCGTTTTGCTTTTGTTGATGTTCATCTTATATCCTCCTTTCAAGACATTGTCCATGGATTTTAATACCTACTCCGAATTTTTCTTTTGTTTCCTTTACTGCTTGCTCAATGTACATATTGAATAACATCGGGGAGAGGCTACAACCCTGTCTCACTCCCTTCCCAACGGCTGCTTCCCTTTCATACCCCTCTAGTCTTATAACTGCCATCTGGTTTCTGTACAAATTGTAAATAGCCTTTCTCTACCTGTATTTTACCCCTGCCATCTTTAGAATTTGAAAGAGAGTATTCCAGTCAACATTGTCGAAAGCCACACTTATGTTAATACGTAAGGATTAGAGATTAAATAAATATCCAGTATTAATGTAGAATAAGTGAATCACGGCCATTCAAAAACAAGCTCACGTTAACCGTTACAATAAAACACCCCTGTGTAACCAAGATCACTAAAACGCATTGTGCATTTTGGACTGCACAATACGTCCCCGTTCCAGTTGTAGAAGTGTAAGTAATTTCTTCAATCAAAAATGCGATCGGAAATGGAAAAGAGCAGTTAATGCACAAGTTCATATCACCAGACATATGTTATTTACCCACTGTGGTGTCTCATCGAGTGAGGTCATGTTACACTGTTGACCAATCAAATGCTCCTTCTGAAGCTAGTAGAGAACAACAGATTACGAGGCGCGATCAGGCATAGTGCCTACCGTCTTTCTTTTCTACAATACAAGAAAACTGACGAACAGCAGGACATGGACATTACATTACATATTCCACAGGGTACGATTCCCCACCCTTCTTTAGTGAGTTTTTCTACCAGCCACAGCCCACATATTTTCAGCGCTCCTGACTGAAATGCTAATTTCAGATCTACTGGTACAAAGCGTCATGGTCGCTACATGGTGGTGCAGCTGGCAGAATGAAAGTGATGCCAGACTGCGTTCCAATAGGACCTCGCAATAAGAG
This sequence comes from Schistocerca piceifrons, assembly GCF_021461385.2. Lineage (NCBI taxonomy): Eukaryota > Metazoa > Arthropoda > Insecta > Orthoptera > Acrididae > Schistocerca > Schistocerca piceifrons. The sequence goes on along the minus strand of NC_060139.1, from coordinate 462,307,386 downwards.
CAGTGTGACGGATCGAAGGTTTTCATTACCTTCAAACAGTGAAACACTTGAGAAATACGTAAAGTGGCCGTGTGACATTTCTCGTTATACTGGTTACTTCATATTTCAGATTTTTAAATCCCGTGGTCAAAATGAAACTGACCTGGAAAATATTTCTGCCACCTTGGAGAGCAACACAGTTTACTCACACACAACTGGGGCATATGATGTGAGACGGGTGTTCATCAGAGAGTAAGCAGCACGTGACATTAATATGTCATTGCAGGTATTCTAAAGTATTTCATGGTAGAATGATACAGGGTGACTTAGAGAGAATGTCACCTTGTTCTAACTGCAGAAAAATGTGAGCTTATGCAGATGAGAACGAGAAACAATGTTATATACAGTATTAGTGGTGAGTTGCTTAAATAGTATCGTAGATCAAATATGTAGGCATAACACTGCAAAGCGATATGAAATGGAACGAACACGTAATGCCGGTGTAGGTAAGGCGAATGGATGAATAAGGTTAACGGGGAGAATTCTAGATAGTGTAGTTCATATACAAAGGAGACCGCATACAGAACACTTGTGCGGTCCTTTACGGAGTACTGCTCCAGTGTTTGAAATCTTCACCAGGTCGGAAAAGGGAAGACATCGAAGTGATTCAGAGACGGGCTGCTGTGGTTGTTACCAGTAGGTACGATCAGCACGGAATTATCACACAAATCCTCCGAGAACTCAAATAAGAATTCCTGTAGGAAAAAGACATTTTTTCACGAAATGATACTGAGAGAGTTGAGAGAACCCACATTTGAAACTGATAACAAAGCGATTCTACTGCCACCAACGCACATACCGCCTAAGGACCGTGAAGAAAAGATAAGAGAAATTAGGGCTTGTAGGGTAGCTTATAGATAGACGTTTCCCTCTCTACATCTCAGTGTAAAATAGAAAAAGGATTTCTCTAATGGTACAAAATACCATCCACCATGTTACATGTAGCCGGCCGCGGTGGTCTAGCGGTTCTAGGCGCTCAGTCAGGAACCGCGCGACTGCTACGGTCGCAGGTTCGAATCCTGCCTCGGGCATGGATGTGTGTGATGTCCTTAGGTTAGTTAGGTTTAAGTAGTTCTAAGTTCTAGGGGACTTATGACCACAGATGTTGAGTCCCATAGTGCTCAGAGCCATTTGAACCATTTTGTAACATGTAGCGGCTTGCACAGCATGTATGTATATGTATATTTACCGTGAACATGAACATCGTATCCGCACAGAAGCCTGTCTCTGGTGGAATAGAGACTGTTACAGCACCCATTGTAGGGTGATTGGTGGTCGGAGGTCAGGCCCATGGGGAAAATACACTCATGCTCATAAATTAAGGATAATGCTGATCCAAGGTGAAACAACGCCCTTGTGGGCTGTTTGCTGGCTTATATCACCTCGGGGTATGACCATGCGGTGCGTTTGACCTGTGGTCGTCGCACGGTGGCGCTGATAGCAGTCCATATACGCAGAGGTGTGTTGGCGCATGTCAGAGTGCGGTGCAGCGAGTAAGTGTGCAGACGTTTTCAGACGTGCTAATGGTGACTGTGGTGTTGAAAATGGCTCGAAGAACACATATTGTTGACGTTATGAGGGGTATAATACTAGAGCGACTGGAGGCTCGTCAAACACAGCAGGTCGTAGCACGGACCCTCCGTGTGCCACAATGTGTGATCTCAAGATTATGGCAATGATTCTAGCAGACGGGAAACGTGTCTAGGCGCTACAGTAAGGGCCGTCCACAGTGTACAACACCACAAGAAGACCGATATCTCACCATCAGTGCCCGCAGACGGCCACGGAGTAATGCACGTAGCCTTGCTGGGGTTTTGCCGCAGCTACTGGAACAGTTGTCCACAGACACAGTATACATACAACTGAACAGACATGGTGTATTCGCCCGGAGACCTGCAAGGCGCATTCCACTGACCCCTGGTCACAGGAGAGCCCGTAAAGCCTGGTATCAAGAACACAGCACATGGTCATTGGAACAGTGGTCCCAGGTTATGCTCACGGACGAGTCCAGGTATAGTCTGAACAGTGATTCTCGCCGGGTTTTCATCCGGCGTGAACCAGGAACCATATACGAACCCCTTAATGTCCTTGAAAGGGACATGTATGGTGGTCGTGGTTTGATGGTGTGGAGTGGGATTATGATTGGTCCACGTACTCCCCAGCATGTCTTTGACAGAGGAACTGTAATAGGTCAGGCGTATCGGGACGTCATTTTGCACCAGTTATGTCCGCCTTTTTAGGGGTGCAGTAGGTCCCACCTTCCTCCTGATGGATGATAACGCACGGCCCCACCGAGCTGCCATCGTGGAGGAGTATCTTGAAACAGAAGATATCAGGCGAATGGAGTGGCCTGCCAATTCTCCAGACGTAAACCCCATCGAGCACGTGCGGGATGCTCTCGGTCGACGTATCGCTGCACGTCTTCAAACCCCTACGACACTGCAGGGGCTCCGACAAACACTGGTGCAAGAACAGGAGGTCATAGCCCAGCAGCTGCTCGACCACCTGATCCGGAGTATGCCAACCCGTTGTGCGGCCTGTGTACGTGTGCATGGTGATCATATCCCATACTGATGTCGGGGTACACGCGCAGGAAACAGTGGCGTTTTGCAGCACATGTGTTTCGGGACGGCTTTCTCAACTTATCAACAATACCGTGGACTTACAGATATGTGTCATGTGTGTTTCCTATGTGCCTATGATATTAGCACTAGTTTTGTGTAGTGTCACGTTGCGTGGCACCACATTCCGCAGTTATCCTTAATTTATGAGCATGAGAGTAGATCAAACTGTAGCGTACCAGCAGGGAGATGGCTCTAGGCTATATGCTAAGCGTGGTTCTGTATGCAGCTGAATATTGCCAGTCTAGCACGTGCATTAGAAAATTAGCGACGAAGGCTTTTATCTGTTGCGCAGTAAACAGAACTGAACAGTGGATTAGTAATTCTTGCACAGAAGGATGTAGATAACACAACAGTAGCAAAATATGATAGAGGCAACGCTGCTTAATAGAGGTTCGTGGAAGTTTTGTTATTATTATTTTTCAGATACAGTATTCAAACTGCCGTTTGATGAATATTATTTCACAGATGTTGCTGAAAATGTCGTCTGTTTATATTAATGCATAACTGTCACCTGCGTAATAATGATTGTCTAACCCTCACGAAACAGTCAGGTGTTTTCACGAATAAATGGCTACAGGTTTAGTCAAAAGGGTAACCAGCGCCTCTGGAGTCCGTTAGTGTCTCGTACACCTGCGACAAAAGTTAAGCTACGAGAGTGTAGTCGGATGAAGGTGGTGGCCACAGTACTGGCCCAACCCTACTAGCCCTATAGTTGGTGAAAATACTGTGTTATTGTTCTCTGACATCAATGGCGAAGCATGTTGGGAGGCAAACCACGCCGGTATCATTATTATTGGCCGACAGCTAGGGCGACATTGTCGAACACTTGCTGTAGTACTTCACTGGATACGTTAAGTTCCCCAAAAAGCAAGATAAGCAGGAGATACGGCCAAAAGAAGTGAACAATATCAGCCACATTTCTCGTAAATATTAATGCTGGAACAAAGGAGTTGCCTTATCATTTTTCTGATCTCAGACTTGGGTATTGTGACTGCTGAACTGTGAACGTCCGTTTAAGAGTAGTCCAGCGTCAAACCCTCCTAAATTCATAGCGGGGAATCGGTACACCTGTGAAATTTGTGTCACGTACCGGTAGAAACAGTGTTATTATGTAACTCCTGTAATAACTGGAAGAATTTCTGTAGCTAGGATTTACACCCCGAATTTCTGATTCAGATTCTCAGAGTGTATTGTTATTGTCTTTTTGTAGCAAGATGTATCGTGTAGTCCAGCGACAGCTGGTCAACCGTCGCAGTTTGTGTTTTAGGAACCTGTTCTTTATTATCTACCCGTTTGTGTCAACCAGTACGCCTTCCAACGCCTTCTTAATGCAAGTAGTTTATCGGTGCAGAATCACTTATCACATATATACAGGATGTTTAAATAATAGTGTCCCACATTGTCACAGCTGACAATCCTAGTGAATGTTGGAAAACGAAACACAACTCCGGAAACAAATACTTGCTGAGATACAGACCATACTGTTCCGTAATAGCCGTCCGTCTCTGATCATACTGGAGGTGCTCAGCTTTGTTGGCACTCATTCTTACTCAGACTTCCGTCCTCCTCTTGGAAATATCACGAGTTACTGCCAACTCACACTGCTGCCTTCTTATTTCGTCATATGCATGGGATAAACGCTCCTGCAACGTATGAGCATTCTCGATGACTGGCTTACACAAACAGGATTTAAGCGTCCCTCTAATCAGCATTCTGGGGGGATTGAGGTCAAATGAACGTGAGGGACATGCTTTGCGGCTTCATTCGACCAATGCATCTCTTACCAAACGTTTAATTTAGAATTTTCGTTCAATTCCTACAATATCCGGAGATGCTATGTCGAGCATAAAACACACAGTTGTCTTCCTGCAACTGTAACGACCTCCAGAAGGGATCCATGCTACTGTTCGCGATGTTCATTAATCCTATTCTGATGCCAGCAGAACCCCAAAACTATAGAGACGAAATTTCAGATATATGACACAGTTCTAAGCAGTACGAAGTCTGACAACAGCATAACAGTCAGAGGTCTACGTACAAACATAGAGAATAAGAAATGATTAATAAAGTGCTAACCGTTTTAGAAACAAGTAAAATGGTTAATACTTAAGAAGTTTCAGTTTTCGTGCATATGTATATTTTTAAAATCTTTTCTCGTTTTAACCGGTAGGGATTTCTGTAATAATATGGAACACGTTATTTAGACGTCGTATGTTATGGGCAGATTAACTCTTGGTGGGGATGTTAGAGCTAAGGCCTCGAGAATGTCAGACCTTAGCCGTGGCGAAGTATTGAAGGTTTCGCAAGCGTTTTACTTGGTGTTAACACCTCAGCAAGCCTTTGACTAAAAGACAGAGGTGTACCAAAGTTTTCTAGTGAACAGCATGTGACCAACACACTTCCCTTTTATCTTCTACAGCCACCTGTCCTCTGATAATAAAGTGACGAAGCGGAGTGGGGCGAATGGAAATGTCGATAGCGCACAGCGCACCGAGACCTTGGAAAATGTTCCACCAAAGAAGCACGTAGGGGGAGGGGTACAACAATTTAACACTTCATCGACGATGAGGTCATTCTACCGGAAAACGAGCACGTAGCACATGTCGAGCGCTCACGGAAGACGCAGCAGCAGAAAGAACAGTCGTGACAGCAATGGTGTTAGCAAGTGACCTCGATAATTATAAGTCGTTGGCTGTTTGCTGCAGAATATAGATATCTCGTCGCAATACAGTATATTTTGCCAGAAGAAAGGACGCCTGGACACAAGCAGTTGCACAGAGATTGTGCTTCATAGCATAAAGCCGGAATCCATAACAGCAAGTGGAACTCCGGAAGAGCTATTTATCAATACCATAGAGGAGAAATTCCTAGTGAACACAGGGACTGTAATGTCAACAGTAAACTCTGACAGATACCGGCGTGTTTACTCACCCGATCGGTGGTGAGTGGCCTACTGGTGTCAACTGAAGCCACTAAAAAACTATACAAATGACTTTTTTATTTCTGTCAGGGACTGAAAAAACCATGAGAATCGCACAGGAGGTCTTCTTTATTTAGACAGATTACAAGTTTCGGCTAACCATTTAGCCACCTTCACGTCTATAATACACAACAGATTTTTCTCTTGGTGGTAACATACAACAGCTTACAGAACTGCACATACTGTGTAGCAGAGTTCAAGAGTCTGTGCGCGAGTTAATCACAGATTACATACAATGAAATATTCTTCATAAATGTTGGCGCCATTATGGCTTCATTCATCATTAAAATCTTTCATAACATCCATCAATGGCATAGATAAAAACAACGTTTCATTGTTCGTGTTCATTGTAATTGAACGATGGTCATAAAACTGAAAATATACATTAATATAGCTAAGAGGGAGTTGAAATAAGAGAAATGAGGAACTATATGCTAATAAGACAAAACGTAAAGTGTATCGACTCACCAAGTCCCCGTAGTTCCTTACGACTTCATTCGTTGTGTAGATATGTATTAAAATATTTTGAGACAGTGACTAAGACTCGAAATTCATTGTAAAGTATCAATACGATAAGGTATTATATAACATTATATTGCTTGATTTATATAATGTAAACATATTGCTTTCATGCTAGTAATTATCGTTAAAGTTTTGTTAGTGTAAGACGACTTATTGATGTTACTTTTTAAATACATTTACACCTTGTTCCTTAAAATGTTATCAGTATATGTATATTTTAAGAAGATATATACCCACCCGCTAAATCCACCTAGCGGTCTTCGCCTCAAGCAAAGCCTTAAAACCTAGTGGCCGTTAATATCCATTTCGCTACAGTACCTTTGTTTATACTATGTATATGCTGAATGTTGCGTTTCTTGAGCTTTGTAATAGACATCAGCTGCCATAATATTCACGGCACTACGTTACAGCAACATACATAGGGATTTTTTCCACCGTGTACAAACTCTAGGGATTGATCGATGAGAGGATACGAATCAATGAAGGTCTAAGAAACTTTTGTCCGGAAACGTATGGTTTCGCTGCTGGAGACCATTTGTTCAACCATACTTTGTTACAGAGACTGCGGTCTAATATGCGTGGCCACATGCAGCCGCAGTTACACTATGCTTGGTTTCCTCCTAGAGGGTGGTACTGTTCCTCATACGTCATGCCCTAGTGCCCTCTCCTGCCATAGTGATTGGTAATGTTGTGTCCAATTCACTTGTCTTGCTGACTCAGCTTGTAGTGGATGTGATACAGCGTTGTACGCAATGGTTCAGTATTCAAATCCAGAGCTAGCCGACACGGTGTTGACTTACGGAAAGACAAATGGTAACGGGAGGCGGCCAGCAAGATCGTATCGGGAGACCTGTTCCCGCCAACAACAACCATAGCGTTCAATGTCTGCAACAGTGTTTCGTAGTTTGTCTGAGACAGGATTGTGTCAGGAAGCAGGAAATCATGAAGAACATACCCGAAATGTTCGGACACTAGACACGGAGGGAAATTTCATTGACACTGTGGAAGGCGACCGCCGTGTCAGTACCAGGCAGTTGGCCCCTCCAGTACAGGGTAAGCCAGGCGACGGTGTCGAATATTCTCCACGACAATTGTTACTAGCCTTATCACTAACAGCATGTGCAGGGCTTACTAGCGACAGACTTCCCATATCGAGTACAGTTTTGTCTCTGGTTTGTTCAACAGACAACCATGATTCCAGGATTTGTATCATACATCCAATTGACAGATGAGTTCACCTTTACGCGGAGAGGTATCCATAACAGTCATTGTAAAATAGTATGCAGAACCTCCATAGTATGGTGACAGCGAATCATCAGCATCGGTGTGGGCCGGCGTAGCTAGCGAACGTATCTTGGGACCAGTTATCCTTCAACGTCGCCTAACAGGCCGGAATTACCGGCGTTTCTTGCGGGTGACTTTGCCTCCTCTGCTGGAAGAAGTGCCATTGATGATTCGAAGGGTTACATGGCTGTTACATGATGGCGCTCCAGCCCACTTTGTCCGGACGCATCTCAATCGAGTCTTCGCTGGTCGATGGATCGGATGAGGGGGTCCAGTTGTATGGCCTGCTCGTTCACCGGATCTCAACCCGTGCCGTTTCTGGTTGTGGGGCCATCTCAAACGTATCGTGTATGTAGAGTCCATTCAAGATGTGGAGTCACTGGAGCAGCGTATTCATGCTGACAGTGTTCGGATGCAGCCTGGCCGATGTGAACGTGTGGGACGGAACACGCTATGCCTCGTTCACGTGTGTGTTGGAGGCACGTGGAAACCATTTTCATCTCACTGTCACTGTGGCTGCATGGTACAGTTCATATTATGCAGCAGTCTCTGTAGCAAAGTATGATTAAGTAAATGGTCTCTAGCACGAAAACCATGCATTTCCGTACATATTTTCAATAGACCTTTTTTTGTTCCGTATCCCCTCATCGATCAATCCATAGAGTTTGTACACGGTGGAAAAAATCAGCCCGTATATAAATGATAATCTCTGTTAAAAGATGATGTAATACCAGTTGTGTCATTTACTATGTTTTAACACACAGAGCTTTTGGTAAGATGACACCTTTTGCATTTAGCCATTTTAGTGGATAGTTCGTTACGCAATCATTGTTCTTTTCTTTCCCGTTACGCAATCATTGTTCTTTTTTTTCCACTGCCTCTTCTCTGTATTGATGTATCTCTTTTATGACCATCGTTCCGTTACACTTGCCAAGTACAATGAAAAGCTGTTTTTCACTTTGTCATGTGTGGATGTTGTCATTTTAAGGAAGATGTTAATGTTGTGTGAAGCCGTAATGACACCAACATTAATCAAGGTTGTTTTATGGTGTGTAGTTCAAAATCAAATATGTGTGAAGTCTTATGGGACTCAACTGCTGAGGTCATCGGTCCCTAAGCTTACACACTACTTAACCTAAATTATCCTAAGTACAAACACGCACACCCATGCCCGAGGGAGGACTCGAACCTCCGCCGGGACCAGCCGGGTGTGTAGTCCGCAATGAATTCAACTACGTGCTCTTGAACTCTGCTACATTATTATGTGTAGTTCTGCAAACTTTTGTGTGTTGCTAATAAGAGAAAAATTTGTTTCACATCTCAGCTCTGAATACGGCTAGCGTGTTAGGCGTAGCTAGTGACCCATTCAAGTAAAAAAGATTTCATGTGCGATGTTGACCTCGTTGGTTTTCAATCCCCAACAAAAGTAAAAAGAATTAGAACAGATTGCAGATCTCCTAGTTGACATTGTCAACAAAATTTTTAGACATGAAGTTAGATATGTAAGATTTTCAGAACTCAAATCACGTATTTGAACTTGACGCGGCACCCTTATTTGGGATTCACGAAAAAGATCAAGTGAAACTAACGTAAAACAAATACATTTAAAGATCTAAATAAACTTTATGGAAACTACTACGAATTATTTGAACAGAGTCATGTGAGCAAAGAGTCTTGTGTCTTATTTGTACGAGTATCTCCAGCTACTGAGAACCCCTTTTCAGTCAAGCACACATGGGCCCCGTTCGCACTGCGGAGTGAAGTTAACAGGCATCAAAAAGGCGTCAGCTACATTGCCTCGTCGTTGGGGAAGCCCCGAAAATCGTCAGAAAAAAGCCGTTCGCTGCACATTGGTTATGACCTCAAGTCCGCGATTGTGCTCAGTCAAATATAGACGAGTCTCGAATTCTGCGTCCGAGAGAACTGTAAAAGGTGCCTGTTTCTTTTCTTATACTTACTTAATGTCCATGTGCAAGCTGCAGGTGTACACTCAGATTTCTCTGCCTCGTGATAACTGGGTGTTGTGTGATGTCCTTAGGTTAATTGGGTTTAAGTAGTTCAATGTTCTAGGGGACTGATGACCATAAATGTTAAGTCCCATAATGCTCAGAGCCATTTACCTAAGTGTACACTCAGAACCATGCGCACTGTAAAGTGCAATGAACGTATGTACACACAAACATTAATACTGACTCACGAAGACAAATCTAATATGAAAAACGCTCTTCAGCTGAAGCAAGTGGACCTCAGTGTCTTAAGGTCCAAGCCCGTACTAAATTGCATAAAGTCAAATATGTATGTGCTTCAATAAAAAAACTGACTGGATCCAGCATCTCCATACCAACATGAGATATTCTCACACAAACGTGAAAGCGAGTTCAGTTCAGCTTTGACCAATAAGAATATGTATTCCGTCTAAAACCTAGATAGGAAAACTCATATGTACGCATTTTGCTTGGGTTGGTTTAAATCAAACAGTTGCGTAACGGGTCCATATGCGATTCTGTACTGCGATAGCTTCAGGACAATGCTCATCTCTTATTTGAAATACCAACTTCCATGTACCAAAAATATGGTTTTAAATAAAAGAAGCTGAGTTAATCCAAATAGAAATAGTGGACGTCTTTAAAGACAACGTTCTATAGCGAAAGTTATACAGAAAACTATCCACTCCTTTTCATAAGCGTGTATTCGAAATAGCACTGTTATATAAAGTACTCACTTAAAATAGGACTAAAAAAACAAACACGTGACGTCAGTAGATGACAACTTACATCGATGTAACACATGCGTATCGCAGACCTATTTTGACAAATATGTGAGCTGGAGATTCAACATATAATATCACAAAACATTATAAATTTTGTAGAACACATGCAAAAATTCTAATAAGTCTCTTAACAAAACAGGCGAAACTCTCTGCGTCACATTGGGTTTCACGCAAGCTCACAATAGGGCAGACACAGTGGGTATCTGAACAGGCTAACGCGGTTAGCAATAACTAAGTAAGAAAAGATACAAGAAACTGGAAGAGCTGTTAAGTTCATACTCGACTATCAGTGAAACACTACGCCGACAGGTACACCTTGTTAGAGAAACCAACACCATGAGTTGGCGTCGGTACGTGAAACGCAAATTGTAATCAATCTGAAAAAAATTAAATCACTTCTACTCAAATTCAAAATGAGTGCAACTGTTTTCATAAATTTTCAAAGTTTAATATTATTAGTGGCGATTTCACACCAACTGACTCTAACTAGCGTGTTGAATATATCGTATTTAACTCTGCATGAAGGGACAAAGCTTTTGACGACGCATCTTGAGATCCGTAGTAAAGCAAATAAATTCTGCCGACATGTTTTCTGTAACTAACCTCCCCTTTGTAGCGACGAAGGATGCAGTAAGCCTCGGAAAAGTAGAGAGAGACAAAGGTGTGAATATAGGTGCAACAACAGTCGACAGTAGCAAGGTAGCGAAACCGAGGTATGCTTAAATATGCAGCAAACATTGACTACTGCAAAGCAGTCGTACTTATACATCTGAAGCTAACTGGTGGTGAAATGTTGCGGAATATACAGCCATTCTCGAACTGTTACGAAATTCAGCAGGAGGAAAGCGTACTTAACAATTTCCATTGCATGTGGAAATGCAGCGATCTTCGCTCTGGACAAACCATTCAGTTTGTTCAAGTACAACACGCTTCAGTTCTGGGTGCTAACTCTTCCGCTACTGATCAGTGAGTAACTGTAACAGGGGCTATGAGGGAACAGCTTGTAACAAAACTACAAGTACTATTCGAGAGACTCCATTACAACAGACTGCGCCCGCTGCTGCATTATTACAACCTCATCTTACTTATCATTAAGTATTTTATCATATATAGGGAATAAAATGTTTTCACTACGCGATGGAAAAAGAACACACAGTAAATTAGCTTCCAGTCCTAAGGAACCACTTACTTTTACATTCAAGTTGGTTCTATCGACAATTTGTGGTTCCAAGAAGTTCAAGTTCAGCATTTTTCTGTGTAGCACCAAATTTCATCTGTTAACGGACCACAAGCCACAGAAAACCTAGTGTATTCCTCTTTCAAATCTACCTGATAAAATGGAGCAAAGGTGAACCTTATTCCAGAGCAATTACAATTCTTTCATTCATTACATGCCAACCTCGCAGCATGCCAAACCTGATGTTCTATATCACCTGACACTGGGTCTTGATAATGATTTTAATAGGCAAGAACGTATATATTTCGCTACAGAAGATAGCGTGTGACTGACATAACAGGAATTCCAATATAGGGTCATCGATGTAGCGCAAACTGTTAGGCGTGATCCCCTACATCACAGAGCCCAGTGATAGACACGGACTCACCTAACGACACGGACCCGGTTCTCGAAACGTAATTTTCCATTATCACTGTCTTCAGGTTTAGTAGGCTTAGACGCTGTGCTTACATGTAATTAAAATGAATAAAAACACTACTTGCGTCACTTGATACGCTATTTGAATAACCGGTTTCGAATTCTGTTACAAATCGTATTCAAGTCCACATATCTGATAAAAGAAGAAACATGAGGGTACACTAATATAAATGTGCTCATAATGTGACATTAAAACGTAGCACGGAATAGCAGTATAAAAATAAAATGACGCGAACTATTTAACGCCTTTAACTGTTGTTATACTACAGTCCCCAGTTTAGTGGAATATTGTGTTGATAAATATCGCTTTAGGTCCATCTAACTGCAACTGAATAGAACAAATTTTTCATGCCGTGCCTGTTTTGCTTTTATTATTTAAAGGGGATCGTAAGTGGCTGAAATATCTTAAATGAACTTCCCACCATTAGAGTATGCGTCCTAACACAGTAAATTATGTACAGCGTGTTGCATTGACCCCTAAAACTTAGAACATTTCTGGCTCTCTAACTAAAATAATATAAATTTGATTTAGATTGACACATATCAACACAAACTCTCTGCAAAACCTAATAAAAATGATAAGGTATTAAAGAAACCACCCATGTATAAAACGAACTATCTGAGCTCCTGCCATTGCCTGGGAATGTATTTGTTCCCAGGTTTTGTTAGTACATCTTATCTTTCCCCCTGTCTCTGACTATCTCTTCCTCCCTCTGTCTCTGTGGATCTTGCATTTCTTCCTCTTACCTCTGCCTGTTCATCTTCTCCTCTCCCGTCTCTCTGTCCATTTCCTCCTCTAGGCGCGCGGAGTGTCCGAGGCGCGCGAAGTGTTCGCGCTGTTAGAGGCTCCATATCACGGATTACGCGGCCACTCCTGCCGGAGGTTCGAGTCATCCCTCGGTCATGGGTGTGTGTGTCATTCTTGGCGTAAGTTGTGGTGTCACCACCGGACACCACACTTGCTAGGTGGTAGCTTTAAATCGTCCGCGGTCCATTAGTACATGTCGGACCCGCGTTTCGCCACTGTGTGATCGCAGACCGAGCGCCACCACAAGGCAGGTCTCGAGATACGGAATAGCACTCGCCCCAGTTGTACGGACGACGTAGCTAGCGATGCACACTGACGAAGCCTCGCTCATTTGCAGAGCAGATAGTTAGAATAGCCTTCAGCTAAGTCAATGGCTACGACGAAGCAAGGCGCCATTAGTAACATTGCATGTATCTAAAGAGTCTCACTTGTATCGCCACAATCTCCAGATGTACCAAAAAGGATGGATTAAAGTTAAGTATTCCAGAAGCTACGTACTTTTCTTTATAGCATTCATTACGTATGCTGTTTCAGACCTCACGCACCCTGCTTTGGCTTAGCGCGTGCCTTTCAGCTTCCTCTCATTGTGTCTAGGCTGTCTTGTCTAGACACAACAATTTTTGGCGACGAGTCAACGGAAAGGGTCTTGTTCTTTCTAATTGCTTACATTTACTTGTGTCATGGCTTCGCCAGATGTACTGTCCGAATTTTATCGCTTGCGGAATCAGCAGACGCAGGCGTTATTGGATGCCCTTGGACAGCTCGTCCAGGGTCAACGTGCACTGCAAAACGATGCGGCGGCTGCCGCTTCACCGCTACTGCAGCCACAACATGCTGTTGCACAGACGTTCAGGCCGTTTGACCCAGCTACGGAAACATGGACGGAGTGGTCACGCCAGTTTGGATTTCATCTCGCCACCTACGAAATTCAAGGTAACGAGCGGCAGCCTCATTTATTGGCGTGTGTAGGGGTGCAAACGTACCATGTGATAGTGAAATTATTTCCCCAACGTGACGTAGCAACTCTGTCCTACGAAGAAATTTTGTCGGCATTGGACGCCTATTTCAAGGAAATAGTTAATGTAGTTGCAAAAAGGTATACTTTCTTTCGTACAAAACGTACAGCCGGTCAAACTAATAGGGAGTGGGTTGCAACATTGCAAGGCCTTACAAGGGTTGTGCTTTTGAGTGTGTATGTGGACTCCCTTATTCAGATACTATGGTATGTGATGCAATAGCACAGAACGTTTCTGATGTTCGTATACGGGAGCAAATTTTGAAACTCCTCAATCCCTCCCTTCAACAAGTGATAGACATATTGGATAGACAAGACACGCTTGACTTTGCTCAGGAATCATTTGCAACTTCGCCAGCCGTGTGTCACATTAACCGGCCCGCCGGGCGCGCTGCGCGGACCGATAAACTGCCCTCGCGCACGTCCACGCAGCTGCCGCCACGCTCTAAACCAGGTGTGCCGCGCCAGCATACAAATGCAGTGAAATCATGCCTGCGGTGTGCTACTAGACATTCGCGTGAAAATTGCCCGTCACGCGAAGCTATTTGCTTTTTCTGTAATAAGAAAGGACATGTTCAAAGTGTTTGCCAGAAAAAGCTCAGATCAGACACTCTTCATTATTCCAGGCCCTTTGCTTCACGCCGGAATCGTGCCAAGAATACTCAGGCTCATGAACCTTCGCCCATGGACATTCATGTAGTTAATTTCACTTCGTCCAGTGCCATTGTCTCTAACACTGACTGTATTCGTCCCACACAAAGTGTGCGTCGACGTCGCGGGAAATCACGTCAATTAGCAAGTGATGCTGTACCTGTATCAGTTCAAATTGCACGCGACAGTCGCTCTTGTCGTCAGCAGGACAGTAAACTTTTCGTAGATTTGGACTTTAATGGCAAGGTCATACCATTCCAGCTCGATACCGGAGCTGCTGTTTCATTGATCAATCACGACACGTACAAACAACTGGGCAAACCTCCGTTGCGTGCCGCAAATGTTAAGTTACATAGTTATTCAGGTCAGAATATCCCTGTGTTCGGACGGTGCACTCTTCTTGCAACATACAAGGGACAAACAAAACTTGTGTCATTTTACGTTCTTTGTTCTTCTACTGCAGTGAACTTGTTTGGTTTAGATTTATTTCAGTTGTTTAATTTGTCGATAGTCAATCAGGTCCTATCAGTGAATCAGACTGTGCCTTCAGACAGTGTTTCTCGTCTGTGTGAAGAATTTGCAGACATTTTTGCACCGGGCTTAGGTTGCACTCAGAACTATGAAGCACATTTGGAACTGAAAGTCAACGCGCAACCGGAATTTTTCAGAGCGCGCAATGTTCCCCACACATTGCGTGATGAGGTCGCAAGAACGTTACACGATTTAGAATCACAAGGTGTGAGTGAATGTGCGCAATGCCTCTTCCCTTTCAGCTCCGCTTCATCGCTTACTCCGTACAGGTGTTCCGTTCGTCTGGACGACGGAATGCGAACGCGCCGTTTTCGCCTCAGTCAAACGGTGCCGCTGAACGATTGGTCCGGACTTTCAAGTCACAGATGTTGAAGTTGAAAGAGTCGCATTCTCGGGAGGACGCGTTGTTGCTCTTTTTGTCATCGTATCGCTCTCAGCCCCGAGATGGTCGCTCGCCGGCTGAGTTGCTCCACGGTCGTCCTCATCGAACCTTGATGTCTTTGCTGCACCCGCCGCATCAGGTTCCTGTGCAGCGGCAGACTTCTGCTTTTGCTCCAGGCGACGTTGTATTCTATCGCAACTATCGAAGTTCACGGCGTTGCCTCGCAGGGCGCATTCTTCGCTGCCTCGGCCGCGCGATGTATTTGGTTTTGGAAGCCTCTGGTGCGGTGCGTCGGCATCTCAATCAGCTGCGCCTCTGTCGTCGCACGGGTTCTGCCGCTCCCCGTCTGCTTTCAGCGTCGGTGCCGTCCGGTCAGCGTCGTGGGGACCCATCTACTGCCTCGCCTCATCCCCAGGTGTTACCGACGATGCCTTCCATTTTGCCCCATGGCGACGCGCCGCTGTCGCATCCGCCGCCGCCGCCTGTTCTCCCGCCGGCGCCGCCCGCGGTGGACGCATCGCTGCAGCCGCCAAGCGCGTCCCTGGGTCACGCGCCGCCGATCGCTTCCCGTGACCAGCCGTCCTCCGCCATGGACTCTTGCCCGCTCCGGACCACATGGCGTCTTCGCGCGTCGGGTACCCGGACGCAATGGAGGTCGACCCTTCGGCCCCTCCTGTCTCTTTACGGGCGCATACACCGCGTGTTGACGTGCACCCTGGACTAGGTTTTCAGGCGTTTCCTAGCTCCCCTCGGACCGAATGGCCGGGTGCGGGTGGCACAGCCTCTCCTGTTGTTAGGCTCCCCACCTCATCGCATACGTCAACATTGGGTCCTCCCCACGGCGGGCGGAAGCCTTATAACACGACCGTTCGCCGATTTGCGGGGGAGGAATGTGGTGTCACCGCCGGACACCACACTTGCTAGGTGGTAGCTTTAAATCGGCCGCGGTCCATTAGTACATGTCGGACCCGCGTTTCGCCACTGTGTGATCGCAGACCGAGCGCCACCACAAGGCAGGTCTCGAGATACGGAATAGCACTCGCCCCAGTTGTACGGACGACGTAGCTAGCGATGCACACTGACGAAGCCTCGCTCATTTGCAGAGCAGATAGTTAGAATAGCCTTCAGCTAAGTCAATGGCTACGACCTAGCAAGGCGCCATTAGTAACATTGCATGTATCTAAAGAGTCTCACTTGTATCGCCACAATCTCCAGATGTACCAAAAAGGATGGATTAAAGTTAAGTATTCCAGAAGCTACGTACTTTTCTTTATAGCATTCATTACGTATCCTGTTTCAGACCTCACGCACCCTGCTTTGGCTTAGCGCGTGCCTTTCGGCTTCCTCTCATTGTGTCTAGGCTGTCTTGTCTAGACACAACATAAGTCAGTTTAAGTAGTGTGTAAGTCTAGGGACCGATGACCTCAGCAGTTTGGTCCCTTAGGCATTCACACACACACACACACACACACACACACACACACACACACACACACACATACTTCCTTCTCCCCTCTCTCTGTCCATTTTCGCCTCCCATCTGTCTGTTATCTCCTCCTTCCCTCTCGCTATCTGCCCATCTTCTCCTACCCCTCTCTCCATGTTGTCACGTTTAGCCTGGTGGTTTCTACCCCCACAATATTTCTTTCCAGATCGTAATTAATTCGTATATCAAATTTTATTTAAATCGTTGCAGGTTTTTAGGATGACCCTTTCACCCGTGACTTTGCGTGCTTATGCACGTACCATATGTACTTCACATAAACCTAACGTATTTCACCTAGTATTTTTACGCATATTTCATCTGTACCTCTAGGGAATTTCGCCTTGCAGTTTCATTTTGACGCAGCTCAATGTTTATGACGTCGTCTGTTCTGAACCATATGCTGTACAATGACATATTTTAGTAGGTACATTGAGCGACAGATGTGGATTCTGTCTGCGAGGAATTTTGCGAATAGAGTTAGTACCATCGAAGTACTTGGAAACATTTAAGTGCTTATGTTGTCGTAGCTCCTGAACCGAGCCAATTACATTGATATAATTTTTGCAGTACTTCATGTGGTGTACGTGCATACTGTCTTCTAAATGTGTCGTGAATACAGTCTGCAACAATAAATAAGAAATTAAAACGTTGTGCATTATGCAGCGGTGCGGCTGGTCCCAGCGGAGGTTCGAGTACTCCCTCGGGCATGAGTATGTGTATTTGTCCTTAGGATAATTTAGGTTAAGTAGTGTGTAAGCTTAGGGACTGATGACCTTAGCAGTTAAGTCCCATAAGATTTCACACACATTTGAACATTTTTGCATCATGCAGCAGTTTTACTACATGAACAGCTAAATGTAGTAGACGATAAACTTGTTTTATTTCACGATTTTATAGGTTTGAGACTATGCGTAATGTTTGCTGTAAATCACTAAGTGCTGCCGTTTTCAAACACTGGATTACAAAAGTATGCGTTTTCGTGCGTAGTAAGCTACACCACATTTTCATCCTCACCCCTTTGATAGATAGGTGAATATTACCTCCACAGCGATTCTTTCCGGACTATAAGTGATGTTTGTGCCAAGTTACACACACACACACACACACACACACACAGAGAGAGAGAGAGAGAGAGGGGGGGGGGAGATCACAAACACACATTTGATAGTTGGCAGCTATATTGAATAGTTGGCAACAACAAACATTATACGAAATAAATTACTGTTCATTTCCTAGTGCCGTGTAAATGAAATTTCAAATAGCAGTAAGAGGAAGAACAGCCCTGAAACCGGAACAACAACATATGCAGAGTAGAAACTTGTAAACAGAAATGTAAGCTATTATTAAGTTACGGAAAATACAGACATTGCCGGAACGCTTTATATGCTCAATGTACAATGGCCATTGTATCAAACAAAATACTGTAAATACATTATATATTTGAACCACAACTGATACTTTTCAAATAACAAAGGCAAAACGCGTATGCCATAAAATATTCGTTTAATTCAGTTACAATTAGACGAAAACAAACTATAATCATCAAAATAATAGTGGATCATCAAAATAATAATGGACAGCTAATTATGCGAAGCGCAGCTTTTCAGCAATATGAAAATTCAATGGAAATTATGTAAGTTATGGAATTCAGGCTACAAGGAAAGTTATGCAGATACTGTCACGTAGTTTACAATATAATGCAGCGAATAGACATGAATAAAAGCAGCCTTCCTAAGAAGTTAAAATTTGTAATCTTAAGCTAAATAGGATGTCCGATGTCTTCCTGATTGCAAAATCCTGAAGATGCGCTGTTTCTTGGGTGGTCTGACACGGTGGCGGTCTGTGCAGCCAAATGGCTGCAGCGCGTATAAACACACAAATGCCACGTCCTACGCTGAACATTCTGCATGTTTTACGCTCTTGTGGCTACCTTCTTTTGACCTTCCTTTACCCGTAAATTGTAGTGTCACGATTCATGTGTAATTTTAGTAGCATAGTTACTGTCTAGCTGGCACACTTCTCAGGGGACTAGCACCTAGAGCAGCTATGTCCACTGTGACGTGAGTGCCATATCATTATGCTTCACGCGTCCTATTCATTATCACTCTAGTTACTCCGCAATGCTTCTTGGCAGATGAGTAGAATGAAAGTGACGGCATGGAGCTACCTATATGCGACCAAAATCGATGGCAAGATAGACGAAGTTGTTCGAGCCTCCCACTAACGTACACGCAAACAGCTGGCACACGTAGAACGTCTTTCTTAACGACTCAGGAACTAGAGACCTCGCAAGTGCGTGTACTTATATATCCTCGAACAGGTGAATGGGCAGTGTAGCTCCTAATAACATGAATACTCTATAGTATTCAATACTTAGCCAGAATGCAAGCAACTTCTGCTAAAATCTGAATCCTGTCGACAAACATGGTACTGAGCGTGCGCCCCATATCTTGATATTAAACAAGTTTGCCTTATTTACTTTCTTAAAGATATCGGGAGCATAAAGGGATCACTCAGCTGATCGCCGAGCTTTTCTAACTTATATCAAATTCAGCTGCGCTGGCGGTCAAAATAGCTTTCATTAGCCGCCCCTCTCACCCCCTCCCGCCAAACCATGCCCTGTAAACGGTAGTAGCCACTCACATTGTGCCACCCTGCTGTTCTCGGCCATACCACCTCGTAGCACCCCCACCCCTCTTCCCTTCTCCCCCCCCCCCCCCCCCCCCTGCCTGGAAGGAGTTCTTAGTGCCGATGCACCTCTCACGTCTGGGCCTGCAACTCAGGCCGGAATTCGAAAGGACCGATGTTGTCGTCATAAAACACACGTCGTGCACTTTGCATCAAGTCACACGATCTTAACCTGCTCAAGCAGTGCTGCCTTACTGTCGACGCGACCCAACAAATGCTAACGAGAGAAGGGAGTGACAGACTCAAGCAGCCTCATCGGTGGATGTCACTAAGCAGCACACCTGTACTTGGCCTGGTGATGAAGGTGGAGCCACTGCCACACGGTGTATCACTGCCTACATGGGCAGTGGCGGGGCGAATCAGAGCAGCGGACGTCGAGGGGTTGCCATCACTATCAGCGGAACCAACCGATCAGTTGGGACGGGGAGATGACCTTAGATAATCTAGCGCGTTTCTACCCAATCCCAACCCGACAAAGACCTAGACAAGAAAAAGCTATGTCCAGTGAGGTTGAATAGTCTTTGGTTAGGTAACCAATATTGCCAGAAGCATTTTTCACATGCCATCAACCATTCACTACCAGAGATGTCAAATATTTAACTGAACTATTTGCGTGTGTGTTTGTGTTTGTGTGTGTGTGTGTGTGTGTGTGTGTGTGTGTGTGTGTGTGTGTGTGTGTGTTGTATCCCACTAGACGCAGAAAAGGATACAAATGCTGCACTACTGGGGGATCATCTGGTCTCTGGCTTTGAACAGAACTGTCATGGCAGTAGACAGAACGCAGTTCGATCGTTTCTGTATGAAGCTTCAAGTCTCGCATTACATCAGTACCAGGATTAAAACCCGCTTTTTCTTTGATTTTGGGTGGATTATGTTTGAATTCTTACTTCATATCACGTTGATTTACTGTTTCGATATCTGGTACTCGCCTTCCGCGCATGCTTCACCAGCTGATTCTTCATGGATCATCGTACACGGTAACGATATTTATTACGGCTCTCATGTGGTCACACATCTTGCAGACGCAATTGCAGGCCATTCTGCATGATAGGAATTTACTTGAAACAACCAGAAATCCATCAGAAAGTAGTGTGTAACATCGGGGCTACTAAATATACATGTACTTTACGTCCGAAAAGGATAAATGACCAGGTAGATATACTGTAGAAGAAATTGAATAAGTTTCCAATAAAATTATAAAGCCATAAAGAGACATACCTTCGCTGGACCAAGGAACGAGCAAGAGATGAAAGATACGAAGACAGCTTCACCAGTTTACCGTACCTGAAATAGATTTAGAGACAATTAGATTCAGTATAAATAATTAACGATGCTAATTTTTCAAGAAAAATTTCAATAACGACGGATTAATTATGTGTTTCTGGCAAGTATGTATGGTAATATCGAGTATTTGCGTCGGAAGAAAAATTAGTGAAATTAAAGAATAACAGAGATGAGGCTACAATAACTAAGAAAAGAACACTGAATTTCCTAATACATGAAAACCTATAGCATCAGAGAAATATTCTCTACAGGCTGAACTTGCGATGAAATTAAATGTGTCACAAGGTATGCAGCAGCGCTGGCACGTTTGCGCTGGAATGTTTTCAACAAAAGAGGACGCTAAATAATTGAGAATCTGTTATGACATCGCCTCCTGGGTACAGAATTTCTCTGAAAGGACGAGGATAACTGAACTAGAAAAATGTCTGCGTGGAGCTAGCACTTGTTCCAAATGAGTGAACCTCAGTGAAAAATGAAGGGGAAGCGGAAGAAACAAAAGGCTCCCTAGAGCATCCGTGGATTCTTTCTCCTCTGCTCCTTTCAGAGTGACAGATAAACCGTCCCTACTTGAGAAACGAAGGAAGAAAATAGTTCCCGAGACGTCTACCTCGTTCGGCCTCTAAAGAGTATTTCTCTCCACCTGATACGGTCAATGTATTAGTTATATTGGGTGTTTTCGTACCAGAGATACGCGTCATTAACCCACACGCAACCTTATCTCTTTAGCAGAAGTCTTCTGAGGAAGCACGTCGATTTATCAAGTTTGATCTAGAGGACAAGATTCTTACACAAGATTCTGTGAAGGTAAAGGATCACACATCATGCTGTTTCATATTGCTTTTAATTACTTTCTTACTTTGTTAAGACATGTTACTCTGTTATTTTATTGGATGTCACAACAAATCAGATTACGCTGGCGTTTGAAAGTGCAATATTGTAGCCTTCACAGTGCAGAATTACGTTTATGAACTGATGTAACGTTGGAATTGAGTGTGAAAAGTGACTACGCCTGTAACTAAACGTATTTTAAATATAACACAGTGTGGACCCAGGACTGTAATGAGACTAAAATGTGGCTCAGACATGCGCTCCATGCACCACGGGTTTACTCTTTGTTTATTTTTTCTTATCAACTTTGTAGACAAGCATTAGTATGGTTGTGTTTTTGATGGAGTATAGACGCGATATAACCGAGTATCTAGTACCGATAGATGATTAATGAACTGTTAATTCTCGAGAAGTATTATTTTCTGTCTTTATTAAGTTCTTTAACAAGCGATGCTTGGAATATTGAGAAGATTAGAATAACAGACACACGAAACTGACAGTGAGACAGCTTGAACTATCTGAATTTTTACTCTGTTATTCTTCTGTAAGAAAAAATGGCTCAAATGGCTCTGAGCACTATTGGACTTAACATCTGAGGTCATCAGTCCCCTAGAAGTGCGTAAACCTAACTAACCTACTGACATCACACACAACCATGCCCGAGGCAGGATTCGAACCTGCGGCCGTAGCAGTCGCTACGGACTTAAGCTCCTAGAACCGTTCGGCCACCGCGGCCGGCTCTTCTGTAAGAGATTGCGGTATATCGAGACAAAGCGGTAAGGAGCTTAAACGCCGCGGACGAGCCTGCTGCACACGGTCAATGCATGAGTCTAGCCTCTGCAACGAGCTACAGGTTTCGATACCTGGTCCGCAGAGAACTATGCGAAACCCGCCGACTGACTATCAATCATTTCATTTTTCAGGTGACTCGGATAAATGCAGTTAATCCATTAATGTATTGCCTTACCATACCGATACGGACGTTAGTTAAAATAATTATAAGTAATGTTAGGGAGATAGCATAACAGATGTAACTCACACAAACATTGAAACACCAAGATGTGGATGGCGCTGGTTACACATAAAGATCGTCTCTGGTCCACATAGCTGGTAATCTGGACAGCAAGCATTATATTTATTACATACACTGCCTGATAGAAAGTATCGGGACACCTGGTCGAAAAATGACTTACAAGTTCGTCGCGCACTCCATCGGTAATGCTGGAATTCATTATGGTGTTGGCCCACCCTTAGCCTTGATGACACCTTCCACTCTCGCAGGCATATGTTCAATTAGGTGCTGGAAGGTTTCTGGGGGAATGGCAGCCCATTCTTCACGGAATGCTGGATTGAATGGATTCTCCATTCAGTACTGTATACGCACAGTAAATAAATGTTCTTTGTTTGCTCCTCTTCCTGGAGTACCGATTTTAATGGCCGCTTATGTGGGTAAGAATTTCGGTGCTTCATGGAGGTAAGCGAATTACGTAGCAGGGACTTTGTGCGCTCACACTAACATTGGACTCTTTCACGGGACCGTACCTCATCGAAAAAGTATCTTATTTCTCCCGACAGACACGACGCCCTGCAGACGCCATGATCAGCTGCGATAACAACTGGTGGAGGAGACAGAACGGACACTCAGGGGACGATGGTTCCTGAACAAGTCGCACAATGGATACCTAACCTTTGCTTGTGTGTTAACGCTTTTAGAGCGCTCTGTGCTGTTGTTTGTAGTCAGTACTGTGAATTTCTCACAGTCGCGAATCGCAGACCAGTTACTGAAGTCTCATTACAGGCTCCACCCGAGCGTACTTTTCAATATCCTGTTCTGATGTCAGAGCACAGCTATCCGCCCCCTTTCAGTAGTATGTGATTAAAAACACCTAATTGTGTTTGTATTGGCGGCATCGTGTGTTTGCTTTCATTGTACATTTGTGCACCAAGTCTACTACTGGAAAAGCAGACAGCGATAAGAGACTCACAAAGCATAGAGATGGTGGGAAGTAAGGCGGAAGGCAGTTCTTTATAAAAGTTCATGGTAGAGTAGCTATATGAAAAATATATCTTTATATTGGCTTCGATCTCAGATAAACAGCATGATGTTCTGTACATATGAACTGGAGAGGAAAGCATATAACTGTAAATAGTAAAATTACGCTTATAAATCAATCATCATAACGACACAAGAGCTTGCAGTACCTACATACTTCCAGTTTAACGAGCGCACCTGAGTTTCTTAATGTACAGTTGTAAACAATCAGAAGAACGAGAGTAAAATATAACTGAAACAAAGGAGACAATGGAAATATTGTGTTTCTCGTCACACTAATCTTAGAAGAACATTAATAACATTACTTACTGTAACCTCTTGCTTCATGAGGATGATTCATCTCTAAGTGTAATTCCATTATGTTGATGTAGTGTTTTTGTGCCTCTTTAATGTGTAGCGGTCACGCGGTTCCAGACTGAAGTGCCTAGAACCGCTCGGCGACAACAGCCAGATCGAAGACAGTGGTGGAATCCATACACATTACAAAAATGTATGTATGTATCTATCTATCTATCTATCTGTCTATCTAAGTACCACATTTCCTCCCAAACCACTGGACCGATTACAACCAAACTTGGTACACGTGTCGCATACTGTCTAGAGCGATTCGCTGTTGGGACAAGAAACATACACCTATCAAAAGAACAAGGGTGGCGGTGAATACGTAGTGTAGCTCACTGCTGGCGAATTCGCAAACTTTTTTCATCCACTATTAGGGAATGAA
Source organism: Schistocerca piceifrons (assembly GCF_021461385.2). Classification (NCBI taxonomy): domain Eukaryota; kingdom Metazoa; phylum Arthropoda; class Insecta; order Orthoptera; family Acrididae; genus Schistocerca; species Schistocerca piceifrons. Next base: position 462,283,063 of record NC_060139.1, on the reverse strand, counting down.
AAACTTAGTGGCTTGTAAAAACCTCTCCATGTAATTTTAAACCTTTAGGAAACCTTTATCGTTTATTATATTTTCGCTGCTCATACTGTAAAATAGCCTCATGAGGCATGACATTAAAATTTTTACTTCTTTACTAGTAACTGTATTCATGACAAATTTTGCAGACAATATTCACATATATCACTGCACTTACCTGCAAAACTATATCATTCTACAACACATAGTTCAATAGATACGACGTCATAAACACTGAGATGCGTGGAAAGCTGCCGCGTCATCCTTGACATTTTAATTTGTTATCTATTTACTGCAATCTGTATTAACGATACTTTTTCAGACTGGACGAAGGTACACAATTATATGATTGTATGTCATACAGTTGACGAGAAACGACGTCATATACACTGAGATCCGAGGCAAATTCCCGCATCATCCACGACGTACTAATTTATTACGTCTTTACCACTAATTCTACCCAGAACATATTTCTTACCACTATGCTAATATACCACAGAATGCACCTGCGAAATCTTACTATTGGATGACATTGGTCAGGAAGTATGAGATCATAAAATGTGGACTGAATGAAAACGAAACTGCAGGACGAATTTCACTAGATGTGACGGCTGAAAAATATGTACAATTAAGTGTGAAGTATGTTAAGTACTTGTGACATGAGCGTATGCTGACAACGCTGCGCGTGATAAACTCCTTGTAACTCGCTGGTTTGATTTCAGCCAAACCCGGTACATGTGTTACTTACTACCTAGATGGAAATACTGTGGGAGTAAGAACCAGAAACCACCTACTGGGGTGGGGTGATGAAATGGAGAGAGACTGTCACAAGGAAGACGTGGGCAAGGAAGAAAGAATGGACACAGAGATGGAAACTGATTGGGAAAGGGTAAAGGAGGAGATGCACAGACAGCGGGGGAGGAAAGGAACTGAGAGAGGAATGAGGAGGACATCGGGAGGAGGAAATGGATAGAGAAAGTGACAAGAAGATGGACACAAAAGAAGGAGATGGGCTGTGAAAGGGAGAGGAGGAGATGAACAGAGGGGGCGAGGTGATGTACACAGATTGGGGGAGCAAGAGAAGGATAAAAGAAATGGGGGAAGAGAAGATGGAAAGAGGAGATGGACAGTGAGGGGGTAAGAGGAGGTGGACAGAGAGATGGGGGAGGAAAAAAGTGTTGGAAAATTTTTAATATGCACTAACAGTTAACTCTACTAAACTCTTGATGGTGATAAGATCCAGATACACATTTCAGGCCCCATATTGTCTTTGGTGGAAGGTAAGAGAGGCGAGAGAATTTGTTTCGCGTTAATTTGTAGCAGTTGATTGTTTACTATTTCGTGGATAACAAATATCCAATGGGGATTTGGATTTATCAGAATTGCTGTAGCTACTAGTTTTTCGTTGTGAGAGTCTGCAGCATCCATTACACTCACCATTACACTCACCATTACATCCACGGCCCTCACCATTGTATCCTGGGTTACATTTTTGTACTACAGGCTTAAAGAGAGACCGATGGAAGAAAATAAAAGCGTAACTCTAGTGTTGTGAATGGTGACGCGTGAAAAACACGTTATGCTGAGCAGCGGCAGTTTCATCCACTGACTGAGTAGTTATTCGTAGCATTAGAGAGATGTAGTTAGCACGCCGCCCCCAGCCTTAAACGTTGGCAAGCTAAGCCGTAAACGCTGCTACCGTGCATCTGGTTTCCATTTGACGCCATTAAGCTTCAGTGGTCCATTTCCCCACTTCATTTGACCATAGGAAGTCCTAAATGGTCAACCTGTATCAAACCAGAGACCTGTGCCTCAAAAGACAGTGACGAAAACTAGTACAGTTGTGGCACTGGTTTGAGTTTGTTAAATGTAGCTGTCATGTAGCGCAATACGCGAGTATGAGACTGCTGTAATCTGCATACGATGCAGATGGATGATTAGTGATTGTGTACACTTGTTTTGTGAAGCACCACAAAGGATATCACTAGCATTAAAAATTGCATCCGTTACAAAAAATTGCGCGCTCTTATTCGACTATTAATGTCTGTCAGGCATCACATCACTACACCATTGTCCGCTCCTGGTAGCTGAGTGGTCAGCCCGACGGAATGTCATACCTAACGGCCCGGGTTCGATTCCCGGCTCGGTCGGAGATTTTCTCCGCTCAGGGACTGGGTGTTGTGTTGTACTTATCATCATCGTTTCATCCCCATCGACACGCAACTCGCCGAAGTGGCGTTAACTCGAAAGACATGCACCAGGCCAACGGCCTACCCGACGGGAGGCCCTACCCACACGACATTTCCACTACACCATTATAGAATTCATCCAGATCCTGAGTCCTGCGGACCCACGACCCATACTTCTACTGTGGAGAGGGGACATCATCATCCAAAAAACGCAGGTCAGTGTATTTTAGGGACCTACAGCGAGATACGATAAATTTGGGTGTTTCCACTAGCAACCTCGCAGAGTTCAGATATCTGTCACCAACAGGTTCTGTGTCCAGTCTTGCTAATGGAATGTGAATGTTTAACATGACATCCCTTGTGGGGTGGATGAATAAATAGGGATAGAATGGACACGACGCGGCGGGAAGTGTGTAGCTGGCGAGGGCGGCGGCGCAGCGGCGCTCAACACGCGGAAAACGGCAGCCTGTCCTCGCAGCAGAGGAGCACGAAGGGGGGAGGGGGGTTGGCGAGGGGAGAGGAGGGGGGGCAAAGGTCGTCCATCAGAACCCAGCGCAGCACTCGGCATGGATCTTCCAACAAAAAATTATAAGGCCGTCTGCTCTAGTGGTAAAATTACAGCCAAGCAACGCAGCGGAAAACGACAGCAGTACTGAAACAATATTCAAGCAGCGCCATAGCCCAAAAAAGTGTGCAAATTGCCAGTAAAAAAATCAGTTACACATAGGTATTAAGATTAATTTACAGGTAAAACATAAAATGTCAGCAGAAAATGAGTGATTATGACAAAGTCGTACTCGTAAGTAATACGGAGGTACTTATTCTGCCAGTGGGATAGGTTCAGAACAGGAGATTTCGAAAAACAATGTGGACGAAATGTCATTGGATCTACTGGTAAAAAGGTTCGCAGGAGAGCTTCTGTAAAGTTTGGTAGGTAAGAGACGGGGTACTGACAGAAGTAAAGCTGTAAGGACTGGGCATGAGTCGTGCTTGGGTAGCTCAGTTGGCAGAGCACTTGCCCGCGAAAGGTAAATGTCACGAGTTCGAGTCTCGGTCCGGCACACAGTTTTGATCTGCCAGGAAGTTTCATATTAGCGTACATTCCGCTAGAGAGCGAAAATCTCATTCTGGAAACATCCTCCAGGCTGTGGCTAAACCATGTCTCCGCAATATCCTTTCTTTCAGGAGTGCTGGTTCTGCAAGGTTCGCAGGGGAACTTCTGTAAAGTTTAGAAGGTAGGAGACGAGGTACTGGCAGAAGTAAGGCTGTGAGGACGGGGCGTGAGTCGTGCTTGGGTAGCTCAGTCGGCCGCCGGCACGGTAACTCCGCGTGTTCGGTCAGAGGGTTAGCTGCTCTCTGTAATAAAAAAACTGAGTTAATGGATCAACGGCGAACTGAAACGGGTGTCTTGCGACGTCCGCCCCGAGCAGATGCAACGAACAAAAACGAACAAAATGAGATCAATTTAAAAAAAAAGTCGGCAGAGCACTTGCCCGCGAAAGGCAAAGGACCCGAGTTCGAGTCTCGGTCGGCCAGGAAGTTTTATATCAGCACACACTCCGCTGCCGAGTGAAAATCTCATTCAAGAATTTATTGGTCTGGTAACCATTGAAGGTGTAACCACTCGTGATGAAACAGCTTATAGAAGAAACTTTTCCTATGAAAATTAAATGATGGAGGAACTGAGAAGTGCGAATGACGAAGTAGCTAGTAATGTGCAAAGCAGGTCAATAGAAATATGGACAAAACGTGTCCTGTAATATGTAGTTATTACACTCTTCGAGCACTGACGGTCGAACGTTCTGCCATTATATTTCAACATTTCTCAACTTCAAAGAGTCTAATATTTGCATTCAAAATGGTAATGAAGTAAAATGGGCAACAAAAACGAAGTACAGACTTGCTAATACAGAAAGTAGCATCTTCCGAACTGAGTAAGAACGTGTGCGCTTTATGTTAAAATTATTTCAGAGAAGAATAATGTATCGTTGCGTGGTATGGCGCGAGACCGAACAGAGCGAAGAATTGTTAGAATCAAGCATACATCGAACGGCAGAGACAGTACGGCTGTCACGGAGGCACAGCCAGTCTGCCAGGTGTGCTGGTGACACTGGACTGTGCAAATCTGTCGCTAAGAGGGTCGCATCGAGAGGTGTGTCCTATCTCTCGTGGGCGAGGAAAGGCAAAGACCCGAGTCAGTGGCGTACAAGGAAGAGTAACGCAATGCAGTGTCAATCATACGAAATAACGAATGTACGAAAAGTATGTCAATAACAGTAATTTCTGAGCGATGTAAATTGTACGTAGCTATATACATCAAGTAACTAACTACATATATTCTCTTCTAGATTTAATGGATTATTGTTTGTCGCTAATTTATGAATTGTATATATGTAATAAGAGAGGATGACAGATGCCTGATCTGGCTGTCAGCATTAACCATAATCAAAGTATTCATAAAAAGCTAAAGATAGGCCTTCGGCTGCAAACGTTTGTTAGTTTCTTAAGTTTATTCAAGATTAAGTGCTGACACATGAACGGACAGAAACGACAGTGTGTCAATATACACTCCTGGAAATGGAAAAAAGAACACATTGACACCGGTGTGTCAGACCCACCATACTTGCTCCGCACACTGCGAGAGGGCTGTACAAGCAATGATCACACGCACGGCACAGCTGACACACCAGGAACCGCGGTGTTGGCCGTCGAATGGCGCTAGCTGCGCAGCATTTGTGCACCGCCGCCGTCAGTGTCAGCCAGTTTGCCGTGGCATACGGAGCTCCATCGCAGTCTTTAACACTGGTAGCATGCCGCGACAGCGTGGACGTGAACCGTATGTGCAGTTGACGGACTTTGAGCGAGGGCGTATAGTGGGCATGCGGGAGGCCGGGTGGACGTACCGCCGAATTGCTCAACACGTGGGGCGTGAGGTCTCCACAGTACATCGATGTTGTCGCCAGTGGTCGGCGGAAGGTGCACGTGCCCGTCGACCTGGGACCGGACCGCAGCGACGCACGGATGCACGCCAAGACCGTAGGATCCTACGCAGTGCCGTAGGGGACCGCACCGCCATTTCCCAGCAAATTAAGGACACTGTTGCTCCTGGGGTATGGGCGAGGACCATTCGCAACCGTCTCCATGAAGCTGGGCTACGGTCCCGCACACCGTTAGGCCGTCTTCCGCTCACGCCCCAACATCGTGCAGCCCGCCTCCAGTGGTGTCGCGACAGGCGTGAATGGAGGGACGAATGGAGACGTGTCGTCTTCAGCGATGAGAGTCGCTTCTGCCTTGGTGCCAATGATGGTCGTATGCGTGTTTGGCGCCGTGCAGGTGAGCGCCACAATCAGGACTGCATACGACCGAGGCACACAGGGCCAACACCCGGCATCATGGTGTGGGGAGCGATCTCCTACACTGGCCGTACACCACTGGTGATCGTCGAGGGGACACTGAATAGTGCACGGTACATCCAAACCGTCATCGAACCCATCGTTCTACCATTCCTAGACCGGCAAGGGAACTTGCTGTTCCAACAGGACAATGCACGTCCGCATGTATCCCGTGCCACCCAACATGCTCTAGAAGGTGTAAGTCAACTACCCTGGCCAGCAAGATCTCCGGATCTGTCCCCCATTGAGCATGTTTGGGGCTGGGTGAAGCGTCGTCTCACGCGGTCTGCACGTCCAGCACGAACGCTGGTCCAACTGAGGCGCCAGGTGGAAATGGCATGGCAAGCCGTTCCACAGGACTACATCCAGCATCTCTACGATCGTCTCCATGGGAGAATAGCAGCCTGCATTGCTGCGAAAGGTGGATATACACTGTACTAGTGCCGACATTGTGCATGCTCTGTTGCCTGTGTCTATGTGCCTGTGGTTCTGTCAGTGTGATCATGTGATGTATCTGACCCCAGGAATGTGTCAATAAAGTTTCCCCTTCCTGGGACAATGAATTCACGGTGTTCTTATTTCAATTTCCAGGAGTGTAATTAATGAGGTGAAGTTAAATACTATGAGAACTATAGTGATGGTAGATACAAAAATGAATGGCAATGGGCCAAGTTCAATATATAAAATGTGTAACTACCTAATATATCTTAATCAAACATAATAAAAATTTGAAAAGATTTTAAATACTTCGAAGATATGAGTAGGAAATACAATGCAAAAGTAGCTCAGACCAGCTAACAGCTACACTGGACACAGATTTTCAGAGTTGTTAATTTTTCAAAATTCACTATTTTCTAAACCATTAAGGGGCAATGTTTGATGAATATGTTAATAGGAGCTACTCCATGAGTGGTACCTAAAATTATGTAATGTAGCCAATGTGTTGCCACTGGATTATGAGAGGGAGAAAATAAATTGGGGAACAATGAGCCTCGTATGTAACATCACGGGGCGTTACATTAGTCACACAAGGAGACGGCCATTGGTCGACTCCAAATGGCAACATATATGTATAGAAAAGAAAAAGGGGACCTCTGATCGGCCCAAAAGACAAGGAATCACTTTCGTACCCCAAGTGAAGCTAACAAAGCGGCAATCGGGAAGGTACGTGGAGGTGAGCAGTTGAGTACGAGGTAGATACCGCTGACCACGGTACAGTGCGTGCCTTATCAGTTAAATTATGGCACTGGCTAGAGTTTGCTAAATGTAACTGTTATTGTTTTGGCGCGATACGTAAGTGTGAGAGTGTTGCAATCTGCATAAGTCGCAGATGGATGATCAGTGATTGTGTAAACGTGTTTTGTAAATCTCCGAAAAGAAATAACTAAAAATGAAAATGGTATCCCTTCAAAAAATGTGTGTGCTATTACTCGACCACTAACTCTTGTCAGACTTCACATCACTAATACAGCCATTCACCAAGATCCTCAGAACAGTGAATTCACGAACACCACCTTTAGTGTGCAGAAAAAAAAATGGTTTAAATGGCTCTGAGCACTATGGGACTTAACAGCTATGGTCATCAGTCCCCTAGAACTTAGAACTACTTAAACCTAACTAACCTAAGGACATCACACAACACCCATGCATCACAAGGCAAGGAATCGAACCCGGGAACCCGGGCGCGGGAAGCGAGAACGCTACCGCACGACCACGAGCTGCGGCCTTTCTCTTAGAGAATCCAGGTCTCTATTCATATATTCACATACAGCTACTTTAATAAACTTGCGTGGTATTCACCAGTTATGCCATTGCTTTTACATTGTTGAATATAGTGTCATAACCTGACTGATAAATGAAACCGACTTTATATTTCTTGGAGGCGAGACCCAGTTCCACACACTGCTTTTATTACAGTTTCGATCTGGCTTGAAGTTTTGGATCCACATCTCATTCATGGTTGCAAATTGGCGCTCAAAGACAGTTGGACTCTTTTTAAAACCATCCAATAACTACAAAGAAATGTCTTTAGACAAGCAACCAACAAATACAGCTTCCATCTAGAACAACGCTTTTTCATAATTCAGATGTGACGTCACTGTTACATATTGCTATGCGATATCAATTCTTTTTGTACCGCTGTTTCGTGGTTATTTCAAAGAGAAGAGTGCAACAGGATATGTAGACTCCCGCCTTCCACATTGGGTGGTGTGCCACTGGAAACGTCTCCATGGTCTCTTTTGTCGGAGGAAGACAGTCTTTAAATCTCATTACTTGAAGTGCGCCTCGTTTGAGAACACGAGCACTTTTTATGGAAGCGACTCACTCCACAGCTTTCGAAACCCGGGCTGACACCTGCACCCCCTGCAGTTTGTGAAAGCTGTGACCATCCCTCCTCTTCCTCCCCCCCCCCCCCCCCACCCGCCCTCCCGCCTCTCAGTCTCCGTACAATAGTGGCAGATGAGGTTTCCGCTTTTCTGTGCTGACATCAAAGAGCAAGACACGGAGGCATCCGTTGACTAGCGAAGGGAGAGTCAGCTATGTCCACTCTAATAATTTGTTGCAGCTTCTAACAACCCTACCACAACAAAGGTCAAAAATTAATTATGATTGTAGTGTTGCTCACGCTGCAAAATATTTCATTTTCGGGCAACAACAAAGTTATATTATGTAGCAGGTGACATTAGATCACAGTTAATAAAGTCATTTCTTGAAATAATGGATAAACTAGGCACTCATCTTTTCGTGTTTCCCACGCTGGTCTCGTTGTGAACGCATGGCTCAATCGTCGAAAATCTAGGTAGTGATGATTCCAAGCTCGGTGTTATTCTGCGATATTCAAAGGTTTTATAGATGTGTTTCATAAACAATTCTTGAAGATGAAACTTTTGCAAGTTAGGACAATGGTGATGTAAAAATGTAATCAGCACTCTGAATTTAAGTTACACTTCTTTTTTATTACTTTTGTTGCAATATCACGTAACTCGTTCCAAAACATCACTTCACAATATAAAACATACTTGAGAATACTTCCTCAGTGTTAAAGTTCACATTTTATAAACTGACTACAATTTGCGTCTTTTTAGCATGACGACCAAAGCTTGACTCTCTAATAACCGCTTACGCGCTCAAAAATCAGAGTTACAAGTACGTCAAAGATCATAGTGACAAAAGAAAAAATACACATAAGAATAATATCATTGCAATATATACATATCGATGTATCGAAGTACCTCTACATTAATGAAATCAAATCTGAATGTTGTCACAGAAATATGTTAACTATTTTACAGAAACACAGTAGAATATTGGTGGTATCGAGAGGTTGAGGTGAGGTGCCGTAATGGTTACGTAATTCAAGTACCATTACAAACTAATACAACTGCGTCGCTGTAGACAGCGTTCTTTGCACATAAGGTTGACCAATCGTGAAGACACTGCTTCGTCCCAGTACGAACTCATGTTTGGATATGTACATCTTGTAGGCAAAAGGAGGAAAGATATGCGTGCTTTTTTATGAATTTAGTAACAGTTCTTGCCCACCATATTGGCAACAGCAATTAGTTTTCAACTGCAATCAGAGCCTTTCGAAATGGGGACTCGGAAGGAGCTAGGAGGTTAGAGGTTAGAGGAAACTGGTAGCCAGCTACCATCTGGACAGACGATTTTGGGAACTCGTGTCCTAGCATTCTCTGGTACTGTTCTGAAGATTTTGCTGTTCTTGAAGAAATTTAAGTTTGCAATCTGCGACAGCGCGATCCTCATTCTGAGCAGCTTACTTGTGAGTTTCTAATACGTAATTTGTGTTGCCTGTTCGATTTACTGCAAAAATTTAAGTTTGGGTTATTAAACTATGAATTCGCTAGCTGCAAAGATGAGTATGTTGGTTCCCTTTTCCTCCATGAAGTCTTCCAGGTAAATTCTGATACCTCCATCACGGTTACTGCCCCCCTTGGTCAAATTTTCCTGAATATTAAGATAACTTTGCTCTCTGTGAATTTTTTGTAAACTTCATGAAGCCTAACGGCAAAAAACTCCTTTTAACACAGTCTTGAGTCAAAATTTCTAGGTCCGTTAACTCATCTTACAACTTTCCCTGGTTAGGTGACCCATTAGAAATAAATGTTACCTGTTTTGTAAGCAACTGCTCAACTCCACTTTGTTGGCTTTGTCCTTGGGTTCTGTGGCCCGGGGTATGTATAATTTACTTAATATTTTGTGACAGCAAGGAGCGTTGCACTCACTCGTCTTGTATTACTACGCTTTGGTGTTTAACTAACTTCCGCTAGCAGTATAAGTTGGTCACGGTCTCCCATCATTTGACAATATATCAGGCTAGTAACTTTCTCAATGTAGCATACTGTACGCCTGTAGTATCGCTAATTCAAATACCGTTGACTGCTGATGATTAAATATTTTATTCTACACAATATAAATGGTTTCATCCACCATGGATGTCCTCTTTATACGAGGTGCATTCAAGTTCTAAGGCCTCCGATTTTTTTTCTAATTAACTACTCACCCGAAATCGATGAAACTGGCGTTACTTCTCGACGTAATCGCCCTGCAGACGTACACATTTTTCACAACGCTGACACCATGATTCCATGGCAGCGGCGAAGGCTTCTTTAGGAGTCTGTTTTGACCACTGGAAAATCGCTGAGGTAATAGCAGCACGGCTGGTGAATGTGCGGCCACGGAGAGTGTCTTTCATTGTTGGAAAAAGCCAAAAGTCACTGGGAGCCAGGTCAGGTGAGTAGGGAGCATGAGGAATCACTTCAAAGTTGTTATCACGAAGAAACTGTTGCGTAACGTTAGCTCGATGTGCGGGTGCGTTGCCTTGGTGAAACAGCACACGCACAGCCCTTCCCGGACGTTTTTGTTGCAGTGCAGGAAGGCATTTGTTCTTCAAAACATTTTCGTAGGATGCACCTGTTACCGTAGTGCCCTTTGGAACGCAATGGGTAAGGATTACGCCCTCGCTGTCCCAGAACATAGACAACATCATTTTTTCTGCACTGGCGGTTACCCGAAATTTTTTTGGTGGCGGTGAATCTGTGTGCTTCCATTGAGCTGACTGGCGCTTTATTTCTGGATTGAAAAATGGCATCCACATCTCATCCATTGTCACAACCGACGAAAAGAAAGTCCCATTCATGCTGTCATTGCGCGTCAACATTGCTTGGCAACATGCCACACGGGCAGCCGTGTGGTCGTCCGTCAGTATTCGTGGCACCCACCTGGATGACACTTCTCGCATTTTCAGGTCGTCATGCAGGATTGTGTGCACAGAACCCTCAGAAATGCCAACTCTGGAGGCGATCTGTTCAACAGTCATTCGGCGATCCCCCAAAACAATTCTCTCCACTTTCTCGATCATGTCGTCAGACCGGCTTGTGTGAGCCCGAGGTTGTTTCGGTTTGTTGTCACACGATGTTCTGCCTTCATTAAACTGTCGCACCCACGAACGCACTTTCAACACATCCATAACTCCATCACCACATGTCTCCTTCAACTGTCGATGAATTTCAATTGGTTTCACACCACGCAAATTCAGAAAACGAATGATTGCACGCTGTTCAAGTAAGGAAAACGTCGCCATTTTAAGTATTTAAAACAGTTCTCATTCTCACCGCTGGCGGTAAAATTCCATCTGCCGTACGGTTTTGCCATGTCTGGGACGTATTGACAATGAACGCGGCCTCATTTTAAAACAATGCGCGTGTTTATATCTTCTTCCAGTCCGAAGAAAAAAAATCGGAGGCCTTGGAACTTGAATGCACCTCGTACAAGCCTCGTGTGGATCACCTTATTGAGGTGTATGGTGACGTTGGATTACAAGAATCTATTCCATTCCAACCGACCTTTTGCATTTCAACGACCCTGGAAAACAATACAATGTTTGTGAAGCTTTATAAGGAGTTTGCTTCACGTATTTTTACTTTATTGCCGTATCCAAGTTAATGTATCAATGAGACACGCAACGACGAATAAAAAAAGTCTGCATAACCAAACAGATTCAGCCTATCGAGTTGACATTTGGTTTACGCTTATGTGCAACGTTCAGCGATGTAACAGAAACAAAATTAGGACCGCGATTGCGCGCTTGTCAGGTATGACTCGGCGTTGTTCACGGGAAGGAAACTGAATCCTAGAGACTTGATCAAACGCACACTCACACACACACACACACACACACACACACACACACACACACACAGTATGTCACTTTAAAACGTGGAAGCCTAGCCGGAAGGCAGCAGCCTTATCTTTAGAGTAGCATTTGATTCCTTTTCGAAATCAGTTAGACAACTGTTGTTAATATCATTTGTCACCACTGCTGTATGCACGTGTTTCGCATCTATTCGTGTGGAAGTTAACATCGATATGGTTTTCAGTTGTCATCACTTCTCGTTTCGGCGACTATTCTTTCCTAAAAATGTAGCCTATCCAACCTGATGTGTGTTGTGAAGACGCTAGCGATGTACAAAATCGGAAATGAACTGATGAGATAAGAAAGAAAGATGCTGTTGAGGCTACCTGATTTGATAAATGTATGTCTGACATTAAATCAAATGTCACTGATATCCAGGGCATGGTTGTGCAAGGCAGAAAGTTTCTATCTTACCGCTAAAAAATTTTTAAGTTTATTTACATGATAAACTACACAAAGACAAAGACAGGTCAGTTCAGCTAAATGCCTGGGGATTACAGTCGTGAAAATCTTAAATTTGAACCATCACATCAAAAATCTTGTGGGGAGACGAATCAAAGACTGTATTCTATTGGCAGAACACTTAGGTGCAACATGTCTGTTAAAGAGACTGCCTACACTACTATTATCCGTCCTCTGCCACAGTGTTGCTATATGGATGTGATCCTTAGCAGAAAAGATTGACCGACGATATCGAAAGAGTCCACAGAAAGGCAGCTCGTTTTTAATTATCGCAAAATAACGGACATAGTGTCACGAATACGATAAGCGAGAAGGGGTGTCGATCGTTAAAGTAAACGTGAAATTTTCTACAGCGTCATTATTACGAAATTAAAATCGCCAACTTTCGTCCGAATGTCAAAATGTTTTGTTTACTTATACCCATCTAGGAAAAAAGCCATCACGATAAAGTAAGAGAAATCAGAAGTCGCACGGAAAAGCATAGGTGTCCATTTTTATCATGCAGTATTCGAGGGAAACCTATGTCAAGAACTTAAATATGAATTAGAGAGTAGTCGTGTAGGTGTAGACGCTTCGTGTTTAAAGACACCTTCATGGTGCGCAACTCATGCAGTAACTACCGGGTGGTTGTAATCGAACTGCAGCTACTCATGGAGATCCGTGTGGTTGAAGGTATCGTACGCCAGTGAAACTTGATAAATATTCTATTCCGTTAATGCTGAACCGATATCCACTGGAAAAAATTAGTTCCAGTCTTGGCCACCACATGCAAATCTTGTGCTGTGCACCGTTTGTATAAGTTTATGACATTGACACTGTCACTTGACAAGCCACAACGTGACTGAACATTATGGCTTCCGAGAAGGGGGACTATGTGCTGCTCGCCAAACTGTTTTATATGAACGGCAGCAACTGCAGTGCTGCATTAACAATCACTGACTGAGAAATCTGAGGAGAGGCCCTATGTCATTAAATGATGTAAGAGGGATGATAGTAAAGTTACAAAAGGTGGGTGAGTTTGGTGTGGCACGTGGTAGAGAAAGGCGTCCAGTCCCTGTGGAAACTGCTGACGAGGTTGCTGTTACTGTAACTGACCACGCAGCACGGGCCACGTGTAGCGGCAGTGCTCCCATGACCAGCAGTATGGGAAGTCTTGCAGTCTATTTCACACTGATACCCGTACGAGATCGAGAGCGTGCAGCAACTGAAACCTGGTGAACAACAACAATCTGAACTTGCTGTTCGGTTACTGTGACGGATAGTAGTTGATGACATGTGGCCGGGGAATATTCTGTGGTTAGACGAGGCATGTTTTACACTACAGAGTGCAGTGAATACACAAAACTGCACTACGAGATGTGCACGAAGAGCCACTGAACTCACCATACGTAACTGTGCGGTGTGGATTCACAAGTATATTTATTCTCGGTATGTTCTTCTATAAATAGCATACACCAAAGGCCCCTCAGGTGTACCGTGACTTCTGCAGGTTTTTGAGACCTCTTTGTACAGCATATGGTCCCTGCTTTCGAAGAGCACAACCATGTGGAAACCACTATTTTCATGCAAGATAGGGTAACCGTTCGCTCGACGAAAGATTCGTATCCAAAGACTGGAAAGTTGCACATGTCACACCAATATTCAAGAAAGGCAGTATGAGTAATCCACAAAATTACAGGCCCATATCGTTAACGTCGATATGTAGCATGATTTTGGAATGTATTATTGTCTTCGAACATTATGAATTACCTCGAAGAAAACTGTCTATTGACACACAGTTAACACAGGTTTAGAAAACATCGTTCCTGTGAAACATTCACAGGAAGTGCTGAGTGCTATTGACAAAAAATTTCAGATTGATTCCGTATTCCTGGATTTCCGGAAGGCTTTTGAAACTGTACCACACAAGCGGCTCGTATTCAGATTGCATGCTTATGGGATATCGTCTCAGTAATCTGACTGGATTTGTGATTTCCTGTCAGAGAAGTCACAGTTCGTAGTAATTGACGGGAAGTCATCGAGTAAAACAGAAACGATTTCAGGCGTTCCCCAAGGTAGTGTTATAGGCCCTTTGCTGTTCCTTATGTATTGAACGATTTGGGAGACAATCTGAGGAGCCGTCTTCGGTTGTTTGCAGATGACGCTGTCGTTTATCGACTAATAAAGTCATCAGAAGATCAAAACAAACTGCAAAACGATTTAGAAAAAATATCTGAATGGTGCGAAAACTGGCTGTTGACCCTGAATAAGGAAAAGTGTGGGGTCATCCACATGAGCGCTGAAAAGAACTCGTTAAACTTCGGTTACACGATAAATCAGTCTGATCTAAAAGCTATAAATTCAACTAAATACGTAGGTATTACAATTACGAACAATTTAAATTGGAAGGAACACATAGAAAATGTTGTTCGGAAGGGTAACCAAAGACTGCGTTTTATTGGCTGGACACATAGAAAATGGAACAGACCTACTAAAGAGACTGCCTTCACTACACTTGTCCGTCCTCTTTTAGAATACTGCTGCTCGGTGTGGGATCCTTACCAGACAGGACTGACGGAGTACATCGAAAAAGTTCAAAGAAAGGCAGCACGTTTAGTATTATCGCGAAATACGGGAGAGAGTGTCAGAGAAATGATACAGGATCTGGTCTGGAAATCGATAAAGGAAAGGCGTTTTTCGTTGTGACAGAATCTTCTCACGAAATTCCAATCACCAAGTTCTTCCTCCGAATGCGAAAATATTTTATTGAGACCGACCTACAGAGGGAGGAACGATCAACACGATAAAATAACGGAAATCAGAGCTCGTACGGAAAGATATAGGTGTTCATTCTTTCCGCGCGCTATACGAGATTAGAATAATAGAGAATTGTGAAAGTGGTTCGATGAACCATCTGCCAGGCACTTAAATGTGATTTGCGGGATATCCATGTAGATGTAGATGAACAACTCATGTTGCTCGCCCATCGTGGAAACATGTTACCTCCGGAGGTTTTCCAGATATTTGCCCTGAAAGGTCACGTGATATGAATACATGTGACATTTAACTCAGAGGATACCTAAAGAAACGCATTTAACATGGAAATATTCTCTCTTTATCTGCTTTGAAGGCCAGTTGCTGAGGTTCTACAGGAACTGCTGCGAGCGGCTGTTGATCACGTCGTTTTACGGATGCAGTATCTTTTCAACCTCTCTGGTACTCATACTCAACAAATTGTGTAAGCGGTGGTTACTAAGAAAAGGAACATTACGCCTTACTCATTTATTTGCCATTTCCTGTCAACTTCCACTTCCTAATCAATGACATAAGTAAACATTTCCGTGCGTCTTTCTCATTCACTGCACCAGGTTTGGAACTAATTTCTTTCAGCATAAATCGGTTCCCACTGACGCATTGGAGTATTTACACAAGTGTGTGTTTGGCTACATCTACATCTACATGGATACTCTGCATATCACATTTACGTGCCTGGCAGAGGGTTCATCGAACCACCTTCAAAATTCTCTATCATTCCAATCTCGTATAGAGCACGGAAAGAATGAACACCTATATCTTTCCGTACGAGCTCTGATTTCCCGTATTTTATCGTGGTGATCGTTCCTCCCTTGCAAACACAACATTTTCGTCTTCGGAGGAGAAAGTTGGTGATTGGAATTTCGTGAGAAGATTCCGCCGCAACGAAAAACGCCTTTCTTTTAACGATTTCCAGCCCATATCCTCTATCATTTCTGTGACACTCTCTCCCATATTTCGCGATAATACAAAATGTGCTGCCTTTCTTTGAACTTTTTCGATGTACTCTTTTAGTCCTATCTGGTAAGGATCCCACACCGAGCAGCAGTATTCTAAAAGAGGACGGACAAGCGTAGTTTAGGCAGTCTCCTTAGTAGGTCTGTTACATTTTCTAAGTGACCTGGACATCTGTGAGTAACTGCACTTTAATTATAACCACCTAATATTTAGTAATACATCCCATGACCAGCAGTATGGGAAGTCTTGCAGTCTATTTCAAGCTGGTACCCATACAAGTTCGAGAGTGTGCAGCAACTGAAACCTGGTAAACAGCAACTTTCTGAACTTGCTGTTACTTATGACATGTGGCCGGGGAATATTCTACGCTTAAACGAGGCATGTTTTACAGTACAGAGTGCAGTGAATACACAGAACTGCAGAATTTTGGGTACTATTAAACCACGACGTGTGCACGAAGAGCCACAGAAGTCACCGTATGTGACTGTGCTGTGTGGATTCACAAGTACCTTTACTCTCGGTCTGTTCTTCTTTGAAGAGAATACGCCCACAGACCCCTCAGGTGTACCGTGACTTCTGCAGGTTTTGGGACCTCTTTGTACAGCATATGGTTCCTGCTGTCGAAGAGCACAGACGTGTGGAAACCACTGTTTTCACACAAGATAGGGTAATGACTCACGTCGCTCGCCCAGCGAAAGAGCTGCTTAATACAAATTTCCACGGACATGTTGCCACCGGAGGTTTTCCAGATATTTGCCCTGCAAGGTCACGTGATATGAATACATGTGACTTTTGACTCTGAGGATACCTAAAAGAACGCAAATTTTCTGTCTGTATCTGATCTGAAGGCCAGTTGCTGAATTTCTACAGGAACTGCTGCGAGCGACTGTTGATCATGTCATTTTATGGATGCAGTATCTTGTCAACATCTCTGATACTCATACTGAACAAATTTTATAAGCGGCGGTTACAAAGAAAAGGTACCTTACGCCTTTCTCATTTGTTTGGCATTTCTTGCCAATGTCCACCTCCTAATCAATGACGTAAGGAAACATTTCTGTGCGTCTTTCTCATTCACTGCACCACGTTTAGAACTAATTTCTTTCCAGCATAAATCTGTTCCCATTGACATATTGGAGTATTTACACAAGCTTGTGTTTGGCTACCACACGATAATTACAGCCCACACTGGACATCTGTGAGTAACTGCACTTTAATTATAACCACCCAATATTTAGTGATATCTAAAATCGTCTTCGCGGAGAGTGAACGCTACCATATGCAGTGGAGCTCGTTACACTCCAAAAGAACAAGGATGCCGGCGGTTATTCGCAAGGGTGTAGGTTAATGCAATTCTGATGGCGAAATCCGAATGGAACCACGCAACGAGCAAACAGGCTGCGCACCTGCTCAACGAGTTGCAGAAGTCTGTGAGTTCGGCGCGGCGGGCGGATATTGGAAGCCGTGCGTGGCGGCGCAGACGGACTGGCGCCCCTCGGCGCGGTCCCCGGCCGCGTCGGCTTACATGCCGGTCACGCGCTGTTGCTGGCTGGCTGCTGCGTGGCCTGCCCGTTCTGAGGAGGTCGGCCGCGGTGGCGAGGGCTACAGGGCTCGACTGCGGCCGGCAGCACGACTTCTCACGTCCACACCGCTCTTCTTCAGGGCGGGGAAATCCACGGCTTGTAACGCGGACATGGGAACATCCAGCCACACGCAGGAGCGGGTCCCTATTTGTTCGTAACCATTGGCCCCTCCCGTAGAGCCGTACATTTTCGGTGGAGGTAATTTCTAGAAACGGGAAAAACTTGAACACGGAACGTAAATTCAGCTTTAAAGGCATCTCAGTGACTTTCTGCGGCTCTGCTGCATTTGTTGAATGTGAAGTAGCGCTGAAAACCACGTACACTGAAAAACCAAGCGAACTGGTACCCCTGTCTAATATCGTGTAGGGCCACCGCGAGCACGCAGAAGTGCCGCAACATGAAGTTGCATGGACTCGACTAATGTCTGAAGCAGGGAATTGACACCATTAATCCTGCAGGGCTGTCCATAAATCCGTAAATCCGTATATCAGATCTTTTCTGAACAGCACGTTCCAAAGCATCCCAAATATGCTCAATAATATTCATGTCTGGGGAGTTTGGTGGCCAGCGGAAGTATCTAAACACAGAAGATTGTTCGTGGAGCCATTCTGTAGCAATTCTGGACGTATGGGGTACCGCATTGTCCTGCTGGAATTAATCAATTCCGTCGTAATCGCTGCAGGTGATCGGACAGGATGCTTTGTAACGTGTCGAAGACGTATCTAGACGTATCAGGCGTCCCATATTAATCCAAATGCACATGCCCCACATCATTACAGAGCCTCCAGCAGCTCTCATAATCCCCTGGTGACATGCAGAGTCCATGGATTCATGAGGTTGTCTCCATACCCATACAAGCCCATACTCGATACAATTCGAAACGAGACTCGTCCGACCAGGAAAGCTTTTTCGAGTCATCAACAGCCCAATGTCGGTATTGATTGGCCCAAGCGAGGCGTAAAACTTTGTCTCGTGCGGTCATCAACGGTACACGAGTGGGTCTTCGGCACCGGAAACCCACGTCGATGATGTTTCGTTGAATGGTTCGCAGGCTGGCACTAATTAATGCCCTGGCAGTGAAATCTGCAGCAATTTAGGGAAGGGTTGCACTTTCGCCACGTTGAACGATTCTCATCAGTCGTCATTTTTCCGGCAGCAACGATGTCGGAGATTTGATGTTTACCGGATTCTTGATATTCATGGCACACTCGTGAAATGGTCGTACAGGAAAATGCCCTCTTCATCGCTACCTCGCAGATGCCGTATCCCATCGCTCGAGCGCCGACTATAACACATCGCTCAAACTAACTTAAATCTTGATAACCGCCTATTGTAGCAGCAATAATCGATCTAACAACTGCGTGAGACACTTGTTGTGTCCTATAGATGTTGCCGACCGCTACGCCGTATTTGGCCTGTTTACATATCTCTGTATTTGCATACGCATGTGTATACCAGTTTCTTTGGCGCTTCAGTGTATAATAGTACAGACTCCTTGGCCTTTCTGTCTCAACATTATAGGCCTGATACAGTTAAACTCTTTGAACATGCCATGACGACCTCCTACTTCAAGTGCAATGACAGTTTTATGAACATATGGATGGAGTGGCCATGGGATCCCCACTGGTTCCAGGGATCGCAAACGTCTATATGAAACACATTGAGGAAGCGGCTCTTCAAATCGCTCACCAGAAACCTAAGTACTCCTTCCCCTATGTCTATGATGCTTTTGTGGTATGGGAGAGTGACGGACAGGCACTGGACAAGTTTATGCAACACCTTATCATAACCTCCATCATAACATTGCTTTCACTATGGAAATAGAGGACAACGGTTGTCTCCCTTTGCTGAACAACGTAATAGGGAAGAAGGTATATAAGAAGAAGACACACGCAGACCTGTACCTGCATGCAACGAACTGCCACCACTCAGCGCAACAGCAGAGAGTTGTGACCACGATGGACATAAAGTGCACATGATTTGCGATGAAGAAAGCTTCCAGGACGATATGCCACACATGAAAGGAGTATTCTGCTAAAATGGGCATGGTAAAGCGCAGATTAGTAGGGCATTCAAGAAGGGACATGATGTTGGGAATCTTGAGGAGGGAGAAACAGACAAGAGGCTCGCTTTCCATCCGTACTTGGGACCGTTCTGTGCCACAATTGTGACCTTCTCGAAAACAAGACAAAGGTAATGAGTACTTACAGACAAAATAACTTAACCATCCCCATCCCAGTGTTGTCGTGGAACCAATGATTCCGTGCCAAAATGATAAAAGAGACCGAGACAGGCAGGATCTTCTATACGAGCGTTAAAGAACATACATACCTGGCCAGTTTCAGGTCAGCTGTGATAATACATTTGATTCGCAATCAGCAACAGCTGCATCAGAATAAGGCCGGATATTCGATGTCCTGAAAGAAACTGAAATCCTAAGGAGTCTTTATTCCCATCCTCTCGATACAATTGTAAGTTTCTCATGTATTTTCTGCCATTGTAAGTAATTCACCTTTATTGTACTGGGACAAAGATATATGAGCGCATTGCATGAGTAGTGAATAAGATCCTGTGCTTAGCTGTATCGGTGGTTGACTTGCCAGTCAGCGCTGGGACATTCTTATGTGAGACATAGTAGCGTGCAACTGCGTTTCTCAAACAATGACATCTGCTTCCTGCGAATCTGGGAGAAGCTATCCGGAATACTTTATTATGGAGATGGAACTCTTTTATAATACTTTCTTGTTCCTTATACTGATGAAGAAGGTTTTGGAGAAATTTTAAAGGTATGTTCGTTGTTTCTCTATAATAAGAGAATTTTGTAATTGTTTGAGTCTCCTCTGTTCTTTTTTTTTTTTTTTTTTTTTTTTTTTTTTTTTTTTTTTTTTTTTTTTTTTTTTTTTTTTTTTCTGTCAGTGAACAGAGTTTGATTTCTTAGAAACGATATTTTGAAAGTAAAACCCACCTCCTTGATTCATATTAATACTTTAAATTTTTGTCTCTTGTGCACCTTAAACCACACGCAGCAACAGATTGTCTCCGAGAAACAAACAAATTTAGGGTACATTATTTATCTTCAGATACTGATCTGCTAATTTGTACTTACTTTCGAGAAAGTCAGTATATCGGACACAAAACAACATGCTGAGCGAGAGGTAAGTCACTTTTGTTTCAGGGAAGATCTCACCTTGCGTTCTTGTGCAAACAGCATTCTTGCGCAAGCAGTGAGCAGCCGAGATTGTCAGGTGTTGTGCTAGTAAGCAGATTGATTTCCACTGAACAGTGTTGTAATTTTAAACAGTTATTTTCTTTCGAGCAGAGCTTCTTCCAGTTACATCAGTGATTTATTTTTGTGGGTATTCCAAATAAAACACTACACTTCTTACCATGCAGTGTTCATAATGTACTTCAGTGCTGAGTTTTAGTTATATAGTTACCACAGAGAATACATTTTCTTCATTTCAAGTTTTTCATTTCATAAAGTTTGTAATTTTGTTTCATGACACTGTTCACATGCGCAGCATAGGACCAACCAACAGTCAGTTTTGCTCAGTAACTGAATGCGGCACCTAAAGTACACGTTATATGAGGAGAAAGTTTCTGAAATCAATATATTCAGCTTTCTCACTTACAGGTAATTTTTTATGGAAAGCTTAGACAATAAATCAACACAATGACCCGTATCACAAAAAAAGTTTCCTTGAATTTTGACATTATTCATGCACGTTAAGGTGTGCACGTAACAAAGATTTTCCTTTTTTTATGTACAGGCCGTCTTCTCCTTTAAAGTTGTGTTGGTTCAGTCCACTTTCTGCTGCTACTTCCTGCTTTTCCAGTTTAGACAGTTCACCAGTCACATGTCTGTTTATTCCACGCTTGCGTTGTGGATCGTGTGCAGCCTCAGTACCCCACGGCTAGTATTTACTGTTACATAGTTCTCCGGTTTGTGTTCCCGGTCGTACAGCACGGTGGAAAGGCTTTTATGTATTTTATGAAAGTAATTGTACACAGCATGTGATTTCTCTCCGACCTGACCTCCTCCTCCTGTCTCTCCCCCCCCCCCTCCCCCGCCCCCTCTTAGTATTGCATTTTACGTGTCTGAAGGTTCTGAGACTCTTATTGTCTCGTCGTGATGTCTGTTTTCTTCGGATTTTACTCGGTCTCTTTTATCTTTTTGATGACATGAAACCGTTGGTTCCGTGACAGCATTACAGAAATGACGGCCTCATATGGTTAAGTGATTTTATTTGTAAGTAACTTCCTGTTCTCTCTTTTAAATTATTCTAGTTGATTTTAGAAATTTTAGGTGCATAGTTCCTTATCTGACATTTCGGACTTGAGAATCCCTTCCCACTGACATGTAATACAATATTATAGTTTATAGCGGACGAAGTAGACCTCGATAGCTGAGTGATCCGCGCTGCTGAATGCCATGCAAGGGCCCCGTTTGATTCCCGCCTGGGCCGGAGATTTTCTCCGCTCAGGGACTTTGTGTTGTGTTCATCATCGTATCTTTCCCATCGATAAGCAAGTCGCCGGAGTGGCATAACTAAAAAGAATTGCACAGGCAACCGTTCTACACGACGGGAGGCTCTAGCCACAACACATTTGATTTCACCGAATGATGGAACTTTAGGTCTTCCGAAACAGGTCGTGTACACAATAAAATATTATGGATTAGCCAACTGTTTTAAGGTTTCTTAATTTTACAAAATTTTGAGGCCTGTTCGGACGGAGTGTGAAAGCTGCATCAAAAGCATACAAATGATTTCACGTTGTTGGTTTGTGTATCTTTCCGGGTATAAATGATTTTCAGGGCTGTTTGGCAGTGTGAGCAATGATGATGCCAGGGTTTAGCTCGACAACTTGGCTGACTACGAGGATGAGCTTTTACACAGTAGGGCTGCGAACTGGAAGGTAATTGGGAAGAAAAGAAACGTGAACAGATAATACACAAAGTGTAGGTGTGGAACATTTACTTACAGAGAAATGTTTTATCAGATGAGGATGCGGAAGTAGTAATCTTCTTCATAAATAGTGGAGAAGATCATGAATTAGTTAGAAGTCACTACAACACGAAGTCTGCTGTCAGCTGCTATCAGCCTCCTAGCCGTGCCGTAGTCGGCCACTTCTGCCTGGCGGGGCAGCGGCTGGAAGTGCCCAAGTTGAACATTCTGCTACGGGCCAGAGGCAGGCAGCGCCACGGCTCCCACGTAAATAAACAAGCGGCGCGCCGAGCGGCGGGCTAATGCGTCCCCAAGCAATCCGTTTGCAGCGGCGAAAATCTGCGCCGCGGCAATCCACTTTGCGCACTTGGCAGTTCTGGGGCCGTGTGGGGCACGCGCGCGCGCGCGCCGACTAGCTAGCTCCCATCCCAGCACTCTGCCTCCTGCCCAAAGCTGCTGCTCCTGCCACTTCACTCCAAGCTTCTTTCCGACTCTGCTCTGGCTGGGTCACTCTCCTCTACCCGAGAGCCACAGAGATGAGACGAGACAACTGTTTACTTACTTTCAGGGTCTTAGCTCCCAGGAAAGCGAAACCGGAAGTCACCTTTGGGCACTGTAAGTTACAAAGTGATAACAAAACGTTTCGTGTGTAGTACACTCTTCTCAATAAAGTATTTGCAAACATCGACGGCTGGATCTTACTCGAACAACTTTTCTAAACTCAGTGGAAAAATCACTGTGTACGTCACACTACAGAGAAAAAGGGGGATGGGAGACGTATACACGGATAAATATAAGCTAACGCATCTTTTGCTGTTTGAGAGATAACAGAACCAAATTCTGCACATGTTGTCGTATGTTACTGGCTGTAATGTGGATTGTTTCAATTTCTTTGCCAAATAATTTGACCAGGATATTGTTGGATACCTCTAGAACACATTCTATCACATGAGGAACATTTTTTCTTTGGTTACTTCACTTATCACTTTCAAAATGTGATAGGTTATTCCTAGTTGTCAATTATCACTTTCAAAATGCGATAGGTTGTTCTTCGTATTTAGATAAACAAAACTCTACACCTAATATTCAATATCAGTCTTAGAACTCTCGAAACATACTTTCTTTTCTTAGATGTATGGATATGATACATAGCTATTTTTATTTCACAAAAATTGAAATAAATTTTACAGTAACGCACTTTGAAAAATTTTGTACCACAGGAAGCTGTGCGGTAATATGTAGACAGTCTGCTCACCGTCTTATACGCAATGATTCATCATACGTACTGAAAAGGAAAAGATGTGAGAAATGGAGAACTAGATTTTACTAGCGCTTATACCGGAAACAAGTACCTTAATTTTGGCTCTAACCATCAGTACATTAAGCCTTTTTGGTCTTCATGTAGCGCTTTTCTTTGAGCCTGATCCCACTGGTATGCCGTTTCGGCAATATCCTTCACTGACATTTCAGAACTACCGATACGCATATCATCCATCTTGTCCATTAGGTATGCAGTGAAGTAGCCTGCATCACATTGTAGTCTCATGAGTCCTCATACTTCCATTGTTAGCATAACACAACACTGGACAAACCCCATAAAAAGAAATTTTAACAGTAGTATGTGAACAAAATGCTCTCTTTGGGCTTCCCGTCTAAATGAGGTTTTTAAAACTTTCTTTCGGTATTTTTGTTCCACCATGTGTGCTTTTCATTAATAAATCGTAATTGAGGACATCGTAAATCGGCTCACAGCCTCTTATGCTCTATAAATGTCTTCTCTGATGTCAGGAAATAATAAAATCTCGCCAACAAGGACAGAGTCGTGTAGAAAAGGGGCCATGTCACTGCGCGTTGGTTGAATTAAACATTGAAAATTGGAGACACAATATTTCTAACAATCTGATGGCAAAAGTGTTTCAATATTTTTGCCAGTTTTAAGTACATCTCCGCTTAAACGTGGAAGATGGCTTTATATGACATTCACCGTAGCTTCCCATAACTTGAAACAAGACACTTGCTACAGGATGTGTCGAGCCGCGATGCAGAAACTATGAGCATATTCGGATCTGTGAGACATAGCCCGTAAACAGACTTGTACATCTACAGCTACATGGCTACCTTGCGACCCACAGTTAAGTGGCTGACAGAGGGATCATCGATACGCCTTCACACTAACTCTCTGCGATGAACTTTGGAACTGTGCACGGGAAAAATGTAAACTTAAATCCTTTCGTATGAGTTCTAATTTCTCGGATTTCTGTGGCTATTTCGCGAGACGTACAGAGAGGAAGCAATACGTTGCTCAGCTCTGCTTGGAATGTAAGCTATCGGATTTTTATGAGTAAACATCTCCGTGACGCAGAACATCTCTCTTGTTACCAGCGATTATGAAACAAACCCGTGACGAAACGCAGCTACACTGTTCTTCGGATCTTGTCTTTCTCCTCTGTTAATCCCGATCGGTAACCGCCGATGCTGACGAACAACATTCAGTAATAATTCGAATCAGTGATTATCTAGAAATTGTTTTCTCGGAGATTAGCCATACACGAGAGCTCGACAACACAGGCAGTGAGAGAGGCTGGGAACGCTATGTCCTCCTGTTATGTTATGCAGCACAAGAATGAAATGTGATTTATGTGAACAGATATACACATACACTACTAGCTATTAAAATGGCTACACCAAGAAGAAATGCACATGATAAACGGGTACACATTGGGCAAATATATTATGCTAGAACTCACATGTGATTACATTTTCACTCAATTTGGGTACATAGAACCTGAGAAATCTGTACCCAGAACAACCACCTCTGGCCGTAATAACGGCCTTGATACGCCTGGGCATTGAGTCAAACAGAGCTTGGATGGCGTGTACAGGTACAGCTGCCCATGCAGCTTCAACACGATACCATAGTTCATCAAGCGTAGTGACTGGTGTATTGTGACGAGCCAGTTGCTCGGCCACCATTGACCAGACGTTTTCAGTTGGTGAGAGATCTGGAGAATGTGCTGGCCAGGGCAGCAGTCGAACATTTTCTGTATCTAGAAAGGCCCGTACAGGACCTGCCACATGCGGACGTGCATTATCCTGCTGAAATGTAGGGTTTCGCAGGGATCGAATGAAGGGTACAGCCACGGGTCGTAACACATCTGAAATGTAACGTCCACTCGCTTCGGTCGCAGGTTCGAATACTGCCTCGGACATGGAGGTGTGTGATGTCCTTAGGTTAGTTAGGTTTAATTTGTTCTAAGTTCTAGGCGACTGATGACCTCAGAAGTTAAGTCGCATAGTGCTCAGAGCCATTTGAACCATTTTTTTAACGTCCACTGTTCAAAGTGCCTTCAGCGGTAACGAGAGGTGACCGAGACGTGTAACCAATGGCACCCCATACCATCACGCCGAGTGATGCGACAATATGGCGATGATGAATACACGCTTCCAATGTGCGTTCACTGCGATGTCGCCAAACACGGTTACGACCATCATGATGCTGTGAACAGAACACGGATTCATCCGAAAAAATGACGTTTTGCCATTCGTGGACCCAGGTTCGTCTTAGAGTACACAATTGCAGGGGCTCCTGTCTGTGATGCAGCGTCAAACGCAACCGCAGCCATGGTCTCAAAGCTGATAGTCCATGCTGCTGCAAACGTCATCGAACTGTTCTTGCAGATGGTTGTTGTCTTGCAAACGTCCCCATCTGTTGACTCAGGGATCGAGACGTGGCTGCACGATCCGTTAGAGCCATGCGGATAAGATGCCTATCATCTCGACTGCTAATGATATGAGGCCGTTGGGATCCAGCACGGCGTTCCGTATTACCCTCCTGAACCCACCGATTCCATATTCTGCTAACAGTCATTGGATCTCGATCAACGCGAGCATCAATGTCGCGATACGATAAACCGCAATCGCGATAGGCTACAATCCGACCTTTATCAAAGTCGGGAACGTGATGGTACGCATTTCTCCTCCTTAGACGAGGCATCATGACAACGCTTCACCAGGAAACGCCGGTCAACTGCTGCCTGTGTATGAGAAATCGGTTGGAAACTTTCTTCATGTCAGTACGTTGTAGGTGACGCCAATGCTCTGAAAAGCTAATCATTTGCATATCACAGCATCCTCTTCCTGTCGGTTAAATTTCGCGTCTGTAGCACGTCATCTTCGTGGTGTAGCAATTTTAATGGCCAGTAGTGTAGTATAAATCTGTGCAAATCATTCCCAAAACACTTTAGCAAATGCGACACAATACCTGATCATTATGTGAGATGTCTGCAGAGGGTCGTAGTAATACCAGGCAGACGAACTGTGCTATAAATACATGAGACAAGATGTCAGAGAAAGGAGCCTTTGTTGCTCTGGGATTATACAGTTTATTCTAATGGCACACTAACTTGAACGACATCTACATCTACAGTCTGCTGACTACTGTGAAATGCGCGGCAGAGGGTTATTAGGGCTGTTCTGCGTTCCATTCGTGTACGGAGCGCGAGAAGAACGAGTTTTTGAATGCCAATGTGTGTGCTGTAATTAATCTAATCTTGTTCTCGGGACACCTAAATATCCGATACGTAATTGATTTTAGTATATTCCTTAAATCATCATTTAATCCAGTTCCTGAAACTTCGTAAGGAAGCTTTTTCGGGGTCATTTACGCCTGTTACCAAGAGTCTGAGAGTTCAGTTTCTCTAAAATCTCTGTGACACCTTCCCAGGGACCTAACAAACCTGTCACCATTGGTTCTACCCTTCTCCGCATACACTGAATATCCCCTGCTAGTCCTATTTGCTACGGGTCCCACACAACTGGCTAATATTTTAGGATGTATCGCAAAAATGATTTGTAAATAATTTGCCTCCTAGACTGGTTGCATTTCTGCAGTATTCTGCCAATAAACAGAAATCTTCCAACTGCTTCACCAACGACAGTCTATGTGATCATTCCATTTTATCTCCCTATAAAGACTTACACCCAGACAGTGACTGGATTCACCGATCCTACCGGTGACTGATTGACATTATAATCGTAACATACTACGTTTTTCCGTTCTATAAAGTTCACGATTTTATATTTTTGGTCTTAAATCAAGCTGCCAGTCTCCGCACCACTGTGAAATGTTATCAAAGTCTGAATGAATATTTTCGCAGCTTCTTTCATACTGTACATCATTACTGCATAGTCTGCAAAAAGGCTGAGATTAATATTTATATTGTCCGCAAGGCCATTAATGTAAAACATAAACAGCGACGGTCTCAACACGCGACCCTGGGGCACTCCCACAATTATTACTAGATCTGTTGATGACTTTCCATCCCAGATATCTCTCTGCGTCCTCGTAACGGCAGTCCAGTCAAAAATTTCGCCTGATATCTCTTACGATCGTATTTTTGGTAATAAGCGTTGATGTAGTACTGCGTGGAATCTATTTCTGAAGCATGACTTCCAGAATGTCATGCGACAAACATACGGGTTGAGTTTCACAGGATCTATGTTTTCGTATTGCAGGGTGGTGGGCATGAAGGTCATTCTGCTCAGAATATGTTCTAAGATTCTACAACAAATGGATGTGAAGGAAATCGAACGGCAGTTTTATGAATCACATTTGGTACCCTTCATATCGGCAGGTGTGGCCTGTGTTTTCTTCCAAATAGTGGGTGCGGTTATTGTTCGACGGCTTATATGGGCTATAGTTAATAGAGGCGCTAACTCAGCAGTAATTCAATACAGAATCTGACAGGGATTCCGTCTGGCCATGGAGCTTTGCTCTATTTTCAGAGTTTCGGCTGCTTTTCAATGCCACCTTCACTAATCTCTATTCCTGTCGTTTGCTTTGTGAAGGAGCATTTGAAAACAGAATCAAGCATTTCTGGTTTTGTTTCGCTACATTCAATTTTAGTTCGTGTCTCAAACGTGATGGCTCTGAGCACTATGGGACTCAACTGCTGAGGTCATTAGTTCCCTAGAACTTAGAACTGGGTAAACCTAACTAACCTAAGGACATCACAAACATCCATGCCCGAGGCAGGATTCGAACCTGCGACCGTAGCGGTCTTGCGGTTCCAGACTGCAGCGCCTTTAACCGCACGGCTACTTCGGCCGGCTCAAACGTGAGCGACAGATTTTATATACGACTAAAATTTCTTTCGGTTTTGTGAAAGATCTTTCTACTATATTCTGCTATAGTAGCCATTTAAGGCGTCACATCTTCATTTATTCATAGCCAAGCGTATTTCATTCAGAATCCCTCTACGTACAGCCCAGGATTTGTTTTACATCTAATACTTAGTAGTATCTGATCTTTAGAAGTTTTTTTACAGTGTCTGTATAACATGGAAGGTCCCTCCATCATGTAGCCACAGTTCCTATAAATGCTGCAATTCTGTGCTAAAGTTTTCAAGTTCTTCATTGAGATATGACACTACTGCTGCTGCTCCTTTATCCAGTTTATTGAAAGTATAACTCTTTATAGCTGAACCCGTGGTTTAGGGGGTAGCGTCTTCAATTAGTAATCAAAACGTCCTCTGTCCCACGCTGGAACGCTGCCACTGCTTAATGTTTCAATAAAGACCTTCAGCATAAGAAGTCAATCTCGTTCTGCTAACGGTCTTCTCAAAGAGGGCGAAGCAGTGGACAGAGTTTCAGGTCACTCCCTTGCATTTGGGCTGGGAAACTGCCCCTAAAGGCGGAAAAAGCAGCAATGAACAACGGCTTGAGGATGCAGAAGGCAATGCATTAATGACACATAGTTTGCGTCCACAGACTACGTGGCCTGTAATTCGAAAAAGAGTCGTAATGATCACTCCACTGGCAAAAGACTCTGGACTATCCACCATTTGGATCTCCATGTGTGGACTGCAAAGGGGCAGGTGACCATGAGAAAAAGACTGGATTACCAACGAGAGGATAACGCTCTACGAGCCGGGGCTGGAATTTCAATACTTTGTACGTGGTAGTGAAGCGAGAAAATCTGAAAAGAGAAATGCAGAGGCTCAATCAAGATATCGTGTCAGTGAAGTGAAATGGAAAGAAGACTAGGAATTCTGGTCAGATGAGTACAGGATAATAGCAGCACAGCAGAAAATGCTGTAACCGGAGTAGGTTTCGTTGTAGATAAGAAAGTGGGGTAAAGAGTGAGATGCTGTGAAGATGTGCAAGATTTCAATTAGATAACATCATGGACAGACAGATATTCCGAAACCAGAATCTGTATCGTAAAGTGCACCCAGTAGCAAATAAAGACACAGCTTATAATTTAGTAGTGATCAAGAGTAGGTTGAAGTTTAACAGACTACTCAGGAAGAATCACTGCTCAAAAAAATCGGATACGGAAGTAATAAGGAGTGAAGAAATGAGCTTGAAGCTCTCTGAGGCTGTAGACCTGCAATAGAATAGCTCGGTAGGCAGTTCAGTTGACGAGAGGAATGGACATCTCTAAAAAGGTTACTGACAGACGTTGCAAAGAAAAGTGTACGTACAAAGAAGAACCTTCCTAGAAACTGAGTAACATAAGAAATACTTCAGTCGATCAATGAAAGAATGAAGTACAAAATTCTTCAGAGAAATTCAGGAATACAGAAGCACAGGTAACTTAGGTGTGAAATAAATAGGAAGTGCAGAGAAGCTAAGGCGAAATGGCTGCAATAAAAATTTGAAGAAATCGAAAAAGAAGTGATTGTCAGAAGTTCTAACTCACCACATAGGAAATTCAAAACAACCTTCGGAGAAATTAAAAGCAAGTACGGTAACATTAAGAGTGCGACAGGACTTCGACTATTAAATGCAGAGGGGAGAGCCGATAGGTGGAAAGAGGACATTGAAGGCCTGTATGAGAAGGAATACTTGTCTGCTGACGTAACAAATGAAGAAGTAGGATTTGATATAAAAGAGTCAGGGGATCCAGTAATAGAATCAGAATTTGAAAGAGCTTCGGAAGACGTAAGGCCGAGTAAGGCAGAAGTGATAGATAATATTCCACCAGAATTTTTAAAATCATGGCGGGGTGTGGCTACAAAAAGACTATTGACAATGGTGTGTGGAATGTATGAGGCTGGCGACGTAATATAAAGCTTTCGGAAAAAAATGTCATCCACACAATTCTGAAGATTGAAAGAGCTGACAAGTGCGAGAATTATCACACAATCAGCTGAGCACCTCATGCATCCAAGTTGTGCCAATAACAATACACAGAACAATGGAAAATAAATTTTTTTGTGTTTTGTATGAAGATTAGTTTGACTTTGCGAAAAGGTTAAGCCACCAGAGAGGCAATTATGAGGTTTCGGTTGATGATGGAAGGAAGACTAAAGAAAAGTCAAGACACATTCATACTATTCGTCGACCTGGAAAAAGCGTTCGACACTGCCAAATGGTGCAAGACATTTGTAATCCTGAGAAAATATAGGGATGTGCTATGGAAAAAGACGGGTAATATACAGTAAAAAAAAACCAAGACGGAACAGCAAGAGTGGAAGCCCAAGAACGAAGTGCTCGGATTAAAAAGGGTATAGCAAAGGGATCTAGTCCTTCACCACTACAGTTCAATGTGTACATCGAAGCAGCAATGACGGAAATAAAAGAAAGGTTCAAGAGTGGGATTAAAAGTCAAGGTGAAAAAATACCAGTGATAAAACTCGTTCAAAAAATGTTCAAATGTGTGTGAATTCCTAAGGGACCAAACTGCTGAAGTCATCGCACCCTAGACTTACACACTACGTAAACTAACTTATGCTAAGAACAACACACACACACACACACACACACACACACACACACACACACATACACACACACACACACACACACACACACACACACCAATACCCGAGGGATGACTCGAACCTCCGGAGGGAGAGGCCACGCAATCCGAGATATGGCATCTCAAACCGCGCTGCCATTCCGCGCGGCTAAAATTCGTTGATGACATTGCTATCCTCAGGCAAAGTGAGGAATTACACAGTAGTCTGCAAGGAATGAACAGTCTAATTAGTACAAATAAGGATTGAGTGAAAATATAAGAAAGACGATGTCAACGAGAAGTACCGGAAATGAGAAAGGCGAGAACTTAACTTCAGGATTTGCGATCACGAAGTAGATGAAGTTGAGGAATTCTGTTACATAGGCAACAAAATAACCCAGGGTGGACGGAGCAAAGAGGTCATCAGAATTGGACTAACAGTGGTAAGAACGGCATTCTAGGCCAAGAGAATTCTACTAATATCAAATATAAGCCATAATTTCAGGAGGATATTTCTGAGAATGTACGTTTGGAGCAGAGAGTTGCATGGTAGTGAAACGTGGACTGTGGGAAAATAGGAAAAGGAGAGAATCGAAGAATATGAGATGTTGTTCTACAGATGAATGGTGGACTGAAAAGGTGAGAAATCAGGAGATTCGGCGAAGAATTGGCTTTGAAGGGAATATGTGAAAAATACTGACAATAAGAAGGGAGAGGATGGTGGGACATGCGTTGAGGCATCATCGAATAATTTCCATGGTAGTAGAAGGAGCTGTTGACGGTAAAAAGTGTAGATGGAAACAGAGATTGGAATATATCCAGCAAATAAGTGATGACCTAGCTTGTTGATGATGTTTGGATTGTGGGGCTCTCAACTGCGCAGTTATCAGAGCTCGTACAAATTCCCAATCTTTGCTCAGCCCAATCTCGCCACTTGCATGAATGATAATGAAATGATGAGGACAACACAAACACCCAGTCATCTCGAGGCAGGGGAAAATCCCTGGCCCCGTCGGTAATCGAACCCGGGACCCCGTGCTCGGGAAGCGATAACGCGACCGCGAGACCACGAGCTGCGGGCAGACATGAATGACATAGGTTGCATGTGGTACTCTGAGATGAAGAGATTGGCACAGGACAGGAATTCGTGGCGGGTCGCATCCAACCAGTCAGAAGATAGATGAAAAAAAGGTCTGTCTCCTTGTTTTAGTTGCCCTTTGTTCTTTGATAATCGTTGTTACTGCATCTGCCTCATTGTCACTGATACCTGCTTCGATGCTGAAATCCTCAAATAACTCAGTTCTGTTTGTTGCCAAGAGATATGTTTCCAATATGACTGGGGTTCTGAACTACCTGTTCTAGATAGTTTCCAGAGAAGGTATTTAGTAATGTTTCACAGCATATCTTGTCACATCCAACACTAACAAAAGTGTAACTGTCACCGTCGGTAGTTCTACGATTAAAGTCACATCTAATGATTACACAATGATTGGGTAACTTACGTACGAACGAACTCAGTGTTTCTCTAAATTCTTCGGTTAATCAAGAGGTGATTTTGGTGGTCGATAGAACGATACAGTTATAATTTTACACCCATCCATGTTACTGCATCTTACTCAATGTCCTATGCAGCTTCAATTTCTATCTCCGTGGATTTGAATTTTTCTACTGCGAAAAGTACACCACTTCGATTTCCAGTTAGCCTAACCTTTAGATATATGCGCAAATTTTCCTCAGAAATGTGACTGCGGTGTTCTTTAGGTTGTTTGGGATTGTATGGGATTTAGTACAAACAAGTAGTGCAATAACGCTGTATTATTGGTGTAGATATTGTTCAACTCAGTGAGTCGTCCCTGTCTATGAAACCACTTATCTGGGATAAAAACTTACCTACTGTTAGTTCGAGTAACCTCCGCCTTGGTAGCTGTGCGGATTGCTAACTGAAGGGGCCCGGATTCGATTCTCGGCCGGGTTGGAGATATTGTCCGCTCGGGGACCAGGTGCTGTGTTGTCCTCACTTTCGTATCGTCTTAATTGATGTGGTTGTATGGGCACTTCCTGAAAGCCAATAAACTAAAAAATTTAGAAATTTCCCAAGCTCTCTTACGCGAATGCAAGACTATTCCTGGAATTCCGCCTTAGAAAATACGGTATGCAATCAGTTGAAACTCGGAAGACACGCCAGCGCTTTACTGATGAATCGATTTGCGCTGCAAAAAGTAGTTCCAATTTTGTCCACCAGATGGAAATCTAGCACCGTACAGCATCTTATTGACGTCTCCGGTGCTCATACTGAACAAACTGTGTGGGCAGCGGTTAATAATACACTACTGGCCATTAAAATTGCTACACCACGAAGACGACGTGCTAAAGGCGCGAAATTTAACCGACAGGAAGAAGATGCTGTGATATGCAAATGATTAGCTTTTCAGAGCATTCAAACAAGGTTGGCGCCGGTGGGGACACCTACAACGTGCTAACATGAGGAACGTTTCCAACCGATTTCTTATACACAAACAGCAGTTGACCGGCGCTGCCTGATGAAACGTTGTTGTGATGCCTCGTGTAAGGAGGAGAAATGCGTACCATCACGTTTCCGACTTTGATAAAGGTCGGATTGTAGCCTATCGCGATTGCGATTTATCGTATCGCGACATTGCTGCTCGCGTTGGTCGAGATCCAGTGACTGTCAGCAGAATATGGAATCAGTGGGCTAAGGAGGATAATACGGAACGCCGTGCTGGATCCCAATTGCCTCGTATCACTAGCAGACTAGATGACAGGCATCTTGATCGGCATGGCTGTGACGGATCGTGCAGCCACGTCTCGATCCCTGAGTCAACAGATGGGGACGTTTGCAAGACGACAACCATCTGCACGAACAGTTCGACGACGTTTGCAGCAGCATGGACTATCAGCTCGGAGACCATGGCTGCGGTTACTCTTGACGCTGCATCACAGACAGGAGTGTCTACGATGGTGTACTCAACGACGAACCTGGGCGCACGAATGGCAAAACGTCATGTTTTCGGATGAATCCAGGTTCTCTTTACAGCATCATGATTGTCGCATCCGTGTTAGGCGACATCGCAGTGAACGCTCAATAGGATCGTGTATTCGTCATCGCCATACTGGCGTATCACCCGGCGTTATGGTATGGGGTGCCTTTGGTTACACGTCTCGGGCACCTCTTGTTTGCACTGGCGGCACTTTGAACAGTGGACGTTACTTTTCAGATGTGCTACGACCCGTGGCTCTACCCTTCATTCTATCCCTGCGAAACCCTACATTTCAGCAGGATAATGCACGACCGCATGTTGCAGGTCTTGTACGGGCCTTTCTGGATACAGAAAATGTTCGACTGCTGCCCTGTCCAGCACATTCTTCAGATTTCTCACCAATTTAAAACGTCTGGTCATTGTTGGCCGTGCAACTGGCTCGTCACAATACGCCAGTCACTACTCTTGATGAACTGTGGTATCGTGTTGAAGCTACATGGGCAGCTGTACCGGTACACGCCATCCAAGCTCAGTTTGACTCAATGCCCAGGCGTATCAAGGCCGTTATTATGGCCAGAGGTGGTCGTTCTGGCTACTGATTTCTCAGGATCTATGCACCCAAATTGCGTGAAAATGTAATCACATGTCAGTTCTAGTATAATATATTTGTCCAATGAATACCCGTTTATCATGTGCATTTCTTCTTGGTGTAGCAATTTTAATGGCCAGTAGTGTAAAATCAAGGTCATGTCCACTTGTTTGATCTTTCTCGCCCACGTCCCGTTCCTAGTCCATTACATATGGAAACCTTTCTACAGTGCTTTCTTCCATTCACGGCACTAAATTGCACCTGGCGGCCAAAATTGGAACTTTTTTAATTTTTAATTTTTAGCACATATTGGTTCCTCATTAACACCTTAGAATATCTACCAAGTTTCGCAGTCATACGATAATTAAGACCACACTGGTCCTCTATAACACGTTACTCTCTAATTGCAAACACCCAGTATAATTTTGCAGAACATTGGACGATAGTATGCTTTTTGATCCTACGAACAATCTCTTCTTTGAAGAGGAAATGGAAGTCTTGATGATGTCCAAAATAAGTGATTTCTGTTGTTTGTTCACAATTTGTCGTCATACGTTCTGTAAGTTTTCCTTCCAGACGTGTGTTAAGAGTATTTTCTTTGGACCTGAGAACCATTTTCGTCATAATGTATTTGCAATTGCTAAGCTACTCTTTAATGAGTTCGACAAACAAAGAGCAAAAAGGAAGTAAGGCTAATGTTTAATGTCCTGTTAAAATTCAGACGAGGCAGTAATTTGGAGAGTTTTGATGTTGGTATATCCTTAATTAAAGACGCCAGACATACGTTGCATACCTACAATATCAGGTATTCAAACTCATAAAGCGCGCTACACTGCAAAATCTCCATATTTATTGCGTTATTTTAATTAAGAGGGAAACATGTACGTGATGTCGTTGTTCTTAGCTCAATGCATCAACCGCAATATTATTCCTGCGTCGTTAAAGATTTTAGGGTCGGACTATTGCTTCTTTAACGGGTGAAACGAGAAACTAGACTGTCTATGGAAACGGTCCTGAGTTAACGGTATAATAAAGCTAGTTAATGGAATGATGCATAAATTGTTGTATTAAGCTGCATTTCCCGTGCGTGTGTCCTGTTCAAGTAGAAAGTAATATTTATGTTATCCACATGTAGTTTAAGAAATGTCATCAGACTGATTAGATTTATTCACTTAAAGATAACAGGTTTGGTAAACAATTTGAGTGTGGTCTATTCCTGTTCGTAAATACACTGACGTACACTGAACGTGTTACACCATGAACTCCTTAACCAAATGCCAAGAAACCTGTCTCCAGTATGTCATATATGTGGAATATATCACTTGCAGTCTCGTACTTATTGGTGTTTATTGGAGTAGAGAAAGAAATAATTCTTACGAACTAAAAGCTTTTACGTTACAGTTATTGGCTGTGCCTAACGTTACTGGAATCCACCAGGCAGAGATCAGAGAACAGCGTTTACAGAGGGCGCAGAAGTGTGGTTTTTTGCTGTTTTTCTGACTGTGAGGAAAGTTGAATAGTTGGCATGAGGGACACGGAATATCATACCCACAGATCGCACAAGCAGATGACTGTAGTGAAACGGCTGGAGAATTGTGACTAGGTGGTCCGCAGCTCGTGGTCGTGCGGTAGCGTTCTCGCTTCCCGCGCCCGGGTTCCTGGGTTCGATTCCCGGCGGGGTCTGGGATTTTCTCTGCCTCGTGATGACTGGGTGTTGTGTGATGTCCTTAGGTTAGTTAGGTTTAAGTA
Organism: Schistocerca piceifrons; assembly: GCF_021461385.2. Classification (NCBI taxonomy): domain Eukaryota; kingdom Metazoa; phylum Arthropoda; class Insecta; order Orthoptera; family Acrididae; genus Schistocerca; species Schistocerca piceifrons. The sequence continues at coordinate 462,246,432 of NC_060139.1, read as the reverse complement.
GTTCTAAGTTCTAGGGGACTGATGACCATAGATGTTAAGTCCCATAGTGCTCAGAGCCATTTGAACCACTTTTTTGTGACGAGGTGGACTGAAGAGAAGAGTGTGTCAAGAGAGTAGATTTGAGTCCTTCCCGAAAAACAGTATCGTTGGACTGTTCAACTGCCCCAGACGAATCTAGACATCCAGGCTGAGGCAATGAACTGTCGAGAATAGATTACTCGAGCTGCCTTGTGTCATTTACTGCTGACTCGACACCACATACTATAGAGATTTGCTTGCTATAAAGTCAAATTCAGCTCGCCCTCCCGGCTAGCCGCGCAGTCTGAGGAGCTGCTTCCCGAGCGAGAAGGCGCACCGGTCCGGCGTGCCGGACAGCCTGTGGATGGGTTCTAAGGCGGTTTCCCATCTACCTCAGTTACACTGTCTCCACATACGCGTACCCCATAATTACTCTACCATACAAACATTTGTGGTTACACTCGTTTGGTATGAGACGTTCCCAGGGGGGAAGGGATCCACTGGGGGCCGAACCGCACAATAACCCTGGGTTCGGTGTGGGGTGGGTGGACTGCTGTGGCCTGTTGTGTGGTTGTGAACCACTAAAGTCTGCCACTAAGGTCTGCCCCAGATTAAATACACAATACACAATACAGATGAAACTACGACATTTAGTGAAATTCTGTTTTATGTTCAGAACGAGTGTCGTTCCGGTTTATGGCGGTCAGATCGTTGCCAACGTATCCGTAGACGACGTTATGGAACGACACAGGGAGTGGCGATTCTCGAGAACCATCACTCCCCAAATCCTGGGGTTACGTGTGGAGAGCTATTTGATGTGACAACAGGACAAATGGTTCAAATGGCTCTGAGCACTATGGGACTTAACATCTGAGGTCATCAGTCCCCTAGAACTTAGAACTACTTAAACCTAACTAACCTAAGGACATCACACACATCCATGCCCGAGGCAGGATTCGAACCTGCGACCGCAGCGGTCGCGCGATTCCATACTGTAGCGCCTATAACCGCTGAGTCACTCCGGCCGGCGCAACAGGACATGAACGATGAACAGTATCCAGTATTTGGCATCGGTAGTTAATCAGGTTGTCAGAACCTCTACGTTCAGGATATCAAAAGCCACAGTCCAGCAAGATAATGCAAGACCCCATTCCGTAGATGATGTGCATTTTGAGTAATGAACGGACACTATATTGGTTCGTCTGGTACACTAATTCATCACTCACAGATCATGTCCGAGGTGCGATGGGAAGACGTTTAGTTTCGTACCAGCTTCCACACGCCAATCTTCATGCATTAACAAAACGTGTATTTCAAGCTTGGAAGGAAATTCCTGAAGATGACATTCAGAGGATACTTACTTCCACACATAGTAAATACAGGAGTGTCTTTGTTCCCGTGCGGTGGGGGAGGGGGTGGAGTGATGATCATACTGATATTGATGGTCGACATCCGTTCCGGAAAGAATTATTATGTCCTTTATGTGGATATAGAACTGGTGCTTCGTGACTTGTGTTATGAAGATGTCTACAAACTTTGATAAATGTGTAACTGGAGCTTTGTGGTCTGACTCTATACTTTTCCCTGCAAAACAAAATGTCTCTCCTGAACTGACCGATTATTGTTGTCCTTATACCTTGAAATTAATAATAGGTAGATAGTTGCGGCCGTTAAAGTTTAAAAAAGATTTGTTTCCTGGGTAGCTCTTCTCTTCTAAAAGCTATACCATGTTATTTTAAGCGAGGCAGTGGATAATATAGTGCCTGAAATTTGGGAGAATCATATTTCAAATAACCAGGAATCTTAATAAAGGTTTTTTGTAGCTTCCATAAGTCACTCAAGAGGAGTACCTAGATGTTTCGTCTAGAAGTAACAGTGAAAATTTGTTCCTGCTTCATGACAGTTCTGAGCCTGAGCTTTCTCTCTAATGATGTCATTGTCTACGGAATGTTAAACCCTAATCTTCCTCCGTTCGTTTTAAGTGACCTAAACGTAATTTTCGTTTAAAGCCCTTTTTTACAGTAATATATTCCTAAATCAATTGACTTTCCGAAATATGGCTAGCTTCTGTTAACTATCGACTTGTTTAAAAGCTAATCTGTCATGCAATAAACTGTCGTAAAGCAGAGTGGTGAATCCACTTGGCACTAGTTTAAGATTACTTCACACTTCCTGCCTATGGATGTCTTCAGCGTGGGTCTTGGCTTTTGCTTGGGAGAGCAGGACAATGCACGTGGTGAGCCAGAGAGTGCACTAGCCTCGCACTGTCGGGTTTGTCCCCAGTTGGTGGATAGGATACGGCCTGCTGCTTGTCGAAGGGTAGTACGTGATCTCTGGCACTGCCTCCATACTCTGATGTCCAGCAGGCAAACATTCTGTGCCGCGAATGGGTCTGCACCATCGGCATCCGACATTCAGAACTATAGGACACCTTCTGCTTAAAAGACACGTAGCCACACGGATTAAGGACCAAGGGTGAACAGATCTCTCTTAAGGGCAAGCTGATCTCAGCAGTGAGTTCGCTTGGACCCTGCGTCCACACTCTATACGGATTATTCCTTGGCGGCATCGATTCCGTTCTATTCTCTGCTGGAACTGGTCACTTACTTTCTAGCTACTGCCCGATAATAACTGTTGATCTGTGCCCCATCAGAGACAATTGAAGTAAATTCGAAGTAATATCATATGTAAGAAATAAATGAAAATTTACTCTGTTCTTAATCATGACTTGTACCACTCATACAGTACACAGTCACAATTACGCAGTGGCATGTGCTTAGTTGCCGAATCGGATGTCAAGCAGCTGTTTTTCGTTTGTAATTAACAGTGAATCCAACCACTTCGGGGCTCTCTCAGGGCGTCTCGGTTGTGCTTTTAAGGGAAATGGATTATCTCGCGGAAGGCAAGCTCAACTTATACATTATTCAAATACCATAAGTATCGGACTGTGCGTCGGACTTCTTGAGCAAAACCTCGCTCCATTTCGACCACCGACAAATAAGAGTATAATCGACAGATCAAACGGGGTATACTCTATTTCATCACACTGTACGTCTAAAATCGTTAAACTTGAAATTGCAGAGTACAAATGGGAAGAAGAAATTGAATTTATTTCGACAGGTATCTTACTTAAAATTAATATCTGTTGGTGAGAACTATACAAATACACTAATAACTGCGTCTGCACACGTATTTGTTAATTTCGTGGTCATCATCCTTACTGCAATTTATACCACTGTTACCTGCGTTTTCTACTCAACACAAATGTATGTTGAAAATTAATTTTGTTCGCTTGGCATGTATTTTGCAAAGACTGCCCTTACGAGCACGATTCCCACCGTCTTCTTCCGTACACTCTAGGACACAAGGGAAAGCGCTGCGAAATAATCGCACTACGCGATATCACGCAAGAGTCTCTGAAGTCACTCCTACTGGGGTAAACAGAAGAGTTGCATCGATTGCCGATAATTACTGTTGCAGTCAGCGAAGGGCAGAGTATTGGCATCAAGAGTAATGGAGCGGTGAGAAAAGAATGAGAAGAAAACTAGCCAGCCTTAGAGTTCCCGAAGGTATCGTCTCAAAGTGCAGCAGCAGTGACTCACGGAAATTCGCTTCGCTGGAAGCCTAAATGAAGATGACTGAGCGGAAAACTGAATGCCAGTTAGAGGGGCGCTTGGAAAGCTCCTACAGGACTATTTCGACTGCACTATCTTACGGGTTATTTGGCAGCCGCCGCGAAATATGGTTCTCAATTCTCAAAATTCTGAAGTCATATTACTTTGACGTTCGATCTATCTGCGAAAGTGAATATAAATTAGTGCTGAAGAAGTACATGAGCAATGGCGTCATGGCGATAACTGAAACTGAAATGGTATAATAATGTATGGGAGACAGGAACTTAGTAATTGTTGACACCTGTGTGTTATGGTAACATTTCACAACGCCATGCTTCCAACAGAAACACTGAGCTTCTCCTGCTGAATGAGCCATATCGATTAGTTCTCCGTTGTACTATTACGCTCCTTTCTTACGGAATAAAGGTTCAAATGGTTCAAATAACTCTGAGCACTATGGGACTTAACATCTGAGGTCATCAGTCCCCTTGAACTTAGAACTACTTAAACCTAACTAACCTAAGGACATCACACACATCCATGCCCGAGGCAGGGTTCGAACCTGCGACCGTAGTGGTCGCGCGGTTACAGACTGAAGCGCCTAGAACCGCTCGGCCACAACGGCCGGCATGGAATAAGGGCCCGCAGAGTGACTTAAGTCAAACAACTAAAACTTCTTGATACCAATCGTATGAACTTATCCTATGCATAATGCTCTCGTCCTTGTTCCATGAATGACAACTTTTTACTTCCAATATGACTATTTCTCCATGGCATCTACATCTACATCTGCATCCATACTCCGCAAACCACCTGACGTTGTGTGGCGGAGGGTACCTTGAGTACCTGTATCGGATTTCTCTTCTATGTATTCGCAGCACATTACACTTGTCTACATTGAGATTCAATTGCCATTCCCTGCACCATGCGTCAATTCGCTACAGATCATGCTGCATTTCAGTACAATTTTCCATTGTTACAACCTCTCGATACATCACAGCATCATCTGCAAAAAGCCTCAGTCAACTTTATTTATGTATATTGTGAATAGCAACGGTCCTATGAGACTCCCCTGCGGCACACCTGAAATCACTCTTACTTCGGAAGACTTCTCTCCATTGAGAATAACATGCTGGTTCTGTTATCTAGGAACTCTTCAATCCAATCACACAATTGGTCTGATAGTCCATATGCTCTTACTTTGTTCATTAAATGACTGTGGGGAACTGTATCGAACGCCTTGCGGAAGTCAAGAAACACGGCATCTACCTGTGAACCCGTGTCTATGGCCCTCTGAGACTCGTGGACATCAAGTAAGCGCCCTTAGGTTCGCTGTCATCTATCATTCGCCGTACAGTGTCGACTTGTCCTCGGCCGATTTTCTTTTGTTTCCAAAACTTAAAGAACTCCTTGGGGGATTTCAATCTGATAGTCATGAAATTGCGTAAGCACAGGTTAGTAACTCCGTTAACAAAGTGAAACACTGACACAGTAACGGTTTCAACAAATTGGTCTCTTGTTAGAAGAAACGCATTCATTTCCAGGATGACTATGTTCAGAAGTAAATATGTAGACACGAAAGATAAATGTGCATAATGTTAATAATGTTTGTTTCATTTAAAAAGTTATCCTATAAATAATTTGGAGACATTACTTTTTAGCAAGCGTTCTTCATTAGAAAACAAAATTCTAACTATTCCGTAATACCTCTATAAGGGTACAATACCTTATAAGGACTTCTTAATGTGAAGCCTTTGCCTTCCCTCTATTGCCTGTCTGAGATCAAGTTTGTTAATAGAAATGCTGTACTCGTCTCAGCAATATGTCGGACAGTAATTCCCAGAGTCCTTCAGACAATGTACTCTCTTAATGAACCGGTGACATATTGTAAAACGTTAAATTCGAACATTTTGGGATACACTTTATCTTTGCCATTGTGAATATCAATTAAAAATTCAAATTATTCTCACCAATAACATCTACTATTCATCTCGCTGTGCATTTAGGAGAATTACACCTCCGTCATCAGATGGTTTTTTTTTTTTTTTTTTTTTGGTCTGCTGGCTGGTTTGATGCGGCCCGCCACGAATTCCTTTCCTGTGATAACCTCTTCATCTCAGAGTAGCACTTGTGTTGTGTCACCGCCAGGCACCACACTTGCTAGGTGGTAGCCTTTAAATCGGCCGCGGTCCGTTAGTATACGTCGGACCCTCGTGTCGCCACTGTCAGTGATTGCAGACCGAGCGCCGCCACACGGCACGTCTAGAGAGACTTCCTAGCACTCGCCCCAGTTGTACAGCCGACTTTGCTAGCGATGGTTCACTGACAAAATACGCTCTCATTTGCCGAGACTATAGTTAGCATAGCCTTGAGCTACGTCATTTGCTACGACCTAGCAAGGCGCCATTACCAGTTACTATTGATATTATGACTAATGTACCGTCAAGAGCGACGTTCACCATTTCTGGATTACAGTTAAGTATTCCACCAGCTACGTCCGTTTTTTCTAAATCCTAATTTCCTTGTCCTGTTCCAGACCTCACACCAGCCGGCGTGAGCTAAAACGCGTGCCTTTCGGCTTCCTCTAGTACCCGGTGTTGGCTCTCCTGCCAACCCACAACAACTTGCAACCTACGTCCTCAATTATTTGCTTGAAGTATTCCAATCTCTGTCTTCCTCTACAGTTTTTGCCCTCTACAGCTCCCCCTAGTACCATGGAAGTCATTCCCTCATGTCTTAGCAGATGTCCTATCATCCTGTCCCTTCTCCTTATCAGTGTTTTCCACATATTCTTTCCTCTCCGATTCTGCGTAGAACCTCCTCATTCCTTACCTTATCAGTCCACCTAATTTTCAACATTCGTCTATAGCACCACATCTCAAATGCTTCGATTCTCTTCTGTTCCGGTTTTCCCACAGTCCATGTTTCACTACCATACAATGCTGTACTCCAGACGTACATCCTCAGAAATTTCTTCCTCAAATTAAGGCCGGTATTTGATATTAGTAGACTTCTCTTGGCCAGAAATGCCTTTTTTGCCATAGCGAGTCTGATGTTGATGTCCTCCTTGCTCCGTCCGTCATTGGTTATTTTACTGCCTAGGTAGCAGAATTCCTTAACTTCATTGACTTCGTGACCATCAATCCTGATGTTAAGATTCTCGCTGTTCTCATTTCTACTACTTCTCACTACCTTCGTCTTTCTCCGATTTACTCTCAAAAAATACTGTGTACATAATAGACTGTTCATTCCTTTCAGCAGATCATTTAATTCTTCTTCACTTTCACTCAGGATAGCAATGTCATCAGCGAATCGTATCATTGATATCCTTTCACCTCGTATTTTAATTCCACTCCTGAACCTTTCTTTTATTTCCATCATTGCTTCCTCGATGTACAGATTGAAGAGTAGGGGGGAAAGGCTACAGCCTTGTCTTACACCCTTCTTAATACGAGCACTTCGTTCTTGATCGTCCACTCTTATCATTCCCTCTTGGTTGTTGTACATATTGTATATGACCGGTCTCTCCCTATAGTTTACCCCTACTTTTTTCAGAATCTCGAACAGCTTGCACCATTTTATATTGTCGAACGCTTTTTCCAGGTCGACAAATCCTATGAAAGTGTCTTGATTTTTCTTTAGCCTTGCTTTCATTATTAGCCGTAACGTCATAATTGCCTCTCTCGTCCCTTAATTTTCCTAAAGCCATACTGATTGTCACCTAGCGCATTCTCAATTTTCTTTTCCATTCTTGTGTATAATATTCTTGTAAGCAGCTTCGATGCATGAGCTGTTAAGCTGATTGTGCGATAATTCTCGCACTTGTCAGCTCTTGCCGTCTTCGGAATTGTGTGGATGATGCTTTTCCGAAAGTCAGATGGTATATCGCCAGACTCATATATTCTACACACCAACGTGAATGGTCGTTTTGTTGCCACTTCCCCCAATGATTTTAGAAATTCTGATGGAATGTTATCTATCCCTTCTGCCTTATTTGACCGCAAGTCCTCCAAAGCTCTTTTAAATTCCGATTCTAATACTGGATCCCCTGTCTCTTCTAAATCGACTCCTGTTTCTTCTTCTATCACATCAGACAAATCTTCACCCTCATAGAGGCTTTCAATGTATTCTTTCCACCTATCTGCTCTCTCCTCTGCATTTAACAGTGGAATTCCCGTTGCACTCTTAATGTTACCACCGTAGCTTTTAATGTCACCAAAGGTTGTTTTGACTTTCCTGTAAGCTGAGTCTGTCCTTCCGACAATCACATCTTTTTCGATGTCTTCACATTTTTCCTGCAGCCATTTCGTCTTAGCTTCCCTGCACTTCCTATATATTTCATTCCTCAGTGACTTGTATTTCTGTATTCCTGATTTTCCCAGAACATGTTTGTACTTCCTCCTTTCATCAATCAACTGAAGTATTTCTTCTGTTACTTATGATGGGTTTGTTTCAGTTAAAAAGCACAGGCGATATAGGATGCCCATAATTGAAGTTCCAGTTTCAATTGAAGCTGTAAGCGTCACAATGTGTGTACAGCAATAGACGTGTGAACATGGCTGTTACGCAGTCTGTCTCCACGAAAGATCGCGCGCTGCTGGTAAAGCTCTTTTACGAGAACGGTGACTGTGCGCCGGTAGCCATGAAGAAGTTCCAGGCACTCCAGATGCGTAAAAAAGGCACTGGTCCGATGTTTGCTAGGTGTCTGGAGAAAATGTATACGAAATTCGAAAAGGCAGCTGCCTCAAAATTACAGGAGGGCTGCAAAAGTGGAGGGCACGGGCAGTTGCCTAAACGTTGGACATGCCTGGGAGCACGGTGCATAAAAACCTACGAAATATCCTGCGTTGCTATCCACACAAAATCACCAATGTTCGGGATTTGCTCCCTGCTGACCTGTCAGCAAGACAAACGTTCGCCGTGGAATTTCTTGCTCGCGTGGAAGTGGACAATGAATGGTCATGGAACATTCTGTGGACAGACAAAGTCTATTTCCATCTTCAAGGGGTTGTCAATACGCAGAATTTCAGAATAGGGACAACGAAAATCCGGACGCACATCAACTGGTACCACTTCGTTCTGTAATGGTAACTGTGTGGTGCAGGCTGTCGGCGTCGTTTATCGCAGGCCCATATTTTACGAAATCAGTCCTACAAGTCCTTTACCTGTACCGTCACTTGTAAAAACTTTAACGGTCTTTCGCGTACCAACGGCATTCCAACCCTTCAAGAGCGTGGTTGTATGGGTAGGATCATTTTTGTGGCAGATGGCTGTTCTCCGCTTATGGCTCAGCCAGTGAAGCGGGTGCTGCAGAGGCATTTCGGAAATGCTCGATTTATTGGCCGCCATTTCTCTCCAGCCTGGTTGCCCAGATCTTAATGCTTATAAATTCTGGCTGAATTGTTATTTGGAAGATTTTTTGTTCAGTTACCCAGTTACGAACCTAGTGAACTGATGGCACGCATTGAGCAACGCCCTCCGAAAATGTATCTGAGACATAATCTATTGATAAAGTTTCCGTTAAATCTTTCTTGTTCCTTGACGTTTCCCAATGCTTTTATAATATAATTTTCAAATTTGGCGTCATTCTGAGCAATGGCTCTTCTTCTACAGCGTTTTGAAAGTGGGATTTTAGTTACGGACATTCTGTGTATCTATGTATTTCTGTGGAAATTTTTTTTTTACTGACTGGCTCCACACGACAAAATATATTTTAGTATTAGGCTCTATGTTGAGTGGATTATTTTTTGTGAAAGATGAGTCAGATTAAACTGGCCAGGAAAATATTACGTCACCATGTTGTTGTTGTTGTGGTCTTGAGTCCCGAGACTGGTTTGATGCAGATCTCCATGCTACTCTAACCTGTGCAAGCTTCGTCATCTCCCAGTACCTACTGCAACCTACATCCTTCTGAATCTGCTTAGTGTATTCATCTCTTGGTCTCCCTCTACGATTTTTAGCCTCCACGCTGCCCTCCAATACTAAATTGGTGATCCCCTGATGCCTCAGAACATGTCCTACCAACCGATCCCTTCTTCTAGTCAAGTTGTGCCACAAACTTCTCTTCTCCCCAATCCTATTCAATACCTCCTCATTAGTTATGTGATCTACCCATCTAATCTTCAGCATTCTTCTGTAGCACCACATTTCGAAAGCTTCTATTCTCTTCTTGTCCAAACTATTTATTGTCCATGTTTCACTTCCATACATGGATACACTCCATACAAGTACTTTCAGAAATGACTTCCTGACATTTAAATCTATACTCGATGTTAACAAATTTCTCTTCTACAGAAACGCTTTCCTTGCCATTGCCAGTCTACATTTTATATCCTCTCTACTTCGACCATCATCAGTTATTTTGCTCCCCAAATATCAAAACTTCTTTACTACTTCAAGTGTCTCATTTTCTATTCTAATTCCCTCAGCATTAGCCGACTTAATTCGACTACATTCCATTATCCTCGTTTAGCTTTTGTTTATGTTCATCTTATATCCTACTTTCAAGACATAGTTCATTCCGTTCAACTGCTCTTCCAAGTCCTTTGCTGTCTCTGACAGAATTACAATGTCATCGGCAAAACCTCAAAGTTTTTATTTCTTCTCCATGGATTATAATACCTACTCTAAATTTTTCTTTTGTTTCCTTCACTGCTTGCTCAATATACAGATTGAATAACATCGGGGTTAAGCTACAACCCAGTCTCACTCCCTTCCCAACCACTCCTTCCCTTTCATGTCCCTCGACTCTTATAACTGCCATCCGGTTTCTGTACAAATTGTACATAGCCTTTCGCTCCCTGTATTTTACCCGTGCCACCTTCAGAATTCGAAAGAGAGTATTCCAGTCAACATTGCCAAAAGCTTTCTCTAAGTCTACAAATGCTAGAAACGTAGGTTCGCCTTTCCTTAATCTAGCTTCTAAGATAGGTCGTAGGGTCAGTATTGTTTCACGTGTTGCAATATGTCTACGGAATCCAAACTGATCTTCCCCGAGGTCAGCTTCTACTAGTTTTTCCATTCGTCTGTAAAGAATTCGCGTTAGTATTTTGCAGCTGTGACTTATTAAACTGATTGTTAGGTAATTTTCACATCTGTCAACACCTGCTTTCTTTGGGATTGGAATTATTATATTCTTCTTGAAGTCTGAGGGTATTTCGCCTGTCTCATACATCTTCCTCACCAGATGGTAGAGTTTTGTCAGGACTGGCTCTCCCAAGGTCACCATAAGGTAGAGAATCCAGTTAACGTCATTCATCCTGAGTGCGGATGGTGTGAGCTGGGTTACCTACCTTAAGCTGCATGAAATATATTTCAGGCCAATTTTATTTTGCCCAACATCTGTACTAACAGTAAGTTGCAAGTAATTACCTTTAAGTGGTGAAAGAAAGCTTTTGCAGTCGTTAAATCACATACAGATTATATACGCAAAAAATATAACGTTGCTAACTAAAAGGTGCAAAGAACGTATGAAGTAACAATGCTGCAAAATGTAGCAGACATGTTCAATGTATTTATTTATTATTAATATTTTTATGTTAAATTTTGCATCTATCACTAAAGGAACGCAGACGAATACTGGATGGCCTCTTCTATAAAACCGCGACTAACTGCAGCCCCTTTTATTCTACTATTACCCTCATGTTCTTTCCTTAATCACGATGGCATCAACAAGATCTTAACCTATAACAAGTAGTCAAATGAGAAGCGGACAGACGGAAAAAATAAGAGAACTCTTTACTACTTGTTAAGTCATGGGGCAGTGATATGCACATATACAGATCGCGTAAACAAGGTATAAATCGACAGTGCACTCGTGGAGTTATCGTTTTTACTCAGCTGATTCCTGAAAAGTTTTTCGACATTAACATGGCCGCACGACGGAATTGTTCAAATGTGTGTGAAATCTTATGGAACTTAACTGCTAAGGTCATCAGTCCCTAAGCTTACACACTACTTAACCTAAATTATCCTAAGCACAAACACACACACCCATGCCCGAGGCAGGACTCGAACCTCCGCCAGGGCCAGCCGCACGGTCCATGACTGCAGCGCAATAGAGTGCTCGCCTAATCCCGCGCAGCACGACGGAATTAACTGACTTTGAATGCGGAATAGTAGTTAGAGCTTGATGCATGGGACATTCTATTTGAGATGTCGTTACAGAATTCAGTATTCCGAGATCAATGCGTCAAGAGCGTACCGCGAATACCAAATTGCAGGCATTACCTCTCAGCACGGACAACTTCGACGGCCTTCACTTAACGACCGAGAGAAGAGTCGTTTGCGTCAAATTGTCACTGCTAACGGACAAGCAACACTGCGTGAAACAATCGCAGAAATCAATGTGGGACGTACGACGAACGTATCAGTTAGGAAGTGAGGCAAATCTAGACTTTAACGGGCTATGGAAGCAGACGACCGACGCGAGTACCTTTGCTAACAGCACGCCATAGCCATCAGCGCCGTTCCTCGGCTTTTGACCATATTAGTTGGACGCTAGACGACTGCAAAACCGTGAGTATCGATTTCAGTTGATACGAGCTGATAGTAGGCTTAGTGTGTGGCGCAGACCTCACGAAGCCATGGACCCACGTTGACAAAAAAGCACTGTTCAAGCTGATGGTGGCTCCATAACGGTACGTGCTATGGTCACGTGGAATGGACTGAGTCCTTTGGTCCAACTACACCGATCGTTGACTGGAAATGGTTTCATTCAGCTACTTGGAGACCATTTGCAGCCATTTATGGACTTCACGTTACCAAACTACGATGAAATTTTTGTGGATGACAATGCCCCAGCTTACCGGGCCACAATTGTTTGTGATTGGTTTTGAGTACATTCTGGACAGTTTGAGTGAATCCTTTGGCCATTTAGATCGCCGACATGAATCCCATCGAACATTTATGAGATATAATCGAGAATTCAGTTCTTGAACAGCATCTTGTCCTGGTAACACTTTCGCAATTATGGACGGGTTTCGACGCAGCATTGCTCAGTGTTTCTACAGGGGACTTCCAACGACTTATTGAGTCCATGTTACGTCGAGGGGCTGCACTACTCTGGGCAAAAGTATGTCCGACACGATATTACGAGGTATCCCCTGACTTTCTTCACCTCAGTGTATGTTTATCCTTGCGTGAGAAAACGCGGTCAGTGCCTTAAGGAAAAAATTTTTGTGGTTGGCTACGGAACTGTGATTGAACTAAGATATGTACCTCCTCGTTCGAAGGAAATGTACGGCCACGAAAGTCTTTCTACCGGGCTTAAGAAATATGGAAATCTCATGGGGAGAGATCGGGACTGTATGGAGGACGTGTACTAGCTTCCCACCGAAACTTCTGCAACGTGGTCGAAACAACAGGCACACTAGCTCCGAGAAAGTCATGATGAACTTTTTCTTTGATTGCAACGGCCCGCTGCTCATTGACCTTCTGCGTGCCGGCAGTGGTGGCCGAGCGGCTCTAGGCGCTTCCGTCTGGAACCGCGCAGGTTCGAATCCTAAATTGGGCATGGATGTGTGTGATGTCCCTGGGTTAGTTAGGTTTAGGTAGTTCCCAAGTTCTAGGGAACTGATGACCTCAGATGTTAAGTCCCATAGTGCTCAGAGCCATTTTCATTTTTTTACGTTCTGCGTGATGATTAATGTGCAGCGGCCGTCAAGGCCAAACGGCCAGGAATGTAGACAGACAGTATCATTCTGATGCAGGGTTGTATCGACTAAGTTGCAGAAGTTTCTTTAGCAAGCTCTTATACATTCTCCATCCAGTCGCGATCTCTGCCCGTGCGATTTCATATTTGGTGCTCCCAAGAAAAACATTCGTGGCTGTCGATTTGCTTCGAACGAAGAGGAGCACGCCTGGATACAATCATACTTCCGTAGGCAACCATAAACATTTTTAGATGTACACAATGACTATTTTGTCTCACTGGGGATAAATATATTAGCAATTATGGCAATCACTTTTGAAATAATAAACAGTTTACTACTTTTGTTCCACCTGTCTCATTTTCATTTGACTGCCCCTTATATGTGCTCCGTTTCTTGGAACATCTGTAATAAATTGGTTTATATACATGCTTCGAAAACGATTACCGCTTCCGTCCACTTAGCCGGAAGGATCAAATGAAACCTCGAACATTAATAAAAGATTGAATAAATTTCACTTAATTTGGTTGCCATAGGTTTCTGGCTCCTTAGTCTCATTCATGAGGCTTAGGTACGGAAGCAAGAAATTTGAGAATAAAAACGCTTGCTACGCTCTCAGCCACTTGGTGCGAAGCTGTCCCTATCGATGAAAGAAACACCAGTGATCAACAGCGTAAGGGTACATTGGCTGATCTTTATGAATAGAGTGGCGCACAGGTAAGCGAGAGTTAATTCGTAATCGAAGTTGATCAGTGTTGTAATTGACAGAATCTGCTATCTGAGATTGAAGTTTTGCGTTAAAATTATCCAGCAACATCCAGGTAGACAATATTCACTTAAAAACGACCGTTCCTCGTCCTTGAAATAGTTTTCCTGAAAATGTTGATTTCATTTTGTGGTGTTGTGATGTACTTGTGGAGTGAATCCATAGAGAGAGCAGTCATATCGTATATTATGCAATGACCAGATTCTCAATAGTGCTAAATACCTATCAAAGGGAAATTAAATTGCTAATTGCTGTTAGCAACTCAATTTAAAAAAAAATTGTTGACAGTTCTACATGACTACGGAAGCACAAGCTCGAGCTGTAGATTAGTAAGACCAAAAATTGACAGCTGCCTTTCGCAAGAAACGGTTCCGGCATTCGTCACAAGTGGTTAGGGAAACGAGGAAAACCATAAATCTAGATGAAAGTGAGAGACTGGAAATTATGATTATTCTTCATGTGTTCTGCAAAGGTCCTTCAATGGAGTCTCGCACCGGACAAATTTGAGGAACCTGTATCATCTCAGCAGAAAATAGCATGTCGGGTAGGGCTGTTGCAAGTAATGAAATCGTGGACGACATTTCTTTGTTACATTTGTCACGCTTGAGTAGATTCAGGTGGCTTTATGAATAACGTTCTTTTTCTCGACGGAATTTTTGATGTTGCGGACTGAGTAATGAATACAGTTCTATGGCAATATTGCTATTGGAACTACGTATTTAAGGCAATGTAGGATACCAGTTGAAAATACCGGTAATGTTGTTGGTTTCATGTGGTCAATATTAGCATTGGTCACCACGGGATATGTTAAGATTGGTAGAATGTATAAAGTATTGGAAGATTTGTGCTGTCCAATGTACTGATTAAATGAACTACTCTTAGCAACGTGCCATAATTAGAATACAACTGTTAAACAAGGTCGCTTTTATACCGACAATTGACACTTAACTTACATATTGCAACGCAGCTACGAGGGAATGCTGGGAAGTAAATCCTCAGAATTTTTTTATGTGAAGGCTTTTACAGCATTTTACATAAAACAAACGTTATTAGTCATTCTGCACGCCTAATACTCGTACGCCTCTGCCGATAGAGAGCTCCGAATTGTAGTGTAGAAATGGCGGCGTGTAACAAAACTATGTCTATGCGTGAGAAACCACGTGCTGTAGTCAAGTTTCGAATTCCAGAAGTTGGTCCACACATTGATTACACCCTCACCTTCAGCATGACGATGTCAGACCAGTGCTGCAACAATCCGACGCCTAGGATCATTGTTACTGTTCGTCATCCTCCATACAGCCCCTACTGGGCGCCATCGGATTTTTATCTATTTCCAAAACATAAAGCCATCGATGTCTTCACTTTGATAGTGGTGAAATGGTACAAGCACAGGTGAGAATGTGGCTCCGTCAACAAAGTCAAACATTTTTCAGTGACGGTATCTGGAAACAGGCCTCTCCTTGGCAGAAATGTGTTCGTCGTCAGGATGGCTCTGCTGAAAAATAAAAACGGTGACAAGACGAATAAAGATGAAGAATGTTAATAAAGTTTCTTTTATTGAAGAGGTTTTAAGAGTTTTAAAATAAAAATTGGGAGGCTTTATTTTCAGCATGCCCTCGTACTAGACAATTTTCGTTATTTTGGTTCTTGGCCACACCGTCTGGGTGAAGAAATGTTGAAGAACCACAAAAGATTTCGGACAATATCGGAAACTCCCAGTTCCAGCCATTAAACACAAAAGAAGTTGCCTTATTTTTCGTCCCTCTTTGGGTAGCTAAAACTATCCCCGTCAGGCATGGACACATCGGCTAGGAGAAAATGAAGCATTACCGCGCTACCTGCAGTGGAATAAAACTGTCCTGCCTTCCAGTGCCCTCTGTTTTCAGTTTAGCACTGTGTGATATGCGCTCTCGTCGACTAACAACGTGATCCCTGTAGCGATGAAAAATAACTGACGACTTGATAATTACTATTTAATCAAGTTCAAAATAACAGATGCATATGTTCTGTGTGTGAGTTGTGAAGAAAACTGGACAAATTAACAGACGACCTTTCAGTTACCTTTATTCACAGCACAATTCAACCTAGTTTGTCCCGACTGAGTACAGCCGTACGTCATTCAGATTGGCGAAAATCCCGATAATCTGGAAATCCAGAAAATATGGAATGACGAGGATTGCCATAAAGAAACACGTTATTTTTCTTTCACATAAATACGCATCCCGTACACTATTTTCATATATTGTGACCGGATATTGAAAAAACACTGACCTTTGTATACAAAATAATCATTAAATTTATCTTGAGCCAGCTCTTGTGCAGGAGCAGCACACAGACGTTTCAAAAATGGCTCTGAGAACTATGCGACTTAACTTCGAGGTCATCAGTCGCCTAGAACTTAGAATTAATTAAACCCAACTAACCTAAGGACATCACACACATCCATGCCCGAGGCAGGATTCGAACCAGCGACCGTAGCGGTCGCTCGGTTCCAGACCAGACGTTTCACCTGCAGTAAGTTGGGCGAGGTACTTTTATTACGGCGTTCCAAATAAATCACTACTGCGTTACCTCTGCTTCCGTCATAACGCATTTAGATTGAGCTTAGAATTCTTCAGCTAACCTCTCAGTATTGTAGTCATTCCTGCAGACGAACAGCAGCTAAAATTTCCTCATTAGGAATCACACAGACATTTGCGTCATTAAAAATCGACTTTTGAGTGTCTTAGAATGTTTGAAAGTGCTTCAACGAATTCCGATGGGTCGACATTGTCACCTGTTTCTTTATTCAATGCGCAGACTGCGTTTGTGGCCACATTTTGAGTATATTTAGAGAATTAGTATTTCAGAAAGCTGTGCGACGATTATTTTCCTGCTTCAAAGACGTGTCTTGCTTATTGATCTTGGCAACAGTATAAGAGATGGTATAGTGTTACACGGAGATCTGAAGGGTCATTTATATCAATTGAGAAGAACAAAGGACGCCGTGTGTCCATACACTGGAGGCAATAAATGTATTGAGCAGTTGTTACTGAAATGTATCAACTTGGAAACGATGAAAGACAAACTACTGAAACCTGTAATTATGAAAAACGGAAACTGACCAGCTAGCATGAGTGGACACTCCCGGGAACGTCTCACATCAGTGTAACCCCAATGTTTTCGTGGTAGAGTAATTATGGTGTACGCGTACGTGGAGAAAGTGTTTGCGCAGCAATCGCCGACATACTGTAACTGAGGCGCAATAAGGGGAACCAGCCCGCATTCGCCGAGGCAGATGGAAAACCGCCTTATAACTACCCACAGGCTGGCCGGCACACCGGACCTCGACAATAATCAGCCGGGCGGATTCGTGCTGAGGACCGGCACGCCTTCCCGTCCAGAAAGCAGTGCGTTAGACCGAACGGCTAACCGGGCGTACTAGGGAATGTAATTTGCTATGGAAATATCAGCACAAGAACGGAAAACGCATGATTATCAAAAACTTTCGACTCCAGCTACCAGAAACGATTTTTGGTCACAATTGCATTTGGAAGAGACCATGCTTCCATGGCCTTTATTGTCTAATTTATTGTCTAATTTATTGTCGTTATTAGTACTTGCTGTCACAGAACTAATTCTTTCTGCATGATATTCATTCGGTTCCAATAACTTTTTTTAGCAATTCGTACGTTTTATTGTCCTGTGCCTTAATTTTTTTAAATTTGAACTGCGTTTTCAACTGCTGATATCTTAAAGTTTTGCGACTGGAGAAATCAGTTAGAATGGCAATGTAAAGTAGTGCGAAAACTTGCCCCATCAGAACTGTTTGGATTAGTTTTGAAAGTACACGAGTCTTCTAAAAATGTTCAAATATGTGTGAAATCTTATGGGACTTAACTGCAAAGGTCATCAGTCCCTAAGCTTACACACTACGTAACCTAAATTATCCTACCCATGCCTGAGGGAGGACTCGAAACTCCGCCGGGATCAGCCGCACAGACGAGTCTTCTGAATCATGCAAATGCACTCTGTAAAGTAGAATAATTTTCTGTGAACGAACAGAGATTTATCCCTTCTCAATTCTAAAATGTAAGGTTCCTAAAATCATAGGTTTTTGAGTAACAAAATTTACTGACCTTGCACAAAAACACAAATACGTGCTTAGCGAAAAGGCTTTCACTCAACTGGTGCCATTAAATTTGTGAGACCCCTTAGCAGATGTACTAATCCTCCATTGTCGGTAAAGCTTTAGCATGAATGGTTGCAGAGAAAATCGTTGTGCGTAAACGTGCCCCGAGCGTAAACGTGCCCTGGTCTCCACTACCGATAGACATTTCCCGTTCTCACACGAGAAATTACATTTAGGTACAAAATTAAAAAGAAGAAGTAAATCACAAAAATTACGGTTTAGTTTCAAATTCGTTTTATAAACACCTTCGGTTCACGTGTTTACGTTTCACAGTAAAACAATAGAAGGGACTTGACCCGTAATCCGTGCCCCATACTATTAGGAGAGCTACGGTGTGTGCCGATTAGGGAGACGCTAGCTAGATGCGCGTTCCGCGTGACAGAAAGCTAGGATGCACGTGCCGATGCATCGTTCGCCACTCTCGCCTCGCTCCCAGGGTCTACGCACTGGCCTTTGCTTTTATTACGCTGCCGCGTCGCTAGGGAGACGCAGCTCGGTGTCGTCTGTGACGCCACCCCACCATCACCGATGTGCTGCAAATGTCACGTAACGCGTGCAATGTGCTGCGGCTGGTCGCTTTGGCTACCGAAGCTGAAATCGACGCAGACGAATTCATTCGCCATGTTTACTCAAACGCCAGTCCATAAACGCGTAATGTCTCTACGTTCCACGTCCGTCGGTGTCTCCTGTCTTTCCCGTTCCATTTTATTGGGGCTATACTGGCTAGTTTCTGTTCTAACAGGGCTGCGCGACATCATCGATTGTAGAGCTGTGGGTATTAACAATTCAGCCAGAGTGCTTACAGTTAGGTTATTTATTTGTAATTCATATGACACAGATCTGATCGCAATATGACATCATAATCTAGAGCAGCGCACTCTGTAGCGTGCATGTAACTCGAGAGCTTATGTAAAGACTGGACAGCGAGGACAGTAAAAAACGAAATTTTAGTTTTTGTGAGTTTATGAAATCAGTTTATTGTTCAGATTACTAATTATTAATATTTATTAGCACGATGCTTTACGACAGCGTGCTACCATCATCAGATGCGTTACGGAATGATGAAACTACACTGATGGACAAAAATCGCAACACCAAGAAGGAGTTGTGTGACATAAACGAAAATTGGGAGGCGTATTTCGACATCTGAAACATGATGTCTAATCAAATTTCGCGCCATTCGCATAAGAGTGGTGCTACTAGCGCTTTAAATACACGCTCTAACCGTCATGAGAGTTAGTTACCTTTGAGATTGGTCTGATGAGTTATTGTTAGTCAAGAATGCCTTTAAGGCGAAGAAGATGCCATTATCGACATCTCATTGTGTTTCAACGAGGTTGTGTATTACGGTAACGAGAAGATGGATGTTACTGCTGCAGTACTTCAGAAAGACTTCTCAAGGGTGTAGCCAGTGTACATTATTGCTGCCTACGGTGGCCATGAGACTGCACGGTTGCAAGAAGACTGGGCTCTGGACGGCAACGTGGCAGCACTGAGAGGAAAGACCATGGTTTTCGGAGTATGAAAACTGCAGCAGCCATTTGAGCAGCAATTGGCACCATAGTGACACAACGAACTGTTACAAATTGGTTACTCCAAGGGCAGCTCCAAGCTAGACGCCCTGTAGCTGACTTCAAAGCATCGCCATTTTCGACTTCAGTGGTGTCAAGCGAGAGCTCCTTGGAGGGCAGGGTGTAGGTCTTTGTGTTTTCTGATAAAAGGTGGTTCCCCTTCGGTGCCAGCGATGGTCGTGTGTTGGTTAGAAGGAGGCCAATTGAGGCTTTCAATCAACCTGTCTTCGTGCTAGACACTGTGGATAAACACCTAGAGTTACGGTCTGGGGCGCGATATCGTAGGAAAGCACGAGCACTCTCGTCGTTATCCCACGCACCCTTGCTGCGAATTTTTTTTGTACTCATTTTGGTGACTCTACTTGTTGTTCCTACCTTTCCTGAACAACATTCCAGGCGGTGCTTCCCAGCAGGATAACGCTTGCCTACGCGCCACTGTTGTAATCCAATTTGCTCTACAGAGTGTCGATATGTAGCCTTGGCCTGCTCGATCACCAGATATGTTTCCAATCGAGCACATATGGGGCATGATACTACATCTACTTCTACATCTACATACATACTCCGCAATCCACCATACGGTGCGTGGTGGAGGGTACCTCGTACCACAACTAGCATATTCTCTCCCTGTTCCACTCTCAAACAGAACGAGGGAAAAACGACTGCCTATATGCCTCTGTACGAGACCTAATCTCTCTTATCTTATCTTATCTTTGTGGTCTTTGCGCGAAATATAAGTTGGCGGCAGTAAAATTGTACTGCAGTCAGCCTCAAATGCTGGTTCTCTAAATTTCCTCATTAGCGATTCACGAAAAGAACGCCTCCTTTCCTCCAGAGACTCCAACCCGAGTTCCTGATGCATTTCCGTAACACTCGGGTGATGATCAAGCCCACCAGTAACAAATCTAGCAGCCCGCCTCTGAATTGCTTCTATGTGCTCCCTCAATCCGACCTGATAGGGATCCCAAATGCTCGAGCAGTACTCAAGAATAGGTCGTATTAGTTTTATAAGCGGTCTGCTTTACAGATGAACCACATCTTCCCAAAATTCTACCAATGAACCGAAGACGACCATCCGCCTTCCCCACAACTGCCATTACATGCTTGTCTCACTTCATATTGCTCTGCAATGCTACGCTCAAATATTTAATCGACGTGACTGTTTCAAGCGCTACACTACTAATGGAGTATTCAAACATTACGGGATTCGTTTTCCTATTCATCTGCATTAATTTACATTTATCTATATTTAGAGTTAGCTGTCGTTCCTTACACAAATTACAAATCTTGTATCCTCCTACAGTCAGTCAGCGACACCTTCCTGTACACCACAGCATCATCAGCAAACAGCCGCACATTGCTATCCACCCTATCCAAAAGATCATTTACGTAGATAGAAAGCAACAGCGGACCTACCACACTTACCTGGAGCACTCCAGATTATACCCTCACCTTCGATGAACACTCACCATCGAGGAAAACTCCAATCCAACGACACCCACAACCAACATTAACTGCCCCTGTATTGACCGAGCTAGTGCCACAGCTTTAACTCCATCCCACAAACTGACAACTGGAACTTGTACAACACAGTGCACGCTAGTCTGAATGTTTGCCTTCATCATTCTGGCGGTTATAACAGCTATTAAACCACCAGCATTTCAAATTTGCAACGGCGTATCTCGCGCTTACGTTTATCTGTGAACTTGCAATGTTAATCACTTGCATATATCACTTACACAAATGATTTCCGGAATTTCATTACTCTACATTAAATATTTTATGGTGTTACTATTTTTTACGTCAGTGTATACGGTTTTTCATAATAGAACTGAAAAGCTACGGTGTCGATTCTAAATGGTTTCATCACTCATAAATTACGTCTACATTATGGACTTACATAAAAAGAAATTAAAGGGCCATTGGAGTTCCATTGAATTTTTTATTTGTGCTGTATTTATATTTTCTTCTTCATTTATGGTTATTGTCATTAAAGCAAGGAAAACGAAAGAGTACTGGAGTTTAAAGTGTTGTTACCTACAACGTTATTGTAAACGAAAACCAGCACTGTCGACAGTTAGGAAAAAGAAATAGTTTGAGACTTTAATAGGGGACTGTCCAATAATTTTCCTCATGTAGTTTAGGCTAAGGACCAGTTTCCCTATGTTTATAGAATGCTGACGTTGCAACTGTGTGTTGAATTGATGAATAACCGCTCCAGTTGCTAAACAGTAGTTTTTTTTACTTCACGCTTTGTTTCCGGTTTTGTACTACAACCACATTCTAATTGAATCTGAAAATGGCTTCAGTATAAAACCTGAATCCTGTCTCGGTTAAAAATAATAATATTTTAGCAACTCGAGCGCTTACTCATCAATTCACTTTAGGGTAACCACGGAAAACTTCACAATCGTTGAACAGTGGGAAGCTGCAATAGCTCTTGTCATCAGAAATTGCAACATTTAATACATCTATTTGTAATGATCTATACAAATTCTCTTAGCATATGTTCAGAATGGAAATATAATTGACAGAATTACCTCTTTATCGTATGCAGAATTCAAATAAAGATTTACCTGCGGACTTGTGTCTCAGATATAAAATTTCGCTCCCGCTCATTTTATATTTGTCTGATTAAAAATTTCTCTGAGTTGTTGTATTGGACTATGGAAACAATTTCTTCCAACTACTTAACTTTCGTCTCTACGGAAAGTATTATTCTATAAAATATACTTTCGTTTATGGGCTGTCAAAACATTTCCTTCTTTAATTTAGACTTTCTTAATGGGTATTGTACTTGATAGGTCGCTCTTTGTTCACAACATGTATGTTAGGAAAGAAGTCCAGGGAAACGATTCAGAGGATGTTGAAATTAGACATGTTTAACGATGATCCGTCATTGCACGTCACTTATGAACTCTTAACTAAAATATAATTCATCTGCACATCATTTGTGAACGGAATGGTGTAGACGCCGTAATTTTCGTGGTACAAGGACTGAAGTCAAGCCACATGTTGTTGATAATATGTATTGCTTACTAATTAGTTTTAAGTGAATGGGAAATTGCAATAGCACTAATTACTAGGTCTCAGAAAATCAGAGTAGTAATAAAGTCTTCTGTAATGTTAACAACGTAAATAATGTTACTGCAAAAACCCTCTCTATGATGAGGCGAAAGTTATAATATTTTAAATTAAGAAACGAAGTTAAATATTACAATTCTCATAACTGAGCAGTTTTTAATGAAGCTTGCTTATCAACAACTTTTACAGCCTACTTTCATTTTGATGTTTTTGTATCACATTGGTGTATCCATAAAGTCCTCATATATTACTCTGCGGACACATTAACGGCTTTTGGTTAAAGAGTCACGGTCGGATGCGCAAATATTTTATTCATGGGTTGCAGTTCCACGCAATTGCTTTATAACGCGTGAAATTTTATGTCGAAAATTTTATTACTGAGATAAGGGTCAGTTATCACAAAATATTTACTACCTTTTGTTATTCTGCGCAGGTTCAAGGCAGATACTGCAGCCCACCAGGCGAAACGGCGAATTTAGGACCTGAATAACTGTAGCCGCAGTTGCTAAAGCAAACACAGAGATTACGAAATGTTTGTACTGGACGTGTCTAATTTAGACCAAACTGCAAATTTAAGTGAAGTTGTGAAATTATCTTGTTATCTGAAAGAGAGTAACTTCTGAGTATCATCACCATCCTCAGCGAAGTTCGCTCACTTCGCTGAATTTTATTGCCTCGTTGATTATTATCTTATATAACTGACGATTTGTAACCCAGTGCCTTCCTCTTTTGCCTAAACCAGCATTTTAACTGATCTCCTAAGAGCGTGAGATACTATAAAATCTGAAAAGGTATATTTGATATTCTGCTAAACAATAAACAATCAGATGGATTCATCGTTCATTAAATAATCTCAGAGCTCATGTATAATGACTTATAAAAATCGTGTCCTGATTGTCGCATAATACTACCTTACAATGATTCCAATTCCCGTTGTTCGTTACAAGAGTGAGCCTGTGAAACCTATCCAAATTATGATTTTTCTCCACATATCACTGACGGTTCTGTTTCAAACAGGAAGCTGACCAACAAGGTATACATATTGCCAGAACGGCGGAGAGAGGTGTCGAAGTGAATAAGCCAATAGTAGGTTGATTCGTGGGAAGGGACCAAACAGGGAGCTCATCGGTCCAGTCGGATTAAGGAAGGAAGTCAGCCGTGCCATTTTCCAAAGGATGCACCCCGGCATTTGCCTGAAGAGATTTAGGGAAACGACGGAAAACCTAAATCAGGATGGACAGACTCGGGTTCTTCCAGAATGCGAGTCCAGTGTGCTAACAACTTCGACACCTTGCTCGGTTGAATAATCCAATGGATTTGCATTCAGTAGGACCCGAGTTAAAGCCCCGTCAGGCCACATACATTTAATTTCTCCAGTTCCCTCGCATCAATTATGATGAATGTGACGCTTCTTTCTTTGAAAATGCATGCTGCTCAAGTTCTTGCCTGAGTATGGCAAATCACAGCTAATGTTCCAAATTTGTCATCGATGGGAAGTTTAAGAATCCTTTTTTCTTTTCGTATTTATAACAAGCCTCATATTTTTAAATGAAGATTCTAGATCCTTACCGCTTAATACCTACTGATATCATTTGAAACCAAGAAAATTAAGGAATTCACAACCTGACAGGTGGGTGGCTTCGAATAAATCTTTGGGCCCACAGCGGATCGTTCTCGGAAAATTATAGGCAAGCGTGACACCTTCCTTACCCTGCCTCCACTTCCATCAGTATCTAGTACTGTTAAACAATTATCTCCAACCAAACTTCTTGTTTTAATACTGTTTGCACGTTTTGAAATTAATGCCTTGTGTGGAGCTGGAGGTGTCTCAAAGATCCATAGTTCTTTTGACATCTGTACTAGCAATGAATCTGTAAAACCGCCGTGTCTGTCGGTGTGTCTTTGGATACGCTAATATCCAAAAGTAATAGACCAATTTCCATGTCGTGTTCGCAGGTAACCTGAGCACACTTTGAAGCAGCGTATAGGCTTTAGTTCGTCAAAATCGTATTGCGGAAAAAAAGGTTTCACTAAAACTTTCATGTCTGCCTGTCTGTTTGAAAACGCTGATGTCCAAAACTACTAGAAGTGTTTTCATGGGGTTTCAGCAGTTAACTGCTGGCCGGAGTGGCCGAGCGGTTCTAGGCGCTACAGTCTGGAAACGCGTGACCGCTACGGTCGCAGGTTCGAATCCTGTCTCGGGCATGGATGTGTGTAATGTCCTTAGGTTAGTTAGGTTTCAGTAGTTCTAAGTTCTAGGGCACTGATGACCTCAGAAATTAAGTCCCATACTGCTCAGAGCCATTTGAACCAGCAGTTAACTTGAGTATAGGTTTGGGAACCGTATAGGGTTCATTTTATGAAATAGGATCACGGAAGAAAGATATCCATACATAGTATATAAATGTTTGTATATATGTATGTGCATTTCACATCCCCTCCGAAACCACTTGTCTGATTTAAAACGGATTTTGTATGCATATCACTTACTATCTGGCAAGATTCACTGTCTGGATGGAAACCACGTACCTATCAAATAAGTGAGGGTGAAAGAGATGTGTAGGCAATGACACGCGAATACCCAGATTTTATTCTTCCAGTATTTTAGGAGGACAGCACTTTGTGACTTGTAACAAACTATTTCAAGAGCACGTTACATAGATGCATACTCTTGCCCAGGCCCCTCTGTACGTTTGACAGAGATTGGGAAGCATATCACAAGTTATGTTTACTCAAACAGACAGACACGTGAGGGAAGCTGATGTTATTGGACATACAGTAGTTTTGTTACTGATCGTCACTAACATAACTAAACTATTCGATATGCGACTGCAGCTGCATGTAATAGATAGTATATTAACAATCTGACAAGCATTACAGACGATTCCAAACTTCTTTTTCCTCTAAAACCTAGAAGGAACAAGCGACATTGTGAAATATGAGAAATTTAAAGTAAATGGTTGAACTGTTTGGCCGGTTGGAGTGGCCGTGCGGTTCCAGGCGCTACAGTCTGGAGCCAGGCGACCGCTACGGTCGCAGGTTCGAATCCTGCCTCGGGCATGGATGTGTGTGATGTCCTTAGGTTAGTTAGGTTTAATTTGTTCTAAGTTCTAGGCGACTGATGACCTCAGTAGTTAAGTCGCATAGCGTTCAGAGTCATTTGAATCATTTTTTGTTGAACTGATTGAATTGTAATATTATTCCACAACTCTAACATGTTTCACTGTTCCACTGGTTTATGACAAATTATAAAATTGTTACACAGACTTTAGCTGTTTCGAACTTCAATGAGATCGTTCCCTTTGGTAAAGTTTATGATTTCGTGGCGAAATAAGGTAATAGGTCAGACAAGAAGGAAAAATGTAAAACATTCGAGATGTGGATATAAAAGCCTCACAGAGGAAATTTTGCGTTCTATTCCATCCACAGACTACACGTACGTTATATTTACCGACTGTTGCTTATACTGAAAACGAAGGATGCTTCGTAAACCAAGAAAATGTGGAAACCCTACTTTGCAAATAGTTTCTCTTATGCATCATATGTCACACCATCAGCAGATTAACCAGTGAGACTGAAGAAAACGCATGAAATTTTGTCACTCAATACTGATGTACTGCCTGCACAACAGCTGCTTTCTACAAACGGTTCTCTCTACCACTGAAGCAACATTTAAAAAGTGCGGATAGCTGAATTTAAGAAATATGCGTTATTGGACCGCTGACAGTTCGCACTGGGTGAGACAGCATGTTTCTGGTTTAAAGAAGACTGCGTAAGTGTTTCTTCAGTCAGTTCGTAACACGTAAAATTTCATACTGAAGTGCGACGGGCTCTTCTAGAGGAAATACCAGTAGAAATACTATGTTGATGTATATGGTGCCAAGAAAATGGGTCCTTGTTCTATATGCTTGTGCTTTTGTATGCACTAAGAATAGCCAGTATTCTAGCAGCGACAGCATCTCCCTGGCCAGCACATGGCTGTTACCGGTATGTGTCACTGCTACTCAGTCGCTGGTGGGAAACTTGTTATTATTCGTGTATTACTGCCCCTCTTGATATGTACAGATAAAACAAATCTCGAACAATACTAGTTTTGGACCGCTCTATCGAATGAGTATGTAAAATTACGCTTCAACAGTGATTTCCTCTGTCAGGGAAACAAAGCGAGGTTCTCCGTTTGATGGTGAGTGGTAGGAGACATTATAATTAGATTTTCATAAAATTTTGACATAATGAATTTCGGGAGTAATTACTGTTGTATGCTTTAAATTTCTGTAAATCTACTTTATGAATATTATGAAATAATGTTACTCAACTACTTTATTAATCACGATTACTGTGGAACTGGTGGGTGGTTAGAAAATTTTACTACTTGCAGAGTAAAAGTGTTTGACTATCCCTGATTTGTGCTGACTCCAGCTACACATTGCAAAAACGAAGTAATTGCAAATATGTGCTGTGTTCCCATAACCCTCCTCCTCGCCTCAACCTTCGTTACTCATTGTCCTTACCTATGTAGCCCCTTCCATATTTCCATTGCAGCACTACACATCCCTCCTTCCACTAATGCACCCAATCTTCTTGCTTCTCTCTTTTTTGCTACCCCTTCTCTCCCTCGCCCTCCGTCTAGCCTCCTGATGGAACCTAGCTGACCTACTCTCCACCTCATCCCTGCACACTCCCAGCAGCACTTTATACCGTCTCACTTCCGTACCCTGCCATTCCTCCCACTCCCCACCCCAGACCGCACCTTACTCCCACCCAGTTGCCTCACCGATAATACGCAACTCAACGGCTGGCAGTCTAGCTCCAGCTGCCAGAGGCTGTGGTCATGTGTGTTTGAGTTGTGTGTGTGTGTGTGTTTGTGTGTGTGTGCGTGCGTGTGTGCGCGCGCGTGTTTGTGTATTCTCTCTATTTTTGACAAATGAGTTGTTGACTGATAGCTTAGTTTGCAACAGCCTTTTTGTTGTGCTTTTCTGCTACTCAGCATCTGTGCTATAAGGTGAGTAGCAACTATACTTACACATTATTAATCCTGTTATGTTGCAAGAAAACTATAGATAGCTATATTAATTACAGATATATGGTTGCCAATTTCAGCTCTTTATTTGGAACTATTGGGCTCAGAGCTACTAGCACCATAGATCTCAGACGAATATGTAGTTTCAGAGCAAATAAAGAACAGTAGGATTTATCTGATTCCGCTGATAACTGTCTTATGCAGAAGTAGGTGTAGTTCAAATGGTTCAAATGGCTCTGAGTACTATGAGAGTTAACATCTAAGGTCATCAGTCCCCTAGAACGTAGAACTACTTAAACCTAACCAACCTAAGGACATCACACACATACATGCCACAGGCAGGATTCGAACCTGCGACCGCAGCGGTCGCGCGCTTCCAGACTGAAGCGCCTAGAACCGCTCGGTCACCACCGGTCGGCAAGTGGGTGTAGTGTACAGAGCTGTAGGGTCCTACTGTTGTGGCACCTATCTTGACATGTCTAAGAGAGACTAACTACAAATCTGAAAAAGTTGAGACAAGTTTTGTCAGAAACTGATACAAATCGTGCCTGGCTACATGGGATTGATCCGAAAAACAAACTGAAAGGCAATGACGTGTTCAGTTGTCTGTAATAAAGTTTCTGATCTAATTTCCGCCAGAGCGTTGATAGAAAAGTGAATGGTACAAACCAAATGTATTTTGGAAAATGTGAATCTAAATATAATGAATGTTAAATGATAATATGTAATGGACAGAATAAATTGACAATAATATTGGCATACACAAACAGAAGCAGCAGTAACAAAATGGAAATCACATAGTATATTCGTAATAATAATGTCCATAAAATTCCATTTATCTTGACAGATACTAGAAATGCATTCCGCACATGATCTGGTACAATTCATGATTGGGATCGCTGGTCCAAAGACTTCTGGATGGACTACACAGATGCCGTCTTTGAATTTAAACCACAGAAAATAGTACAGTGGAAACAGATCTGATGAACATGCAGTGCAATTGATAATGCTTTCATGTGTTATCCAGCTATCAGGAAATAGCTGGTTGAATGGTGAGTTGGGTGGGCGGTTGGACGAAGAGTAACCAGTACTCCAGCAACGAGAACACTGCCAGGGCCCATGCCGTCTGGTAACGCCGTCAGCAGAGCTACTCAGTCGCTGCTAGAATACTGCTTTTCCTACTTCTATTACTGGCTATCTTAATATGTATGAAGAAAACGAATATCGCATAGTGCCAATCTGAAACCGCTCTCTCGAATGGGCAAGTAAAACTCTGCTTTAAGAGTCGTTTTTTCTGTGTTGGGAAACAAACCGTTGCTTTCCGCCGACACTAGGCTTCGCATAAAAGAAGTGGTGACGGCCATTTGATTGGACTGACTCCAACTAAACACTGAAAAACCGCAATTGCTAATACCTGCCAAAACACGGGAGGAAATGACCCTTAGGAGGCACACCCTATATAGAGAGGATGTAAATAAACTACATACGCACAATGTTAGAGAATTTATACTGATAAAAATGTACCATTTCCCTCTATGGATCTGTGAGTGTTTTGACGCTCGTTATGTTCATTGACTGTGCTGAAAGTGCCGTGTGATGAACTTTAGTTTGGAGATGTTACTGACATTCTATGGAAGTCTGTTTTTGTGGGAAGAGGTGAAGAGTTTCGTGTATCAGACGTCGATAGACACTCTAGAGGAGATGGTCCCAGTTGTGCGTTATTATGAAACGGACGACATTTTCATTGACATTTCAAAAAGAATTGTGACCTCACGGCAGTTTGATCGGCGCCTCTGTACATCACTGCTATAGATACTTTCATGAGCGTCTATCGAAAAAGCCTGCGACACTTTTGTCGCATCAGGAAAGTTTTTTTTTATGTCCTATAAACATTCTAAGAACTATTTACGAAGTATTCAGATTGGAAACTTTCCTGTTCAAAATTTAATCCACTACCTTCTTCAGAAGTAAGTGGCATAACTTCAAAAATTCCCAGACGGTATTAGGCGATAAAAATGTAAAATTAAGAACACATTTAGCCATCTACATTTTGAATACAATTTATTTATGCTATCAGTTTCGGCATTTCACTACGCCACATTCAGGCCTCTGTATAAAGACAACAATAATGAAAGTGTGCACTACATAAGGAATGGGGAGTGTAAAATTTAAGAGATGAATTATGTACTGCGATAATTGCTAATAAACATTAAAGAAACCCAACTGTACAAGGTGTAACACCAAAGCCAGTGATAAACTAAGAAATAAATCGAAAGAACATTTGCACAATGTTTGAATATAAACTTGGGAACTAATATGCTATATAATAGTGAAGCAAAAATACTAATCGGAGGTCAAAATTGCATGTAATTCTTAGATAACTACTAACACAAACTACTAGAATGTAATGTTAATGTCAGTGCCCATGAATCAATTTATGAAAACAATCACAGATGTATATCGGTGAATACAATCTGAAAGTAAATTATTTAAATGTTTTCATATACTAGTAAAAATGGAACTATTTCTTAGAGGTCAACCCTATGTTAACCACAAGCATCACCGCGTGCCATGTACTACGAGTAATAAACACTAATAAAAACAGAAATTAAATGTTGCGTCAAAATGACGTTCCAATCACAGATTCATAACCTGCTATCTCTTTTATTGGAAGAAACTGTAAAGCTACTGAAATACACCGTAGCGAATCCCCACTATGTAGGAAGTATCAAAATATCATACATAAGAAGTCGTAACCAACAATATCAAGACGCGATAAGTCTGCTGATAGGCAGGTGTATGGCTAGGTGATATAGCGGACTGTGAAATAAGTGTAACGAAGTGTACTGGAATATTTACATAAAATTGAGCAGAAATAGAGAATGAATCCACTTGTCGCTTAGTAAATACCGGATTATGGTGTGGAGGATATCAAGACGCTTTTGATAGCAACTGTTATGATGTGAGTATCCACAGATGTGCTACAGAACCAGGTATTTGTGTAATTATCTGTACCACATTTTACCCAGAATACGTAAGCAGTACGTCAAAAGACTGAAGAAGTTTTTAATTTTACACTTTATACCTAGCAGACGAAATCCCTCAACCGTCTTGTACAAAGATGGAATTACAGGGACAGGATGCTGGACGGTGTCGCGTGAATGCAGGGGACATTCCTGAAACGGCTTTCCATTCGGAAAGACACATGATGTTTTACGTAGATTTATAATTCATCATACTAACGACCTGGGGTCATGCAAAGAATGGAACCAGGCCTACGCTACTTATTCACCGGCCATGTAAAAGCTCACCCAGTGCTTCTGGAACGATGTTCAAATGGTTAAAATGGTTCTGATCACTATGGGACTTAACTTCTGAGGACATCAGTCCCTTGAACTTAGAACTACTTAAACCTGACCTAAGGACATCACACACATCCATGCCCGAGGCAGGATTCGAACCTTCGACCATAGTGGTCGCGCGGTTCCAGACTGAAGCGCCTAGAACCGCTCGCCCACACTGGCCGGCAACGATGTGAATGAAAGAAATTATAGCCCCATTTGACATTAAGTGATTTTTTCCATTACCATGAAACATTGACTCACAAGGAATCTTCAACAACTCGACCTCATGTTTCATGGAGAAAAACGTACACTTGCAAGATAGCGGCTCCGGAAGTCGTTCTCTCTCTGTAGTTTGGGCATTCTGGAAGTACAACTTTTTAAACTTCGGGCGCACCTGTAGTTCGTCACTCGCTTACCCCACTGAAACCGTCTAATCCGCTGGCGCGACGCACAGTGAAATAAGGCAATGTACTGCGTAGCACACCTGAGTGAGAACCAGAGCCCAGCTACTAGTGGGATGTTGAAGGCGAGGGAAGAGGAGAGGAGACGTGGACACTTTAACCCAAGGTGTTTATTGTTCGAGAACGGTCATGTTATTCTACAGGTACCAGAAAAATAATAAGTAAGGTGACTGCATCATATATCAGCCTCACGAACATGAACATTGATATTTATTTTAATAAAATTCTCGTACTCAGATTCCGTAGCTATATATACGCCTCAAAATCAGTATTAATTATCCTAAGTCACTGATAAATAATTATGGAATAAAGTTAATTATTTTAGATTTACAATTTAATAATGCCCATCACTTTGAAGAGTGCAACTGGTCTTCACTTTAACAGAGCCACCTTTAAAGTCCAATGGTAATAACGCACAGCAGCGATGTTAATAATTAAGTATCGCTAGGCTGTCTCTTTAGTGAAACAGCAAATCGTTTCATTTATTTACACTGCATCTGTGAATCGCAATGTAAAAGTATTGAAACAAAAACATCTCCAGCAGCAGCTACAAGCTCGAGACCGCGCAATTCGGCACAAGAATGCTACTTATGTCAAAATGGTACTTCGCAGATCACTTACTCGCTGCGCTGTAGAGTACTTCGTGCTCTGGTAGTAGGAGGTAGCGGTAGGGCGGAGCAAGTAACGAGCAAACGGTGCGCGCCAAAGTTTAAATGCTGTACTTACAGAACGTCATAGCTGCATTCTATCAGAATTACTGCCCAGATGTTCACTTGGGATCGATTACTGGTTCTGAAGTCTTGCAAGTGCTCAATTTTCTCCTTAAATATGAGACCGATTTGGTGTGTTTCGTTTTCAGAGTGTTCAACTCAGTTTAACAGGTTAACTTAATGAAATGACATAGATTTATACAGAACACCACTTTATAGCAAACCTTATGTGGACCACATGTGAACACTACGACTGAATGAGGATGACTGCACGATTTATCAAACGAACCTCACTTTGCAGCAGCTAAATCTAAACTGGAATGAAACAGACTTGAAAAACGGTAGTATCCCTAGCCGTTCTTCGCTAAAATTCCAGTCTAATATTACCTTTGAATTCAGAGTAATGAGATGCAAAGGCATTTCTTAGGATAAAACATCTCCCTGTATGTGCCATATTGAATGTTTTGTTAGTGATATCACAACTGTATTTTCTCTGTTATACAGACTTTCGTTTTGGTCACCACTTTAGAAATAAAGCACTCCATGAAAATATTCCCAGTATTCGAGTTCCACTGTTGACCGGAAAGTCTGAGGAACCATGAATCTTTGTTGCCGGATAGAGTACGACAGTGGTGTAAGGTCACCATCAAGATAAACTACCCGTTTGCGTGCGACTAACTGGACATCATCGCCACTTTATTTATTGACGCCAATGACAGATACGTTGGGACTTGTATTAACCCATAGACGAAGTGCACTGATCAACCAGAATATTTTGATCACTTACCTAATAGGCGTAGCCCACTTTTGACGAAGATAACAGCAGAGATGCATCGTGACATGGAAGCAGTGAGGCCTTAGTAGGTCGGTGATGGAAGTTGGCACTACATCTGCACACACAAAAATCACCTAATTCCCGTGAATTCCTGGGAGGCAGACGGCGATCGCTGACGCCACTTTCATTCACATCACAGTTGTGTTCAATCGGTTTCTTGCGAGCTGAGACGTCAGCACATGAATTGGAAGTCGCCCCTGTATCCATTAAAGCACACCGTCACACACCTGGCCTTGTAACGTGGTGCGTTATCTTGTTGACAAATGCCACTGCTTTCGGGAAACATTATCGTCACGTAGGGCTGTACGTAATCTGCAACCAGTGAACGATAATGCTTGACTGTCATGGAGCCTTGCACGAGCTCCACTGAACACACGCATGCCCATCTTAATGTTCCCAGAGAGTAACTGAGCCGCCGCCAGCTTTTCCCCGTCCCGCAGTACACGTGCCATCGAGCTGTTCCCCATGTAAGACGACGGATTCGCGCTCTCCCATCGGCATGATGAAGAAGGTATCGGGATTCATCAGATCATGCAACGTTCTGCCACTGTGCCAAAGTCCAGCGCCGATGGTCGCGCGCCGATTTCAGGCGTAGTTGGCGATGCCGTTTCGTTAACATTGGCACATGGATGGGTCGTCGGCTGCAGAGGCCAGTCGCTAGGAATGTTCGGTGCACTGTGTGTTCAGACACACTTGTACGCTGCTCGGGATTAAATTCTGATGTAAGTTTGTCGCCTGTCCTGCTTTAAGTGTCTGCCCAGTCTACGACGTCTGATACCTATAATGAAGGGTGGCTGCCCAGTCCCATGACGTCTGAATGTGGTTTCACCTCGGTTTCGCCACTTGTTCAATATACATACTACAGCATTCCTCGAACATCGGGCATGTCCTGCAGTTTTCGAAATTCTCGTACCGAGCCTCCGAGCCATCACAATGTGCCCTCGGTCAAACCGAGTCAGACCACGCGCGTCTCCATTCTCCACACGGAGAGCACGCTCACTGACGCTATATGCAACGTGCGTGTACCTGCCTAGCAGTCACTCCTCGCCAGGTGACGCTGCTGGAACCGTTTTTATCGTTCCCTACATGACAGAAGAATACCACGTCTGCTGTTTTTCATGCGAAAAAATACGATTTCATTTCACTGCAGACGTTGTTCACACTGCACTTATACACCAGTCACGTTCTGGATGGGCTTATATCGATATTAGAATTACATTAACACCTTCAGTTGCTGACGTGTGTTGATATATATCTACGGAGACAGGTGAAAATGTGTACCATCACCGGGACTCGAGCCCGGGACCTCCTGCTTACATGGCAGACGCTCTATGTATCTGAGCCACCGAAGGCGCAGAGGACAGTGTGACTGCAGGGACTATCTCGCGCACGCCTGCCGTGAGACGCACATTCTAACCTTATATCTCCACACACTACATTCGTAGTGTCCCACCCCAACACACTCACTACTCGTGGAAGACATTCTTACCAAGTCCCGTGAGAGTTCGAGGAATATATGTGCACACAAGAAGGAGGTCATGGCCGGTATTGCCAGAACTGTATACTTATATGAATATGGTGTCTGTTCTTTCGGACATGTCCGATATATCGATATATCGACATTAGTCGGCACTCATAATGTCCTGCCTGATCAGTTTAATTATTCTTTTCCACACTTATTAGAAAAGTAAGAAAATGAAACGTCTACACCCGTCTTTCTTATCTTATTTATTGTGTAGCTACCAGTTTCGGTGCTTCAGCTCAACTGTTGACAGTTGATGATTGGAGTGTCGACACCAACGTTTACAGATAGTCTGCGTAAGCCAGTGATGCTGGCCATGATTCGGTGTGTATATGGCTCCTGATAAACCGCTCAGCATAGACTACGGCCTGAAGATATCGTAGTGAAGCGCCGAAACTGGTAGCTAAACAATAAATAAGATCATAGGTATGACTGTAGGCGTTTCAGTTACTTACAATGGTGAACGGCCGTGGTCCCAATGACCTCCAGTCAAAAGGATGGACACACAAAGAATTATCAGTAAACTTTTTCATTCTTAGTATCCTTCAAACACATTTCACAATACCATCGTGACTTATACGGCTTCGAGAAGCAATCTTCGCATATGCAAAAACCTCGCAGAAGCGATACGAACACTTGTACAAGCCTCAGCACATAGCCTACTATTATAAAGAGTTTACAAAGCATTCAGTAGTGTTACAGAAGATAGTTTTCGTAATAACTGGATGAAAATCATCTAAATGTATATCCGGAAAGAAATACTTGTTGAGATATGGGTGATTTTTGTTGTGTACTCATATGTGCTAAGTTTTTTACGAATGTCTCTCAGTACTTAAGAGTATAATCTATACCAGCTATTCCGTTAGTCTCAGTTTGTGGTTCTGCTGCAATCAGAACGTAACTAGTGCTTTAGTTAACTGTGAAAAACGTTTGCAGTGAAATGGAATCCTAGTATTCCGTGTGGATGTAGACGTGGTGTTCTTCTGTTACGTAGGCAACGACGTAAACCCGTTCGGCCGATAGCAGCGTCACCTGTCGAGGAACGACTGCTAGTCAGGTACACGCACGGTGCACGTAGAAAAAAAATATTCAGCATGTTGTTCCAGTGATTCGAAAGCACCTATCATTGACAGTAGGCGAAATGGATCATGGTAGACCACGCAGAGTTGGCACGCCGTATACGGTGGAGGAGCGAGATTTGCTACCAGTGTAAGTCCCTCAAGCAAGTATGCGAACAGCTGGAGCTGCTGAAAGCAAGATCTGCGGTCTTGTTTGCTGATTTCAGCACGAGGTCTTACTTTATCCATAGTCCTTATAGTGTGAGCCATATCACCACTGTGGCAGATTAGAAGTACGCCCATGGATTCTTGAATTCTGTGAGATGGAAAGCTGAGGATCTGCACTCCATAGCTTTTTTCTGCGGTTGAGAATGGATTCACAGTGAGCGAAATACAAAATTATCCAGACATATACAGATCCTCTAGCGATCATGCATGCAAAGAATCAAATATGCTTAGTTATCAATAAGTGTACATGAATTGTAACAGTAAATGACCGTACATCTTACAGGACAAATTAATAGCTTTCTCGAAGGTTAATCGTGCTACAGAAGGACGTTATCTTCTCAAAAGTATAGGGACGAAGTTTAAGCATGACAGGGAACCACTCTATTTTCTACCCCTCGTATGGCAATATCTTGTACAAATGTTCAACGATAGCTGGATTTGTCACGGATGTTCAGCAGGGTGGCCTCGCCATTCACCTGACGTTAATGTTTTAGGTCCATGGCTATAGTGACATCTAAAGGCACTGGTGTATATCACGCCCATTAACATCGTTTATACGTTTTCAGAAAGTTCTCTCGTACATGTCATTCCTGAAGGCAGG
Organism: Schistocerca piceifrons; assembly: GCF_021461385.2. Taxonomy (NCBI): domain Eukaryota; kingdom Metazoa; phylum Arthropoda; class Insecta; order Orthoptera; family Acrididae; genus Schistocerca; species Schistocerca piceifrons. Next base: position 462,209,779 of record NC_060139.1, on the reverse strand, counting down.
AATGTGTGTTCAAACGCGCTCATTAGTCTTTGAAAAGTTGTGACAAAGACAAATCGGGTGTAGTACTGGAAAGGGATAGTATTTTTACGTCGTCAACATGACCTGGTTTTCTCCTCTTGGAGAGTGGGTGTTGTGTTGTCCATGTCTTCATATCGTCATAACTGCCAGGAAAATGACCTACATGGATGGTGTCACATGACACGCTAGAAGTCTAAGCCTATGTAACTTCATATCAGGCTGTGTTGCGACCGCTGTATGGATGGCCACGAACCGAAACTAGTGGCTCTTCTTGTTGTGGACTGGCAAGACAGCCAATCCACAATGACGGGTAGCCGAAAGGCACACGTTTAAGCTCACGCAGGCTGGCGTGAGGCCTGGAACAGTTAAAGGATTTGAGTCTAGCAAATAAAGTACGTAGCTTTTGGAATACTTAACTTTAATCCATAATTGGTGAACATCAGTGTAACGGTACATGCATCACAAGATAAATAGCAATTGTTAACGGCGCCTTGCTAGGTCGTAGCAAATGACGTAGCTGAAGGCTATGCTAACTATCGTCTCGACAAATGAGAGCGTAATTTGTCAGTGAACCATCGCTAGCAAAGTCTGCTGTACAACTGGGGTGAGTGCTAGGAAGTCTCTATAGACCTGCCGTGTGGCGGCGCTCGGTCTGCAATCACTGACAGTGGCGACACGCCGGTCCGACGTATACTACCGGACTGTGGCCGATTTAAAGGCTACCACCTAGCAAGTGTGGTGTCTGGCGGTGACACCACACTTCTGTGCCTGTGGCTCGACGATAGTCAGTCCGTATTTTATGTCAAGCTACTCGTATTTGTTCAGTAAGCATGCAGTTTGCTGCAATATGCTGCCGCTTTGAAAGTGATTGGGAACATCGAGAAATGTCAGCAAACTTAAGCTGTGCTGATAATGTTTCTCACACAGTGTTGAGTTCGATACCTCGTGCCCGACTTGGGAGTATGTCTGTGGTGCTGTGATGTGAGACTCTCTTTGGTTGGGACAGAGCAGGTTGGGGCAGCGGGAGAGGGAGTATTTCTTCTAGTGGAAGAGGTCGCTAGCAGTCAGTTTTGGCTACGAGTCTCTTGGTACGAAAGGACTCTGGAGGTCGCTGGGCGAGAAAGGAGAGAGAGCATTAACAGGCCAAGCAGAACGTTCCCGCTATGCGGTCGCGCAGGAGACTGTGGTAGCTTGTGTTTTGCATATCTCACTGTTGGTACGGGTTTATGCGAAGGACGAAGTCTTGCTGCTCCTGGACTATTAAGATTTAATAAGCGCCGTAATTATCCTAATGCGTTGGTGTTTTTCCTGAGATCGGCTCAGTGGAGTGTGTAGCACAGTTGCCGGCCGCGGTGGCCGTGCGGTTCTAGGCGCTCCAGTCCGGAGCCGCGCTGCTGCTACGGTCGCAGTTTCGAATCCTGCCTCGGGCATGGGTGTGTGTGATGTCCTTAGGTTAGTTAGGTTTAAGTAGTTCTAAGTTCTAGGGAACTGATGACCACAGCAGTTGAGTCCCATAGTGCTCAGAGCCATTTTTTTTGTAGCACAGTTGTTGGAATATTATTCGGTAGCTTGCCCGTTTGCCGTTATGCTGCATCACTTTCTCGTTTGTTTCGACGCGTAACCTCATCGGTTATTTAGTCCGCCTTATGCGTGATCGTGTCGATCTAGTGTCACTATGCTCAGCCTCCCTCTTGGATGTAATTTTTTTTCGCTTTTGGCTTCTATTGCCAAACGTTTATATTTTATTCTGTTCTCTTGTTGCAAGTTTACTGTTGTTGTTGTGTTCATTTTTTCTTAGCTAAAGAATCTTACGTACGGTATTTTTGTCTTTTACGATTTTTAAAGTTTGTTATTGTATGTGTGTTTATTTTTTTCTCAACTAAAGAATGTTACACCTTTTTTCTAAGACTTCCCGGCGATTCTTTGTCATCTTGTAGAATCGGGTGTACTGCGGGTGGTCTGCTTCTTCCCAACACGATATTTCGACGTCGTAACTCGGTGTCTTCATCAGGTGTTCTTTGAGACTGGTTGACGAGGGGCGTAAGTAACGGAACAGAACGGCATACGCGATACCAGGTGGCAGCAAGCTCATTGGAGGATGGCCATCATAATATGCAGCTCGAACAGCAGCCGGATGCCGCGGGAAGCGCACCTCACAGGCGCATACCGGCTTCAGAAGGCCAGGAGAATGGCTCGGCCACGAGAGAAACTCGGCGCGGTCGCGGACAGCGTAAGGAACTTCAACAGAGCCATGATAGCGCCAGGGTCGCACCTGTCAGGCGCGGACCCAATAGGGAACGCCTTGGGATGGCCGCTACCTCAGAAGAGAGCCGCAACGGGTGCGCACCGAAGATGGAGCGCCTAGAGACTGATACCACCTCCAGAAATGGCCACAGTGGGAGCGGACGGCGTAGGGAGCGCCACACACCGCCCAGGAATGAATATGGGACCAAGTCAGCTCGTCAACCTGTCTCAGAGAACACCTGACGAAGACACCGAGTTACGACGTCGAAATATCGTGTTGGGAAGACGCCGACCACCGGCAGTACACCTGATTCTACGAGATGACAATGTTAAACCTGTTTATTAGGACATTTGGATAAAACTTAAGGGAATCTTGAAAGAGAACCCTAATCTGTTACCTGTCTCGTAAGTTTTAATGGTTGTGTTTCATGTTATTTCTAATGAAGTTGTGTTTCCATAGTTGAAATCACTTTAATTCATAATAATTTTCTAGTGCTCGTAACAATAATTTTAAAAAGTTTTAAACAAACCTTACCACTCCCGCCCCCCATGGTCCCGCCATACCTAATGTGTTAAGTCGAGCACACGCACTGGTACCGTAGTACCGTGCACCAAGTCTTACAATACGTTTTTTCGTATGCTGCGGAAGGACTGTCAGTGGAGTGTTTGCAACTTTTAGGTTACTGAAGCTTGAATGCGAGTTGTGATCACCTCGTCGGAACCTTGAGATAATGGAAGCTTTTCGTGCGTCTTGGGGGAGAACCTGTAATCGCCTTGCTGATGGAAGTCGTCAATGTAATTAGAAATTTTAAAAGCGCATTTTCGACATGATTAGAGTCGCCGGATACTAGGTGTTTTGATTATGCTGCCTATGCAGTGCACTGTTTTATTGTTTTTGGCTTTGATCCAGAAGCATTCAGTTGGTTCCGATTACTCTCATGATGTCATTGATAATTTCTTTTTCATTCTACAAATTTCATTTGTAACTATTGACACAGCTGCGAATAAAACACCCACACGACAGACGGTGGTGTGTGTCTACTTAATGGTGTATTCACAAAAAAGTCTCGACAGCAGCACATTGTAGCCCACATGTCGGTTTTAGATCTCCTGTTTACAGCATCAGCAAGAAACCCTCTCAGACTACTGTGAATTTCTCCACGACACGTTCACATCTACATCTACAGTTATACTCCGCAAGCTACCCAACGGTCTGTGGCGGAGGGCACTTTACGTGCCACTGTCGTTACCTCCCTTTCCTGTTCCACTCGCGTATGGTTCGCGAAAAGAACGACTGCTGGAAAGCCTCCGCGCGCGCTCGAATCTCTCTAATTTTACATTCGTGATCTCCTCTGGAGGTATAAGTAGGGGGAAGCAATATATTTGATGCCTCATCCAGAAACGCACCCTCTCGAAACCTGGACAGCAAACTACACCGCGATGCAGAGCGCCTATCTTGCAGAGTCTGCCACTTGAGTTTGCTAAACATCTCCGTAACACTATCACGCTTACCAAATAACCCTGAGACGTAACGCGCCGCTCTTCTTTAGATCTTCTCTATCTCCTCTGTCAATCCGACCTGGTACGGATCCCACACTGATGAGCAATACTCAAGTATAGGTCGAACGAGTGTTTTGTAAGCCACCTCCTTTGTTGATGGACTATATTTTCTAAGGACTCTCCCAATGAATCTCAACCTGGCACCCGCCTTACCAACAATTAATTTTATATGATCATTCCACTTCAAATCGTTTCGCACGCACACTACCAGATATTTTACAGAAGTAACTGCTACCATTGTTTGTTCCGCTATCAACGTTGTTCTGTGAGAGATGACTGTACACAGGCGTTAAATTCTTTGTCCAAATCATATCTATGGCCACGAAGATCTTCCTTCGTGGCTCCTTCACATCAAAACTTTTGCAGCGTAACTGAAACAACACTGGTGACATGTTGACGGGCATTATCCTGCCACAGACTGATGGCGTCCGTCAACATTCCAGGTCATTTGGACTTGATGGCGCGCTACAATTTTTGCAAAGCGTCCACATACTGCTGTGTGTTAATTATGGCGTCGTGATCAAATGAGTCAGTGAGCAGCGGAGAATGAAGTGCACACCTGGGTACACTCGTGGCTCCGTAGGTAACCACAAACATTTTTCTATGAAAGCACTGACCGTCTTGTCTCACAGTTGGATAAATGTATGAGAATTTCTGGCGATTTCTTTTGGAATAATACACAGTTTCCTTTTACCCATTTGTCTCGTTTTCATTTAACAGTTCCTTATAATTCTGCTTCATATCGTTCGGGGAACCAAAGTGGAAAAAAATGATAATAAAACTAATTTGTTCCGCTGTCATTATCAGAAAAATAAGAGTTTAACGTCGCGTCAATGTCATATTTTTAGAGGCGAAACCCCAGTCTGCTGCTCCGAAACGGATGAGGGTCTCGCCCATGGTCCCAACCAACTGTTCATCCAATTTTTTTCACAAATGAATTAGATAACGACATTAGGATCAGACAAAGACGTTCATAAGACCACTCCTTATGGCTTTAGGAAACTGGCAGAAGGAGATACTAACCAACAGAGTGGAGCATCTGTCTCAGGGGTCAGGTAGTATAAACTGCTGCGTGAAGAAGAAAGTAAGAAAAAGAGAAGATACTGATGTTAAACACACATAGTACATTCAATATTTCGATGGCAGAAGAAATGGCTTTCATACGAAAAATGTACAGATTCATTTTCAGTTACTATTTCTTGTTCTGTTGGATCTGCGAGATTTCTGAAACATACTCTATGGGGTTTTTTAAGTGGGTGGGGCGGTGGGGAGAAGAGAAAATGGTTCATGTTTTCTCTGCTTCAACTCCGCCTCAGTACACAAAAGAAGAACGTATTCTATTTTGATTTGTCATTTTTCCCGACACAAGTAAACAAAAAGGACTTGTGAAAGCAAAGAGAAGGAGCCGAATATTTCTGCAAACAGCCAGTACCTATGTGCAGTATCGACAAAAACATTCCAAAGGCTGAGGAACGATGCGGGCCCAATGAGCGCTCTCGACCACAGAGCGCGGAGTGACGTGCCAAGTCGCGATGTGGATATTGATTTCAGGACTAAGAGAACAGGCCTTCCACTTTAAAAGTCACGGAAGGATTTGCTATCAGAGCTGTATATCTCAACCCGTAGCAGAACGAGGCACAAACACGAAAGGCACAACCTGCCGACGCCAAATTCGTGCACAGGATGACGTAGTTTCTTGTCAAGACTACGGAGAAATTTTCTTCAACACACACCCTCGTTCGGGATGGACCTGGACTATTTCGACCTAGACTATGAGTAGGAATATCCAAATGACTGCATTTCGAATGGATATCTCTACAATCCTAAAAGCAAAAGCCTCATTTCATCGATGACGTTTCGAAGAATCAAGTCGGATTTTGGTGTGTTTACTGGTATTTCCTCTAAGGAAATCACAATTATGAGAGTGGGATTGTGGCTACACAACAAGGTCTGTACGCTGAGAAACGTGGCGAGATCAGTATTTTAATTATTGAGATGTCTCTGCGGTGGACAAAACGATCATTCAGTCACATACGACATCACGATCATGATACTAGGACTGTTTCCATACATTGGGTATTGGACACTGCGGTAATCCTGGAAAATAAACAACAAATAGGAGTACCAGATGCAGATGTCTTAAACGTACTGAAAAGGTTAGTAAGAAAAAAGGGGAACCCGAATGATAAAATCATCCAGGTACAAGACAGACATTGTATCAAAATAAACCCATCCGTTTTAACCGTGTTCTGACAAGGAAACCGTCAGTGCTGCGATAGATTCAATAACACTGTGACACTCCTCATGCTGCTCCACAACTGCTACAGGAGTAACCTATATCGTATTGGCTTCGAAATATCTCCATTATACGACAGCTATAAATCAGTGAATGAAACTTGTGGTGTCACCGCCAGACACCACACTTGCTAGGTGGTAGCTTTTAAATCGGGCGCGGTCCGGTAGTGTACGTCGGACCCGCGTGTCGCCACTGTCAGTGTAGCATCGCTAGCAAAGTCGGCTGTACAACTGGGGCGAGTGCTAGTACGTCTCTCTAGACCTGCCGTGTGGTGGCGCTCGGTCTGCAATCACTGACAGTGGGGACACGCGCGTCCGACGTATACTACCGGACCGCGGCCGATTTAAAAGCTACCACCTAGCAAGTGTGGTGTCTGGCGGTGACACCACAAAACTCACATCTTCATTTGGGCCCCCAAGAGATTTGACACCACAAGGGTTCTGCTACATCTCTTCAAGCACATTAGCACGCCAAAAAGACTTAAACTATTTCATATATTCTAAATTAAAAACCAAGGTATTATTCGTGTGTGTGTGTGTGTGTGTGTGTGTGTGCACAGAGCTGCAACCATGAAACACAGCCTCGATGTAGAAATGTATATGTTTTATATAAGATCTCAGATTATATATAGTGTGTCGATGCATAGTTCAAGCGATAAACGTAAGAAGTAAGGGACTAATGTGGAACGTAACTATTATGAGGGTAAAAGGGGCGTTTATGCAGTTGATCATGGTAAAATCTTACGAGTAGGAGGGCTCAAATCCCATACTGGAGCAGGAGAACGAAATCTGTAATCGGACTTAACAATCAAAATATTTTAAAGGTACTGGAGCTAACTTGCGCTATGGGCTTGAGAGGATTTTCAAATGGTCTCCGGTATTCTGCCGTGCAAATGTTGCGATATTTCTGCAAAATTTCTCACTTCACCAAACAAACTGACTTGTTGCCATCTTTAGCACCTCCTGGAGAAGGCAACAAATCAATTTACCGAAATACTGCACCATTTGGAGTACGCCACCCCGCTGAATACCAGACATTTCTAAGTAATCATATGTCGGGAAAGCTTAAAGAAATGAGAATACTTCGAAAGGAAGGTACGAAGGAAATAACATTAGGGTTTAATGATTCGTCAACGATGAGATCCCTGCAGCACAACCTCGGATAATAGATGGTTGGGAATGGAAATTGGCGGTGTTGTGTCCAGAGAGACCATCCCTCTATTTGCCTTAAACGGTTACAGTAAACATAAGTCTGAGTGTCCTTGTTGTAATTTCAGTGCCAGTCCAGTGTCTTGACACTGATGTATAGCGGTCATAGGACTGGAAGGAATCAGGAAGATTAGAACGTCCAGTTGACGAAGGTTTCACAAGGGACAGAAGAGGACGTATCACTTGGCCTCGAAGACTGATCCTCACGTAAGTGGACTGTCTGTCCTGAACGCTTCTGACAGACGCTGTTCACGAGGCACTGGATTCTCCACACCGCAACCACACACTCACTGGATGTAGCCACTACTGGGTCATTGGCTACTCGGAAATCTGTGTCAACAAAAATGAATAAATTAATCTGCCATGTTCTGAAAGGAACTCTCTCTCTCTCTCTCTCTCTCTCTCTCTCTCTCTCTCTCTGTTTTTTTCTCACTGAGAATAAACTTAAGCAAAGCGATCAAAAGTTCTAATAGAACATTAATGATTGTAAATCCAATGACATGTATCTAGGAATGTACTTGATTATTACCAAATTCTAAAAGCTATAAAAAGTAAATACATATTTAATCGGTGGACTGGGAAAAAATGAGAACATATTTAAGGAGCATCCTGTAAGAAGTAAGTACATATTCAAACAGCGGACACTGGCATTAACAAAGTGATAAAAATTGTTTTCATATCTGGGTATTTCCAATCTTTGTGTTCCTAATAAGTTTAGCATTTTACGCAAGTCCACATTTTAATCTCACAAATGTAAAAGAACGGTCAGAAGTCCATTAATGTGACCGAGCTTTCCCGTTGTGTGACATAAGAACAAAAATTTTGCATGTCGTTTGAGTATACTCAGAACAGCACCCTATAATTTAATTTATTATTGTTATTATTATTATGTAGGGTGTATCATAATTAATAGCGAATCTGACAGGGATAAAAGTATATGACAACAGAAGTCGAAACTTTGTATTAAGTACGAGCCTCTAGCAAAATATCATCTGTGTGGTCGTAAGTAGCCACTGACCTCAGTATGAACTTTTGCTCGAGACAATCACAGTTGTCCTTTCAGATTATCAGTTTTGGAGGCACGGGAGGAGCTGGAAATTTATACACCAAACAACAAGAAACTGTGTAAATTACTGAATGTACGAAATGAATTTATCAGAGACGGGTGTGTAAGTGCTTACAAGGACCTGGTGTGGCAAGCCTCCGGCCTCGAAGTGTGTGTTGTCCTTAGCGTAAGTTAGTATAACTTAGATTACGTAGTTTGCAAGCCTAGGCACCAATGACCTCAGCCGTTTGGCCCCATAAAAATGTTTATGCTCCACATTTCAAAGTAACAGCAAATGAGCGTGAGCATTTTATTACCTCTCTGCCTTATAATTCTAAACCTATTTTACATGTGACGTCTTAGATTAAAGAAAACTTTTAATTCTCATTCTTACATCTGAAGGCGGCTGTTTGAAACGGTCGAAACCAGCAATGTGTGTGATATTGTCGGGAAAAATATATCAGATGTTGATAGCAATGTGTATTCTTTCCTACGAAAAATTCACTGTGTACGGCTTTGTTACACGGTGTGCGTTACACGAAAATTATAGTAGTAACAACAGAATTGCCATTTACGTCACAATATTTCCTAATATATTCTTCCAGATATGCAAAATTCATTTTAATGGATCGATAAAAGTTATATGCTCCCTTTTTCGTCCGTATTCCGCATGGTAGAAAGAGAGGTAACTCGTACCAGAAAATTTCATCCCTTGTCACTGGTGTTATTTCCAGATTTCCGTATCTCTTTATTTATTTATTTATTTATTGGTAACTTCCTAAACTATATGCGTAAAAGCCGAAGCAGTTTCTAAACGAATCATCGAAGTTGCTTCGTTCACCTCACATCAACACATGATGGCGTCCCACAATCTGACTCTAGCGTTACCTTCACATTGGACTGCCATAGTTCACCCTATTTTACAGATGTCTTGAATGACACGGGATCAAAACACAGTGGTTGCTGGTTTTATAGTAACTGACGTGCATTTTCTCGTTACAGAACTTACTGACTGTCGTATACTAGTTTGACCTAAATAATAAATTAATGAGGCCGGCCGCTGTGACCGAGCTGCTCTAAGCGCTTCATTCTGGAACCGAGCGACCGCTACGGTCGCAAGTTCGAATCCTGTCTCGGGCATGGATGTGTGTGATGTCCTTAGGTGAGTTAGGTTTAAGTAGTTCTAAGTTCTAGGGGACTGATGACTCAGATGTTAAGTCCCATAGTGCTCAGAGCCATTTGAACCAAATTAATGAAGACGGGACACCGCTATATAAAAGATAGCACTGTTACACTGTTTGTCCATGACATATGATGTACGAGATACGTCCAACTTCATTATGAGACTTCACATAGCAAAAGAATGCAACAGCTAATAGTTTGGTCCGGCCGCGGTGGTCTAGCGGTTCAGGCGCTCAGTCCGGAACCGCGCGATTACTACGTCGCAGATTCGAATCCTGCCTCGGGCGTGGATGTGTGTGATGTCCTTAGGTTAGTTAGGTTTAAGTAATTCTAAGTTCTAGGGGACTGATGACCACAGATGTTAAGTCCCATAGTGCTCAGAGCCATTTGAACCATAATAGTTTGGATAACTTTATAAATGGCTCTGAGCACTATGTGACTTAACTTCTGAGGTCATCAGCCCACTAGAACTTAGAGCTACTTAAACCTAACTAATCTAAGGACATCACACCCACCCATGCCCGAGGCAGGATTTGAACCTGCGACCGTAGCGGTCGCGCGGTTCCAGACCGTAGCGCCTAGAACCGCTCGGCCGCAGTTGAATATGATTGCTACAGTTTATTCTCAAATACAAGCATCGCACACAGTTTTTTATTCAAACAATGAATCTTTTTCTAAAGTGAGTCAACTGCAGTAAATCCAAATAGTTTGTAGTGAAATAGCTTCAAGAATCTTTCTTCTTTATTCAATCACAAACATCGAAACACAAATGACTAAGAATGATTTATAAATATCACAATGAAGTACATTAGTTGGGTAAAAAAATGAGGAAATGCTTCTAGAAAGCTGTTCATTACACTGTAGGTCCTTACCGGAACCTCACTCAACGAAGTCTGTCTGTACTGATCGTCGCTTCCTGGCCAGTTCATTTAAGTTTTTCCAATCTTGTAATTATGTTCTTTCTACGATGTCAGTGGCTACAAAAACGTCGTGAAAATACAAAAATTCAACTGAAACTTATTGAAGAAAATGCAAATTTTCTGCCATAATCCGCAGCACAGTACAATATTTATGTTCAAAAAATTAATCAAGTAATACAAATTTGGAAAATTATGACCACGATTCCTTAATAATATTATTACGGCAGGAAACATTTTAGAATTATGTTGAATACGGTACTGAAACTGATTTAGATGCTTGTTGTAATACATCATTTATTTTGTTCATGTGAAAACATGTGTTAATAGCTTTTCAGACATTATTGTCTCGTACCCCTTATGTGGCAATTCAAAAAGGAAGAAAAGATTTCGGTCGTTTATTACAGCAAACTATAAGAGATAGAAACATCTTGCGAATATCACTGAATAGATAACGGTTCAAGGTTTCGACACTGCTGGGCTCTAGTTTGTCTGTAGCAACTTGACGACTACACCACCAGATAAGTAATTTTGTTTGTTACAATTTCCTCTGAAATCAACCTATTGTTCAAGTGACACGTGCTTTCGATGCAGCAAGAAGCCTCCCGCGCACAAGCAGACTTATGACTGACACACAAAATTCTATGTAGTTAGTTTCATATGCGATATGAAGAGCACTGGTGAGCCACGCTCGTCTGATGAAAATGTCGAATGTATCTGAGACGCACTTACACGGAAATCTTCGGAAGTCCACAAGACGTGCGAATCAGGAACTTCAACTTCCTCAAACAACAGTGTGTCGTGTTCTGAAACGATGCCAGCATACGAAGCCTTACAAATTGCAGTTACTGCAGTAATTGGGCCACCGTGACAATAACAGAAGGCAAAAGTTTTGCATTTTAGTTTTCCAGAAGATGGCAGAGGACACTTTTTACGAGCGACTCATCTTTTCGGACGAATCGGCGTTTCATCTAACGGGTAAAGTAAACTGACACAGTATAAGAATTTGGGGGCAACAAAGTCCTGTCGTCGTCGTCGAACATGAAAGATATTCACCGAAACAAAGTATTTTGTGCCGCTTTCGTTCACGAAGTTTATGAACCTTTCCTTTTTGCCTGGAAAACTGTGATAGGAATGTCACGCACGTACATGCTGCAAAACTGGGTGTTTCCTCAACTTCACGAAGATTCCAATGGTTTCATTTTTATGCCTGATGGGGCCCCTGCTTACTTTCACACTTTCACCTTCAGGTGGGGCTTTATCTTAACACCAGCATCCCACAACGTTAGATTGGAAGAGGTGGACAAGAAGACGCTGTTCATTGCTTTTGGCCTCCCAGTTTACTGGACCCTACACTTTGCCATTTTTTTCTATGGGGGTACGTAAAGACAGAGCCTTTCTCCCACCGATGGCGGCCTACTCTTCAGGAGCTGAGAAATCGAATTGTTGAGCTGCCGATTCAATAAACGGGGACCTATCGATTCGTGTGTGAAATAAAAAGGACTGTCATTTCGATGTTTCTCGAGCAACACAAGGTGCTCATGTGGAGTGTGTGACACAATGTCTTTGCAAACGTAAGACTTTGAACCTTCCTCTACCCAGTGATGTGCGCACTGTGTTTCTATGTTTCATAATTTGTGACAAACAACTTCAATATAGTTTTTCTTTCTTAATCACGCTGTATTATGTCTGCTAGACACAGAGTTAATTAAAAAAAGTCAAAAGCGCTCTCATGTAACTCCAATGGAGGTGACGTCAGTCATTTAGCACATACATTGCACGCAAAACGATCATAGAACACTTCTGGTGTATCGATATTGCATGTTTCAGATAGCTGCCTTAACAAAAGTAGTTAAAGAAACTGTTTCATACAGGACACACCGAAGACCAAAGCGCAAGTTCGTTTCAAGCAAGAGAGACAGACTGCTATGTAGAACCTTTGTGATATGCAGTACTCGTATCTGTGGTGGAGAGTTCCAAATTATTGCGAAGTGCAGTGAACGGCTTATCCGGCAAATACGTACAGTAATATCACTCGCAGGCGTTTGATGTGGAACCATTGGATTCCACGCTGTATTATCTGGCGCTTTGCTCAGGCTATGCTCATCACGCGCTTCCGAGAGAGCTACATGGTTAGCACTGTTTGACTACGATGACTGTAACGTGGATCCATCGATATTAATCTCGGGAAGCTGATTGTTCAAATGTGACTACGAATTGAGCTGAATTTTCTGGAACACTACGCCCAATTTCAGTCTGCATTACTGAAGGCTTACTGTACGGCGTCAGAAGTGACTAGAATCACAGATATGCCTCTTGCCACGAGTCTGATGTGCGTTGATTGTGGTAGGCGGTGAGGCTGTTACGACTCGCTATTGATGGAGAGCCCTGCGTTACCATTACGACAGCTGAGAAGAGCAGAGTCAGGAAATACTATCTGCGATGCATCCACATGAAATAGTACGTAGAGCATCTGTAAGGATGTCATCATTATGGAAAAAAAGACGCCAAGCTTACAGCTGTTATGGTATAAGTGATATAGCCACTGAAGAGCCTGAACATTGTCCCACATATTCTTTCGTACTCCGAAGTAGAATTCTTCCACATGCAGTCGCGGTAAACCCTAAACACAGTGAAACATGCATGCCGAATATGATAGATGTGGTTCAGTCATACAATGTAATTTGTGAGTTAATCCTAATTTGGAGAAGGTGAGTAATGAAAAGAAGGAAGGTAGATACTAGACAGAAATTTACTGAAGATATTCTGACGAACTGCAAATCAAATACAAAAGTGATTGCTTACAAGAACTTAGTTAAAGCAATCCCTCAGGTATGTTCATCATTCATACCAAGTTGAATTTACGGAAGGTACAAAAAAAAAAAAAAATGCGGAAAAGCTTGCACCATTCGTCGCATGTTTGTTAGCGTGAGAGTACATCGGAAGAAAGTGCTAAGAAGCGCTGCGGGAGAGATACAACGCTTGTGCGCTAGGGTGAGATTTTACTTAAAATTGCTCATCGTTACTAAAAACCTCTCGTTCCTGCTCTTACAATACGCAAAAGTGACGTTTGTGATTTACTTTGAGTCATCGGTCTTCTGACTTGTTTCATGCATCCCGCCACGAATTCCTCTCCCGTGCCAATCTTTTCATGTCAGAGCGGCACTTGCAACCTACGTCCTCAATTATTTGCTGGATGTTTTCCAGTCTCTGTCTTCCTCTACACTTTCCACCCTCTACATATACCTCTAGTAATTTAAAGTTATTCCTCGATGTCTCAACAAATGTCGCATCATACCGACCCTTCTTCTCGACAGTGTTTTCCACATATTCCGTTCCTCTCCGATTCTGCGGATACCCTCCTCATTCCTTACCTTATCAGTCCATCTAATTTTCAACATTCTTCTGTGGCGCCACATTTCAAACGCAACAATTCCCTTGTGTTCCGGTTTTCCCACAGTCCATGTTTCACTGCCATACAACGCTGCACTCCAAAGGTACATTCTCAGAAATTTATTTTCCCAAATTAAGGCAACTGTTCAATACTAGTAGGTAAATTTTAGCTAAAATATTGCAAATTTTAAGAAGGGCATAAGATTAACATGGAGCAGATGCTGTTGCGTGGCTCTTGGAAGTACACTGAAAAGGGTTGCTTAGCTCAAAAACGATGTGGCGTCTAGTAATGAATGTTTGAAACATTTTCTCCATGATCTGGCACTTCAGTCGGTTTGTTTGTCTCACCTATTTACTAGGATACTATTTTGCTTATAAGGGCGTCCACCTCTGATCGTAATCATAATTAGTTTTTACACAACGTTTACAAAAGTCTTTTTCTTTCATCAGTCTGACGACAAAGTAGAAATTAACAACATTAACGACGTTTCTGACTAAGCAGGTGTTTTTAGAGAGTGAGAGGACATTGCAAACGTCGGGCGGAGATTTGAGATTGTTTCCCGGCTTGAATGGTGATTGTCTGACTTGGTCTAGGTTGTTTTAAAGTACAAAAAATAATTCAAAGAAAATGTAAACTAGTATTTTACATAGAAAAAAGATTCAAAGTACTTACAAATGTTGAATAAAATTTTATATTATTTCGAAACATCCTGAGGATGAAAATGAAACTCTACGAATTAGATAACTGATGAATTGTCAGTAACTAGAAAAAAAGATAATACATTGCACATTACAGCATACGTACTATTCAGGGTGTTACAAAAAGGTACGGCCAAACTTTCAGGAAACATTCCTCACACAGAAAGAAAGAAAATATGTTATGTGGGCATGTGTCCGGAAACGCTTACTTTCCATGTTAGAGCTCATTTTATTACTTCTCTTCAAATCACATTAATCATGGAATGGAAACACACAGCAACAGAACGTACCAGCGTGACTTAAAACACTTTGTTACAGGAAATGTTCAAAATGTCCTCTGTTAGCGAGGATACATGCATCATCCCTCCGTCGCATGGAATCCCTGATGCGCTGATGCAGCCCTCGAGAATGGCGTATTGTATCACAGCCGTCCACAATACGAGCACGACGAGTCTCTACATTTGGTACCGGTGTTGCGTAGACAAGAGCTTTCAAATGCCCCCATAAATGAAAGTCAAGAGGGTTGAGGTCAGGAGAACGTGGAGGCCATGGAATTGGTCCGCCTCTATCAATACATCGGTCACCGAAACTGTTGTTGAGAAGCGTACGAGCACTTCGACTGAAATGTGTAGGGGCTCCATCGTGCATGAACTACATGTTGTGTCGTACTTGTAAAGGCACATGTTCTAGCAGCACAGGTAGAGTATCCCTTATGGAATCATGATAACGTGCTCCATTGAGCGTAGGTGGAAGAACATGGGGCCCAATCAAGACATCACTAACAATGCCTGTGTTGATGACGTGATTGCACAATTTCGTGCGGATTCTCGTCAGCCCACACATGTTGACTGCGAAAATTTACAATTTGACCACATTGGAATGAAGCCTCATCCGTAAAGAGAACATTTGCACTGAAATGAGGATTTACACATTGTTGGATGAACCATTCGCAGAAGTGTACCCGTGGAGGCCAATCAGCTGCTGATAGTGCCTGCACACGCTGTACATAGGTACGGCAACAACTGGTTCTCCCGTAGCACTCTCCATACAGTGACGTGGTCAATGTTACCTTGTACAGCAGCAACTTCTCTGACGCTGACATTAGGGTTATCGTCAACTGCACGAAGAATTGCCTCGTCCATTGCAGGTGTCCTCGTCGTTCTAGGTCTTCCCCAGTCGCGAGTCATAGGCTGGAATGTTCCGTACTCCCTAAGACGCCGATCAATTGCTTCGAACGTCTTCCTGTCGGGACACCTTCGTTCTGGAATTCTGTCTCGATGCGAACGTACCGCGCCACGGCTATTGCCCCGTGCTAGTCCATACATCAAATGGGCATCTGCCAACTCCGCATTTGTAAACATTGCACTGACCGCAAAACCACGTTCGTGATGAACACTAACCTGTTGATGCTACGTACTGATGTGCTTGATGCTAGTGCTGTAGAGCAATGAGTCGTATGTCAACACAAGCACCGAAGTCAACATTACCTTCCTTCAATTGGGCCAACTGGCGGTGAATCGAGGAAGTACAGTACATGCTGACGAAACTGAAATGAGCTCTAACATGGAAATTAAGCGTATCCGGACGCATGTCCACATAACATCTTTTGTTTATTCGTGTGTGAGGAATGTTTCCTGAAAGTTTGGCCGTACCTTTCTGAACACCCTGTATATTCAATACAACGTTCCAGTGCATAAAATGCCAGATGGATTGTGATCGTCAAAAACTCTACCAGTGGTCAGAGTTGTTCGCTGTCTCAAGGTGCAGGGGTAAGCTACGAAGTTCCTCTACAACAGGAGTGCGTAAGATGTGTGTGCCGATCTCGGTGCACACTGAAAGAGAATTTTCCGTACTGGAACTGAATTTTTTCGAGAATCATCTTTCAATAACATGTCGTTATATCAGCGATCTTTCTTGATCATGAGATTATTTATAAAAGCTTATGGGACATCAAGATGCTCTTACTTCAGAACATATGGTTGTATAAATCTTCCATTAAGCCAGAATTTATCTCCTATATAAGACGCCATCAATGATTGTAACCTTGTTTTATACACATTGCTCT
Organism: Schistocerca piceifrons; assembly: GCF_021461385.2. Taxonomy (NCBI): domain Eukaryota; kingdom Metazoa; phylum Arthropoda; class Insecta; order Orthoptera; family Acrididae; genus Schistocerca; species Schistocerca piceifrons. The sequence continues at coordinate 462,193,152 of NC_060139.1, read as the reverse complement.
CTTAACTGTACTTTCATCTTCGTGATATACCTATATCTAAGTCACTTTCAGTTTAATCTCTCATCTATTATAGGGTGCGATTCTTCAAATTCAGTCTTTTACCTTTACGTTTCTGGGATTTATAGCGTCACTTGATGGAACAGTTGTGTTCTTATCTGCATTCTTAGTATTGTATTGCAAACATATTTTCTTAAGTACAACAAAAAAACGGAATTAGATTCAGTTTCTGCATTATGCCGTATTCAGATTCAGACTGTTATTGCCTGAAACTTCAGTTTCATCTCAGAATGGGGCACTGAAAAAAAATTAAAAACCTGTGTATTAAGCATTTACGGTACGACATAAACTGCAGAACGTTGAATGAACTTATCTAAATAGATCTCTCACCGTTTCAAAATTTTTAAGGTTGCGAAGATTACATGCGTAATAACTGCATCGACGAACAGAAAGAGCCCAGCACAGACAAATACCACGTTGACACAGATATATGTAAGTGACATTTACCACTATTGTCATTCACATTACCTACCTTTTTTCAGATTCATCTTTCATTTACTATACAACGTGAGTCTTAAAACTCAAAATTTTAGTGTAACGTTTCTAATATTGATGGCGTCCCGTGATAGAACGATTATGACTTTGAAGCATTCTTCTACCTCTTTATGGCGTAATACTCTTAGCTGATTTCTTAATTATTTGAAATGCAAAACTTACACAAAAGGTGTACCTGTTCTCAAAACATACTTTGAACGTTTGGCTAAAATAACTAATTATGAAATATCCTCTATTGCAGTAACTAGTAATCATTCAATAATTACCATTCAAAATAACGATAATAATATTCAATTATGCAGCGAACCAATCACATCCATGTGTTATGGTGGTCACGAGCTGTTGCGTATTACTAGTATATGAGATATTTTGATTGTGATGCCGAACAGTTGGCAGCACTTGCGCATGATGAAAAGGCTGAACATTCATAAATTTGCACCTCAAATATATATTGGTTTCAAAATTTTAAAAGTCATGAAGATAACATGCGTGATAACTGTATTGACTAACAATAACAACGCAGCACACACAATTACCACGTTGATACATTGAAGAGCTTTAGACTTTTGATTTCCTTGTCTTACTGCTCTGATTTCGTGCAGCCGAAAAACTGTTCCCGAAATAGAGACTCTGCAGCGAGGAAGGTAAGTGGTCCTTGTTTCGGTAATCCCCTGTGCGGAAGAGGCTTCACTAATTGCCTACCCGTTACGTACACAGCCATAAATAACAAAACGTTATCGGCCGGCCCAGACTGGTCGCTGATCGCCGCTTAACACTGCTTGAAATATAACAACCGTAAATTTTCGACAGGCCCATAAGACTTCACACACACAAAGTAAACCGTGAATCTAGTAAAGATGAGTCCAGATGTTGCTGTATTTTCTCTTCCAAATAAATATCTAACACAAAGTACTGGCCAGGTGGAAGTAACTCTCGACCACTCAGGTTTCCGTGCAGCCTTAATTATGTGCATGGGAAGTTCATCCGTCCGAGAATCGAGGATCTTGACGATTTTTGCCTGTAATCGGCGTTGATACTTGCAAGTTATCAGTCTCAGGGATTATATGACTTTCGATAACAGATTTTTTAACATGGCTGCGTACTCAGCGACCGTTTACAAATTAAAGTCAAAGCAATTACAGCCCTCGGTCACAAAATTTAAGTCTTTTGACCAGGTTTTGACACTACTATGAGTGCATTCATCAGAAATTAAATATTCAAACTGGCCTATAACATAAGTACAAAATCATGGCAAACAATTTTTATATGAAAGTGTAAGTATTGACTAACACTGCAAGAAAGAAACAGTACTTACATGTCACGTATAAGATAAAAATCAAGCGATAAAGGCTTTAGTCACAAAAATCTGAAAAGAATACGTGGAAGGCGAGCCACTATGGGCTGCTCATAAATATAAAGGCACAGGTAGCAACAGCCTCAGGCGCTGCGTTAGCAACTGCGGGCAGATGAACATTGGACCAAGAGTGCCATCTAGTAGCCGCAAGTACATGGCTACTTAACATTCAAATAAAAACAGACGAATATTATGATGGACACTATTCAGTACATGATGTAAAAGGCAATATTTTGTTCGACAGCAGCAGGTAACATTTTGTCTACATCAGAGCTTAGAAGTACAGTTTGAAGGATGAAAACACCATTATAGAAAATACAAAGAGGGCTGAATGACACAGCGTGTAGAACAATGATATAATATGAAAGCAGCCAATATAAACCATTTAATAAATGAAAAATTATGAGCTGAGTTAGATGGAAAAAATATTTTATGCTCTTGAAGAAGTTTTTATTGCGTAATTGTAGCTGCTCATTGAGAAAGATGTTTAGAAATTTCTAATTCTACGAGAATATCTAATATATGCTCTTTATTCTCGGTGCGAAAAATGTTGATATCGTGAACAGCTTTAGGCGCGTGACCTGTAATCAGTAGGTGGTCGGCAAAAGATGAATTCTGGTGCTAGTGCAATTTTTCTTAATAGATGTTCTTTGTATCTGGTTGTAAAGGCACTTCCTGTTTCTTCTATTTGTTCTATGTAGTAAGAAGAGCAGGTGTTGCAGACAATCTTATAGATGCCAGTATTTTCCGAAGGGGAACGAGTCGATTTTAAATTGCGAATGAATTTTTTTTAAAATTATTATTGGTAGAAAATGCAACGTTACGGCTGTAGTTATTACCAAGAAGGCGTTGAATCTGATACAAGATTGGCCCCAAGAAGGAAACAGAAAAATATTTTTTTGGACTAGAGTCAATGATAGAGATGCCAAGCGTAGTAAGTATTAACAGTTTTCTTTTTAAGGTTGTCAATGTGAATAGCAGAGTGAAAGAAAACGTTTTTATGAGATTGTGGATGCTTGGAAGACGCAGCTACGATCTGAACAGTGCATGTTTCTTTACGAAAAACGTTGAAGGAGACTTTATTTTCCTCTACTGTAAGCATCAAGTCAAGAAAATTTAATTGCTGGACCTCGTTTCTGAGTTCGATGGTGAAAGATCCTCATGAAGTTCATTTAAGAGATTGAAAATACGGTCAATGCTATCTGAAGGTCCGTTGTAGATGACTAAAATATCATCAAAGTATCTGAAATAGGAGAGAATGCCTAGTGCTGTAGCTGAAAAACAGTTGAAAAACTTTTCTTCTAGAGAGTTAATGAAGATATCAGCAGGAATAACAGCTAACTGACTTCCCATAGCGAGACCGTCGGATTGCTGGTGTTCATTAAATTCGAAATAGTTGTATTTGACTACGGCTGTGATGAGATTCATGAAGTCAGTGATTTGTTCATCTTAAAGATCTTTTTGAAAATATCGTATATTTTTTTCTTGTACGTTAACGTTAGTATAAAGATGTTTGGTGTCTAATGAAGACAGTTTGGTATCTGAACTGCATTCTACATATTTTATTTAATGGAATAAGGCGTTACCATTGGGGATGCAATAACTGCTTTAGAAAAAGAACGATTTTTTCGAAGTTTCATGCAGAAATCCGGCTGAGCGATGGTACGCGCTGGTCATAGTACTCGTATTAGAAATCGGCCGTATCGTATGGATAGGTTTGTGAATTTTAAATTGACACCAAAGTTTTTGGGGCTGAGGGTTCATGTTGATAAGAGTTTTCTTCTGAAAAGGTTTGATCAGAAATTTTGCGTTATTGATGGCTGACCTGACTCCTTTTTGTAATTCTGGAGTCGGATCCTCATGTAGTTCCGAAATATTATTTTCGTTGAAAAACCGAAGATTTTGGAAATACATTCAGAATTGTTGGCAATAACTAAAGAGCAACCTTTGTCAGGCTTAGTTACTAAAGCATCAACTTCTTTAAGTTTATTTTTAATGGATTAAACCAATTTTCTATCGTTATGCATTACATTATGTAGAAAGGCTTTGTTTTTACTGATAATGTTAGCTACATCATAAGCAATTTTAGTTTTACATGAATTATCTATTTTTTTCAACCAAGACCAATTTTTAGGTCGACAAACAGTTTTACTATTACATTCTTGTCTAACAAGTTGGACATGACATTGTACTTCACATAATCAGGGACCAGTCCCCTTCTTTACATTGCTTATTAAACTGAATGGCCATACCTGTACTTAGTAGTATCCTTTTTTGATCTTTATAATTGGGCCAGCCTGAGATGCTTGGGCGTGAGTGAGCCGTCAACGACCGTTTACAAATTAGAGTTAAAGAAATTACAGCTCTCGGTAGTGACATGTAAGTACTGTTTCTTTGTTGTACTGTTAGTCAGTACTTAAACTATTTTACAAAAAAAATTTCCCATAATTTTGTACTTATGTTATAGACCAATTTGAATATTTAATTTCTGATGAAGACACTCGTAGAAGTGTCGAAACCTGGTCAGAAGGCTTAAATTTCGAGGGCTGTAATTGCTTTAACTTTGATTTGTCAATGGTTTTTAACTAAGCAGTCATGTTTAAAACTTCAGTTCTTGTCTGGCATATTCCACATTGGGTTCAGTCTGTTGGCACCCCCTTCCATTTTCTTGGGTGCTATGGAGGGCTTTGTTATTGCATCTGTCACTTCCAGTGTTGGCACTTTGGTTGAAGGGAAGGATTCCCCTGTTCCAAGGAGCATCGTTCTGATTATATTCATTACTTAATCAATCTAAATCTTTTAACCTGTCTTAAACGAAGAATGTACAGTGCCTCTTCGTGTGCCACTACTAAATACTGACGCCATTTTCGTTGCTGCAGCTATTCAATGAAGTATATGAAAGGAGACGTACTGTTTTCCGCTGGCAATAAGAAGCTTAGAAATACTGGACTCAGCTGACGTTATTTACGCAACTTGTTCTACCCTTATGACGGATAAAAATGGGTGATCAACGCTGCCAATCTTCTGAATTTAAAGAGAGCAGAAGATGGGCCGGGGCCTTTTTTATCAAAAGACCCAGAGGAGCAAGGGTGCTCTTTTATCTCGCTGCACTCAGGAAATCAGAGACATCAGTGAGATATTTTATTTACCCATTCATAAGTGAAGTTGGAATTACGTAACTAATGCCAATTGTTCCGGTACCAGCACGCTTGCTATTACCAACTGAAAATAATATATTTCGTTCCTCATTTACTTCACTGCACTAGCTGTGTAATTGGAATCAACGTATTCTGTCTCAAATGTCCACGTAAATTAATAGCTGGATTTGTATGTGTCAAATGCCTTTACATTTCACCATTTTTTGAAAAAGCAATTGCATTCCCAATATCTTTTGTTACAGTGCTCTGTGAATGTTAGAACCATTTTAATATTTTAGATCCCCGAGGTCAAATGGTTATTTAAACTTGTTACTGATGAGGCCATCTAGTTTTAAATACAAGAAATGATCAGGATTAGAACAAAAGTGATATGCAACATCTGAGGTGTCTCATGGCGAAGTTTCATTCTGAAGACGGGACGGTAAAAGTTGGGAAGGCCAGCAAACCGAAAATCAGGAAATAACCTTTTCCTAGGTTTCGAGAAAGCCTCTCACAAGGAATTAAGCCTCGTTTGGTGCCTGTGTCAGACGGGATGAAAGACTGAGAGTGGCTCAACGTCCATGTTGCCCAAACATCAGCGCCGGATCACAGGACAAGCCTGTGAGACATTTCCCGTGGGCGTCTCCGGCACCATGGCTCCGCCAGCAAGACTTCGATCCACGACCTGTACGGAGGCTTCCAGATGTTTGTCGTCACATGAACGGCTTTCGTACCTATGCTTTCCAGGAACTGTCCGGCCTGGAAACAAGACCACAACCACAACGGCATATCCAATGGAGATGAATCGCTCATAATCGAAAAAAAATTCTGGTCTGAAACGGTTTAGCAGTTAACACACAGTTATGTTTCGAGCAACCCATTCAGAGCATGAAGTTTAAAGCCATACTGGTCTGAACGTGAATGCCGTATAAATAGATACTGAACCTCATTCCGTTTTTTTGTTTTTTCCTGATTTTGATCTGGTAATAACATATAAGTGTGACGAATATTGTGTTGCCTTCCGCTAATGACATCAGTTACATAATTCTGTGCTGTGCAGTGTTTATATCGAAGTGAAAGCAACATAAAACACAAAAAGGAATAAAAATCTGAAGGTACGTGGCCCTGTTTATCCTAGCTACGGAAGAAAATGAATTTCCTTTTACCTCTCTCAAGCCTGTTAGAGTCTACGATGTTAAGATGTTTCTCGAAGAATTTATATGGATAAATCTTTCTAGTGCCCGAGAACGCTAAATTGAACTTGTAATTCTGACCGCATCTGTGGACAAGCTGTAACCAAAAAATTATGCGTCGGCACTAGGCCCAACGTAATCGGCGGGAACCGGCGAAGAATACGTCGCGTCCATGGCAATGTTCTTAGCTCCGTACCAGAGATTACTAGTATTCTAATGATATGACTCTGGCAATGCCTTCATAAGCTTTGTAATCTCTCTTATCCTACACTTGCAGCGGACCCGTGTTCGATTCCGGGTGGGAGATTTTCTCCGCTCGTGGATTGGGTGTTGTGTGGTTTTCATCATCATTTCATCCTGATCACTGGCACCCAAATCGTCCAATGTTGCGTCGACTGAAATAAGACTTGCACTCGGCGGCCGAACTTCCCAGGTTGGGACCTCCTGGCCAACAGTGCCATACGATCATTTCATTTCATTCCATGCACTACGTCTGACGATCCCGAAACTGTAAATTCGACACCAGTTGCCGTTCCTTTCTTTACACGTCACTTTTTGTAAACACGTATTAACATTCCAAGGGGAAATGGCATGAGGACTGTCACCAGGTAGCCTAGAAACAGCGAAAACGTACAGTGGTGTGCATAAAAGTGTGTTGTGAAAAACATAAGAAATGCATAGCGCTACAGAACAACTAAATGTTAGGCCAAATTTATCAGTGTCTAACGCAGAAAAGCAGCGACGTGCTAGCAAACGGCATTTCCCGAAGTAAGGGAGAAATCAAGTACAAATCAAAATATTCCTAACGAACTGTCTTTCGGTCTAAAGCCAAATCAAAATGTAAAGAATTTATTTACAGACCACTGATGATGCTTTACCTCAATGAAATGAAACGCGTGTGGTGAAAAAAAAAAAATCACACATTTTTGTAGCTGCAATAAAACCATTAATCCGATGACAATATACACACATAAACAAAAACATTATGATCTCTGTCCACCGCGACTTTGGATGCCACCTGGTGGCTTTGCGGGCATGTGGCGCGGTAACGAAAGTATGTAAGCCTGCTGAGCCTCTACGGAAAAGGGAACAAGGGCAGGGAAACAACCATTAGGCGGTCAATGGTTGGACGTCCACGACTCTTCACAGAACGTGGGGTTCCGAGGCTTGTGTATTCAATAAAATGGTATATATGATGATCAGGCGTACCCAGGAGCAGATACAGACTCAGATCACAATGTAGTAGTGATGAAGAATAGGCTGAAGTTCAAGACATTAGTCAGGAAGAATCAATACGCAAAGAAGTGGGATACGGAAGTACTAAGGAATGACGAGATACTTTTGAAGTTCTCTAACGCTATAGATACAGCAATAAGGAATAGCGCAGTAGGCAGTACAGTTGAAGAGGAATGGACATCTCTAAAAAGGGCCTTCACAGAAGTTGGGAAGGAAAACATAGGTACAAAGAAGGTAGCTGCGAAGAAACCATGGGTAACAGAAGAAATACTTCAGTTGATTGATGAAAGGAGGAAGTACAAACATGTTCCGGGAAAATCAGGAATACAGAAATACAAGTCGCTGAGGAATGAAATATATAGGAAGTGCAGGGAAGCTAAGACGAAATGGCTGCAGGAAAAATGTGAAGACATCGAAAAAGATATGATTGTCGGAAGGACAGACTCAGCATGCAGGAAAGACAAAATAACCTTTGGTGACATTAAAAGCAACGGTGGTAACATTAAGAGTGCAACGGGAATTCCACTGTTAAATGCAGAGGAGAGAGCAGATACGTGGAAAGAATACATTGAAAGCCTCTATGAGGGTGAAGATTTGTCTGATGTGATAGAAGAAGAAACAGGAGTCGATTTAGAAGAGATAGGGGATCCAGTATTAGAAGCGGAATTTAAAAGAGCTTTGGAGGCTTACGGTCAAATAAGGCAGAAGGGATAGATAACATTCCATCAGAATTTCTAAAATCATTGGGGGAAGTGGCAACAAAACGACTATTCACGTTGGTGTGTAGAATATATGAGTCTGGCGATATACCATCTGACTTTCGGAAAAGCATCATCCACACAATTCCGAAGACGGCTAGAACTGACAAGTGCGAGTATTATCGCACAATCAGCTTAACAGCTCATGCATCGAAGCGGCCTACAAGAATAATATACAGAAGAATGGAAAAGAAAATTGAGAATGCCCTAGGTGACGATCAGTTTGGCTTTAGATAAAGTAAAGGAACGAGAGAAGCAATTCTGACGTTACGGCTAATAATGGAAGTAAGGCTAAAGAAAAATCAAGACACTTTCATAGGATTTGTCGACCTGGAAAAAGCGTTCGACAATATAAAATGGTGCAAGCTGTTCGAGATTCTGAAAAAAGTAGGGGTAAGCTAAAGGGAGAGAAGAGTCATATACAATATGTACAACAACCAAGAGGGAATAATAAGAGTGGACGATCAAGAACGAAGTGCTCGTATTAAGAAGGGTGTAAGACAAGGCTGTAGCCTTTCCCCCCTACTCTTCAATCTGTACATCGAGGAAGCAATGATGGAAGTAAAAGAAAGGTTCAGGAGTAGAATTAAAATACAAGGTGAATGGATATCAATGATACGATTCGCTGATGACATTGCTATCCTGAGTGAAAGTGAAGAAGAATTAAATGATCTGCTGAACGGAATGAACAGTCTAATGAGTACACAGTATGGTTTGAGAGTAAATCGGAGAAAGACGAAGGTAATGAGAAGTAGTAGAAATGAGAACAGCGAGAAACTTAACATCAGGATTGATGGTCATGAAGTCAATGAAATTAAGGAATTCTGCTACCTAGGCAGAAGTCTACTAATATCAAATACCGGCCTTAATTTGAGGAAGAAATTTCTGAGGATGTACGTCTGGAGTACAGCATTGTATGGTAGTGAAACATGGACTGTGGGAAAACCGGAACAGAAGAGAATCGAAGCATTTGAGATGTGGTGCTATAGACGAATGTTGAAAATTAGGTGGACTTATAAGGTAAGGAATGAGGAGGTTCTACGCAGAATCTGATAGGAAAGGAATATGTGGAAAACACTGATAAGGAGAAGGGACAGGATGATAGGACATCTGCTAAGACATGAGGGAATGACTTCCATGGTACTAGAGGGAGCTGTAGAGGGCAAAAACTGTAGAGGAAGACAGAGATTGGAATATGTCAAGCAAATAATTGAGGACGTAGGTTGCAAGTGCTACTCTGAGATGAAGAGGTTAGCACAGGAAAGGAATTCGTGGCGGGCCGCATCAAACCAGTCAGTAGACTGATGACCCAAAAAAAAAAAAAAAGAAAAGATAATCAATGGCGTCTAAGAGCACAATTCTGGTGCTCGCACAAACGTTTCGGAGCGCACCATTCATTGTTCATTATTGAACATGAAGGTCCGCAGCAGACCACCCGTACGTGTTCACATGTTGATCCAACATGGAACATTCATCCTATCATACTTCCTTGGCCAATGAAAGAAATGTGAAATGGCTTTTAATACAGCACTAGGACGAACCAGCGACGATAATATTGTATTAAAGGTACCCCGTTAACCAATATATCATTCCGTAATTTAATAAAATAAAGTAAATGTTGAACACGCATATAATATTCTCGTACACCACATGACAATAAACTACGCGACACTCAGTGAAATCGCTCCATGTGACGATATACGATGTGTTTTCATAATCATTATACAAATTTTAAGGACCCTTGAGAAAAGCCCAATGTTTTAAGCCGAGAGAGAGGTCTGATCCGGAAACTGCTGATCTGAAAGATATAACTAAAAGAGAATACATGTCAAATTTAATGTTTGATCTGACTGCGTTGATAAAAATCCAAGCATACACACCTAGTGTTACCCTGAGGGTTTGCAGATTAGAATCCGCCCAAAGTATTCCTGCCTGTCGTAAGAGGCGACTGAAAGGAGTCTCCTACATTTCAGCCTTCAGTAATTTGGTCCCCTTTTAGGGCTTGACCTCCACATTTTCCTAATTTCTCAGAAGTGTGGGGAGACCTTCTGCACCTAATATTGTCATGGCTCTGCAATTCCACCCACATCCAACTGTTTGGGTGAGGACACCTTACGGGATGTGTAATCTACATCCCTTGTCTGCTGTCACCTTCTGTACCCATCAAAATAATGGACCTTTACGCACTCAGTATCCAGTATAGTAGCAGTCTTTCGTGGAGGGGTCGTCATGTACCCTCTTGGCTGTGTCCCCCTGACAACACACGGATCGCACTGCTGATGCCTGAGCAGCAAATTTCCCATGTGTGCCAAGTAGTTAATGCCCATCTTCTTGGGGTATCAAGACTCCTGGGAAAGACCATTGTGCCACGTGGCCTTCGCTGTGGCTGGGTAACGCCAGTGTGGAGAGCCTCTGGTTGGAGTGGGTGGCATCAGTACAGATGACCAGTAATGAAGCGGACCAAGTCGTCTTTTGCTGGTGGCCGCATGGCCCCAGCAGCCTCTAGTAAAAGATGGCTACGTTTCAGTGCTGAGGAATATGACCCCAAATCATTCCCGTCTTCATCTGTACCATGGGAGGAACGTGGGGCTACAAAAACAAGGAAGCCATATTCGCCTCAATATTTTGCTTGCAGCAGAACCGATGAGGACTCCTTTCTGGCTACAAAGGCTCTGTTTTTTGTTGAAAACCTGGAGGATTTGTTTGGAGAAGTGGCAGCGCTGTCCAAAATGAGAAATGATTCAGTCCTGATTGAGGCAGCATTCCCAGCCCAGCCACAGGCGTTGCTCCCATGTGACCAGCTTGGTTATATTCCCATTTCAGTCACTCCTCATAGAAGCATAAATATGGTCCAGGAGATTTTCATTGTGAACTCCTGTTGCAGACTGATGACGAGCTATTTGCCAGTTTAGAATGACAGAGTGTTCACTTCGTGTGCCACATCTATAAGGGACCAAAAGATAATAGGGTTGCTACCAGTGCTTTCATCTTGGCCTTTGAGAGTGGTTCATTACCTGAAAACGTCAAGGTGATGGTGTATAAATGTGACATAAAACCATATGTCCCTTCCCATGTGCCGTGCTCTAAGTGCTGAAAATTCGGGCAAATGTCTTCCCAGTGCAATCCCAGCTGCACATGTAAGGACTGAAGACGTCCATTGCATCCAAATACTCCATGTGCGCCTCGTCCCGACTGTTTCAACTGTGGAGAGCTCCACTCCCCTGGTCGATGAACTGCACAGTTCTTAAAAAGGAGAAGGAAATTATGTAATACAAGACAATGGACAGGCTGATTTACCAAGAGGCTAAAAGGAAATTTGATCAGTTGACCTCCATTCAATTGACATCCTCCGATGCTGCAGCTACAATGGTGACGCTGGTGATGGCAGTCCCCTCATTTCTGCCTTCTACAGTAGGCTGTGAAAGTCACCCAAAGATATTACTCCCGTTGGAGCTCGGGGGCAATTCTTTTTGTGTTGCTCCAAAAGTACCTGATTCGGGAGCAATGACCCCTCACCCTTGGAAACGAAAAGGACATCGGTCCCCTCCCCCCTCCTCCAGCTCCTCTCGCATGGAAGGCCTCCCCCCATGCAAAAGTGTGCATCTTCAGAGAATCCTTCCCAGCAAGCCCCTAAAGAGAAGTGAGAGGGCAAACAGGCAAAGAAGAAATCTGATAGGAGCCAAACTTTGGTGGCCCCCACACCACCATTTGCTAGCAGCTCCACATTTGATGATGAGGTGGAGATTCTACCATTCCCTGAGGACCTAGATCTCACTGACCCCTCAACAGCGATGGTAGTAGATACAAGCACTCAACCGGTAGCCACAGATGACCCTGAGGCGTAAACTGCCTCCTTGGTCCCTTTATACATTCCCAGACTTCAGAAAGCTTCATCCTCCAGTGGAATTGTGGCGGATTTTTGTACCACCCAGCTGAGCTACGACAACTCTTAAGCACCTGCATTTTGCCTTGCCTTTCAGGAAACTTGGTTTCCAGCAATGCACTGAATGGATGTCATCAGAGACTGACAATGGACTTAGAGAATTCTTGCGTCAAAACATTACCCCAGACCGCCGCCCTTCGTGGCTATCGGGGGTGTTACAAAAATCGTAATGACTGTAACAGGGTGTCAGATGGAGTATGAACATATGTCCTTACCTTAGTCTATAGCGAACCTGTGCTCCATCAAACAACATTAGAAACTGTTGCTGTCAGGGTGAATACAATGCTGGAAATTACCACCTGCAATGTCTATCTTCCTCCATATGGTGAAGTATGATAAAAAGTATTGGCTGCAATATTTTCTCCACTCCCCACACCTTTCCTACTTTTAGGTGATTTCAGTGTCCTTAACCCGTTCTGGTGTGGTACCAAGATCACTGGCCATGGTAAAGATGTCAAGAACCTACCAACTCAACTCAACCTTCACCTTCTAAATACAGGTGCCCCACTAATTTTAGGGTGGAACGTGACACACACTTAGCCACTGATCTCTAGTTGGCAGTTCTGGCCTTCTACATTCTATACACTGGACAGTTTACGACGACTTGTGTGGTAGTGACCACTTTACTCTCTTCCTTATCCTACCCCAGTATTACTCACCTGGAAGCTAGCCCAGATGGGCATTTACCAAGGCTGACTGTGATCCTTACACCTCTGCTACCACCACTGGAGCTCCATTGCATTGCAATCTCGATGTGGTGATCCACAATATTGCTACAACTATTGTTTCTGCAGCTGAACCGGCAAACACCTGTTCTTCAGGTTGCCCCCAGTGGAAAACAGTGCCTCGGTTGCCACCAGAAATCACTGCCGCCATTTGAGGCCGTAAGTGGGCCCTACAAGGTAATAAATGACATCCATAAATCGATCATCTCAATGCCTTCAAAAGGCTCTGCGCCTGGGTCTGTCAACTAATTAAAAGATGGAAGCAGGAGTGTTGGGAATGGTACATCTCCACCATTGAAACACAAACCTCTCCTCCTCAGCCATGGGCTATGATCAGTTGCCATTGTATCAGACCCCTGCAGGTGTACCTGGGATTTCCACGAATTGAGATATCTATACCAACGCAGACGTAAATACAGAGCGTTTTGTCAAGCATCATGCTTGAACCTCAGCATCTGAGAATTACCATCCGACCTATCGTACCATAAAAAAGTGGATGGAACTAAAGCACTTATCTTTTACTACACACCATCTTGAGCCATGCAACGCTCTGGTCAGTGAGTGGGAATTTCCCAGTGCTCTCTTGCACTGTCCCAACACCAGCCCTGAGCTAGACCGCATCCATCTCCAAATGATTAAACAACTATCAGAGAATTACCAGCACCACAACCTTGCCATCTTCAATTGGATCTGAAGTGATGACGAGTTCCTCGAAATGGCGTGAGAGTATCAATGTTCCAGTGCTACAACCGTGTAAGAACCCGCTAGTTATGGATAGCTATCGTCCTATTAGGCTCACCAATGTTCTGTGTAAGCTGCTCAAACTAATGGTGAAGCGCTGTCTGTGTTGGCTTCTTTAGTCTCTGGGCCTTCTGGCTCCATCCCAGGGCAGTCTTCGCCGAGGTCACTCCAACAATTTAGTATGCCTGGAATCTGCCATCCGAATAGCTTTTTCTCGCCATTATCAACTTTGAGAGATTGCAGGGCACTCTCACTTTTGATATGGTGACATGCTGCTTAATGTTCTGAGGGAAGATGATCTTTATTCTTGGTTGCTACACTGGATACGATCAGACTTCATTCATATGACGAAATGGTTGGCAGTAGTTACCGCTCTTGCTTTTGTGCTTTAGTGAAGGAATAGTAGTAAGCTTTGCCTGCTTTCATAGGAGGAGGGTGCCAAGTTAATTTACTGCAGTAAAAGTGTACAGTGACTGAGGGCCAAGGAGAGAGTTCTTTCTGCGAAACCTGGATGAAAACGTTTGCGGATTGCCAAGTCCATGGGTCTCACTGTGTAGATACATTGGCTGGCGCTGGTCAGTCGTTGGCCGCTTCCAGGGAGGCTAACAAGCGCCGAGGAATCGCTGGTGCTATGAGCAGGGCATTGGTGACTAGCAATAAAGCAGGGGATGGGGCCTAGTTAGGTGGGAAGCCGATGAGACGGCAGTGAGTTTCTGCGAATTTCCATTGGACAGGTCAGTGGCGTCCAGATTGCTACAAAACCTATTTGTGATGGAACAAGGCTTTTAGTGAGTTTATGGACGCTCTTTGGAAAGTTCGAAAAGGACTAAACAGGGGAAATAACGATCTTTTCACGGAGGGCTGTGGTTCCATCCAGGTCATGCTTTTAGCAAAGACGCTGCGTAAACGCATGGGAACAAGGCTGTGAAGCTGAATCTGTTTTCTTTGTCTCCCAATTAATTTTTAAAGTCACTGGTTGGTCAAATCTGCGTTTGCAGAGCAAGGGGTGGTCATCCAGCTTCGAATGCGGCGCTCCAGCTCGTGACTGGCTTGCGCTAAAGTGGAAGTAGTCTAAGCATGTAAATGTGCCATGCTACCGAGCTGACGAGGAAAGCTGAGAGAAAGAGAAGAGCACTCTCTTGTACTGGCACTTCGCTAGTAAAGAATGGCAAGTCTTTACCTAAACGGTGAGACTTGTGTCCTTTGTTAGTGTGCCACTTAGAGCCTGTGCCAATGATTATCTGAACTGTCAGATGTACTGCTTCTTGCATCACCCACACAACGATGATGCGTGGGTGTACTTTAGTTGGCCATCTAAACATCTGACATATTTCGTCATGGATAGTCACGTCACGGAGTCAAACTGGTTTGTCAAACCAGCAAACGGCTCCATCTGCACACCGGAATCCACCGGGGTTTCAGCGGCTCATACGGAAGTACCTGCGTTCCGAATTAGCTGAACGTGAGACCGCATATCTGCATACTTCCGTGCGTGTCCATGACTGCAGTCGCCGAGCGCATCGTGGAGTGCCGTCCTGACCAGCAGATGGGTAAAGTATTTGCTGCTACGACTTAGGGCTCCAATATATGCTTCTCAGCACCCCGTTCTTTGGAACCATATTTTTCTTTACGGATTAGTAGAGTATAGGCGATGATAACAGCGTAGTTTTTGGGTTATACCATGGATTCATATGTACGAAATCAGGTAAAGTGATTAGTTCCGGTTTATGTCATGTGTTTATCCCTAGCTGATCACTTTGTTCACCATAGAACCCACGTTATTGAATGCGTTTTTTACGAAAAAATTTTTTGTGTGGCGTTTCTTTAGCCATCTTTTGTCATGTAATTTTAAGACTGAATAAACTGTTATGTAGACCACAGCTCCTCCGAGTGTTCTGATTAACATTACCTTTGCCACTTTATTAAAGTCTTGCTTGCAATTGAAAGACGGAAGCTTGCCACTTATTGCCATCTTTTTTGACCCGACGAGCTTATGACACCACTTGGCGACACTCCATCTTCACTACGTTACACGAGTGGGGTCTATGGAGCCCGCCCGCTATTTTGGTACAGAACTTTTTGTTGCTCCATATCCTCAGAGTTCGAGTCGGTGCTTCACATAAAGGAGAATGGGGTCTCACAGGGCTCTGTACTGAGCGTCCCTCTCCTTTTAGTGGCCGTTAATGGTCTTGCATCAGCTGTGGGATCCTCATTGTCACCATTCTTATATGCTGACGACTTTTGCATTTCCTATAGCTCATCTATTATTGGTGTGGCTGAACGTCGACTCCAGGAAGCCACATGAGAGACGCAGTCATGGGCTCTCACTCACGGCTTTCATTTTCCAGTTGCAAAGACTTGTGTCATGCACTTCTGTCACCATCTCCTGAATATAGTGGACTTTTATCGCATTTGGGACATTTTCGACACCTCCTTAAACTGGCTTTGCCATCTTCGTCAGCTTAAGTAGAAGTGCTGGCAGCATCTTAACATTCTTCATTGCCTGAGTCAGACCGACTATTTTGCAGATAGTCCTTTAGTATTGCAGCTGTACAAAGCCCTTATACCATCCCGTCTTCATTATGGGAGACTCGAGTAAGGCTCAGTGTCGCCCTCGCCATTGCAGATGCTGGACCCTATACACCACTGCATCCGAATCACTGTCTCCTTTTCCCTAACAAGGCGACCCATCACCCTCTATGACAACGCAGATTGGGGACTAAAATTTCAGTCTGTGTCCAGTCCCTTCCACTGAGCTCCAATCTTTCCCTCTACTACCTCTCCTGTGGATCTACCCATGTAGGTAGTTTACACAGATGTCTCGATGGTTGTTTTCACTTATGCTTCTGCAGGACATATCGACTTGCGCTCCTTCCCAGATGGCTGCAGTGTTTCCACTGCAGAGGTGGTAGCTATCTCTTGTGCTCTGGAGCATACCCATTCCTGCACAGGGGAGTCGTTCCTTATTTGTAGCGTCTTACAAGCTCTCGATCAGTGCTATCCTCACCATCTTTTGATAATGGCAATCCAAGAATCTGTTTATGTCCTTAAACAAAGTGGACGATCAGTAGGATGGGCTCCGGGACACGTCGGAATCCTGGGGAATGAATTTGCCGAAAGGCTAGCCAAAGAGGCTACTCGTAAACTGAGTCTGGAGATCGGCATACTGGAAACTGATCCTCGGTCGGTATTACGCCGCAAAGTTTTTGGGCTCGAATACAGAATGGTGTTCCCTGACTTTGCAGCATAAACCGCATTAAATTACGCATGATAAAGGAGACGTCGATTGTGTGGAGGTCCTCCACGCGAGTTTCTCACTAGGACTCCGTTGTCCTTTGCCAGCTCTGCATCGGCCATAGTTGGCTGACTTAACGGTCACCTGCTACGTCGAGAGGACCGGTCTCAGTGTCGCTGTTGTTTACGTTTGACAGTGGTCCACATCTTCTTGGACTGCCCAAATTCAGCCTCTCTGTGGCGGACTTTTAATCCCCGTGACGCTCTTTAATTTTAGGAGACAATGCCTCAACGACTAACATAGTTTTTATCATTCTAATTAAGAGTGGGCGGCTTACCTTCATCTTTCAGGCCCTCGCCACACCTGCATTTTAACGCCTCCTCGCTCCCTCTAGTGCTGTCTATCGACTTCGTCTTTCCACCATTTGTGTTTCTCTTGGCTTGTGTAGTTAGGCTGAGGCTTTTAGTGTGTTGCAGAGTGGCTGTCTCATCCTTTTTTTGTTCTTGCGATCAGCCAACCAAGGCCGTGTGCTATGTTGTTTTAACATCTTCTACCGCTTTTAACGTTTAGTTAATGTTTTCCGTTTTGGCTTGATATTTTCGTTTTCTAGTCAAGTGTGGTTACATACATAATTTTGCACATTTTGTTCCTTCTCAGTATTTCAGGCGGTAGGATTCTCTTGGGGTATGGTTTTAATCTGAAGCATGTATGACTACGAAAAAAGGGCTGATAACTTTGCAGTTCAGTTTCTTTAATATACAAACCAATCAACAAATCGTCCTACATCAAGCACATGTCACTAAGGACGAATATCAATGTAAATTTCGAAGGTCATCTTTAATTATGTGAATGACAAGACCCGAGCTCTTTCTCATGTGTAATAGTTTGCAGATTCAACGCTAATATTTGAAGATATATATGGAAGTTTCCAGTAGCATGTATCTATCTATAGTTTAGCCCATTCTATTTTATTATAAAACTTTATCAATTCTAATTCTGCATTTTACTTATTTAGGATCACTTAAAACATTTCAAGTGGCCAGAATCAACACATCATGAACAAATTGCTTATTTTCTTTCGGCTCTTAGTTTCATGTTATTGTTAACTCAGCTTTGTATTTATCATACTTTTTTTAGCTTCTGAAAGAGTAAAAGCAGGATATCTATAATGTAGATTAAATAAAAGTATTTAACAACAACAGGATATAAGAGATTAAATCAAGTAATTCGTTAAGTGTCTTTGAAAACAAGGATCACATAGATATAGGGGAGCAGTTATTTAACAAAGGTGCTTGCAGAAACAGCGAGAGATGGAAGAATGAAGAAAATCAAGCAATCAATTGTTTGTATTTAGGAAAGAAATGCTAACAACTGGACAAAAAAAAACGAAGATTAAAAAAGTATTGAGTGCCTTATGTAAACTGAACTGGGTTTCAAAACCAAGCTACCTATGTAAAAACCAAACTTTATAACCAGTGTGATCGACAAGATTCGAATTATGACAGTGAAATGTGCACTTTTAATGCAAAAACATTCAAAAACCTAGGGAGCAGTCAGTGAGCAGCGGAAAGACAAGAAAAAAGCCATACAATAAAAGGATCGTGTAACAGGTTATAATGGAAAATAATTGCGACCACACTGAAAATTTCATGTAGGTGGGTGGCAAATGACTTTTTCAGCATGAATGGTAGATGGAGCACGACTCCAACAGATGAAAAACAGGAAAATGAAGACTGAAAGGGAAGGTGGACTGATGACAATAGAAAATATGCAGGGTCGGCGTGGACGGATAGAGCTAAAAGTCAAACTGTGTGGAGCAGTCGATAATACCATTATGCAGTGTTGGATGAGAAATGGCACATGCTGACGATGACATAAAATTTCTTTGTTACAAATGAGATCTGGCTTCAGTATTTAATTTAGTCTTCTTACATTCCTTGGTGTGGTTGCTAACATGTGTATAAAAGAAGTCAAATGTGAATTAGTTTCTTAATAACATAAAAGAAAAAATAACCAGTTGCCACCGAGGTTTCAAAGTAATACAACCGTTATTTTTTCTTTTAGTCTAGTAGTATTCTGTATCCTTACACAGTAACACAGCAAAACCTATTTCAAGCGTTCTATTTAATTGCTGTTCAAACTACAAAAAAGCATTACGATAACCCGTATAATGTCGACACTAAACCGTCATCAAAGATTGTCAGCCAAGTGAGGCATAATATCCAATACGTGAAAACTAGTCTTTATGAAGATGATGACACTAACAACAGAAGACAAAGCGTTCAATTTTACTTCATTTTAAGTTGCTTTGATGGGCTCTGCGTCGAGAGATGACGTGTGATTGATCAGGACGAGAATGAACGTCAATTCGACATGCGTTCTTAATTTATCTATGAATGTAAGTACTTTAACATGATACCAAATGAGGTGGCCCAGTGGTAGCAACATTTATAGAAACAGTTTTTTGGAACACAGGCTAATAATGCATCTTCTTTTATTCGCTCCTGGGTGTGTCTCAGCCTATAAAATTCTTACCCTATGTAAAATCGATGAAACGACCGAATCCTTCCATTTGCTCTCCCTATTGATATGGGACCGAAATAGAAGACAAAAACAGAAGGCAGAACTATTAAATTCTGTATTTCAGATGTGTTAATGAATGAACAACACCGCCTCTTGAGTGTGGAATACACAGTTTGGTGATGATGTTAGCGCCCGTGGTGTTTGTAATCAATCAAAACACTCAAAGGGGACGATGTTTCAGGCGTGTACGTAATTTCTGTTTGATTTTACGTTGAAAGCAAGTGCGATCAACGATGGTGTGCTTCGGTTTAAATAAAATTTTTGGTACTCCTAGAATTTATAAACGTGAACCTGAGAATATTAGAGCCTGAACAGACAAATTAAAATTTTCTAAGTTCTTCAATGTTACTTTCTTGTTAGTTTCTAGTACCAAGCGATCTTTCGACATATTAACTTCAATAATTTGCCATTGATGTTAGCTTTAGTTAATGTAGGAATGCAATTCGTTAATGCAGTACACGGCAATTGTGACTGAATACCGTTTGCGTAGTTTAGATGATAGCTGAATTCACCGTACTATTGTCTATTGTTCTCAAACTACGGTATAGTTTCACATATCAAAATATATCGTGCTTTCTCTATTTTAGCTCTAAATCAGCTGCTCGTCTGCAGGGTAGTATTGTAAAATTGCATCTCTCTGCGATTCTGTTCAAGGTTACTAATCGATTCCAAAGTAACAGTTACCGAATCAGAACACCTTGACTACCACAAATACAAAAATCTTGAACTAACACTAAGAACTGATGTAAGAGAAGCTAATACTGATACAAGGAAAGCTAATACGCCAAATAAGTTATAGGTAAGATGACGGGACACATGGATTTGAATTTCTGAAAGAGTATAATGCACCCATTAAGACAGTTGTGGAAGAGACCCCAGTGTGACCTCTTGTGGAGTACTAGCTACAACTGGAAGAATTTCTGTGTAGGCCTAGCCCTGGATAAGCAGAACTCGCTGTAAAAATAATTATTCATTACGGGTGTGGAACACAATCAGTCGTTCTTCTTCGTGATGGTAAATTGTTTTTCATTTTACGACTACCGGTTAAAAGTCACCAAGCGACTCATCATCAGGTAGTTTACAGTTCTTAGTCTTTCTTTGTAGCGTTGTTAGGATGGGATGGGGCGATTGTGTGTGTGTGGTGAGACAGGAAAAATCTGAACAAGTAATCACTCAATGTAGCGAAGTATTTGGACGTATTTACAACATAATGAACTCAATCATTGTCTGAGTGCATGACTTCTTTTCAAACGATCCCACGTGGCACGATAATCTAGAAAGTTACATGCAGGCATAGAAGGTAGCAGCGCTGTATAACGTAGAAATTTTGTTCACTACCTTGTACGCGGTTTGTCTATTAGCCACATGTTATCTAACTCGTAAGCGGCAAGATCGCTGAAACAATCGAATACTTGAACATAAATATTTGTGTGATTCTGACCGTACTGTCGCTTAACACTTAATACGCCACTAACACTGCTTCATCCGCAACGTTTCGCGTGCTCTTATCTATCTGTGACGTCACATCATGACTTTTACTCTTCCAGAAAAGTCTAATTCATTTTTGTAGCTATAATCCGTCGGCCGGCCGCTGTGGCCGACCGGTTCTAGGCGCTTCAGTCCGGAACCGCGTGCCTGCTACGGTCGCGGGTTCGAATCCTGCCTCGGGCATGGATGTGTGTGATGTCGTTAGGTTGTTTAGGTTTAAGTAGTTCTGAGTCTAGGGGACTGATGACCTCAGATGTTAAGTCCCATAGTTCTCAGAGCCATTTGAACCATCTAATCCGTCATCTAGGCTGATTCCCAGGAGCGCTGCCCTCTGGTCTTCTCTGAGCTCATCACTAATCACAAATGGCGCAAGATTACCACACATTTTCTTTTCTTTTTCTTGCGGGTGGGCAATAAATGTTGCTTCTTTATGGGCACGGAATTAAACTATTAGCCAAATTTTATTACTCACTTCAACGACACTTGGACCAACTTGAGGTGACAGTGAAAATCGCATTGCCAGGAAACTGAATTATCTAGCGTTCAGATCCCGTAGCGTCTACTAATCTTCAGGCCAACCACGATTCTGGGCGGAGTACTGTCATGTTGTTCTGCCTAGTAGATTTCTTCTCCTGTGAGAAGACAATCGAAAGTGTTTTGTGCCATTATCCAGTCAGTGAAGAAATTAGGTTATGTTCTGGTAGGATCGTAACAGCCGATGTGTAGGCTATTTGAAACGCCTAGCTCATAGTTCCCCGGAATCAGAGCATTGAATAGCAATCGTAGTAGAACAAAGGTATTGTTGTGGCCAAATATAGACTTAGATAATCTGAAGCGGAGGTAAATTGTGCAACAACTCATGTATCTTAGATCAAATTAAACTAAGCAGCGTACTACACAATATCTTGCAGAGTACAGTCTTTCCTTCTCAACACACGTTTGAAATCAGTGATGTCTGACACTATATGTCGTATATGCTTAAAAGGTAAATATTTAGTTTCGAAAAGCTGCTGCGTTAGTGGTACAGAGTATATGAGCTTTACGTTTCATTCAGTTATCCTTATTTAATAGGAAAATCACGTTTAGTATCACCTAAACGGTATACTAATACCCCGTTATGAATATTATAAGTTCAGGTATACGTTTTTGTGAAAAAATTAGTTACTGACCTGCTTCCTCGTTCCAGGAATTACATTAGCAATATCAGTCCTCGCTTCGTAAGAGCACACTGCACGCAACCTATTTACGTTGACTTGTATGTACATGAAGTTAGACATAATAAGGGTATTAATTAGTCTTGGGCATTTCACGACATCCATTTAATAACACCTGTTCTCCAATGAAGCAAAAACGCATTACCATAAAGCAGTCATAGGCAGATATCAGATAGGCCTTCTCAGTTGTGCAGACAAACTCTGCACTAACCTCCTATCACTATATTTTCACTGATGCGGCGTGTTGGTCACTGACTCCGATATCATTACTTCAGATACCACGACATTAAAGTTGTCAGATCGCTGATGGAAAAGCTTGAATCGCGAAGAATATGAACTGGAAATTAATGTTTCAACGTTTCAAGGATGAAGAAAAGATTTGTGTTGCACTTTCAGATTATCTTGACTGTTTAAATATGGTTAAATGATAAAAGAGGGGACGCGAAATGTTACGCCGATGATACCTAGTAGTATCTTCTTATTTTAACAGAACTAGTTTCTAATGCCGGGACCGGTTGGAAAGTGGGGTTGGAAGTGGAGTACCCTGCTGTGAACAGATGATCCTCCTCTAATTTGTGAGAAAGCGCTGACAGCTGCGGTCACAATAACAGCTTTAGAGCAAGCAGAGAGCGTGTCCCCAGGGAACGAAGGCTTTTAGAAGTGGTTTCCGACCCGCTGAACAACAGTAATGGCGCGGCTCTGTCTGTTGTCGGAAACGTCAGACTTCTGGCTTTGGTGCATTAGCGAGTTTAACTAAAACGCTGAAAATTGTTGAGGTGCATCATCCTGAAGCTGTGCAAAGGTAAAAGTCTTACAGTAGAACTAACTGTACTATTAAAGGAGAAATCATTCAGTACACTAGTGTTGAAGGTCGTGGTTGCATAAAATCGAAAATCAATAATTTGTAGGCTATGACAGAAAAATAACCTGCAAATTAAATTAGAGGTAAGCATCTATTAACAGAAATTAATGCGTAATGGTTGTACCGCAAGACGTACATTTTAGGTGTTTCCAGGAAAGCAGCTATGTTCGTTTCTGTGACGTTGTCGCATGAATAAATAAATCACTGAAAAATCGCTCAGCCTTGTTTGAACGTTCTCATTTTCTCCCGTTACTGATACTAAGATTATTAAGCTGACGAACAAATGTCAGGAATAGGCAGAGAAACGATTTTGTGAGTGAAAGTCCCTGGCACTTTTTTAACTGAATCTCTACTTGGTGCCTGCCTCCCCCTCAAATCGGTAGACATTTGATGACTGATTAATTGCAGTAACTGTACAACAATGGAACGAGTAGACTATTTATCAGTAACGAACTATAGTTACTCATGTCGAAGTACTGCTCCTAGTACGAGGATCACTCCAAAAGAAATGCACACTATTTTTTTAAAATCCATCTCTTATTCTACATGTTTGAAAATTTTATAGTGTGTAGATACATCCTTTAGAAACAATATTTTCATTTCTTCAGATAATTTCTATCCCTCTCAACTGCCTTACGCCATCTTGGAACCGGCTCCTGTATACCCGAAAGGTAAAATTCTGGACCAACCTGTTGGAGCCACTGTTTGGTGGCGTGAACAAGGGAGTCATCATCTTCAAACCTTGTTCGACGAAGAGAGTCTTTAAGTTTTCCAAACAGATGATAGTCACATGGGGCCAAATCAGCACTGTAAGGCGGGTGTTTCAATGTTGTCACGGGTTTTGTGATCCTGGTAACCCATCTGGCACAAACATTTCTTAACGCCAACACATTCAGTATGCTGCAGACACTTCCTTCCCCTAAGCCAACGTAGCGTGACAATTCGTTCACTGTGATGTGTCTGTCACCATTCACCAATTCGTTAACTCTCTGCACATTGTCTGGAGCGTGTGCAGTACGAGACCTGCCACTGCTAGGACAATCCTCAATATTGCCATGCCCGCTTTCATCACGTAACCTGCTTGCCCACCCACCAACTAACTGTACTGCGATCGACAGGACCAACTCCGTACATCTTTTTCAACTTCTTGTGGATGTTTCTCACTGTCTCGCTTTCACAGCACAGGAGTTCTATGACAGCACGTTGCTTCTGACGAACGTCAAGTGTAGCAGCCATCTTGAAGACATTCTGTGGCGGCGTCACTCACGGTTTGTGAGTTTGAAAACAAACGGGAAGGATGTACCTACACACTGTAAAATTTTCACACATGCAGAATGAAAACTGTATTTTTACAAAAATAGTGTGCATTTATTTTGGAGTGACCCTCGTATTTGTGCCGAACTCTTTCTGTACTCCGCAACAACTTCATAATGGTACAATCTCTCAGTGTACTACAACTACGTCCTTCACAAATAGCCTCAGAGAGCTGGCGGTGGCACCTGCCATGTCATCTACGACTTGTTACAAATTTTTAGGGTCAAAATGGTGAAGGCAGTATAATATTTCAAACTGAGATGAATTCCGAAGGGCTGAAAATAAATATTTCAGGTGTTGAGACGCATTGCATGAACAGTGCGTTTGTCCTAGGGGTTTGCGAACTGCCCGTATTGCTGGATCTCCGGCGGAGACACTACCTAGGAAACAAATACACAGTCGTCTGTTATGTCCACAGTGGATAGTTTCTTGTGAAGCTGCCAGAAGTAGTGAATGCATCAAGCGGAAACTCTCGAGGAAACTAATAGAAAGCTGATTGTCATGGCCGTAGATCGCTGTCTCTTTGTATAACAGTAACAAGGTTATTTTAGAATAAATAGCAAAATTTCTGTCTCCGTTGTAAAGGTCGCGATGAGCTTATGTTGTTGTAACAAAGAGTAATTTGTTTCTCTTAGTAAATAGCTTAACATTAATTTAGCATCAAAAATGGTTCAGCAGGCCGGGGTGGCCGAGCGGTTCTGGGCGCTACAGTCTGGAACAACGCAACCGCTACGATCGCAGGTTCGAATCCTGCCTCGGGCACGGATGTGTGTGATGTCCTTAGGTTAGTTAGGTTTAAGTAGTTCTAAGTTCTAGGGGACTCCCAGAGTGCTCTGAGCCATTTGAACCTTTTTTTTTTTTTTTTTTTTTTTTTTTTGAAAAATGTTTCATATGGCTCTGAGCACTATGGGACTTAACTGCTGCTGTCATCAGTCCCCTAGAACTTAGAACTACTTAAACCTAACTAACCTAAGGACATCACAAACATCCATGCCCGAGGCAGGATTCGAACCTGCGACCGTAGCGGTCACGCGGTTCAAGACTGTAGCGCCTAGAACCGCTTGGCCACTCCGGCCGGCAATTTAGGATCACTAATCCCTCCTCTGAAAGCAGGAATTTGCAATTTTCTCTCTCTTCTTCATGATTTGGCCCAGATCGATTATCAGTCACTATACGTGGAGCATAAAAAATACGTAGTGACTGCCATAATACTCTCATCCACAGTACAAGTAGCGCTATGTTCAATGGTTCAAATGGCTCTGAGCACTATGGGACGTAACATCTGTGGTCATCAGTCCCCTAGAACTTAGAACTACTTAAATCTAACTAACCTAAGGACAACACACACATCCATGCCCGAGGCAGGATTCGAATCTGCGACCGTAGCGGTCCCGCGGTTCCGGACTGCGCGCCTAGAACCGCTAGACCACCGCGGCCGGCGCTATGTTAAATTCAGAATTACACGTTGACATCTGTTGGATGAATCTTCTTCCTTATAATAACTTATCTCATCAGTCCATTATTCTATTTCCTAGACGGCGATGTGAAATGGTATCGCAGATTGACTGGATGGTTCAAATGGCTCTGAGCACTATGGGACTTAGCTTCTCAGGTCATCAGTCCCCTATAACTTAGAACTACTTAAACCTAACCAACCTAAGGACATCATACACATCCATGCCCGAGGCAGGATTCGAACCTGCGACCGTAGCGGCCACGTGGTTCCAAACTGAAGCGCTTAGAACCGCACGGCCACACCGGCCGGCTGATTGACTGGAGCTCGACGACTATGGTATTACAATAACTTCTGCTATTTGAAAACTTTTGCAGTCTCGTGAATGAATGCAACGAGTTTCATGACATCTGTGTTAGCGGAATTCTTAGCGATTCAGAGCGGTTGCTGCGTCTTCGAAATATTCGTGAATCGCGTGCGGATCTATGTTCAATTGGTATACAACCGTCATAGAATTCACTTTTACACACTGCAAGTAAATATCTTAATTGAAATACCATTTCTTAACTGTCATTGTTTGAGGTATAATTTGACATTTTAAAGTTTATCTTTCAATTATACAGCACACTTGTACCACTGTTAGTCAACAATTTCTGAGAACCCGTTATGACATTTCAAATGGATGTTTAAATCCTTTCGCCAGAATCATTATCACCAACTTCGTTCACTAAAATACACTGAAGAGGCAAAGACACTGGTATAGTCATGCGCATTCTGGACGTGTGGGGTGTCGCATTGTCCTGCTGGAATTGCCCAAGTCCGTCGGAATGCACAATGGACATGAATGGATGCAGGTGATCAGACAGGATGCTTACATGCGTGTCACCTGTCTCAGTCGTATCTAGGCGTATCAGGTGTCCCATATCACTCCAACTGCACACGCCCCACACCATTACAGAGCCTTCACCAGCTTAAAGAGTCCCCTGCTAACATGCAGGTTCCATGAGTTCAAGAGGTTGTCTCCATAACCGCACACGTCCATCCGCTCGATACAATCTGAAACGAGACTCTTCCAACCAAGCGACATGTTTACAGTTATCAACAGTCCAATGTCGGAGTTGACGGGCCCAGGAGAGGCGAAAAAGCTTTGTGTCGTGGAATCATCAAAGGTACACGAGTGGGCCTTCGGCTCCGAAAGGCCATATAGACTATGTTTCGTTTAATGTTTCGCACGCTGACACTTATGGCCCAGCACTGAAATCTGCAGCAATTTGCAGAAGGGTTCCACTTCTGACACGTTGAACGATTTACTTCAGTCATCGTAGGTCGTGTTCTTGAAGCACCTTTTTCCGGCCGCAGCGATGTCGGAGATTTGGTGTTCCCGAATTCATGAAATTGACGGTGTACTCTTGAAATGGTCGTACGGGAAAATCCCTACTTCACCTCTATCTCGGAGATGGTGTGTCCCATCGCTCGTGTGTCGACTATAACATCACGTTCAAACTCACGTTAATCTTGATAACTGCCATTGTAGCAGCAGTAACCGATGTAACAACTGCGCCAGACGATTGTTGTCTTATATAGGCGTATATCTGTATTTGAATGCGCATTCCTACTCCAGTTTCACTGTGCAGTGCGTATGGACCAAATGCAATGTCGCGTAGAGCCACAGCGAAACGGTGCCAACAGTTTGACCAAGGGCATACAGACGTGGGTGTGCTTATCGGGAACGAGGTCACTGACGTCAGCTACAGAGAATATCCAACAATCGAGGAAATTTTTCTCCGCAATCGCAGATTTTTCATCAGCGAGGACGTCGATTAGCTCCGTGACCAAGGAGCGGACTTCTATCGTCGATGAACTGAATAACAGGTCCAACGTTTTCACTGTTTTTTATTGTGACTTGGTGACTATGTTGGACATTAATGTCATCACTTGGAAGTGTAGTGCAGCATTCAATAAATGTTACTTGGCCTATCATAGTAACGTGTAACATATCCGTTGAAGTCTTCTCGTGTAAACTTCTAACAATTACTTATTCAAAAGAAGCATATGGACATACTTTCGGAATGCACAGGAAGGCAAAAACCACAGATTCATTCCAAATCCGAGACACACACAGAAACAAAAAATGACATTCTACCAAATGCGAGAAATCAGTCGAAGTGAATAAACACGTAGGTCTCCGCAGCCGGCGTCAGTGTCATTAAAATATGCGTTTACTGCGTCGCTGGTCGACCCTGCCAGACCCTAGGTCCTGCTACCGCTCCGAAGCTAACAGCACGAAAACACGACCCCTGGAAGGTTGTCGCTGACTCGTTAAGGGCTACTAATTGGCAACAAAACGTGTATCCCGTAAACAGTTGGCCGCATACACTCTCCCTCTCTCCGAACATCGACTTGTGGTGCTTTAAAGACAAAAAAATTCCAATAAATATGACATCGGTGGTCTTCTGACGCCGTTAGAAATGCTATATGCGGAAGCATCCACTCCACATATAACTAGACTCTTCCCTGAGAAAGGTGGTCGGTTGTTTTCGTATTTTAGCATTTCAAATATTTTATAACTTAATACTGCAGTAAACACACACACAGATTTTAATGAGAAAGGACGTGAGCATTTTGTAGCAGATTACAGCGGCCATAGGATTAAGGAAATTTACCGCTTACGTGATAAGATGTAAAGCAAGTTTAATCAAGATATAGAAAATATATATATATATATATATATAAGCATGACATATGGAAGACATCTCGGGAGAAACTATAATTTGCTTCATAAGGAAAAGGTTAAGACAAGTTTCAGAACGCCGGACGGTGAAGCCGAGCGGTTCTAGGCGCTTCAGTCTGGAACCACGCTACCGCTACGGACGCAGGTCCGAATCCTGCCTCGGGCATGGGTGTGTGTGATGTCCTTAGGTTATCTAGATTTAAGTAGTTCTAAGTTCTAGGGGACTGATGACCTCAGATGTTAAGTCCCATAAAGCTCAGAGCCATTTGAACCAAGTTTCAAATCCAACAATTATTACACAAGACGTAGTTCCGCAGCGCTGATTGCTTAAGAATCCTTTAAATGTGGGCATTTAAAAATTTTCATATTACCTGAGTAATTGTTTTGTATTGGGTAAATAGGCCACAACATTTTGGCAAGGATTGAAGGGCAGCGAAGGAAAAATCTACCTTCGATAATCATCTTATTGAAAGTAAACTTACGATGCAAGAAATGGGAATAATCTTGAAATTTTACATATTTCCTTTAACGGCCTACGGATGAAGATGTAGAAAAGGACAAATGGAAATTTACAGTCACGTGACAAGAATAGGGTAAGTTAGTGTGTGATGAAATAGAGTTGAGGGGAAAACAATTTTTAGAACTGCGTGCAAAATGAGTGAACTACTCTTTTCCCCACTCCTCTTCGCTCCAACCCCCCCCCCCCCCCCCCCACCGCGCAACTTTCTCTTATCTCACCCCAGCATGACGTAACCCATATAAAATTATGATACGTAAAGGTCTGGTGTTTAGTGTAAAGCACTCCATTGTTAAATATGTTTTAAATGATTGACGTAAGGATTGACTTAAACATAACAGAGATCCAAGTTTGAAGTACCATAGTATTTTAAATGCACTCGACTTGTTGTTTGAAGCTGCTCATTGCAAAAGGAGATTATGGATGTAAAGCCATACGTGTTTGGACGTGAGTGTTGAATTAAACTGCCCCATCAGGATAACATTCAGATCACGAAACGGTTGTATGATTCAGTATTGTGGGCCTTTTCCGATTTTTTCCTGGTACTGAGGCTCATCGTCAAAGCTTCTTTCGACTGCACGTTGCATATGAAGAGTGGTTATCACGGCTGTGGGGACCGCCCCGGCTAGAGCTCAGTCGTACACTTGGTTACTGATGGCATAAAAGGAAAGTCATAATGCAGCCAAAAATCAACAAATTACAGTTTCACAGTTCTACATAGCCACACTACGCCACTGTTCACTCTGGATGCTGCATATCTCTTAACGCAAATGATTTTCTCACTTAGTTTAATACTACTGAAATTATTATAGGCAATAGATACTTTATTAGAATGATTCATGGTCATATAAACGTTTTACGGTGGAATGCACCACCCTGTACAAAAGGTGGGTGAAAACATAGCAACTAGATGGGTATTGTAAATGGTTCAAATGGCGCTGAGCACTACGGGACTTAACGTCTGAGGTCATCAGTCCCCTAGAACTTAGAACTACTTAAACCTAACTAACTTATGGACATCACACTCATCCACGCCCGAGGCAGGATTCGAACCTGCGACCGTAGCAGTCGCGCGGTTCCAGACTGTAGCGCCTTTAACCGCTTGGCCACTCCGGCCGGCTGTCCTTAGGATAATTTAGGTTAAGTAGTGTGTAAGCTTAGGGACTGATGACCTTAGCAGTTAAGTCCCATAAGATTCCACACACATTTGAACATTTTTGCATCATGCAGCAGTTTTACTACATGAACAGCTAAATGTAGTACACGATAAACTTGTTTTATTTCACGATTTTATAGGGATCGTCACCGACAAAAAGTTTCGCAAAGGTTTGAGACTATGCGTAAAGTTTGCTGTAAATCACTAAGTGCTGCCGTTTTCAAACACTGGATTACTAAAGTACGCGTATTCGTGAGTAGTAAGCTACACCACATTTTCATCCTCACCCCTTTGATAGATAGGTGAATATTACCTCCACAGCGGTTCCAGACTGCAGCGCCTAGAACCGCTCGGTCACACCGGCCGGCTGGGTATTGTACCTAAGATGTTTTATTACATAGTAATTGCTTAATACATTACGTTTCATTATTATATCTTCTCACATTCTGTATTTTATGCTATGTTTTTCTACAAATCGCTTACATTACGAACCAAAAAAGACAGGCACAGAGAGGCACACCCGTTATCACATCTGGCCGCAATTTGTAGCTGTTTAAAGAGTAACATGCAACCTTATTTTTAGTGTAGGAGTCATTTCTTTGGATAAGTGTGCTTGGCGATTGCGCAGCAGGGTTAAGGCATTGTCTACATTTTAACGTTCAACATTCTACCATGCGTTGTCAATCACATAGAAAAATATTTTGCAAATGTTTCCTAAAGAAAGTTTTAAATACGATCTGTGACGTTTTGAATGACAGGATGATCTGATGATGGTACCTGGTACCAAAACCAAAAAGGGCGACTACAGACTAAAGTAACAACGTTTTTTTTAAATACATCTGTTGTGTAAATAACGATTTTTCAACAATATTTATAGTCTTCTTCAAATTTAGTGACTATGTGAGGATTCAGGGAACACTCCACGTACAATCGAACAATTATATGATGTGATTACAAAAAAATTTTTTACTTTCCTGTCCTTTAAGGCACTTACTTGCTTTTATACTGTCCCACTATCGAGGAATCCTTTTCTCTTTCTTCTTTGCCTTCTTCTGCATCTTCATGGGGTCAGCATGTTAATCGTAACCTGGCTAAGTTAGTATGTTAGTGGTAGAGGGTGGATGGACGGATGTCTACACTGTCACTATAACGCCCCTCTCCCCCCTCCCCCGAGAAGAATTTGTGTACTTTTAGTGTTATCCAATGTGGATGTGTGGGAGCGCTTTCTCGAAATATTTGCAGATTCTTTAACCGAGGTGGTACGTGTACAACAGCCCGGTATTCATCTTGCCTGACGTGGGAAAACGCCTAGAAACTGAATCAAATCCAGACCCTCATCGTTAAGCGACCTCGCGTATTCTATCCTGGGTCGACGCGCCTTCCCGAATCCAGTACGCTAGGTGCTAACTTGCACGACTGTCCGGACGGGTGCGCAGCCGCGACAGATAGATACGACAACAAATTTGCAGGAAAGCGATCACAAATAACGGTTCTATCAACGTTGTCGAAAACCTGTAGTAACTGTACAGTGCGTGGGTAGCGAAGCAGAAGAAACGATGCAACTTGCGGGTCAAGTCGGTGCTGGTGTAGGCCATAAAAAGGCGGCTGCACTGCACAAGGCGAGTCGTAACCGGAGAACTGCTCGCCTGGTTTCCCCGGCATCGGCAGCTCCTAGTGGCCCGGAGAGCGACCACTGCTGAATTTGTAATCATCTCCCGCGGTCTTATGAGGATAAACAGTAGTAAACTCCGAGCGGAATAGCCAACGACGTTTACCCCTGGTCCATAAGCAAGAGTTAAGGCACTGCGGCTGTTTGACAGTCAGAAAACGTTTAAGCTCCTCTCAGGGTAACTGCTGATTTTCACTCGAATGAAACGCCAACTCTGTTAAGTCAAACAGAATATTAAACTTCAGTATCCTGAAGTAATTAAATTGTAACTCTGGATGTACTGGTTCATTTTGGATCTCCACTCGCCAATCCAACTCAGTCTTCATCCTGTCCCTTAGGCACGACTATACATCGGCACTGGAAGGGCCTTTTGTTCATTATAGCAAGTCCAGGTCTCTGACGTCAGTTTACGATAACGGCATTCAGCGTGAGGAAGGTTACAGTTTGATGACTCTCCCACATCTCAGGATAAGTAGGAGTAATCACTAACGTCGATTTGCAGTAGGGTTTTTGAACATATACTGTATTCGAACATAATGAAGTACCTCGAAGAAAACGATTTATTGACAAATAGTCAGCACTGTTTCAGAAAATATCGTTCTTGTGAAGCACAACTAGCTCTTTATACTCCTGAAGTAATAAGTGCTATCGACAGGGGATGTCAAATTGATTCCATATTTTTGGATTTCCAGAAGGCTTTCGATACCGTTCCTCACAAGTATGTTCTAAACAGCGTGCCTACGGAATATCGCCTCAGTCGTGCGACTGGATTCGTGATTTCCTGTCAAGAAGGTCACAGTTCGTAGTAATAGACGGAAAGTCTTCGAGTAAAACAGAATAAATTACAGCGTTCCCCAAGGAAGTGTTATAGGCACTCCATTGTTCCTGATCTATATTAACGACATAGGAGACAATCTGAGTAGCCGTCTTAGATTGTTTGCAGATGATACTGTCATTTACCGTCTTGTAAAGTCATCTGATGATCAAAACGACTTGCAAAATGATTTAGATAAGATGTCTGTATGGTGCGAAAAGTGTCAATTGACCCTGAATAATGAAAAGTGTAAAGTTATTCACATGAGTACTAAAAGCAATCAGCTAAATTTCGATTACGCGACAAGTCACACAAATCTGAAGGCTGGAAATTCAACTAAATACTTAGGCGTTACAATTACAGATAACCTTAATTGGATCGATGACATAGATAATATTGTGGGTACAGCAAACAAAAGACTGCGATTCATAGGCAGAACACTTACAAGGTGCAACAGGTCTACTAAAGAGACTGCTTTCACCACGCTTGTCCGCCATATTCTGGAGTATTGCTGTGCGGTGTGTGATGCGCATCAGGTGGGACTGACGGATGACATCGAAAAAGAACAAAGAAACGCAGCTCGTTTTGTATTATCGCGAAATAGGGGAGATAGTGTCACAGACATGATACGTGAATTGAAATGGCAATCATTAAAACAAAGGCGTTTTTCATTGCGACGGGATCTTCTCATGAAATTTCAATCAACAGTTTTCTCCTTCAATTGCGAAAACATTCTGTTGGCACTCACATACATAGGGAGAAACGATCATCACGATAAAATAAGAGAAATCAGGGCTCGCACAGAAAAATTCAAGTGCTCGTTTTTCCCTCGTGCCGTTCGAGAGTGGAACGGTAGAGAGACAGCTTGAAGGTGGTTCATTGAACCCTCTGCCAGGCACTTTATTGTGAGTAGCAGAGTAATCACGTAGACGTAGAAAAGTTCAGGCAATGTTATGAAATAGCAGACGATTTCTTTTTGGAGACCGTGGCCTATCTGTGCTTATTTTTAGACGTCCTCATATTCAGCACTCTCCTCTAAAGCGTACCTTCCTGCATGCGGGAGAATCTGCCCCTATGTCAGGGGTTCACAATATTTTTTTGTGACGGAACATTTTAGAATCCTGGTGCCTTGACGGAACACCTTATTTATTTTGAAGGTCAATAAAATTAAAAAAAAATTTAAATGAGAAAAACTTCTTTTATTCAGTGATTACCTAAATTTTAAATCATAAATAATAACACGGAAATCATGATAAATTTTTCAAAATTGGCCAGGGTTCCGTAGGAACTTAATTATCTATGTAGACAGTTCCCCCATTCCCGGAACAGAGGATCTTAATGACATTTGCTCGTTATAGAAATTGACACAAGCAATATATCGGTCCCAGGGATTCGAAGACTTTCGAGAATTTTTTAATTTCAAGTATGAAGTCGGAGAACAAATGACAAAAAAATATATTACTCGTTTGTTACAGATACAAATTAAGAGTTTTTCTGATTTTTTATCTTACTTCTACTGCGAAATCTTTCTTCATCGCAAATTTCATGATTGCACTTCAAGAGGAAGTGCGCTATAGGTTTTAACGAGTGAGTTTGCGGCTATCAGAATATGCAACGTAAATCGCAGTATCTTTCGACTAGGTTGATGTGAAAGCTTAACATTTCTTCACCACCAAAGGGCTATAGACCTCAGTATGTGGCACAGATTTCATTTTGAAATATCTATCCGTTCCTCAGAAAAAGTCGTCTCAACAGTCGGGTGGACAGATAGTCTAATAACAAACGAGTTTTCGTATGATATAATTACAAATAAAGAATTTTATGATTTTCTTACTTTGGTTACAGTTGCCTCTTGATAAATTTCACGATTCTGAGTCAACGCGAAGTACTCCATAGGTTCTGACGAGTGAAGTGTTAGAGAATCAAAATATGTGACATAAATAGCCGTATCTTTTGATTTCATTGACTTAGAAGCTTCACTTTTTCACATGGCAAAGCGACCATAGACCCAGTGGCATAAATTTCGACTTGGTACGCCTACCCGTTCCTGAGAGGAAGAGTTTTGAGCAGTCGGACACAGTGACAGACAGACGGGCTACAAAATGATCCTATAAGCTTTCCGTTTTTACCGATTGAGGTACGGAACCGTAAAAAGCAAGAAAAATGTCTAAAAATTAAAGCCATTTTAGTAAAAGTTGTTTACAGAGCACTTACTCATTTCCCGCACAACACATTTTGGCAAACCCTAATCTACGTGAAGCCTTTTGCACAAAAATCACAGTGAACAATGTTTTAACTTCTGGTGTTTCACTCCTTGACAGAACAATGACTTACGTTTAAATAAAGACTCGTCTTCAATATTAGGTAATGACAGAAATCGTATGTATTGCGCTTCTCTGATCTTACGTGAGGGGTAATCGTAAAGATCTCATTATCACCCAAAAATATAAATATAATATTCTGTTCGTTTGCGTTTACCTGTTTCCAGCCCTGTTAAATATTGAAATCCCCAGGGATAGTCTTCATAGAGGAAGCAAAACAAAGTGGCGTTGCTAGGTGATAAAATGCTACGGTACTGCAGCGAGGGGATTTCAATGTTTACCAGAGTTGCAGATATCTACTGCAGAGAAGCGAAAACTTATGTACATCTGTTTCGAATGTGGTAAAACAGTATGACTACAGCTTTTATTTTACCGCATAATACTGCCAATTTGTTTGTGTGTAGAATGCTCTCTCCGTCTCTCTGTCTCTCTCCGTCTTTTCGTCTTTTCTTGGTCTGTATGTGTGTGTATCACATGTTCAAGAAAACGCTTAATTTGCTATAGTGGCTCGCTCTTCCTTGATTTTATGTTAATGTCAAATCAGCCACACATATCTGAGAGAGTTACAACATAATTTTTTGAATAAACAGTTGTCAGTATTTTAACTAAGGACAAACTACGGACATATTTTCTTTCTGCTTAGAAGAATGTTCAAGCTCTAAACTCAAACTTAAAAACCAAAAAGAAAAGATAGACCAAGTGTAAAGCGGGCTAGCGCTCTGAGGGTTCCGTACAAACTTAACTATTCATACTGATCGTTCATCCACCTCAGAGAATCTCGATGATTTCTGCCTGTTATCGATATCGATACTGGCACGATATCCGACCCGGGAATTCCATAACTTTCTTGTGATATACAGTACTGGCCATTAAAATTGTTACACCAAGAAGAAATGTAGATGATAAACGGGTATTCATTGGACAAATATATTATACTAGACCAGACATGTGATTACATTTTCACGCAATTTGGGTGCATAGATCCTGAGAAATCAGTACCCAGAACAACCACCTCCGTCCGTAATAGCGGCCTTGATACGCCTGGGCATTGAGTCAAACAGAGCTTGGATGGCGTGTACGGGTACAGCTGCCCATGTAGCTTCAACACGATACCACAGTTTGTCAAGAGTAGTGACTGGCGTATTGTGACGAGCCAGTTGCTCGGCCACTATTAACCAGACGTTTTCAATTGGTGAGAGATCTGGAGAATGTGCTGGCCAGGGCAGCAGTCGAACATTTTCTGTATCCAGAAAGGCCCGGACAGGACCTTCCACATGCGGTCGTGCATTATCCTGCTGAAATGTAGGGTTTCACAGGGTTGGAATGAATGGTAGAGCCACGGGTAGTAACACATCTGAAATGTAACGTCCACTGTTCAAAGTGCCGTCAATGCAACCAAGAGGTGACCGGGACGTGAAACCAATGGCACCCCATACCATCAAGCCGGGTGATACGCCAGTATGCCGATAACGAATACACGCTTCCAATATGCGTTCACCGCGATGTCGCCAAACACGGATGCGACCATCATAATGCTGCTAACCGAACCTGGATTTATAGGAAAAAATGACGTTTTACCATTCGTGCATCCAGGTTCGTCGTTGACTACACCACCGTTGGCGCTACTGTCTGTGATGCAGCGTCAAGGGTAACCGCAGCCATGGTCTCCGAGCTGATAGTCCATGCTGCTGCAAATGTCGTCGAACTATTCGTGCAGATGGTTGTTGTCTAGCAAAGTTCCCATCTGTTGACTCAGGGATCGAGACGTGGCTGCACGATCCGTTACAGCCATGCGGATAAGATGCCTCTCATCTCGACTGCTAGTCATACGAGTCCGTTGGGATCCAGCACGGCGTTCCGTATTACCCTCCTGAACCCACCGATTCCATATTCTGCTAACAGTCATTGGATCTCGACCAACGCGAGCAGAAATGTCGCGATACGATAAACCGCAATCGCGATAGGCTACAATCCGACCTTTATCAAAGTCGGAAACGTGATGGTAGGCATTTCTCCTCCTTACACGAGGCATCATGACAACGTTTCACCAGGCAACGCCGTTCAACTGCTGTTTCTGTATGAGAAATCAGCTGGAAACTTTCCTCATGTCAGTACGTTGTAGGTGCCGCCAGCGGCGCCAACGTTGTGTGAATGCTCTGAAAAGTTAATCATTTGCATATCACAGCATCTTCTTCCTGTCGGTTAAATTTCGCATCTGTAGCACATCGTCTTGTGGTGTATCAATTTTAATGGCCAGTAGTGTAACTACAACTTAACAATAGTAGGATTTTTTTCCTTTACTTGTACTGTGAAACCGTGTTTCTTGAAACATTTTATAGTTCTAAGTCAACGAAAAGTTCATTGTAGGTTTAGATGAGTGTGTTTTCGAGTACCAAAATATGTAACAAAAATGTCGATGTCTTCTGATTGCATTGAGTTAGAAGCTTAAATTTTTTGCACCGCTATGGCACCGTAGACGTTAGACACAAGTTTCAACTTGATATGTCTACCCGTTCATGAGAAAAAGAGCTCTTAAAAGACAGACAGACAGACAGATAGACAGACAGTCGGACAACAAAATTATCCTATAAGCGTTGCGTTTACACCGATTGACATACGGAATACTGATAGTACCGGCATCGACCACTTAGGCTCTGACTCTCTAAAAACCAAACAAAAACAGATATTCGGAATAAGGAATAAAATTTTGTTCACGTCACAAGAGTTAGAACTTACGCGTTTTACAGAGAAAAAAAATGCTTCTGTTTGGTGGCAAGCGTTAAACCATAATATCAAGAAAAATGAGAAATGAGAAGTTGTTAAGAAAATAAAGGTATCTGGCTCGATCATTGTTTTGGTACGATACCTTAACAGTTATGAGGCGATGGCAGACATTGCTTCTGACTTGTAATCTCGGAGTAGATCGTGTATCTAAATTTCAACTCGGGTTTGCGTATGGATTTTAAATGGAGTCTCACTGTGTTGCGTATATGATGTGCATGCATTAGTGTATAATGTATAATCTGTGGTAGCTCCGAATGTTGTGTAAATTGTAGAACTCAGCTGAAAAATCAGGACATTAACGTCGCGGTAAGTAAATATACAGTATTGTCTGATGCGTATTTCCTAATACTTTAGAGACATTTCAGCACTTACTGTGTGGCCTAATAACTACACGCATTAATTTCTTAAACGCATTTGCAGTGAGAACCCTGCAGCGAATGAAATGTTTGAGTGGTACTATAATGGCTTCCAAGGGTAGTGACAAGCAGGGGTAAGCCAGGCGTGAACATGTATTGACTATCTAGCTACACGACGTTGCTACTAGTGCTTGGTTTTCATTACCTTTTCTAATCCTTAATTAGAAATCTCTGCTGGTTGTACAAAGAAAACTACCAGCGCTGTTTCTACAGGGTGACACAGAATAACGGGAATGTTTGAAATGAGTAGTGACAGCCATGGGCAGGTGGCAGCACTGCTCGTTCGTGACAGTTAGCGGGTAAACAGTCCGCCACTTCAGTTATCATGGATCAGTGGAACGGACAATAGCGTGCATTAGCCATAACAATGTTTTATAAAAACAATAATAATTTGGTAGCGGCGCAAGGGGAATTTCGACGTCTTTATAATTTAGGACATGATGCCGTTCCGTCGAAACACGCAATGAAATATTGGATTAATAACTTTTAAGAGATAGGATCTGCCCTAAAGAAGAAACCAACAGGACGACCAAGAAGTGAGCGTTCTCTAGCGAACATTGATGTTGTACGTGAGTCTGTCGAACAGGACCACGGCACCACGGCGTTGAATTCCTAAGAAAGCAGCAGTGGTTGGAATGTCCCGGCAGAGTGTTCGCAGAATTCCTCATCTTGATTCAAAATTTCATTTGTACAAACTATAGACGTTGCAACAATTGAAGAACAACAATTAACGGTTACGATTCGAATTCTGTCAACAAATGACAAAATTAACAATGAAGATGAATTTCTAAACGAGTTGTTGATGTCAGAAGAGACACATTTTCCTCTCACAGGTTATGTGAATAAACAGAACTACAGTTTCTGGGCAAACACAAATCCTAATGAGGTTCATGAGCGGCCTTTACACGCTAGTAAAGTGACAGTATGGTGTGCTGTTTCATCACATGGGATTATGGGACCGTATTTTTTTTTCAAATGAACAGGGAGACACAATAACCGTCACTGCCGATCGTTACGCGAAGATGTCACGAACTTTCGTTACACCTGCATTGAACCACTTTCCAAACATTCAAGAAGCATGGTTTCAACAGGAGGGAGAGACATCACACACTGCACGGAAATCAATGGCATATGTGCGAGAATTGTTGGGCAACCGTGTGATCTCACGATTCGGTAACATTCCGTGGCCCCCAGGATACCAGATTTATCCGTTTGTGGTTTTTTTATTAAGGGGCTACCTCAAGAGCAAAGTCTACACGACTCGACCAAGAACCCTGGATTAGTTAATATTGAGTGAATGCAGTTCACAGTATCCCAGCTGAGATGCTGCAGCAGTCAATGAGGAATCTCAGCAACAGATTTCACGAGTATATTCGTACAGAAGGACGTCATCTAAAGGGCGTATTTTCTTAGAAAAATGGTAAATGCCATCAATGTTTCGTAAATGGCAAAGTCGTAAGGTTTCAATTACTATGAATGCAACTTCTTTCCTTCATCACTTCTAGTTTTATTGGATTGTGGAAATGCTCCCCTTTTCCTGTGTCAGGAGGAGGAGGAGATTAGTGTTTAACGTCCCGTCGACAACGAGGTCATTAGAGACGGAGCGCAAGCTCGGGTGAGGGAAGGATGGGGAAGGAAATCGGCCGTGCCCTTTCAAAGGAACCATCCCGGCATTTGCCTGAAGTGATTTAGGGAAATCATGGAAAACCTAAATCAGGATGGCCGGAGACGGGATTGAACCGTCGTCCTCCCGAATGCGAGTCCAGTGTGCTAACCACTGCGCCACCTCGCTCGTTTTTTCCTGTGTCACCCTGTACTGTAGTCGTACCACTGAAATTACCAGCTCCAGAGGAAAGGATGGATGTAAGAAAGTGCGAGTGTGATTGTTTAAGGAACCATCTTTCCAGAACCCTTAAGGTAAATCAGAGTGAAACTGGAATCCAAAGGTGAGACGGAAATTTGAACCCCACCGCTGTAAACACAATTCCATTGCTTTAAACATTGTGATACTTCATTCGGTATGCTTCTACGAAACGTACTGAGTAACCAGTACTTCAGAAGACATTGTTGGGCAATGGTATTAGAGTAGCATACCGTTACTAAGCTAATACCACATTCGTTAAGTCTTGGACTGTGAAACCGTACAGTGTACTTCTTGAACTAGCTCCTTACCTGGCTTCAAGAGGTTCAGTAAACGCCATTTTAGTCCTTCCGAAGAGAAAATCGTTGATAGTATTTGGAAACGAACGTGTCCTCGATATATCAGTTGGGTAATGATGTGATGACAAGTTGATACGCTTACGTGAACCAAAGAAATCATTTTAAAGTATCACACAGTATTTCAGATCTCCATACGTCATCGTACGTTAGTAAACAAATGGTGGGGAAATTGCCATTTCCACGGTCTCTCACGCACCTGTGGAATTTTAAGTCTCCGCGTCAGTTATCGTAAGCCAGCTGCAGGTTTTGCACTATGGCTGCTCATTATCTAGAAGTTGTGTGATGGGAAAACACGCCACTTCGCCGACAGTCAATAAGTCGCTTGAATTTCACAGCTCCTTTGACACCTGATACGATTATATTGATGCAAAACATCTGGGAGCATTCGTTTAATACAAAGATATGTAAGGTAATTTCACTGCATATTCAATACTGGATGAACCTTTGGCATGGGGGTAGCATCTTCGACTAGTAATCAAAACGACATGGGTTTCAGGTTCGAACGTAGCCACTGCTGAAAGTTTGAACAAGAATCATCAGCAATGGCGGGCGAAGACTTTCGGCATAGTAAGTCATCCGCGCCCTGCCAACGTGGGCGGAGCATCGGGCAGAGGTTAAGGACGCTCTCTTAACCTTAGGGTGGGAAATTTCCCCTAAAAGGCGGAAGTATCACCAATGATCAACGGCATGAGGATGCAGCAGGCAGTGGAATCCAGTGCATTAATGAAACCTAAAGTGTATCCACAGGACATACGGTCTGTAATTGGAAAGATATTATGATGTTCTCTCCATTGGCAAAAGATTCTAGATTAGTCCCCCATTCGGATTTTTGGGGGTGAGTGGGGATGCCAAGAGGGGAGTGACTATGAGAAAAAGATGGAATAATCAGCGAAGAGATAACATTCTATGAGTCAGATCATGAAATGTTCAAGTTTGAATGTGTAGGAAAGCTAGAAAATCTGAAAAGAGAAATGCAAAGCCTCAATTCAGATATATTAGGTGGCCAGAGAAC
Organism: Schistocerca piceifrons; assembly: GCF_021461385.2. Classification (NCBI taxonomy): domain Eukaryota; kingdom Metazoa; phylum Arthropoda; class Insecta; order Orthoptera; family Acrididae; genus Schistocerca; species Schistocerca piceifrons. The sequence goes on along the minus strand of NC_060139.1, from coordinate 462,151,724 downwards.
TGAAATGGAAAGAATAAAAGAATTTTGGGTTCGACGAATGTAGGGTTCAAATGCTTCAAATGGCTCTGAGCACTATGGGACTCAACTGCTGAGGTCATTAGTCCCCTAGAACTTAGAACTAGTTAAACCTAACTAACCTAAGGACATCACAAACATCCATGCCCGAGGCAGGATTCGAACCTGCGACCGTAGCGGTCTTGCGGTTCCAGACTGCAGCGCCTTTAACCGCACGGCCACTTCGGCCGGCGAATGTAGGGTAATATGAACGTCAGCACAAGATGGTATAACGGAAGTAGGATTCGTTGTGAATAGGAAAGTAGGGTAGAGAGTGATCTACCGCGAACAGTTCAGTGGTAAGATAGTTCACGTCAGATTACACAGTGAAACAACATCAAAACGTTAGTTCAAGTATACATGCCGACATCGCATGTAGAAGATGAAGTGGAGAAAGTATACGAGGATATTGAACAGGTAATTCACTATGTAAATGGAGATGAAAATATCAGTCAGACGGGATTGGAACGTTTTTGTAGGGGAAGTAATAGGTGAAAGGATTACGGGAGAATAGGAGCTGGCCAGTAGGAGAGAGAGGAGAAAGACTAATTCAGTTATTCAACGAACTTCAAATGATAATATCGAATACTTTGATCAAGAATCAGAAGAGGGGTGGATATAGCAGGAGGCACGGGAAAATTCCAGCTGGGTTACATGATAGTGAGACAGATACTGAAATCAGATACTAGATTTTAAGGCGTACCCGGGAGGAGATACAGACCCTTATCTTAATTTAGCAATGATGGAGAGTAGACTGAGTACAGAGAAATCAATGTGGAAGGAAGTCAGGTTCTAAGGTACTGAGAAGAGATGAGACGCATATTATTCGCTAACGATGTGGCTACTGCGACAAGTAGTATCACAATAGGCAGCTAGGTTGAAGAGTAGTGGATTCTAAAAAGGGCATTCACAGATGTTGGTCAGTCTGACAAGTACAAGGAAGGGAACTCTGAAGAAACCTCGGATAACAGAAGAAATGCTTCAATTGACAGACAAAGGGATGAAGTAGAAAAATGTTCAGGGAAAGACGGGAATACAGCAGTCTGAAATATAAATCACTTAGGAATGATATAAATAGGAAGTGAGGGACAGCCAAAGCGAAATGGTTGCAGGAGAAATGTGAAGAAATCCAAAAAGAAATGACTGCTGGAAGAACTGATTCAGCTTAAAGACAAGTCAAACAACATTCGGTGACATTAAAAGCAAAGGTGGTGACATTGAGAGTGTAATGGAAATTCCACTGTTGAATCCAGAGAAGAGAGCAAATAGGTGGAGAGAGTGCACTGAAGGCGTCTTTGAAGGGGAGGACTTGTCTGATAAATTGATGGAAGAGTCGATAAGGAAGACATAAGCGACCTAGTATTAAAGTCTGGGTCTAAAGGAACTCTGAAAATCTTGATATGAAATAAAACAGAAGGGATAGATAACATTCTATCGGAATTTCTAAAATAATTGCAGGAAATGACCACCTAACGACTATTCATGTTCGTGTGTAAAATCTATGAGACTGGCTTACGTACCCTCAGACTTTCAGAAAAATGTCATACGCACAATTACGAAGATAACATGGGTAGATAACAGAGAAAATTAAAACACAATAAGCTTAACGTCTCATGCATACATTTTGTTGATAAGAAAAATATAGAGCAGTTCGGAAAATAAATCTGAAGATCTGTTAGCTGATGGTTAGTTTCGCTTTAGGAACGTTAAAGACTCCAGAGAAGCAATTGTGATTTTGAGCTTGATAACGAAAGAAAGACTGAAGATAAGTCAAGGTACGCTCTGTCGATCTATAAAAAGCGTTGACGGTTTGAAATGGTTCAAGACGATCGAGCTTTTGAGGAAAATATGAGTCAATTGTGGGAAAGAGGGAACAATAGGATCGGAACACCAAGAACGAGGTGCTCCGGCTAAAAGGGTGTAAGACAAGCTTGAAGTACTACGGGTCAATCTAAACATTGAGTAAACAATGATGGAAATAAATGAAAGGTTACAGAGAGAGATTCAATTTCAGGGTGTAGGGATATCAGTGATATGAGTCGCTGATGACTTTGCTTCCCTCAGTCCTAGCGAAGAAGAATTGCAGATTGTGTTGAATGGGTAAACAGTCCAATGAGTGCAGAATAAGAAAATGGCTCTGATCACTATGCGACTTAACTTCTGAGGTCATCAGTCGCCTATAACTTAGAACTACCTAAACCTAACTAACCTAAGGACATCACACACATCCATGCCCGAGGCAGGATTCGAACCTGCGACCGTAGCGGTCGCTCGGTTCCAGACAGTAGCACCTAGAACCGCAAGGCCACTCTGGCCGACGTAGAATAAGAACTGAGAGTAGTTCGTGCTTATAAAAATGCTACTCGTATTACGAGTAACAGAAACGAGACTAGCGAGATACGAGACATCAAAATTAATGGTCATGAAGAAGACGAAGTCAAGGAATTCTGCTACCTTGGAAGTAAAGTAAGCCATGACGAATGAAACAAGGAGAGAATAAAAAGCCGACTAACACAGACAAAGAGTGCATTCGTCCCGAAGGAGATTCTACTAGTAGGAAAAACAGGCCTTATTTTGATGAAGATGTTCCCGAGAATTTACGTCTGGAGCACAGCATTGTATAGCAGTGAATGGTCGACAGCGGTACTGGAACGGAAGAGAATAGAAGGGTTTGAGATGTGGTGCTACAGACGAATGTAGAAAGTCAGGTGGACTCGAAATATAAGGAATGAGGAAATTCTTGGCAGGATGGGCGAAGAAAGGTCATATGGAAACACTGATAAGAAAAAGGGACCGTATGATAGGATATGTGATAAGTCATCGGGGAATAACCACCCTGGTAGAGGGAACTGTAGAGCCTAAAAACTGTTGTGTAGGTCAAAGACTTCAAATAATAGGCCGAATCCGACCAGTCAGAAAACTGATGATTCAAAGACACTGACAACGTTTGACAATCGGGAGACGTCCCAAATTTTAGACCCCTCTTCCACTGTTTTCTGTTACTTGTTGTCTGCCACCAATCATCCGATATATCAATTTGATGAGGACCTCACAGCGTTCCTACTTGTCGCGACAGGGACCAGAATCGAGCAGCTTTCACAGCCATCGATGGGCGCTCATGCATATCATGTGTCTGGTCTGCCCCTACAAGTCGCTTGAATAAACTCGTCGGGAAGGTAACTTCATGTTGTGTTATGAAACGTTATTTAATTATGTCAATTAACAAACTTTGGTCCCTAGTGAAATAAAATCGCCCGTCATCTTCGATCATGTCTTCAGCGCTGAGTGATGAGCCTGCTTTTAGCGATCGATGTAGCATGCAGCGGCGGCGGCGAAGGGTGAACCACATGCAGCGTGTCATCAACAATATCTATTCTCAGATAAGGCCTTGCATGTTGCGGATGAATCAGTTAGCTAATGCCGAGTCATCGAAAGAAGAAAAGTGATAACTGGCAGCTTTAAAGCGAACTGCTAACGGCAGCGTGCGAGAACAACAGTCGTCTATCGAACTATGACGACACCGCGGCATTGCTATAGAGACGAATACAAAATTGTGTTACGTGATTAGTTGAGGTAGACGCGCGAAGCAGCCGCGCCAAGCGCACGGGAACTGTCACGAACTTTCTTTCATAGACTGTACTAGTTCGGATTTCTCCTCTCCTCCCCTCTCCTCACCCAGGAGTAACAGCCGATTATTACTTCCTGGTGATGTTTAACTGTGTGGCGAGATAATTACATGTTACAATTACAACGTTATTCTTTATTTTGTGTTTTATTATTTCTTTCATGTACACATGTGTGAGTGTCGTGTTCATGCTCTTGGTGTGCGAAAAATCTCCGTGTTCTACCGATAGTAAGAATACCGTGTAGGCAACCTAACTTCAATACAACACTTACAAGTTTTTAACGACTTCAGTTCCCTTCCGAGTTGCTCTGTATCAGAAATAATGGCCGAAGATAGGAAACGTTATCAAGCATCGTAATAAGATCAAGTCCATTTCATCCTTTAACCATATAGTTCACTTAAACCAGAGCAAGATAAATTAAGACACATCACTGCGACACAGGAGCCATTAGGTGACTCACAAAATTCGATAGCTGTTGTCCAGGGGAATTACATCAGTCCACTTTATAAATTTAACTCAACATACAAGTGTAGCTAGAAAGGAACTTTACATAATTGCTCTTGTGGCAGTGTTCAGTATGGAGACTCCACCACAGTCTCTCCTGTGCAGTCCTCCTTATAACTGTTGCAGCCAGCTTCCATATAAATCTGCTTACTATAGTCAAGCCTTGTTCTTCATTTACAAGCTTACCCCCACCGCCAAACGTACTTCCCTTCGTCCCCCAGTTTAATATTAACTGGTGCCTCATGATGTGTCCTACCAAAAAAACTGATCTAAAAATGGCTCTGAGCACTATGGGACTTAACATCTGAGGTCATCAGTCCCCTAGAACTTAGAACTACTTAAACCTAACTAACCTAAGAACATCACACACATCCATGTCCGAGGCAGGATTCGAAACTGCGACCGTAGCGGTCGCGCGGCTCCAGACTGAAGCGCCTAGAACCGCTCGAGCACAGCGGCCGGCCGGAACTGATCTTTTCGTCGAGGAGTACCATAATATTTTTTTCCTGCAGTACTTGGCACTTTGTGGACAACAGCTTCCTAATAGTGTCAAGACCCTACTCGGAGCACAAGATGTGCCACTGTATAAAAGAAGGTAGAATGAGCTAACAGTGAAATACACGTAGGGGTATTATTGCGTATACAAGGTGTAAAAGGTCAGTGCAGTGGTGGAGTTGTCATTTGTACTCAAGAGATCCAGGTGCACAGGTTACCGACTTCATTATGACCACACTAGGGGAATTAAAAAATGGTTCAAATGGCTCTAAGCACTATGGGACTTCACATCTGAGGTCATCGGTCCCCTAGAGTTAGAACTACTTAAACCTAACTAACCTAAGGACATCACACATATCCACGCACGAGGCAGGATTCGATCCTGTGACCGTAGCAGCAGCGCCTAGGGGAATTAACAGACTTTGTACGCGGAATGGTAGTTGGAGGTAGAGGCATGGGACGTACGGTTTGGGAAATCGTAAGGGAATTCAGTATTCCGAGATCCACACTGACAAGAGTGTGTCAAAAAATACCATATCTCAGGCACTGCCTCTGAACACGGACAACGCAATGGCCGACGGCTTTCACTTAACGAAAGAAGGCAGATGCGTCTACGCGTAGTTGTCAGTGCTAACAGACAACCAACACTGAACGGAATAACCTCAGAAATAAATGTGAGACGTATGACGAATGTATCCGTTACGACAGTGCGGCGAAATTTGAGGTTAATGGGCTACGCAGCAGACGACTGACCCAAGTAACTTTGCAAACAGCTCGATATCGGCTGCAGCGCCTTTCCTGGGCTCGTGATCGTATCGATTGTATTCTACGCCACTGGGAAACCTTGGCCTGGTTAGATGAGTCCCGATTTCGGTTTGTAAGAGCTGATGGTAGGGTTCGAATGTGGCGCCGACCCCGCGAAGATGTGAACCTAACTTGTCAACAAGGCCCTGTGCAAGCTAGTGGTGGCTCCGTAATGGCTTGTGATGTGTTTACAGGGAATGGACTGACTTCTCTGGTCCAACTGAACCATTCACTGACTGGAAATGGTTACATTCTACTTCTTGGAGACCATTTTCAGCCATTCATGGACTTTATGTTCCCAAACAATGATGAAATTTTCATGTATGACCATGAGCCATGTCAACGGCCTACAATCGTTCGCAATTGGTTCGAAGAAACTTCTGGGCAACATGAGCGAATGATTTGGCCACCCTTCGAAAATTTATGTGACAAAATCGAAAGGTCAGTTAGTGCACAAAATCCTGCACCTGCAACACGTTCACAATTACGGAAGGCCGTAGAGGCGGCATGGGTCAGTATTTCTGCAGGGAACTTCCAACGACTTGTTTAATCCATTTCACGTCTAGTTGATGGACTAAGCCAAGTAAAAGAAGGTTTGAAAAGATATTAGGACGCTTCCCACGACTATTCTGGCCGGCCGCGGTAGCCGAGCGGCTCTAAGCGCTCAGTCCGGAACAGCGCGACTGCTACGGTCGCAGGTTCGAATCCTGCCTCGGGCATGGATGTGTGTGGTGTCCTTAGGTGAGTTAGGTTTAAGTAGTTCTAAGTCTAGGGGACTGATGACCACAGCTGTTAAGTCCCATAGTGCTCAGAGCCATTTGAACGACTTTTCTCACCTGAGAACGTTTGCACTGTCGTTCTGCCGAACGCGTGCCCAGTGGGTCACCTCGCTCGGTAAAGGCAGTGGAGTCACTCTTGGAAGACTCCCACATGCGTTTTCAGATTTTACTTTCACGTTCATTATTCCCCTAAATTATTTCTCTCATAGACGTTTTCATCGAGGATGGAACATTAAATTCTAATTTTACTTTCCTGTAACTCGCAGTAGCACCATGTCTTGAAATAATCTTAACTTCGTCAATACAGGGTGTTACAGAAAGTTACGGCCAAACTTTCAGGAAACATTCCTCACACACAAATAAAGAAAAGATGTTATGTGGACATGTGCCAGGAAACGCTTAATTTCCATGTTGGAGCTCATTTTAGTTTCGTCAGAATGTACTGTACTTCCTCGATTCACCGCCAGTTGGCCCAATTGAAGAAAGGTAAGGTTGACTTCGGTGCTTGTGTTGACATGCGACTCATTGCTCTACAGTACTAGCATCAAGGACATCAGTACGTAGCATCAACAGGTTAGTGTTCATCACGAACGTAGTTTTCCAGTCAGTGCAATGTTTACAAATGCGGAGTTGGCAAATGCCCATTTGATGTATGGACTAGCACGGGGCAATAGCCGTGGCGCGGTACGTTTGTATCGAGACAGATTTCCAGAACGAAGGTGTCCCGACAGGAAGACGTTCGAAGCAATTGATCAGCCTCTTAGGGAGCACGGAAGATTCCAGCCTATGACTCGCGACTGTGGAAGACCTATAACGACGGGACACCTGCAATGGACGAGGCAATTCTTCGTGCAGTTAACGATAACCCTAATGTCGGCGTCAGAGAAGTTGCTGCTGTACAAGGTAACGTTGACCACGTCACTGTATGGAGAGGGCTACGGGAGAACCAGTTGTTTCCGTACCATGTACAGCGTGTGCAGGCACTATCAGCAGCTGATTGGCCTCCACGGGTACACTTCTGCGAATAGTTCATCCAACAATGTGTCAATCCTCATTTCAGTGCAAATGTTCTCTTTACGGATGAGGCTTCATTCCAATGTGATAAAATTGTAAATATTCACAGTCAACATGTGTGGGCTGACGAGAATCCGCACGCAATTGTGCAATCACGTCATCAACACAGATTTTCTGTGAACGTTTGGGCAGGCATTGTTGGTGATGTCTTGATTGGGCCCCATGTTCTTCCACCTACGCTCAATGGAGCACGTTATCATGATTTCATACGGGATACTCTACCTATGCTGCTAGAACATGTGCCTTTACAAGTACGACACCACATGTGGTTCATGCACGATGGAGCTCCTGCACATTTCAGTCGAAGTGTTCCTACGCTTCTCAACAACTGATTCGGTGACCGATGGATTGGTAGAGGCAAACCAATTCCATGGCCTCCACGCTCTCCTGTCCTCAACTCTCTTGACTTTCATTTATGGGGGCATTTGAAAGCTCTTGTCTACGCAACCCCGGTACCAAATGTAGAGACTCTTCGTGCTCGTATTGTGGACGGCTGTGATACAATACGCCATTCTCCAGGGTTGCATCAGCGCAACAGGGATTCCATGCGACGGAGGGTGGATGTATGTATCCTCGATAACGGAGGACATTTTGAACATTTGCTGTAAAAAAGTGTTTGAAGTCACGCTGGTACGTTCTGTTGCTGTGTGTTTCCATTCCATGATTAATGTGATTTGATGAGAAGTAATAAAATGAGCTCTAACATGGAAAGTAAGCGTTTCCAGACACATGTCCACACAACATATTTTCTTTCTTTGTGTGTGAGGAATGTTTCCTGAAAGATTGGCCGTACCTTTTTGTAACACCCTGTAATATGTTTGAAATAACATATCTCAGGGCTGCAAGTTTCAAACTTTCTAATATCCCCTCTAGATTACAGACATTCAGCACACAATACTTCCATCATTCTGTGAACAAATCACTAGTACTGTTGAGGAGGATTCATCAGTACAGTGATCTCTATTATCATTTTTCTCTGATGCTCCTCCGACATTAAGCTTGATCTTTCGAGGAGTATCCATCACCTTTCAGTAATTGTAAGGTAAGAAAAAATCCAGTATGTAAACCATTGTATTAAAAGTGGAACTGATGAACATTTCGCTATCAGGATATCGCTCGCTGCCCTATTATGATTTTATTCTGTCTTCTGCTCTCTTTGCTCACTTTATGCCTTTGCATTCGTTTTCTCCTCATGAAGTTTTTTAACTTCTTGTTTTTTGTAAAACCTGTGTAACTAACATCATACATTACCGGAGTCTTTTGTTCCTTGTTCGCTAGTATTAATGTAATGTTTTGGCTGTTCTGTTTCTTGCAGTTTCGTGAAGATTAATTGCAGCTACTGGGTTTAACAAACCAGTATATATGTACACTTGTTATCATACAGACTGGAAAAAGCACTGTGGAATTAAGTTCAATATTATGGTACAATTAGCACCATTATAATGTCTTTAGTTACATCAGATTCATTCGTATCTGCATAATTTAGTATGGTAGAGGAATCTCTCACTGTCTGAATTATCTGACTTGGAAATTAGTTCTTTGCTATAATTATGTAATAAGGTAGTAACAACTTTCAATTGCAAAATTAATATTCACTTCTCTAATAAGAATTAGCATTCAAAAATTTCATAATTTCGTGGACAAGTCTATCAGTACAAATTGCTCAGTCTCAAATAATGTAGATGAAACAAACAAAGAAGTTGTAACAAACGACATAAAGAAGAAAACTAATCAAGAGATTGCAATTAATAATTCGATAAGACCCCAAACGTGTTAAAAATAAAACACAATAAGAACGATAAAGCGCAGTCAGTAATGAAGCATAGCACGCGTAACATTCATTTCACATATACGGGGAAAACATTGCCGCAGCTAAAAGAGAGGAAAAAGTAGCGTTCAGCTGTTCGGTGTTATGTAATATCAGAAAAATTTTAGTGAGAAGGCACCAAAACACAGACTCAAAGTGCGACCCTTCTCTCACCACCCCATCATTTTCATTGATATTAAGAGTTTCATTCGTCGAAGAAAATGCTACATTATATCATTAACACAGAATTTTCCTTAGAGCCAGTCTTTTTATAACATTACATCCGTCTTACTACTTTATTCATTACGTACTACTTGACGTGAGACCTGGGCCAAGGAAGTTTTTACATGTTACTACCCACACGATACGACTGTGAATTTGTGTGTTTAAAGGGAGGGAGGGAGATTTCTTTAGTGGTGAAACTATCTCGACGAAAATGTACGAGATGCCCGCGCCTGTAAGGGCCTATTTCTCTTTGCAGCTCACCACTAAGTACGTTTCACCGTCTTTGTTCATAATACTTATCAATGGCGGTGCACAGTAAATAGTATTTTTAATACAGTGTTTTCTTTTTTTTGTTACTAGACTAAAAGTAGTTAGTTGGTGCATACAGAGTTATTTTGTTGTTTATCTAATCTTTATGTAACCTATAAGTAAAAACTGCCTGGGGTAAAATTTGACAAGAGCAGCAGAAGTTATGAAATAAAAGTGTCAAGCATTGTTTTTATTCTACAAAACTGTTTATACAAGGGAACCACATTTGTAACTACACGTATAGAGAAAAGTATGAAAACTGGAACTAGGGGCGGCGCTCTTATTTGAACCGCCTGGTTTTTCTGAGCACTTGGCTTAAACCATACGGAATTCGAATATAGTCCTTGGGCTGACACAAATTCTCATTGTCACTTGATGGTTCCAGGATAATTTCAAAGTTCCTATAAACAGAGTTTCTTTCATCATTTTAATCAGCCCGACACAAAAGAATAAAGACCTGTCAATTTTAAATGCTTTGTTCACCTGCAACGCTTTTTCTCTTGCCAACATATATTAATAAAGTTCTCTTATTTTTATCAGATGTTCTACAACAAAAGAGAATTATGTTCCATAAAACAATGATTAGACTTAAATGCAAAGAAACGTGAACTTTACTGTATGACTCTCTTGCGACTATTTATCAAGTTGAAAACAGTTATTTGCTAACAGGTTTATTATGACGTAAGATAGAAGTACTTTATGTGAAAAAGCTCAGCTTGTTTTCCTTTCTACGGGAAGCTTTGAAAAAGACAGCAACAGTAAAGCCATGATACGCTAGTGAATTAAGCGTATATCTAGCAACAACAGTTATTTTAGTACCTGCAACGAATCCTAACATAAACTGAAATATAATTCCTACGACATCTCAGTTTCCAAACGGCCCTTTAATTGATTGTGCTGTAATAAAAATAAAATTTTTTGATGTTCCAAGTAAATGTGTGTCTTACCGGAAGACACAGCTTGTCAGGTGTAAACTGCAAAATACCTGCTAGATACGGTTGTAAAGCTATTGCTTATAGAGTGACGACATGTGTAGGAACTGTGTGGAAGGTCAGACGCCCTAGGAGTCGAGAAGATGGTATGTTTCGCTCCTGAACTTTTCTTCGAAATCAGCATTATAGCGAGAACAAATTACAAACACTCGAAGCGGCCCTCCATAACAAAGTTCACGAAGCTAATCGCGTTTCAGACGGCATTGGCAAAGGCAACTGTCAGAGGACTCGGTTCAATCACCTGGTGTTCGTCGGGCTGCTGGCAATAAAATTACCACGACATTCTTCGCAAGGACAGTCTGATGACGTTGAAATTACAGAGGTAAAATGTCAGAAGAAAGCCGATAGGAATGCCAGTTAATATCTTCAGGAAAGTGATAGTAGCTCCGGCAGCGCCACCAATGTGGGAGTGAGAATCTCACCTGTCCTACAGACGTCCGCTCTTTTGTGTACGCCAGCAGCAGACAGGGAAATGACGTGATTCGAAACATTAAACAACTGATGGCTGCTGTCACGGTAATAAAGGTTTTCCGCAGTGTATATCTCCATGGACTGTTTTCTAATGGAGCCATAATACTTTATGTCATCGATGTGCCCAAAATTACTATTTCTACTCTCTGATATTATATTGAACATCCGCTGACGTAGTGTCCGATAAAACCGCGGCAGATCGTGCATGTACGCACACACACACACACACACACACACACACACACACACACACAGAGGTCACATTGCTCGGCTATACGCACTGCCAACAAACAGAAGGACAGAGTTACCCTTTGTAAAGAGCATATTACTTATCAGTTACGAGGAACCCCCACATCGGTGACTGTAACTGTTTTCTCACAGAAAAAGACCAGTTATTGAGTTTCAACTGTTGCAAAGAGTTACATGAGCTGGTTCTGAAACTTAAACTGAAAAACACTTGTTAATTGAAGTATCCCACCATAGTCAAATAGACGTTCCTCGCCTCATCTTCGTACTGCGGCTAGACGGAGTGCATGTAGCTGAAAATATAAGTGGACGACTCCTTGCAGTTGAGGTAATTCCACATTGTTTTTATGATTCCGGCGTTGTTTCAGTGACTCTAAACTTAGACAAACAGCCTACCAAATGGTACAGAAGAAATCGAAATAGTCTATATTGTAAGCGACACTTGTCATACTTACGTACGCTTAGTCAATAAACTTTCGTCTAGAGCAGAATGGTTGACCGGTTTAATCAAAAGAAAACTTAGGCAAATCGTAATTTATTATGACACTCAAAAAGCAAGAAACAATAAGCAGACTTTTCAGTTCCACTACAGTGTACTAAGAGAGTTTTATGATACATCCAGTGTAACAATCACACACATTCAAGAAACAGAATGGTTAGAAGCCAAATTGGTGAGCGTGAAACGAATACAAATTGAACGTATCAGAATCTAATGAAAACACAAATCTCTTGTAGAGGAATAATACGTGATTTCGATGTTTTATTTAATCAGGCAGCAGCTAAACCGTAGAGGTATTTAACGGAAAATTAATACTTGCTATAGCTTCCTAGCAAACTAAAATCACACTCACTGTCCAGGACATTCAACAAAATTTTCCAAAAATGTACCTCGATGACAGAGACGAAGCTTCTACGAGAGAAGTGGTTCATGTTTTTAACAGTAAGATTATGCAAGACGTGAATTCTTATTTTATTTTAACACGGAAGGCATATTAAGGGTTAAGAAGGTAGTTGATGCCATGCAAAACATCCAGACCAGACGGCCTACCAAAAGACATTTATCTTAATTTCTGTAATATACTATAATTAGCTTCTGCTGAAATTCTATAGAAAATTATGAGCGAAGGCCCTTTTACAGCTGAGTTATAATTGACTGAAATGTTTTTAGCGCCGAAGAGAAAACATCTCAAGAGAATAGACAATTTCCGTCAGATAACCTGATTCAACTTCGATTATAGATCTATTGCCAGAGCAATTAATAGCAGAATGGCGCCCCTCTTTGAAAACGTAGTGATTGCACATCAAGCCTGCCCTCCAGGTATGTCAATCATGACCCCAATTTTGGAATACCGCAATATTATTTCAATATCTGCCATAACTAACTTAAAAATGGTTTACTCTCCTTTGACTTCTGTAAGGCTTTCGAACGTGTTAATTACCACTATCTAGAAGAGGTACTGAAACAAACAGGACTGCCAACGGTTGTAAGAGAGTGAAAATGTACTACGGAATATCATAACAGGTATCACTGCAAGATAACCATCAACGGACCAATTACACAGTTTATTCATATACCTCAGGGCAGAACCTTATCCGTGTCGCTTTTTGTGCAGTCGTTGGACTCACTACTCGGAAGGTGAAATGGAAAACTAACCGGTCTGACTATTTCTGGTGCGAACCTTACGGCAAGAGCCTGCACAGGAGATGTCACGTTCGTGATACGAGAACAGGACGATGTAGAAATAATGAAAGCTGATACTGACAACTGCAGCGCAGCATCTGGAGTAAATATAAACGAGGGAGAATGTAAAATATTCAGTGTCGTCATCATTGGATTATTGTTAGTAAGGTGATTCCAAATCCAATGTTAAATAGATTAATATTAAATAGGAGGAATCATTCTGCTAATCCTGATACAAGTTTCAGGAGCTGTGGAGGTACCGTGCGTGCAGACTGTAGACTACCACAAAACATTACTAATCATAATGGACACGTAGGCATCAAAAGTGGCAGCCAAACATTAGAAACATACAATGCACAAAATAAAAGGTGCCGTAATAGAAAATGGGCTGCCAGTCTACACATTTAATTAAAAAAAAAAAAGGAGTTTAGACACCAGCATGTTCTGAAAAGCACACTATATGTCTCCGGTGTTCTCCTTCCCATGCAAGTATAGAAGATAATGGAACAGTCCAGCAGGTATGTGTGGTGAGGCCATATTTTCAAGCTAAATTACAGTACGATCACAAAATCAGGACTGGTTGAAGCCTCGGAATTAAGAGATATCAGTATTAAAGGGAACGCACTGTACGAAATCGAACCACAATCACTGTTAACAAGGAGCCAAATGCTATCGGAACGAAGTTGTAGAAAACTGTGTATCCCGCAAATCTGAAACAACCAACTGATAAAAGCAAAATAAATTTTAAATTGAATCATATCAGAAAAACTTTACGTGGAAGAAGGTTGCCTCGGTATCAGCATTTTACGAAAAAAATTGTTAACGACAAAGACCAAGCTTGATGGCTGGAAGGAGAGGTGTAACCCAAACCCCAATGATCTGAAGCACCAAAACACCACATGGAAAATAGAATGGGATAATTTTAGTTTGAAAATTGAAAACTCAGAAATGGTTTCACGTTTATACAAAGTTATAAGCAATACTGTTGCAACTAATGAAAAACGAAACCATACTGGGTTGAGTGGTATTGACAAGTGCCTTAAATGTGATCTAGTAGCTACACTGTGACGTGGGTCTTTTAGTTGAGTTGGTTAATGAACTGGAGGTGAGAGAGGAAGAAACAATCTCGGAAACCAATTATTACACCAACATACTCCTCCGGCCTGACTTAGAGAACTACACAGGAACGAAAAACAACACCGTGATGTGGGTGGTTGGACATTCTGTGAGCATCAAAACAGAAATGGAGAGGTAACATCTACACATTTCTGATTAAATTGAAACAGCGTACTGGCAAAGGAAACAGCTCCAAAGCCTACAGAAAAGACTTTGGAAATATGTTATCAATATTATTTGAAAAACGTGGAATTGGGTGACTTATTATAAGTCACTCATGTGAAGACATTTCGAATAAAAAATTGTATAACTTACAGATATAGCATCTTCATTTAATCATAATTTTTTATTTTTATTTTTAATAAGAAACTAAATGAAGATAAATTGTTTAAAAATCACAAAGTGTTTGCGTTGATTTAGGCAAGAAATAAGAGGAGACTACCTTCGTTTACAGCAACTAGAGACAAAGATAAACAAATGTCACTTAGTACAAGAACAGCAAACAATTGTTTTGCAGTTACAAAAACTTTAAGCTTAAATTACTATAGTTAATCTAACTGTATGTTACAGCAAGCAGTAACTGCGAACTTTCGTTTTCGTGCAATAATTAACCAAGGTCAATGACTGTTTTGTTCATTGAACGTTAAAAAAGTGGCCTTGGTGTTTAAAAAAAAAAAATTAGCCGGAAGTTGATAATAGCGTTTGTCAGCCGAAGTCCTGGGTTCGAGTCCGTATACGCTGAACAGTTTTAACCTAGCACGAAGTTTGAAAACAGTGGACATTCTGCTCAAGAGTAATAGACTGATTCTGAACCTAAAATTTGGTTTCGTTCTTTACTTTAAAAACGTGCACTATGTGTCTTTTGTTTGCACGGTTGACGATGTCCCATTGAGTACAAAACGTCACGTTAGCCAATGAGAGCAAAAGTGCGTCTTCCACAGGGGGAAATTCTGTGTGTTATTCATCAGTGATAACACATTCGTCCATTCTTTAGATGTCAAATTACTATGTTTTCTAGCCCATTCAGGTCTCTTCTCTCTATTCATGGGCCTTAGAAGGGGTTTTCTTGCTGTGACTTATCCTTTCAAGCCGGCTTTAGTCAATCTCCTTTTCACTCCTGATACAGATATTCTTGTCGTGTTTGTTTCTACCAGTTCTGCACGAATTTGGGGCGTCATTTTGAATATGTTTCTCTTACTGGTATTTCTGATATATTTATCATCACCTTTAGTTGTTTTACGAGGTCGTCCTGGTCGTAGTACGACCTTATTGCTACCTGTTGTCTTTAGGGTGTATTGCACTCCCCCTATTGACACACTACACTGTTTCGCAATCTGGTCAATAGTTAAACCTGCTTGGCTAGGTGCTACAATTGCAACAATTTTCAGTGGATATCCCCACTCTTGGAGCCATACTAGCGACGTGCACACTTCAGTGTCACGCAGGAACTGATGTACAAGAACCACAAGTTACGTATTGTAGCAATGCTTGCCGTTCCCTGCGAACATCACATCACTACAGGGAACAACACAGCTGCGCCAAGTGCGGCGCCCGTCGGCAAATAGGTAAACAAACATATCAGATAGATACATAACGTTTATGTACACGACATTGTTTATTGGATACTATTGTATCTCGATGACCACAAATCATGACATGAGTACAACTGCTGTACTATTCCTTTGCTTCCTCAACCGTACCCACGGTATTAAAATTTATCTACAGAGAACTATATGTCATTTATTGGGTGGTGGTGGTGGTTAGTGGTTTTAACGTCCCGTCGACAACAAGGTCATTAGAGACGGAGTGCAAGCTCAGGTTAGGGAAGGATTGGGAAGGAAATCGGCCGTGCCCTTTCGAAGGAACCATCCCGGCATTTGCCTGAAACGATTTAGGGAAATCACGGAAACCTAAATCAGGATGGTTGGAGACGGGATTGAACCGTCGTCCTCCCGAATGCGAGTCCAGTGTGCTAACCACTGCGCCACCTCGCTCGGTCATTTACCGGGAATATTGAAATTAATGAGCGGTAATATACATATATAGCAACGGCCTTGCCGCAGTGTACTAAGAAGTGATATCAGCTGTGTGGTTACATCTTACCTGACCGAGCGAGGTGGTAGTGGTTAGGACGCTGGACTTGCATTTGGGAAGACGATGGCTAAAATCCATGTCCGGCCATCCTGATTTAGGTCTACCGTGATCATGATTTCCCAAAATTGCTTCAGGCAAAAGCCGATTTGTGTGTGTGTGTGTGTGTGTGTGTGTGTGTGCGTGCGTGAAGGGCACCGTCGACTTCCTTCCCCACCTTCCCTCATCCGTTGGGACTGATGACCTCACAGTTTACTAGTAATAAGACGTCATATCACCTTGCAGTCCACAGTGATGGGACATGAGAATAAGCAGTGAGTACTAGAAATGGGTGAGGCTGAGACCATGACGCCATGATGGATGATAAGAATACGTTAAAGAAAGTACTTCAGGTGTTTTCTGAAACTACTATACTTAAAGTGGGACGAGAATGTTACCACCACAACGAAACGAAGAACAGTTTGCACACCTGAAGAGACATCATCTGGTTCTAGTCGGGATGGCCCCCAAATCAGATGATTGCCACATACAGACAGTCACAGCACTAAGCAACAAATAATCACTCAGTACAGTAACAGCAAGCCATATAAAAATATCCGATGACAACGACCAACACACGCCCACTTACGGGCTAGCCCAGTAGGCATCTCCAAGAAACATGCAAAATCTTCATGAACAGAAATCACTTTTTTCTTTAGTCATTAGTCTTCTGACTGGTTTGATGCGGCCCGCCACTAATTCTTCTCCTGCGCCAACCTCTTCAACCTCTTCATCTCAGAGCAGCATTTGTAACCTATGTCCTGGATGTATTCCAATCTCTGTCTTCCTCGACAGCTTTTACCCTCTACAGCTCCCTCCAGTACCATGGAAGTTATTCCCTGGTGTCTTAACAGATATCCTGTAATCCTGTCCTTTCTTCTTATCAGTGTTTTCCATATATTATTCTCCTCTCCGTTTATGTACAGAATCTCTTCATTCCTTACATTATCAGTCGACCCAATTTTCAAAAATCGTATGTAGCACCACATCGCAGATGCTTCAGTTCTCTACTGTTTCGGTTTTCCGAAAGTCTATATTTCACTACTATACAATGCTGTACTCCAAATGTGCAGTCTTAGAAATCTCTTTTTCATATTAAGGCCTCTTCCATAGGTTAACATACATTGTAGGAGTAAGAATGGTCTCTGATGTTACAATATTCTTCTGGTTTGCGTGGTCTTCTTCGTTCCAAAGGCAAAACTGAAAATAGTGAATACAAGTGTGCACTCTGTGTACTCTTATTTCAAAGTAAATTGGATTCACGGATTAATACATCGTGTTAATATTTTGAAGTTTTCGTGAAAGACTGTTTTCTACATTTGCAGTATTCACTAAGAACATGACTCATCACTCTCATGCGTTTACTCCGATCATGAAGTCTGCCATGTCCAGGTCTTTTCTTTGTTACACTGTGACGAAAATCCGTAACATTTTTATTATTTGATTCCATGTCGAAATGTAAACTGCATCCCTACACACCAGTAAAATAAACTTAATTGAACAATAGTGTAGTTTCACATTACATAAATATAAGCCACACCAATGCCTACGTATCCAACAAATTTAAAAAATCCAAGCTGGCCAACAATTAAAATAATAAACTGTCCTGAAGTAGCACAAAATTACTCTGATTTAAAATGTATATGACTCTGTATTTCCATTTCACAGAGGATTTTTATTGTTTTTCCTCTGGACATGTTTCCCTATGCTGAATTCTTACATACGTAGAATCCACTCATTCCAGAATCTCCAATTTCACCAAAAGTGGACTTTGAACGTATGTATATGATGATTCAGCTACCCGTTCATACGGATTTTATGCAACCCACAACCCCTCCAATAACCATGCGCGAAATATGCATATTCTCTCTCATACTATCAGTCCTACAGAAAATTTAACAGGAAGTTTTTTTAGTAACATTGATTTACTTACATTTCATTCTGAGATATGGCTTTCGAGTTATTCAAGTTACTTTTGTACATTTGCTTTGAATAATTCAAAACCTGCGGCCTGAACGTGTCCCAGTACAGAATTTAAGATTATTAAATTTCCTACAAAAACGTTCGGTACGTTTTTTCTGTACGACAAATAGTTTGCATGTAGCGAGGAACAGAATATGAATATTTTGACGTAGTATTTGAAAGTGTTGCATAAAACCCACAGGTAAGGGCTGGTGAATTCTCTCTATGTATATCACATCTTCCACGAAAGGAACAGTAAAGGAGTTGGAGGAGGGGGGAGAAGATGACACCTGAAGTATCCCGCACCAATAAGTCTTTGCGTGCGAAATACAAATGTAGATACTGCTCAGCAGTGTGGGATCCGTACCAGATAGGGTTGATAGAAGATATAGAGAAGATCCAAAGGAGAGCAGCGCGCTTCGTTACAGAATCATTTAGTAATCGCGAAAGCGTTACGGAGATGATAGATAAACTCCAGTGGAAGACTGTGCAAGAGAGACGCTCAGTAGCTCGGTATGGGCTTTTCTTGAAGTTTCGAGAACATACCTTCACCGAGGAGTCAAGCAGTATATTGCTCCCTCCTACGTATATCTCGCGAAGAGACCATGAGGATAAAATCAGAGAGATTAGAGCCCACACAGAAGCATACCGACAATCCTTCTTTCCACGAACAATACGAGACTGGAATAGAAGGGAGAACCGATAGAGGTACTCAAGGTACCCTCCGCCACACACCGTCAGGCGGCTTGCGGAGTATGGATGAAGATGTAGATGTAGATGTATTCTGTAAATGAATTAATTTCATTTACAAAAGAGATCGACATTGTTAGCGTGGTTATTAAACGTGTTGTGAGTGTTCAGAATATGTAAAGAATTAAAAAGAAAAACGAAGAATAATAGTTTTGGTGCAGGTGGTGGATCCTGCTGCGTGCAAACATTGGTTGTCAGTAACACTGTATTTGCAAGTAACTTCAAGAATTTGAGTGTTGATTCATTTCTTTCTGTCTGTCTGTCTGTCTCTCTCTCTCTCTCTCTCTCTCTCTCTCTCTCTCTGTCTCTCCCTCTCTCTCTTTCTCATCTCTTTCTCATTTTGCACTTGAATGAAATAACTTTACAGTCCGAGGTGTTGATATTCTTATATCAGCATCTCTTATGTCCAAAGATTTCTTACATTGTATTACTTGTGGGCTTCTCGGCAGTCAGCATGCTTCTACTGCAAAACATTTGACTTAAGTCGAAATAATGCACCTGATGTGGACAGCAGTCTTTCGGAATTGTTGAGATCCTTAAAAGATTGCACTCTGAGAAAACTATTCCATCTGGTACGGGCCTCAGACCTCAAGAATAACGTGATAGTACAAATTCCAACGAAAGCATGTGGTGACAGGTGTGAATAACGTAGAAGCCTCGATTCAATACGTCAAAATAGTGGGACGAATTTTCTGCAGAACAAGGGGAGGACTAGCACAAGCTGGCCTCGAGCAACACCATTTTAAGTTCAGGAGAAATGAAGGATCGTGAGAGGCTATACAGACACTACGAATTAGCTTAGATTGCAGAAAAACAAACGTACGGTTGTAGCATTTGTAGTTTTAGAGAAAGTGTTTAATAATTTAGAGTGAGATGTACCATATGAAATGGTGAAAGTAGCCAGGACAAAACACATATAGCGATTGATTATACGAATTGAACAGAAACCACACTGCTTTTATAAGAGTCAAAAGACATTATAGGGAAGCAATGGAAGAGAAGGGTTTGAGACAGCATTTTAGGCTATCGCTAATGTTATTTTACCAATTCAGCGAGCAGGTAGCAACGGAAACTAAAGAGAAAGTTGGAGGGTGATGAAATTCCAGTTGTGTCACAGATAGCAAAGGAATACACTGAATGGATAGCGTCTTCAAAATACGTAAGATGAATATCGACTAAAGTAAGATAGGAGTAAAGAAATGTAGTTCAATAAAACTAGGGGATTCTGAGAAATCTGATTTAAGAATTGACATAATAAAGATACAAGTGCGTGCTGAAAAGCAATGGATCCGAATTTTTAGGTAAAGACTCTTAAAGCTTTTTAAATAAAGCAAACTTTATTAACATTCTACATACTTATTCCCCATGTTTACATATTTGAAACCCTCTGCCGCTCTAGGACTCTGAACTGTAGCGCGTAACATGGTGTTGTGTAACGTAACCACATTGATGAACCAAAGAAACTGGTATAAGAATGCGTATTCAAATGCAGCGATATATAAACAGGCAGAATTCGGCGCTTCGGTCGACAACGCCTATATAAGACAACAAGTGTCTCGCGCAGTTGATAGATCGGTTAATGCTGCTACAATGGCAGGTTATCAAGATTTAAGTGAGTTTGAACGTGATGCTACAATCGGCGCACGAGCGGTGGGACACAGCATCTCCAAGGTAGCGATGAAGAGGGGATTTTTCCGTTCGACAATTTGCGAGTGTACAGTGAATATCAGGAATCTGGTAAAGCATCAAATCTCAAATATCGCTGTGGCCGGAGAAAGATCGTGCAATAACAGGACCAACAATGACTGAAGAGAATCGTTCAGCATGGCAGAACTGCAACCCTTTCGCAGATTGCTGCAGATTTCAGTGCTGGGCCATCAAAAAGTGTCAGCGTGCGAACCATTCAACGAAACTTTATAGACATGGGCTTTCTGAGCCGAAGGCACTTTCGTATGCCCTTGATGACTGCACGACACAAATTTTTTCGCCTCGTCTTGGCCCGTCAACACCTACATTGAACTGATGACGACTGGAAACAAGTCTGCCTGGTCCTACGAGTCTCGTTTCAAATTGTATCGAGTGGACGGACGTCTACGGGTATGGAGAGAACCTCATGAAGCCAGGGTCGTCCATCTCAGGAGGGAACTCTTCACGCTGGTGGAGGCCGTGTAATGGTGTCGGGCGTGTGCAGTTGGAGTGATACGGGACACCTGATACGTCTAGATGCGACTGTGACAGGTGACATGTACGTAAGCATCCCGTCTGAACACCTGCATCCATTCATGTCCATTGTGTATTCCGACGAAGTTGGGCAATTACAGCAGGGCAATGCGAAACCCACACGTTCCTGGAGCGACAGAGTGGCTCCAGGAACACTCTTCTGAGTTTAAGCACTTTCGCTGACCACACCCCAGACACGAACTTTATTGAGCATGTTTGGGATGCCTTGCAACGTGCTGTTCAGAAGAGGTTTCCACCTCCTCGTAATGTTAGGAATTTGTGGACAGTCCTGCAGGATTTCTAATGTCAGTTGCCTCCAGTACTATTTCAGACATTAGTCGAGTCCATGCTATGTCGTGTCGCGGCGCTTCTGCATGCTCGCCGGGGCCATACACGATATTAGACTGGCTCTTCAGTGTATGTCGGTGCGTGAGAAACAGCATGCTATAACCGAGTTTCGAATTCGAGGAGTTCATCCACACGTGTAGCACGCTCTCCTTCAGCATGACAATGCAGACCACTCACGAGCGCTGCGGCATTAGCAACGATTCGACGCCTTGCGTTCACTGTCGTCGGTCATCCGGTGATGACCTTTAGAGCCCTCAGCCATAAATCATCATCATCGGTGACCCTCCATACAGCCCGGCCTTGGCCCCATCGAATTTTCATCTTTATAAAAAACTTTCAGAATACCTTCGAGGACTTCACTTTGATAGCGATGAAGCGGTGTAAGCAGAGGTGAGGTTCTGGCTCTTTCAACAAACCTAAACATTCTATAGTGACGGTATCATCATATTAGTCTCTCGTTGGGAGAAATGTGTTTGTCGCCTAGGGTGTTGAAACATAAACATGTAAATACGGGGTATTAACATGTAGAATGTTAATAACCATCGTTATATTTAAAAGCTTAAGAGTTTTCGAAAAAAAAGAAGGAAAGAAAGCTTTTGAGAAGGTTCTCGTACCAGACGATTTTCGTTATTTGGACAATAGAATAGCTGATGTTGGTCAATGTAAGGAGGATATAAAATTAAGACTGACAATAAAAACAAAGCGTTTCTGGGAAAGAGAAATTTTTTAAAATCTAATATAAATTTAGGTGTTAGTAAACAATTTCTGAAGTGTTTCTCTGTAATGCAGCCTTTCACAGAAGCGAAAAGTGTACGACAAACAGTTATGACAGCAAGAAAATACGAGCTTCTGAGCCGACCGGTGTGGCCGAGCGGTTCTAGGCGCTTCAGTCTGGAACCGCGTGACCGCTACGGTCGCAGGTTCGAACCCTGCCTCGGGTGTGGATGTGTGTGATGTACTTAGGTTAGTTAGGTTTAAGTGGTTCTAAGTTCTAGGGGACTGATGACCTCAGAAGTTAAGTCCCATAGTGCTCAGAGCAATTTGAACCATTTTTGAGCTTCTGACACGTGGCGCTGCAGAAAATATTGAATATTACGTAGGTAATTCGAATAAAAAGATACTGAATGGAAATGGATAGGAAAGGACTGCATGGTGCATCATAGGTAAAAGAAGGTAACGATTGGCGAGACATTCTGAGGCATCAGGGAGTGGAGTGTTTGGTTCGGGAGGGACATGTGATGGCCAAAAATTGTAGAGGGAGACTAAACCCTGACAACAATAATCAGATTCCAGTAGATGAAAGTTGCAGAAGCTATGCAGGGATGAAAAGGCTTGCACAGAATGGACTACAGCGTGCAGATACAGTACAGAAAAATAGACCAGAACAATAACAACATGAGCTTAATCTAAGACAGTGAAAATGTTTGACGTATTTTCGCTTCGGGATAAGGTGAGTGATCGGTCTCTGCTGGTGGTGCATCTTGACGCGGACCGCAGCGGCGTCCTGTGCTGCGTCCGTGCGCGGTGGCTCCCGCGGGGGCTCAACGTATCGCCTCCGCTAAGCCGGAAATGGCCGCCCAGCCACTGTGCGCATAAGGCGGTCGGCTATTAGGGCGGCCTCGGGGAATCAGTTTCGCCAAGTTGGCTAATTAAATCTCCGGCGGCCGGGAGGCTCTGGGGGGAGTCCGCTGCGGCTGCAACAAGCCTTCTAATGAGGCGCACTCCCACGGCAGCGAGGGGTGCGACGCTGAGGATAGCGTCCGCAGAAACGGTACGAAACTGCTCCGGTCCTGACCACTCGCCTTGTGTCCACCCACAAAACTGCGAACGGGGGGTCATAGGAAGGAGGCCAAAAGTGAACTTCCCAAAATAAAATAGCTGTGTGAATTTTATTCGCTTCATTTAATTGTATATAGAAGGCATGAAGTGTGTAGCGAATATCTAAGGAAGTTGATTTCTAGACATCACAAAACCCTTGATCTACGGGTATATCGGACTGGTATACGAGGTGCGACAATAAAGTAATGAGACAGATTTTTTTTGAGATGTGGCAACCCGGCAGGCTTGGGTAGGCACACTATATTTGACCTTGGTCTATAAGCTGCTTCTAGTCCAAGCAGCACATCGATGTGACTGCTCAGTCGTGAGTTGTGCTGTAATAAGTTACACGTGTTTCTGTCTCTCGTCACAGAAATGGAACCGCATATTGCGCAATGATATGCCATTTCTTTTTGCGTGAGACTGGGTAAAAACGCGACGACAACTTACGGTAAGCTTCAGAAGGCTTTTGGAGAGGAGGTTATGTCAAGAGCTCAAGTTTTCCATTGGCATAAAATGTTTAGTGAAGGCAGAACGAATATTGAAGTCAAAAGTTAAATCCATGCTTGTGTGCTTCTTTGATCCCAAGGGAATTGTTCATGAAGAGTGGGTGCCTCCTGGACAAACAGTTAACCAATATTACTGCAAAGAAATTTTACAAAGACTTTGTAAAAGAGTTCTTCGTGTCTGTCCCAACGTGGGTGGTAATTGGATTCAGCATCAAGATAATGCGCCATCCCATACTCCTGTGTCAGTACAGCAATTATTAACCTCAAAACAAATTTCAGTGCTATCACAGCCACATTATTCACCAGATATCGCTCCGTGCGACTTTTTTCTATTTCCAAGAGTCAAAAAGGCGGTCAAGGGATACCATTTCCCAACAACACAACATATCCAAAAAGCTGTGACGAGGGTCCAGGAGGATATTACAGAAGATGAGTTCCAGAAATGTTACCATCAATGGTAGAAGCGCTGGAAAAAGTGTGTGCAATCAGAAGGTAACTACTCTGAAGGAGATAACACAAAACTTGACCGAGCGGGGTGGCGCAGTGGTTAGACACTGGACTCGCATTCGGGAGGACGACGGTTCAATCCCGCGTCCGGCCATCCTGATTTAGGTTTTCCGTGATTTCCCTAAATCACTCCAGGCAAATGCTGGGATGGTTCCTCTGAAAGGGCACGGCCGACTTCCTTCCCAATCCTTCCCTAATCCGATGAGACCGATGACCACGCTGTCTGGTCTCCTTCCCCAAAACCAACCAACCAACAAAACTTGACTAAAACGGTAATCAACATTTTTTTCACATCAGTCTCATTACTTTATTGTCGCACCTCGTATGTTTTCTGTAGTTTCAGAAGAACACTCTCGGATGCGAAATTATTTAATGTCGACGACGCGTTTCGCCCTTCTGGGGAATCATCAGATTGTCTACAAAAAGAAGAAATCAACAATTAGATACAAATTAGTGAAAAGTGCATGGTCCTGTCTTGCACGGTTACACAGACAACGTGAACTAATAGCAATAAAAACCTACGTAAAAGTAGCTCGATCCGTGACCCATTAGTCATAAAACCACGTTGATGTAAAATAGTAAAAATAGATGGATAAGTGACCCATCAGTCCTAAAACCAAATGTAAGGTAACCGGGTTAATTAAACCATCCGACATGAAAAATTTTTGTAGACAGCCTGATGGTGCCCAAAAGGGCGAAACGCGCCTCTGAGATTAAATAATTTCGCAACCGAGACTGTTTTTGTCCTCAAACACTTTTAAACCAGTTGCTGTAACAGGCTGCCAAGACTGAATGTCTTCTGTAGCTTCTAATAGACTATGCACCCCAGAAAATAAGTTACTTAGAAGGGAGTTCACGACGTTCGAGTTACGGATTTTTTTCAAATTTTGCACATTTTTAGTAGTCCATTAGGACAACATAACTTGCAATTTATAAGGCGTACTGCTTAGGCGATTTCGAGAAAATCCAAGAGAATTCTCACGCGTCAGTGATGTATCGGTACTTTCCGGTTTTGCGCAGGGGACTGCCCCTGTCACGTGGTTAGCGTTCAGGCTGCGTAAACGGTGGACCGCTGGTTCGACCATTCATTGAATTTCCAGTGTTATTTTGTTGTTTGCTACTTTTTTTTATTACAACAAATATTATCTTTCTAATAATGGACAAGTAAGCGACAAAACGCATGAAGTTTTCTGAAAATATATGCCTGTCATGATTTCCAAAAGCCCTTATAGCTGCAATCGGGTAAGCTACCGAGAACTGCTTTTCACCTGGACGCTTCGATTTGCAGACACAAGTTTTAAGGACGAGGGACAGACTTTGAAAGCCCAAGTCTAACATCGATAAATGAAGGTGTACGCAACTTTATTCAATAACACAATTAGTTACAATATTCCCGAATATTGGGGTAACGTAGATTAATCGTCGGACGTGCTTTTCGACATTACATGTTGAAGAAATATATCATAAAACGGAAACATATCATAAAACGGAATGTACTAGAATGAAATAACGCAGTTTTCCCGTTTGCGTGAGGAATCTTCAGAACTGCTAAAGAAAAACAAAGCTCGTTCCAATTTCAGTTTTCTTTCTTCCGACAGTTCGGGTGAAAACATGCGTAACGCATCATTTCGTCCTGCGTAACGCATCATTTCGTAAAAATCGCTGCCGAAAACTGGCGATGTATCACTGAATGTATCGTAATAGTATATTCATGAGAAGCAGAGCGTCGATCGTTGTAATTGAAATATAAAGATGTTTCAAGGCGCTTGATTAAGTTTCTAACTTGCCTATAGAAATGAAAGTCGCATAATATTTGTAGTAATAATAAAAATTAGTAAATAGGGGAATAACATTGAAATTCAACAAAAGTTCATGCAAATACAGATGGCTTTTCATCATACTACCCTTAAAAATGTAATATGTACGAAATAATATGGCTATTGTTGAAAAACATATAAATTAAAAGAAAGGATGCGCGTTATTCGATCCAGTCCTCCACATATTACGGAGATTTCTACGTCTACATCTACATCTACATCTACATCCATACTCCGCAAGCCATCTGACGGTGTGTGGCGGAGGGTACCCTGAGTACCTCTATCGGTTCTCCCTTCTATTCCAGTCTCGTATTGTTCGTGGAAAGAAGGATCGTCGGTATGCTTCTGTGTGGCCTCTAATCTCCCTGATTTTATCCTCATGGCCTCTTCGCGAGATATACGTAGGAGGGAGCAATATACTGCTTGACTATTCGGTGAAGATATGTTCTCGAAACTTTAACAAAAGCCCATACCGAGCTACTGAGCGTCTCTCCTGCAGAGTCTTCCACTGGAGTTTATCTATCATCTCCGTAACGCTTTCGCGGTTACTAAATGATCCTGTAACGAAGCGCGCTGCTCTCCGTTGGATCTTCTCTATATCTTCTATCAACCCTGTCTGGTACGGATCCCACACTGGTGAGCAATATTCAAGCAGTGGGCGAACAAGCGTACTGTAACCTACTTTCTTTGTTTTCGGATTGCATTTCCTTATGATTCTTCCAATGAATCTCAGTCTAGCATCTGCTTTACCGACGATCAACTTTATATGATCATTCCATTTTAAATCACTCCTAATGCGTACTCCCACATAATTTATGGAATTAACTGCTTCCAGTTGCTGACCTGCTATTTTGTAGCTAAATGATAAGGGATCTATCTTTCTATGTATTCGCAGCACATTACACTTGTCTACATTGAGATTCAATTGCCATTCCCTGCACCATACGTCAATTCTCTGCACATCCTCCTGCATTTTAGTACAATTTTCCATTGTTACAACCTCTCGATACACCACAGCATCATCTGCAAAAAGCTTCAGTGAACTTCCGATGTCATCTACAAGGTCATTTATGCATATTGTGAATAGCAACGGTCCTATGACACTCCCCTGCGGCACACCTGAAATCACTCTTACTTCGGAAGACTCTCTCCATTGGGAATAACATGCTGCGTTCTGTTATCTAGGAACTCTTCAATCTAATCACACAATTGGTCTGATTGTCCATATGCTCTTACTTTGTTCATTAAACGACTGTTAGGAACTGTATCGAACGCGGAAGTCAAGAAACACGGCATCTACCTGTGAACCCGTGTCTATGGCCCTCTGAGTCTCGTGGACGAATAGCGCGAGCTGGGTTTCACACGACCGTCTTTTTCGAAACCCATGCTGATTCCTACAGAGTAGATTTCTAGTCTCCAGAAAAGTCATTATACTCGAACGTAATACGGGTTCCAAAATTCTACGACTGATCGACGTTAGAGATATAGGTCTATATTTCTGCACATCTGTTCGACGTCCCTTCTTGAAAACGGGGATGACCTGTGCCCTTTTCCAATCCTTTGGAACGCTACGCTCTTCTAGAGACCTACGGTACACCGCTGCAAGAAGGGGTGCAAGTTTCTTCGTGTACTCTGTGTAAAATCGAACTGGTATCCCATCAGGTCCAGCGGCCTTTCCTCTTTTGAGCGATTTTAATTGTTTCTCTATCCCTCTGTGCTTTAACATTAAACACAGGACCGCTCCCAGCTCGTGCTTATGGTCACAACGCGCCATCGTATCACAAACTCGTGGAAGTTCTCGTGTGTTATTCCCGAAATCATCCAAGCAATACGCCTTACTAATCGCACATTACGTTCTCCTAACGGGTTATTAAAAACGTACAAAGTCTGAAGTAAATCCATGATCTGAATGTCGTGACCTCGCCTTGACAGTTATAAACTCTTCATAGAATGAGTGTCTAAACGAAAAGCTACTCTGATATGCAAAACTTAAGGCCGAAAATAACTTTCGCATGATGTGTTACCACTAAGTAACATAGCTCAAGAAACTTGGACCATGTATAGGAAGTCTCTGTTGAACCATCATGGACAGGGCACATCAGCTGGTGAAATAATTATCAATATCAATTAAATTCACCAACAGCAGTGTAACTGAGACGTTATTTTATTTTATTTTAACTATCAGTTTGGGCATTCCGCTATACCCTCTTCAGGCCCCATACGCATCTCTCAAGATAAACGATATTGTCATATAGTGCCATATATTCCTGGATGTCGTGAATTCGAACCTTTTCACAAGTGCTTCATTCGAAGACTTGTGAAACAGTTTGAGCTCTCGTCGACGTCGAGGAATATATGACACTCTATGACAATATCGTTTGTTTTGAGAGATGCATATGGGGCCTGAAGATGGCGTAGTGGAATGCCGAAACTGGTAGTTAAAATAACATTTCAGTTGCGCAGCTGTTGGCGAACTTCATTGATATTAACAATTACACATAGAATTATCTGCGACATGCAGAAGGTAACTGAAGGAAACACGAACACTGAGACGAACAGAAAAGACACTTTTATTCTAAGACAATAGTTACAATGAAGTCACTGCGGGTAAAGACGGCCCTCTGATTATTCCAAAAGATGGCACATGATTCTTAACTGGGTGCGATCGCCGCGGATAGCAATGCCTCTTCAACCTTCAACCTGGCGAGGAGACCTTCTGATACCGCGTTCCATTCCTCCACCAGCGCGGTTGATGACTGCTGGATGATGGCTGGTGGATGTGGACGTGCTGCAATAGTCTGACAAACGCAACCGAAACGTGCTTGATGGGTTGTAAATCGGAGGAACGGGCAAGCCAATCCTTTCGCCGAATATCCTCTCGTTCTCAGAGTTCCTTCACTGCGCTGTTCCATGCGGTCGCACACTGTCATCCATAAACATGAATTCATAGCCGAATGAACACCTGAAAAAAATTCTGGTGGCGAAAGAGTACAGTGTGAGTGCACCTTGTTGATGTATTTGGAGCTCAGTGCGCCCATTCAGCATCATGCCTCCCCACACCATAACACATGGATCACCAAACCAATTATATTGTACAATGATCAGTGTGCATTGCTTGTTCCCACTTCTCGCTATAGGAGGGTACGCCCAATCACTACTCACACTGAAGAGTATATAAGACCCCACTCCTCTTTGGTCCAGACGCTATGACCTTCGAAGAATGGGAATAGGTGCCGCCGATGTGTAGACGCCAGCGGAGCCCACGTTCTGGTCGACAAGCAAAGAGTCCACTCTCATGTAGTCGCCGTGCCACTGCTCAGACTGAGACCGCGTGTCTCGTAATCCTCCTTGTTGTGGTTGCAAATGTATTCGCCGGGTGGCACGGGTCCCTTCCTGCCTGTGGCACAATATAGAGGGCCTCTGACGATGTAGCTGATCGTGGTCAACCACCTCCTCTCCTTCGGGCAAAGCGCTTGGGGTTCGGATCTGTCACCATGCACGTGAAACAATGCTGTGAGCAACACCAAACTCCTGGGCTTCACTTGTCAGACTTCTCCTCTTTCCAGTTTCTCGAGCATCATCGTCATATTGTCTCTGCTCCATGTTTTGATGAAGAACACCACCACACAGCACCATAAGTGCTAGCAGATTGACACAGACTGTTTCTTTTTTCACTCCTTCAGTTGCCTCGTACTGTGGGCCAACCCTATTTATTGCTATACTCACGCTGACCTCATGACATGTGACGTCCAGGTTTTTGTCAACGACTGGGAAACTTCTGGCAACATGTTCCCACACTTTCGTTCATTTCCACCGAGATCTTAATATTGTAACACGCCCGGGGGTACAAATGGTGGAGGAACCTTTAACTGTTTTCGCTTGCCGCTTCTTGACCGTGGCCATGTCCACACCACATACTTGATAATCCCACGGCGGTCGTACTGATCTGCGCCACATTGCTGCTGGCTTGCCTGAAATTATGTATTTAAATATGCAAGCCACTCACAGTTAAGCGCAACACTGTCCTACGTCTGGTATGAACATCTATATTCCGAGACGATATGAACTCACAGGTTGCACTGTTTACATTCTAACTGCTTATCCCAATTAACATTCTTGATAATTATCTGTCCACAATATCACTTGGACGAGCGTTGATCATGCGGAACGCGATGACCGTACGCACGTTCTCACGCTCGCTATAAGACACTGGCACTCGAATGGTCTCTTGTGTGGTAAACTATATCGCTGATTGAGATTAGTTCATTCTGAGAGGCCGAACACGGCGCGGATGATTGATGTACGGTACGACATACAAACGGGCGGGTACTCTCAAAAACGTTAATCGGCGGCACTGCTCATTTTTAACTACATCATTACGCACTTTCCTCTGAATCACTTCCATATATCATAACTTTACTGTAATAGCACTTGTAGCAACACTTGAACTTCCATAATAACAATGCCTCTCACATGCAGAGCTACCCACAACTCAACAGTTCCGTGTCCCGTTCTCAACTCTGCAAACGTGCCGCCGGAAAGATACTCCGCAACTAAGCCAGCGATATGATAATACGCTTACAATATGTTATATTACTTTAGCTTTTCCTTAAGTTTCTCATAGCAGTATATATACAATAAGTAGCAACTGGAAACGTCGCTAGTTTTCTGACCTACACATATAACTTATAACTTTTATGGTCACATGAAAACTTTGAGGTTCGCCGATGACATTGTAATTCTGTCAGAGATAGCAAAGGACCTGGAAGAGCAGTTGAATGCAATGGACAGTGTCTTTAAAGGAGGATATAAGATGAACATCAACAAAACAAAAACCAAGATAATGGAATGTAGTCGAATTAAATTAGGTGATGCTGACGGAATTAGATTAGGAAATGAGGCGCTTAAAGCAGTAAAGGAGTTTTGCTATTTGAGGAGCAAAGTAACCGATGATACTCGAAGTAGAGAGGATATAAAATGTAGACTGGCAATGACAAGGAAAGCGTTTCTGAAGAAATTTGTTAACTTCGAGTATAGATTTAAGTGTCAGGAAGTCGTTTCTGAAAGTGTTTGTATGGAGTGTAGCCATGTATGGAAGTGAAACGTGGACGATAAATTGTTTGGACAAGAAGAGAATAGAAGCTTTCGAAATGTGGTGTTACAGAAGAATGCGGAAGATTAGATGGGTAGATCACATAACTAATGAGGAGGTATTGAACAGAATTGGGAAGAAGTGAAATTTGTGGCACAACTTGACTAGAAGAAGGGATCGGTTGGTAGGACATGTTCTGAGGCATCAGGGGATCGCCAATTTAGTATTGGAGGGCAGCGTGGGGGGTAAAAATCGCAGAGGGAAACCAAGAGATGAATACATTAAGCAGATTCAGAAGGATGTAGGTTGCAGTAGGTACTGAAAGATGAAGAAGCTTGCACAGGATAGAGTAGCATGGAGAGCTGCATCAAACCAGTCTCTTGACTGAAGACCACAACAGCAGCAGTCACATAATTATGACAATGACACTTTTTTAAAAGAACTGCGTTATGTACCTGTTCAGTGCCACTGTAAAGAGCATTAGAGAAGCACTTCTAAGTCATGACATGTGTGGACCTTGATCAAATTGTAGCAAGATATTACCGCCGCATGTCACTGTGCGCCATCATGATAAACGGTTAAACAAATGTCTGTACCAGAAATGAATGAAGATATAACTGAGGAACACGTGGTGTATTTGAAGCCTTGGCGCTCCACTGTTGTGGTGATCAGACAACTTGATCCAGGAGCTCCTCGGGCTTTCACAATGCACACGCAGTCGGAAATTTTGTGTCTTCTTTTCTTTATGGCGAATTTTACCAAACCATTAGAGCAGCGACTTGGTTGTATGCTAAAAGTCTATCATACACTATTAAATTATTCTAGAAAGTGAAGAATAAAATACGTCAATGAAACAGACCAGCAACTGGTAAAATAAATATAACTAACATATCAGCAGCGGCATCACACAAATCATGTTACTACTCGTACATGGCCACCTAAACGTGCGAGGGTCATCAGTCAAAGATGCCCTCTGAGAAGACTGCATTCTAGCGCGTTTCATCATTCTCGCATTTCGTTTTACCAGTGGGTCTGTCCCAGTTCCTATCAAAATCGGTTACAGTTCTCTGAATGGCGTGAACGAAACTACAAAGTAATGCAGCGTTTCTAAGCGAGATTTCGCTAAGTTATAACGTATCGTTTAGGGACCATGGGGAAATAAATCTATACAATATCCACTGGCTAGTAGCAAATCCAAGTAAGCTGAGAGATTTGGTTAAATAATAACGCTGGCCCTTCAGTACAAGTGCGAGGTCTTAAAGAACCACGTCATTGGTGAAGGGTGGTACCTATAGTTCCAAAAAGGCTACTGCCGCAGTTATTGGATAACATACCGCAGGGCAGACTGTAATCCATGAGGTGCCAATAAGGTGGATTACCACCCATTCCGCACAGACAATTGCAGGCTTCTTAACAAAATATCTGAAGACCCTTGGATTGGTTATTCGCGTAATACACAATTCCCCGCACGCTTATGATATTTAATTCCTCTAGACGTCTGTTTGTGGAGAAAATTAAAGCAATAGCTCTACGGGCAAACACCAACTACTCTCGGAAAATATAGAAAACCATAATGCTGACGTACACGGCCAGGTGAAATGTAATATCCAGTATTGCCCATCCGGATACCGTTCCTCACAAGCGGCGTTTAATAACTGCGTGCCTATGGAGTACCGTCTCAGTACTGCGAAGCGATTCGTGATTTCTTGACAAAAAGTTAATAATTGACGGAAAATCATCGAGTAAATCAGAAGTGATATCTGCCGTTCCACAAGGAAATTTCACAGTCTCTCTGCTGTTCCTAAGCAATAGAAAC
Organism: Schistocerca piceifrons; assembly: GCF_021461385.2. Classification (NCBI taxonomy): domain Eukaryota; kingdom Metazoa; phylum Arthropoda; class Insecta; order Orthoptera; family Acrididae; genus Schistocerca; species Schistocerca piceifrons. The sequence continues at coordinate 462,118,572 of NC_060139.1, read as the reverse complement.
GATTTAGAAGATAATTTAACCAGCCCTCTTAGGTGTTTGTGCAGATGATGCTCTTGTCTGTCTTCTAGCACCAGTTATCATAAGATCAAAACCAACTACTAACTGGTTTAGACAAGATAACTGTATGGTACGCAAAGTGGTAATTCGCTCTAAATAACAGAAAGTAGGACGCCATCCACATGACTGCTAAAAGGAATCTGCTCAATTTCATTTACACTGTAAGTCACACAAATTTAGAAAGCCGTCAGTTCACCCAAATACTTAGGGATTTCAATTACAGACGACTCAATTTGGGGAGGTTACATAGAAAACGTTGTAGGTATGATGAATCAAAGACTGCGTTTAACTGACAGAAGGCTTAGAAGCTGCTGCAGGTCTACTACAAAGACTGTCTACATTGCGCTTGTCCGTCATATTTTGGAGTATCGCTGCGCGGTACAGGATCCGTATGAGAGAGGATAAAAGGAGGACATAGAAAAAGTTCAGCGAAGGACAGATCGTTCTGTATTGTGGTGAAAGCAGGGTGAGGGTATGATGAATCTGACATGACTGTGGTGACGAACATCAAGAAAAAGACGTTTTTAGTTGTGGCGAGACGTTTTCAGGAAATTTCAGCCACGAACCATCTACTTCGCATTCGAAAATATTTTGTTGACACCTGCCTACATAGGAACAAATTCATATATGTAGTGTCTGTTCTTTCCTGCAGCCGTGTACATTTAACGAAGCAGAAATTCCAACATCAACTGCAATCAGCCACGGAAATAAATCCAATTCTGACAAGTGAAAATTTGTGCCGGAACGGGAGTGGAACCGAGAGTTCCCGCTTATCGCGAGTGGTCGCCTGAATCATTTCGGCTGTCGGAGCACGTACGTAGAGTGCGATATATGGGCATTTTAGTTATATGGGAAGCGTGCTTGGACAACCGAAGTGGTTAAGGCGACCGTTCGAGATAAGCGGAAATTCCGGGCTCGAATCACGGTTCGGCATCAATTTTCACTTGTCGCCATTGCATTAATTTCAGTGCCCGATTACACCCCATGTCGGAATTTCTCTTTCGTCATAGGGAGAATCAGGGAAATCAGAGCTCTCACGGTAACATTTAAGTCTGTTTTTCTCAAGTGCTCTCAGACACGGAAACGGCATAGGAATAGTGTGAAGGTGGTCCGATGAAGCCTTTGCAAGACCCTTAAAGATGAACTGCAGAGTAGTCATGCAGATATAGATGTAAAATCGCTTTATACTATGGACGATTGCTCAAGGTCAACACTTTGAGAATTGACGTTACCTGCACTACTGGCCATTAAAATTGCTACACCAAGAAGAAATGAAGATGATAAACGGGTATTCATTGGACAAATATATTACACTAGAACTGACATGTGATTACATTTTCACGCAATTTGGGTGCATAGATCCTGAGAAATCAGTACCCAGAACAACCACCTCTGGCAGTAATAACGGCCTTGATGCGCCTGGGCATTGAGTCAAACAGAGCTTGGATGGCGTTTACAGGTACAGCTGCCCATGCAGCTTCAACACGATACCACAGTTCATCAAGAGTAGTGACTGGCGTATTGTGACGAGCCAGTTGCTCGGCCACCATTGAGCAGACGTTTTCAATTGGTGAGAGATCTGGAGAATGTGCTGGCCAGGGCAGTAGTGGAACATTTTCTGTATCCAGAATGGACCGTAAACGACCTGCAACATGTGGTCGTGCATTATCCTGCTGAAATGTAGGGTTTCGCTGGGATCGAATAAAGGGTAGAGCCACGGGTTGTAACACATCTGAAATGTAACGTCCACTGTTCAAAGTGCCGTCAATGCGGACAAGAGGCGACCGAGACGTGTAACCAATGGCACCCATACCATCACGCCGGGTGATACGCCAGTATGGCGATGACAAATACACGCTACCAATGTGCGTTCACCGCGATGTCGCCAAACACGGATGCGACCATCATGATGCTGTAAACAGAATCTGGATTCGTCCGAGAAAATGACGTTTTGCCATTCGTGCACCCAAGTTCGTCGTTGAGTACACCATCGCAGGCGCTCCTGTCTGAGATGCATCGTCAAGGGTAACTGCAGTCATGGTCTCCAAGATGATAGATCATGCTGCTGCAAACGTCGTCGAACTGTTCGTGGAGATGGTTGTTGTCTTGCAAACGTTCCCATCTGTTGACTGAAGGATCGAGACGTGTCTGCACGATCCGTTATAGCCTTTGCGGATAAGATACCTGTCATCTCGACTGCTAGTGATACGAGTCCGTTGGGATCCAGCACGGCTTGCCGTATTACCCTCCTGAACCCACCGATTCCATATTCTGCAAACAATCATTGGATCTCGACCAAAGTGAGCAGCAATGTCGCGATACGATAAACCACAATCGCGATAGGCTACAATCCGACCTTTATCAAAGTCGGAAACGGGATGGTACCCATTTCTCCTCCTTACACGAGGCATCACAACAACGTTTCACCAGGCAACGCCGGTTGGAAACCTTCTTCATGTCAGCACGTTGTAGGTGTCGCCACCGGCGCCAACCTTCTGTGAATCCTCTGAAAAGCTAATCATTTGCATATCACAGCATCTTCTTCCTGTCGGTTAAATTTCGCGTCTGTAGCACGTCATCTTCGTGGTGTAGCAATTTTAATGGCCAACAGGGTAATAAACATACGAACTGTACCTGAGTTTTGTGTCTGTTTTCATTTGTTACAGTACGGCAGACATACGTGCAACTTCTTCTAATCGTGCGACTGTGGTTTGTGTCACTATCATTTGGCTCCTGACTGATCAATTTGCGTGCATGTTACGTCGTAGTCTTCTTCGCACACTCTTTGCAATACCACTCAAAAAATAAAGATACTTCCGTTTAAGAAATAAATTCGGTGATATAATTCGTCAGCCATGAATGCTAAAATGTACTTGTGTGCATCATAAAATTCGCAGAATTCTCCGCAATAACATGACGAATATCGCAATTCGACGTATTTGCTCGTTATGGATGTATTTCGGGTGACCCGTCTCATCAGACTCGTTTTGTTAATGGATATTAAAAATGGAATGTTCCCTCATTTGCTTTGTATAAATTACCAATTCATGAGTGTTTATCCTATTATATTACATAAATAAAGGACCGTAAAAGCATCGACGAAATAAAATTTGCAGAGCATCAAATTATGCGCCGAAATTACTTGAAAATAACGGCAGTGCCCCAAGAGAGAGAGAGAGAGAGAGAGAGTTGAGAAGACGGGGGCAGTGCAGGATGGGGTTGGGGTGGGGGAGGAGGGAAGCGGATCGCGCCTCACAGCTCAGCGCCTTTTGTCCGCCTCCTGCATGTCGATCGATTTTTGACACGTGCACTGTTATCACCACCACCCGCACGAAATGGAAGGAAACCCGTGCTATTGCTTAACTGTGGGTCGTACATCTCCAGACGGTGACCCTAACCAAGCCGTTTGTCATCCAGAAGAGCCCGCAGAATCTGAAGTTCCACTTTCGTTGTATACGACAAATGGTACCCTGTTTCCATTTTATATGGTATGTTTTATTCTGAGGAATATGAACACATTCTGCCAACACGGTGTAACGTCCCCTTAGAAAAATTATATACGTGACTGGGCTTAAACTGACACACAATGTTTTTAGCGCAACACAATCTGACTTTCAATAATCTCTACAAAAGAATGGCCCTGACTAACATTAACCTATACCTTTCATAAATCACTTACCTCACCAAAAATCTTCGTTACTTGAACTACTGCAATACAGCGAGCACCACTACTGCCAGCTAAATAAAAGATTCAAACTACTGAAGGCACTAACTACTGATAGGCATAGTTAGCAAATGAAAGATTTTGATAGAGAACAAATGATGTATTTACCTTCATAGTCATAATATATATAGCAGTTCATGACATCCAGTCTTACAAATTTCAAAACTCCGCCATCTCTCTCCCCACATCCACCACTGCTGGCGGCTCACCTCCGACTGCGCAACGCTATGCGCTGTTAACACCCAACTGCCCAACGCTACAATGGCAGACAACAATGCAAACTAACCACGGCCTTCACGCAGCACAACCAGTGATTTTCATATAGAGCGCTACGTGACGTTGCCAATATAAAACCTAAACAGCCTACTTACATAGCCCCCATGCTCCCCACAAAAAATTTTACAAATTGTTTTGGGCAGTGGCCAATACAGATTTGAAAAATTTTTTCATAATTACAGTAAGAAAGAAATCAAATGCACACACTTATTGATACAATGTTGGTCAAACGCTAAAATTTTCTCACAGTCCATAAAGACTGTCCTAATCGTTCATCACAGTAAAATTGCAGTGTTTTTCTTTTCGTGTTGCGCTAAAAACATTGTGTGTCAGTTTAAGCCCAGTCACGTATATAATTTTTCTAAGGGGACGTTACAACGGTACCTTACCATCACTCGAAATGATGCATTTTAGTATGAGTCGTGATCAAGTATGAACACAGAAGAGCTCGTTGATAAGGAGCATAAAAACCATAGGGGTATATAAACCACGAGAGGGAACGTGGCCAAATGCAATGCTGTATGCTTACTGATTTTGATGTTTCTTAGCATACGGACTTCTACGAATTTTCTGCAGCAGAATGTGGAGGTAAGATTCTGCGGTTTCTCAGATAATATGATGATTGAGAGTAGTTTGTGGCCTTGTTATCGAACATGAAACAGTGCATGCCATTTCACTTAGACCGGCAGTGATGAGGATATCATAATAAACTGACATCTTTCCTATTACGAAAGAAGTTAAAACATGGAAGCCATTATTGAAAGCAATTATGTTCCAATCAAGTCTCTATGAAGACGGGAGAACGGTCGATCAGATTTGCCATAGCACTAAAACTCCAAAGGGGTCAAAATGACCCTTTCTAATCTTTAAATCATAGCAACGTTCCACAGAATGATAAGTGAAAAATTTCCTTTTATTTGTTTTATGCAATGTACTTTCAGTATATTGGAAACCAGTGGATTTTGCACAAATGATTAAGATTTTATGCAGCTTTCACCTTTAGTACTCAGATTGTTCATACTGACCCCTATAACATAGAACTATAATTTTATTTATTGGTATGTATAATATTTACTTCATTCACTCCCAAATTTCAGCTATTATACTTTCTGTTGGAATAATTAACCTTAGTTCATATTATTGTGCTGTGCTGTGAATGGACATTAGTGGAGTATCAAGTGCTGCGTACTTGCTCATAGCCGACTATATAATCAAGTATACACTCAAATTGGTATGGGAGACGCAAATTGAGTAGTGAGAAATGACATTCTGACAGTGACCATCAAGGATTTAGAAGCATTTATTACAATTACTTATGCACGTGGTGTGAGTGATTGCAGAAGTAGAGATCTCTACAGCTTATGGTATCACTTTTGGAGCGTACTGTTTTGTGTACAAACCACGAGTAGAAAAAGATATTGTGTAATTATGAGATTCGTGAGGTTCGACTAGAAGTCTATACACTCTTCACATTTAGAGACTGTTAAGTTTGCATTGGTTTATACTGTTTGGATCAAATTCATAGAAATCTGCTCCACATGGCACAAACCCGAAACTGACCTAATGATAGATGAGCCTGACAGGTATGGACAAAATTACTAATTACCTGCAGTTGTTGATGGCAAGTGTATTATGAATAGTTTCCCTTACATTGTTGAGGGCATTACACGATCCTAGTGGGAAAGGTTTTCCAATTTTGTAGTGATGCGTCTTATGGAACAATTTATATCCAAAGGCAAAGATGTCGCTATGGGAAATTACTTCACTTGTGTTACTAAAATATCTTTACTCCACATTTTACAGTGAATCCACTTTGGGGTTGGTAATCTAAGTTAAACTGCAACACACAAATTAAATAAAAAAGAACATCTTTTAATGTAAGGATTAAAATTATGTTCACACATGGAAACTACGAAATAGGTCGATGTTTTAACTGTTTCACATACAAAGTGTGTAAAAGTTTCTGAAGTAATACATGAAACCAGTTCAAATAAATGAAGTGATACCCGATAGTCAATCTCTTTTAGCTATGGAATGAGAATCAGTTGTCTTGATTTGATTACGCTTCTTCGACACGCACTTCATTGGTGTCTGAAATAAAGTTGTCTCGTGTGTCCGAGGAATTAAATGAGCAGTTTGTTATACGACGTACTTAATGTTCCAGACTGCAAAACTTCAGTTTAAATCTTCCGTGTTTTGTAATTGAATAACTCTTTATTTAATAACAACTATGAATAATTCTGTTCTACTGTTAGCAAATGAAATATATTGAGTGTAATTACTTTGTAGCAAATGTTAAAACGGTATCCCCATTGCGCTAGCAGCTAAATGGTGAGATATCTCAAGTTGCTTGTTAGGAATATGTTCAAGTTCATTCCAGACATGGTAGTATTTTTGTGTGGTTTGCAACGAAGCTCGGAGATGGACATATTCATTCACGCATCACTGATATGTGGCTATCAGTGCGTGTCCGTCAGTCACGTTATCACGTTGTGGCCAGGACAGAACGAATACATTCAGCCTTGAATCAATATTCCCTGATTTTATTGACGTTTCCAGTCATTATCCTTCTATACGACTCAGTAAAACGTAAGAACCTTACATATACGATGCCTCATACAGTATCTGTAACACTGGCTCTAAATTATTGAATTATTCTCAATAATGTTACCTGAAAAGTTTTTGTTGAATGAAGAACTAGAGTATCAAGGTACTCGAACAATGGCCTCGGACGAGGACTGGATCCTTATCTATTATTCTATAGCTATTTTATAGTCGACAATTCTAGAATACAATGTGGAAACACTGGATAAACAATGACGACGGCATCAATTCGTGCCACGCGTTCTTGAAAGCGGCAGAGGATATTCCTGCCGACGATCTAGGGTCTATCCTGTTCTGTCTTGTTGCATCTTAGACGGAGGTGTCAGTTCGCCATTAAAAAACAAAACAAAAAAATGCTTTGATCAGCAATATTTTCGCTTACTTAGAGATCCGTCCCAAAAACAAGATGTACATCTTATGGGAATATTTGTATCACCTTGTCTTCAAATTCTTATTAGAAAAGACAGCACGCATAAAGCATGTAGCACCTCCGGACTTTTTTCTGTATTCAGACTACGAACGTATGCCCTAGGTATTTTATATTCCACTGCTTAGTATCATTGCTTCGCATTTATTATGTACCCACGAAAGCCTGGTCTAATGGTAACTAGTGCTAATTATTGTGTCACGACAAGGTCAACCACGAATAAGGCGCATACACAAAATGCATTTGTAAAATGAAGCATTAACTCGTTTCAACTCATCAATTAAGGCAAGAATTCCTTGCCAATGGACACCATATCTCGTAACAGCAAATTCCAAATGCTGTTTACTTGAATTCTTTTAAACGAACGTCAGACATCTCGCTACCGCTAAACGGAATACAAATGGTTTCCAGATATGGGGCTGTCTCTCTGCTACCACTCATGAAGGTCATTTTTCTATAAAATTCTGCTGATGCCCACAATAGATATTTTAAGGATTAACGAATAACGAGTCACTGAAGAAACAATGCCATGTAACGCTAAACCATGAGTGAGTATCGTTTGTAAAAAGCTCTACACTGGCTGAAAACATATGTTTACATCTACATGGATACTCCACATCCACCTTGGGGAGCGTGGCGTGGGTATCCTGTACCACTACCAGTCATTTCCTTTCCTGTTCCACTCGTAAATAGAACGACAGAGAGGGACTGTCTCTATGCATATGAGCCCTAATTTCCCGTATCTTACCTTCGTGCTTCTTATGCGCAGTGTATGTTGGATGTAACAGAACCGTCTTGCAATCAGCTTTAAATGCCGGTTCTTAAGTTTTAACAATAGTGTTCCTCGAAAGTAAATGGCACCTTCCCTCCACGGATTCCCGTTTGACTTCCTGAAGCATCTCCGTAACGAATGTGCGTTGTTCAAACCTACCGGTAAAAGATCTGACAACCAGTCCCTGAATAACTTCGATGTCTTCCTTTAAACCAACCTGGCACGCATCCCAAACACCCGAGCAATACTCACGAATAGGTCGCACTAGCATCCTGTATGCGGTCTCCTTACGGTTGAACCAGACATTCACGCAATTCTCCCAATAAGCCGAAATCGACCATCTCGCATTTCCTACCACGCTCCTCACATGCTCGTCCCATTTCATATAGCTTTACAACGTTATGCCCAGGTATTTAAACGATGTAACTGAATGCTGTATCCGAGCATTCAGGGTCTGTTTTTCTTACTCATCTGCACAAACGTACATTTTTCTTTTTTTAGTGCTCGCTTCTCTTCATCACATCAACTAGAAATTTTGTTTAAGTCCTCTTACATCCTCCTACAGTCACTCAACTTCGGCACTTTATCATACACCATAGCATCATCAGCAAACAATCGCAGATTGCTACCCACCTTGTGCGCTATATTATTTGTATATACATAGAGAGAGAATAATTCACTTGCCTGGGGCGCTCCTGACGATACTGTTGAGCACTCCCCGTCGAGGACAACAAACTGAGTTCTAAAACTTAAGAAGTCCACAAGATACTCACATATCTGTGATTCTCTTCCGTATTCTCTTAGCTTCGTTAACAGCGTGTAGTGGGGCATCGTATCACATGCTTCCCGGAAATCTAGAAATATGAAATCTGCCTAATGCCCTTCATCTATAGTTCTGAGTGTGTCATGTGAAAAGGGAAAGCAGAGTTCGCACGAGCGATGGTTTCTAAACCCATTCCGATCCGTGGCCGCAAGCTTCTCGATATCATGAGAATTTACTGAATCAGAACTGAGGATATGTTCAAGGATTCCGCAGCACACCCGTGTTAGGGATACAGGTCTGTAATTTTGCGGGTCCGTCCTTTTGCGCTTCTTATACAAAGAAGTCACCTGCCCTTTATTACAGTCGCTTGGCACTTTGCGCTTGGCAAGAGATTCGCGATAAGATCAAGCTAAGTTAGGAGCCGATGCCGCAGAGTTGTTGTTGTTGTTGTGGTCTTCACGCCTGAGACTGGTTTGATGCAGCTCTCCATGCTACTCTATCCTGAGCAAGATCCTTCATCTCCCAGTACTTACTGCAATCTACATCCTACTGAATCTGCGTAGTGTATTCATCTCTTAGTCTCCCTATACGATTTTTACCCTCCACGCCGACATCCAATGCTAAATTTGTGATCCCTTGACACCTCAGAACATGCCCTACCAACCGGTCCCTTCTTTTTGTCAAGTTGTGCCACAAAATCCTACCCAATTCTATTCAATACCTCCTCATTAGTTACGTGATCTACCCATTTAATCTTCAGCATTATTCAGTAGCACCACATTTCGAAAGCTTCTATACTCGATGTTAACAAATTCCTCTTCTTCAGAAACGCTTTTCTTGCCATTGCCAGTCTACATTTTATATCCTCTCTACTTCGACCATCATCAGTTATTTTGCTCCCGAAATAGCAAAACTCCCTTACTACTTTAAGTGTGTCATTCCCTAATCTAACTCCCTCAGCATCACCCGACTTAATTCGACTACATTAAGTTATCCTCGTTTTGCTTTTGTTGATGTTCATCTTATATCCTCCTTTCAAGACACTGTCCATTCCGTTCATCTGCTCTTCCAAATCCTTTGCTGTCTCTGACAGAACTACAGTGTCATCGACGAACCTCAAAGTTTTTATTTCTTCTCCATGGATTTTAATACCTACTCCGAATTTTTCTTTTGTTTCCTTTACTGCTTGCTCAATATACAGATTGAATAACATCGGGGAGAGGCTACAGCCCTTTCTCACTCCCTTCCCAACCACTGCTTCCCTTTCATGCCCCTCGACTCATATAACTGCCATCTGGTTTCTGTACATATTGTAAATAGCCTTTCCCTCCCTGTATTTTACACATGCCACCTTTAGAATTTGAAAGAGAGTATTCCAGTCAACATAGTCAAAAGCTTTCTCTAAGTCTACAAATGCTAGAAATGTAGGTTTGACTTTCCTTAATCTTTCTTTTAACATAAGGCGTAAGGTCAGTATTCCCTCACGTGTTCCAACATTTCTATGGAATCCAAACTGATCTTCCCCGAGGTCAGCTTCTTCCAGGTTTTCCATTCGTCTGTGAAGAATACGCGTTAGTATTTAGCAGCTGTGACTTACTAAACTGATAGTTCGGTAATTTTCACTTCTGTGAATACCTGCCTTCTTTGGAATTGGAATTATTATATACTTCTTGACGACTGAGGGTATTTCGCCTGTCTCATACATCTTGCTGACCAGATGGTAGAGTTTTGTCAGGACTGGCTCTCCCAAGGCCGTCAGTAGTTCTAATGGAATATTGTCTACTCCCGGGGCTTTGTTTCGACTCAGGTCTTTCAATGCTCTATCAAACTCTTCACGCAGTATTGTATCTCCCATTTCATCTTCATCTACATCCTCTTCCATTTCCATAATATTGTCCTCAAGTACATCGCCCTTGTATAGACCCTCTATATACTCCGGCCACCTTTCTGCTTTCCCGTCTTTGCTTAGAACTGGGTTTCCATCTGAGCTCTTGATATTCATACAAGTGGTTCTCTTTTCTCCAGAGGTCTCTTTAATTTTCCTGTAGGCAGTATCTATCTTACCCCTTGTGAGATAAGCCTCTACACCCCTACATTTGTCCTCTAGCCATCCCTGCTTAGCCATTTTGCACTTCCTGTCGATCGCAATTTTTAGACGTTTGTATTCCTTTTTGCTTGCTTCATTTACTGCATTTTTATATTTTCTCCTTTCATCAATTAAATTCAATATTTCTTCAGTTACCCAAGGATTTCTACTAGCCCACGTCTTTTTACCTACTTGATCGTCTGCTACCTTCACTACTTCATACCTCAGAGCTACCCATTCTTCTTCTACTGTATTTCTCTGCCCCATTCCTGTCAGTTGTTCCCTTATGTTCTCCCTCAAACTCTCTACAACCTCTGGTTTAGTCAGTATATCAAGGTCCCATTTTCTTGATTGCCAAACTTTTTGCAGTTTCTTCAGTTTTAATCTACAGTTCATAACCAATAGATTGTGGTCAGAGTCCACATCTGCCCCTGGAAATGTCTTACAATTTAAAACCTGTTCCCTAAATCTCTGCCTTATCATTATATAATCTGATACCTTTTAGTATCTCCAGGGTTCTTCCATGTATACAACCTTCTTTCATGATTCTCAAACCAAGTGTTAGCTATGATTATGTTGTGCTCTGTGCAAAATTCTACCAGGCGGCTTCCTCTTTCATTTCTTAGCCCCAATCCATATTCACCTACTATGTTTCCTTCTCTCCCTTTTCCTACACTCGAATTCCAGTCACCCATGACTATTAAATTTTCGTCTCCCTTCACTACCTGAATAATTTATTTATCTCATGATACATTCATCAATTTCATCATCATCCGCAGAGCTAGTTGGCATATAAAGTTGCAATACTGTAGTAGGTGTGGGCTTCGTGTCTATCTTGGCCACAATAATGCGTTCACTATGCTGTTTGTAGTAGCTTACCCGCACTCGTATTTTGTTATTCATTATTAAACCTACTCCTGCATTACCCCTATTTGATTTTGTATTTATAACCCTGTATTCACCTGACCAAAAGTCTTGTTTTCTCCTGCCACCGAACTTCACTAACTCCCACTACATCTAACTTTAACCTATCCATTTCCCTTTTTAAATTTTCTAACCTACCTGCCCGATTAAGGGATCTGATATTCCACGCTCCGACCCGTAGAACGCCAGTTTTCTTTCTCCTGATAACGACATCCTCCTGCGTAGTCCCCGCCCGGAGATCCGAATGGGGGACTATTTTACTTCCGGAATATTTTACCCAAGAGGACGCCATCATCATTTAACCATACAGTAAAGCTGCATGCCCTCGGGAAAAATTACGGCCGTAGTTTCCCCTTGCTTTCAGCCGTTCGCAGTACCAGCAGAGCAAGGCTATTTTGGTTTTAGTGCTGCAAGGCCAGATCAGTCAATCATCCAGACTGTTGCGACTACTGAAAAGGCTGCTGCCCCTCTTCAGGAACCACACGTTTGTCTGGCCTCTCAACAGATACCCTTCCGTTGTGGTTGAACCTACGGTACGGCCACCTGTATCGCTGAGGCACGCAAGCCTCCCCACCAACGGCAAGGTCCATGGTTCATGACGGGAGGCCGCAGAGTGCTCTTTGAAAAGTCGAAGTGGGAGTCCATCCGGACATGGTGACTTATTTGTTTTCAACTCTTTTAGTTGTTTCTCTACGTCACGGATACTTGGTACTACGTCGTCCGTACGGGAGTCTGCTTGGTGGTCAAACGACGGTATGTTTTTAAACTTTGTCCATAATTCCTCTACGTCCATCTTACTGGCACTAAGTGATGCCATCTAACTATCTAAGTGAGATGCTAACAACTGCTTATCAAAACTTAGATGAAGACCAGAATAACAATTTGGTATCTGAAATAAGCGGAAGGATTCAATGTATGAGGGTGATAAGGATGACACCCTCGATTCTCAGCGATTTACGACTATGATCCCGTAAGCGACCACCACAGAATAATTTAACAAAATTCCTTTTGAGGATGCCCTACAGAAGGCCTCCTGGTGGCAAATGACATCTTTTTATCATGTCTTAAACTCTAAAAAGTAGGGGTTTTTGTGTGGTTGTATTACGTATTCTCTAAGCTTGTTCTCATCGCTATCTTGCAAGAAGATAAGAAATAAAAGCTTAAATTGCTCTCACATAAGGTAATTAGTACACAGAGCTGTCAGATCAAAAACGAATGATGATATAAAAACAACCTTTATATGTAAACTGCATAAATGCATTACGTATCTTTAGATTTAATCGTTTTCTTCTGCAAATAAATTTCCAAATTTGCAATATTTAATACATATCAAAAAGAACAGTTGTTACTACAGGAAAAGGAGTATTATGTCTTATCTTTGAAAAAATTTCTTTCTTTCTCCAGTACCTCTTTAGGCTAAATATTGACACAATATCCTGTTCATCACTTTCTCTGACATATTCCAATTTAGGTCATATTGAATGGTATTCTCTGTTTTGAACGTGTCTCGGCTTCACATCGGATTGGGGAGAGACGTGAACTTTTACAACTAAAATTATCTGTTGTTTGTCATCTTCCACATACTACGCTTATTACAGCTCAACTACACTACAACTGAAATTGTCTGTTATTTTTCATCTTCGCCGGCCGGGGTGGCCGTGGGGTTCTAGGCACTGCAGTCTGGAACCGCGCGACCGCTACGGTCGCAGGTTCTAGTCCTGCCTCGGGCATGGATGTGTGTGATGTCCTTTTGTTAGTTAGGTTTAAGTAGTTCTAAGTCTAGGGGACTAATGACCTCAGATGTTAAGTCCCATAGTGCTCAGAGCCATTTGAACCATTTTTTTGTTAGTTAGGTTTAAGTACTAAGTTCTAGGGGACTGACGACCTCAGATGTTAAGTTCCATAGTGCTCAGAGCCGTTTGAACCATTTTTTTTTTATTTTCATCTTTCATATATTACGTTTATTACAGCTCTGCTACACGTAAGCGAGCATTGCTCTCTTATATGCTCCCAATGATCGATTTCCATACATCCACAGCTATTTCGGCTACAATGATTTGCCTGCGTAAGATCTTTGAAGGGAGTGCAGTCGCAGCCAATGAGAACTTCAAGACGCTCTACATGTCTGGAGAGACTTGAAAGTGGAACAAACCGTTCGCGCTGAGTTCTGCTCGGTTCGAGACTATTCTTGACCCAAAGGGTGGTATGGTTTGATAATGGACGTGGCTGCACTGAATTATCATCAAGAAGATGAAGAGCTATGCACGAAAGCAGCTACAGGATTGTATTTTAATTATAATCAGAGTTACATACATCTCTTTCCTGTGTGTCTACTCTGGAACACACGGTACTAATTTTCTGCAACTATATGCTGGCCGAGTCATTTTGGAACCTCAGATTTCATAGGCATTGAGGTCGAAGGAGTGAATTTTGTGTAGCTACGATTAATTATGTTTTATTCATGATCGAGTTTAGCAAGCTGTTATTATATTCACTAAAAAGTTTTTTTACCTTACATCATTTTCAAATCTACATTACACAAAAAGTCTCTGTATGAATGTGCCAAGAACACCACGTAAGTCGTTTAACATAAATAAAATTGTTCTGTTCAAAAGATTTGTATTCTTGGGAACCAACAATAAATGCAAAGTTAACGAAAATCTCATGTCTTAATTTATATTTGATTCACTTCATCGATTTATTTTAATGAACTCTAAGTTTTCAAGAGGAATAGCAGTGAATAGCCACGAGACCTTGCACTAGTGCTTTGCATGAGTATAACAAAGGATGCGGTTTTATGTCTTCAGTTTACGCATTAGTTCTTTGATAGCCATTTTTCACTTTGTACACTCGGTGTGGCCCATCGAGGCTTTTTATTAATTCAGTAAATTATGTTCGGATCACAGAAGGCACCTTTGCCTCTAGAACTAGAGAACAGTAGCTCCTTCGTCATTCTGATAATGTTTTGCGATAGCGTTATGTTACCAACTCTCAACAACCAAGTCTTATGAATTAACGACTGAGTTCATCAGTTGACATTAGTATTTCCTGCTGTTTAGGTTGATTACGGAACATAGTGGCAGGTTCCATAATGAGAAAATTAATCATCAGTAATCAGTAGTAAATAATTTTAGATGCCAAAGAATATCCATTTTGCGAAGTACGTGTGTTTGTGACTAATTACGACTGAGATCAGTCAGTTCGTGTAATAAAACTGTTTTTTGGAGAATTATCCAATTTATAAGACAGTTTCAAGTGGAACTTTAATGCCCCCATTGCAGATACTGAGTTTACTAACATTCGCAGAGGAAATAAACATCGTGATTTAGCAGAAAACTTACCTGATGTGTTTCACTTCAGAATACTAAGTACCCAAGCGTCAGGTTACTTTTTCTAACTGAAGTGTACCGTCAAGTATTTGAAACATTTACGCAAGCCAGGCGAGTATTTAAGGGTTTTACAAACAATGAGAGCCCTGAATACATTGTTTCTTCTTTTCCTTTTGGTAATTTTTAAGGATTAACAGAAGTTCCCATGTTTGATGTATAGCCACTGCCTGCTCTGCCCAAACTTCAGGACAATAGTGTATTTCTTCCCCGATTACCAGAAAACCATTCCACTGCCTTGACAGTCGAAAGTGACTAACAACATGAACTAACTTGTTCCAGTTTTAGCTGAGTAGGGTAAGTGGCTCAGAAAAATCACTCTCTAAAGTCATCTTAGGTATTAGTAAACGGCTTCAGCTGTATTTAGTTCTTTCATTATTGAATTACTACAGGTCTCATGGCACTACAAGCCGTATGTTCAGGTGAACCTCTGTATAACAATAAATTCAGAAGGAATAACAGCCCTGGAGATGCACTGATATGGTAAATTATTTTAAGATTTAAAATTGTTTTAAAAGTATTAAAAACTCTTACAAGAGAACATCAAAGTGTTACTTCTCACGTGACTAAACCATTAGACCGGAATACCTCGAACATTTTTACCTTTCATTCGTTGCCAAACAGAATAAAACACCGCTAATAGGTGGTATGTCGTAGAATAAAACAGCCGGATTCCAATACAGTGGATGGGTCCTAAACAAATCATACCATGGCGATCCATTGCTAAGGAGAAAATAAATGAAAACCACTAAGATCCAATTTTGGGCTAAATATAAGACCAAGAAGTGGTTCCCACAAAACGGAGGGATATTCCAGTTGCATCAGATCCCTCATGTACATAGCTACTGACGCAAAAGCAGAATCTGAAAACCTCACTTACCTCTCGTCCGATCTATACTTAATCGCGAACTGGGGACGCGTCCGCATGCTCTTATCGTACTGACGACAGGAAAGTAAACAGCTTGTCTGTGGACGGCTCACGCATGCGCTGATGATGCGCGGGCTTGAACGAATTATTGGTGGTCTTTCGGGGAATACACGAATCGTAAATGAGGTTATTGGGAATGAAAGTACAAAAACTGTTTTTGAAAAACAACATGATAGTGATATATTTTTTCGTTAGTAATTGCCGTAAGTTATGCTAAAGCTACAGTGTAAAAGAGGAACATCCTGTGCATAATTACGAATTGCTCAACACGTGGGGCGTGAGGTCTCCACAGTACATCGATGTTGTCGCCAGTGGTCGGCGGAAGGTGCACGTGCCCCTCGATCTGGGACCGGACCGCAGCGACGCACGGATGCACGCCAAGACCGTAGGATCCTACGCAGTGCCGTAGGGGACCGCACCGCCACTTCCCAGCAAATTAGGGACACTGTTGCTCCTGGGGTATCGGCGAGGACCATTCGCAACCGTCTCCATGAAGCTGGGCTACGGTCCCGCACACCGTTAGGCCGTCTTCCGCTCACGCCCCAACATCGTGCAGCCCGCCTCCAGTGGTGTCGCGACAGGCGTGAATGGAGGGACGAATGGAGACGTGTCGTCTTCAGCGATGAGAGTCGCTTCTGCCTTGGTGCCAATGATGGTCGTATGCGTGTTTGGCGCCGTGCAGGTGAGCGCCACAATCAGGACTGCATACGACCGAGGCACACAGGGCCAACACCCGGCATCATGGTGTGGGGAGCGATCTCCACCACTGGCCGTACACCACTGGTGATCGTCGAGGGGACACTGAATAGTGCACGGTACATCCAAACCGTCATCGAACCCATCGTTCTACCATTCCTAGATCGGCAAGGGAACTTGCTGTTCCAACAGGACAATGCACGTCCGCATGTATCCTGTGCCACCCAACGTGCTCTAGAAGGTGTAAGTCAACTACCCTGGCCAACAAGATCTCCGGATCTGTCCCCCATTGAGCCTGTTTGGGACTGGATGAAGCGTCGTCTCACGCGGTGTGCACGTCCAGCACGAACGCTGGTCCAACTGAGGCGCCAGGTGGAAATGGCATGGCAAGCCGTTCCACAGGACTACATCCAGCATCTCTACGATCGTCTCCATGGGAGAATAGCAGCCTGCATTGCTGCGAAAGGTGGATATACACTGTACTAGTGCCGACATTGAGCATGCTCTGTTGCCTGTGTCTATGTGCCTGTGGTTCTGTCAGTGAGAGCATGTGATGTATCTGACCCCAGGAATGTGTCAATAAAGTTTCCCCTTCCTGGGACAATGAATTCACGGTGTTCTTATTTCAATTTCCAGGAATGTATATATATATATATATATATATATATATATATATATATATATATATATATACACCAACGGAATCAAATCACCATGGTAAGCGAAATCGGTTAGTTCTCAAAAGGTATTTGTCTCTCTGCAAAACTGATTCTTCCTATTCAGTGTATTACAAAGGCTAAAGGAATACCTAGCCCACACTACAAAAGTATTTCCTACGAACTTGTTGCAAAAATACGCGACTGCAAATTGAAAATAAAACATTTCTCACGGGGAGAAATCATCGTCCGCAGGGGTGCATAGGTAAAATAAGAACAGGGATCTTGCACACTCTAAGTTACAATTATTCGTTCATCTAAAAAAAATTCGCGGTTTGATAACTTTCTGAGTAAATGTGAAACCTTATGCAAGTCGTAGATGATAGTTTTACAGAACGTCCATAAACACACTTCACGGATATAATCTAAATAATGGGAAAAACCTTGGATCAATTACATTGGCTTAAAAGGTGACTACATTCTGGGAATATGGAATATTTTCCTAATACTCCATTCCTTGTGGTGTCTTTGTGGAAGCGTTGGAATACCATTTGCTCACACAGTTGCCAGAATCAGAAAATTTACTGACCAGGCCATCCTCCCTCAGTGATTACGTCCCCACAGTCTACATCTTTACGTTAAAGACACCTTGGTCATCGCATATTACAGAGAAAACGTCAAACGATATATTCTACGATACTCGTGTATTGATCGTATATTACGAGGATAAAGTGCATTGCTTTGACTTTTTGCGGTCAAAACATAAATACGAAGACGTATGTTTGTATCGGCTAGTTAATACGAGCCTGTAATGAGTCAGAGTCCCACAGGAACGTCGTCTCATCTCAGAGTAATGCTTAGTATTAAAAAGTTGTGGCGCTACGCACATATGATACAAGCGCATTTTTACGTGCCTTCTTTTCACAGCATAGTACTTTTTACATTGTTTCGATTAGTAACGAAACACAGGACCGGGCGTCAAGGCTCTAACGTGGTATAAAACGGAATTTTGTTTATCCGTGATCAGCAAAACATGCAGCTTCCATAGCTGGATGAAGGTCTCGTATGGTTTCCTCTATGCATTGCTGTCTTCAGCCGTTAGCATTAATGATACTCACGAATGTTTTCTGAAGTCGTCCACCCATACTGCACTATTTATTTATTATTCATTTGCCTTAGGAAAGAAGAACAAGTTCAAAATTATGAAGTTTAGAGAACAAAAATTAACTGTGCGTCACAAATTGTTACAACGGGAAGTTGCAAATCACAAAATGGTTCAAATGGCTCTGAGCACTATGGGACTTAACATCGTAGGTCATCAGTCCCCCTAGAACTTAGAACTACTTCAAGCTAACTAACCTAAGGACATCACAAACATCCATGCCCGAAGCAGGATTCGAACCTGCGACCGTAGCAGTCCCGCGGTTCCGGACTGTAGCGCCTAGAACCGCACGGCCACCGTGGCCGGCTGCAAATCACAATTTTAACATAAAAAATTAATGCAAATTACAAATTCTACGAAAAATTAACTTTGAAACAGCATTAGATATACGTAACTTTTTATATCACGGAAACCAGCAAAGAACTTTTTTGGTCTACCTGTCAGCCATTCGCCTGGCTACACGCACGAGCAGCCTCATTTTAATTTTTACTACTCATAACTGCTTCTTTTACTGCAGTTTGTTTCCAAATGCACTTGTTAGACCCACTGTCTCTCCCCCAGATTCCTAAAACGCACCACACTCGGAAATCTTTATTTCTGAATACTTTCGGATTAAAAGTCTACGTAAGTTCAATGAATCGAAACTCACTGAGATCTTCCCTTTTCGGACACAGAATTTTATGTACATATTCCCTTGCTCATCAGGTTTTTCACCCTGTCTCCTGATAGCGCTCTCCATCACGCCCCCCCCCTTCCCCACTCCACCTCCTCCTTCCCATATAATCAAACTGACGCCTGAATTTTATTTCACTTCGAATAAGACTCGTACACGGGTAATTTGTAGACTTCCGATAACGGCATCTCTGGGACGGGATCTGCCGACAAGAAAATCGCCGGCCGGAAATGCATTGCCATCTAGAGAAACTAAGACTAAAAATTAGAACATTTTTGTCTTAAGAGACTCAGTCTCTTACAGCCACGACACAAAGCTTCCTCCTTATTGCCATCGTACCGCCTTAGGCTGGGGACAAAGGGACGAAGTTTGGAAGGTGGAACCCGCGGACAGAAGTCGCTAGCCTCTGTGGAGGGCACCCACTGTGAGATGAGAGAACTTGTTGGCAGCGCGGCATTAAGCACCTAGACGAGTCGCCCGCCTGCGGCAGTGGCGTCAGAATGAGGTGAGAGGAGACGGTGGCGCTCTCCCCGCCTCACAGAGCTTGCCCCCAGTGCCGCTGCACCACCACGCCAGGCCCACGTGCGCTACAGTGTCACGCACGTCAAAAGCTAAGGACCACCAAGACAACGATATTATTGCTTACAGCTGAAGCCAGAGAGATATTTTGCTCTTGCGTAAAAACGAGCAAGGAATGAAAAATGTTTTGTTTTTGCTTAGTTGGAAGTGATTGTAAACGAAATACACTGCTATTTTCTTTCACATTCTGTGCAGACCTCTAGTCTCAACTGTGATCCGAATCACAAAAGAACTTTTCAAATCCCATTGAAAAAAATAATACGAAGTTGTCTTTAATAATAACCGACAAACCAGTTGTTCTCAGAAAAGTAGGGAAACCCAGAAGTACTAGAGGATCACGGCCAAACGCAGGTGTGACGCTGGTTCCTGCTGAATGCGGGCCTGGTCTCACAATGGCTGCATCATTTTGCCCGGTGCTCAGTCAACGTGATTTTAGCGTGACAGACAAGCAGTCAACCATAAAACTACAGTACGGTGCGGTACCCCCTCATTCGATTTACCTACAGATAAAACATGTTGTCTCATCTACGCTTTCTGGGACGAAGTGTTAACTGAATATATGACGACCTGTAGTGAAGGTTTCGGAACTGGCACCATTAACAGTTCCAAAGTATCGTGGACAGAGATTTTTTTTGAGAGATGTGCACGATATTACTTTTAGTAATTCTTCAGGCATTGTATCGTATAGCGGAAACGCAGCCCGTTTGCGTATGACGCGTCTACAATGCGCCGCTAGGAATTAGTGCGCCCGTAAGCTTTTAAGCAGATGGCAAAATGTGACATCAGCAGTAGACGACATAAACTTCAACCAATAATGTAGATATACGAAGGGGGCGTCAAAAAGTAAGCTCCAAATAATTATGGCAGACCGCATACCATTTATTGAATTCTGTACTGCACTTCAAAGCGTCAAATTCACGGGACACCGTCCTATAGATAATAATCAAGTGTGTGTAAACATCGGTTGAAACGTTATACTTCTCCTAACCACTGTGCCATTCGAGAACTGTTCTGTGAATCTCCTCATCACTGGAAACTGATGTTCTTTTGGCTGGCAGGAAAGATGGAAATCTCATAGTACAAGATGAGGTTGTGCGCGCGATACTGTCGAGCAAGAGAACAATGTCTTTGCATCTTTTTCCATGACTTATGTTATTTTTGACACTACACATCGATGTCATTGTTGCATAGTACGAATCTAAATTAGTATTGTGCCCTTTGCCGTAAGCTGTGGGTTCTGCAGACATCTCTGACGATGAAATGAGCCCTGCCTATAGAGGTGCACATTTACTGAGAAATGTTCCGCGATTGTCACTCCGTGAACGCTGCGAATCAGTTCCTCGATTGCCTGAGTATTGTCTCTGGTCAGTGTCGATAGTCTTCCTACCCGACAGAATCACTCACGTTTATGCTGTCTTAGCCACATTGTTAGCATCATTCCACTACGGCAGGACGCGACATTGCATTTGGTCCACACACCGCCAGAAATTCACCGTCGATCTGTGTGCTAATTAAACGCTTTTCAGATGAGAATCGAGCGGCCCCACGTACATCACCTATGGAGTACGTTTCCAGCTCAGGCGCAATTTCACTGGCACGCTATGACGGCAAGAAACCCGAAACATGTACTATCTTCTGTCAAAGTGCCACTCCTGTTGCACTGTGAACTTAGCATGGAGTGACACCTGCAACTTACGTTCAAAAGTCGTTACGCACCTATACATGCTTGTAAGAATGTTACAACTCTGCCGTTCATGTCCCTACCATTTGTAATCTGCTTATTCACCTTGGACTGAGTTACCTCTCATGTAACATTGAAGACGCCTTTGCTTATAATGGGGTCGCCGTTACGGGTAGAGGGGTGTGGCTTTTCCTAATCAGACTGACGTCAAGTTGTACGAAAGTGATTGCCGGTTAATTATGAGGCGCAGTAAGAGCGAACGCCACCTCACACAACCATTCTACGTGTTACAATGGAGTTTCAACTCATCGTGTGCTGCTACACAAACCGACATTCATGTTTCTTGAAGCCGTAGTTTTAATATCGCCACGTACGCTGTTAGAAATAAATTTAAGGTACCTAAAGATTACCTGAAGGCCAAAACCGTTGGTGAGTAAAGTATTATGTATTAGCAGCTCCTGGAAGTTGAAACGTGATGGATTTCATATACTTCAGATATGTGAGTCACGTGCACAAAATATGTATTTGTTGAAGACATCTGAAAGACCTCACGTATTCTTTTCTGGTGATATTACCATTAGCGCAGACATACTTTAACAAAGACAGGAACACCTTCATAGGGAAAATTTGAAGCAACGTATGAAAGGAAAATGCAGTAACGCTACAACAATGTATATACAACCAGCTGAATCAAAAATAATACAGACTAACAACTGAGAAAGAGAATCACGTAATGAATTTTCATTTAGGGCTGCTGACGACAAAATAGACTGCCAGAGAAAGAAACAAACAGGAAAAATAAAAATTTCATAGAGTGTTTTTGGCAGACTAAACAGGGCTTTCACAACCAAGATAAACAGAACATTTACAGTCTGCATCTAATATCACTTTTGTTACTGAGAGGCACAGATTTCGAACACGATAACTACCGTAGAACTGCATCGTGTTCAACGCGCACTGTACGTATGTAGGGAATTACTAGGAGACAGAGGAAGACAACTAAATCAAGGAATAAACAGGAGCAGAAGACATGGTCACGACTGCAATGAAAATGCAGCTGACGTTGCCGGGACGTGTGTCGTGAGAATAGTAGGTGGCCCATGTATTTCGTTATAAAGAAATGACCATGACACACTGATCAGCCAGAAAATTATGACCACCGATCGACTATCGATATAAACCTCACCAGGTGATAGCAGCGTCACCATGTGAGGAATGACTGCTAGTCAGAAACACGCACGGTGCTTGTAGTGTCAATTGCAGTGTGTAGACCTGGAAAAGAGCGCGATCTATTTGGTTCTGACCGAGGCCAGAATGTGATTGCCCGGAGTCTCGACGCGAGAATTTGGAAATTTGTGGTAAGTTCTATGGGACCAAACTGCGGAGGTCATCGGTCCCTAGCCTTACACACTACTTAATGCAACTTAAAGTAACTTACGCAAAGGGCAACGCACACACCCATGCCCGAGGGAGGAGTCGAACCTCCGACGGAGGGAGCCGTACGAACCGTGGCAAGACGCACTAGACGGCGCGGCTACCCCGCGCGGCTCTCGACGCGAGCATTTCAGAAACTGCACGACTTGTCGGGTGTTCAAGCAGTGCAGTAATGAGTGTCCTCAACACATGGCGGAACGAAGGTGAAACCACGTCGAGACGTCTTGGGGTTAGGCCGGCGTTTTCATTACAGATGTCAGAAGTTGGCTGGGCAGACTGGTGAAACAGGACAGGCGGTGAACTAAAATCAGATTCCAATGCTGGGTAGAGTACAAGTGTTTCTG
Organism: Schistocerca piceifrons; assembly: GCF_021461385.2. NCBI lineage: Eukaryota > Metazoa > Arthropoda > Insecta > Orthoptera > Acrididae > Schistocerca > Schistocerca piceifrons. Next base: position 462,095,400 of record NC_060139.1, on the reverse strand, counting down.
AACGCACAGAGCACCGAACACTCCTAACGATAGGACCCTGCAGGCGAGGACTCATGCATGTGCCAATATCGACACCATGATATCGGCAACTACGACTGAAATTGGCATGTGACCATCGACACTGCATGTTGGCCCAATGGCAGAGCGTTGAATGGTCCCATGAATCCCGATACCTTCCTCATCATGCCGATGCGAGGGTGTGAATCCGTCGTCTTCCAGCGGAACAGCTCCTTGTTACCTACACTGAGGGATGGAGCCAAGCTGGCGGCGGCTCCATTATGCTCTTGGGAAGTTTCACGTGGCCGTCGATGGGCCCACTAGATCACGTGGACGGCACCGTGATGGCCAAGGTTGCAGGCCACGTACGCCGTTTCATGTCGTTCAAGTTTCCCGTTGGCAGTGGAATTTATCAGCACAATGATACACCGTGTCACAAGGCCATGAGTGTGATGGAGTGGTTCCCATTGATGCGCTGGCCTCTCCTGCTCACCAGATCTGAACCAGATCTAACACATGTGGGACGTGCTTGAACGTGGGGTCAGTCCCCTCCCCCTGGAATTTACAAGAATTAGGCGACTTGTGTGTGCAGATGTTATGCCAACTACCTCCAGCGACTTACCGCGGCTTCATTGCTTCCACGCCAGGACGCAACGTCGCTGTTTTCTGTACCAAAAGTGGAAGTACGGGCTATTAGGTAGATTGTCATAATGTTCTGCCTGATCAGTGTATCATCTAATGGAAGTAGCTACAGGGCGTTTGAAAAAATTAAGTACCTCCCACCTGGATACGTTTGGTTGTAGCACGTGTCAGATGGGTTAGTCCGGAGAAGGCCATAATTCAACATGATGATCGTGTTGATGATGATTTCCAGTGTTTTCTGCTTTCCATTTCTCAATCTTACGCTCTTGCGAAATGCGTATCAAAAAACTTGCTCCTCTAGTATTCAAAGTATTTCAGGACTGTTTCATTTTAAACTGCACCCTAACCTAACTTCTAGCGTCTGTTCTTTATTAAATTCAAAGTATCACCGGTGAAAAAAAAAATGTGAATGCTAATAAAACAATACCAGTATTAGTAGATCTCAATAATGCTTCTCAGTTTCATTCGATTCCGTGGAAGACACATGTGAGGTTTCTTTCTGAAAGTTGGGCAGACTGTGGGAAAGTGAGGGGCACAGCCGTCCAACAGCTAGCGCGCCGTAAAAATATTTCTAGCTGAAAGGCTGGCTCCTAAGGCAGGTATTCTGGGCGCACATGCACTGTCAGAGGCAAGGCCCAGACGCACATAAAAGCCTCACGGAGCCCTCAAATCTACGGTTGCCAGGCTGTAACTCCCATTCTGATCAGTAAAGGAAAGAATACTTTTGAAAAAGATGTGGATTTGTAAGGGGTTGGAAACATGACACTCTAACGACAAGAAAAGCTGGCTGGACACAAAGGAAGTCTGCAGGAGCTGTTGTTTAATTTTGTTAGGTTCACCAAAATTATTTTCGTAATGGGGAGGCGAAGACTCGCGAGTGCAGCCCATGTCATTGTCTAAAATGTGAATCCACTCTCATTGTGGGAGAAAAATTCCGTTTCTTCCTAACCGTAAAACGCAGTCCTGCAGTACTGGTTAATGATGGCATATTTTTGTAAAAAAAGGTAATTTTGTTATCGTTATTAATTTTTGATTCATTGGAACTCAGAAGATTTACACCCATTGGTCGAAGAGAATACTGTGCTGACAGAACTAGAGAGATTTTTGAGTAGGCTAGTGGATAGACACTTTTCCTAGGATCGCCATGGGGAGAACGTTTCGTCTTAGAGTTGCAGCAGAGAAGTTTTACTTATATGATAGCCCCTTCTTTTGTTATCACTGCCACCATACAATATCGGAGTACTTGAAACATCCTGGCAGATTCCAAGTGCCTGCCAGAAGGCTAATGCCTTGCGGGCAAGTGGTCAGACAGCTTAGCTCCCCGAGCACGGCTCACAACCTCTCCTTACGTCTGTACTTCCACCAGTGCCTCATCTCCTACCTGTCAGAATCTGCCAGGATGTTTCATAGTAGCGCGCACTCTGCTGCAGAGTGAAAATTCACTCTGGAATGTAGTACTTTCTGGTTCTCTTGTTTACGGTCTTCTCCTTTTGTTGAAAATTTCAGCCCGTCTTCTAAAGGAGTAAATATTTACAGTCTGATAAACTGCCTGTTAAACCGGAAATTCCACTAACAAACTATTTAGCACCGCGTATCTTATGATTTGAGTAGGAACTGCCGGAGAAGCACAGCTACCGCACAGCTGGAACAAACGTACGAAAGAACGTGCTTCACTTCCTGGTTCTGTCGGTTCAAAGACCGATATTCTTTCATTTTTAATCTGATATTTACTATATTTGTAACTCTAATGGACAATAGTAAATTGCGTTATGGTATCTGAAAGGGATGTCGGTGATGAGCAGAAGAATAACAGGAAATGCAGTAATTACGTACTAGAACCAATTACTTTATTGCTACCATTTTTTAAGTTACTTTCCTCAATAGTCTAAAAGAAATGAGTAGGTAGTCAGTTTGCATGGCATATTATTATGATGTTATCAGATATTATCTCTGCCTCTGACTCTTTATATCTCAATAATAAAGTGCCAGAAAACATGTTCAAAGGTCTCGGTCTCGATTCCCTATCGGTTTAGAATATGTTTGTAGAAAATGCCGAATTTTGCCGTAGTTTGGAGACAACATTAAACGGTAGATCTCCCTATAACTTGCTGGGAAGTCGTTTCAAAGGTTGGAGGACAGCAGTGGCATACTACACTTAGTAATGTATTGCAGTGCTGGAACAGGTGTTCGGGTTGATGAAAGCCTTATCCTTTTATTTCATTAGGCATTTTTATAATTCAGTTGTGCACCAACATAATGTTAGTATGCGTGCAATGAGCGCCAAACAATATAAAAAAACATACTTCTCTGAGACTATAGTTGAGCGTTTAGCATACCCCTGAGACACTAACGAGGAATGAACCCGATGACATATACACTGAACAGACAGCTTCCCGTAAGGTCATGTGAAATATTGAAGATGAAATCCCCCAACGAGAATGCATGAGCATCTGAATGTGAAAAGAGGTGGCCCAATTAAGAATGAAATCTCCGTACCATAACGCATGTAGGTATAATGAGAAACGGGTCTCATCAAACTACGTAATGAAACCAGAGGTCACAATAAAATTTTGTTTATTATTAAAGTGCAATGACTTGATTCCAATAGACAAAGCGAGCGCACAATGGTTCAGTTCATTTGAAATGAACACGGTAAGACCTTGTCAGAGAAGAGTGGAGATGGAAACGGAATGAGACAGTTACCTATGTCCACATAAATCTTCAATTCCTGCCGCTGTTGCCGAGCGGTTCTAGGCGCTTCAGTCCGGAACCGCGCTGCTGCTACGGTCGCTGGTTCGAATCCTGCCTGGGGCGTGGATGTGTATAATGTCCTTAGGTTAGTTGGGTTTAAGTAGTTCTAAGTGTAAGGGACTGATGACCTCAGATGTTAAGTCCCATAGTGCTTAGAACTATTTGAACCATTTGATATCCTCAGTGATTGCAGAATTAGTCAGCAGACCAACGAAAAGAAACCAGAAAACAATACTTCACTTAAGCACATGCTGAGCTTAACTCGCAGTCTGTGTGAATTAAATTAGCAAACCATGACTGTAACTTCCAGCGGAGAGGTTCGTGGCCCGCCCACCATGACTCGCACAAACGTGTCTTATTCTTACGATCGCTCTAGGGTGCTGCTGCAGAGAACGGCTGCAGTGATAGCTGGGAGTTACAAGTTCACCCCTGACATCTATGAACAGCTTTAGGACTCGCTCTCTGTAGCTCTAAGGTAAAAGTATTTCTCCCTCTGGTGGCCCAAGATGAAAGAGTGTTCTTTGCTTGGAAGTTTTGCTATCCTTCAATTAGAGTTTTGTACGACATATTCCGTCACACTGTCTCCTAAGGTTTTTTGTTACGGATGTTGCAGGCTCATTTCGCTGTGTACTATCCTCCTCCTGAAGTATCGATTCACCTACTGTATCAAAATTGAGTGTAACGCAACTTGGTTTCGACAGCAATCTATCACTTTGTTGACAAGCGGCTACTGCAAGCGTAACGAACTTAAAAGATCCGTCTCCATAGCCGAGGTCGAAAACGCTCAGGCATGACATTTGACTCAGAGGAAGGTCTGTTCGATTGATGGTGGTGGATGGAATTTTCACCCCCAGAATATTGAAAGGGTGGGGGAGGGGGTTGGCGAAAATGATACCTTTAATTTCACGAGCAGCAGATTATGTGCCAATGTCGGGAGTTAAATTCCAAATTCGACAGCATTATCACATTGTGCATGGCGTGTGACACTTTGGATGGTGACAAGTTTGTTAGAGGGCAACGTTAGGACCTGCGGCTCTCTTGATGCTATTGGAATAGCACTGGTTACTTGCGACTACCGTGGACTCGATGAAGCCATTGCTATTGCCCGTGAAAGCGAGGAACAATTGCAGGATCTGCTGAATGGAAAGAGTTGTCTACTGAGTGCAGAATGTGGATTGAAAGCAAACGAAAGATACAAATGAATATTGACGAGTGGTAAATATGTGATTGGAGATAGACTTAACAATAGAATAGTGGCTCACATATTACACGGTACAATATTCCTACATTTCTTCGGTAAATAAGACGTGTCAATATTTTGCAACCATGATTTATTAAACTAATGAGTCGCTATTATTCACATTTGTCAGCCCAATCTTGTTTGGCATTTTAATTATTACTCTTTTCTTGAAATATTAGGATATTTTGCCCCTCTGGTACATTTTGCACATCAGGTGGAATAGTAATGTCATGGATAACTCTTCCAAGGATATCAGTGGTTCTGAGGGAATGTCATCTGCTGCAGTGGCCTTGTATCGACTTAGCTGTCTCAATTCTCTGTCAAGTTCTTCTCGCGGTATCGCATTTCCCATCTTATCTTCATTTACATCCTCTCCCCTTTCTATAATATTGCTTTCGAGTTCATTTTCCGTGTATAGCCTCTTCATATATATTCCTTCCACGAAGCAGCTTTCCTTTTTTGGCATAGTACTTCGTTTCCATCTGAGCTATTGATATTCATATAGATGTTTCTTTTTTCTCCAAAGCCCTGTTTAATTTTTCTGTTGACGGTATCTATATTTCCTCTAGCTGGATGTTTTTGTAGACCTGCATTTGTCCTCTACATTTCTGCTTAGCCATTCAGCACTTCCTGTCAGTCTCTTTTTTAAGAGACTTTCGTCAATCAAATTTAATACCTCCTCGATATCCAATGATTTGCAATGGCCTTTTCTTTTTACCCATTCGATTTTCTGCCGCGTTCATAATTTAATCTCTTCAAGTTACCCACTGGCCTTTTACGGTATTCTTTTAGCGTGATTCGGTCAGTCGTTGCTTAATACACACACTGAAACTCTCAACAATCTCTGGTTGTTTCATCTTATTCAGGTCGCTTTTCATTGGTTCTTTTCTTTTTTTTCTTTTTTTACAAATTCTGAAGTTTTAATCTACAGTTCATAACCACAAACTGTATTCGCGCAGTCCACGTCTGTCCCTGAAAAGTCTTTGTTGTTGTTGTGGTCTTCAGTCCTGAGACTGGTTTGATGCAGCTCTCCATGCTACTCTATCATGTGCAAGCTTCTTCATCTCCCAGTACCTACTGCAACCTACATCCTTCCGTATCTGTTTGGTGTATTCATTTCTTGGTCTCCCTCTACGACTCTTACCCTCCACGCTGCCCTCCAATACTAAATTGGTGATCCCTTGATGCCTCAGAACATGTCCTACCAACCGATCCCTTCTTCTAGTCAAGTTGTGCCACAAGCTCCTCTTCTCCGCAATTCTGTTCAACACCTCCTCATTAGTTATGTGATCTACCCATCTAATCTCCAGCATTCTTCTGTTGCACCACATTTCGGAAGCTTCTATTCTCTTCTTGTTTAAACTATTTATTGTCCATGTTTCACTTCCATACATGGCTACACTCCATACAAATACTTTCAGAAACGACTTCCTGACACTTAAATCTATACTCGATGTTAACAAATTTCTCTTCTTCAGATACGCTTTCCTTGCCGTTGCCAGTCTACATTTTATATCCTCTCTACTTCGACCATCATCAGTTATTTTGCTCCCCAAATAGAAAAACTCCTTTACTATTTTATGTGTCTCATTTGCTAATCTAATAGCCTCAGCATCACCCGACTTAATTCGACTACATTCGATTATCCTCGTTTTGCTTTTGTTGATGTTCATCTTATATCCTCCCTTCAAGACACTGTCCATTCCGTTCAACTGCTCTTCCAAGTCCTTTGCAGTCTCTGACATAATTACAATGCCGTCGGCGAACCTCAAAGTTTTTATTTCTTCTCCATGGATTTTAATACCCACTCCGAATTTTTCTTTTGTTTCCTTCACTGCTTGCTCAATATACAGATTGAATAACATCGGGGAGAGGCTACAACCCTGTCTCACTCCCTTCCCAACCGCTGCTTCCCTTTCATGTCCCTCGACTCTTATAATTGGCATCTGGTATCTGTACAAATTGTAAATAGTCTTTCGATCCCTGTATTTTACCCCTGCACCTTCAGAATTTGAAAGAGAGTATTCTAGTCAACATTTTGAAAAGCTTTCTCTAAGCCTACAAATGCTAGAAACGTAGGTTTGCCTTTCCTTAATCTTTCTTCTAAGATAAGTCGCAGGGTCAGTATTGCCTCACGTGTTCCAATATTTCTATGGAAAAGTCTTACGGAAAAGTCTGACAGTTTGAAAACTGATTCGGAAATCTCTCTTTCATGATTATATAATTAAGCTGAAACATGCGGGTGTCTCGAGACCCCTTATGCGTATACAACCTTCTTTATGTTTCTTAAACCAAGTGCAAAATTCTACCAGGCGGCTTCCTTTTTCATTCCCTCTCAGTCCATATTCTGCTACTACTTACCCTTTTCTTCAGTCTCCTAGTATGGAACACGAGTTCCTCATCACAACTACATTTTCTCTCTCTTATTTATCTCAGTAACATATTGTATCGCAACATACATTCTTTCAATTTCTTCATAATTTGCAGGCCAGTTGCCGTGTAAACTTGCACTGCTGTAGTGGGTGTTGGCTTCGTATGTACCATGACTTTTATAATGCATTCACTATGCTGTTGATAGTAGCTTACCTGCATTATTATTTTCTTATTCGTTATTAGACCTATTCATTCATTACCTATATTTGGTTTTATATTTATGACCCCGTACTTACCCGTCCAGAATAGTGATCCACCTCCTATCAGACTTCACAATTCCCACTATATCTGTCATCAATCCATCCATTTCCCCTTTTTAAATTTTCTAATCTACTTATGCTGTTGAAGGATCTAATAGTTCACGCTTCGATCTGTAGAATTCCAATTTTGTTTCTCCTGCTGTTGACATGCTGAGAAATCTCCGCAAAGAGGTCCGAATTGGGGACTACTTCACTTTAGGAATAAGGAGATGCTGTCATTATTTAACCATATAGTATGGCTACGTACCCATGGGAGAAATAACGGCTGTAGTTTCCCCTTGCTTTCAGCCATTCACAGTACCTCTACAGACAAGTTCAGTCAGTCATCCAGACTACCGCGTCTGCAATTACTGAAAAGGGTGTTGTCCCTCTTCAGGAATCAGACGTTTGTCTGACCTGACAGCTGATACCCTTCCGTTGACGTTACAGGAGTGGTACGTCTATCTGTATCGTTGAGGCATGCGAACCACCCCACCGCGGCAAATGTCTGTGGTCCACGGCGGGAGTAATTATGGACTTGTACGATCGCCATCTTTAATAAGGAGTGAGTAGTTAGGTTCCTGTTTGAGCTAAGGGGTCTGTAACGAGTTAATAATAAATGAGGCACTTTAAAATTCGTGGTATTTCGGGAAAAACTGCAGACAGAGAAATAGTTTTTTTTTCCGAAAGCAGCAGCTAACATCAGGGAGTGGATTTAGAATACGACATGCCAGAAACTTCTTTAATGAAAGTGAAAGTGTGACGTTGGTTGTAGAGAGGTTGGAACTCCAAGCATTCAAAGTCACGCTACATATCCAGATTCCAAGCTAAGTAGAACTGGCAAAAATCTCTAAAAGATTGGTGAAGAGAGGAAACGATTTTATCTCCACACATTTTAGAGTCTAAAAACAGTGATGACAATGAAAAAGTTCTTCCAGCTTTTGTCCATCTAATACGTCACTGAAGTAAAAACTCAAGCTTTAAATTTTCATGCAGCATCGATTATGAAAGTAAAAGTTCAGTTTTTGTCCTAAAAAGCTTCATTAAATACGTGGGAACTAATAACCTAATTCATTACGTCGAAGCTAGTTCCACCCATGTTTCCACATCGTTTTACAGGCGATTAAAAGGAGCCCGAAAGCCATGGTCATATGTTCCTGAACCAGAAGGCAACAGGTGCATCAAATTCTGCTTCGTGGTCCGAAATCAATTGCTCGAAAATGTATGAAAATGGCTGCGTTGACAAAACCATTTAATAGTAAAAATATAACAGAATTAGAATTTGATCCTACTTCTAAATGAGGCCAAGCGTAAGGAAAGAAGGATGGTAAGCTCCTTCTAACTAAATGGGATGTGCGTGACTCCATTTCCATGAGCCCCACTATACCTCGGCTCCAGTCACAACCTAAGACCTATAAAGAAAATGGTCCTATCAGGCCTGTTGCTAACTCTAGGAACAGCCCTTCATACAGGTTATAAGACAAACTACTTGCTCTGCTTAATACCTACCATACTTTTGACAACAAATTCTGCATTAAGAACACATCTGAACTCATTGTCAAAATATAAAGATGATAACATTCCACTGACAAACAGATTTGCATCACTTGACATAGTAAACCTTTATATTAACATACATATAGAGCACACCATAAACATAATCAGAAACAGTCTACTCCAACATAAGAAACTAAACATGGCAGAGAACTGTGAGTTCATTAAGTTACTAACCTTGGTACTGTCATAGAGTTACTTCTCTTTTCATAACAAAATACACAAACAGAAAGATGGGTTGGCAATGGGTAGCAGCATAGCTGGGATAATAGCAGATATTTACATAAATTACTTATAGCAGACATTTTTGAAACTAGTAGTCACATTAACACCATAATCTTCTGGTACAAAAGGTATGTTGATGATAGTTTTTGATGGCACCAATAAGGAAACAGACACATCAGCAACAAATCTGAGCAGCATGAACAAAAATATTAAATTCACCATTGAATATGAGACCAACAACAGCATCAACTTCTTAGACACTGGCTGCTTTATTTGTTTATCTTCATTTTAATAAATTCTCTCTTAATATGAATAGTAAGTGTTGAAACACTAGTAATTTGTAAATTTCTCTTGTCACACCTATGTATATATCGAAATATCTCTGAGAGTTTAAGTCTTTGACACTGTTATGGTTACGATTTCGCCATCTTTGTATACATACTTCTAGGGATGGGCTAAACTGCGTTTTTCCGATATCAGAGATTTCTGTGAATGCTACTTTTCGATAACTGCGGCTCTGTAACTGAGATCTGTTGCAGTCAATAATCGCAGTTATCGAATTCACAACTTGCATCCCTCCGAACTCCACTAATGCTATTTCCGCCACTTCTGCGATATTTACTTCTTCTGCGATTTACGTGATTTATGTGACTCCTGCCATTTCTGGGCTTTATGCGATTTCTGCGATATATCGCTGGTATATTCTATTCATCATAATAGTAAATCTGATGTAAACATTATGCCATGTATTCTTCTTCGTTTGTTTGAATCTCATTGGATTTCGTTTCACGTGGAGCGGGAGCCAAGCTGTGACCAATATAGCCAAGTACGATCATCAGGATACATTTTACGCTCTGTTACACGCACATAGACTGAACGATAATGCGGGAAAACAGCTTTACCGGAGCATTAAATTTGGGACAGCACTGAGCAGCAGGCGGTCCAACTAACCTGTGATGATGTGAGCAGTTTCAGTTGAGACGTAAAAAGAGACGAGCGAAGAAACGATATAGCTTCGGATGTCATTTCATTTTTAAAGAGAACGAAATAATGATAGGCAAAACTCCAGCACTACAACGCGCTTCTAAGGTCACCAGACGGAAAGCATAAAATGCACTCGTTCTAACCTAAAGAGGAGTGATGAAAATTTCTAACTTAAACACAAAGTTTTTTCTGAATGAACTGTGTGTGATGCAAAAGCATGCTGCAGGGATTTCACCGTACTGCTGAGTACTGAAGCCACTCAAAGTATTAATTACAGTCAGTCGTCTGCTAAACTCTTAGCTCCTTCCTTATCCGAATCGGAGAAATACACTTCAGTTCTGGATGTGTCGCCTGCTTCGTTGATATCGAGCCTATCAACAACAGAATCCACGAATTAACCAGGCGCCGTATTTGCTCCTCTTCTTTTATGACGAACCGTTCTATATCCCGCCAGCGTTCGGCAGTGATACGTGAGAAACTTCTGTGTGTTAGTTCCAGTACGTGTGGCAGCTTAACAGTCATGTTACTTCTTGACCCAAATCCCGTAACTTGGCTGCAGACCATTGGGTTCATATTGTAATGATACAGTGGCAAATGTAAAAATGCAGCGTTTGTATGTGCTCGGCGCTGTGAAAATGATTGTATTTCATGTTTCTGCGACACTTATCTACGTCTGTGGTATAAAACGAAGGACACAGTCCAAGTAAAGAGTATTTGGTTTTTCGTTTTTGCCTTAAAAAGTTAAATTGTTATGTTTCCTAAATTTAAGCAACCTTCATTAACAGTCTTTTATAAAATATCGATAGTTAAGAATTGATGTTTGAATTGAAAACAGGAATTTCTCGTGCAGTATGTAATCAGAGACAAGTCTTAACTGAATCTAATACAGTCCCTATGAAACTTCAAAGCAGACTATCTCTGTAAATTTGTGAAAAACATTAAGAACAAGCTATTTCTCGTCACTTGTTAACCGTGTTCCATACGCGTGGTTTAATTATGGAGCAGGACGCAGCCTCATCCATTTTCATGCTGCACGTTAACAGCGCGACAGTCAGAGCACTGTACAAGATTTTAGAAATAAAAACTAAAGCGTGATTAAGGAAAACGTTGTTGCCTATTAATACATTTGAGTGTCTTAAAATTTCATTTAACATAACTTAGTAATAATATGTCTAATACATAAGAAGGACATACTTCCAAGAGAATAACGATACCAGTGTACGCGTGCTACGGCTTCTTACCAATCATCGCGTTTGTGTTTATTTACACCACGTTTATTCTTATGATGAACGGAGTATAGAGGTTACACTGTCATTAGTCGCAAGTATGAAATGAAGTGCGTAAATACAATCAAGAAGTATGTTCTCGCGTGTTTATGTGATTATTTGTTAAGACCTACGGTTTGGTTTCAATAACCCAACTGACAAAAAGTTACATGAAATGGTAATATTAATATTTCCAAGAGTTCTTCCTCAGCTGTTACATGATATATGAAAGGTACGCTTGCTCAAAGATAAAATTTACTTATGTTCTTCCTTATATTTTACTTATGTTCTTCCTTTGGCTTTAATTTTGTATTAATGGAGCAAGTGCGACAATATTGATGGTGTGATGTTGAGAATCATAACACGAATTACCATACACTACCATAAGAGTTCATGTTTAGAATACAGACTTTAAGCACGTTTTTACGTTCACAGGCATCTGAACCACATTGACAGTCACTCAATATAGTGATAATTCAAAATATCATTGATAAAAGAACTGGAAAAGTTGACACAGCGTCTTTACACTACCTTCGTTAGAAGCAAGGTTAGTTTCTAAGTTTGTGAATGAACATTATGCAAAGTGTGAAACCTTCTCCCCCAACTCAAGTGCTTTACTTACCAGAAATATTAGTCGATCTATAGTGTGAATTACATTACTAGTAATTAGTAGCAGTATAAAAGTTTAATAATCCTCATGATTTTCCAGACGCAGTTCACATTTCGATTACTGCCTGCTTTATGTACTCCTCCACAACTAGAAGAGAAAATTATGAAGATTCGAGATGATTCTTGAAGAACACGTAGCTTAAAATAGCCACAGTTGATAACATAAGTGTGCAAAATCAGTATATGTACACGGGCCATTGAAGTCATTATGTGATTTTGAAAGGTATGATAAATAAAGGTGAACTACACTGTCAATGAACAATGGAAATTCCATTGTCACCTTGTTTAAGACACCCCATGCCCCAACATTTTCTGCTGTGTATTTAGTGATAAAGACTTGCTAGAGTGTGATACTGATCCGTCCATCCTTCCCGCCTTGAAATGTTGGTTGTGATGACAGACTGACCTATAGCGTAGCCCAAGGATCTAGATAAGGTTGGAAGTTTGTGTATTTTAAGGTTGATGAAGTACAAGTGAAAACGGTGGGAAGTACTGATCTTGCAATTAAAAAGTTGACAAGAGAAGAGTATTAGTGCAGTGTTTGATAACACAAACAAAAGTTTAACTGTGTATTGTACTGTCGGAAAGAATTATCCGTCTTGTGAATACAGTTGTTATGCTTTCGGTAAAAGTTATGTAGCAGACACCTCATTGTATTAGTTTATGTTCGATATATGTGTGTATTATACATCGATATACTCATCAGAGCCTCATCCATTATCTGTTTTCTGAAATTACCCAGCTGTTTTAGCTCTTTTATGGCGAAAAGTGTGTTTCAATGTGCTACGAAAATTCCAGGCTACACTATAGGTCTATCTATTATCACAACCTTTATTCGGCTTTCACATTCGTTCGTTGCACCAATTCTCAACCGCGTATAAAATTTTTCTCAGAGCAAAGTAGCTTCTCGGTTCGACCGTAAATATGTAATACATCCACATCGTGAGAGACAAGTTTTTAGAACGAAGTACGAACTTAGACCATCAGATGGCACACAGCGTTGAACATTAACTGCGACTTTTCAGTTGCTACTTGCGACTTGACAGTGAAATCGTAGCCAAGAATCAGTAGCACGAAGTAATGTTCACAGAAAGAAGCAGTACGAAATTCGACCAACAGATGGCACATCGCGTTGAATTTTAAATGCTGCTTGCGACTCCTACTTGTGACTGAAATCGCAGTCGGATTATGTAAAATTTTTATTGTGATATCGGTGACTTATGAGTCACTATGATTTGTAACCGATAGGAAACGTCTTGCTCACCCCTACGTACCTCCATGTGGTGAAACTTGTTGGTGTGTGAGTGGTGCCTTAGACAAGGTGTATACATATACATACAGAAATGCTTCATACACTTTTCCTTCTTCATGATCACAAGCGGTCAGCACTGGAACGTAATAGCGCGGATTTTTCATCGTAAGTAACAGAGACATTTTGATAATCCTACATGAAATTTCATCATGTTGATGGGAGTCTTTACCCACTAATAACAAAAAAACTGCCTCCTCTTCGTCTTTGTTTGTGTTTAGTAGCAGCATGTGATATAACTGTCCCTAAATAGCTCTTCTTTCCTCCTACATCATATTCTAATACTATTGCTTCTCCAAATCGGTTGTTAATTAATGCTGTATGTGTGCTTACTCTTTTCTTAGTGGGAAATAACTATTGAATAAAGTGACTGAGGTTTTAAGGGATCTCTTATATTTGTCATGCCATCTGCCTGTATTATAGACTTGTCGCAAAATTTCCTCTTCGGTATTGGTTTCAAATGTTTGCAATGCAAATGAGCACACATCTCTAAATCTTGGAAGGAGTCCGGCATACGTATTCTTTGAAGGCGTATATCAGTACTGTTAAGAAAGCTGTACCACTGTAAAGCGAGGGAGTTGTAGCGATTTTGCATTGTTTTTGTGACTCTCAGCCTGTCTTGCTCTTAGCTTCACTGGCAGGAAGAATATCAATCTGTAACACTACTCAAATTTCACTTTTCACTGAAACAAGGAACGTGTATTTGCATTTATTAAAAATTCTTTTGTAAAAGCTAACAGAATTTGGAAAAATTGCATACTGTCTTCGAAGGAATTAAGCAGTTATCCACTGCTTACATTTTTTTATTAAAATGACTTGTTCTGGTTCATCTAAACTGTCTTGAGATCTGTGTACAAAAATATTAATTATCTAACCAACATACTCTACTACACACCAGATTGGCGTTATGACAAATCTAAAATCAAATGTGCGAGAATCTACCTGATTATGTCCTTGGCAAGAGTAACGCGTCAAACTCATCCGACTAAATCGAGAGATGCTTTTATAAAGCAAATGTAAAAAGAAGCTAAAATTCAGGTTCCGCCATGAAGTCTGTGGTAATGAAGGGACTAGCTAGACACGTTTCATGAATCTTAAACATGTATCAAGAACAAGGCTATTAGAATATCGAGCTCAAACAACGTATCTTTCAGCCAAACTGTATGATAAGTCTCTGGGAAATGGATGAGCCCACCTGTTTATTTACTGCATTTGTGTGAGACCTGTCACTACCCTCGTTTTCAATGAATGAGTGGATGAATGACTACAATTCAAGTGTGACCGCTGGCAACCCAGACTAGGCAATGTGGAGTTTGTGTCTTTCCAACTTAACTTGGTGGAAGGAGGTAGCAAAGAGTAGGTAGCAGTGTTAATTGTCAAACATAAAGGGTAGTTCCGTTGTGAAGAAGTAAATACGCAGACGTGCTCTACCAGGCAGTATGATTAGGATAGGAAGGTATCGGTATCAGAATGACTATTTAATCTACAAGTATCTAATCTATAAGTATTTAATCTATAAGTATTTGAGCTATATTTTTCTTAGGACTGTAATACTCCATATCTGGTTGTAGTTCGTTTTGCTGAATTTCACGTGTTGAGCGTAATCTGATAGGGCACGTTTTGTTCAGAACGATAGCCAGGTGTGAGTTTTATTCGATGTGTGAGGTTCTCAACTGGCATTTGTTTACTCAATTAATACTGCAATCTCTTATGTCCCGTATATTGAAGCCTATTTTGAATTAGCGTTCTTTTGTGTGTGTAGTCTTTGTGTATGATGACACAGCCTTTGTTAAACAAATCACCACTGTTTCACGAGTGGTACTGGCTGGGAATGTCACAGACTGCAAGATCTCGCACCTAACGAATACTGGTACTCTTGGAAATTTCCTTTGGTTCTCAAATTTCCAGAATTTAACGGAATTTTGCTGCCTAGAGTCTTAGTACCGATGCTGGTTTCCTGCTCTCTCTCTTTATTGTATGAGTGTTACCATGAAATATGATTATAGAAGCAGACGTTGCCCGCTCCCTGTGCATGCGTGCATGCGGATTAAATGAATTTTATCCCACGTTGTGTCATTGCGCCATCTTGAGAATGTGACTGACCTCACGCCCAACAGAGGCAATGTCTTCCCTAAACCCTTTCTGGCACAGGTTAAGGGACCTGTGCGAGCGTTTAATTCAAGTCATAAGACAGAGTTTAATTACATAACATACGTGTCTTTTTCTCCTTTTTTGCTCCATGTATTTATACAATAAATACTATCCATTCGTTGTCTGAAAAGTTTTTCTCTCAATAGATATTCCTTTGATGCTAAATAACACCATCCGCAGATAAAGAAGACACTGAACAAAATACATGATGAGATAAAAGAAATAATTCAGATAGTTAAACGAAATGAAATTTTAATTTTTATGGTGAAAGGGAAGAGAAAGAAAAATAGTAGGTGAATATGGAATGACGGAAAGGAATGAAAGAGGAAGCCATCTGGTAGAATTTTGCATAGAGCATAATTTAAACGTACGTTTACAGGATTTGTAGACTTAAAGAAAGTTTTTGACAATGTTGAGTGGAATACTTTCTTTGAATTATGAGGGTAGCAGGAGTAAAATATAGGGAGAGCGAGGCTATTAACAACTTGTACAGAAACCAGACGCCAATTATAAAGGACGAGAGGTATGAAATGGAGGCAGTAGTTGAAAAGCGAGCGAGACAAGTTTGTAGCCTATCCTCCATGTTATGAAGTACGTACATTGAACAAGCGGTAAAGGAAAATAAAATTCCGGGAGAAGAAATAAAAACTCTGTGGTTTGCTAAAGACATTGTAGTTCTGTCAGAGACGCCAAAAATTGTATTGGAGGGAAGTGTGGGTGGTAAAAATGGTTGAAAGAGGCAAAGAGACGATTACAGTAAGCAGACTGAGAAAGATGTAGGTGGCAGCAGTTATTCGGAGATGAAGAGGGTCACACAGGATGGAGTAGCATGGAGAGCTGCACCACGCCATTCTTCAGACTGAAGACCACAGCAACAAAAACATTCCCATCACTCGTGCAATCCTGCGTGACTAGATCAAGAATGTTAACGCAAGATTAACAGTTACGTACTTGCTGAAATTAGGCAAGTTACAAATTAAAGAGTAATTAGGGAAATGGTTCTTGGGAGAATCACTTTAACGTGCCCTAACGTCACATACTTGTTGATGTCTTAATTATCCGTTCAACTAAGCAATTCTAAATTTTAATGAGAGGGCCACAATAAGAGATGGCAACCTGTTCTTCTTTCCTCCACCTCTCAGTAGTGAAAATAGGTTGCGGCATTCAGACGCGTGTAGTATTAAGTGCGACGACCCCAGTTAACAGTATTTAGGGCAGTAGAGGAGGAACTTGGACATAGGCAACATTTGAGAGCTGTGTCACGAACGTTGGTCAAATGGTTCAAATGGCTCTGAGCACTATGGAACTCAACTGCTGTGGTCATAAGTCCCCTAGAACTTAGAACTACTTAAACCTAACTAACCTAAGGACATCACACACATCCATGCCCGAGGCAGGATTCGAACCTGCGACCGTAGCGGTCGTGCGGTTCCAGACTGTAGCGCCTTTAACCGCTCGGCCACTCCGGCCGGCTGGTAAACGTTGGTCATATGGATGTCCAAGGCCATAGAGAAGATGTGTGGTGAAAATACTAGAAGCTGACTGCTGTGCTTGAAATCGGTGGAGCGGCCGTTTCTGCAGGACGGCTGTTAGCGGACGACTGTCCACGTCACGTCACGGCGCCAAGACCGCGACCGCCGGTGAAGCGTGCTGCGTGGCATGGACCGGCCTTCATCAGTGCCGTGGATACGGACTCCATCGACTATATAGATTGTATTGTATTGTATTGTATGTAAACCGGGGACCTAGAAACGATGGAGAGTTTCCGTCCCCGCCGCAGCCGCAGTGGTCGACAACCCCACGACGACTACCGCAGTCCACTTCACCCCTCCGCCGTCCAACACCGAACCCAGGTTTATTGTGCGGTTCGGCCCCCGGTGGACCACCCAGGGAACGTCTCACACCAGACGAATGTAACCCCTATGTTTACGTGGTAGAGTAATGGTGGTGTACGCGTACGTGGAGAACTTTGCGCAGCAATCGCCGACATAGTGTAACTGAGGCGGAATGAGGGGAACCGGCCCGCATTCGCCGAGGCAGATGGAAAACCGCCTAAAAACCATCCACAGACTGGCCGGTTCACTGGACCTCGACTCAAATCCGCCGGGCGGATTCGTGCCGGGGACCAGGCGCTCCTTCCCGCTCCGGAAAGCCGTGCGTTAGAGCGCTCGGCTAACCGGGCGGGCGACCATACACATTACATATTTATGTGACTTTTTATAATGTTTTTTTTTATCCGAAACCTCAGATGTTCTTATCAGGAATTCCCAAGAACGGAATTCTCAACAAGATTATAAATGTATTCTTCATTAGAATGTTACAAGTTACCAGTCACAACTTGCTGCCAGTTGCCTCACCGGCTATATGAACAACGTGGGTTCTACCAAGCAACTACTTCCAGAAAGGAGAAAGTCAGATCTCTGTCGCATTCGGACAATGAAGCAATACATTGACGATAGATGAAAATTTGTACCAAGGCCGGAATTCTAAAGCGGGTCTCCTGTTTGCTAGGCGGTTGCGTTAACCTTCTACGCCATCTTCTTTTTTTCTTTCTTGAGTAAACACAGCTACAGTTATTAAACACAATCACGTTGGCCTACTCATTCAAAAAATTGCTCTGACCACTATGGGACTTAACATCTGTGGTCATCAGTCCCCTAGAACTTAGAACTACTTAAACCTAACTAACCTAAGGACATCACACACATCCATGCCTGAGGCAGGATTCGAACTTGCGACTGTAGCGGTCACGCGGTTCCAGACTGAAGCGCCTAGAACCGCACGGCCACACCGGCCGGCCTACTCATTCCAAATTTCCATTTACTGCACATTACCAAAATAGCGCCCCGTAGCCCTTCGTCTTCTTTTTTGCTCGTCACGCGACGTCGGGCGAAGAGTGCTCTGCACTGAATGATCATACACTCCTTGAAATTGAAAGAACACCGTGAATTCATTGTCCCAGGAAGGGGAAACTTTATTGACACATTCCTGGGGTCAGATACATCACATGATCACACTGACAGAACCACAGGCACATAGACACAGGCAACAGAGCATGCACAATGTCGGCACTAGTACAGTGTATATCCACCTTTCGCAGCAATGCAGGCTGCTATTCTCCCATGGAGACGATCGTAGAGATGCTGGATGTAGTCCTGTGGAACGGCTTGCCATGCCATTTCCACCTGGCGCCTCAGTTGGACCAGCGTTCGTGCTGGACGTGCAGACCACGTGAGACGACGCTTCATCCAGTCCCAAACATGCTCAATGGGGGACAGATCCGGAGATCTTGCTGGCCAGGGTAGTTGACTTACACCTTCTAGAGCACGTTGGGTGCCACGGGATACATGCGGACGTGCATTGTCCTGTTGGAACAGCAAGTTCCCTTGCCGGTCTAGGAATGGTAGAACGATGGGTTCGATGACGGTTTGGATGTACCGTGCACTATTCAGTGTCCCCTCGACGATCACCAGTGGTGTACGGCCAGTGGTGGAGATCGCTCCCCACACCATGATGCCGGGTGTTGGCCCTGTGTGCCTCGGTCGTATGCAGTCCTGATTGTGGCGCTCACCTGCATGGCGCCAAACACGCATACGACCATCATTGGCACCAAGGCAGAAGTGACTCTCATCGCTGAAGACGACACGTCTCCATTCGTCCCTCCATTCACGCCTGTCGCGACACCACTGGAGGCGGGCTGCACGATGTTGAGGCGTGAGCGGAAGACGGCCTAACGGTGTGCGGGACCGTAGCCCAGCTTCATGGAGACGGTTGCGAATGGTCCTCGCCGATACCCCAGGAGCAACAGTGTCCCTAATTTGCTGGGAAGTGGCGGTGCGGTCCCCTACGGCACTGCGTAGGATCCTAAGGTCTTGGCGTGCATCCGTGCGTCGCTGCGGTCCGGTCCCAGGTCGACGGGCACGTGCACCTTCCGCCGACCACTGGCGACAACATCGATGTACTGTGGAGACCTCACGCCCCACGTGTTGAGCAATTCGGCGGTACGTTCACCCGGCCACCCGCATGCCCACTATACGCCCTCGCTCAAAGTCCGTCAACTGCACGTACGGTTCACGTCCACTCTGTCGCGGTATGCTACCAGTGTTAAAGACTGCGATGGAGCTCCGTATGCCACGGCAAACTGGCTGACACTGACGGCGGCGGTGCACAAATGCTGCGCAGCTAGCGCCATTTGACGGCCAACACCGCGGTTCCTGGTGTGTCCGCTGTGCCGTGCGTGTGATCATTGCTTGTACAGCCCTCTCGCAGTGTCCGGAGCAAGTATGGTGGGTCTGACACACCGGTGTCAATGTGTTCTTTTTTCCATTTTCAGTAGTGTATTAGCCTTCATGGAGCAGGTGGCACTGGCAGTAGTCCACATACGCAGAGGTGTGTTGGTGCATGTTGGTTCAAATGGCTCTGAGCACTATGGGACTCAACTTCTGAGGCCATTAGTCCCCTAGAACTTAGAACTAGCTAAACCTAACTAACTAAGGACATCTCACACATCCATGGCCGAGGCAGGATTCGAACCTGCGACCGTAGCGGTCTCGCGGTTCCAGACTGCAGCGCCTAGAACCGCACGGCCACTTCGGCCGGCTGTTGGTGCATGTCTGAGTACGGTGCACCGAGTAATTTTGCAGATGTTTTCAGACGTACTAGTCGTGACTGTGTGTTAAAAATGGCTCAAAGAACACATATTGATGACGTTATGAGGGGTAGAATACTAGGTCGACTAGAGGCTGGTCACACACAGCAGGTTGTAACACGGCCCTCCGTGTGCCACAAAGTGTGATCTCAAGATTATGGCAACGATTCTAGTAGACAGGGAACGTGTCCACGTGCTACAGCACGGAACGTCTGTAGTGTACAACACCACAATAAGACCGATATCCCGCCATCAATGCCAGCAGACGGCCACGGAGTACTGCAGGTAGCGTTGCTCGGGACCTTACTGCAGCCACTGCAACGGTTTTCTCCAGGCACACAGTCTACAGATGACTGTACAGACGTGATTTATTCGCCCGGAGACCTGCAAACTGCATTCCACTGACCCCTGGTCACAAATGAGTCCGTAAAGCCTGGTGTCAAGAACACAGTACATGGTTATTGGGACAGTGGTCCCAGGTTGTGTTCACGGACGAGTCCAAGTATAGTCTGAAGAGTGAGTCTACCAGGGTTTTCATCTGGTGTGAACCAGCAACCAGATACCAATCCCTCAATTTTTTGAAAGGAACCTGTATGGAGGTCTTGTTTGATGGTGTGGGGTGGGATTATGTTTGGTGCACGTACATCCCTGCATGTCTTTGAGGGAGTAACTGTAATAGGTCAAGTGTATCGGGACGTCATTTTGCACCAGTATGTCCGCCTTTTCAGGGCTGCAGTGGCTCCCACCTTCCTCCTGATGGATGATAACGCACGGTCCCACCGCGCTGCCATCGTGGAGCAGCACTTTGGAACAGAGTATATCAATCGAATGGAGTGGCCTGCCTATTCTCCAGACCTAAGCCTCATCGAGCACGTCTGGGATGCTCTCCATCGACGTATCGCTGCACGTCTTCAAACCCTTACGACACTTCAGGAGCTCCGACAGGCACTGGTGAAAGAATGGGAGGGTATACCCCAGCAGCTTCTCTACCACCTGATCCAGAGTATTCCAACCCGTTGTGCGGCCTGTGTACGTGTGCATGGTGATCATATCCCATATTGATGTCGGGGTATATGCGCGGGAAACAGTGGTGTTTTGCATCACATGTCTTTCAGGACGGTTTTCTCAACTTATCACCAATACTGTGCACTTAGAGATCGTGTCGTGTGTGTTCCCTTTGTGCCTATGCTATTAGCTCCAGTTTTGTGTAGTGCCACGTTGTATGGCACCACATTCTGCAATTATCCTTAATTTATGTGCATGAGTGTAGATAAACAGTTATTTTAAAATGGTTCATATGGCTGTAAGCGCTATGGGACTTAAGATCTGAGGTCATCAGTTCCCTAGACTTAGAACTACTTAAACCTAAGGACATCACACATTTCCATGACAGAGGCAGGATTCTAACCTGCGACCGTAGTATCCGCGTGGTTCCGGACTGAAGTGTCTAGAATCGCTCCACCAGAGCGGGCAGCATAGTTATTTTACCATGTGACGTAACATGTAAAGTTTTGCTGATAAGTTGGACAGATTACTCTTGTAATCGTACGATCAGGCACATTCTACTATGTTTGATATGCTGTATATTGTAGAGCGAATATTGGTTAGATATTTTATTTTTATCTACAGATCTGAGGGTAGTTTACGTGTCCTGAAACTGGTCGTTTTAACAAATAAATAAACAAATAAATCTGCCTTTTATAACCGTAAATTTAATCATATGCTCTTCTGACTATAGGATATATGCAGAATAACTGGAGTTACATCACTTGCTACTCGCCCTGGCGTTGCGTTTTTAATTACCAACAGAGTATTTTTTTGTACTACTCAGCCGCCTTTTGAAAAATGATATTTTCTTTCTGTACCAGTACACATTTCGGTTCCTACGTGACACAACTATGGGTCCTGCTTCTATTTCTTTAAAAGTTATTTTCAGGCTGTATATTTGGAACGCATGAGTATATTGCTCACGTGACGGTGCATTATTTGCAGCATGGATGTTACAGGTGATTCGGTGCTGCAGAGTTTATTACTTACAGTACTTTGCAGATGACATGCTGTCCTGTCATTCCCAGTGATCGTCAGCCGGTATTAATCCAACAACGCTTCAACGAAACACCCATGTTATGTTGCTAGTATCCCTCATATGAAGAGTTAATTCTTCAGTTCTTAAACAGCCTCGCCTGCAGTAAGTTGAGGGACATACCTTGAAGAAATAAAGTTAATCACCAAAAATTGCCCTTTAATGATGCAAGACGTGTGGCTCAACAAAGATATAAATCGCATACGCCTGCTATAGAACATCTAGACAAAGAACAAAATATATCAGACTGTCAGGCGGCGAGAGAATGGCAGAGCTCTGGATAGTGACGTCCTCCGCAGCCGTACCGGCAGGGTGTTCAGGCCCTGTACATCTCTGGCTAGAGTGGGGATTGTCCGCCAGTGTCCTGGCCGGGCAGTGCCGCGCAGGACGCGCGACATGGCTAGCCACTTGCTGTCGGAAGGACGGGAGGGGTAGGTACGCGCGACCTATTCAAAGTCATTTCAGCACCAATGGCTCCGTTACAAGGAAATCTGCTGCGCTGGTAAAGGGCAGAACTGATTTCGTTTCTCCTTGCAAAATGTCAGAAAGAGCTGAAGAGACGATGATATGTTGCAAAAAATGGGGTGAGAAATTCTGTGGAGCATTTTCAGTGGAACTGAAGGTGTCAAAAATTAAATTACTATCCACTGTTTCCGTTAAAGAAAATAATTACAAAAATTAAAATCAAAGAACATATTAGACCTCTTAATGTGATTGAAGTCCAAACGTTAGCAGCCATAAACCATGAAAATTTAAGTTCACGTGTTTTCACTTCCTAACTTTCTTCACTTGCTTACTTAATTTTCCTGAATACATAATCACCGGTTTCTATCTTTTCTCCAGTAGAAACTGACTTATTAAAGTACTATCTGAGTACCCGGCAGTGCGGTATTCGGCTAACTATAGGAGATACGTAGAATAATTGAAGTTTCGACAGTTACTATTCTTCCTGGCGTCGCCTTTTCAATTACCAACAGAATATTTTTTGTACTGGTCAGCCACCTTCTGAAAAGTGCTGTTTTCTTTCTGTACCCGTACATATTTCGCTTCCTATGTGTCACATCTGTGGGTCCTGTTTCAATTTCTGTATTTATTCCAGTTTTGTCTTAATTTTCTCCTTCCCCTTCTCTCTGTCCACCTCCTCTTTCATCCCTGTCTGTGCATCTCCCCCCGTCCCTCTCTCTGCCCACATCCTTCTATTCCCCCCCTCTGTGGAAGTGTTCCTAACCTCTTTGTCAATCTGCTCCTCTCCCTTTATCCATCTCCTCCCCCCTTCCAATTCCATCACGTCCCCCCATCTCTTTGTCCATCTCCTCCTCTCACCCTTCACTGTGCGTCTCCTCCCCTCAAAACTCTCTGTTCATCTCCCCCTATTCCCCCCCCCCCTGCCATTTCTGTCCGTCCGCTTGTCTCCCTTCTGTGTGCATCTCCTCCTTCGCTCTCTCTGCCTGTCCATCTCTTCATGTTATCACGCTCGCCCCAGTAGGAGGCTGTTGGTTCTTACCCCCCCCCCCCCTCCCCCCCGCAGTATCTCTTTTCAGATCGTAATTAAATATGTACCAAATCAGGCTGAAATCTTTCCAGGGATTTAGTATGAGTCTTTTACCACTTACTTTGTCCACGTACACACACGTACGCACATGTCAAACATATCTCACGTATATTTAACGTATTTAATACGTTACACATATTTCACCTGCATTTCTGGCGAATTGCGCCCTGTAGCGTCATTTACTTGCAGCTTAATGCTTATAACGTCCATGACGTAATATCTCTTGTATTATTTGGTGTACAATGACGAAATTTTGCAGGTAAATCCAGCGGTATACGTGGCTTTTGTTTGCGAAATGTGTTGTGAATAGAGGTAGCAGTAACGATATAATAAGCGAAACGTCATGCATGGTGCCGCAGATTTTCACGCATCTCAGTATTTGACGTCATATTTTCTGAACTATGTGTCGTTCACAGATATAATTTTGCTCATACATTCAATGATATATGTAAATATTGTCTACAAAATGTGCCGTGAATACAGTTAATAGTAACGAAGCTGTAAATTGAAACGTCATGCTTCGCCTGGCAGTTTCACTGAACAGGGAAGATGTAGTAAGCGACCAACTTTTTCCTTTCATTATTTTGTGCGGTTTATCAGCGAGAAAATGTTTCGCAGAGGTTTATATTATGAGTGAACTTTGTCGTAAGTCAGTAAGTGCTCTCATTCTCAGTACTAGATGACTAAAGTGTAAGTGTGTCACTCTCTTGTCAACAAACAACATTCATACGTGATTGCTAAATGAATCTAGAAAATGGGCGACGTTAGTCCTACCTACTATGTGCATTTATGGTGGAAAGGTAATCTCTTGCAGATGCAAACACGTGGTACATTTGAAGTCAGTTTAACGTTTGTTGCAGACCTTTTTCATGGTGTTGCAAGTTTAACGATCAGCAGTAACTCTGCAAAAAATGTAGCAAACCTCCAGTGGCGCAATAGCTAAGGAGCGTACCACGCGAATACTAGACTGCTGCGGCCACAGAAGTAAACAGGCCACTGGCAGCCAGCCACGTAAAAGAAGGTTGAGGTTTAGCGTCTCGTCAACATCGGAATCATTAGAGACGATCCAGGCACAAGCGTCTGCTGAGGGGTACAACAGTTTATGCAGCGAATAAGAGCTGTGTGCAGCGGAGGTCACAGGCACGGGTACGATCAGTGTACGGCAAGAGTCTAAGGAGGTAAGACGGCAAAAGTAAAATATATCCGTGGTCATCGCTATGTTACACACTTGGAACGTTTATAGCAGTGTGGGTATGGTGTAATATACGAGGGGCGTTCAGAAAGTAAGCTCCGATCGGTCGCGAAATGGAAACGACTATGAAAATCCGATAAAGCTTTGCACAGATGTGTTGGGTAGTGTCTCTAGTATAACCCCAGTTAGCATCACGTCGTTCTTCTCATTTCTGAGCTCGCAGTGAGTGCGTAAAGATGTCTAGAAAATAGTGTCTGCCGCCAAGTACGAGGGCCTGGTGAGAAATTTCGCCTGAAGCTATGCAGCTAACATTACATAACTGTCGTGCTGTTTCTTCTTCAAGACAATTCTCAGCCGCATTCTGCAAGGGCAATGAAGATGCTCCTGCATCGTTTTCAAATGGAAATGTGAGATTACCCACAATACAGTCCGCAATTGTCTCCCCCTGAGTTTCATCTCTGGTCACATGAACCGCTGTCTTTGAAGACAACATTTTGACACAGACAACGAGGTGTAGGCCAGCGTGGAGAATTGGCGGAAAGCACTGGCGGCTGCCTTCTATGATGAGGCTATTGAAAAGTTGGTACAACGCTATGACAAAAGTCTAAGTCAGAACGGCGACTACGTAGAGAAGTAGCTGAAAGGTGTAGCTAATTGTTACAAGTAAAACATTTCTGATGTTCACTGTGGTTTCAATTTGGCAATCAATCGGAGCTTACTTTCTGAACAGGCCTCGTATAATGAGGAGCGGCTCTTTAATCTTTAAGAGATAGCTCTAATGCCGTAAGTGGTAAAGTTGAAAGGCGCGATAATGAATTTCTGCTCGAAGTAAGCACAACGCTCAGTGAAGAGCCCGACAAAAGTGTCCGATATCGATACCCGATGCATCAAAAATAGAATTTCACGCTCATAGACGCAACTAAATTGCCCGGAAGTTCTAACATATGTGCCACTATGTGAGGTTATTCTTCCTTTTCTTCGATGAAGGAGTCTAGAAGAGCCATTGTAGCTCAAGTGAATAGTAACGGTTTCCTACGGAACAGCACGACCAGCAGAATGTTGTGTTGAGCACACGTCACTCCATACCACATCCAATGACGCCACTGGCGGAGGACAACACAGCGTTCAGTTGGGCCCAAATGCGGAATGCGGAGCTTACTAAACTTCATAAAACAAAATAACATTCAAATTAATATAGGCCGGCGCAACCCCGAATGAGGGTGTCTTAAATGTAAATAAGCTAATTTTCCTTGAAACTCAAGTGATCAAATTCTAATAGCCATGCAGAGGGACAATTTCCAAAAAAATATGAAAGTAAAACTATTTGATTCTTTGGAAATTTGTGATAAGGCCTTATGGGACGAAACTGCAGAGGTCATCGGTCCCCGAGCCTACACACTGCTTAATCTAACTCAAACTAACTTACAGTGTGGACAACACACACACTCATACCCGAGGGAGGGCTCGGGATGGGGGGAGGGGGGGGGGGGAGAGCCGTGACAGTGACAAGGCGCTTCAGACCGTGCGGCTACCCCGAGCGGCTTTCTCTTTACTATGTACCCGGACAGAAGGACAGAATTCTAACGGACAAAAAATATATTTTACAATTATTTCCAAATAATTTATTAAAAATTTAAAAAAATGAGATTTCTATATTCAAAGTAATCAAAATACGTAACTCCGAGACAGTAATAAATTCTGTGGAAGTTTAATGAGTGGTGACTCTAAAAACGTTTTGATGATCTAAATTCACTTCGTAAGATTTAAAAGAAAATACCAAACACACTAAACACTGGAGTAAAGGTGGGGACTTTTCTTCTACGATAACCTTACGTACAAGATCAGCTAAGGTAGCAGCTTAATTACAAACGTTACAACATTCTTTAGCAAGGCCATGAACAAGATTGCATCAGTAGTATATTAAAACAAGAAACCACTACTTAAGGCTTCACTTTAACTGGTGACTCTGATGGGACAACGGAAATGTCAGAGTCGATTGTATAACAACCAAGCCGAGATACACGTGGCCGCCGCGAGAGGATCCCGACGGAATTTTACAACTGTATCGCCGAAACATCGAAGTCCAAAACACTAAATCAGGCTGTGTCCGAGGTCCTATCCAAGGTTGGCTTCTGAAGAAGGAAGATCGACTGTAACGGCACTGTAAAAGTTTCAACAGGCAGTACGAGCACCGGAGACTCGTACAAGTCAATAGGTGATAAGTATTGTGTAGTGTGTGTGTGTGTGTGCGTGCGTGTGTGTGTGTGTGTGTGTGAAATCTTATGGGACTTAACTGCTAAGGTTATCAGTTGCTAAGCTTACACACTACTTTACCCAACTTATCCTAAGAACAAACACACACAGCCATGCCCGAGGGAGGACTCGAACCTCCGCCGTGACCAGCCGCACAGTGCATGACTGCAGCGCCCCTAGACCGCTCGGCTAATCCCGATCGGCGATAAGTATTCAACCGTAGCTCGCAGTTCCAAACAGCTGCAACTACAACAACAGTAACAGCAGCAACCGATTGTTCCTATGGTTCTTGTGACTGTGCATTCCATTCGCCCACCTGCTAGGTTGACAAGTGTTGGATGGGCGTTGGTGCTTGTGGACGTGCTTTTGCTCAAGGCATCCCACATGTGCTCAATGGAACTTAAGCTGTGAAAGATGACATACCAGTCCGTTCGACGAATATCCTCTTGTTCCAAGAGCTCCTCCACGAGTACTGTTCCACGGAGTCTCGCATTGTCATCCGTAAAAGATGAAGTCGGAGGCGGATGCCCTCTTGAAAAGGTGCACGTGGGGAAAGAGTACAGCCTCACTGTGACGTCGATCGTTGAGTGTACCATGTTCAAAGATCAGTGAACCCATACATCATTATGCCTCTCCACACCTTGACACCTGGACCAACAAAACGATCATGTTCGACAGTGTTCTTCGGTGAATATTGTGTTCCCCTTCGCCATATAAGGGCATGCTCAAAATCACTACTGAGACTGAATCTCCTGTCATCCAAGAATACCACGCGATCCCACTTTTCGTTGCTCCACTCCCTGTTCTCATGGCACCAAAGTAAACGGTGTCGTCGATGTGCCGGTGTGAACGCAACGTAAAGTTTTAGTCGTCGAACAAAGATGCCACCACCATGCAGTCACCGTGTTATTGTGGAGCATTAGGTTGTATGTCAAATGGTCCTGTTGTGTGTTTTCAAATGCTCCCGCTGTGGCTCGTCGGTTCCTTCTTGCACGATGTTGTAGTAGACCGTGGTTTACCACATCTCCTTCGGACAGCAGTACTTGTGGGTCGGAACGCCCCCCACTTAGGTGAAACAGTGCTGTGAGCGTTATCACACACATGGGCTACATACGCTCGTCACGCTTCGTCTTTCTTTCAGTTTCCCGTTGATTCTTTCCCTTATTAGGTCATTCAGATGTTGTCTCCGGGCCATGTTGTAATGAAGAACACTATCACATTGCACAGTAATTGCTCGCTGATTGACACATACTAACTTTCCCTGTTTCTTCATCTGTCTCGCGTTACAGGGCCAGCCATATTTGGTGCTATGGTCACACTGACCCTGGGCCACGTGACGCCCAGCTTTCTGTGCACGGCTGGGAGAAACGTGGCAACATTCTCCCGCACGTTCATTCATTTCCACCGAATACTTAATATTTAATCTTACTTTATCTCTCTCGTCCTAAATTTCTGCAGAACAGTGTAGCTGTAACAACTACACAACGGTACATCTACTCACATTACTTGCATGATTCATTTCAAGGTGGTCTCACTGCTGTCATTATACTTAAGCTTAATCGTATCAGATCGAGGGAAATAGAAGACCGAAATACACAGAATCATCATTAACTATGAAAAATGCTCTAACCATGACTGAACATGGCTTGTTAAATTAAATAAATAGAAATGAACACCAATTTCACTTTCGTGAAGTTATATCTACTTAGTTTCTGAGGAAAAAAAGGCATACGCAGGTTACTAGAAGAAATATTTCTCCACTGTGCCAGAAAAATTGTTCATAGAATTTTATGGTTTGGCTTTTACAAATTAATAGTGTTTGAAAATCTTGTTTCTCCAAATTTGGAGTTTCAATTTTATATTACTAGTTCTTGTTGTGGAGTGTCAACTAAGAAACTTCATGTACTAACATGTTCACCCGGCCAGTTAAGCGCTGACAGGAAAAAAATCGCAACGCCAAGGAGGAGCTGTGTGACATTAACGGAAGTTTACTGGTGTGTTTCTACATCTGAAACATAATGTCCACTCAGACTTCGCTCCAGTCGCATGAGAGTAGCTCTAGTAGCATAACTATGAGGATGAAAAACAAATTTCCTTTAGAAATGCGCTATAATGGTCCTGAGCATTAGTTACCTTTGAGACTGGACGTGGTGAGCTGAAGTTAGTCAAGAACGCCTTTAAGGCGACAAAGACGCCGTTATCACCATCTCACAGCGTCTGAAAGAAGGCGTGTAATAGGGCTACGAAAAGTTGGATACTAGAGCGTAAGGTCGCAAGAAGGCCGGTCTCTGGAGGGCCACTTGCCACTACCGACAGAGACGTACATCACGTTCGGCTTACGGCTCTGGCGCATCGTACTGCATCTACAGCGGAAGCTTGAGCAGCAGTTCCCACCAAAGTGACACAATGAGTCGTTACGAATAGGTTGCATAAAGGACGTTACCGAACCAGACGCTCTGTGGTGTGTATTCCAATGAGCCCATACTACCACCATTTACAACTTCAGTGCTCTCAAATCTCATTGGAGGACAGGGCTGCGACCTGTTGTGTTCCCTGACGATTCTGCCTCACTGTAGTGATGCCCGTGCACTGGTTAGAAGGAGGCCAGTACAGGACCTGCAACCAACTTGTCTGAATGCTAGACACACATTACTTACTCCTGGAGCTTTGGTCTGGGGTGCGATTTCGTATGACAGCAAGAGCACACATGCAAATATGTACAACCTGGTAATTCGACCTGTTTGTTGCAATTCATGAACAACAATCAAGGGTTTTTCCAACAGGATAACACTCACCCACATGTCGCTCTTGAAACCCAACGTGCTCTATAGAGTGCCGAAATGTTGCCTCGGCCTGCTCGGTTACTAGATCTGTCTCAAATCGAGCACGCATGGGATATCGTCGGACGAAAACTCCAGCGTCATACACAAACGGCACTAACCGGCCCTGTATTGATTGCTAAATTGAATATTCTTGCTGTTACACCGGTTATTAGTGTACCAGCATTTCACATTTGCAATGGCTCACGCTTACATTAATTTGTGCTAATGCGATGTTGCTCACTTAGATACGTTACGCAGACAAATGTATTCCACAGATTTCATTACAGTAATTATTTTTTGGTTTAGCGATTTTCTACCATCAGTGTATATGGGTTTCTGGGAGGTTACGTTGCAATACTGAGTTGTACGGGAGAGTAATAACGGTGCCCGAAATTTCCTTCCCATAGGTTGTGTACCACGGCCTAACCGATGAACCATATTCAGGTCGCAACTTGACCGCCAACTAATCGTAGGAAAACCACTTCTGTTATCACTTTAGCCGTCAATAATTGGTCTGAACCAGCTGCACATCAAGTTGAACTAAGTCTAGATGACAAATATCGCGACGTCAACTCATTATGCTTCGACATTAAAGAAGAATTCATCAACTGTCTTTGCTGGTGATTGCTGACTTGCCTGTGTCCATTCGGCTACCCACAACCAGATGATTTCAGCAAGTGACAGATCAGGAGCAGATACTGACCTGAATAACAGACTGACACCCTCTGCATCGAGGTCGGTTAAGACAGGACGTGTGACATGCGGTCTTGTGCTGTCGTCTTGAAAGATAACGTCAAAGAGACGTCGGAAATTAGACGTCATCGTCTGCCGTAGCACGTGAGAAATTTAACGCCTGCCAATCAGCGGTGCTAACCAAAGCTGATCATTTTCTGTACTTGGCTTCACGACATTCCTTGACGCTAGACACTGGGTTCGTCCAACGCCGACGAATGCAATCCAGCAACGTTAGTACTCCTGGGAGCCTCTATACGTTGATATATGCATCATGATATTGACCGCAGAACAGGAACTGGTCTGCAAAGCGCATGGGGTTCGCACTTCTGAGTCCAGTATTGTCGATCGCACCACTGCCCTTCCCTCTGTTGCTGCGACAAGGGAAGCCGCAACAATTGTCGCCATGCTGACCGCCCGTGGTACCGCATACGTCTTCGCACTGTTTGTATGGGTACTTGCAGAAAAGCCTACTTCCTTACTCAAGGCATGTCACGTGACAACGAAATCCTGCACGGCAAAGCGACCAATGTGTCTGTCCTCCATGTCGTGGAGTATGGTTCTCCTGTATCCACTGATTCTATAACTTGCATAACAGTCATGGGTTCCGACCAACGCGAGAAACAATATCGTGGAATGATAAACCGCATTCTCAGTAAGGGGAAACCAACCCGCTATCGAATTCCGATACATGGCGGTAGGCGTTTCTCCCTTTTACGCGAGTCATAAGACTATATTCTCACAACCAACCAAAATTCTACTGCCTCTTCCGAATGAGTAAGCAGCTGCATAATTTTTTCTCATACAGCGTGAAACAGTAGCTCCTACCGCTGTCATCTTATGTAACCAGTAATGTCATGCATTGTCTTCAAAGATCAAGTGAGATATTGAAGTCTCTTGCAGAAATATTGAGCCACGCTGCCTGTATAGCCGAAAAGTGTTCCTGGCGTAGGAATTCGTGCACGAAATGACTGAGCCGTGGCGGGTTCAGTTCATTTTATCTCAGTCTTCACGGCGCCTTCTTTCACTGAGGACCCGATATGTTATGTGAATTTAACTTGGAGTTTTCGTAGATGATCGCTGGCTCAGAGAGTTTTGAAATAGGCCGGCAGTGGGTTGTGAGGACATAAGGAACAGGAGGCGCGCAGCATAAGTGTGTCACACGTGGGTTTTCACGGGCAACGGTATCTTCGGCTGCTAGTTCTGGCCGACTTGCCACTCCTTTGGGTAGTGGCAATCACACTGCTGTATCGACGGTGTTCTCCTACGGCCTTCAGTGGATTTGTACTTCCCTGTTCATCCATGCTGTGCGGATCGGGATACTTGTAGTTTTGCCCTCATCGTTTCCCCGTATGCAAGCACAATAACTAGAAAATTTTGCTCTGATATCTGTGCCTCTGCTGTTGGTGCCTTACGGATCACTGGAATATTTCAGCTTATAGTGATTAACCTTGGCCGCAACCGTGTTGTACTTTTGCATTTATTTCGTTGGTGGAAATTTTGGGTGTAAATTAGTGACTGTCCCTACGTTGGCGGTAGAGTTTAGCACTGAGGTCTTTACGTGCTGTGGATTACCAAGCCCATAAACTGTGCAGCAATTTCAAATTCAGTGGTTTACTAGTGAAACTTAACTATCGCCTCATGTGTACGGCGGTTTGCTGTTCGAGCTTTAGAGTTTTCTGAAGCTCTTTACAAGGTTTCATTAACTTTTTTCATTAGACGGGTGGCATAGTTCCTATTAACAGAGTTTAATACTTTTTTTACGTTTTGAGAGGCTTGTAAGCTTACCTTTTAATTACGAGAGTTGGAACTTTGATTGTGGCAACTATTTATTTACAGCTCGTACAAAATAGATACGTGTTTCAAAGTTATCCTGAACTTCAAAGTAGACACCAGCATTGTGTATAACTCGTTGCCAGCGATGTGGAAGTCGTAGGATACTCTTAGCAGTGCCAGTTGTGTTGACAATTCGAGCGGCGCGGCCTATTGCCGGACGAATTTGTAGCAGTTCTGAAGCGAATGCCGTGAAGTGTTTCCTTCAGTTCAGAAATCGAATTGAACTCACGAGGTCTTAAGTCAGGGGAGTGCAATAGGTGGTATAGCACTTAGCAGCCCCATCACTCAAACAAATCAGTAACAGCTTGCACTGTATGTACTTGAGGATTGTCCTGGAAAATGATAGTTAGGTCCTGCAGAAAGTGTCTTCACTTCTGTATCTATGCTGTTCGTTTTTGGAACACAACCTACGACCAGCTTAGAGACAGAAGTGATGACACTTTCGGCAGGATCTGGCCATCATTTTGCAGGACAATGCTCAAGCAGCTACAGTGCAAGCTGATACTGATTTGTTTGACTGAAGTGGCTGCTAAGTGCTATAGCACCTATTGCACGCCCCTGATTTAAGACCTCTTGAGTTCAGATCGATTTCTAAACTGAAGGAAGCACTTCACGGCATTCGCCTCAGAACTGCCACAAATTCGTAGGGCAATGGACCACGCCGCTCGAACTGTCACCACAACTGGCACTGCTAGGAGTATTCTACGACTTCCACGTCGCTGGCAACGGGTTATCCGCAATGCTGGTGACTACTTTGAAGGTCAGTATAACTTTGAAACACGTATCTATTTTGTACGAGCTGTAGATAAATAATTGCCACTATAAAAGTTCCAACGCTCGTATTTTAAGGTGAATTCCTTGTATTAATACGTGTGCTTTGAAACTAGGTTCTAGGTGGTTGTCAAGCTTGACGACTGATTCTAGGAAACACTCTTTGTAATGTCTAGTCACTAAGTATTCCCTTGGAGGGGTAAGCTTAGTCATTTGATTGTTTCAACTGTTTGATTCAAGTAGGCACCTGGCCGTGCAATTTTCGTGTAATGTTTGGCTAAATTGTTTGGGGAGACGCCAAATAATATATTTTTACACTGTGATTTAAGATCTGTTTACTTTAGGCTGTTTTTGATGGTAATATTTGCTACCTTATTTTATGATGGACTTTTTGGGCTTATAGCCGTGATCTCTTAAGAAGGTGACGATTGTTGTTAATGTAATTTGTATTTCTGTAGGCTGTATCTCACATATGTGGTGTTTGTTAGCAGCGCCTCTTAGCCTCGTGTAGCTCAAACCCGACATTTCAGCGACTGTCAACCGCGAAGGCCTGGTGCTGTTGCGCCCCTGCACGTGCCTCCCGGCTGTGCTTGAGCCTTGTCCTCTATTGCTGTAGTGGAACTGTTCACCTTGGCGGCTTGGATTTTTCCCTTCTTAAGGCTCTGATGTACTTGCTTTAACTTCTAAATATTCTTCCGGAGGCCTATATGTGAGCGACTTTGAAATTAAATTTTGAGGTATTTCCTTTCGTGTTCAAGTATTTGCATGTGTGCTTGGTGTGCTGAGGGAAATTGTAATATAATTTCTGTTCTGATTGCCATCTCCTTAAGTTTCCATTTTTAAACATAAATCTCTATTTTTTGCTTGAGCTTAATTTGTCATCGTATCTGTCCTATGGATGTAAGGAAATTTGCCAGAGCGGCATTCTTGGGTGTTTATACTAAATTACCAGTTGTTAATAACTGTGAATGTTTAAAAAGATTGTGCAAGAGTTATCTTTTACTTGCTTATTGTTTAAGAGAGGTTTTATTATTGTATATTTTTCATTTGTCTCTAGCACTGATTCCTAGAGGTGGCAGAAATTGGAAGTTTAGCCATGTCAAACTGTGGTTAAAATTTAAAAATGCTTATTTTCATTTAACAACTTCTTATTTTCAGAGGTATTTGGTGATTATTTTTCTGTGCTATTATGTGTACTGCAAATAAATGTGGTCATTGATAGCACAAATGATGCAACAATTGTTGACCCACCGCCGGCCAGTGTGACCGAGCGGTTCTAGGCGCTTCAGTCTGGAACCACGCGACCGCTACGGTCGCAGGTTCGAATCCTGCCTCGGGCATGGATGTGTGTGGTGTCCTTTGGTTGGTTAGGTTTAGGTAGTTCTAAGTTCTACGGGACTGATGACCTCGGATGTTATGTCCCATAGTGCTCAGAGCCTTTTATTTTTGTTGACCCACCGAATTGTTGACCCACCCTTCCATGTGATACTTCTTCTATCCCAACCTGTATCTTGAGGTCTCACTAACCTCTCGATTATGTCCCATAAATGCTCGATGGGATTCATGTCGGGCGATGTGGGTGGCCAAAACACTCGATTGAATCTTCCAGAATGTTCTTCAAACCAATCGCGAACAATTGTAGATCAGGTGAAATGGCGCATTGTCATTCGTATAAATTCCATTACTGGATGGCTGCTTATGGTCTACAAGTAGCCGAGCATAACGATTTTGAGGCAATGATAGCTTCACTTGGACAATAGGATCCGGTTCATTCCATGTAAACAGGACCCGCACCATCATGGAGCCACCATCAGCTTGCACAATGCCTTGCTGACGATTTATGTCCATGGCCGCGCTGGATTAGCCGAGCGGTCTAGGACTTGGCAGTCATGGACTGTGCGGCTGGTCCCGGCGGAGGTTCGAGTCCTCCCCCTGGCATGGGTGTGTGTATTTGTCCTTAGGATAATTTAGGTTAAGCAGTGTGTAAGCTTAGGATCTGATGACCTTAGCAGTTTTTAAGTCCCATAACATTTCACAAAAAAAGAGGTGCTGCAAGAGATGCCGTGCTATTTGCAAAGGCACTCGCGTCGATCTTTTGCTACTATAGCCCCTTTATCGCCACACTATCCTAAAGTATACGTTCGTCGTACGTCTCACATTGATTTCTGCTGTTATTCCACGCAGTGTTGCTTGTCTGTTAGAACTGACGACTCTATGCACCCTCGCTGCTCTCATTTGTTAAGTGAAGGCCGCCAACCACTGCATTGTCCGTTGTGAGAAGTAATGCGTAAAATTTGGTATTCTCGGCACGCTCTTGACACTGCGGATCGCAGAATATTAAATTCCATAACTATTTCCGAAAGAGGATGTCCCATGTGTCTAGCTCAAAACATTCCACGTTCAAAGACCCTTAATTCCCGTCGTGTGGCCGTACCCACGTCGAAAACCTTTTCACACGTATCAAATGAGCACAAATGACGGCACTGCCAATGAACTGCCTTTTTGTATCTTCTGTACGCGATACTACCACCTTCTGCATATGAGCATATTTCTATCCCATGACTTTTTGTACCTCAGTGTATTAGCCCTACGGAAATAATGAACAGTACGTTTTTTGTTGGCAAGTTAATGTAAATAAATTTTGTACCAGCGTACACTTTCGCTAGGGCCGACAGTTTTCAAGTTATTAAAAAAAAGAAACATACAACAGGGACCTTCAAACACACCACCACTCTCACAAACAGTTCCCAATGGCCAGGATATCTAGTATGTTGTTCATGGCACTGTTTCCTATCACTCTACAAAAATTTACGTCTGCAAGTATTATTTCCCATATTCGACCACTTTGGCTTTCGTGGACTTGCTTTTATTACGCTACCAGCTTTGTTGAGCACTTACAGAATGTACAGTTGATGTCTGTGTAAGTTTTACCTGACAATTTCGTGAATCTTAACAACATAAAATAAACAGTTACATTGTTTCATTGGTCACGCCTCCTGAATACGAAATTAGTGTGCTTGTAAGAGTCAGTTAGGATAGAATTATCAACGTAATTAGCTTCAGAGCGATGTTTAAAAATCTCGTTCTATTTTCTTTATCCTCAAGGGCATGTTTAAATTAATAACGTTAACCAAATAGCTGACTACACTGGTGGCGTAATAGCCTAATCAATAGAATCCAAAAAGGACTGAACATCGGGAATATTTCGTCTAGACGAACATTTTTGTTCAGTGGTAGAGAGGAGTGCCACGAACAACGTAACAGAAATAATGACCGGAAGGGCATAAGCTGATGGGAGACGGAGGGTGGAGGGGGGGAGGGAGGAGCTGGAGGTGCGTTTGGTCACTTTAGTGCGTTTTCTTCAATAACTCGAAAACCGTGACTTCCAGCGAAAACACATCCCTGTAGAAAATGTAAGAGTATTAAATTTTCTGCAAAAAAAGTTCTATTCATTTTTTCTGTAGGACTAACAGTTTCCGCATAGCAAGCGAGAGAATATGGAACTCTGGTTTGTGGATTTTGAAGGCCAGATATAACATTGCGTGTTACATGAAACGACAGCGGTAGGGGGCAGCTCAAACACCTTGTCAACGTAATGTAGACTATGTCACTCCTACCTGATTGGTGAAGTTGCCGTGAAATAGTGATCACTCACAAATTCAAGCACGTGTACACGTCATGCCGATTTTACGTTTTCTACAAGCCTTCCTCACGTTATTGCAATGGTAATGGCAGTAGTGTATATATAATTTATTACTACGAGAAAATCGGCTTCACTAACAATGTTCGGCGAAATTAAGATGAATACTGCAATGTATTTGTTATGTACCACAGCAATTTATTGAAGTGGGTGAGACGTCGGTTACAAATTTTCCATACCCTTGCATCGCTTAGACAGACTTAAAACGCGCACGAACATTACTGCACTGCGGGCTGAGAACCGAGTGGGACAAGTATATTTACATTATCTAACGCTAGAGGTTATCTCGGTGCGCCAGCCAGTCTGCTGAGATTCTTCCAAGGACAAGGCTTTGCGAGCTCGCGTTGTTTATAAAGCGCGCTGTGCAGCATAGACAGCAAACACGCTCCGCATGGGGACACATCTGGTGTCTGCAAAGTACATACGTTTTTCTCTGACAGCCCTGTTGAGGATTCGCTGTCATTTACACACACAGAAGTCACATGTGTACCTAATTTCATGGTTGTCAGATATGCCTGTAACAAGGTGAAGTTTTCTGCTTACTGGATTACTGAAGATTGCCATGTATCAATAGAAATTTTCTACAGTCATCCCAACTTCGGGATGGATGTAAAACGCAATAA
The DNA here is from genome assembly GCF_021461385.2 of Schistocerca piceifrons. Taxonomy (NCBI): domain Eukaryota; kingdom Metazoa; phylum Arthropoda; class Insecta; order Orthoptera; family Acrididae; genus Schistocerca; species Schistocerca piceifrons. Next base: position 462,057,729 of record NC_060139.1, on the reverse strand, counting down.
TTTTGAATTCTTCGTGAACAGTAATATTTTCGTTATTGACTGTATATACTACTTCACATCCCGTAATTGCAGTTTCAACATGAAACTGTAATAATGTGGTTCAGCTGCTGAAACACGATAAGACTAAACCTATTTCACTTGATAACAGCTTAAAATCGAAATCCAAATTATAGGCTTTACAACAAAACTGTGCTGTCATTGAAGGAACAGTTGTTATTCCAAAAATTTAATGAGACTACATTGCTAAATGAAACGCAATTATGTAAATTTTAAAATGTCTGCATCTCGGACTCTATCCACTCGGCAAAGAAAACTGTGCAAGCAGGAAACATGTGAGTGGACACTAACTGATTTGTTTCCCTGAGGAGACCAAATTACACTGCCAGAAAAAAAAATCGCAGCACAAAGAAATAGTTAAGATACAGTAACGACATTCTGAGAATACATTTGTCTAGGTAACATATTTAAGTTACTAAAACTTCATGCACACAGGTTAATGTAAACACAAGATAAGCCACTGCAAATGTGAAATTCTGGTTCATCAAAAACCGGTGAACCGGCAAAATGCTGAATGCAAGAATGCAAACATGCACGCAATCGATTCTGGTACCATTAGCCCGTGAAAGCCGATGTCAGAAATGTCAGGGTGAGCATTTGGTCCCATATAAACATTTTACACAAGAAAATACTTTCGCTAACAGCACGAACAATCCAATGTCTCCTGTTGACGAACAGTATCCATCACCTAGAGTTTTCAATGTTTTCAGCATACTCCGTATACGTTGGTACACTCCACTGACAGGATACGACTACTGGAACCAGATGATCTTTTTCAATACCTCGACTTGTGTTCATGCACCTACATTGTTCCCTGTACCCAGTATATGCAAGAGGCAGAGATCAATCTGAGGACAGTCGTCACGCGTCGTATGACGGGTCACTGGATGCAGGTGTCCAAGTCTCATCTGGTAAACTGCAAACCTTCTCCTCCGTGTTACACTACTGGCCATTAAAATTGCTACACCAAGAAGAAATGCAGGTGATAAACGGGTATTCATTGGACAAATATATTATACTAGATCTGACATGTGATTACATTTTCACGCAATTTGGGTGCACAGATCCTGAGAAACCAGTACCCAGAACAACCACCTCTGGTCGTAATAACGGCCTTGATAGTCCTGGGTATTGAGTCAAACAGAGCTTGGATGGCGTGTACAGGTGCAGCTGCCCATGCAGCTTCAACACGATACCACACTTCATCAAGATTAGTGACTGGCGTATTGTGACGAGCCAGATGCTCGGCCACCATTGACTAGACCTTTTCAATAGGTGAGAGATCTGGAGAATGTGTTCGCCAGGGCAGCAGTCGAACATTTTCTGTATCCACAAAGGCCCGTACAGGACCTGCAACATGCGGTTGCATTATCCTGCTGAAATGTAGGGTCTCGCAAGGATCGAATGAAGGATAGAGCCACGGGTCGTAACACATCTGAAATGTAACGTCCACTGTTCAAAGTGCCGTCAGTGCGAACAAGAGATGACCGTGACGTGTAACCAATGGCACCCCATACGATCACGCCGGGTGATACGCCAATATGGCGATGAAGAATACACGCTTCCAATGCGCGTTCTCTGCGATGTCGCCAAACACGGATGCGACTATCATGATGCTGTAAACAGAACCTGGATTCATCCGAAAAAATGACGTTCTTCCATTCGTGCACCCAGGTTCGTCGTTGAGTATACCATCGCAGCGTCAACGGTAGCCGCGGCCATGGTCTCCAAGCTGATAGTCCATGCTGCTGCAAACGTCGTCGAACTGTTCGTGCAGATGATTGTTGTCTTGCAAACGTCCCTATCTGTTAACTCAGGGATCGAGACGTGGCTGCACGATCTGTTACAGCCATGCGGATAAGATGCATGTCATCTCGACTGCTAGTGATACGAGGCCGTTGGGATCCAGCATGGCGTTCCGTATTACCCTCCTGAACCCACCGATTCCATATTCTGCTAACAGTCATTGTATCTCGACCAACGCGAGCACCAATGTCGCGATACGATAAACCACCATCGCTTTAGGCTACAATCCGACCTTTATCAAAATCGGAAACGTGATGGTAGGCATTTCTCCTCCTTACGAGAGGCATCACAACAACGTTTCACCAGGCAACGTCGGTCAACTGCTGTTTGTGTATGAGAAATCGGTTGGAAACTTTCCTCATGTCAGCACGTTGTTGGCGTCGCCACCAGCTCCAACCTTGTGTGAATGCTCTGAAAAGCTAATCATTTGCATATCACAGCATCTTCTCCCTGTCGGTTAAATTTCGCTTCTGTAGCACGTCATGTTCGTGGTGTAGCAATTTTAATGTCCAGTAGTGTACATTTGACGATGTCTGCCTGCGACTTTCTCTAGCTACACGCCGTTGCTCACAGCAGTTCCCTCTGGCGGCGGTGGTTTTAACAGAATCGAGGTACTCACGGTACTCGCTTCAGCCTTGCATGTGCCTGGTCCATCTAAATGGTCTCCACATGGCTGCATTGTGTGAGAGAGCGCCAGTACACTTCGACTAAGTTGTCGGAAACTACCGAAGACGAGCGATGCTGCCATTTCTAACGAAAAAGCCGAGTGATCTTTACCACAACCATGCAGACATTGCGTACGTGCCCACAGCAACGCTGATGTCACGTGATCGCTACTAATTTGAACTACGTATTTCCAGTGTGCAAATGTGTATTGTGCTCTCCTTACCATGGAAGTTGGAATTAATTTATTCAAAAGCAGGTCAATGAACAGAGGTAAAAATTTTTACTTTTGTTCCTGACTAACAAAAATAAAAATATTTGTTCGAGACATGATTTATTAAATAAATAAAAAATAAATAAGTATAATAAATTAAAAAGGTATTCGTTAACTATGAATAAAGTTTGTTTTAAATGAAGGTATGCGCCGAAAAACGGGCTAATCCTCAAATGTAAAACTTAGAGAAAAGTGTTGCCATCTGTTGCTGGGTACGGGAACTATCGAAACTTACATTGGTCTCACCTCTAAATATTACTTAACGGGCGAGACCAGTGTCAATTTTGATAGATCCCCTACCCAGCAACAGGTGGCAACACTTACCTCTAAGCTTTTACATTTGAGTATTAGCCCTTTTTTCCGCGCATGTCGTAAATAATATAGAAATACGAAACCCAATGATATTTATTTCTCTATGTCTTCGTAATTTATTATACGAACGTACTTCTTATTGCCTTTAAATTAGCTTTCGGTTCAAAAATTTCACATAGTGACACGCCAAAGTAAATACATTCTACGTTTGCAAAGAGAATATCAGTGCGTTATGTTTGTTGAAATCGTCTTAATTTGTGGGTAACGTTATAATACTTTCAGATCACAATCTTGTTCAGCAGAAAATGATTCCGCTGCAGTTCTTGTCAAATAACTTCGTTGTGATTCAACATTAGCTTGACCTACCAAATCATGTACAAAATAAATTTTCTTTTTTTATCATAACATAATTTCTTTGAAATATGTTTGGCTGTTGTATGTCTGTATTTCGTTGCAAGCTCCCTTGGCCTTGAGCAGCAACTCAGGTGAGCTATTTGGTTATAAATTGTAGGTAAGACATTGCTCCGATAATTTCAGATGGTGTAGAGCGGTGAAAAAGTCTTACAATCGTCTCTGGATACTTTCTCGATTGAAAATCTTGCCAGTTTGTTGCAATCTTGTGAACTCTTTTATGTACTCGGATCCGATGTCTCCATCGAAAATTTTCAATCTGGAAGCTCTAAGTGACTACATAGATACTTATTGGATCGGAAAATCATTATATCTTCTAACGAAAACTTTAGTTAGGTCAAATCCTAAAACAGAATTCCACAAAGTCTTAAGAGATCTTAGATTTAATGTCTGTTGATGTTGATCATTAACAAAAACTGAGTTCCAACCTAGTTAGCACATTTTATTGCACTATAAACGTAAACGAGATGCGTAATTATATAAAGGAGACACGTATACCCGATAATGTTTGCAGTCAGCAGTGCAGGAAAGTGTTGCAGATTGAGAGTTTCTGTTGGCTGCGTTCTCGTCTTCGATTACATTTCGTAGACTATTTCTGCTTCTCCAAAGGGGGAGGAGGGAAGTACTGGCAAGTGTGTGCACTGAGTTGAACTGGACCGTGCCGGTTGTCTATGTGCTAATACACTGTGCAGGGAGGAGACCCCCAAGAGGGATCATTGCCGACAAAATTTTATTTAAATAAATTTTCAATGCATAATGTTCGGCCGTAGCCGGCTTGGGCATACTGTGGTGGAAGGTGCTGGCCGGAAGACCACGGTCGGCACATTCCTGCCACGTGCTCCTCGGTCAGACTCAAGTCCCACGGGTTGGTTGCGCTGACGAGGGCACGCTACTAGCAAGGCGCGTTGGCGGAATCAATCCTCCAATCAGAGACTAATCGTGTGATCACGTGGGGACGCGGCCGGGAGCGGCGAGGGCGGCTTGGAAACAGCTCCGCGCTCTCTTAGCTTCTGACCTCGGCCCCGAGTAGTCGCTCCTCTAGCCTCTGCCTCTCTGATGAGCAGACGGCAACCCCTCTTGGGGCTGCTCAGCCCTACGTATGCACCACTGTACCATCATTACAAGAATAAACTGGGTCCATTCCACTCAATTAATTTTCATTTTACAACGCCCTCCGCTCCTGACTTCTATCCTGACGAACAAATGGTGTCAGAAGTGGGATGCGACCCACCTTACGGTTGTAAAATCAACTCATCAGTTGAGTATGAGTACTATGAAGGGGCCGAGTTTGAGCAATTAAGGGAAACTAGACCGAACGTGGCGAGGCTGCAGCGCGCCATGCGCGTGCCAGCCGGTCGCCTGCGTTGCAGAATGTGCGTGGCCGCGCACTAGCGCGCCACAAGCGTGACGCAGTTCGCCGCCGGACGCGAGCCGAGGAGGGTCCGCGATGCAGTCACGCTCGCCGCCGCCGCCGCCGCCGCCGCTGTCCGTAGCTGCCACGGGCCACCGCCTGCGCCAGGGTCCGGGGTGCGGCCCTCGCGCCGCCCCGCCGTCGCAGCTGTCCATGCTGTCGCCCGCCGCCTGCTGCGCCCACGAGTGATCAACGCGCCTGCCGCCGCTCGTCGACACCGCCGCCGTCCGTCGTCTGCACGCCACCAAATAATGTAAGTCGCTAGCGACGCTACGGTGGTGTAGATGCCCATACTATTGTAACATGCCGATCACCAGGCAGCAATCGGAGGCAGGAGCAGCCGGAGCGGACTAAGATCCCCTCTTGGCGCTGCAGTCCCAGTTAAATCAATTAATTCTAACTAACGCGGAGCTTAAGCAACAGATAGATGATCTTAAAATGGCTTCTCCGCAATCTAGTGTTGCTAAGCCAGTGCTAGTGGAAGAACAGCTGAAGCAGGTGATTCCACCACTCACTAGTGCAGAATCACCTGTGGCAGTAGCCACCTCTACTTTGGTGCAGAGCTTCCCAGCAGTACATGAACAAGGCTTTTATGGTTCATGCCCTCCGCTCTTCGGAAGGGGAAAGGGAAGTACGTACATATGTACGTCATGTTCAGTAGCAGTTTCTTTTAATCAACAACGTAGTCAATTTACCTGTTGAACACTTAAGTTGTTCTGTTAAAATGGAATCAAACGTCTTTGTGACATCAGCTATTTGTGTATTATTGCTTTGCAATAAACTGTTACTTTTAAGTTGCACTTACAATGTCTTAGCCTCGGACGCAGAGCCACTAGCGCTCTCCGACGCTGTTATCTGAGCTCAGCACTCTGCCGGCTCAGCGCTGATAGAGCTGCGCTGCGCCGCCTCCACTGCTTCACACCCAGCCTCTGTATTCACGAGCAACAGACTCGCTCTCGCTAACATTCATTTCCGACTTCTATTGACCACTTCTGTAAGTAAAGATCCTTTGATTATTGAGTTAACTTAAGTTGTCCTACCCTCATTCGGGTTTTCTACAGCTGAAAAACCACTCAATATTATTTCTGAAATTTATGAAGCACTTCACCTGTCTCGCCGTGTCGAACCTTAGCGGGGTGGGTGCCCCTGCGTAGTGGCCAATGCGTGGGAGGTGCCTAGGCTGTGCAGGTTTACACCGCGATCACAGGAATCCTTCTCATTTTATTCATTCAAAAAAAAAAAAAAAAAAAAAAAAAAAAAAAAAAAAAACTTTCTTCGTACAAAATCTCAAATTAATTGATGACACTTGGCCTTCGTCCCATAGCAGGTAGAAAAATTTTTCCAGCGAGTTACGCTTAGTCTGCGCTGCGTAGTACTGCCTCCGCGTTCAGCGTCTTTTTTGCTGACGCGTGATTGATCAGCGGATACTCGGTGTCGAATTACACCATTGTCTTGCCGCCTTGCTACCCCCACGGCTGCCAAACTGTTGGTTGCCTGCCGTGATTCTACTTCGTGGCCTTCTTCATCAGTAAGCGTGACTGAACGGGTCCATCGTCGCTACTTGCCAGGTAATTATTGCTACAACGTTGTACCCCCTCCGTCATCTCTGAATTACTCATCAAGTAAGCCAGGAAATTTTTACTTCTAGGGGCACTAATACTTTCTCTCGCAGTCGACCGTTATCAACATTGGAAGCTGAAAGCAACCTCCGTTCAAATGGCTGTCAATTTATCATCCGCAATGGGCAGCATGTTAATCTCAATGGTTGTCGTCGTCGCCGTTAAGGCGCCTCCATTTCACGTCTACCCTTCCACATCTGGCGTGCTCTTTGGACGTCGTCACAATCTGGTGCATACTCCACATTATGCTATTGTGTTAGCTGATGTCAACCTAACATTATTAGAAGAGGAAGACCGTGCTTTATATGATGCAGCTAAGCTACTGTCAAAATATGAAACCTTCTTGACGCAGACGAAGGAACATGAGTTTCTCCGATCTTTGTGGGAAGTGACTAGAATTATTTCAACCCTTCGAAGTCAATTGAACAGTATTAGGGATGCAGTACCACTGCCTCGTTTCAAACGAGCCTGGTTGCCCGTCGGAGGTACATTATTAAAATCTGTCTTTGGGACTCCTGACGAAACAGACGCAAAACGCTGGGATTTGGACACACAGCAAGCGCTTTCGGAAACACAAGTTAATCACGAAGTGTTGGTACATCAACAGGTGCGCCTGACACATCTTGAGAATAACCTGTTAGCCACAACTAGACAAATACAAGTTGTAGCCGACAGATTAACACGACACTATGGTGCACTTGAACAATCCTTTAACCAAGAGTGGACTCATCTTCGCTCGGGATTACGTAATCTAACTATCACATTGGACATTATGAAGACCACGCAGATTCTTTTATTTAATATACACACAGCACAGTTACACGTGCACATGTTACACTCGGCCATTCAACTCGGACTGCAAGGAAAGCTCAGTCCCCATCTGTTACCCTCAGAGCCCTTCTTGCACATGCTACACAATGTGTCGTCGCAAATTTTGGCCCCTAAACAAATGCTTTATGCCGTGCGGGAAAGCAACCTCCCCTTTTACTATGCTGCATTGGAGGTCCGACTTACCCGTAATTCTGACGGTATTCGGATGCGAATGAGGTTGCCAATCACGTGCGCAAATTGCGAATACGAGTGCTATCAAATATACACTTTTCCAGTCTCTTGGGCTACCCTTCATCACCATGTTGTTTGGCAGACTCAAGAATTTTTAATAGTTAGTCGGGATCGACAAACTCACGCCACACTCACTCACGCTGAACTATCCAGTTGCTTCCATACAACACATTACTTATGCTCCACGCTAATTTTACACACTAACACTACTGAGTGCGAGATGTCACTGTTTTTAGCTGAAACTACTACCCCTCCATGTCCTCGTGTTCTAGTCTCACTTCGTCAACCAATAATTCAGCCTGTTGGCAACAGTTTTCTGTTCGCTGTTCCACAGACTGTCACCGCCACCCTGGTGTGCCACCGTTCAATGTCAGAGACTGAATCGTACCGGATAACACTGAATAATAGTGGCCTAGTGTATAATAGTTCAAGATGTGACGTATACGCTGCTTCTATGAGGATATCAGCTCAATTGCACTCCACCTTTCATGTCACCATTCCCACATTTACCTTATACCTTCCTGAACTCTCTTTTAAAATCCATCACCATGAGAAGCTGAAGAATTTACCGAATACCAATGATTCAGATCTACTCCAATCGATCAATCATCTCCTTACCCAGGAACACAACCAAGTTGCTCTTGACCGAGTGGCCTCACATATTGCTGATTGGCACCAAACCAAGCGATTAACCACCGTTGTTTTACCCAGCGCTGGTTCGGTAATCATCACTGTAATAATTCTGATTATAGTATCCTGGATACTCTGTAAAAGAGGGTTTTGCAAATGTTTCACTTCCTTCCGAGAAGTAGTACCACCCCCACAACCTGAAGGTGAATATCACACCTGAAACTACCTGCCAACCTTGGTGCATGCGATCAGGCATGACCCCCCCCCTTAGAATTAAGTTGTAGTCTAGGTGTCAGGTCAATGAACTAATTTTGTAATGGATTTGTATTTCTATGTAAAGTCTATGGAATCACAATTTAACTGTCGAGTTTTAACCCTCATGTAAGTTATTTTGTTTTCTCTTTAAATTTTTGTCATTCTGTAATGTTCTCGTTCACCCACTTGGGCAATTACCATTGTAATCCTAGATTTAAGAACTCAAAATAATATTACGGGGAAAAACCCCCTTGTGACTATTAGGCCTGGGAGCATTCTCTCACCCCCACGAGGGTGGAGTGTTTCAGTGTGCTGTGCTCCGGTGCCCCTCATCATCGCCTGGGTACCCACCACCACTGATACCGCCGACACACATTCACAGCATGGCGCCGCCCCACTGCCGTCGCACCAACTTCACAAGTTTGTTATTCAAGAGCCTTCCTTCAGGCCCTTCAGGCCACTTTGTAACATTTGCACATATTAATATCACTATGTTATGGGACCCTTCATAATGATCATATATTTTTTAAATGGAATAATCGATTAGAATAAGCTCATTCATTTTCATCCAGAGAGCCTTCTTCGGAAGGGGAAAGGATGTGCAGGGAGGAGACCCCCAAGAGGGATCATTGCCGACAAAATTTTATTTAAATAAATTTTCAATGCATAATGTTCGGCCGTAGCCGGCTTGGGCATACTGTGGTGGAAGGTGCTGGCCGGAAGACCACGGTCGGCACATTCCTGCCACGTGCTCCTCGGTCAGACTCAAGTCCCACGGGTTGGTTGCGCTGACGAGGGCACGCTACTAGCAAGGCGCGTTGGCGGAATCAATCCTCCAATCAGAGACTAATCGTGTGATCACGTGGGGACGCGGCCGGGAGCGGCGAGGGCGGCTTGGAAACAGCTCCGCGCTCTCTTAGCTTCTGACCTCGGCCCCGAGTAGTCGCTCCTCTAGCCTCTGCCTCTCTGATGAGCAGACGGCAACCCCTCTTGGGGCTGCTCAGCCCTACGTATGCACCACTGTACCATCATTACAAGAATAAACTGGGTCCATTCCACTCAATTAATTTTCATTTTACAACGCCCTCCGCTCCTGACTTCTATCCTGACGAACAACACTTTTACGTTGCATTTGTTACGCTATAAACCAAGTAAAGCTGTGCTCAATCCGAAAGAGGATTCAAACACCGCGGCACTTATCCGGCCGATGTGGCCGAGCGGTTCTAGGCGCTACAGTCTGGAACCGCGTGATCGCTACGGTCGCAGGTTCGAATCTTGCCTCGGGCATGGATGTGTGTGATGTCCTTGGGTTAGTTAGGTTTAAGTAGTTCTAATTTCTAGGGGACTGGTGACCTAAGAAGTTAAGTCTCATAGTGGTCAGAGGCATTTGAACCATTTTTTTGCAGCACTTCACTAAGCATAGTGGCTCCCACTTGACTTCCTCCTACCTATGAATCCACTATACAGCCAGTTAGATGGAGACCTATAGTTCTCTACTTCGAAATATGGTGCGATTTGACTTTGTACTTTTTCAATTGTCACAGGTGAAAGAAGGGACAGTTACAGAAAAAAGTGTAGGACCATCGGTGGGCAGAAACTCAGCCCTTTAGCTTTGTTTTTACGAACAGAACCTGCTTTTCTTTTAACGGGCCTTCTTCCTCCCCTTCAGCTCTTTTACCGATCTCCTGTATCTTCCGTCTCCGAGTAGCTTCCGTCACCGTTAAACAGAAGTGTATCTTCTTCAAGAAAATAAATTTGTTTCTGGTTGGTTATTAGGCAGAGAAATTGTCATAAATATAAATATTTGCTTTTTCATAAAACGTTATTTCTTCTTGAGAAAATAAACGACTGCTGCTTCAGTTAAATAAGTACCACAATAACAATAAATTTTTCTGCGTAAAATAGTTGGATCAGCATGAAAAGGAACTAATATTTTTACTTGTGTTGTTTAGAAAGACAGAATAAAATAAATAATAGAATATGTATAATCACACATTATGTATCATGTTCCCCTGGGATAAAAATATGCAAATAAAGATAACATATATAAATAAATTGCTTCTTCTTTTAATGTCCTTAAAAATGTGCTGTTGAATTGGCATGATTTAAATAAGTGTCAAATCGCCCCCAAAACGTAAAAGCGCTGAAAGCGAGTGTAAGATATACAACCCATGTAGGTCATGGATTTTTATAACATTTCTTACACGGGTGACATACAAGGAAGTAGTGCTTGGTGTTCATCTTTCTTCGGTAATATCAGTAGCGTAATTTATCTCCCGGTTCAGTTGTATTACAGTGTTAACCTATTACAATATTAACGTATTCCTTGCGCAAGAAATCTTATTTTAAATATGTTGCCAAACTCTGTCTTATTGTCTTCATAGAATTCAAATCCAGTGCTACATCTCTATCCCTCTTTTGAATCGGATCCTATTTTGACGATTACGTGATTAGCTGGGTTACCGGCAGCCGAAATTAAAGTTTTTACCGAGGTTACCAGCAGCCGAAGTTAAAGTTTCTCGAAAATCTGCTATCTAAAAAACTTGAGATCATTTCTTTCTATAAGCCAGCCGTACCATTGATTTTCGGTGTTTAATAGAATGACTCAGAATTAATTCCATGAAGGCTGTCGCTATCATTTCCAGTATCAGTGATCCGTTGTTTGTGAACACCTGATTTTTGTCCTCGGCTTCTATTTCTGTGGCCTTCTCCTGTATACCTAAGATTTTATCTTCTTTTATTTTTTCAGATTATCTTCTGTTTGAAGTGGTACTGTTGGCTGCCGGGCCTCCTTCGATGTTTTTCATTTACTTGGACTATTAGAGTTTTCTTCCATTGTCGTCCTAGTCCTGATTTGTGCTGCAATTGACGGCGATGTCGTTTTCCCTGCTGTGAGATATCATATATTCGTTCTTCTTTCAACATGATTTGAAGTGATTTGTCTGCAACTTTGACATCTTCAGTTTCATCTGCTTCACTACCTATAATTCTTTTCTTCTTCTCGTGTTCCCAAACGACCTTCGCAAGCGTTGCTGTCCATGTCCACGTTACTTACGTACGACATTCAGCAGGAGAACTGCGGCAGTTTTCAACGTTTCCTGAGGGTTCTATTTTCCGTTCTCTGTAGTCGGTATGTCCTGACTTAGCATTCCTTTGTGAGTCTACAGTATGTAAGACATTCTCGATTTCCGAGATACTGTCTTTGTCACTGGAGGGGGTGGTTGCGCTGCCCCGCCGACCAGGGGCACCACGTCATCGGGATGTAGACAGCGCCGCCCGTGTTCTCCAAACCCCGTCCGTAGGCGTTAGCTGGTTCATGAGCCGCCGTGAGCATTCAACATGAACATGTTTAGTGGAATTGCAGATTGCACATGTGCTATGTTGTCCGTCGCAGATAACTAGTGCACGGCAGCCGGATACATTTATGAATGACGGAACGCGTTTCAATAAATCAATATTAACTTCTCTAACAACACTGAGGACAGGCAGAGGAAATCTGTACCCCATCTCTCGTCATAAGCAGACCTGTCTCGTCCATAGACATCAAAACTTGAATTACATGATTACATGGGATATCAAAAAAGAGCTCGTATACTCTTTCAGTGCGTAACCCTACGTCGGCATATCCCACTCTTGCTAAAAATGTAACACAATACAAAATATCAGGTTCACCATGAATCATGATACAATTTTTTGGCAATAGTGAAACGCTGTAAAGTCAAACAAATTGATCAACAATAACGAGAATGGATGTAACAGCAGGCTCAAGTGGTGTTTCACTCATTTCTAAAACCTACCACAAAAAACTGGCCTTTGTTTTAGTTACTTCAGTTTTAGTGTCTTGATGAGACATTCATCTTTCGCTCTTCAGTTTAGGCTTATAAATAATGTTTACTTCTTATTAAGTCGCTCATTACTTAGGACAGAGTTTGACTAATGGGTTTTTGGTGTTAATTCCTGCAAACACATTACGTTTTTGGAAATTAGATATATTTAACCCTACATTTCACAGACTCAGACGTATAAGTCAAACGACAGTATCATTTAGCACAGATAAGTCTAACAATTATCAGACACTGAAATGACTAAATCTTAATAAACAGGTCAGATATTCAACAAATACTGAGAACATCTTTATACTAAGAATTACAGTACTTCCTTGTTGTTTTCAGGCAGAAGAAATTGATTAGAATAAACTTTAACCAATGTTCTTTCTGACCAACATCCAACATCATAAATGTCACTCCTATTTTCTTCAGAACTGTTATCAGTTACGTTTGATGTTGTTTCATAATAGAATTTCACGATGGGTGATGGATATCTAGGACAATTTAGCTCATGAATTATTGTAAGTTTTTTGGACAAACCATTAACAACTTATTTATCAAACAGAAACTGCACCGAACCGATATCTGCTACAGAAGTGTCACTTAACTTCGGTTGTGGATGACGAAGAATTAGTGAAAGTGGCGTCCAAGTTGCCATGTATTTTTGATGTAACTACCGTGTTCAGTCCCTTCAAAAGAATATCTGAGATCGGACTTGTTCAACTACGCGAAAATGTTGTCACTGCGGATGGTTTTCGATCTGGAAAATTGTAACAAACTTCTTCGTGATGTTCGATCACCATATTCAGGATCCCTAACTATTCATACTGACACATTTTTATCACCACCAAATGTGTATTCTGTATGCAGCTCAATGTAACTGACGGTTCACGACCGCATGTGGCAACAGATTTCGGTTCGATGTTAATGTTTTTCATTGTTCACACAACAAAACAAATGTTAAATAAAACTCAGTAATCTTAAAAGTATATTACCTTTTCTTACTTTAATTTTATGATCAGTTTTTCGTAAGGTCTTATCGGATACAATTATCAAATTCATGAACCCTGCCTGATATTTTCTTTGACCAGATTTCGGACAACGTTAAACTGGGCGATACTTAACCTGAAGAACTCCCAGAACTTTTTGTCGTTATTTAATAAATTACGAGTCGTAAAGAAACCTTCCTGAATCGCTTTCCTAAAGATGGGATATCTTTGAGTTTTTCCATTATGTAAGTGTGGGAGCAGAATACCGCTTCTTAATCATTTTCTTTCAGCAGCAAGCACAACAAAAAATAACGATAACTGATTTTTCAGAAACGTGCGTCTACTCGCACTAAGGACTCACTGACGAGCGATAGGCCACTTGCACGTGGCCTGCTCATTCAGTGCACTCTGCCTAAGTGCCCTCAAATCAAATACCTCAACTTCTACTTTCTCCTTTCTGTAATGAGATATGGCTTTCAATTCATCGTTGAAATCAATTTCGTTATGTTTTCTGCGTTTGGTACACAGCAGTACATCACACGAAATGAATCAAACTTAAAGTAGCCAGTGACCACGACACTTAAAATTTTATGATGCAGAGTACTCCGATATTAAGTATCACAATAACTATGACCAATATCGCAAAAAGTAGACACTTCATCATCAAGTTGTGATATGAAACTATACAAAATTTCAGTTTTGTGCGCCAGTTATTTTCTTCAGATTTGAATGAAAAGTATTATGTAGTGAATAAAACGAGTAAAACGGAGAAATGTGGTTTTTGAATATTTAAAAGAGAAGAATGCTCTCAAGCGAAAAACTATCTAGAGGAGTTGATGTAGCCTGCTTCGTTAACATACAGTACTTTTTACAGCAATAAAATCGGAAAACTTATTTCTTTCATGTACTGATACCAGCCTTCGTACTGCTGGGCTGTGCACGTAGGTGAGAGTAGCCACATCCCACCTTCATGTCGGATCGCTCGCCTGTTTGCTCCCTCCCGCGCCGCAGCACGTTCGCATCAGACCGTGCAGATAGCATGGGGTATAAAACGTTGTCCTGCTTGAGTGAATTGTTGCAAACACAACGCGGTGAAGCGGGCGCGTGAAAACGGCGGACAGAACCCAACGGTCAAATTGTACTACGTGAGTTCTTACGCAAGGAACATCGTGCAACGCGCGACTCGGCGAAGCGGACGTGATAAGCTAGTTTGATGTTCACGAGCGAGGTGCATTCGGTTTGTAGTTTCCATTAAAACTTTCAGTTGCTGAAATCTTTATCAGTGGTGTTCAGAAATGTTGATACGTACCATGAACGGGGGGAAGTTGCCAAAATAACTGGTACTACAAAATAGTCAAGCAACACTCATCGACTGAGCAGTTTTGTTTACGTTCTTTGAATATTATTTTGTTCAAAATCCAATTTAAAATTCTCCTTCACTTTCCAGAATGTTTGACACTACAAGTATGTACGTATAGCACATTTGTCAAGTGGCATAGTTTACATTCTATGTCAAGGATTTTGTTCAAAATATAATTTAATATTTTCCTTCACTTTCACGATAAAGTATAGTACCTCTTTTGTAAATTGTCATATGATATTTTTGGTAACCTTTACGATACACTCTGGAAGAAATACAGTCTCACTTTCTTTTATTGATAAAGGTGACGGATGATGTGAAATAAAGTTTTAGCTCTGAGCAAGATGGGACTTAAAATCTGAGGTTATCAGTTCCCTAGAACTTAGAACTACTTAAACCTAACTAACCTACGGACATCACACACATCCATGCCCGAGGCAGGATTCGAACCTGCGACCATAGTGTACGCGCGCTTCCAGACTGAAGCGCCTAGAACCGCTCGGCCACAACGGCCGGCTTCTGTATTGGTTTCGATCTGTTTATGTAAAATTCTAGATTTAGATGTTATAGAACCAAATGAAAATTCTATCACCATTCTTGCCTGAGATATCTATATTTGTGTTTTCTGGAAAATTTTTCATGAAGTAATGCTTTAGAGGAATGCTGCATCGCCTAGGAAAACATATGAACAGTTGATACTGGATCCTGGCAAAAATCCTGTTTTGGTACTTGTAGTCTTTCCCTTACTATTCCATGTCTGATGAGGCATTCATCAAATCAGGTGCGTCCTTCTCTTTGGTGCAGAAATGCACATTCGACAAAAACATCTTGCGTCAGTCGCACATAATAATCCCATCAAAATAAAGAATTTGTAGTAGCAATAATGGAGCTAGATTTTCTGGATTTTTTAATGCGAATTTTTGCCACAAATACCTCCAAGAAAGTTGAGGAATTGTCATCTCTCCACAAACATTTTGGTGTTCTTTTTAAGTCTTCAAGAAACACGTAACAACTTTTTATTACTGTTATATTTAGATGTCTTCCTTTCTTAAATTATTCAATTTATACTTCAGTCGATGTGGCAAAGAAAACTGAAAAATTTGAGGAGCATATTCAAAACGGTATTTCACAGAGCCGTAGCCTCATTCTGCAGCTGACACTGCCAGTCAACCGGTATATAAAGGCATTTTCGAGTAGTTTGATTGCATCATATTTTAAAAAGACATTTTGAAACCACGAAAAACGGATGGAAACATTCAGCTAGGGTATTCAGACAGTAGCAAATCTTCGGAATTTTTGGACTCGTCAGTGTACGTTCTGAGACTGTCTCTGGCACTAGTGTTAACGTCAGCGATGAATCTGAACTTCTGGTTCCTGAAACGGAACAGCCAGAACAGGCCATGCTGCTTGTTTCCCGAATAACAGAAACAACCTAGAATAATAGTATCGCTTCAGGCTCCATAAAAGCAGCAACTGCAGTGAGAAATAGACATAAAGGAAAAGATGGGGTACATCATTACTCGAATTAGAACAATAAAATTGTGTGTCAGGATCAAGTCGATACTGCAGTTTAATGGTATATCTACCAACGGCAAGTATATTTTATTTGAAAACGCAGACACAGGAGTTGTTATAAAAGTAGTTGCAGAAACTAAATACGCCACAAGTGATCATTCAGAGTGTTACACATTGATTTAGGTAAGCTAAGATGATGCACATAGCGCGGCCACAGCAACTGTCCAGACAGGTCCCTACCTCAAGCGGAGAGAGAGAAATAAAGTTAATTCTTTAATTTCAGTCACAGATTCGGACTCCTGATACAATTTCGAGTAATTTGATTCTAAAATTAGATGAGTCAGTTGTTAATTAACAATCTGACAAAATTAATCACTCTTTTCATACAATTATTTTTCCCTGGATAGCAGACAAAACGTATGCCCTGTCTACATAGAGGACTATAGATTGGAATGGTCAGGGTAATTTTGACGTTCCCGATATAGAAAACGCCGAGATGGCAAAGTCCAGCAACTCTCCTGCCTTTTATTTCAAATGAAAGTGGGACCAATGTGGTGATGAAGGCATGCCACTCCCATCACTCGTTCTGAGAACTCACAGCCAAACAGTTGCCTCAACTTGAACATCAATGGATGGTGAAACCCCACCATCGTGAGGGTCATTGAACGGTACGTCGCCCAATCCCCGTTATGTTGGCTACGGGAAACTATTTTTTTAACCGCGGTCGCACACAACTGTGTGGTGTCTGAGGTTGTAAGTAGCTCAGAGAGCATCTTTCCAGCCATTCTGTTGCAGTTTCTGAACGAGTCCACATAACAAGTGTCACTATGCTGTAATTACCGCCATTTTGCTACAAGTGTTGCCTTCCATCACTTCGGGAAGAGTCTTGTGATCAGCGATCTGTTCGTCATGTTTATCATGAGGGAGAGCACCGCAACTTCAGGGGTGGCGACTGTACTTTCACCAGATCTGGTACCGGTCTGATACCCGCACTCTAAATCCACATGCCGTAACGTGTTAAGCTCTATCGTCCTCTGTGACAGCATTCGTTACCCATGCCTGCCTTTCTCTATTGTCGTGTTTCAGTTTCATCTACTTTCCGCACTCTCTCTAGGGACTGTTTATTGTGTAAGTGAAACTGTTAATGGAACTGTATGTAACTGCTGACTTTACCTACAGCAAGTCAATTGCTCGCCAGGAGGCTGATATTATGGGTCACCTGTTAAGGAAGACTTCTGACAGCGCTACCACGTATTTCTGCACTAATTTCTGAACAGATAATCACCAGGATCTCCTAAATCTCTTTGGTCTGTAGTTTTCCTGCTACCTGTATTCGTTTAATTTATTCATTACTAGGCGACAAAACATCTGCAGCAGGAGGCGAAGCCCGACATCAGGGAAAGAAGATCAGTGATTTGTTAGGGAATAATAACAGCCAGTAAAGCCACTTATCCCGCCATTTCATACTTTGCATAACACCTTCTTACGAAATTTTAAGAACTTAAGTAGAAGTTTCAAAATATTTAGAATAGCTGCTAACAGACGGCGCTGTACGCTCGTACAGCATCGCATCCGTCCTCGGCAAGCCGTCTTCGGAATCACATTTAATCATTTTCGAATGTCCTTCACGAACAATGAAACTGGCCATCACATCCTTTACTGTCTCAGCGGAAATGGATTGAAATGCCACACAGATCGCCGAGTCTAGCTTTTCCAGCGTGGTGTGATGGTTCCGCTAGAAACTGTCTTTCACCGTGGCCACAAAAGTAGCCACAAGGTGTCATGTCGGGCGAATATGGAGGCCGAACCATCCCTGAACCTATAAATTGACAGTAATCGAACGCAGTGACTCTTTTCCCAAAGTACTCAACAAGAAACCGAGGCATCTGTTCAGTACAATGTGTCTGTTCTCATGTTGCATGAACCACTAGCTGCCTGGTCGATCCTCCTTGACGACCAATTGTTCCAGAGTTGCAATTTAACATTTACTAGTGGTCATTTCTTGCATTAAAAAAGATCTAATAATGCCTCTGCTGCATACCGCAGCCCAAACTGTAACCTTCAAGACAATGAAGTGATTTCGTTCCACTTAAATGGGGATTTTCGGACCCTCAGAATCCCCAATTTCGTTTAGTCATGATATCATTCAGGTGGTAGAGCGCTTCATTCGTGAACCAGCTACAGCCAACATCAAATCTTTCACTGAAAATCACTGTGAGAATCTGGTTCGCAAAGTCAGCCCTTTGTCGCACAGCTCGTACAGGTGGCTTTTGGTTTTGAACGGAAACATATAAAGGACCTGTCTTAGTAATTTCTTCAACCCAGTCGCTGATGCAATTCTTAAGAGAGATGTCCTTGGACTTTACTGAATAATTCCAGGAACTCTGGCGATATTTTCAGAAGTACGCCACAAATGTTGTTCTGTAGAACAACAGTGAACGAAAATGTGCCGAAGACGCGTAAGTCCACGGTATGGTTGGAAACGTTATCATGTGCCAAGTCAAACAGAAGAGAGGTTATTTAACGATGACTATAACAGTGTTAAATAGTCAGTGTTTTTACTGAAAGAGATACAATTTTACTGGGTGACCCGGAACTCTACAGACATACTTTTGGAACTTCTACAGGAATATTTTTTGAGTATATCGGTGTAAGGGACTCAGGGTCTTCAGTGGCTCATTAATGACAATTGAATCTCATTTGCTTTTATCTGAATAAAGGAAGCTTGTTCCATTCACTCACGCGTACTTGTTGATAACAGTCATGTCCTCTCTACTCTTCATCCTCAACCTGAAATGCGACACTGCTATGTTATGGCACGTGTATTTTTCCGGCAGTGTCAACTGAACGGTATTAGTAATAACAGAAGCTAGGACAGAATTACTGACTGCCCGAAATCCTCATGTATAGAATCATTACACCGACGTGACAAGCTCATTCGATGGTGATATGCACACATACAGAAGGCGATGTTTCGTTTTGACAAGGTATAAAAGGCAGTTGATTGGCAGAGCTGTCATTTGTACGCAAGTGACTTATGTGAAAAGTTTTACGATGTGATTATGGCCGCACGACAGGAATTAACAGACTCTGAAAGCGAATGGTGGTTGGGGAGACACGCATAGGACATTCCATTTCGAAAATCGTTGGTGAATTGAATATTCAGAAATCTAGTGTCAAAAGTGTGCAGAGAATACAATATTTCAGGCATTATCCCCCACCGTGGACAACGAAGTGGCCGACGGCCTTAACTTCACGACCGAGAGTAGGGGCGTTTGCGTACAGTTATCAGCGCTAACAGGCCAGCAACACTGCGTGAAATAACCGCAGAAAGCAACGTGGGACGCACGCCGAACCTATCTGTTTTGACAGTTCTGCGAAAGGTAGCGTTAACGGACTATGATAGCAGACGATCGACTTGAGTGCCTTTGGCAACACCACGACATCGCCTACAGCGCTTTTCCTCGGCCAGAGGCCATATCAGTTGGACCCACGACGTCTAGAAAACCGTGCCCTGGTGATACGAATCCCGTTTCAAGTTGGTAAGAGCTGATGTCTGGGTTCGAGTGTGGCGCAGATCTCACTAAGCCATGGATCCAAGTTGTCAACAAGGGACTGAGCAAGCTTGTGGTGCCTCCGTAATGCAGTGGGCTATGTTTACGTGGAATGGACTGTGTCCTCTGTTCCAACTGAACGGATCACTGACTGGAAATAGTTATGTTCGGCTACTTCGAGACCATTTTCAGCTATTCATGGACTTCATGTTCACGAACAACGATGGAATGCTTAAAGATGACAATATGCGTGTCACTGGGCCACAATTGTTCACGATTGGTTTGAAGAACATTCTAAGCACTTCGAGCGAATGATTTTGCCACGCAGATCACCCAAAATGAATCGCATCGAAAATTTATGAAACGTAATCGAGAAGACAGTTTGTACACAAAATCGTGCAGCGACAACGCTTTCGCAAATCTGGATGGCTATAGATGTAGCATGGCTAAATACCTCTACAGGGGACTTTTAACGATTTGTTGAGACCATGCCATTTAGAGTTGCTGCACTACGCCGTGCAAAAGTCGGATCCCATGACTTTTCTCACGTGGGTGTAAATGCAATGGAAGAGAGGCGCAAGACACTATGTTGAGGTGTTCCAATTCGACGACAACCACACCAAAGTACTTCAGCATCTGTACGTTACCCTACCCTGTACTCTCTGCTCTACGTTGATGTGACTGATATTACTGGATTTTACAATGTCGTGAAGATATTTTGAGAGAAAGAAATGTAATTGTGGCAATAAACCGAATGTATCGAAATTACAGCGAAAACACCGGAAGCCAACGGAACCTGGTACCAAAACACAATCCATGAACGACGCTGTCTGCTATGTAAGCAGTAATCTCATTGCATTTGTTAATCTTATTGTCTCTTTTACGAAGACCTGCATGTGACAAATTTCATCCAACCCACAACGCTTAAGTTTTTAAACCGCACAAAATGGTTTCATACAGTGACCGGTTCCGATATAAGACATTTTAGTGCTATTAATCAGGCGGCTCTAGCACTATGGGACTTAACATCTGAGGTCATCAGTCCCCTAGACTTTGAACTACTTAAACCTAACTCACCTAAGGACATCACACACATACATGCCCGATGCAAGATTCGAACCTGCGAAAGTAGCAGTAGCGCGGTTCCGGATTGAAGCGCCTAGAGCCGCACGGCCATAGTGGCCGGCTAGTGCTATTAATCCTGAAATTTATTTATTTATTTATTTATTTTACACGACACTATTAAAGTTCGGACGGAGATAGACTACATAATTTTTAATGTATGTGATATTATATATATACACTCCTGGAAATGGAAAAAAGAACACATTGACACCGGTGTGTCAGACCCACCATACTTGCTCCGGACACTGCGAGAGGGCTGTACAAGCAATGATCACACGCACGGCACAGCGGACACACCAAGAACCGCGGTGTTGGCCGTCGAATGGCGCTAGCTGCGCAGCATTTGTGCGCCGCCGCCGTCAGTGTCAGCCAGTTTGCCGTGGCATACGGAGCTCCATCGCAGTCTTTAACACTGGTAGCATGCCGCGACAGCGTGGACGTGAACCGTATGTGCAGCTGACGGACTTTGAGCGAGGGCGTATAGTGGGCATGCGGGAGGCCGGGTGGACGTACCGCAGAATTGCTCAACACGTGGAGCGTGAGGTCTCCACAGTACATCGATGTTGTCGCCAGTGGTCGGCGGAAGGTGCACGTGCCCGTCGACCTGGGACCGGACCGCAGCGACGCACGGATGCACGCCAAGACCGTAGGATCCTACGCAGTGCCGTAGGGGACCGCACCGCCACTTCCCAGCAAATTAGGGACACTGTTGCTCCTGGGGTATCGGCGAGGACCATTCGCAACCGTCTCCATGAAGCTGGGCTACGGTCCCGCGCACCGTTAGGCCGTCTTCCGCTCACGCCCCAACATCGTGCAGCCCGCCTCCAGTGGTGTCGCGACAGGCGTGAATGGAGGGACGAATGGAGACGTGTCGTCTTCAGCGACGAGAGTCGCTTCTGCCTTGGTGCCAATGATGGTCGTATGCGTGTTTGGCACCGTGCAGGTGAGCGCCACAATCAGGACTGCATACGACCGAGCACACAGGGCCAACACCTGGCATCATGGTGTGGGGAGCGATCTCCTACACTGGCCATACACCACTGGTGATCGTCGAGGGGACACTGAATAGTGCACGGTACATCCAAACCGTCATCGAACCCATCGTTCTACCATTCCTAG
The DNA here is from genome assembly GCF_021461385.2 of Schistocerca piceifrons. NCBI lineage: Eukaryota > Metazoa > Arthropoda > Insecta > Orthoptera > Acrididae > Schistocerca > Schistocerca piceifrons. Next base: position 462,035,740 of record NC_060139.1, on the reverse strand, counting down.
ACCGGCAAGGGAACTTGCTGTTCCAACAGGACAATGCACGTCCGCATGTATCCCGTGCCACCCAACGTGCTCTAGAAGGTGTAAGTCAACTACCCTGGCCAGCAAGATCTCTGGATCTGTCCACCATTGAGCATGTTTGGGACTGGATGAAGCGTCGTCTCACGCGGTCTGCACGTCCAGCACGAATGCTGGTCCAACTGAGGCGCCAGGTGGAAATGGCATGGCAAGCCGTTCCACAGGACTACATCCAGCGTCTCTACGATCGTCTCCATGGGAGAATAGCAGCCTGCATTGCTGCGAAAGGTGGATATACACTGTACTAGTGCCGACATTGTGCATGCTCTGTTGCCTGTGTCTATGTGCCTGTGGTTCTGTCAGTGTGATCATGTGATGTATCTGACCCCAGGAATATGTCAATAAAGTTTCCCCTTCCTGGGACAATGAATTCACGGTGTTCTTATTTCAATTTCCAGGAGTGTATATATATATATATATATATATATATATATATATATATATATATATATATGTTACGTTCAGGGAGACCGTTGTTAGCAAAAATCTCTGAAAGCTGTTGTCCGATAAGCTTAATATTTTTACACGCTACTCTCAGTATACGTTCAGCCGCCACATAGGCTATATACATATTTTAAATAACAGTGTACTGGCTTTGTGTTAAAACGACCACAAGAAAAAGATGCTGTGTGTGCTACGAAGTGAAAATGAGGGATTTCGTTTCCTTTCACACAATTAGTTTTAACTGCGGTAGCAGTTCACTTAATCCATAAGACAGATTATTTGTTCCATTTATACTCTCAGAGAAGGCAGAAAAGTTGTGTTCATGGCTATGATTAGAATACTACTAAGAAATCTGAATCGTTCGAAACGTTATAATCTTTCCCGCTCACAGATTTAAACTATGCTAAATACTAGCTATTGTCCTTATAAATCCATCAGCTGGAGAGGTCTGCCTCATACCGCACATACCAATGACCCCCAAACGATTTATCCATTCATTTTAAGTGACTTTAATTCCCAGTCAAGGTTTCATTCGCTGTACCAATAAACATGGCTCAAGGTCAGAGGAGCCGGGGGGGTGGGGAAGACAAGGAGGAGAATGAGTACGTGTGTTTGATGTGGGGGGTGGGGGGAAATGGACATAGAGAGGGGGAGGAGGAGATGGACAGTAAGAGGAAGAGGAGGTGATAGTCAGAGACAGGAGGTGAGGAAAAGTAGGTTGGTAGAGGGGAGGAGGAGGAGGAGGTGGGCAGAGAAGGGGGAGGATACAGACAGAGGAAGGGAAGAGATGAACAGAACGATTGGGAAGAAGGAGATGGAAAGAGGCTGAGGGAGGAGAAGAGCAGAGAGACGAAGGAGAAGATAATAAAGAGAGTGGAAAAATAGGTGACGTCAGGCAATTGCTACGCGTATTTAGCAGTTGCGAAGTGTTAACAGGTTCGCTATTATTATATATAATTACAGATCTGAACGTCTGTGTGACGGCATGAAACCTATGATAATGTAGCGTAGTACAACGATGTAGACGACTGATAGATGTAGAGGAAGTGTTAACCGTAGCTTACGTTTTTCACTGAGACATAAGGTCTGCGTTTATCCTGACAGACGTGATAAAGGCGACTGGTTGGAATATCGCTAACGACAAACACAACCACTCATCTATCGACGACGTAAATTGAGCAGGCACTAGAGTTTACTATTCTGCAGAATCGAACCCAATGGCGACGCTTAGCGCGTAGAGTGCAGTTGCTGGATGGAAGCTTTCCGCTGTAGCACAGTCGTCGACTTATGGCCTTCCTCATCAACACGAGGCGGCACTCGACCCTCTGGGCTTCGCCTCTCACGTATCCCGGCAACGCTGAGAGCCACAGCTAAAACTCGGCGCTGCGGGCGGACGACTCATACGACCTCTCCAGGAAGGAAAACTTTGAGGTTCATACGCAAGACGGCGAAGTTCGCTGCGTCTGTGTGCCGAACTACGTCGAAACTGGAGGAGCTATTAGCAAACTTGCTCTCAATGAGTAACGTCATATGCGAGGCACAAAGAGAAGCCCTAACTCGTTGAAGCTTTTATTAATAATTAGGTCACTAACTTATCATGCAATTTCGTATAGAATACTTGTCACTTAACCAACAAGCTTCCGTTTTTGTACAGCCTTGTCTGTTCACCACATTTTATATTTCTCTGTCTTCCATCGACAGTAATATTCAAGTTATTGGCAACAGTACTTTCTCTGAACCATTGTATGAAGAGTACAACACATGATAGGAAGAGAATAGTATTTTGGAGCGCTTCGTATGTCGTTTTGGGATACGAAACTTACAACATAGCGTTTGTTTTCTAGTTGAAAGAGAAAGTAATCACTTGAAACCCACTTTGGTTTCCAATGTGTCTACAGACGTGTCTAGATTCCAGGACTCGATACGAATAGTATGTGTTTCGTTGGAGCAACGTAATACAATGAGCCACCAATGTTTCCTTCTCTGGGAATCTTTCTAACAACCTAGATACCATACTTCAGATTATCAATTTACGTATGCCGTACGACATCTTTGAAGTATTAATGTAGCGATATGTTTGCAAGTGCATATCATCCTGGAACTCAACCTACGTGTTCTGTGGTCATTTGGTGGACGAGCCACACATGAGAACACTCAAGGCCACGAACTTCTCCTCGCCACAAAGACAAGCTGGCACCGGCCCGTAAGACACCTGTTCTGATACTCAATTTTTGTATTCAACAGAACATGTGTTAACATAATGCAAACGCTGAACCTTCTGCTCCCACATTAGTTGATACCTTGCCCAATCCTTCCTGACACTACTACGTGCCGCTTCTAATATCTCAAATATCCGATCAAAACAGTAGACTAACCTATGGTGGAGGATGTATGTTTCCTAATCATTCTCCGAAAACAACTCTTATTATTGGTCATTCGCAACAGTACCCAGAGGCAAATGAGTATTTGCTACCTGTATTGATTGAGTAAAGTAGAAGTTGTTCCAAGAAAAGAACGAAAACCGCAAAATAGCAAATTCCTTTACACACCGTACGGGACACACAAAGATGCAGTTAAGAGAATTCTTATTGTATTTCTGTCGATCAAGATCAGGAACAGAGACTGAGTACCGTGCGTAGCACGACAATGTAGGTTTGGTGGTCACATACCATCGCTACACTTTAGTAACCAGACTGTACCGTATTTACAAGAATAGGTTGCATACAAGTCAGTTCATATTTTCTCTGACTGACTCTAGTGAATATCAAAACACAATCAGATTTACAATATTCTCAACTGTTCTAGTTTTTTAATCGATTACGTACCCAGGAAACAGCAGATTTATGCCAAGGGAAAAACATTTCTCATGGATTGGGAAACTTACAGATTGTCATGCACGACCTCCACATCTTTAGAAAGTCTCAGGCATTATTTCGAAAAAGAGTTAAGGGAGTGCTCGCAATATAACGATCATTCCTCTGTTTTGCCTTCAGTGATCAGTTGCTGCTACTATTTTTTTTTAATTCTTGATAGTAAGAAAAAATCTCGTAAGCGAGAAGTTGTAAATGAAAGACTTCTCCGATCGCTGAAAAGATATGTATGAATCGTTAGTCCAGATCGGTCTGTTTTTAGCTACTCTCGCTGAAAAGGCAGAGCTAAATGCAGAAGTCTGTGTCACATGGCCAGTACATTACTGGCAGCCTTACTGCGGGTGCTGTACTCCTTACTATTAGCGCGGCAGTAGGTGGGGGAGGAGTGGCGGGTCCCTCGGCCCTGCCACCTTTTATCCCCAGGGAAAGTCCTCGGTACTCTTTTTGACAGCGGACTGAGTTGACCTCGAGTTGCTCTGTAGTGGCTGGAACCAGGAAAACCGCTCGCCCTTTCCCGAGATTGAACCCACGACCTTCACGTATAGAGTCAACTACTCCACACGTTAGACCAACACCTCCGTAACTAGTGCTAAAGGTACACAATATTCTAAACATGTGAATAGCCGATTGTAGCCCGTTTAGCTTTGGACCCAATTCATTATTTAATTGTTGTTGTTGTTGTGGTCTTCAGTCCTGAGACTGGTTTGATGCAGCTCTCCATGCTACTCTATCCTGTGCAAGCTTCTTCATTTCCCAGTACCTACTGCAACCTACATCCTTCTGAATCTGCTTGGTGTACTCATCTCGTGGTCTCCCTCTACGATTTTTACCCTCTACGCTGCCCTCCAATACTAAATTGGTGATCCCTTGATGCCTCAGAACATGTCCTACCAACCGATCCCTTCTTCTAGTCAAGTTGTGGCACAAGCTCCTCTTCTCCCCAATTCTATTCAACACCTCATTAGTTATGTGATCTACCCATCTAATCTCCAGCATTCTTCTGTAGCACCACATTTGGAAAGCTTCTATTCTCTTCTTGTCTAAACTATTTATTGTCCATGTTTCACTTCCATACATGGCTACACTCCATACAAATACTTTCAGAAACGACTTCCTGACTCTTAAATCTACACTCGATGTTAACAAATTTCTCTTCTTCAGAAACGCTTTCCTTGCCACTGCCAGTCTACATTTTATATCCTCTCTACTTCGACCATCATCAGTTATTTTGCTCCCCAAACAGCAAAACTCCTTTACTACTTTGTCTCATTTGCTAATCTAATACCCTCAGCATCCCCCGACTTAATTCGACTACATTCCATTATCCTCGTTTTGCTTTTGTTGATGTTCATCTTATATCCTCCCTTCAAGACACTATCCATTCCGTTCAACTGCTCTTCCAAGTCCTTTGCTGTCTCTGACAGAATTACAATGTCATCGGCGAACCTCAAAGTCTTTACTTCTTCTCCATGGATTTTAATACGTACTCCGAATTTTTCTTTCACTGCTTGCTCAATATACAGATTGAATAACATCGGGGAGAGGCTACAACCCTGTCTCACTTCCTTCCCAACCGCTGCTTCCCTTTCATGCCCCTCAACTCTTATAACTGTCATTCGGTTTCTATACAAATTGTAAATAGCGTTTCGCTCCCTATATTTTACCCCTGCCACCTTCAGAATTTGAAAGAGAATATTCCAGTCAACATTGTCAAAAGCTTTCTCTAAGTCTACAAATGCTAGAAACGTAGCTTTGCCTTTCCTTAATCTAGCTTCTAAGATAAGCCGTAGGATCAGTATTGCCTCACGTGTTCCAAATTTTTTACGGAATCCAAACTGATCTTCCCCAAGGTCGGCTTCTACTAGTTTTTCCATTCGTCTGTAAAGAATTCGCGTTAGTATTTTGCAGACGTGGCTTATTAAATTGATATTATTTAATAACCGTAGCAAAAAGGTCGTGAGTGTGCTTTATTTCAATTATAAATTTACGTGTAAGGATTGAAGCAAGCGTCGCTTTATTTCAAAATGTGACTTGTCTTCCTTATTTGAATAGTAGAAGTTCAGCGTCATTCAGATATTTATGATTCAACACAAAATTACATTTACAGCGCGATATGGCTTCCTAAATTTGCACAAACTACTCTTTACGTAATAATGTGCTCTATTCGAAACCCTAGAGATAACGAATGGATAAGATTACAAATTTACTACTGCAGACTCAGTGTGGTGAAATGAATAGTCCTATTAAGTTATTACGTGTACCGTGTTATGTGTCCATCAGGATTTATACTTCGCTAAAGGCGTCGTAGCGGGCTAGGTAGCACAGTGGATAGCACACTGGAGTCACATTCTGTACGACGATGGTTCAAACCCGCTTGCGGCCATCTTGATTTATATTTTTCGTAATGTCCCTAAATCGCTTAAGGCAAATGGCGGGACGGTTCCTTCAAAAGGGCACTGTCGACTTCCTTCCCCATCCTTCCCTAATTGTACGGAGCCGTTAACCTTGCTGTTTGGTCCCCGCTGCCAAATCAACCAATCACCCAATCAAGGCCGTTCTATTTGAGACGTGTTTCTTCATCGCGACGCATGTCAGACGTGGTGTCTGTCGTGGTTGCTGCACGCTCTGAAATAACCACATGCATCTTATGGAACCGCAGCGCTTCTTAGAGGTAGATGGCTTCATTTTCTCACTAATCACACAGTCTGTTTACGGAAACTGACGCGTGACAAATAGCTGCGTTGACTGTCAGGCATCGTCGAAGAAGAGTGTAGAAAATCGCGAAGAAGATTCTGTAGTCGTCGATGGCTTGAACAGCTAATTGCTGGTAGAGAAACACCACATAATGCTGTATAAAGATCTGAGATGAGTACCATTAGAAGTTATTCGTTAGCTTACTGGATTCTCCATCTAATCTTCGGTTTCAAATTGAATATAGTTAAAGTGAGTGTCTAATGTCAGCTTGCGCACTCGTAATACCATTATTATCGATGTTGTATTTGACTGCCATCACGCACCTCATCATAGAGGTTTGAAAATCTGGTTTCGTTTCGTAATTGCGTTCGGATGGAAGAGAAGACATTTTCGAAGCTGCTCTCCGCCACTGAAAGAGATATTTACCAGCAAGACACAAACATGAATAACTCAATTGTACCAATATATTACACAAAGTTTCATGATAGCCAAAATCTCCAGTTTGTATCCAACTTGGTTTTTCTTTTTGACATTGACTGTCTCTCACGATGAGATTACTGGTCACTGGGGAAACAATCTAGTCGTTGGTCTATGCAACAAGAATTTAAGAAAATACGTTATTCATAATGAATATTATCGACTCTTTCAGATAATACTGCCATTAAATTAATGAAAAAGTTTGCAAATCCTTTATAATGCAAAAGTTGAAAAAGAAAAAACTTGAAGTAGGTAGCTGTGAACCTGCTACTTTGGCATCAGTGCCCTAGTTATATGATAGACAATGTGTAAAGTCTGTACTACTAAATTTCATTATTTGATATTTCACTGTGATAAACTCTGTTACAGACTACGCGCATTTGATCATCATTGTCCCGTAGCTCTGAAGGTGTATACTTAAATAGCACTCAGGTTATAACACTACACGCACCAAATACGGTAAGACTTTAATTACCGACATTTCGTTTCGTATCGTTTTATCATGACAAATAATATAGCAAACGAAGTGTTTTAGGGAGATCCTCAATGTACGGGTGCTTTGGAACAGCTTGTATTCATACCACGTAAGCTATAACAGAAAAAGCACACCAAATACGCAGTTTAACTCCATACGAAATGCTTCTGTCGTAGAACCGATGCTGCATCCCACTGGCTTCGTTTCTCTCCACAAGGCAACAATCCGACGTGCCAGATGTAGCAGAACGTGGATTCCATGCTGTGAAGTCCCGCTCCATCCGAGTGCGTTCTCACAGCCGGTCAGAGGACGGCTTGAGACTCACTCCTTAACCAGAATGAACTACAAGATCACGTATCATGGAGATGTTTAAAGCGTTAACCTGTCATGACCTCGTTCTATCTCTCACTACAAAGTGCTCAGGTAAAATAGCCTCTTACACAAACTTTCTGTGGACACTGATTTGGTTGAGACTGTCGTCTTCCGGCCGTACTGAGAACTTCGTGCAGTTAAAGTAGAGTCTCACAAGTGAGGGGCTTTGAATTTATCTGTCTATGCGAAGTACCGTTTCGTGAATACGATTGGTCCTAGCTATGAATTACCACATACAGACACCGCAAATGGCGCAATAAGAATACCAGTTTCTTAATACCGGAAAATGTGTCTATGAATAACGAGGCAGAAGATGTTACGGAATCACAAATTTTGGCGAACTTCCAGCAAGCTGGAGTAATTGCAGGGCAGCGACTTGCGTTAATCAATACAACGCAAAAACAGCCGAGGTTGTAAATTCTCTAGCTTCGGGTGGGGGGCCACTATCAAATCAACCTACAGCACAGAAAACCAAAATTACAAATCATGTACAATACAGTTGCTATGAAATTGTGAAGCACACATCAAAAACAAATACGTATAGTTTCAAGACATACTTACCAATTATAGAAATGGTATTTCCCAAGATATAATAACCTTTTCAACGGAACAAACATTTACATCTAACAGAGCGCAAATGAACAGTTGACAGAGCACACAGATAACTGGCACTATTTCTCCCGCTGCCGTAAGGTAACCTCGGGAAGGGAACACATCAGGATTTACGAAACGTCTCTTTTACTTATTACAGTATTCTCCAGTCACCAAAAATGCAACAATTACTACAATATCAGTAGCAGTTAACAATAAAATTAATACCGCTAATTTTTCCTCAAAAACAGTAAAATACTTAAAATCACCGAACACTAAAGCACAGCGTATGACAAAGTTGTGTGCCATGATGGTACGTGAAAATCATCAAATGTAAACCGCAACGTTCGTATTGAAGGAAAACAAATAACAGAACATTATAAAATCTCAATCACTTCCAAGCCTTTACAGGCTTAAAAGCTTTTCCATAACAAAAAATTATATCGAACAACGCGAATTCCAGAAATGGAAGACGAAATTCTGCGACATGTTGAAAACATTCCATCTTCAACTACACGACGTGCTGTATACATCAGCATCGGAAATAGTACTGTGTGGAATGTGTTACAGGATCAGTAGCTCCATCCTCTCCATCTTCGGCGCATGGCAGCACTAGCACCTGCAGGTTTTCCCCATGGCGTGCGCCCCTTATTTCCAGTCGAAGTATTGTAGACCGAAAAGGGTTTGTTTACTCGGGAAAGCTGTTTCAGTATATGGCTGTTGATATACTTTCCGGGATGTGAGGTCGTGGTCCAAGAACTTTTCTGCTCCTTACGTTTCGTCCAGGACTGCGCTGGACGAAACGTAAGGAGCAGAAAAGTTCTTGGACCACGACCTCACATCCCGGAAAATATATCAACAGCCATGCCACCCGGTCGTGAAAGCCTTCATTCTGTTTCAGTATACACAAATCACATGTTTGGTCACAAGTGGTCCGGAGAACAGAGTTCCAGGACACAGAGAAACACAGCGGAGGAAAGAAAAACTGTAGTAACCTGATTATGGCAGATGTTGAAAGTGACCGTCATTCATCTCTTGACAATTTCGGGCCCTGGTCATCAAGTTGCTGAAGCCGGATGGAAGGTGGACTGCTGGAATTGCTGCAGTCTGATTCGAAATGTTCTGCTGCAGCTCTGGCAGACTATGAGTGTTGTCGCGATACACCTTAGGCTTGTGCCCTCCGCACACAAAGTAACTGCAGACTCACACATCAGGTGACCTGGGTTGCCAGCTAGGACCGCGACTAACCTTTGATAACACCTCTGTCATGCGGGTGGATTGTGTAAATGTGCTCTGATGTTCGGCCGGCTGCATGGGCAGTTGTTCCATCCTGTTGGAAGCAACTCAATGCCTTTTCTCCTCCGTTAATGCTGGCACAAATTCACATCAAATCGTATTCACTAGTCCGGGCAACATTTATTTGTCTCACCCTGTATACTGCAAGTGGAACATAAAAAAACACATCGGCACTGGACAGCAAAAAAACAGATCTTTATTGCAGAGGCAACAACGCTGTACCACTGCCACATCTGTTGAGTTTCATCCCAAAGTTTCTCTTTTGTCATCAAACTAAGTCGAAATTATCTAAAATAAAACACGTAATTCTGTTTAACCCGAAGACGTCCCAGAATCATAGCACGCTCGTCAGTGCAGATATTGACTCATTAACAACAAAAAATTTGCAATGTATGTAACTTACATTTTTTGTAAGCAAGTTCTTCGAGCCTCCACGAATTTAAATATGTAGATGTACAAATTTACGATTTTCTCAAGGATCAAAGCTGGTTGTAACCGCTAGGCTAAAAAACAGTCAACAAACGTTACATATTGACCAAATACATAAAAAGTGATAGGTGTCGAGTGAAACAGGAATTTCATGCAATTTTTTATGTTTTGCTGAAAGTTAATGTTATGCTAATTTCATTAAACATTATTTTACATCAGAAACAACTGTATGAAAATCCAACGCAAAGGAAGGTAGAACATTTAAAACACGCACACACACACACACACACACACACACACACACACACACACACACACACAGGTAGCAGGAAGAGAGAGGGGGGGAGAGAGAGGGGGAGAGAGAGGGGGAGAGAGAGGGGGAGAGAGAGGGGGAGAGAGAGGGGGAGAGAGAGGGGGAGAGAGAGCAGAGAAGAGTGTAACTGGTTCGAATTCCCGCCAAATCAAAGAAGTTCACCGACTCCTCTCGATGTTGTCAGCTGAGACTACACACAGCCGGAGTCACAGAATCAACTGCCACCCTCACCTCCTTTTCACCCATGAATCGAGCACGTTTTAGCGTGCCTGGTTTGCATCTCGTATTGTTCTGGGCTATCATGGAAAAGATCTATTCTGTTTTGGAGTTAAGTGTTTACCTTTCCATCAATTTATTGCTGTTTTTGTAATTCTTGGGGTAACTGAGAGGAATCCATGTAGTCATTCAAACTTGGAACTTAAATCACGTACTTGTTTCTTCAAAAGTGATATCTAACATTCCATTGTAGCCTGCTTATGACGATTTAAGTTTCATTATAATAGCATAGTTCCACGTAGCATGACAATGTAAAATTCACCATTGAAATATCTATCTATCTATCTATATCCGGATCCCGCTACAGCTATTGCCGGGTCTGGGTGCTGACGAGTCCTCTCCATTTGGCTCGGTTCTCCCACCACTTTTTTTCCTCCACTTGCTGCCAGGTCACACCTCTCCTTTCCACAGATATTCTCACTCCCATTTTCCACCGTGTTCCTGGGGTCCTCTAGGTCTTTTCCCATCCATCTTTAGTTCTTCCATAATTTTGGGGAGTCTCTGCCCATGCATCCTCTTAACATGCCCATACCATCTTCATCTCTTTCTTTCAGTTTCTTCTCTCATACTTTCTTGTTTAAGGTCCTTTCTAATCTCTACATTGCTTACTCTGTCCATTCTTGTTTTTCCCTTAACTGCTCTGAGAAATTTCAGTTCCCCTGCTTGCAGTCTGCTCCAGTCCCTTTCTGTCATTGTCCATGTTTCTCCACAATAGCTGACGATAGGGAAGTAATAATTCTTATACATAAGGAGTTTTTTTTCCTGAAACTTCCTTGTTCCAAATCAGGTGTTTTATTGTTTGGTAGGAATTGCCTCCCTTGTGTAACCTCCTATTAATTTCGTTAGTTTTTCTTCCATTCCTATATATTTCACTCCCTAAATAAGTGAAACTTTCTAACACTTTGAGGGGTTCTCCATTCAAGGTAATATTTCTGTTGATTCCTTTCTCTCTTCCAAATACCATTACTTCACTCTTATCTTACCATTGAAATATGTATTGATTAATTCATGATAGACTATTATAGCTTCAGTTGGATTCGGGCTATAGTGTCTCCACATTTACCTTCTGGTATCGGAAAAGGATTGCATAACCTACTGGCTGCTTGCTTAGTACTATCCAAAGCGAAGATATTGCACATGATGGTGATACAATCTTCGGTGTAGTCGGATGAAGAAATATGTACATAATCCGATGAAGACCTCATCGTAATTGAAGGACGGAGAGACAAAGACATGTCCAGATAACTTAACGATGACTCACGTAGAGAGTTCCTAAAATAGCTTGCAGGTTTGTTCTCTCACTTCATGAAATAAAATACTTTCATGCTTAGTGGAGCGATTGTGTATGCTTCTTGCAAGCCTGTTTTACGTCTTTGTGAACATGAATTTATAAGCGTGTGCACCCCTCGCGAATGATTCCCGTGGCCTTTTTAGCATAGCATTAGCTTCAGAACTCCAACTACTTTCATCACATTATATTTACATGGCTCGAGCGGGACCGGATTTCTGTGTATTATGAAGGGTTTTGCTTGCGAAGTAACTACGCTATGTTAATTAATTAAATTCGCTTTAAAGTACGGATTCATAATCCAGAAACCTTAAGAATAATTGTTATACTAATATTTCTGTGTGTAGTCACGTGACCTAATTCCGCCCTTTTACAAGAATACGGCACGTACTTTCTTTAATCTCCACCTTTCAGTTTGCTACCGCGGCACTTTGGTCTATCATATAGTCTGAAAAGTTTTGTGTTTATGCCAACTGCAGGATATATGATGATATAAAAACTGATCAAATGTGAGGTTCAGTGTAAGGAATCTTTTATTTAACCTGCCTCGAATATCCTTCAGCAAATTTTGAAATCATTTCAATAATTTTCTAACGGCACGGCCGATTCATATTTCTATTTCGTAGTGGAAAAAGAGTCTTTTTGATCTTGTGACTTTCTTTGGAACACAATACAGATCTCTAAAATACATATTGAGTCAGCAGGGTAGAAGAAACGCTACTCGCAATTTCATTCAGTCGTATCCACAAAAAAGTAGAATTTGGTTTAAAAATTTCGTTACTAAGCATAGTAAAATAAAACTCTACAACGAATTCGGTGACACATTGTGGTGATGAAGCATTCATAAACCATTCTAAAAGTATAGCGGTCCCAGGAATCGTCGATACGCAGATTATATATATAAAGACAGCTTAAAGGAGGCTATGTACGAATCAGTGCACTAATAATTAAAAGAAAATCTCTTGAAAAGCCAAAAAAAAAACTTATCTGTGATGTTTCGTGTACGATAATGCTATGGAAGATAACCGCAGTAATCGCCATTTAATTTTTTCAGCGCAAAGTTTTTACTTATTAAGAATGTAGCGATACATCTAGAAAAGGCGACTGAGATCTTGAATAATTGAAATTTTTCGCACGCCTATATTTCAGTCTCGGCCGGTTTTTGCACTGACACATTGTTGTAATGTGGAGGAACAGATTCAGACATTTTTTTATCTCACTGAACAATTAGCACGCTCATATTTGTTGACAGAGCCACGTCTCGGCAGTCGAAATGGGAGGCAATGCATATTAAAAAGTTTTTGATGCTAAGTGACATATCAGTTACGCGTCGTATTCTTTGAGTCACAGACAGTAACAGTCTACAAGCCGACAGTTCTGCTCACGAACGTTATACACGGGCAGTCATTTCTTGATGCATTCACCACTGTGGGTCTAAATAAATCAGGTGACGTGAGGAAGTAGCGTACATGTGCCAACAACTAGTAACCTTTGCAGTTTGAGATCGGTGCAGAAACAAACAAAGAATCGTTCCTTTTTTGTTATTAATTTCATAGTTTTCGAAGAAAGTATTCTGCATGCCGAAATGTAGCATCCCACTGCTTTGTAGTTCAACTGTACTTCAAGTTTACGAAAAAACCGAGTTCATTAGTCTGCGCTTCATTCCTTTTTAATCGTAACTCTACTTGAGGGCGGTGGAGATTACTTCCTCTGCAGTCCTCGTCTTCCCACGACACTCGTTGACTGGAACAGAACATTAAAACCGACTGTTAGAAACGTCTTTCATATTATTTATCACTACGAGTGTTGCTAGCTATTAGTTACTTTGGTGGTAAAAGGCAGACTGTTTTCGTGTGCTAGGGTATCACATCAGTGGTTGTATGGTGAAACACGTCTGCATGCTGTAGTTGGACGGCGGAACCCTGCTGGTCTATCGTGTGGTGTAGGGCTTTCGATTCGAACTCCTACGGACCATATGGACTCGAAGCGTCACACTTCCTACTAATTCGCTGTTTCCAACACAGGATATTCGGGTTTGACCATACATCTTCTTTTACGTGAGATCGGTGACTGCAACAGCTATCTTGATCTGTGTGTTCAATTCAGGCGTAGCATCTAGTGCAGTATTTAGATCGGCGTTTCTAAGCTACAGTATTCATTATTGTTGGTGAGGGCGTTGCTTGCTACCATTGCACCGACGTACTTCTATAGTTCATGATTTTCAGCTCTGCGGATGTGCTGCAGATGAGATAGGAGCTCCTTTTTCCGACAGAGGTGTTATCTGCAGTACAAGAATCAGTATCGGTTATTCATTAAATCATCCTTGAATAAAAGTCGTGTTTCAAGCAAATTTCTCACTAATTTAAGAATACTGTGGGGCTGTGAGAATAAATGGGTTTCCTTTACTGCTGATTTTGAGAATTTATGGTATTGTATTTCCATGTGCTCTGCTAGAGGACATACATGTCCTTTGCTTATGAGCTTTCATCGCTTACTTCTTGGATAAGAACGTTAGTTACTTCAACACTGCATTTTATTACTTTTTATTCCGTAAATATTTCTAAATTTTCTGATGATTATGGACAGTTTGTTTTTGCTTCTTTATCCTTTATCCACATTGGTAGTTGATGTGAGAGCAACTCACTGGAAACACTCTACCCCCCGCAAAAGTAATATAACAAGAAACTGCTTTCGCCACCAACTTTCAGCCAATATGAGGCAGGTTTCAGCTGCGAAAAACTTTGAGACACGTGCTGCAGTCCTGAGTACATCGAGAGTTATTTCTTTCGATATTCAAGTTTCTTACGGTCGGGTGTTAGGCAGCAAAGTTCAGTCTCCTTCTGCATGGCACTCGCTTTTTTTGTAATAAACGATTCATCTGCGTTGTAAGACGTCTTAGAATGACTCAATATTTCTGGTTGTAAGCATTGCATAGTTAGTTTAACTTAGCTTAGAGGCTTCCTTCATATACTCCGTTGCGCTATGAAAGCATGCTTACTAGCTAATACTTTACTAACAGATACGAGACTGTTCTGCGGTTCTTTCATGGAACAAAATTCTGTAAAATAAGAGTATTCTTAGGGCAGTTCTACTCGAGTGATATTGTGCAGTGAGGTTAGAGGCTAACAAGCAGTATGCGAGCTTCAAGTGCTTTGCTCTGCTTTCTTCTAACTCCCGTGCCCTCCACCACGGAAAATCATCAAACAGATTGCTGCAATGGTAATAATTTGAAGGATGAACTACAGGTTGAAGAAGTTGACAGTCAAATCAGGAAAGGCTAGGGAACGTCAAATCGATAAGAATGATCCAGATTATCTTTGGTCTGAAATGTGCCATTGTGTAACTGCGGACATGAAACGACGGCCAGTGGGTGAGGACCACACGGAGTTTTCTTAGATAAGCAGAGCTACTTGAGTGTGCCTGGCTGTTTAGCGCACATTTTCTGTAATATTAAATATCTGCATCTACGTCTACATACGTACTCAGCAATCCATAGTACTGTGCATGGCGGAAGCTTGTGGTACCACTGCTAGTTATAGACTTCTCTGTTCCATTCGCAAATAGTGTAGGTGGGGAAGACGACGGTCTATATGCTGTCGTACGATCTGAAATTTCTCTCATCTTGTCTTCGTGCCCCTTACGTGAGATGTACACTGGCGCCAGTAAAATCGTTCTCCAGTCGGCGTTAAATGCCAGTTCTCTGTATTTCTCCAATAGTGCTTCGTGAGGAGAACGTCGCCTTCCATTCAGGGATTCCCATTTGAGTTCACGAAGTAGCTCCGTAATAACTGCGTGTGATCGAACCTACCGGTAACATATCTAGCAGCCCGCCTCTGCATTTCTTAGATGTCTTTCTTTAGTCTGACACAGTGGCGATCCCTAACACTCGAGTTCTCGAAAATGGGTTGCCGCCTCCTCTACAGATGAACTACACTTTCCCAAAATTCTCTGAATTAAACAGAGTCGATCTTCCGCCTTCCATACTACCAACTTGACGCACTCATTCCATTTCATATCGCTATGCAACATTACAGCTACAAATTTCATCAACCTGGCTACTAATATGCATTCGAACATTACGGTATTGCTTTTCCTACTCATCTGTATTATTTTACGTTTTTATACTCTTAGAACAGGCTATCATTCATCATACCAACTATAAATTCCGTCTAACAAGGGAGCCCTTGAGTGTGAGGTCCAAAAGGCCAATGAACTTTATTCCATTCGGCATCCCACACATTGTCTACCATGCAACTATAATATTGACTGCTAATGACAACAGAGAGCGAACTAGAGGTATTCAATGGTGGGCACAGCATGAGGCCACAGAGCGTTGTTGAACTGCTTAGTTGACAATTAACTCACAACAGTGCTACAGTTCAGGTGGTGCTGAGATAAAACAGAGCAATGACAACGATAAGCAAAGCAAAATCACAGCATTATATCTACAACAAAAATCGACGATTTTGTCATTTCGTTAGAAAGGAACCCAAAGTAATTCGTACAGTGAGAAATAAGTGGCAGAAGAAACATTACCATTTCTAAAAGATGAGTCAGTGGAATATATGGTGTCGTATACGGTCCGACTGTGCGGACAGTGTACGTGGGGAGTACAGTGATGACGATATATGCTTAATAAGTTAAAGTGATATTGAAACGTATGTCGGGGTATGTAGTTCATCGTCCTTGGGAAACAGGGAGGCAGAAATCCCGTCTCCAGTGAAACTTGGTGATGGACAATTGTTGTCCATGGTGTGAGTAGTAAACATAATCACATACATGGACGATCATTCGTAGCATAGTAAAAAAGCATTTATGAAGAGATTTTGATTAAGTCCGCAGCAATATGATCGCGTAGTGCATAAGAAAAACTACGGATATTCAAGGGAGGACAAGGCGCACTAGTTAAAAAACTGGTGTCTTTGCGTTTCAAGGATGATAGATACAATTTACAGAATGTGCATGATAGTCAACTACTACGTTATGCACATCAAATAACCCCAGTCATAGATTACTGTGATTTGAAGCGAAGAAGTGAATGGCTGCATACCTTCAAACAGTGCTGTAGAATTGGAAGACATAAGATAACAAAATTTCAAACAAAGCGTCAACTTGAGGACCCACAGAAAACTACAGAATCGGACCGAATACACTCCTGGAAATGGAAAAAAGAACACATTGACACCGGTGTGCCAGACCCACCATACTTGCTCCGGACACTGCGAGAGGGCTGTACAAGCAATGATCACACGCACGGCACAGCGGACACACCAGGAACCGCGGTGTTGGCCGCCGAATGGCGCTAGCTGGGCAGGCATTTGTGCACCGCCGCCGTCAGTGTCAGCCAGTTTGCCGTGGTATACGGAGCTCCATCGCAGTCTTTAACACTGGTAGCATGCCGCGACAGCGTGGACGTGAACCGTATGTGCAGTTGACGGACTTTGAGCGAGGGCGTATAGTGGGCATGCGGGAGGCCGGGTGGACGTACCGCCGAATTGCTCAACACGTGGGGCGTGAGGTCTCCACAGTACATCGATGTTGTCGCCAGTGGTCGGCGGAAGGTGCACGTGCCCGTCGACCTGGGACCGGACCGCAGCGACGCACGGATGCACGCCAAGACCGTACGATCCAACGCAGTGCCGTAGGGGACCGCACCGCCACTTCCCAGCAAATTAGGGACACTGTTGCTCCTGGGGTATCGGCGAGGACCATTCACAACCGTCTCCATGAAGCTGGGATACGGTGCCGCACACCGTTAGGCCGTCTTCTGTTCACGCCCCAACATCGTGCAGCCCGCCTCCAGTGGTGTCGCGACAGGCGTGAATGGAGGGACGAATGGAGACGTGTCGTCTTCAGCGACGAGAGTCGCTTCTGCCTTGGTGCCATTGATGGTCGTATGCGTGTTTGGCGCCGTGCAGGTGAGCGCCACAATCAGGACTGCATACGACCGAGGCACACAGGGCCAACACCCGGCATCATGGTGTGGGGAGCGATCTCCTACACTGGCCGTACACCACTGATGATCGTCGAGGGGACACTGAATAGTGCACGGTACATCCAAACCGTCATCGAACCCATCGTTCTACCATTCCTAGACCGGCAAGGGAACTTGCTGTTCCAACAGGACAATGCACGTCCGCATGTATCCCGTGCCACCCAACGTGCTCTAGAAGGTGTAAGTCAGCTACCCTGGCCAGCAAGATCTCCGGATCTGTCCCCCATTGAGCATGTTTGGGACTGGATGAAGCGTCGTCTCACGCGGTCTGCACGTCCAGCACGAACCCTGGTCCAACTGAGGCGCCAGGTGGAAATGGCATGGCAAGCCGTTCCACAGGACTACATCCAGCATCTCTACGATCGTCTCCATGGGAGAATAGCAGCCTGCATTGCTGCGAAAGGTGGATATACACTGTACTAGTGCCGACATTGTGCATGCTCTGTTGCCTGTGTCTATGTGCCTGTGGTTCTGTCAGTGTGATCATGTGATGTATCTGACCCCAGGAATGTGTCAATAAAGTTTCCCCTTCCTGGGACAATGAATTCACGGTGTTCTTATTTCAATTTCCAGGAGTGTATTTGTAGATGAGATAAACAAACTGATCCCTGTCGTTCACTAAGGAATTTGTTTTCAACTACAGACAACCGGGATCTGAAGAGGAAATGCAAGTGAAAGGAACCCTGGATATTAGATGTACCAACGGAGTTTTATCAAGATCAACAAACATGAATGTCTTAATGTATTCGTATACGATTATACCGACTGTTAATCTGGACAGTGAACTGATTGGAAACTTATTTGTTGTGTTCAGAGAAGTTCGAGGTTCTATGCCTCCTACAATACCTTGTCGTGAGCTTGATCTTTCCAGGGCAATTAGGAGCATTTACCTCACAACAAGCAAGGGTGGGAAAATGGGCGTGAGAGAGCTATGGCATGAGCGCTGTTTTTGGCCAATAGCTGGTCAAAATAACATGCTTTTGCTGCATTTCCCGTCTGCTCATCAAAATCATTCGACAGTAGAGCAAACTATCTCTCCATAAAAGTGTGAGACATAGCAGTCCATACCACCTGGAACCGCTGGATAAACTCAACTTGAGGACGTTTGTTTTTCCCGTGCCTATAAATTATATTATCACAGCTACGCGTTAAAGGATAGCGAGTTTCACAGTAAGTTCCACGACACTCGGTTGCATGCCATAATATTCTACCAGTTGTCGTTACCCAGTCACGTCTACGATTCTATATGAAATCTTGAAGAGTTGGCACCAGTCTGAGCGTCCTGCAAGGTTTGTAACTCCCAAGGTGTTCGCCTTCGATGTTGATGGTGTGAACTTTCGTGATCACTATGAGGCACCATTTTCGATTCAGTGTTCAGTAGTCAATGTTTGTTTTGAACATTTCTTGAATGTCGGAGATGTCCATTTTGTTAGGTGCAATACATAAATCCCACAGAAGTTTGAGCTCTGCACCTCCCAGACACTCGTTTTCTGTTGCCCTGCTGAGGAATATGGTGAATCATTAGCTACTTATATTTTCCTGTCATAATTATTAACACAGCACTACGAAACGAGCCTTACTAAAGAGTGAACTTGCGACCTCCCACTCTAGGGGTTCCTTGTAGGTCGTCTTGTATCCTCCGACAGTCAATCAACAACGACACCTTCCCGAAAGCGCCACCAGGAAACAGCCATAAATGGCTGCTCTTCGTGTCTGTCAGTTCATTTATACAGGGTGTTCCATTGATAGTGACCGGGTTCAAATATCTCACGAAATAAGCATCAAACGAAAAAACTACAAAGAACGAAACTCGTCTAGCTTGAAGGGGACAACCAGATGGCGCTATGGTTGGCCCGCAAGATGGCAGTGCCATAGGTCAAACGGATGTCAACTGCGGTTTTTAAATAGGAAACCCCATTTTTATTACATATTCATATAGTACGTAAAGAAATATGAATGTTTTAGTTGGGCCACATTTTTTCGCTTTGTGATAAATGGCTCTGTAATAGGTTAACACAAGGTTATAAATACAAAACAAATAGGTGTAATGCAGAAGTAGGTTTAATATTGTTTAAAAAAATATGAGCGCCGGTAATCTACTACGAATGGCATAGTGAACGCATTATCGTAGCCAAGACGGACACGAAGCCCCTGCCTATCATAGTAGTATAAGTTTTTATGCCAACTAACTCCGCAGATGATGAAGAGAATGAAGAAATGTATGACGCGATAAAACAAATAATTCAAATAGTTAAGGCAGGCGAAGACTTGGGAGTCATGGGAGACTGCAATTTGAGAGTAGGAAAAGGAAGAGAAGGAAAGGTAGTAGGTGAATATGGACTGGGGGTAAGGAATCAAAGTCGAGGCTGTCTAATAGAATTTTGCACACAGCCATAACTTATTCATAGGTAACACTTGGATTAAGAATCATGAAAGAAGGTTGTGTACGCAGAAGGGACCTGGCGACACTGGAAAGTTTCAGATAGAATATATAACGGTAAGACAGCGATTTAGGAACGAGCTTTTAAATTGTAAGATATTTCCAGGGGCAGATGTGAACTCTAACCACAATTTATTGGTTATGAACTGTAGATTAAAACTGAAGGAACTGCAAAAAGGTGGGAATTTAAGGAGATGGGACCTGGATAAACTGAAGGAACTAGAGGCTGCAGAGAGTTTCAGAGAGAATATTACGGAACGATCGGCAGGAACGGGGGAAAGAAATACAGTAGAAGATGAGCAGCTTTGAGAGGTGAAATAGTGAACGCAGTAGAGGATTAAGTTGGTAAAAAGACGAGGGCTAGTAGAAATCCTTGGCTAACGCAAGAGATATTGAATTTAATCGATGAAAGGAGGAAATATGAAAATGCAATAAATGAGGTGGGTGAAAGGGAACAGAAACGTTTAAAAAATGAGATCGACAGGAAGGACAAAATGGTTAAGCAGGAATGGCTACAGGACAAATGTAAAGATGTAGAAGCATATATCACTAATGCATATAGGAAAATTAAAGAGACATTTGGAGAAAAGAAAACCACCTGTATGACTATCAAGCGCTCAGATGGAAAACAAGTCCTAAGCAAAGAAGGGAAAGCAGAAAGATGAAAGGAGCATTAGAGAAACGTTGGGAGACGCGAGGCAATACTGACCCTACGACTTATCTTAGAATGTAGATTATGTAAAGGAAAATCTACGTTTCTAGCATTTGTAGACTGAGAGAAAGCTTTTGGTAATGTTGACTGGAATACTCTCTTTCAAATTTTAGAGGTGGTAGGGGTCAAATACAGGCAGCGAAAGGCTATCTACAATTTGTGTAGTAACCACATGGCAGTTATAAGAGTCTAGGGGCATGAAAGGGAAGCAGTGGTTGGGAAGAGAGAGAGACAGGGTTATAGCCTATCCCCGATTTTATTCAATCTGTATATTGAGCAAACAGTAAAGGAAACAAAAGAAAAATTTGGTGTAGGAATTAAAATCTATGAAGAAGACATAAAAACTTTGAGGTTTTCCAATGACATTGTAATTCTGTCACAGACAGCAAAGGATCTGGAAGAGCAGTTGAAGGGAATGGGCAATGTCTTGAAAGGAGAATATAAGACGAACATCAACAAAAGCCAAAGAAGGATAATGGAATGTAGTCGATTTAAATCAGATGATGCTGATGGAATTATATTAGGATATGAGGCACTTAAAGTAGTAGATGAGTTTTGCTATTTGGGGAGCAAAATAACTGACGACGGTCGAAGTAGGGAGGATATAAAATGTAGAATGCCAGTGGAAAGGAAAGCGTTTCTGAAGAAGAGAAATTTGTTAACATCGAGTATAGATTTAAGTTTCAGGAAGTCTTTTCTGAGATTAACACATTGTAGTCAATTGTCCTCCTATGATACGCAAATACAATCAAAAGTAAGTGGATTTTATATTTGAGAGCAGCAGATGGAATGTTGTGGAGCCTGGTTCAGAAATGAAAAATGGACTTGGAAAGTAATTTTGCACTTTGCGGACCTCGTTGTCGTAGATGCTTGTAACAAATACATGACAAGCATCAAAGGGAATAATATTTCAAGAAAAGAACAAAAAAGATTTAGTACACTTCAAATCAGAGGTAAGGGATAAGTTGCAATACCGAATTATTTTATCTTTACACAAATTTTATCTGCTATTTTTATATGTTTCTAGGCAGTAAAAGGATTGCCTGCAGGTCCACCTATGAATAGAAGAGTGTTAAGTGACAGTGAGACGGAACAAGATGAAGAATTTCCTGCGGTCAAAAGATCTAAATTCTTTAACCCACCTGCTAAATATCCATGCAGCGTTAAGCGTTATGATGTATATGAACATTTCCCAAATTCTGATCACATTCCAGCACCAGGTGCTTGCAGACACGAGTCTTGAAAAAGCCGCAGCAAAATGTCGTACGAAAAGTGTAAAGTGTACTCTGTGTCTGTCGAAGGGCAAGACGTACTTTAAAGGCTTCCATGTTTCTCCCAACTGAAAATCAAGAAGACCAATTTACATTTACATTTGGTGGAACAAAAGTTGGACTTCAAAATTAAATAATGTACGTTTTAGCAAGCATAATAAATTTTATGTTCTCTCAAGTATTTTGTATTGTTATTATCTTGACCTTCACGATCGTGACGGTGCTTCCCTCCAAAAACTTTGAACTCGAGTAATTTTTTCTTATTTTTCTAGTATCATTTAAAGCTAAACGAATAAGAAAAAGGATTGGGAAATAAAATCACTTTTTAAAAATTCGTCAGATTGAAAAGGAATAGCTGTCAAGGACGAAAGGATGTGTCAGGTAGAAATCCACTCTTGGTCAGAATGTGGTTTTATTGTTTCAGCGTTTTTAACCGTCGACAAATTTCACGGACTCAATAACAACATAGGAAATAATATCTCGGTAAAATATTTTCAGCGAAGTGTTTAAAAAAAGAAAAATTGTTTTTAAAAGAGGGAGAGGGAGAGAGAGAGAAAGAGAGGGAGGTAGAGAGAGACTCGAATAATGCCGGCTATAAATTTTCGTACATTATGGAGGGCTGTAAGGGGCGCCAGTGAAGCTGTGAGTTAGTGCGGCCAGAAACGTGTTTCCGGATAACATGCTCCCTCTCGGTTCATGTGGTACTCCACCAATTACGGCAGTTTTTCAGCGCCATTTAGGTCCGAGCTTGTCTGGAAACAAGCCGGGATTTTGGGAACATGAGACCACAGTAAGAGAGCTTTGAATTAGGTTGAACGCTGAATGGAAGGATGTTAATTCTATCACCGAATCCACCCATTTCTTCAACTTTAGATATCAATCATTTAGTTCTTGTTATTCTTTTGCAAGTAATACACAGACTCCTTTATGAAATTGCACTGATTGCAGAGGCTATATGAATAAACGGACTTGATTGGTCTACCTTGCCCTAGAGAGCCGATATATATAGAATATGGCTAGGCGACATCCAGAATGGCAATACAGAATGTACAATTAAGTAGCGTCACAACCTGAAATTCAGTCATCAATCAGCTATAAAAAAACATCGTTCTAACAGGTGACACCAGCAACGCTTCTAGCTTGTTATTTGGTCAAAACGAATACCATTGCTATGAAACTATGTATTCAGACTGGAATCTACTTAACAACCTGATGTAAAACAATGTATACACCAGATGAACTTAATACTAAAATGTTAGCTATTTATTGCTGTTTCCTTAAATTACTGAAAATAATGGAAATCGACCAGATAAAGTTTTGTTTCAAATGATCTGAAGCCATTTCAGTTTTCCCTTTTGGAATATTCGTTGTTGAAGATGGTTGCATCTAAGTTTTGAATATTTTTTTTTTTCGTTTTGTCTCAACATTCAGTTTTTTCCCTCTGGGATATTCGTTGTTAAAGTTAGTAGCATATAAGTTTTGAATATCCTTCTTCCATTCCGGAATAACATATTTTTTACTGGCCCGTTATGGATCTAATAAAATTCTCTTATAATGGGGAAATAGAAGACTTATCTGAGCGCTAATATTATTTTAGAAAAGCTAAAATATAAAGGTCTGCGAAAATAATTTCATGGTAGTTTATTTTTGAAAAGAAATTTCTGTACTTATACTGGCACAGCACAAGAAGTGGACAATACTTAATTGAATACGCGTGTTATAAACACTATCAAAATATCTGTTGACCGATTTATATTTCCTGCCCTTCCTTTTTTATAACCAATAATCTGAATCCCATGAGGCAGCAATTAAAAAATCAATCGGTAAATAAAGTAAGTGCAACCTGTAAATTGAATTATTACAACATATGTATCCACAAGATACAAATTAGCCATTTCGCTTCAGTACAGGCCACACATCTGTATATTGTGCATATGTCGAATATTGCAATTCTTGAACGTTGTAATAGGCACCAGCCGCTATACTATTCAAATTTACCACAATACAACAACATAATATATAAGGTGATTCAACCACAACGCGTTTAAAAACTGCGGGCGAAATTTCCATATTCCCTGGCTTGTCGTTTACTAAAGGCAGACCGTTAGTCATAAGGAAATTGTTGTGACTTAGCACGACAGCCAAGTCACAACGAGAGGAAGCCGAAAGGCACGCGTTAAGCTCACGCAGATTGGCGTGAGGTCTGGAACAGTTAAAAGGAAATGAGAACTTAGAAAATGGACGCAGTTCCTGTAATACTTAACTTTAATCCACATTTGTAGAACATCGCTCTTGATGATACATGCTTCACAATATTAATTATCAAAGCTATGGCGCCTTGCTAGGTCGTAGCAAATGTAGCTGAAGGCTATGCTAACTATCGTCTCGGCAAATGAGAGCGTATTTGTCAGTGAACCATTGATATGAACGTCGGCTGTACAACTGGGGCGAGTGCTAGTAAGTCTCTCTAGATCTGCCGTGTGGTGGCGCTCGGTCTGCGATCACTGACAGTGGCGACACGCGGGTCCGACGTATACTAATGGACCGCGGCCGATTTAAAGGCTACCACCTAGCAAGTGTGGTGTCTGGCGGTGACACCACAGAAATGTAATTAAATTTTGTGTTATGGTACGTTTTAGCTGGAGCTTACATTTTCCGAGATGTTCAAGAAAACGACGTTTTGAAGATCATTTTTGTATGGCTTTCTTCAATAATTCAAGAACTACGGCCTCTAGCGAAAACGGTATACCGGTATAAAATGTAACTACGTTAGATTTCCTACATAAAGCTCCCGTCATTTTTTTTTTCTGTAGGACTAATAGTTCGGGCGTAGCGAGCGAGAGTATATGAAAATCTTGCTGGTGGTATCTGAAGGCGCTATCGGTTGCATAAAACCCATAGGTAGGTGCAGCTGAATCACCTGATATATGATTAAGTCTCTTATGAGATGTTGTAAATACTCCTTGTGTTATTTACGAAGTTTTAACGGCATTACGCCTTGTATTTTACAACCAGCGTCAATTACATTGGCGACGAATGATTAAAAGTTGTTTTTTAATTATGTTATTTGTGGATATTGCAATTACAAGAGCGATTTTAACGATATTCGAAGCCGTAATGGCACCAATACTGATCAAGAATGTTTTACCTTCTGAAGATGGCTAGTTGTTGTTCATCAGATCTTCAGTCCTGAGACTGGTTTGATGCAGCTCTCCATGCTACTCTATCCTGTGCAAGCTTCTTCATCTCCCAGTACCTACTGCAGCCTACATCCTTATGTATCTGCTTAGTGTATTAATCTCTTGGTCTCCACCTACGATTTTTACCCTCCACGCTGACATCCAGTATTAAATTGGTGACCCCTTGATGCCTGAGAACATGTCCTACCAACTGATCTCTTCTTCTATTCAACTTGTGTCACAAACTTCTCTTCTCCCCAGTTCTATTCAATACCTCCTCATTAGTTATGTGATCTACCCATCTAATCTTCAGCATTCTTCTGTAGCCCCACATTTCGAAAGCTTCTATTCCCTTCTTGTCGAAACTATTTATCGTCCATGTTTCACTTCCATACATGGCTACACTCCATACAAATACTTTCTGAAACGACTTCCTGACACTTAAGTCTATACTCGATGTTAACAAATTTCTCTTCTTTAGAAACGCTTTCCTTGCCATTGCCAGTTTACATTTTATATCCTCCCTACTTCTACCATCATCAGTTATTGTGCTCCCCAAATAGAAAAACTCCTTTACTACTTTAAGTGTCTCATTTCCTAATTTAATTCCCTTAGCATCACCCGACTTAATTCGACTACATTCCATTATCCCCGTTTTGCTTTTGGTGATGTTCATCTTATACCCTCCTTTCAAGACACTGTCCATTCCGTTCAACTGCTCTTCCAAGTCCTTTGCTGTCTCTGACATAATTACAATGTCATCGGCGTACCTCTAAGTTTTATTTATTCTCCATGGATTTTAATACCTACTCCGAACTTTTCTTTTGTTTCCTTTACTGCTTGCTCAACATACAGATTGAATAGCATCGGGAAGAGGCTACAACCGTGTCTTACTCGCTGATCCCCTTTCATGTCCCTCGACTCTTGTAACTGCCATCTGCTTTCTGTACAAATTGTAAATAGCCTTTCGCTCCCTGTATTTTACCCCTGCCACCTTCAGAATTTGAAAGAGAGTATTCCAGTCAACATTGTCAAAAGCTTTCTCTAAGTCTACAAATGCTAGAAACGTAGGTTTGCCTTTCTTTAATCTTTCTTCTAAGATAGGTCGTAGGGTCAGTATTGCCTCACGTGTTCCATTATTTCTACGGAATCCAAACTGAACTCCCCGAGGTCGGCTTCTACCAGTTTCTCCATTCGTCTGTAAAGAATTCTCGTTAGTATTTTGCAGTCGTGGATTATTAAACTGATAGTTCGGTAATTTTCACACCTATCAACACCTGCTTTCTGTTACCTAAGGATTTCTACTAGCCCTCGTCTTTTTACCTACTTGATCCTCTGCTGCCTTCACTATTTCATTCCTCAGAGCTACCCTTTCTTCTTCTACTGTATTTCTTTCTACCAATTCCTGTCAATTGATCCCTTATGCTCTCCCTGAAACTCTGTACAACCTCTGGTTCTTTCAGTTTATACAGGTCCCATCTCCTTAAATTCCCACTTTTTGTAGTTTCCTCAGTTTTAATCAACAGTTCATAACCAATAGATTGTGGTCAGAGTCCACATCTGCCCCTGGAAATGTCTTACAATTTAAAACCTGGTTCCTAAATCTCTGTCTTACCATTATATAATGTATCTGAAACCTTCTAGTATATCCAGGGTTCTTCCATGTAAACAACCTTCTTTCATGATTCTTGAACCAAGTTTTAGCTATGATTGAGTTATGCTCTGTGCAAAATTCTACCAGGCGGCTTCCTGTTTCATTTCTTAGCCCCGATCCATATTCATCTACTACGTTTCCTTCTCTTCCTTTTACTACTGTCGAATTCCAGTCACCCATGACTATTAAATTTTCGTCTCCCTTCACTACCTGAATAATTTCTTTTATCTCATCATACATTTCATCAATTTCTTCATCATCTGCAGAGCTAGTTGGCATATAAACTTGTACTACGGTAGTAGGCGTGGGCTTCGTGTCTATCTTGGCCACAATAATGCGTTCACTATGCTGTTTGTAGTAGCTTACCCGCACTCCTATTTTTTTATTCATTATTAAACCTACTCCTGCATTACCTCTGTTTGATTTTGTACTTATAACCCTGTATTCGCCTGGCCAAAAGTCTTGTTCCTCCTGCCGCCGAACTTCACTAATTCCCACTATATCTAACTTTAACCTATCCATTTCCCATTTTAAATTTCCTAACCAACCTGCACGATTAAGGGATCTGACATTCCACGCTCCGATCCGTAGAACGCCAGTTTTCTTTCTCCTGATAACGATGTCCTCCTGAGTAGTCGCAGCCCGGAGATCCAGATGGGGGACTATTTCACCTCCGGAATATTTTACCCAAGAGGACTCCATCATCAATTAATCATACAGTAAAGCTGCATGCCCTCGTGAAAATTTACGGCTGTAGTTTCCCCTTGATTTTAGCTGTTCGCAGTGCCAGCACAGCAAGGCCGTTTTGGTTAGTGTTACAGGGCCAGATCAGTCAATCATCCAGACTGTTGGCCCTGCAACTATTGAAAAGGCTGCTGCCCCTCTTCAGGAATCACACGTTTGTCTGGCCTCTCAACAGATACCCCTCCGTTGTGGTTGCACCTACGGTATGGCTGTCTGCGTCGTTGAGGCACGCAAGCCTCCCCACCAACGGCAAGGTCCATGGTTCATGGGGGGATCGAAAGTAGTAATCCATCCAAATAACGAACATTTCATGTGCGATCTTGACTTTATGGGGTTTGAATTCAAAATATAAATAAAAAATTTACGAGAGATCACGTATCTCGTGGTTGACAGCATCAGCAAACTTCATACATATTGTACATTGAAACGCTGAACAGTGTTGGAAGAATAGTAGCCGAGAGGAAATGGTATTGGTCCAACGTTACTACTGGTATTTCACAACAGAACACGTATGGAATAATTTGTCGGTTTCCTCAAACTGCTTTTACAAGTCTTGTCTTCTGCGTTATCGGAAATAGGTGAGTTATACCAAGTCGCCTTATCTACAATTTTTATATTCAGTAGTGGAAAAGCTGGAATTGGTCCTAGGATTTCTAAAAATTAGGTAAGCTATATTATTTAAGTACTTTAACTATCTATTCGTCAAACTTTAGTCTAAAATATTTGGGGTGAAAACCTAAATCGTTAACCATCGTTATAGGTTCAACTTACCACATGATTGTTTTATCTGTGTTGAACTACGTAAAATGAACCCACGAAGGAGAATTAGAACGGCACTGAGGCTTCCTATATTACTGCTTACAAATAACTGTGCTACGGAATATGTTTTGGGAGCGTTAAAATCGGTCTTCAGCACGGACTATTCCAGCCACAATGAACTGAAGCTGGATTAAAAAAAATGGTTCAAATGGCTCTGAGCACTATGCGACTTAACTTCTGAGGTCATCAGTCGCCTAGAACTTAGAACTAATTAAACCTAACTAACCTAAGGACATCACACACATCCATGCCCGAGGCAGGATTCGAACCTGCGACCGTAGCAGTCCCGCGGTTCCGGACTGAGCGCCTAGAATCGCTAGACCACCGCGGCCGGCGAAGCTGGATTAAACCATGGCAAGTGTCCATCTCGGTAGCAGCGGTGTCAGTGCGGCAGACTGGTAACCGATGGGTACCTGGTTCCATTCCAGGACGAGTCGGGGATTTTCTCTGCTTGGGGACCGGATGCGTGTTCTCCTTACACACTTTTCGTCTTAGTTGACACGAACGTCGCCTCAAACACACTGCAGTACCGTCTTTAAGCTATTAGGATGGCTGTACGATCACCACTCGAAAGCCAGTAAGTTGAAGTGTACAAAAAAGTCATGGCATCCTGAGCTGTCAGCCAGTCAGCGTCGATATCCCCACTCTCTCTCTGTCGGCCCTCTACCTTGCTCCCACCGCCCGCAGCACTTAGCGGTCGCGAGCGCAAGCGGCTGCCCGCTGGCGTTGTGTCACAGTGTGGCATAGCGAGCGAGCCGGCGTGCGGAGCCGCGCCGCGGCCATCGATCTGCGCGCCGCTGCCTGCCTCGCTGGCCCCACTCGCCGCTGGCCGCGCTCCTAATTTGGCGGAAGACGCGATAAGTGCGGCCGCACAGACGCTATCGCCGGCTGTCTTCTTGTCGCCGTCAGCGGCGCGCTGGCGTGCCCGCCCCAGCCGTCTGCCGCCCGCTCATCAGGAAAATTAAAAGCCGACGCCCAATCTGACAAGACGCCCATCCTCTATGCGCTAGCCCCGAGTTCGGGCACGCGATGTATTTTTCTTGAGCTCTTTCTCTTTCTCTCTCCGTCTGTTTCAGGAAGAGAAATCGTAGTGGCGTAAATCAAATTGCAAATCATTGACTCCAATAATTTCCATACTGTATATTCTGACATCCTGACTGTTCCAGCTGCCGAGAATTCTTCCGTGTTGTATGGCCGTGGTCCATTGAACTCTTCTATCCCTGAAGTTTCGTCGAAAGCTACGTTGGACATCTTCGGAGGTGCTTCTGGTTGTGCTGAGTCTTGCCCACTGGACTACAGCCATACAACCCAGAAGAATAGCCTGCCCGGATGGTCGTGCGGTCTAGCGCACGGCTTTCCGGGCGGGAAGGAGCGACGGTCCCAGCCACGAATCCGCCCGGCGGATTTGTGGTGATGTCCGGTGAGCCGGCGAGTCTGTGGATGGTCTTTATGCGGTTTTCCTTCTGCCTCGGCAAATGCGAGCTGGTTCCCCTTATTCCACCTCAGCTACACTATGTCGGCGATTGCTGCGCAAACAAGTTCTTCACGGCCCGCATCTCGTGGTCATGCGGTAGCGTTCTCGCTTCCCACGCCCGGGTTCCCGGGTTCGATTCCCGGCGGGGTCAGGGATTTTCTCTGCCTCGTGATGGCTGGGTGTTGTGTGATGTCCTTAGGTTAGTTAGGTTTAAGTAGTTCTAACTTCTAGGGGACTGATGACCATAGCTGTTAAGTCCCATAGTGCTCAGAGCCATTTGAACCAGCCAAGTTCTTCACGTACGCGTACACCACCATTACTCTACCACGCAAACATGGGGGTTGCAGTCGTTTGGTGTGAGACGTTCCCTGGGGTCCACCGGGGGCCAAACCGCACAATAACCCTGGGTTAGGTGTGGGGTGGCCGAGGGGTGAAGTGGAATGCGGTAGTCGTCGTGGGGTTGTGGAGCACTGCGGCTGCGGCGGGGACGGAGCCTCTCCGTCGTTTCTAGGTCCCCGGTTAACATAACATAACCCGGAAGAATTATCTTCGGCTGAAACATTCGGTTGTGAAAGCCTCCATTGTATAACCTGACAATTTACCTAACAAGTCGACATTAACTATGAGCGTTCCTTAACAAGGCAGATGACAATTTTTAAAACTTTAACGTAGTGACTACACATGGTGTTAAAATGTGTAGAATACTTTCATCGGTGGTAGTATCCACCAAAACAAGAACAAAAGTTGTAAAAATATGTTCTCTAAAACGCATACTGTACTAAGTATGTTCACTCGTCCATCTTAGGTACGGTGAAACACACCTCTTCTACTGCAAACTCGTTGGTTTCCAAATTTTGAGAGAAGGTAGCATGGACCAAAATAATCTTCATTAAATATAGGTCCTCAAACAATTACGTTAAGAGGTATCAGCACTTCTTCAAAACGGTTCAAATGGCTCTGAGCTTACTTACCATCTGAGGTCATCGGCCCCTAGAACTTAGAACTATTTAAACCTAACTAACCTAAGGACATCACACACATCCATGCCCGAGGCAGGATTCCAACCTGCAACCGTAGTGGTCGTTCGGTTCCAGACTGAAGTGCCTAGAACCGCTCGGCCACACTGGCAGGCGACTTGTTCATATTCGCTATTGTAAAATAAAAATTTCACAGTTTTCTTAATATCCCGTATAAAATGGTGTTGTTCAAACTTGAGAGATTGGTGTTACTTGGATTAAACACATTACTTCTACTCTTCTGTTAAATTTGATTAAAATAACCATTTCGCTCACTGAAATGAAAAACGATATATGTGAAAATTCAGTACGACATTTATCATAGTTAGTGGAGACGTTCTTCACTCAACGGATATTAAATGATTGACCCCTGCAACACGATAGAGGGGTGAGGGGGGGGGGTGGAAGGTACATCATGTCCATATTTTATTTTTCAAAAAATTATTCCTTTTAATAATTTATTTTACCAGATTCCGTAATTGATTTTAATTTTTCAGTAAAATATGCCACATAAATTTAAGTCTTAGTAGTAAATGGGAGCCGGACGCTGTGGCCGAGCGGTTCTAGGTGCTTCAGTTCAGAACCGCCCTGCTGCTACGGTCGCAGGTTGTAATCCTACCTCGGGCATGGACGTGTGTGATGTCCTTAGGTTAGTTAGGTTTAAGTAGTTCTAAGTCTAGGAAACTGATGACCTCATATGTTAAGTCCCATAGTGCTTAGAGCCATTTGAACCGTTTGAAGTAAATGGGACTTTTCAGTACAAATGTCTTATTCATATCTTAAAGTTCATATACAACTCTACCTCTTTAAAATGTATGTTGTGAATAAAACTCAACGACAAGTAACGAAATCCATGTTTCAGAATTTTTTTTCATGCTCATAAAGTACCCCTTCTCTGTGTGTACACATAACGTAAAACACATTGGTACTGCCAAGATGTTTTAAGCTTCTGGCCTCTACTTGTATATCAGTACGTTTTCAAAAAAGAATGATCATAATGGAAGTTCAATTAAGGAAATTTTTTGAGGTGGCCGTAAAGACCACCCTCCCCCTACCCCCGGCCTCTTTTGTAGTATGCCTTAAGTAAAACACGTTGGTATTGATAGGGTTAAACTATCGTTTCATTAACAGCTTATGTCCACCATTTAGATCAGTATGCAACGTCGCTCCTAAGTGCATAAATATTGCTGTATTCGTTGTGGAATGTAATCAAACAACGTGTTTATGTCACTTTGTGCCACATCTTACCACGATGAAACACATGCCGTGTCCGTCTACGAAGATTTAAGGTTGCAGGCTTATACTATGGGGTGACGGGTTATTTTTCATAGTAATAATAATTAGTCATAAGAGGAAATTGGAATTGTTGTAAATATTGTTTGCTGTTTACGAGAGCCTGGAAAATATTTCTGTGGTCAGCCAGAAAGCGATGGAGAACATACTGACCATAGTTCTCAGTCTGCAATCCACATTCTTGTGCAGCCCACTGAAAGACACCTTTCCATTCTCAATTTGCTCAGTGGGATCAGGACTATGATTATAAATGAAGATTTTGAGTTATAATTGATACATATATTTGGTAAAGTTTCACATGCACAACATTATAATATTCATTATGTTCATAGTGACAGTAAATCTCACTATCCTAAACAGCACTATGAGCAGTTCAGAGGCGATCTCTATGGTAAGTTTCTACTAAATTGTCTTTCACCCTGACTACTGATAATCAAAATAAATGCTCATCCCTAAAGTGGAAAATAACTGTCGCCACTTGCCACGCGGATTTCTTAATATCATGGGCGGCGTACTAACAGTTACTTTTGCGAAACCTAAGCAGTCCAGGACAGTGTACAGTCCTCTATTATTATTACTGAATATAAGCGTTTTCTAACAGCCTGTCTCTGACGTCATCCAAGGCGGTGCGCACTCCGTGTTTGACTGACGCGGTTCTTACGGTGGCTGGGTACGAAGTGAAGCCTCTCTTGCATCTCGGGCTGTATTTATGTACATGGGGCAGCGGACGGCCTAGGGAACATCTGTTGCCATCCGTCCGATGCACACGGTAACAGTCTCTAAACGGCCACTTTCTCGGACAAACAATATTTTATGACAATGTCATGAATCAATTTAGAATCTTCGTAATTTTTGCATGCATGTAGGTAAGTTGGTTAAAATCACAGAAAAAGTTTTAGCTTGCCTACATTAAAACTTTGCCTTCTAGAATTTTTAGAATTGAACTGACAGTATAACGCGACCTCTGAACTACAACTTTGAGAGATCTTCTATTGGTTGTTATTAACATCAAGGTCTTAAAACTTGTTATAGCTGTATTGTTTAATGGGTTTCATCACGTGCTTTAACCAAAACTTTCAAGCTATGATAAAAAAGATACTTACTCTGCTACAAATAAGAACATTTTTCTTCCAAATTTAGTTTTCAGTAAATTACTCGAAAACTAGTAGAGGTAGCTTAATGGCTTCACGTAGTTATTATTTTTATGTTGAACTGAAGAATCATACAGATTTTCACATTTCTATGTATAATATTTAGCGCCTTTACTTTTTCTTCAAAACTTGGATTCTGACTAAAATATTGCTTTAATCACGTTGAGACTTGTACCAATTAATTTTCACATACATCTGCACATTATGATCAGTTTCTGGCTTCCTAGCTTTATTATTTAGCGCCACTTATTTTTTTTCTTAAAACGATGTATTTAGGTAAAATATTGACCTATTTAATCTGATACTTGACAGTTGAAACATTATTACACTACATATGTTGACAAAGTTTGAATAAGCAACTTTAACTTTTCATTTCATTCTTAATTATAGTGCAATACTTGTGTACTACGCACAGACGTGTTTGGTGACGTGGCGCTACTAGATGTGGACTGGGGTAAGACCCGGCACACTCGCTGGCTTCTGTATCTCTCAAACGATATAACACTTGTTTCGCCACAATACCATAGTGTAAATCTTTCAGTCATAACCCAGACAAGCCCTAGGGCTGAGGAACAAGGGGACTGGGCAAACCAGACAAGAGTCTCTACGTACCTCAGTGAGGTTGTGGCGTGAAATTCAGTGTGCAGTTCTGTATTATCCTGGTAGAGTATGTTACTTGGTACCTCGATGATGAGGGGTGTGGTAATACAGCTTACCATTCTTCCCACATACTGGTGAGCTTACAACCTAGATTCAACAATTACCAAACCAGTCATGTTGTCGTACTCAGCAGCACCTCTTCATACCATGATTTGAAAGGTATGGGTCTCGAGAATCGCTGTTCCCTGTGACATTTTGACATACCATCTATGCACACCCTGGCCTCGATCTGACCACCACAAAAAGAAGCGATGCTCGTCGCTACACACGACTGTGGCCTCTTTCACTCCGCCTCCACACCCTGGAAGTTTGTGTTGTTTCTGGTATCGTGGGTGTGCTAAACGACAGATGGAAACCTGGCTTCCACACTACATTATTTTGACTGGTGAGATGTACCGTGTAGTGGAGGAAGTATTATCTTATAGCGTTGTAACATTGCCAATATGAAACACTTCAGTCTCAATAGGTACAAGTCGCTGAATGCTATGGGCTGTTAAATTAATCGAACCTACTGAAAACGATCATGCTGTGGACCAATATATCTGAGCTGGTGCGCTGCTGGCGGCAGTCTCCATCGATTCTCATCACGACCGTCTGAGTCGATTTTCGATGCCTGCTTGTCTTCGTATCTTTGGTGGATGCCTATTTAACCGCGGCGCGCGTTCTCTATGTCCCCCCTCCCGGATGATGCCCTCTCTCCCTCCATTTATCCTTCCTATCAACTCTGATCCTCCCTCCCCCTCCTTTCCTCTGTCCTTTCCCTGGGCTCCCTCTTCCCCCCCCTTCCGTCCTGTTTCCTCCCCACTACACCTCTCCCTACCTCCCTTCTCCCCCCCAGTCCTTTTGTATTCCCCTCCTCTGCCTACCCCACTCCCTGTCGCGTCTGCCCCCCACCCCTCTTATGGGTCCTCATCCTCCATCAGCTCCTTTCCCGGTTCCCCCCCCCCCCTTCGCTTTTACTCTCCTTTCCCCCCCTTTTTGTTTTCCCATCTCCTGTTCAGTTTCCCCCCACCTGTTCTCGACTGTGGTGTCACCTTTGCCGACTTTTTCGTGCTGTGTTCTAGTGACTATTCAGTGTTGTGTTGCGAACAGAAACCATGCTGTCGCTGGGTGTGCGTTTTATATACTTTGCGAACAGAATCCAGACTGTCGCCGTGTTTTTTTTAATTGTCTATTGTTTCCCCTGTCTGCTCCGTATGTATTTTTATTCGCTTCATCATCCCTCTGTTGTTTGTTTTCATTTCCCCATTTTCTTTTCACCTTGTTACTCAATGAGTCCCCGATTTTATCGCCTGTTTTTTATTATTATTTATTCTCCTGCTCTTTGTCAGAAAACCTGTAGGCTGCAGAGCGGCGTCCTAAGCTGCTGCCAGCCCGCCCCCTTCGGGGGGAATTGAAATTCAATAAAGGAAAAAAAAAAAATCTCTATGTCTTCAGTTTGGGTATCAGCTGTGTCAGCGACAGTCACGTGTGGCGTTGCGCCTGTATGCAGCGTGGCGAGTGGCCGAGTCGGTTCTACGAAGGAGCGTGGGCGGCTGCTGCGGCGTCTTCAGCCGTTGGGATGCAGATCCGCTGCCGACGGTGATCGGTGATTCTTGGATATGTGAAGGACCGAATTCCTTCGTGTCTCTTGCATGTGAATCAATGTCAATGAACTGGAGTCGTCGAAGTGTTCATCGTTGGGTTCTGTTCATGTTAATTGAATACCCCTGTGCACTGAAAACTATCTTGGCTGTTTCAGTTACCTTTGATCTTGCTGCCCGATATGTTTACGGCATTTAAAGTAGTGCTAGTTGCGCACAGCCAGTAGACATGAAGCCGTGTTTAATGCATACGAAGTAGTGCGTAAGTTTGTGCCTGACGTTCAGAAGTGGTCCGAAATATTTCTCCCTAATTCCTTTTCTATTTTATTATTTTATTTGTTGTGTTAGAGGTTGTCTACACAAATCTTAAGAGCCACTGTCACGTATGTTATGTCTGCTTAAGGTTCATTTGTGCCTCTAGAAATAAAGGTTGATTGATAACTGGTTGGGTTAATATCCTTGTGTATCTGTTGCGTCAGAATGTTGACTGCCGCTGGTGTGTTTATGTTTCAGATAATTGGCGAGCAATCTCCGATCGGGGTATCAAGGTGGAAGAGTGAAAATTAAGGACCTGGATCGGTGTCTATGGTTACGTTGTTAACGTGCGGCAGTTCCATCTTGCTGATGGAGCGTTGTGGTTTCCGTAAGCTTACTTGTAGGTCAAAGTTGAATATATTTTTATTTCACCTTCTGGTGAACCTCTCGGTTTGCTCGCGTCCATCACCAATTTATTGCACAATTGGGGCAGTCCCATCTTAAGACGATTTCATATGTTATTATTATATTGAATGTATTATAATCCTGTTAATTTGTCAGAAATTTTAATACCAATTTTGAAAATATATGAGCTTACTGGAGTTCAGTGGACTAATGTTCTTAGCCGGATCCTGAGTTACATGAAAACCAGTTTCTATGTTGGTCGAAGTATGTTTGAGATTTGATTAATTGTGGTTTTATGAATATTGTTTTAATGACTGAAAGTTGGCTAAGCAAATTTTGAATGATCTATATCTGTTGGACTTAACGCATCCTCTTAGTTGTGGAAGTAGTTTCAGAGTTTTGATGTGAATTATATTAAAAACAGTTTCAGTGTAAGTTATGAAGCTTGTGCGGTTTAGTTATGTCAGTTATGTTGTATTAATAATGGTTTTATGAATATTGTGTTATTTAATGAAAGTTGGCCAAGCAAATGTTGAATGATCTGAGTTTGTTGGACTTAATGCATTCTTTAGCTGTTGGAAGCAGTCAGTTTTTATGTGAGTCACGTGAAAAACAGTTCCATCTCAATCATGAAGTTTGTGTGATTTAGTTCACTCAGTCATATTTGATTAATGATGCTTTTATGAACATTGTTTTAATTAATGAAATTTTGTTGAGGGAATTTTGAAAATATGTGGGAAGCGCCTTTCTATAATCGTTGCTACTGTTAATTTGATAAGAGCAATATGTTTGTAATAAAGAAGTGTGTGGCAACTGCAAACTGGTTAGGGTTTAATTTCGATGTGTCGAAAGATTACCACACATCAATATCTGTTATGCTCAGCTAATTGTTTAGTGAGTAACAATTATTCTCTTTGTTGCATCTATATTTACTGTTCGCAATGTATCATATCTCTCATCTCATCTTTATCTACTTCCTCTCCCTTTTCCATAATATTATCTGCCAATTCACCGTGAAGGAATATATCCTTCATGCCCAATTGAGGGACTAATCAATGAAAATTATTCTCACCATATCGTCTATATTTATTCCTCCCACAATATCACATATCCCATTTCATCTTTGTCTACTTTCTCTTATCTTTCCACAATAGCCTCTTCAAGTTCTATTTCCTCGTGTAAGCCCTCTGTATATGATTTCTACCCTTCAGCATGCGTTTTTTTTTTTTTTTTTTTTTTTTTTTTTTTTTTTTTTGCTAACAGTTGGTTTACTATCTGATCTTTATACATTTATGTATACAACTGCCTCAGTTTTCTCCAAAGGTTTCTGTTGCTTCCCTGCTGGTGGCATCCGTAGATAAGCATCCTTCAACAGCTTAGTATCACTCCTCTAGGAGTTCATTTTGCGCTTCTGTTAAGCTCACTTGTCAGAAGTTAGTATTTCCTTTTACCTGGTTCATTGCTCTGTTGTTATAACACGTGTGTTGTCTATACTGAGCCTTATCTTTTTAGGTTTTATCCTTTATTATTTCGTCTCTTGTCTTCTATTGTATTCTCTCATCAGTTTTAATCATTTGCCCAATGCCGCCTTTGAAATTCTGCAAAAGTAGTTTTTTTAAGTTTATTCCGGGTCCATCTCCTTAGTTTCCTACCGGCCATTAATTGCTCTAGTTTTAATAAATTATGATAAGCGGCCACATCAGCTCTTGTAAATGATAAAACGTACCACTCTGGGATCGGGTCTTAGATCTGTTCTGACAGGCCGACTGCTGCCTATGAGGAGCGATCTATGACCTCGGGACATGTGATCAACATTCCACCAATCCCTGCAGCCGTATCCTGATGATGCCGTTGGTTTCATATTCAGGTAGCTTCTCATCTGGCCTCACGAGGCTGAGTGGAGCTCGTTCCAGACGTCCCTGAGTTTATGTTTTGTTAAATTTTTTCTTCCTTTTATTTTAATTTTAATTTTTTTTTCTATTTTTCTCTGGAATCATTAAACAAAAGTTGAAAATATTGAAATTTAAATAAAAATAAAAATATTCTTGTTTGAACAATGGAGGGAAATTTTTACTTGTAACTAAAAGGTTTTATTCTGCGACTAAACCGCCAGGCTGATTTGCAATAAAGTTGTTTTAACTTTTTTGTTTGCTTTTGATTTTTCTTTCATGAACATACAACTAACCATAATTTAAATGCATGAGTAACAACTGTCAGTTTTGATTATTGTCTATGTATAAATTTCAATGCCGATATACCGAAAGAAATATAATTTTTATAAAATTGGTATGTATACACTATATTCATTTATGTCTAAAATTTAACAAATTTCCATACTCCTAGGATCTATATTTGGCCATGGCTGATTATATGGACACTCATAATTCCTTAAGAGCTACGTAAGTGAGTTCTTACACCCTAACGTCTGCTGTTGCCAAAAGAATGGTACGCAGTGTGGGCGTTTCTGACGCTACAGTGTAAATTATTTGTTGTCCTATCTATTCTATCTGTCTTTTCTGGACATCCTAATATTATATGGCTGATGCCTTCTTCGAATCCTGCCTCGGGCATGTATGTGTGTGATGTCCTTAGGTTAGTTAGGGTTACGTAGTTATAAGTTCTAAGGGAGTGATGACCTCAGATGTTAAGTCCCATAGTGCTCAGAGCCATTTTTTCGGCCGTTAAGTGAAGGTCGTCCACCACTGTGTTCTCTATGGTGAGAGATAATGCCTGACATCTGGTATTCTCGGCACACTCGTGACGCTATGGATCTCGGACTAATGAATTCCCTAATGATTTTCGAAGTGGT
The DNA here is from genome assembly GCF_021461385.2 of Schistocerca piceifrons. Lineage (NCBI taxonomy): Eukaryota > Metazoa > Arthropoda > Insecta > Orthoptera > Acrididae > Schistocerca > Schistocerca piceifrons. The sequence goes on along the minus strand of NC_060139.1, from coordinate 461,996,680 downwards.
TTCCCATGCATCTGGTTCGGCGTTCAAAGTCTGTTAATTCTCGTCGTGCAGCCATAATCAAATCGGAAACCGTTTCGCATGAATAATCTGGGCAAAAATGACACCTACGTCAGTACACTGCCCTTTTATACCTCGCGTACGCGATGCTACCGCCATATGTATATGTGCATAACGTTATCCCTCAACTTTTATCAACTCAGTGTATACACTAAATCACTTTTTTTTGTTGGCTGTAATATTGGTTGGGGTGCGATAAAACCCTCCATCCTTAGCGTTGATTTAACTGTGAGATTACTACGCTTCAATTCTCTACGAAGTTATAATTTGTAGACACTGGTCATAGACGGCTGACAGATGCGGAAGTTGATTTACATTAGTCTGTTTCGCTGCACTACCTCTGATATGGACGGAGTGTCCTTACACGTAATGCAATGCAGGAACTGAAGCGCCCGTTGAAATATCTCACGTCGCATCACACAGCCGTTAGGTCACCGCTACGCATGGGCGGAAGCTGCGCAATGCATTCATACCCATGGCGCTCCGGCGCCACTCATAGTCGCTTCGATGTCCTCTTGCCGCACGCGGTAAGCCTTCCAGCTGGTAATTAACTGGTAACTCCAAGAGCGGAAACACTTCAGTATCATCGCCAACATTACAGGACTATTAATCGCACATTAATAACAAGGCGGCGTATGTTTCAAAATGTGTGAGACTGAAAATATGTTCAGGAGGATCTTACTTCCTATTTCCATTAAGTAATCACTATTTTCATGGGTTCACTAAACGCCGTTATATGGTTACAAAAATATCATGCTCATTTACGTTCACAGTCGCTTATTATACGTAAATGACAACAACACGACAAATATCTTACCGATTTCCGTCAGTTCTCTGTCTAAGCGATAGTCCCACTGTGTTTTGAGCCTCATTATCGTGTTTGCAGTCTTCGCGAATCTTGTAACTTACTGCAGTAGACATTAGCGGTCGTAAGGTATCCTCTTGGTATAGTTTCACTCAGTATTCGTGTCTCTCCAAAAACAAAATGCCTTAGTTTAATTTCGATGATGGCGTATCTCTGTGGCCCCATTTCACTGACTGGCGATTATTCTCTGGTTTGTGATGCGTTACTACAGATCTTTAGCCCGTCACAATGCAGCTCACAAAAATGTCGTTTTGAATTGACACGGCGGTTTTGAACCCAACGTCGAGCTTAACTGAGACCAGAGAACGTATCATGTCACATAAAGTACAGAGGAAACGGCTGTGACGTTAACTGTCCAGAAAGGCACATCTGACTTTTGTGGAACTTGTTTCTGCCATTTCTAAACTAGTGCGCTAAACACTGCGGTACCCGAAAGAGAGGTACGTTCAACATTCACAAGGACACCTGCAAGGACTCATACATATATATCTCTCTCGGAACGAAAATAAATTGCACTTCATTTAGGAGACTACATTCATTGGAGGACTGCCACCCAGTACGCAGTATTTGTCTGTAATGCCTGCTCAAGGACTAACTGCGTTTAGAGAAATACAGCCTAGGCTAGGTGCATTAAGATGATTACAGACTGGTTATCGTACAGGACTATTGTTCCAGAGGAGCATGATGCACATCGCCGTCATTCCATCTCGCCATTGTTTTACTTGCTTCCGCTGTCACTTCAGGCGGTTGAGTGAACGGAGGAGGAGGAGACTATAATTTGACGTCCCGTCGACCTCGAGGTCATTAGAGACGGACCACAAGCTCGGGTTTGGTAAGGATGTGGAAGGAAATCGGACGTGCCACTTCGAGGGAACCATCCCGGCATTTGCCTGACAGGATTTAGGGAAATCACGGAAAACCAAAATCAGGATGGCCAGAGACGTGGGATGGAGCCGTCGTGCTAACTACTGCACCACCTCGCTCGGTTGAGTTTAGTATAACACCGATGACTCTGACAAATTCCGTACTTTATCTCTGTTTGCAGCTCAGTATTTCATTGTGTGACGCTGCATGATTTAACCTAGCGTTAGTTTTGGACGCAACAAGGTGAGACGCCAAATAGTGAACGCACACTTCGAGATGTTTTGCTAAATTACCACCACTTACAATCCAGTAACATTCCATTGGCCCTGTCCTGTTAATAACTTCTTGCTTCATCTATCTCACAAATTCCCCAGATATCTTACTAAAGAGACTAAACATATCCGTCGACCACCGAAAGGTTGAGCCGACATAGCAACAGCGATGTGTCAGCTAAATAAGACCGAATTTTTAGTAATTATTTCATATGATCGCATACACTTGTGCGCTCGTGATGAGAGCTCGAAATAGCGTGCGTTTCACATGACAGAGACCTGACTAATATTCTCAAAGTTTGGGATACCATTAAGAAGTCTCTCGGTCTCAATTGTACATACTGATAATGTTCTAGTCACCCACCGGTACATAGCGAACCTTCTGTCGACTCATACATTCATTATGATTAGCTTGTCCACTAGAGTAAAATGAATGCCATGTCCTATATGATATAAAAGCGAGGAGTTAAAGGGAACTTCCACGTCTTCACGTTGTCGCAGCAAAGCCATGTTCTATGTGATGGAAATGCGAGGAGTTAAAGGGAACTTCCATATCTTCACGTGGTCGCGGCAGTATTAAAAATATGAAATGCACTTATATTCGTCGGCATACTCTGTGCAGAGGTATCTTTAGATATATATATATTGAACAAACTTTTTGCTGTATCAGCGTGGTGTACTTCAAATGGAGAGGGGTAGCTAGTGTTGTCCTCGATCTCTGACGTACTATTGCACAAGTTCTTTTTGTACTTTCAGTTGCTAAGTTCCTACTTCACCACATTTGGAGCTAGCGCAAAAAATGGTTCAAATGGCTCTGAGCACTATGGGACTTAACTACTGAGGTCATCAGTCCCCTAGAACTTAGAACTACTTAAACCTAACTAAGCTAAGGACATCACACACATCCATGCCCGAGGCAGGATTCGAACCTGCGACCGTAGCGGTCACGCGGTTCCAAACTGACGCGCTTAGAACCGCACGGCCACACCGGCCGGCGGAGCTAGCGCAACTGAAGATCATAGCCACAACTAGCACAGCCGTGAATTCACTCTGCAATATTCCTAACACCGAAGACCAAGGGGATTCGCCGGCCGGAGTGGCCATGCGGTTCTAGGCGCTACAGCCTGGAGCCGAGCGCCCGCTACGGTCGCAGGTCCGAATCCTGCATCGGGAATGGATGTGCGTGATGTCCTTAGGTTAGTTAGGTTTAATTAGTTCTAAGTTCTAGGCGACTGGTGACCTCCGAAGTTAAGTCGCATAGTGCTCAGAGCCATTTGAACCGTTTGAACTAAGGGGATTCATTTTAAATCATCTGTATCACGTGATGAAGGTCGTAATACTGTACAGGGTTGTCAATGAACAGTGTGTGTCTGCTTTTACAATAAATGTAACTGCAGTAGTCCTTTTCACAGCGTTTTTATTTAGGTCACTGCTCACTGGCATGGGGAATATACACTTAGATTCATTCTGTCCTAATTTTCAGTATTTCACTCGAATGGATGAACTTTTATCTTCTTAACAGTCGGTCCTCAATGTCTACTAGGTTGTTAATACGATTGCTTGCTCCCAGATGGGAGCTAAGCCTTTGTTCGAATCACGATGAGTTTCCCTGGAATTTATTTCGATTTCAACTATTATTCCTTTATTTTGATTTTGAAAGTGGGTGGTGGCTAAAATCAAGTGCAACGTACAGCAGGACTTTTGAAGCTTTACTGTCCTCAGGTGGTCCCTAACGTTCTTCTTCATATGTCGAAGTTAATGAAATGCAATGACGGTTATTTCAGGAAACGCACTGCAATAGTCACAGTCTTGCTTTCAACAACATAGCTAGAGTAGCGTTTCTATAATCTTTCCCACTCAGGTTTGAATCTACGAGATAATGCAATCTGCTTATTCGCTACCTGGCTCTTTACCTTTTGATCGTTCTTTTCCAGGCTCTTCTTGACGTAAGTTCCTTTTTAGTTTACTGCCCGTAATACCGTTAGTGGAAATCAGAATGGCATACTTGTATGAAAGTTAGGAAGAAGCAGTAACGCTCAAACAAGTGCAGTATCCAGGCGGCGGACCAACACAAATACCTTTGCACAGAACGTTTCACGTCACGAAATCATACTCAGAGCTTACATAGCATTATCATGAAATTAACAGAAATCAATACGAGTGTGTACTTTGGCATACCAGAAAACGGTTGACGAGATCGGAGTAGTAAAGTGTTACATGAAGCAATATAGACAGAAATATCACTATTCTGTAATACAGCGGTTTTTTCCCTTGCACATGTTTCATATTTTCAGTGAATAGAACTCGTCCGTAACTGTCAATGTAGTACACTGCATTACAGACTTCGTGGAATTCTATAACGTAATGTGGATACTTTCCCGATCTCTGGCATAAATGAAATTCATAGAAAGGTTTCTACATCGAAGCTGTTAGTCTGAACAACGATTCAGATCAAAGAACTCAAAAAGATATCTAGCTGTTTACAATATTTAACGTTATTATTTTGTAACACTGAATATACGCATTGAAAAAAACATTCCAGCACTTTAGAAATTAAATTCCAGCTGATACAATTTTAGAATACCCAAACCGCGGAACAGCCCATGATACGAATGGTCTGACAGAAATACTCACTTATGTTGTATGTTAATAATAATAGCAGGTGGGAACTTAATTTACATTATCGGAGAGGTAAACTGAGAAACAGCGTGAAATCTTCTTTAAGTACAAAACTGGGTATTCCAGCCTGATTAGTACATCGATTACATATTTAAATATCTGCTCCCTCAATGTATGTTGAAAAAGTACTTAGTCCAGGCTCGTGATGATTTACGCCGTATTTTCTTGTAGTATCTATGCTTTAGAATGTCCTTTGTTTTGCGAACTTGACACGTAGCAATAACATTGTTAACAACTGTAAACATTAAATATCATACTAATTTTCGATCATCTCTATGCTAATGATGATCCACACTATTTCACTATTTCTCAGTTAAATAACACCGCTGCATAAGCTTACGATATGATTTGTCTATACAAGTAACAATTGAAAAGAAAAAGAATTGCAGCATCAAACGTAATACACAAAGACAACAAAGGCGGAGCCTCTCTAATATTCCACCATTATGTAATGAAGAAAAAATGCTAATTTCCTAATTTCTGTCAATAAGACTGACACTTAATACAGTATTTCACTCTTTTCATTATTTTCTTTAAGCTTCCTGTAAGTTACCCGCATTCTATCATATTTGGTGTGATTACTTCTTTTTTTACTTCCCTTCTAAACCAATTTGGCCTTCGCCTAATTCTGAGACTTTCTTGTCTATAATTATTAGTCTGTCTCTCTACTCAGCTTCTTCTTTGTGGCTATTTGTAGAGTTAGTCTTCATTCTTAGATCCGCATGATATCGGACTCGAAGAAGGAGGCATTTTCAACAAACGTGCAAAATTCCTTGTTTAAATCGCCTTCTCCTAACAGCTGTCAAAAAGATTATTGCACTACAGAGTAAGAAATGAGGTGCTCACGAAAACTTCTTGCTATTTTAATGGGGACAAATCCAGCTCTACCGTCGGTGGCCGAACATGAAAGCTTATTTAGTGCAATCTAAACCCAACGAAGAGCAGTATTTGTGAAACTTCCCAACAGAATAAAGCTGTGTGCCCGATCGGTACCCAGGCGTGAACACTTCCCATTCTCGAGCATTACTACTACCGTATAGTCTACCTAGAGTCGATTAACAGCCCGCTCTTCTCGAAGTTCATGCCTTCAACCTCTCAAACTTCACTAAATCCTTCTTCCGCGTCTTCTTAACCCTAGAATAACAAGATGGGGTAAAAAATTACCCCAGTCGATATAATTTTTTACCCTATGTTGGTACCACTGGCTTCTCGGACAGGAGTCATTGTTTAGCTTTCCAGTCAGTATTGTTGTTCACGTTGAGGATGCTATAATCTCTCAGGCTTTATTCTCCATGCTTCTTCAACAGGTAAAGTGTGAAATTTCACGTTCGGGGTAAAAAATCACCCCACCTTGTTATTTACGTTAATTTTTTTTGTTTATAGAATTGGTGGTACTTTCTTTTGCAGGCGTAGAAAATGTCTTCTCATGAACTGTTAAGAACTCCAGAGGAAATAATAAAAGAATTTGAGCGTCAAGAGGCTGTAAACGTATATTACAGTGAATCAGACGAAGATGTGAGTGAACATGAAGACGGTCATATCACAAACGACCAGGAGGATGACGAATTCGATGTATCGCCATTTGAGGTTGATTCATCAGACGAAGGAGATAGCCAAGTAAGGAAAATTTTATATGGCAGAAATGGGTATTGGTGGAACACACATTCCTTCCACAAAAAAGCGTCGTGAGTGCCAGCAAAGAATATAGTGGTACATGCACTTGGTGCACTAGGCAAGACAATAAACGAAACGTCTCCACTGAAATTATTTGAACTGTTGTTTACTAGTGACATGGTTTCATTTATAGTTACGTACACAAACCCAAAAATTGCTAATTTAAGCGAAAAATTCACATCACCGCAGTGGTATATTGGAGATACCAACCAAAACGAAATAAAAGCTTTATTTGGTATACTATTTATGAGTGGAGGTCTAAAAAATGCGCATCTGAATTGAACTGATGCTCGGTCTGTAGCATAAGGGTCCCCATTTTTCCGAGGAGTTATGACGAAAAACCGATTCGAGTTTCTGATCAATAATCTAAGATTTGATGACAAACATATCAGATTGCAAAGAAGAACGACAGACAAGTTCGCTGCATTTAGTGATTTATGGTGTATGTTTGTCAAACATAGTCAAGAATTATACACTCCCTCTGCCCTCCTAACCATTGACGAGACACTCCTTAGCTTCCGAGGCAGATGCCCATTCAGAATGTATCTGTCAAGCAATCCGGACAAATATGTGACGCGAAGACATTTTATTTTTATGCAGGAAAAAGACTAGGGACAATATTATGTGATGAAATTATGTGAACCTGTATATGGAACCAACCGGAACATTACAGTGGACAATTGGTTTGCTTCTTGTGAAGTAGCCGACAAACTGGCTGACAAAAACTTGACAATGGTCGGCACTTTACGCAACAATAAACCAGAAATACCTGAATCCCTGCTTCAAACCAAGAATAGACCAGTTTCTTCATCTGTATTCATTTACAGGAGAGAAAAAAATGTTGGAGTGATAGATTCCAAAGAATAATAAAAACGTTATTGTTTTGTCAACGATACATGAGATTGGTGAAATAGATGAGAAGACAAAGGAATCGATCATAGCACTTTCCTACGATGATAACAAAGGGAGAGTCGATTTATTTGATTTACTATGCCACACCAAGACCAAAACCCGAAAAACCAGGCGCTGGAGAACGCCATACTTGTATGGGCTTTTAGATGCATCAGGAATAAATGCCTATGTCTTGTATAAGGATAACGGCGGCTCAAACAGCCGACGCAATTTTCTTAAGTCATTGGAATTCGGGCTGGTTGAAGCAGAAATGAAGGACAGAATCACGAGAAGCAATTTACCCAAAGAGCTTCCCGTAACTATGGAACAGATTTTGAAACATTTTGGGAGGGATGTTCCAAGGTCAGCAACACAACCAGAAACGATCTCAAAAAAAAAAAAAGTGGACGATACTTTCTTTGCAGTCGAAAAGAAGACCGCAAAAGTTCCTTTGAATGCTATTTCTGTTTGAAAGCAGTGTGCAAGGACCATCGGAAAAATATTTGTCGAAGTTGCCATAACAGTTTAGTTTGAAAATGTTTGGTACATTCAAAATATCACCAAATTTCGAAAATAATTCATAAAATCTGTGTTTCCTTTCACATGAGGAACTCTTTTTTCGTAGTTGTTAACTTTATACTTTTTACCAATTTACATCTTATTTCCTTCAATGATTCTTATGCCTTTTTATTTATTCCATTGTGTTTTGCAATGTCATAACACAAAGTGTAACTGAATGCAATAGATAATTGCATTGTCATATTTCTGTATACAACCTTGATACAATGAAATGCTTTGGTATTATAGTTATGATTTGCTTTGTCATATTATAAAACATAACTATACTTTGTAATAAATGTTTCATATTGTGTGATGATTACTTTATGTTACTCCAGAACCTCTTTTGTGAAACAAATAAATCAGAAAAACGTGGGGTAAATTTTTACCCCACCTTGTTATTTATGTCTCGGAATTAGTACCTTGTTACTCTAGGGTTAAATTAACCGTCCCTAAAAAAGTAATATCTGAGACCAACTCTCCTACGACTCCTAGTCCAGTAAGTTTTGCAGAATAACTTTGGTGATGTTTGGAAAGTATGAGAGAATTACTGCCACAGTTGAACCTGTAGTGGCGGATCTTGGGACTTGTCGGTATAGCTTGCAAGGGAATGATCCAACCCGACATGTAGAAACCAACCCTGAAATCTTTCACACAGGAAATGTCCTGTCAATATTTTAGCTGCTAAGGCGTGCTGTAAGTAATTTTTTTAATGTTAGAGTTACTCATTTTTGGCTAACGGAGAGCTGATTATTACACCGGTTTGTACAAGCCTTCCTGCCCAGCATCGAATCGGCGAGTTAGCAGACACAGTCGTGACAAGAAGACGTGGAGTTACGTATCTCGAAGTCCAAAGTGCATGCAGACGAATTTTAAGCACTTAACCATAGAAAAAATGTCCCAAGTCATTAACTTTTTGAATAACTTGCACTTAATATCGACAGATAAACTGGTGCAGATGTAATTGTTACACAAGAGACTAGCAGAGGAAAGAAAATCAAGACAGTGTTTGATCTTACATTACAGATTACTTTCGTCAATAGGAACTTTATATGTATCTTTATGTGTATATTTTGCTAACAATGAAAGATTTGATTGTTTATTGATTGAAGTTGTCACAAAAATACGAAGTGTCTGTTGGATGACGAAACCAAACATTTTACTTACACCAGACGCACCTCATAAAAGAAAAATTAATACATTCAGGGACTTCACAGTAATTACTAATTTTGAAGTTAAAATCATCTGGGATGTTAGGCCGCGTCATGACGTGGCCTAATAACCCAGAATGTTTTAACTTCAGTGACAACGGCCACGAAAGCCTGCAGACTTTCATAATTACTAGTTTTATTGAGAGAGAACTGGAATGCAGTAAGAAATGGTCGTTGCCGTTGTTCTGCATATTCTGCCGCGTGCCAGGCGTAAAATGTGGTGATGCAAAACAACAATGCAGAAATGATTGAAGTTTAGCAATACTGTTCGGCTGATAAACCTGAAACGACAAAGAGGTAACGGAAATTGAACTACCCGACAGTTTTCTGAAAAAATGATTTGAACTGTCGGAATATATATTTATCGAGATGCTGAATCACACTGTTCGTTCCTCGTGGAGTCAGAATTATGTTAATAGTATTTTCGTCATCCTCCTGAAGACATAGATGTCGTTATGACCAGGCCATGAGCCCAACAAATGCACACGGGAGGACGTTTCGGATGTGTCTCTGAAAATTATTCGCTCCCATTTTTACAGATTTTTCTGCATCGATTGAAAGATTTTTGCAAATACACAGTCCGTTTTTAAACTGTTCGTCCTGTTTTACCCTGATGCTTCCGAAGACAGATATAAAGCTGTCGAAGCAATAATCCATTGATTCAAATCGCAGGCACTGTGGTATACGAATGTGTCATAGCATTCGCCGACTGCACAAGCGACTCTGCCTTTATTATTTTTTTTCACTGGAAATGATAAATTTGCACGAAGCCCGATGAGCTTTATAAGCAGCACTTTAGGGGATAACAGAAAACTTCGTCTTCAAGTCAGTTACGCATTTCTATAAGGTGCTGGCTATTAGTGACATCTCATCTACATGTTTACTAGAGGTAAAATTCGTAATTTTGCGACTTCCTTTTCCTCAGAGATTCCAGGCTCGGTTTAAACAGGGTGAAGAAGACTGTAAATCAGTAATGTTCATCACACTTGCAATTAAGAGGACCCAGTGTCATAAATCTTCCTCGGTATTAGTGCACTGACTGTCACGAACAGTTCTAAATCTTTCGAATAGTTTTTCATACACGATTTTGCGAGTTTCATTTTGGCGTATCTTTTGTACTGCGCGTAAATATTTCCTCCACTTTTACAATTAATGTTCATCGATTCCACATTACTGTGTAACCCTGGAACTTTGACAAAGACAGATGCTGTTAGTATGCATGACCATAGAAATGAAAAAAATTTAATTCAGTTTTATCTCCACAATTACCACTTAGCGATACAACGAAGGCAACAAGTCACAGACTATTTTCCGGTGTTAACAATATGGTTCGGAATGCTGTTATTCTGAATACAACAATCGAATAACATTTACGGTCAATATTCTCACAAAAGTTCTGTTATTTTTGTGTAATTAAAGCTTAAAAAGCGTTAAATAATCACGATTTGGTCACGTGATCTAAAACGCTCTATTGCTGACTACTTCTCTGGTGACGTCACAGGCTAGGAGTAAGACGAAGCTATACAGGTGTTATAGGAGTGTTCGCCGATGTTACGAGGATCTTACGTACTTTGCAGCAAGCGGTTTAGTTATTTAGTGATGGGGAACGCAATTACAATATTTAAATAACAATAGAAAGATATAGTGGAAACCTCGCGAAAGTTGATATGTTTATATACGAAAACTGCATTAGCAAGAGCGGATTGTAGCAGTTGTTTCTATGTTGGGATGCATTATATATAGCTTCACATTAATCGTGTCCTGAGAAATGGACTTCAGGGGATACATGCATTTACTTTGCGAAAAGACGATACACCATACGCCCACGCTGGGACAAGATATATAACGATGAGGTTTTCTACACGCAGGGATATCAAGCATGTACAACATGCAGGTAACACAAGCGTAAAAGGTCTATTATGTTTGTGAGCGTCAATTAACGCCAGTATCGGAGGCAGACGTACTTTATTTTTATATAATACGATGAAACTTCGAAAGTTTAAACAATAATGATCCTAGCTGGACAATATGAAAATAAAAAAAGAACATTGTTTCTGATAAAGCAAAAAGTGTGTGGGCACATTAACTAGAAAATAGCTTTTTGATCGCGACGTGTGTGAACAGCGATTGCAAATGTAAACACCACGGAAAACACGATAATATTCTGTTTCTGATCGGTGTGGTAAAGTTTCTTAGTTGTGCTTTGGTCTTCATATGAGAGAACTGTCGAACTGTTTTACAAATAAGTTTGAACATTGTTCGGACTGGATTCGAACGAGCGATCTATGGATATCATCTTACAACATTCGAGGGTCTACCACTCTAAATACTGAGCTACCGAAAAATCTATGTGGAGTTAGGTAAAACGATTTTCCTAAGCGTATAGTTTAGTTGAACATTGTTGACTTTTTTGTAACAGTGAGAAAACATATCTCGGAGGTAAATTAATGTTACCTTCATAGTGCAGCATGGTTTTAATTAAGTTAGTGGACTTGTACGTCGACGTGGTGGAAATTTGCCAGTACCACATTTTACACGGATTCTCTTCCTCTGGAACATTCAAAAAAAACTTTTCAGAGGTTCTTATAGATGTATTTGTACAGTGTGGTGCTACACACCATTTCTAACTATTTTCCGAGACGTAAATTTCGAAAGAGGATATCACTGTGAATTAGCTTTGTAACAGTAGGTGTAGCGAGCTAGCCAATGACGTCACATGCATCGAATGGAGTGTTTCAGTGTGCTTTCAAATTATTTGAATTTAATTTCTGTTTCTATAAAAGAATACTGACATTCAAGAGGAAAGAAGGCATGTTATGAGCACAAAAGGACGTAATTAATCATTTAAGACAATTTCCAGAAACAAATACCCTGTTATTACGGATATTAAATGAGTTGTAAATTCGAGCGAATAGTAACTGTAAACGATTGTGTCAGAGAAACTATCACCGGAAACAGAAATTCGCTATACAAATTATGTTGGCGTTGTGCTGTTTGCTACAGCTGTGGAAGGGTACACATTTCCTCAACCGCCTGGAGAGCTACGAATTTGACAAATTTCAACATTTTTATAAAAATACTTGCAGTGTGTCTTAGCAGCTAAGAGTTTGACAGTGTGTTTCTTTTGCTGCATTATGTCTATATAAAAAATTTTCAGGACAGATTTCGACATGTCGGACCTGGACAGTTCCCTTGTTAGTCTCTTACAGTAGACTCTCTTTTCTTCATGCCATATACAGAGTTAACCTGAGTATTTATGACGTATATTTCAATGAAGCTTCCACATAATAAGATGGCAGAGTCACTGAGCATCAATTTTGTTGCAAAGAGCAGAGAAAAATTTCTGATGCCATGAATTTCATCTATTTCGTGCAGAGTACTGCGTTTACATAGTACCTGAAGTCTCACTTCATGTTGAACAGTGGTAAGACCATAGGGAAAAGTTACTCAAGCTAATTTTTTACGAATATTAATAAACATGTTGGTATGAGTTTACTTCTAGAACACGCTGTGTTATTCACTTGTATTGAAGTGTGATTGCAGCGTCACTCCCAGAATTTCAGAATATTTCAAACACTGTGAGAACTGTTAATTCCAGTTGTTAAATCGATAAAATACACAATACAAAGAGAGCTAGATGATTATAGTGAGCAACTTGTGATAGCAATATCTGGAAGACGAATTGTGCAATAGTACTATACATTTTCTCTGATAAACTTTTCTCCTCTGTCGTCTTGTACAATGTCATTAATACAGAATGGTACAAAGTGAAATCTAAAACGTTCTCCAGCAAATATTTCACGTTACGAATAGTGCGCACCAGTAATATTACTGCTGAACTCCAATTTTGTGACATGCTGGAATGCGAGAGTTCCTATAAAACATGTGTTTATAAAGTTTCACTTGCAATCTCGCATCGGAATTTTATTTTCAATAACAGAATCGAAAGTTTAGTTGGCAGGGGAGAATTCTGAACCTACTGGGTACTGTACCCAGGAACACACCACGTTTTCTGGTCGGTACAGATTTTTGATTTACAAGGGGAACTACGCGCCAGAGACCGGTATAAGCCAGTTCTGTCATTCTGTTTTGTTATGGTTAAACATGAGGTCGTATTTTTCACAGCGTTTGTTATTATTTCGTGTTCTACACATTTACGTGCTCTATAATATATATTAAGGATATTACGAATAAATTATTTAATCTTCAGGTACACAACTTTATGGTGAGAAAAATGCTATAAATGTTTAGGACTGTTTATGTAACATGTGGACAGGTAAGTCATACTTCGTCAGCCGGGCATGATCTTGTTCCTTGAAACAGAATAAGATCTACTATCGTGCAGCATTTGATACTTTTAAGTGAACTGTGTTTCTTTAATGTCTTAAGAATATTACCTATCACGAAAATGAAATTTAAGTTGGTTTCCACTAGCCTCATTTGGAAAAATTATTTAACTTGTAATTTTTTTATAATAATTCTGCTTGATTTGATTTTACTTACTGATTTCCGTTGTGTAGTAAATAATGTAACAGGTAGACGATTAAATATAGTATTGCCAAGATTTTCTCAGCTGCAACGATTTTAAATTGCATGATCATTGTGACCCTTGGAACATGTTTTCACATTTGGGAAAACCTTAACTTTCCAGAATAATTTTTATAATTTCAGAAAAATGTACAGCACATACTGTGAAAGGCGAATACCATTGTTGGAAAAATAGTATAAGAAAATATATTAATCTTATAATGCAAGTCTGACGAGAAGATACTCTCCCCTACTGATCATTCGTCCGCAGTTTGAACTTCACAGTTAGATGATATTTTGATATTTTATCTGAAACTAAAATTGCCGTGTTATTTATAATATGTCTTTCTTCGGCATGTAATCTGGATATTGAGATACTAAAATGGCAACTGAATTCCAACTTCGTTTTCCTGATTAGGAAGTGACAAACGTAGAAAGCAGAATACAAGGTGTTTGGGAATTAGACTTACAAACTTCTAGGATTTGTAGAGGAGAGTAAGTACATAATATTTAGAACAGGAACCAATGTCCGGAAATGATAGATAGATTTGCAAGAGGGTAGACATAGTGCGGGGTACTCACGTCGGATCGGCTGACGTCATTTCACGTCTGTTCTCCTCTCTGACCTGGTTAGAGCCTCATTCACATGTCTAAGTGTTAGAGCAAGATGTCTGAGTACAGGTTTGCAGAACACACCGACATCATTCATATGTACGGCGAAGCTCACTGTAATGGAAAAGCTGCTCGTCGCCTTTATCAAGATCGTTTTGCAATATTTCTCATTCCATTGCTTACCCTTTTCGCCACAATCAACGACTACACGAGTCATTCCCCTTGCAATGTATGCTGCTCCCATCACCGTCTGGTATGTTGCGGCTGACCAATAACTATATCCAAACCATCTCCGACATTCAACGCCACCTCTAACAAGGACAAGCACACGATTGAGACTCGAAACAGACGAGGGAGGTTGGACAGACGTCAAATGACATCAGTCAATCCGACGTAAGCACTGCCCATCGTGACTGCCCTCTTGCAAACCTACCTAGCAAACAAGTTTTCAAAAGGCTGTAGCACAGAAACCGTACATACCCGGATATGTAAGAAAGAAAGGAAGACTGCGTTTAATGTCCCGTCAGCGCGGAGGTCATTAGAGACGGAGCACAAGCTTGGATTGTAACAAGGATGCCGAAGGAAATCGGTCATTCACTTCGAAAGCAACCATCCCAGCAACTGCCTTCAACGATTTCGGGAAATCACGGAAAACGTAACTCTACCGGCATCGAAGCGGGTTTCGACTGTCGTCCTCCACAATGCAACTCCACCCGAACGCGGGTTCATATTCGAAATATTATGTACTCACTCCCCTCTACAAGTCGTAGAAGTTTGTAACGAGAATTTCCGAAGATCCTATATTTTTCACAATAGCAATTAGTCATTGCCTCACTTTTATACTATTACGAATCTAAAAGAACTTTCGCTGGGTATAAAATTATCGGAACCACCTTCTCAGCTAAACTTCGATTACATAAGTCAGAATCTGATGAAAAAAATACCGCTCAACTATTGTTAAGGCGCAGCTATTACGAGAAGAAGGATAATTTTTTCATAAAAGAGCATAACATGTGATTGGCGAGACTCTTTAAAATTCGATTAAATTCCTTTATTTCTTAGCAGTTCTTTTCCATACGCATAACTGGAGTCGTACATCAGAAAAGCAAAACAGTAGTTACGGATTCTGTCTGAGGAGTTCTACATTCTCGCGCTATGATCATTGACATGAGAGATAGCTTGACAATTATGTATCAGATCGCCATTCTCGATTCCGACAAAGACAAGCATAGTGGAATAGGTACCATAAATAAAAGAAAAAAAGAAATTACACAGTTCATGCGATTTTTTCTTGATGAGAAACGTACGTTTAGTCTAGTGAATGGCTGTATACCAGCAGATGTGAATTCGAATTTGAGGACGGGGGTACGACAGTAGTTCACTAAGTGTTTGAAAGCCAGAAAAATAAATAAAAGAAGCAATAGAAAACCTCTGAGTTTATGCTGATGTGACTGTTTCACAGAGATATTTATTACTTCCGTTAGCAAAATACACAGTATACGCAGTCCTTTGTGTGAATCGAGCAATATGGACGGGAAATACAGTGACATTGAAGCACAATGTCCTCAAAGTAAATCTTTTTTACTCAATGGGAAAAATCCATGTGCCCACTGTGGACGCAGAAAAGCGTTTTTATCTCCGTTACACAAAAAAGTAACAAAGGCCGTGACACGTATTGCATTCAAAATTTTAATTCTCGGAAGTTACGCATGCGAAAGCTATTCCTGTATGACCGCAAAGCAAGTCTTTACTGTTCTCAAGTCTTTTAAGAGATTGTAATAATTATTAAAATAAATTTCTATATAACTGTACAACTAACTAGTGGACTTGACAGGTTTTTCAGGCTACAGCACAAATCGGCTCTTATGGGGCTATCTGCTACACTTATTTCAAACAAACCTGCGGGGCGTAATCACAGGACATGGCTACTGTTTCTATAACCAAATACGTATCAGCAAGGTGGAAACACAGGCAGAATCAACTGAAACCATTACATTTTGGATAACTATTTGCAGCATCATAAAGAAAGGCGCCTCAAGGGCACGCTATTTGACAGCTATCTTCTACAAATATCTCGGTACACCATAATTAAGCGTAATCTAGTAACGTAGCAGTATAAATTCTAACATCTAAATATTCTTAGAAACGACTTATGAAATAAGTATTCGCTTTGGATCTCAATTAATAATGTATTAATTACGATCCAAGACCTTTGTACATAGAAGTTATTTGCTTATATGATACGAAAGTTAAGTCAGTTAGCACTATTTCGCAGGGGAGGCCAGCCGTCAGCAGGAAGTTCAAACACGCACATCGCAGGCAACACAGTGGAAATTGGCTCCTGTACATGAGATTATCTGACTTTCATGCAGGCTCTCTCATAACTTTTTGGTATGTTAGTGGAATGAGGCTACTGCAGTTGTATCAATAGACACCCTTGTTAGCTATGAGCAACCGTAACTATAGCCTTGCACTTAAAGTGGCCGCTTCCGGGCGGAGAGGCGCGTGGATCCACAGTCCGAATCCGTCCGACAGAGTGACGACAGACTGGTGTTACGATGTACTTGGATGGGATTTTAGGCGGTTTCCCATATCCAAGTAGATGAATACCAGGATGATAATCATCTACTGCCTCACGCAAACATACTGAAAACATTCTAAGGCTTTCACGTAGAGTTTACTGCAGATGCAGACGATTAGGGTACACGGCTTCCGTGCTGTGGAGGTTGGAGTCAATAGGAGACTTACATATTAGTCACCTTAAATCCACAGTTAGCAGCAGCAGGAGCAGCAGCAACTGTAACTACCCAAACACTAAAAAATTCTTTCGTCCATACTTGAACCGTCGCAGTTGGCAATAACAGATTAACAGGTGCCGTACTACCCTCACAGACCCTCACAGACGTTTTATATGATACGATTTCTCATGTGTCCGAAACCTCTACTATATGTTAGAGGTGAACAGTTTACTTGCGCATGTAGGCTGACGTGTGGACAACACTGCAGTCCTGCATTGTGTGGCCCATCGATAGGAGCTAATTTTCTTCGCAGAGGTGTCAGCTGCGAGTTTCTTGATGGTCGCCATACAAATACGGAGTAAAACGGTTCTAATTATGATTTTTAACAGCACCGTGAAATGGTAATTCCTTTGTTGGTCTATTTGCTAATTTAATATTTGTGGTGAAAGCATTTTTGTTTCGTAACGTCAGTTACAGTAATTTCGTCCTTGTCTACATGAGAATAACAGTAAAAAACTGTGGTGATGACTGGTAAATGTTATGGTTTTGCTTTAATGCCCTGACTCATTGGCTAAAAGTTTATACAAAGATATTCAGTTTTATTAGAGGTTGGCTATGCATTCTTGTCCTTCCGTGGCCGGCCGGAGTGGCCGAGCGGTTCTAGGTGCTTCAGTCTGGTACCGCGCGACCGCTACGGTCGCAGGTTCGAATCGTGCCTCGGGAATGGGTGTGTGTGATGTCCTTAGGTTGGTTACGTTTAAGTAGTTCTAAGTTCCAGGGGACTGATAACCTCATATGTTAAGTCCCATAGAGCTCAAAGCCATTTGAAACATTCTATAGTTACTAGCCCGCATTACACGGGCTCAATAAGGGCACTTGCATGTGAGAAAAAGGAAACAGAGCACATTATACCTGGAGAAGCAACTCGGCCGTGCCCTTTTCAAAGGAACCATCCGGGTATTTGCTTGGAGTGCTGCAATGAAATCACGGTAAAGTAAATCTGGAAGGCAGGACGGGGATTTAAACCGGCGTCCTCCCCAATAAGAGTTCAGTTTCATAGCGTGCGTGTGATTCATTGAGCTCGCTGACACGAATTTCCCAGGAAGACGTGACAGGAACTTGCTCTGGAAAATTGTTTACTGAGTTGGTTTCCTTCATCGTGAGGTTATTAGTGCGACAATATACAGGGTGGTCCACTGATCGAGACTGGGCCGAATATCTCACAAAATAAGCGTCAGAAACTAAAAAGAACGAAACTTGTCTAGCTTGAAGGGGGAAACCAGATGGCGCTATGGCTGACCCGCTAGATGGCGCTGCCATGGGTCAAACGGATATCAACTGCAATTTTTTAAATAGGAACTACCATTCTTTATTACATATTCGTCTAGTACGGAAAGAAATATGACTGTTTTAGTTCGACCACTTTTTTCGCATTGTGATAAATGGTGCTGTAATAGTCACAAACATATAGATCACAATTTTAGACGAACAGTTGGTAACAGGTAGGGCTTTTAAATTAAAATACAGAACGTAGGTTCGTTTGAACATTTCATTTCGGTTGTTCTAATGTGATACATGTACTTTTGTGAACTTATCATTTCTGAGAACGCATGCTATTACAGCGTGATTACCTGTAAATACCACATTAATGCAATAAATGCTCAAAATAATGTCCCTCAATCTCAATCCATTTGGAAATTCTTGTAACGACATTCCTCTTAACAGCGAATAGTTTGCCGTCAGTTATGTTCGCACATGCATTGACAATGCTCTGACGCATGTTGTCAGGCGTTGTCGGTGGATTAGGATAGCAAATATCCTTCAACTTTCCCCACAGGTAGAAATACGGGGACGTCAGATCCGGCCAACGTGCGGACCATGGTATGGTGCTTCGACGACAAATCCACCTGTCATGAAATATGCTACTGAATACCGCATCAATCGCAGGCGAGCTATATGCCGGACATCCATCATGTTGGAAGTATATCGCCATTCTGTCATGTAGTGAAACATTTTGTAGTAACACCGGTCGAACATTACGTAGGAAATCAGCATAAATTGCACCATTTCGACTGCCATCGATAAAATGGGGGACAATTATCCTTCCTCCCATAATGCCGCACCATACATTAACACACCAAGGTCGCCGATGTTCCACTTGTCGCAGCCATCGTGGATTTTCCGTTGCCCAGTAGTGCATATTATGCCGCTTTACGTTATCGCTGTTGGTGAATCACGCTTCGTCGCTAAATAGAACGCGTGCAAAAAATCTGTCATCGTCCCGTATTTTCTCTTGTGCCCAGTGGCAGAACTGTACACGACCTTCGAAGTCGTCGCCATGCAATCCCTGGTGCATAGAAATATGGTACGGGTGCAATCGATGTTTATGTAGCATTCTCAGCACTGACGATTTTGAGATTCCCGATTCTCACGCAATTTGTCTGCTAGTGATGTGCGGATTAGCCGTGACACCAGATGAAACACCTACTTGGGCATCATCATTTGTTGCAGGTCGTGGTTGACGTTTCACATGTAGCTGAACAATTCCTCTTTCCGTAAATAACGTAAGTATCCGGTGAACGGTCCGGACACTTGGATGATGTCGTCCACGATACCGAGCAGCATACATAGCACACGCCCGTTGGGCATTTTGATCACAATAACCATATATAGACACGATATCGACTTCTCCCGAAATTGGTAAACGATCCATTTTAACACGGGTAATGTATCACGAAGCAAATACCAACCGCACTGGTGGAATGTTACGTGATACCATTACGTCATAGCACGTACTTGTACGTTTGTGACTATTACAGCGCCATCTATCACAAAGCGAAAAAAGTGGTCCGACTAAAACAGTCATATTTCTTTAGGTACTACAAGAATATGTAATAAAAATGGGGGTTCCTATTTAGAAAACGAAATTTATATCCGTTTGACCTATGGCAGCGTCATCTAGCGGGCCAACTATTGCGCCATCTAGTTTCCCTCTTCAAGCTAGACAAGTTTCGTTCTTTGTAGTTTTTTTCTTTTGACGCTTATTTCGTGAGATATTTGGCCTAGTCACTATCATTGGACCACCCTGTATAGCATATGATTTGTCTACATGTTCTAACACGCCAGATTCTCTAGTGCAACTATCTCACGGTGCGTATTGCGAATCGAATGTTGGAGAGATGCTGTATGCACTGCTATGTGGAACATGGACGCCCTGGGAGAGAGACTTTGTCCGCCGATATGTGTCATTGTTCAGTATGTCCTGTAGTTTTCGCACAGTCATCTTTTGCTATCCTGGAGGTACTTATAGTAGCCACATGGCCAAGGCCTGTTGTGGGGATCCAGCGCGCACCGTCTCCTCAAGCTCGGCAGATACGCCAAGCAGCGGCTCTGAAACTACTGGCATTACGCTGGGGCGATAACTGACGTTTCGAGATATTTCGACGGCGCCTGACAGGCCGCGTACGTGACCACAGCCACAACATGATCCGCCTGGGCGTGTCTAAGACTAACCGTCGTCCAGGCTGGGATGTAGACACAGCGAGCCTACAAGAGAAACTTCCCATCGCACTCCGTTCACATTTAGTGGTAAGATGGCCCAATGGATGGCTCGCCAAAATCTGGACACAGATCAAGCATGAAAACAGGAAGAAGATGTACTGAGCGGTGAAAAAAGAAGCAAAATATAAATATAAAGGTCCACGCTCAAGATGTGCACACCAAGTGCATTGTCAGAATCATCGTATCGAGCTTTTCTGGTCATGGTGTTGGACTGCAAAACGGAAAACCCGTGTTCAAATTTCCCTAGTGATAAAATTTTTTTCAGAAAATTATGAACTTTCCGTCCTGTCATTGCCGGCCGCGGTGGCCAAGCGGTTAAAGGCGCTACAGTCTGGAACCGCGCGACCGCTACGATCGCATGTTCGAATACTGCCTCGGGCATGGATGTGTGTGTTGTCCTTAGGTTAGTTAGGTTTAAGTAGTTCTAAGTTCTAGGGGACTGATGACCTCAGAAGTTAAGTCCGATAGTGCTCAGAGCCATTTCGTCCTGGCATTGACGTGTCTGTTCACCTTCTCCAGTCTTGGCAATTGTTGTAATGTACATTGGTTACAAAATATGAGTCATGTGGTAAGAATATATTGCCGTTGCAAGTTAATGTGATGAATAGTGAGAGCAGGCGAGATGCCGCATAGATATCTCACACAAATGAAAACAATAAATGATTGCATGTGAACTACGTTACAAGAAAGCAATACAAAATCAAAACTTGCAGAACGGAACGCAGGAGTCATAACGTGTGGTACTTATGTACAACAAACAGGAAGTACGTACGCTTGTAGGTCCCTTCCTCCTTCCTTACACCTCGCTGTTGCTATCGTACTTTACTCCGCGACACAGACAAAGATCTGAATACAGCAAACAGACACGTCAACGACCGAACAGAGAGTTCATAATATTGCGCCAAAAAAAAAAAAAAAATACACAGCTGTGCTTTGGATATGGACCTCTCGCTTCGGAGTCCAACGCCCTGACCTTGTAACCATGAGGCCGTAACTATTTTGATTCCACCGATGTTGCACATCTTGAGCATGTATCGTTCACTGTTTTCTTCTTCTTTCACAGGTTTGATGGTTGACTTGTGTTCAGTTTTTGAGGGTTATCCACTGGACCATTTATCACTAAATCTGAGGGGAGTTCCCCTCGTTAGAATCGACTGGGCCATGTCGGTAGCCGAAGAGTGACATACAGCAGCAGCATCTGACACAGCAGTGCCGAAGTACACCGACTGTGCAAGGCCTTGGGACCACTGGTGTAGAACTCCCGCCGCCTTGGTCAGACCACTTCCCGTCTCCCGAGGTCGATGAGATAGACAGGTCGTGGTGCGTACGTCACAGCAGGTGACACTGCACGTCTGACGAGTGCCAGCAGCCGCCTCTGTCGGGGAACGAGTAACTATTTCACACCAGCTTAGTAATTCTGTACCGTGTGTTTAAATGCATGCAACCTCTCCACACTGCACGAAAAACTTGCGAATTTTCTTGCGTACTTCTTTAATCACACATTAATTTCCCGTGGTCCAGCAGGGAGACGAGTGTTCGAGAAGTGTGGCGTAGAAGCCGACTAGTGTGAGGACACAAGTTCATTGGGAGGTCCCGTATTTCTCGAGTCGGGCCGCGACGCGGGACGAGAGCGCGCTCCTATAACTGCTGCAGTTTATTGGAGTCATAAAGAGATTACAAGCGCGCCATCTGCCTTACAGCAGTCATATACACCTCCGTGTACAGCCCTTGCCAGCCGTCGAACGCACAACGCCCATGTTGGAACTTGTCAAAACCACTAGAAGAGCCACTGTTCCACCCCTCCGTAGCGGACACTGCACGGCCTATCCCGCTACATTTTGGTGCACATCTTGGAACGTACATGCTATTGTCTATCTTGCTGCAGCGGCACAAAATGAACAACCCAGTGTATAACTGATTTTAAATTTCGAAAGTATGCGCAGCTTAGTCATTGTCACCATGTGCTTCGATACAAAAACGTTGGATTTTAATAACACACACATCAAAAACGTTTTGCATCACGTCGGTTCAGACAGTTTTGGAAGCTGTACAAAAAATTGGAATAGAAATCAACATAAACATCATATTCGCCCCTTTTATTTCTCATGGAAACCAAACATTGCATGTTGTACCACCATATAACCAGACCTTCAGAGGTGGTGGTCCAGACTGCTGTACACATCGGTGCCTCTAATACCCAGCAGAACATCCTCTTGCCTTGATGCATGCCTGTATTCGTCGTGGCATACTATCCACAAGTTCATCAAGGCGCTGTTGATCCAGATTGTCCCACTCCTCAACGGCGGTTCGGCGTATATTCCTCAGAGTGGTTGGAGGGTCACGTCGATAAACAGCCCTTTTCAATCTATCCCAGGCACTTTCAACAGGATTAACGTCTGGAGAACATGTTCGCCACTCTAGTCGAGCGATGTCGTTATCCTGAAGGAAGTCATTCATAAAATGTGCACGATGGGGACAAGAACTGTCGTCCATGAACACGAATGCCTCGCCAACATGCTACCAGTATAGTTGCACCATCAGTCGGAGGATGGCATTCACGTATCGTATAGCCGTTACAGCGCCTTCCATGGCCACTAGTGGCGCAGGTCAGCCCAAAACAGCAGCGAACCTCCACCTTGCTGCACTAGCTCGACAGTGTGTCTAAAGCGTTCAGCCTGGCCGTGTTGCTCCAGATACGCATCCGACGATCGTCTGGTTGAAGGCGTATGTGATACTCATCGGTGAAGAGAACGTAATGCCAATCCCGAGCGGACCATTCAGCATGTTGTAGGGCCCCTCAGTACCGCGCTGCATGGTGTCGTGGTTGCAAAGCTGGACCTCGCCATGTACGTCGGGAGTGAAGTTGCGCATCATGCAGCCCATTGTGCACAGTAAAAGTCGTAACACGACGTCCTGTGGCTGCACGAAAGGCATTATTGAACATGGTGTCGTTGCTGTCAGGGTTCCTCCGAGCCATAATCCGAAGCTAGCTGTCATCCACTGCACTATTAGTCCTTGGGCGGTCTGAGCGAGGCATGTCATCAACAGTTCCTGCCTCTGTGTATCTCCTCTATGTCCGAACAAAATCGCTTTGGTTAACTCCGAGACGCCTGGACACTTCCCCTGTAGAGAGCCCTTCCTGGCACAAAGCGACAATGCGGACGCGATCGAAACGCGATGTTGACTGTCTAGGCATGGTTGAAGTAGAGACAACAGGGGCCGTGTACCTCCGTCCTGATGAAATGGCTTGAACGGATTTGTTGTCGGACCCCCTCCGTCTAATAGGCGCTGCTCATGCGTGCTTGTTTACATCTTTAGTCGGGTTTAGTGACGTCTCGGAACAGTCAAAGGGACTGTGTTTCTCATACAGTATCCACAGTCAACGTCTATCTTCAGCAGTTCTGGGAAACTGGGTGATGCAAAACATTTTTTGATGTGTGTGCAAAAGAGGAACGTACCCACAAAATTAGGGACACTATCGGGCAGTTATAATTAAAGTGCAGATTCTCACGAAGGTTCAGTGTGCGCTGTAATTACCAAACGCCAGCGAAACGCGATGGATATGGTAATGCGTTAATGCGTAACCGATGTACAGTGGAAAAAATTAGTTCCAGTTGTAGCCACCAGGTGCAAATCTGTCGCTGTAAACTGTTTGTACGACGGTATGACATCCACACTGTCATTTAACAAGCGATTACGTGAGTGAACAGTATCGTTATGGAGAAGAGAGACAGTGCGCTATTAGGGAAACTGTTTTATGTAAACGGCAGCAATTACAGTGATGCACTGGAAGAGTATAGCCGACTGAAATGTTTGAGGGCATGTCAGATGTCATTAAATGGTTTAAAGCAGATGGCAATGAAATTAGAAAACACAGGTGGGCTTGGTGTGACACCTGAAAGAGGAAGACGTCCTATCTCGGCGGAAGTTAACTGACGAGGTTTCTTTTGTTGTAGCTGACCACGCAGCACGTGCCCCAGGTAGTGCTAGAGGTCGTGCAGAGCCACGAGAATTGTCCATCGCATGGTCGATAGCATGGAAATTTTTGTGATCTGCTTTATGCTGGTGCCCGTGCAAGATTCAGACGACGCAGAAACTGAAACCTCATGATCCACAATAACGTTCCGAATTTGCTGTTTGGTTTCTGACAATGATCACAGTGGATAACAAGCCACCGGGCAATATCCTGAGGAATGACGGGGCACATTTTACATAACAAGGTGCAGTGAATACACAGAACTGCCGAACTTGTGGTACTGTTAAACTGCTTGTTGTGCACGAAGAGATATTGGACTCTTCCTGTATAACCGTGTGGTGTGGATTAACAAGAGCCTTTAGACTCGGTCCTTTCTTATTTGAAGAGAATACAAGCAAAGCGCGTCAGGTGCATCGTGACTTCTGCACGTTATATAAACCTCCTTGTACAGCATGTTATTCCTGCTTCGGAAGAGCGCACCTGTGTGCAGTGAAAGATCTGCTTAATGCAACCTTCGACAAACGTGTTATCTCCAGAGGTTTTCCAGATGCATAGCCTGTAAGATCACCTGATCTCAGTCTATGTGACTTTTGGCTCTGGGTGATACCTAGTGGAGAGTGCGTTTGCCACGTTCGGCTTCTACCTGATCTGAAGGCCGGTACACAGGAAATGATGCGAGCAATTGTTGATCACGTCGTTTTATGGAGGCAACACCTCATCGATGTATCCGGTGCTCATCCTGAACAAATTGTGTAAGCATCGTTTTTAATAAAATCACCATTATGCCTTTCACACTTTTTTATTTTTTCTGCCGACGTCCCGTTCCTAATCCATTACATAAGGAAACATTTCTATACATCTTTCTTACATTCACAGTGCCAGATTTGTCCCTACTGGCCTTGGAACTAATTTTTTCCCACGTTTCGCAATAACGCATTAAAATATCCTCCAAGTTTCGCTATCATACGATAATTACAGCCCGCAGTGGACTCCGTAAGAAGCTCCACTTTAATTATAGCCAACCGGTAGAATGTGTTATTCGCAGTTACTGAATGAAATATGGAACGAAGCAGAGAGTATAAATTAATTAGTTTTTGAGAAAGTTTTCTACCCAGTTACCGCGTAACAGCCTTCATTACTTCCCTATAGTATGTTTCGGCAATGTGATATGACATCAAAACAGAAAAGTATATTAAAGCGTTCGATGCGGCCTAGTTGCAGTGAGACGTAACAGTTGCATCTTGAGTGATGGGATTCACGAAATGAACTCTGCTGCTAAGCGAAAACCGATGGATTGGCAAAAGTCATCGAAGCCCATAAACGCACAAGTCAGAATCGCTGTTCCATAAAGAACTGTAATAAGACAGGCTCTCTACAGTGCTAATCTTACAGCGTTCGACGATCAGTTCCAAAGGCTATTAGTAGCCGTGGGACTCACAGAACACCGAGAGTACACTACGTGATCAAAAGTATCCGGACACCTGGCTGAAAATGACTTTCAAGTTTAATACGGTGTTGGCCCGCCCTTAGCTTTGATGACAGCTTCCACTTTCGCAGGCATATGTTCAACCAGGTGCTGGGAGGTTTCTCGTGGAATGACACCATATTCTTCATGGAGTGCTGCACTGAGGAGAGGTATCGATGTCGGTCGGTGAGGCCTGTCACGATGTTGGCGTTCCAAACATCCCAAAGGTATTCTATAGGATTCAGGTCAGGACTCTGTGCAGGCCAGTCCATTACAGGGATGTTATTGTCGAGTAACCACTTCGCCACAGGCCTTGATTTATGAACAGGTGCTCGATCGTGTTGAAAGATGCAGTCACCATCCCCGAATTGCTCTTCAATAGCGGGAAGCAACTAGGTGCTTAAAACAGCAATGTAGGCCTGTGCTGTGACAGTGCCACGCAAAACAACAAGCTCCCTCCATGGAAGTCACGACCACTCCATAACACCACCGCCTCCGAATTTTACTGTTGGCTCTATACGCGCTGGCAGATGACGTTCGCCGTGCATTCGCGATACCCACACTCTGCCATCGGATCGCCACATTGTGTACCGTGATTTGTCAGTCCACACAACGTTTCTCCACTTGTCCATCATCCAATATTTACGCTCCGTACACCAAGTGATGCGTCGTTAGGCATTTACCGGCGTGATGTGTGGCTTATGAGCATCCGCTCAACCGTGAAGTCCAAGTTTTCTTACCTCCCGCCAACCTGTCACAGTACTTGCAGTGGATCCTGATGCAGTGTGGAATTTCTGTGTGATGGTCTGACAATTACACATTACGACCCTCTTCAACTGTCGGCAGTCTCTGTCATTCAACAGACGAGGTCGGCCTGTACGCTTTTGTGCTGTTCGTGTCCCTTCACATTTCCTCTTCACCGTCACATCGGAAACAGTGGTTCTAGGGATGTTTAGGAGTGTGAAAATCTCACGTAAAGACTTATGACACAAGTCACACCTAATCACCTGACCACGTTCGAAGTACTTAAGTTCCGCGGCGCGCCCCATTCTGCTCTCTCACTATGTCTAATGACTACTGGAGTAGCGGTCAATAGGCGGCAGCACAATGCACCTAATATGAAAAACTTATGTTTTTGGGGTATCCGAATATTTTTCATAAGTTTCTTTTAATTTACGTCTATGGTCACCAACTGTTTGATAACAGATTACCGGTTTCGGTCTTTAATGACCATCATCAGATCTGTTTCATAAAAACGAAGTCCTAATGTACTGCAGCCATAGTGGCGTCGTCAAATGTTAAATGCGGAACCAGCACCAGCACCAGCAGGTCTTTAAATCGGGAAACGAAGTAGGTAGAGAGTTTTATAGATAATATCTGCATCACTTCGTTTTGAGGACCACATTGTACGGCTGTGCACAGAAATCGCAAGACCCCTTGCCTTTCCATTACGCTGAAAGGCAAAGTTTTGCTTAAAATTAAATTTTTGCCTTGAGCTTTGGTTTTCTGAAACATACTCTAGAGACACATGTGAATAGACGGTATGTTGGTAACACTGTGTCTCCATGCGTGTTAAATTATGTATCAGGCAGTAACT
This sequence comes from Schistocerca piceifrons, assembly GCF_021461385.2. NCBI lineage: Eukaryota > Metazoa > Arthropoda > Insecta > Orthoptera > Acrididae > Schistocerca > Schistocerca piceifrons. Next base: position 461,969,133 of record NC_060139.1, on the reverse strand, counting down.
GCAGGTCAAAAGGAGGAGGCCTCAGACACGGCCAGTCGATTCGGTTCACCTTAAGCAAGTCGCTTATGCACAACCTAAAATGAAAGTCTCTAAGACATTTTGGGTCAACCCTCCCTCCCCCCACCACCTCCCCACCACCCGACATATTTTTTGAAAACTACGGCTGAAGTTCATGACGCTCAATCGACTTAACAGAGTGGAGAGGATCGATAGCTAAAACTGTACATTTCTCATCAACAAATGTGAGGTCTGCAAACGCATATTTTCCTGCAAATTGAGGGAATAAATCTTTTATACTGTCGCTAATATACCCATCACGAAAACACTGTTCAACGATAATGCCGCTTGTATAACGACCAAGGCATCTGGCTTGGATGCAGATAATCTGTGTTCGATTCATAGTTGCATTCTGCAGATTTTTATTTGCATTTCGAAACTGGTAGTGTAGGAGGATTAATACAGATAGCAAATCAACAGAGTATAATAACGTAGACAAATAAATTTCTTAAGCGACTTGCGTTACTATATCATTAAAGATTTCAAAAATGGTTCAAATGGCTCTGAGCACTATGGGACTTAACATCTGTGGTCATCAGTCCCCTAGAACTTAGAACTAATGAAACCTAACCAACCTAAGGACATTACACACATTCATGCCCGAGGCAGGATTCGAACCTGCGACCGTAGCGGTCACGCGGGTCCAGACTGAAGCGCATAGAACCGCACGGCCACACCGGCCGGCTCATTAAAGATTTAATCATGATCGACTTACAATGTCTATTCACTCACCATGTCATATGTCCTCAGTTTCCTTCGAAGAACTAGATGGATTGTACTTGCTACGTAAACATGAGAAGTAAATATGCCGGCGGCACCAAAAGCATCCAGCAAATGCAATCTTCCTGCAACTTCATTGTTCCTTCCGAAGTTTCGGAGGAAAACTAGTTTCTATTACATTTAAATATATATATTTTTTTCGGGAGTTAATTTTTATGCAAGCCACGTATAACATAACATTGCCTGAAAAATCGGTGCTGAAAGTTTGGAGCAAGTGAGGTAAAGAAAATAATAAATGATTGATCTTTCTCATACCGTGAAGACCTAATTAATGCTGTGAATCGCTATTGCATCCGCTCGAATGTGCAGTTCCCATTGTGTTTCCAGAAGCATGGTCTACCGTAAATTTGAAGCCTCCAAATAATATTTTCGGCATCCCAATAAAAACAAACATTACATGGCTGGCACACAGGTGTGCTGTCTGGCGGTATTACTTCTACTGCATAAGCCGGTTGGCCCTTATTATCTATAAAAATGTTATCACACATGAAATTTTAGTTTGTCCTTCCCAAGAATCAAACATCATCAACCTAAGGATTCAAAATGTTCTCAAAATGTGATTTGTAAATTGAATTCATCTCTTTCCCGGGTTTGGAGCAAGTGAGGTAAAGAAAATAATAAATGATTGATGTTTCTCATACCGTGAAGACCTAATTAATGATTTGTTTCTTATAAGATCGGGAAACCTTTAGGCAGAAATTTTCCAGACGCTGCGCTAATGAGCGTCGAATGCTTGTCTTGGCAGCAATCTTCTCGGGACTGTTTCATACAAAGCGGCTTAGAATTTTAATTCTTTACTAATACAAGTCATTTGCGAAGCTATTTGCATACTTTGTTATTATTCCTTAATGAGTTACTTACCTTATTAACCCTCCAATTGCTACTGGTTTTATGCGGAAAAAAATAAAAATGGAGAAAGCAAAACACGTGCTTTATGTAGCTGGAAATCGAACAACGGTTCCCTGCTTCTCAGCCAGATGTTTTGTTCGATACGCCAGCTGCGCTTTCATCGAAGAGCTTTTACCTTGTGGGTTCATAAGAGACAGTCGGAAAAGCTTTTTCCCTCGGTTTCTAGGAAAATATGTGTTTGCGGACCGCAATATAATTATGATGAAAAATGCTCAGTTTTCAGTTATCTATCGATTCTGTCAATTCAATACAAACCGAAAAAGATATCACAGGTTTATGAATTTCTTACTTAGAGCAATTAAAATTAATAACATGTTTGACAGGAAAAGAAATAATCATAAGAATAAAAAGACTGACCAGAATTGCTTTTGGTAGACTTTGAAGCTTTTTAAAAATTCAGTCAAAGTGAATATTAGGAATTGATCTGTTACAATAAAATAGCATATTATTTGAGTCCTGGTTTTGTAATAATGCTCATATGAAATACACTCCTGGAAATTGAAATAAGAACACCGTGAATTCATTGTACCAGGAAGGGGAAACTTTATTGACACATTCCTGGGGTCAGATACATCACATGATCACACTGACAGAACCACAGGCACATAGACACAGGCAACAGAGCATGCACAATGTCGGCACTAGTACAGTGTACATCCACCTTTCGCAGCAATGCAGGCTGCTATTCTCCCATGGAGACGATCGTAGAGATGCTGGATGTAGTCCTGTGGAACGGCTTGCCATGCCATTTCCACCTGCGCCTCAGTTGGACAAGCGTTCGTGCTGGACGTGCAGACCGCGTGAGACGACGCTTCATCCAGTCCCAAACATGCTCAATGGGGGACAGATCCGGAAATCTTGCTGGCCAGTGTAGTTGACTTACACCTTCTAGAGCACGTTGGGTGGCACGGGATACATGCGGACGTGCATTGTCCTGTTGGAACAGCAAGTTCCCTTGCCGGTCTAGGAATGGTAGAACGATGGGTTCGATGACGGTTTGGATGTACCGTGCACTATTCAGTGTCCCCTCGACGATCACCAGTGGTGTATGGCCAGTGTAGGAGATCGTTCCCCACACCATGATGCCGGGTGTTGGCCCTGTGTGCCTCGGTCGTATGCAGTCCTGATTGTGGCGCTCACCTGCACGGCGCCAAACACGCATACGACCATCATTGGCACCAAGGCAGAAGCGACTCTCATCGCTGAAGACAACACGTCTCCATTCGTCCCTCCATTCACGCCTGTCGCGACACTACTGGAGGCGGGCTGCACGATGTTGGGGCGTGAGCGGAAGACGGCCTAACGGTGTGCGGGACCGTAGCCCAGCTTCATCGAGACGGTTGCGAATGGTCCTCGCCGATACCCCAGGAGCAACAGTGTCCCTAATTTGGTTGGAAGTGGCGGTGCGGTCCCCTACGGCACTGCGTAGGATCCTACGGTCTTGGCGTGCATCCGTGCGTCGCTGCGGTCCGGTCCCAGGTCGACGGGCACGTGCACCTTCCGCCGAGCACTGGCGACAACATCGATGTACTGTGGAGACCTCACGCCCCACGTGTTGAGCAATTCGGCGGTACGTCCACCCGGCCTCCCGCATGCCCACTATACGCCCTCGCTCAAAGTCCGTCAACTGCACATACGGTTCACGTCCACGCTGTCGCGGCATGCTACCAGTGTTAAAGACTGCGATGGAGCTCCGTATGCCACGGCAAACTGGCTGACACTGACGGCGGCGGTGCACAAATGCTGCGCAGCCAGCGCCATTCGACGGCCAACACCGCGGTTCCTGGCGTGACCGCTGTGCTGTGCGTGTGATCATTGCTTGTACAGCCCTCGCGCAGTGTCCGGAGCAAGTATGGTGGGTCTGACACACCGGTGTCAATGTGTTCTTTTTTCCATTTCCAGGAGTGTAATAATGCTATGAAGATTGTGTTTGTGGGACAACCTCGTTTGGCTGAGATTACTTTATAACTATGTATTGCTGATAATATTTAATATTATCATTTGCTGCAGGGTACATCTACGACTTACTAGACATACACAGGGAGCAAACAAGAAAAGTTTCGCCTTCGGCCACAAATTGCAACATTTCATAAAAGAACACAATTTATTTACCCTGGAGATCTGAAATGGCGTTTACGCTAGCTTTAAGTTAGCCAGCTGGCTCCTCGTCTAAACATCTCGCGCTCTGTGACTCCGTACGCTCGGACAATCGAGTCACCAGCCTCTGCCGCTGCCCATCTAACTGAAAACATGTCAGTCGCGTCTGTCGTCGATTACAGGTGGACCACACCAGCGTACAAAGGAGATCGAGTGCCCGAGTTCGCAAGTACAGCCTAGGACTCACGGCACTGGCAGTACACAGGCTACCTTGGACAAGACGTCTGTTATAAGTATACTGACACAATGACTCATCAGGGAGCATTTCATATTCGCATGCCGTGAAACACATTCTCATAGCTCATTAAGTCAGCACCTTAGAGCCCATGTTTACTGGACATATTTTTCTTTTTTTTTTTTTTGATCACACTGCCTCCTCCAAAAATACGGAAAACTGAGAGCTTGCATTAGGAAAGATTTGTTTCACAATATAGAAGATGAAGCGCTCATAACGCTTAAGGTATGCGTTTTACAGCCCGTGTTCAGCTAGCTTTCTTGTTTCTCGTATCGCGTACTTTCAGCTACGTTCACCGCTACCTGATCAGTCACTGAGTCGTAGAAAGGTTGCAGGAAGGAGAGAAACCTGTATGAGCCTGACGTAAAAGGGCGCCTTTATTTTAAGATATGCAACCCTCAACGTTGCACTCGATCTCGATCCATTTCTCATCTGTATTTTCCACCGTTATTCTTTTATATGCATATGTCACTCCTATTTACAGAAATGTTTTCTGGATCAAATCACAGACCACGACAGGTATAAATCTCAAATTCCCTTAAGATTTGACTGAAAAAAGCAAGCGCCAATAACCAACATTGCGCATGATGTCGCTTATTAACTGTAGATCATTTCTGAGCTTGCATTTGGTCTAGCATCGAAGATGAAGTTTCTGAAGCAGAACTTTTGGGCCATACCATGGTCTATATGTGAACAGTGAGAAACAAATTTAGCAATAAATTGTAAGAATTCTGATTCAGGCGCTACAGAAAGTAGTTAAAAATCAAGTATTCGTGTTATATAACGCATACATAGTAGAAAACACTGTTGAGGTAATGGAATTTGTGCATAAGAAGGTACACTGCAATGCAAAGAGTAAATAATTCGAGTTATTGTGGGGCTACACAAACAATGAATTATTCGTTACGTAATGATGACCCTAATACATGAGGATGCTGGTACATGGCTTCAACAAAATTAAGAATTGTGAATTTGTCACCTATTACTCACACGAGTTACCTAACATAACAATGAAATAAAACTTTATTAGTTGAATGGTGGATGGATAGCATTTCATTACTCTAAATAATATCCTATGCTTTGTTCACAGTTCCTTACAGTTCTTGTAGATGTTATGGTATGGAAATATAAATGGATCAATATGCTATAATAGAGGGCACTGAATTGTGTGTAAAACTGGTAATATATCAGTAGGCTAGAATATACGGCATAGCAATATGCTAAAATTATTAAGTCTCGAAGTAACTACTTTCTAGTGAACTTTCGTCTACGTGTATGAATGGAAAAAAGAGAAACAGGAAATAATCTTCCTTCATCATTGATATATGAATTGTAAAGTGATGTTGACAGTGTGAATAAATTTGTGAATAATGAGTATGCTTCTCCACGGTTATCTCCGACAGAAACTTCTTCTCAGAGTAAACAGAAGGTGGGGTATTGCCGCAATTGCTTCAAGTAAGTCTGTTTCCTTTCATTTTCCGTTGCGTTTAGAAGGGAGACCCAGTCACGGGACAGAAACGATCACATTATTGTGTTTGTGTGTAGTAAATTATTTTTATTCCGGAAGGTTGCTACTGTAACCTGTTTTGAATCCAGTTTTCTCCATTGGAGTTGCAAGTGTTTTTAGATTGCGCCATTTGGTACACCGATGATACGGTTAACTCACTGTATTTCTCTAACCGTTTGGCGCGTAGGAGTCATGGTTGACGTTTTAACCCGTGTGACCGATCTGCAAAATTTTTACAGAATTGATCACGTGCAATGTAACCTATACATTTTTTGTAACTGGAAATATACTTCCTAATTACTAAAATAACAAGTATGATATAATTGGTGTTAACAACTTTCACTTGCAGCAGTGTTGAAATGTTAACATCTAGAAAGCACATTCCAGGGAGCTGGTGCCTGTTGCGCACAAACTGGCTGCTCGACAGTCTGGTTTTGTGCGCGGTCGGCCAGAGGCTCGTCTGCGTGTGTGTAGCCACAAAAAACCTACCATTCGCAGCACACACTGTTTCCAAGAATGCTAATGTTTTCGCTCGCTCAGTTGAGTACTTTCATTGCGTCATTTCTGCATTTTATAAACACTCTTTTTACTGCACTTCGGACACATTTCATTACTTTTGAAGATGAGGAACCATGGAATTTACTTTATTGTTAAGGCAATCAAAAACTATTGCTGACTTCTTTCGAAAGCGCGACGACGGAAAGGGGTAGCATTTATGATCTTGGCACACATATAAATCACACTCACTTCACTACCTACCTGAGTTGTACTTCTTACCACTTGGTTTTACCACCATAACACCTACATTTCAAATTATTTTCTGCGAACAAGTACAGTATCTGACAGTGAAGTCAAAGGGTCCTTCCAACCTCACATTCGCGATAATCTCTCAAACGGCTGCTACCGTATACTTCCTTCTCTGCGAGTTCTTTCAGTTAATCATGAACCTCTTGTATACAAATTTTGCACTTGGTCCCTCTGCGCTCCTCTCCGTTTGACGCCCCAACCTGCAGCATGTGTCGCTTGGGCCTTAAACCGGCCCTAAGTGTAGCACATCTAATCGCAATATCTGTGGTATCGCATGGTCTGTCAACATATCACAGTCACTGTAACTACCGAGCATTTAAATTTCTCATTGCTCACAAAGTCGTTATGCTTAATATTGATTACACATATCCGTGTGTTTATGAGATGTTTGTCGCAAAAGGAACGCTATTTCCAATAGACACTCCAGGGAAACTGCAAAACAGTTACTTTTACCAGAATAAGATTTTCACTCTGCAGCGGAGTGTGCGGTGATATGAAAATTCCTGGCAGATTCAAACTGTGTGCCGAACCGGGACTCGAACTCGGGGCCTTTGCCTTCCGCGGGAAATGGCTCTACCATCTTTTGTGTTCAGTACTGTTCGTTGACTTTTTCGTGACGGACGTCCGTTGACACTCGTTCAGGTTGTTCATTGATACGTTCGCTCAGTTTTTTTATTACAGAGGGTAGCTAAACCCTCTGACCAAACACGCTGAGCTACCGTGCCGGCTATCCATCTGAGCAACCCAAGTACGACTTACGATCCGCCCTCACAGCTTCAATCGTACCAGTACCTCGTCTACTTCCTTCCAAACTTCACAGACGCTCTTCTGCACTTGCCCGCGGAAGGCAAAGGTCCCGAGTTCGAGTCTCGATCCGGCACACAGTTTTAATCTGCCAGGAAGTTTCACAGTTACATATATATGTGATTGAAGACGCGTGGCAGTAACAACAGGGAACCGGACGCAAATGCGTCGTCTTTGTAGAAGACGGCGACGAATAGTGTTGGCCTCTACATTTAGATGATTACTCAGCAGTTCACAGTTAAGTGCCTGGCGAATGGTTTAACAAACCACCGCCAAACTATTTCTCTATCATTTAGAACAAAACGTGGGAAAAACAAATACCGAATCTTTCGTTCGAGCTCTGATCAAGTCTGATTCATTATTACGGCGATTTCTCTCTATTTATGTGGGCGCCAACAAATGAGTTTCGAATTGAGAGGAGAAAGTTGGTGATTGAAATTTCATGAGTGGATCCTGCCGAAACGAAAAACGCCTTTGCGTCAATGATTGACGTACCAATTCACGTATCTTACCTGTGGCACTCTCTACAATTGTGAACTCTAAGTAGTAAGTTGAATTCATAGCCGTTACACTTTCGTGATTTATCATATAATGGAAATTTAGCGGATTCCGTTTTATATTCACGTCGACGACTTCACACTTTTCATCATTCAGAGTCAAATGCCACTTTTCGCACCACACAGATGTCTTGTCTAAATCATTTTGACGTTAGCTTCGATCATCTTTGACTTTACAAAACAGTAAATTACAGCATGACTTGCAAACAGTCTAAGGAGACTCCAAAATGAGATTTCCACTCTGCAGCGGAGTGTGCGCTGATATGAAACTTCCTGGCAGATTAAAACAGCTTGCTCAACCGAGACTTGAACTCGGGACCTTCGCCTTTCGCGGGCAAGTGCTCTACCAACTGAGCTACCGAAGCACGACTCACGCCCGCCCCTCACAGCTTTACTTCCGTCAGTATCTCGTCTCCTACCTTCCAAACTTTACAGGAGCTCTTCTGCGAACCTTGCAGAACTAGCACTCCTGAAAGAAAGGATACTGCGGAGACATGGCTTAGCCACAGTCTGGGGGATGTTTCCAGAATGAGATTTTCACTCTGCAGCGGAGTGTGCGCCGAAGAGCTTCTGTAAAGTTTGGAAGGTAGGAGACGAGATACTGGCAGAAGTAAAGCTGTGAGGACCGTGCGTGAGTCGTGCTTCGGTAGCTCAGTTCGTAGAGCACTTGCCCGCGAAAGGCAAAGGTCCCGAGTTCGAGTCTCGGTCGGGCACGCAGTTTTAATCTGCCAGGAAGTTTCATATCAGCGCACACTCCGCTGCAGAGTGAAAATCTCTTTCTGGAAACATTCCCCAGGCTGTGGCTAAGCCATGTCTCCGCAGTATCCTTTCTTTCAGGAGTGCTAGTTCTGGAAGGTTCGCAGAAGAGCTTCTGTAAAGTTTGGTAGGTAGGAGACGAGATACTGGCAGAAGTAAAGCTGTGAGGACCTGCCGTGAGTCGCGCTTCGGTAGCTCAGTTGGTAGAGCACTTGCCCGCGAAAGGTAAAGGTCCCGTGTTCCAGTCTCGGTCGGGCACACAGTTTTAATCTGCCAGGAAGTTTCAGTCTAAGGAGGCTGTCTCCTAATTGTCTTATATTGATCAGGAACAACAGAGGGCGTGTAACACTTAGCTGGGAAACGCCAGACATTACTTCTGTTTTCGTCGATGATTTTCCATTAATTACTCGAAACCGTGACATTTCTGACAGGAAATCACGAATCCAGTCGCACAACTGGGACGATACTCCATAAGCATGCAACTGAATTCAAAGCGGCTTGTGAGCAATGGTGTTTAGCGTCTTTTGGAAACCAAATAAATATGGAATCAGTTTTATATGTCCGGCCGAAATCTCTCACTACTTCGTGAGAATAAAGAGCTAACCGTGTTGCATAAGAAAGGTATTTTCTGAATCGCGTGCTGTCTGTGTGTCATAGATCGGTACCTTCGAGGTAATTAATAAAGTTCGTAGACCGTATATGGTCCTAAATTCTACTGAATATCTGCGTTGGTGATATGGGTCTGTAATTCAGCAGATTACTCCTACTTCCTTTTTTGAGTATTGATGTACCCTGTGAACTTTCCAGTCTTTACTTACGGGTCTTTCGACTAGCAGGCATTTGTTATGATTACCAACAAGGGAGTTACTGGACCAGCATGCTCTGAGAGGAACCTAACTGGTGTACAATCTGGACCAGAGGCCTTGTGTTCATTATTTACGTTGCTTCACTACACCGAGGGCATATACATCTAAGTTGCTCATGTTGTTCTTGATTTTAATTCCGGAATATTTACTTTGTCATCTTTGGTGAAGGAATTTCGGAAAAACGCGCGTAGTAACTATGCTTTAGTGGCATTGTCATCAGCAACATTTCCATTGGTATTACACAGTGAAGGTATTGATTGCCTCTCTCCGCTAGTGTACTTTACGTAAGACCAGAATCTCTTTCCGTTTTCTACCAGATTTCGAGACAGAGTTTCGTTAAGGGAATTATTAAAAGAATCTCGCAAATGTCTTACTACATGTAACTGTGAGCTTTAGCTGTGCTTAGACTGCCTATAGTGGTGCTCAACGTTAGACGGCCATGATGTGCTCAGTCAAACACATTCTGTGGGCTGTGGGTGATAAACCACAGAACGTACCGTCGGAACGGTGGCTTGTGTGCCTCAGCGATGCCGTAGGTGCAACCACAACCAAGTAGTATCTGTTTGCAGGTCAGACAAACGTGTGGTTCCTAAAGAGGGGCAACCGCAGTTTCACTAGTTGCAGAGGATAAGTCTGAATGGTTGACTGATCTGGCATTGCAACATCAACTAAAACAGCCTTGCGGTGCTGGTACAGCAAACGGCTGAAAGCAAGGGGAAACTACAGCCGTAATTTTTCCCAAGGGCACGCAGCTCTACTGTATGGTTAAATGATGAAGGCGTCCTCTTGGGTAAAATATTCTGGAGGTAAAACAGTCCCCCATTCGGATCTCCGGGAGGGGACTACTCAGGAGGACGTGGTCATTAGGAGAAACAAAACTGGCATTCTGCGGATCGGAACGTGGAATGTTAGATCCCTTAATCGGGCAGGTAGGTTGAAAAATTTGAAAACGGAAATGGGCAGGTTAAGGTTAGATAAAGAGGGAATTTGTGAAGTTCGGTGGCAGGAGGAACAAGACTTTGCCGGCTGGGGTGGTCGAGCGGTTCTAGGCGCTACAGTCTGGAACCGCGCGACCACTACGGTCGCAGGTTGGAATCCTGCATCGGGCATGGATGTGTGTGATGTCCTTAGGTTAGTTAGGCTTAAGTAGTTCTAAGTTATAGGGGACTGATGACCTCAGCAGTTAAGTCCCATAGTGTTCAGAACCACTTGAACCATTTTTTTAACAAGACTTTTGGCCAGGTGAATACAGGGTTATAAATACAAAATCAAATAGGGCTTAACAGGAGTGGTTTTAATAATGAATAAGAAAATAGAAACGCGAATAATCTATTACGAACAGCATAATGAACGTATTGTCCTAACCAAGGTAGACATGAAGTCCACGGCTACCATTGTAGTTCCGCAGATGATGAAAAGATTGAAAAATGTATGATAAGACAAAATAATTTATTCGGACAGTTAAAGGAGACGAAAATTTAATTGTTATTTGGGACTGTAATTCGATTGTAGGCAATGAAGAGAAGGAAAAATAGTAGCTGAATGTGAACTGGAGTAAAGAAATGAAAGACGAAGCCGCCTGATAGAGTTTTGCAGCAGAGCTTAATTTAATCGTTAACAGTTTAAGAATCAGAAGGCTGCATACGCGGAAGAGACGTGGAGACACCGGAAGGTCCCAGATTGATTATATAATGGTTAGACAGAGATTTAGGAACTAGATTTTAAACTGTAAGACATTCACAGGAGCAACTGTGGACTCTCACCACAATTTATTGATTATAAACCGTAGATTAAATCTGATGACGTTGCAAAAAGGTAGGAAATTAATGAGATGGGACCTTGATGTCTTAAAAGAACCATAGGTTGTTGAGAGTTTCAGAGGGAGCATTAGGCAAGAGTTAACTACAACATCAGAACGGAATACGGTAGAAGACGAATGGCTAACTTTAAGAGATTCTGAATGTAACTCATAAAAAGAGAAAATGTAAAAATACAGCAAATAAAGAAGGCGAAAGGAAATACAAACGTTTAGAATATGAGGTTAAGAGGAAGTGCACAATGGCTAAGCAGGAATGGCTAGAGGACAAATGTAAGCATTCAGAAGCATATTTTACTAGGCGAAAGATAGATACCGTACACAGGTATATTAAGGGGGCCTTTAGGGAAGAGAGAAGCAGCTGTGTAAATATCCAGCTTAGATGGAAAACCAGTCCTAAGCAAAGAATGGAAAGCTGAAATGTGGAAAAAGTATATAGAGGGTCTATACAAGGGAGATGAACTAGAAGGCAATGTTATAGCAGCGGAAGTGGACGTAGATGAAGGTGAGATGGGAGACATGAACTGCGAGAAGAATTTGACATAACTCTGAAAGATATAAGTCGAAATAAGGCACGGGGGAGACGAAATTCCGTCAGAACTTCTGACAGCCTTGGGACAGCTAGCCATGACAAAACTCTTCCATCTGGTGTGCAGGTTGTGTGAGGCAGACGAATAACCCTCAGGCTTCAAGAAGAATGTAGCGATTCCAACTCCAAAGAAAGCAGTTGCTGACAAGGTATGAACTTTATTGAACTACAAGTTTAATAAGGCATGGCCGCAAAATACTAACATGAGTTCTTTACAGAACAACGCAAATAATGAAACAAATCGGCCTCGGGGAAGATCAGTCAGGATTCCGGAGAAACGTAGAAACGCGCGAGGCAATACTAACTCAACGTCTTATTGTAGAATATAGGCGTAGGAAAGACAAACCTACGTTTACAGCATTTGTAGACTTAGAGAAAGCTTTTGATAATATTGACCGGAATAATCTCTTTGAAATTTTGAAGGTAGCAAGAGTAAATCACAGGGAGCGAAAGGCTATTTACACTTGGTACAGAATTCAGAAGGCAATTATAAGAACTGAGGGGTATAAAAGGGAGAGCACGTTAAATGTCACCTGACAATGGTAAGACAAGCATTTCTGGAGTAGAGAAATTTGTTAACATCGAATATAGAATTAGGTGTGAGAAAGTCTTCTCCGAAAGTATTTGTGTGGAGTGCAACCACATATGGCCGCGAAACATGGATGGTAAACAGTTCAGTCTAAAAGAGATTAGAAGCTTTTGAAATGTGGCGCTACGGAAGAATATTGAAGATTAGATAGGTCTATAAGTAAGTAATGAGGAGATATTGAGTAGAATTGGGGAGACAAGAAATTTGTGGCACAACGTGACTAAAAGAAGGAATCGGTTGATAGGACACGTTATGCGACATCAAGGGGTCACCAGTTTAGTAGTGGAGGTAAGTGTGCGGGATAAAAGTCGTAGAGGGAGTCCAAGAGATGAATACACTAATCAGATTCAGAAGGATGCAGAATGCAGTAATTTTTTGGAGATGAAGAGCCGTTCACAGGATAGAATATCATGTAGAGCTGCATAAAACCGGTCTTCGGACTGAAGACCGGAACAACGACAACGTAAACCGCCCGTCCTAAAAATGTGGAGACTATTTTTAGTCCCTTTAGAAACTAAGATGGCAGCTTGAACAAACAACTGTAGAAGACAGATGTGCATTCAACTAGTCAGTAGCGAGCGTGCAGTATTATATTTATAGGGGGCGTGCAACCGTAACGTATCAACATTCTTGTGACACTAGTCGCGTGGATCAAGGAACTGAACGTCTCTAAATCAAGTCTTCCGGACATTCTCTAGGAAGTTTTGAATAAGAAACAAGTGTGTGAGAAAGTCCATCTCGTATACCTTGGTTTAAGTCAGCTAAGTAATATTTCTTTCTTTGCGCTAATTTATAGTACTTTAAAGTGCTGTTTTGTTTATATAAGCTAAAACAAGAAGAAGGTAAGTTTAGTAGAGGCAGATATCAATTAATACCTATTGAAATGCCGCCGAAGGAAATAAAGTTTATTGGTCAGAAAACCCCGGCAGCTGAAATACGAAAAGCTATTTGGACGTCGGGAACACATGAACCACGGGAGATTCGTCTACACCACGAGCATATGACAGCCTGTACGTCTAGGGAACCGGAAACTTCGGAGGAAAGAGACCATCGTCTGCAGCAGTTTCCCATGCGGCTTGCATTCGCTATGGGTATCAACAACGCGCAACACAAGTCACTTTGTGTGGTGGATATGAAACATTCCGGGCAACTGCAGCTAATCTAATGTACACGCCAGTGATAATCATGTTTATAGACGATCTTGCGTCTCCATTAGTCGTATGGATTTCAGATCCCAGCCGAGAACTCCAAATTACCTCATTTCATCAGAAAGTTATGTCCATAACTAACTGATACGAAAATGGATGGGCTGACGCTGTAGAGACATGGACCTAGAAGAAATGATTCAATGACTTACGATGAGCCTTTTTCCCCGTATCGATTGGTGACTTACTTCCCTAGTTTCACTTTTCTAACGGTGTTTATAAGTAGCATTTAACACGACAGCACTGACGGTGTTAGAGATGTCGGGTCGCTAAATGCAATCAAATAGATTAGACAATGTAAAATCACTGTTCCACTTTTTTTTAAATGTTTACGCTTTCTCATTACAGAATTAACCATTAAATAAAATTTTAAGTACTCCTCTAATACTCACATATTTTCAAATTATCTTATCAATGAATGTCAGAAGCACAGTGTGCGTTGTACGTAGTTCCTACTTGGTGATAGTGTAAACTTACGTGGCTGAGCAGTGATTCCTCACTATATTCTCGTGTATTCTGAATTTGAGAGTTTCTCTACTAATTAGATCCGGCTTAAAGCTGATTGAACGGAAAACAGCGGGTGTCACTTCATATCGTCATATTGAGTGGTTTCAGTTTAGTTGATTTTTGCTTCTGCAGTTGTGTACCTAATTAGTTTAACTAGATACTGCGAAATTATATAACACAATTCAGTCAATGATAGCTGTGCGAGAACGCTTTACGAATCTTCGTGTCTCTAATAAAGATGATTTTAATCTACGACCGCCAAATAAATTGAATTAGAACAACGATTGAAAGGATAAATTTTTGTGTCATGTCAGACGATATACCAGCGAACGGTAGGGTATATGAGTGGCGGTATTTGGGAGCACATACCTCATTGAACTCTGAAATATTCATGGTTCTACCGGCTCTTTAATATATTTTCTTTATTTCTCTTCATTTTCCCTATTTCGTGTATTGGATCTCACGTATAGTTGCGAAATAAAAATTTTGTCATGGTACACTGGAATTTTAAAAAGAACGTCGTATGCTCACATCCCAGTATTAAAAGATGCGTCCGTCTTTGAGATGTATTTCCATGGTTTCCGAAGTTCTTCCTGAATGCCATTGTCTATAAAGCTAACAAAAAGTCTGCCAGTGCCTCTTCTGTAGCAGTAATTTCAAACGAATGTACGTGGAATGAAACGAGGCGAAATAAGTTGCGTTTTGTTTGTGGTGAAATATAGCAGCCATTACCCGAAGTAGTAGACGTCATATCATTGGTACACCCGTTTCTCATGACTAAATCAGCAGCAAGACCGTAGATTTCTACAGAGGCACTGTGTCAGACTAGCCAATAATCTGGTTCGTAGCATTAATCATATCGCGAGCAGGCAGAAATTCTTGCAGAACGCCAAAATTCTCACCCTCTTCCAAAACGAAGATTCCAGAGCTAGCGCGAGATCTTTTCTCATCCTCGCCGACGAACCTGGTAAGATGATATAGTGGGTATACAGCTCCAGTTGACAACAGGTGATGTTGCAGATCACGCTTCTACCTGCACGGAACAATGCCTTACTCCGTAACACCTTACGCTCAAAGTACTTCCAGAGGAGGCCCCGTATGTAGGAAGTTCATGATATAAACTGTAGTTAACAAAGAAGACTTGAATATTGTCGTCGTCTTATCTAGCAATGTCTCATAATTGTCCTTGTCTTTCAAGACAACAACTTTCCTTTCCACAAAGATAATGTCATCAGCACTTGGTATGATTGACAAGTACAGTCATAAAACTGGGCTATCGTACAAGATTCTGGAGTTTGAATTCTACTTGAAACAGCAAGATCCCCTGGCATAATATCAGGGATGATGGCCACACAGACTGAGCAACGCTAGGAAATTTCGGTGGCGAGTTTGTGCGAGCGTCGAGGTCCGTTGCATGTAGAAAAATTTACGTGACGATTCGTCTGTCCACAGAGGACGCTTACTTTCATATCGTAACGTATCTTTGTGACTGCTTATCTGTTGTCGGTGGCATTGGCGCATAGTTTCTCAGTGGGGCAGTAGCTCCTGATCCACAATGTCACTCATGATGTCATTTGAGAAGGAAGTTTTGCTTAAATTTTAGTCAGAATAGAGCACACTTCAGTAAGAGTTGTCGTCAATATATCGCCAAGTAAAGGTGCTTCTACAGACAACGCTGAATGTTAAGTGTTTTTATCCCAGCATTAGGTAGACGTAATTAGATGTTACATCAGTTCCAATTCACTAAATTTCCACCTCTCTTACTTGCAGTCACGTAGGAAATTTATACACTGCTCAAGATTGTCTAAACAACGGAATCCGGCAATCTGGCTTATAATTTGCTACCATAACTAATAAATCTTGTATTTCCAGGTTCCTCTATAGCATTTTAGGTAAATCACGTTATAATTGTGGGCCATTGTGTTTGTATTAAGAATAAATGCAATTTGAAGAGTCTCCCTTGAAAAAAAAATCACAAAATTTTCTGCCACACATGTTTCGGTAATGTTACACCATCACCCGTGAGCTTTCTACACATTAATTGGCAGGAAATGTATTCCGTTTTGCTATCTTTCTTCTGCGGTAGAGCTGATATTTCACTACAGTCTTTCATCTGCTACTTTCTTTAACGTGGTTATGGTTTTCGTGTTGTCAAAATTCAGTGGTATAGTTTTCATGTTCTCAAAATTCAGTGGTATATGGAGTGTTCCGAATACATTTCAAAGAGTATTGAGAGCGTGGGAGCCACAAGAACCGACAATATAGTTGCAAGTGACGTTCTGTATTGAAATATCAACTTCACTACAGAAGACAGAAAGCGACATGAAAAAAAAAGTTCTTTTAGGTCAAATATGGGAATCCCTCTGATAAGCGTCTCACTTCACCACACCATGTATGGCTGAAGAAAGAGAAAAGAACAAATTGTGTTTAGCTCAAATCAGAATATTCAGAACGTATTTATTGCCATCATTGCATAGCTTAGACTTCTATAATTGCGTAGAAACGGAAGTGGCCTTCAATTTTATTATTGTGACGTAAATGTCGTGTGGTTGCTGGATAGCGTAATCGTTGTAAAATATTACTGGCGTCAGCTTTGCTAGAAATATTTTTGCCTAGACGTCCTCACTTTATGTAAGAGCGTCGCCGAATCACAGTAGAGGAAAGCAATGACGAACAGTGTGAAACTTGAGTCTCTCCCGTCGTATCGAATGTTCAAATAACTTACGGCACTGCATCCGGGTATTGCCCTCGCCAACTATTGACATTTCCACAGCTGACAACTCTGCAGGTTTCAAGGAAAAATGAAATGAGAGATGGATGTACAAGGAAACGTAAACTCTTAGCGGTGGGGCCAACGCCAACACGGAACAAAATTACTACGCATGTAGGATGATAATACAGCCATCGTAAACAGCTCGAGCCATTACACAACCAAAGATGATTGGCGCTAAGCGTTAACGACAGCGAAATATTAACAGCGACTGAGCAAGAAGAGATGACTCTGTCGCATTGGTGCCTCACTATCAAGAGAGCAGTATGACTTGAAGAATAAAAGAAAGATAGACAGAGGTTTTTACTTAAACTGTGCTTGGAATACATCACTCTTCCTGGTCAAACAACTGTTGGTGAGAGCCGTTGTTAATTTATATTTCACTACCGACAACATTTAAAGTTAGTAATCTTTGCTTCTACGTAGGCGTCAGTTGTTTACGATGTGCTTTTAATTGTGATATACACAGTATTTTGTTTACTGGTTGGCGTTGCACCGACCACTAAGCGTTTGTCATCATACGGACAGATTTTTAGATTCATTTGCGCTCTATAAATTGTGATACCTCAGTCTTGTTCGAACAGCAACGTAACATAATCCGTTTAGTTTCGTGTTTGTGGTAATGGGTTTGTTTTTTATCATCGTATTGACCAGCTAGCATGAAGCGACAACTTCTTCTTGCTTGTTTGTAGTTTCTTATTTTCCCAGTACTCGTTCATGTTCTCATAACGTTCTCTTTTCTTTCTTCCTGTCCATGTTGTTTCTATTTTGTATTTCCCTTGCCTTGAAATCATTCTAAATTAGTATTTTATTCAGTCGTTTTGTTTTTTCCGATTCTTTGATGTTGTTTCTCTCCCGTTCTTTTCTTATTTCTGTAATCCATGTTACTGTGGATTAGTTTTTCCACTAATACAGAAAGGATTGTTTCGGTACATTTTTCACATTCGTTCAGCAGAGGTGTGCGAAGATGCGTTTACTTTACTACTCTTTATTCAATCATGATACTTTTGTCACTCACTTGAGTAAGAATTTCTGTGCTGTCATCGAATGTCCATTTCTCTCCTACTGAAGCAGAAAAAAAAATTATGTCTTGTTGTTCTGGTGACAGACCGAACTAGCGACATAACCAGGAGCATGGTCACATTAACATCTAATTTTACTCACTATAAATGCGAGTTCATAAAAAAATGCTGATGCCTCAGTATTTCAATATCGTCTAATACTTGGTGGTATTGTACGAAGTTGCTCATTGGTGTTGAACATTCCAAATAACATTTTCTCCAGAAGCAAAATGAAAATGTATGAAGCATTTTTTTAGCTATCAGAAGGGCATTAATCAGCATGACTGCCTTTCTTGTAACTTAGTTGAATAACACATTGCATTCTTTATACCGCAATCCACTTACTTTTCTCAAGTCCTGTTCAGAAACGTGTACAGTGTATCATTCAAGTGAACGTGGCGTCATTGAAAACGTAACACAACATCGACTTTGGCTCTCTCTCCTACTGGCACTCAGGGCAAGTGCGCGGGCTTACGCAACCAGTCCACTTGCTAGAAATGACAGTCAACAAATGGAAACACAAGGAAAATGCACATCGATTATCACCGTCTTTTGCTGAAGAGTTTGTGTACATTGTACTCACTTAAACCTTCAACTTTGTTCAGTTTCCTTGTGTTTCCATTTGTTTACTGCCAAGTCCAGGAAGTGTACGATGTACGTTATCTCGGCTACGCGCATTGTGTGCTAATAGTGGAGGGCTAAAGTCAATATTGCGTTACGTTTATAATTGCGTCACGGTATCTTTAATGGTATAGTGTGATGCGTTTTTGAGGAGGTAACGAGGAAAGGAAGTGGGCAACAGAATAAAAAATACGGGATACTACTTAGCAAATTTACAGTCAAGGCAGTCATGGAGGATAATATCTCCATGGTAGGAGGATAATATCTCCATTGTAGCTAAACAACAGTTGCTTGATGTATTTTTCATTAAAAAATGGATTAAAATCAGTATTGACGATAATAAAAAATTTATTTACAGCGGTTGCAGGATTCGGTCAGAATGTGCCCATCTTTACACCATTTATATCATGATGATAGGCGGTGGCTAACGGAGCAGCTGTTACAACTCCGCGTACGTCAACTGCAGTTGACAAAAATGGTTCAAATGGCTCGGAGCACTATGGGACTTAACATCTGTGGTCATCAGTCCCCTAGAACTTAGAACTACTTAAACCTAACTAACCTAAGGACATCACACACATCCATGCCCGAGGCAGGATTCGAACCTGCGACCGTAGCTGTCGCACGGTTCCGGACTGAGCGCCTAGAACCGCTAGACCACCGCGGCCGGCCTGCAGTTAACGTTCGGGGAGTCAGAACATCTGTTCCGTTCACCACCACCGCCTACAATCACTGTATAAATAGCCTGAAGGCGGTCACATTCTCAGCAAAACCCGTAACGGTTGTAAATAAATATTCTATTGCGGGCAAGACTGTTTTCAATCCTTATCAAATTATTTTGAGCCAGATCGCAGTTTCTTCACGAGAAATGTTCGCAAAAGTTACTAATTTTTCATTTTGTTTCTAGTCAAATGCTATTTGTGGTGGTCGATATAAACAGGAAATCCTGTATGTCAAACAGTATCAGCATCCCGGGAGAACAAATGAAGTCTGAATAGGAGGCTGCCTATTTGAAAAGATTGGACGTTAAAGATTTGGGGAGAACGATGAAATACTTTCGCT
Organism: Schistocerca piceifrons; assembly: GCF_021461385.2. Taxonomy (NCBI): domain Eukaryota; kingdom Metazoa; phylum Arthropoda; class Insecta; order Orthoptera; family Acrididae; genus Schistocerca; species Schistocerca piceifrons. The sequence goes on along the minus strand of NC_060139.1, from coordinate 461,949,478 downwards.
GATTATATTACGGAAAGACGTGGTGACAGCCGGTCGAAATATTGCCGGTTGTCGAGGTCGTTAGCCGGCTGCAATAGCGTGAGCTATTTTAAAAATGACTAGCCGCTTCGTGTAAAGGGAAGGTGGCAGCAGTGCGAAGCGTTACAGACCTTGCACCAGGCGTCTCCGAAGGGCCAGAAGGGAAGCAGGTAGTCTGTGGCGGTGGAGGGCACGCAGAAGACGATGAAGAGCAGGTCGGCGGAGGCGAGGTTGATGATGAGCAGGTTTGTGGTGGAGCGCATCTGCTGGTTGGCGGCTACGACGAGCACGACGAGCGCGTTGCCGACGAGCCCGAGCAGCACGATCAGGCCGAAGAGCAGCGGCACCACGACGGCGACGGCGCGCTGCAGCACCGAGCTGGCCGCCCAGTCTCCGGCCGCCGCCTCCGCCGCCGCCTCCGCCTCCGCCGCCTCCGCAGCCGAGCTCGACACGTTGCGGCACAGCGTCTCCAGCAGCGCCGCCTCCACCAGCGAGACGGGCCCGCCGGCCGTGTAGTTGGCGCACTTCTCGTACATGGCGGCTCGCGCGCTGCTACTGTGCCCAGACGCTCGCTACACTGACGCCCGCTCCGCGGCCGGCCTTATCGCGTCTCGGCCGCCCGCTGCTCCATGGCCTTCCGGCCGCAATCTGCCCGCTCTGGCCCGGCGGTTAATGCCCGCTCATGCTCCTTACGAGTCCACTGACAAGGCACGCCGCGACGACGCCGCTGGTGACGAGGCTCGAGCAGTAATGACAAGCGCCGCGTCCTATCGGAGCCCTTACGACGCCGCCCACGCGCTAAAGATAACCGGGTTTCCTAACACTTTCTTCCATTGAGCACAGTGTATGGCCCTCAGGCACAGCTTATCGTACGCCTATCAGCTGTTCACTGACGTAATCTACCACTGCCACTGTTATTAGCTTAGCATTACTTTCAAGTGCGACATTTATTATCTACCTTATGCTTATATGTGCGTAAAAACGATGTTTAAAACATTTTAATGACCATAACAGACGCCAAGTTTTGTGCTCAACTAGCACCTCGTTTCAGCTAAACAGTTGTCAAAACTACTTTGTATTATTTAAGGTACATTATTGAGAGTAATTCAGCGACACAAATACTGTACACCTACATATAAACTAGTTCATCGCAGCGTTAGCAAAAAGGATCTTCTGTGAAATATGTATTTGCGATACTATTTTCGGCGACTCTTTGATCTATACAATCCTCAGAGCGTCTTTAACTACATTCGTATTCAGCAAGCAGGTGTTCCTTCGAAAGCACTAGCGTCGCATCTATTCATTGCCAAATAAGCGCTGTTACCAGTCTTTCCACTCGGCCACAAGCCGCAAACCGTTACATAGAACAAAATAAATTCTCCCACAGCAAATTTAAAAAAAATTAAAACTTCTCATCCGGCATAAGTAGACTATCTCACCAAGTACACAACATCAAGCAGCAAGTAGGGTGCTACTTTTTATTTAGTCGCTGTCTTGAAACACTGTAACCAAAGCCAGTAAGAGATTACCTATACAAAGGTGCCGCAGGAACTAAATCCGTAACACACCGTCACTGTCAGATTGCTTCTTTCGAGTTACAAAACCAACGAACCGAAGTACAGGTGCAAAGTCACTGGTTGCGCATGCTTTAAACTTAGGATGCCGTATAGTTGATTTTATGAAGACAGTTCCTCCACCTTTCACGTGCTTCCATAAGTATAGCGTCTCTTCCGAGCTCGAGAATCCAGCGCTGCTTAGAGGTCAGCGCTGTTGTAATAAAAGTGTAATATTTCCTTTCTACTCGCCACTCTCACAAAAGTTTTTCCTCCACAAATAATACTTACAGGCAACCCAAACAGGCACACCGTCAGTTCCAGTTTCGACGGTATAGCACTGTTAACTAGCACTGAAGTGAAATTATTACGTAGTACAGCGCCTTATTGCCTCGCATAGGCTCGGTAATGGTACCCGCCGGAATCAGAAGAGTCGCCAGATGGGAGCATCAGTCACAGGGAGGCAACCCACTTTGCAGGGCGAGCTGGACCACTCAGCGGGTCGCCGAGATCAGAGTACCGCCGCCGTCAACTTGTTGCTGGAGGACACGGCGCCTCCATTAGCCGCTGCCGTCGCCGCCTCCAGGAGAGCACAAAGGCGCCGCCGGCCCACACCACAGCCGCCGACGAGGGTCCTCACCGTCGACGGCCGTCGGCAGGGTTCGCAGAGCCAATTAAGCGGAGCACTCTCCCGCCGGGCAATTAGACGCAGCCGTTTAGCGCGGCAGTCACTCGGCTGTAGCGCCCTGCGTGGGAGATGAGCGCTTCTCACTATATTATTGGGAGGGACAACTCGATGGCTGATAAGGTAGTAGCACAGTTACTGGTCCGCGAAACGCAACTGCAGTAATATGTGGCGGAGTCTTCGACTGTATATAGTATCGTTGCGGTCTCTTTTTAGATCATAGTCACTGTAATGTCTACAAGGGAAGCGAACTGGCAGTGAGTTGTCCACACTGAGTTCAGCACGGAGTTCACACACTTCCGATCGGCTAAAAGGTGCAGTCTGCCAACAAGAACGCGGTGACTCTGAAGACGCAGCTGGTCACGCGCAGTGCGGGTTGCATCTGCCTCGGCGCAGGGGCCAGAGCACACGCGGAGCACTGGCTACGGCTGTCGGCGTCGAGCGTCGTCGGAGCGTCGCCGGCTGCTGCTGCTGCTGCGGCGTCGGCTGCGGCTGGGCGTCGACTGGCGTCGTGGCAGCGGCACCGCCCCCGCCGGCCGGCGTCGCCTCGCCTCCCAGCGCCGCGCCGTGGCCGCCTCGGCAAGCGCCGCCCGCCGGCTGCTCTGCTACTCCCGCTGATTACCTCCTCTGTTCGGAACTGCGTGCACGCTTGCGTTAGAAAGCAACACGCCGCCGCAGCCCCGAGCCACGCATCGGCCAGTCGCGGGTGTACTTCGGTTCAGGCAATTTCACGTACATACGCTTTGGGTCTTTCGGCAATCGTCAGATTCGGTAAGAGTCCATTCGGTGTGTCTGTTTCACAGAGCATCACCATTGTAAGCAGTTTTCATTCAGGTGACGATTTATACAGCGGGTAGAAAAATTTTGTCGCGAAATTTTAACCCTGAATAGGAACCAAAATTACTAATCAATCATTCAAAAACAGTCTTAATCACATTTATTATTATTATTATTATTATTATTATTATTATACCGCCAACCGGTTTCAACCCGACGTAGGGGTCATCTTCTGGGCGTTTACACCATTGGTCGACTGCTGGTGGTGTCAGGAAACTGCCGTTATGTAGACAGCAGTGACACCACCAGCAGTCGACTAATGGTGTAAACGCCCAGGAGATGACCCCTACGTCGGGTTGAAACCGGTTGGCGGTGTAATAATAATAACAAATGCGATTAAGACGTTTTTGAATTATTAATTAATCATACTAATCGCTGCTTCTCTCCACAACCATGTTGTCCAAAAATTACTAATGTTGTGTCGATCGATAACGCACCTTTTTTAAACTACAGAAACTTGGCGCCACGCGCTCCGATTGGCCGTGGGTTGCCCTGTTACCGTTCGTCGTTTGACGGGCACCTCTATGGTTGTAGGTTCACACATACGAACGTCTCTCACCCCGTCACTGCCCCAACGTGATGCGCAAATGCGTCGAATACGTCTTGCTGTGTTTCTCCACCTCACGTCAGAGGCATTCACACGTTAGCTTCGCTTCGGAGCACACACACGTCACCTGCGATTTAGTCGTACAGTAAGCATGGCGGCAAAGTATTCCTTTAAAGAACAACGAGATATGGTTTTTGTTTATGGACTAGCCGAAGGTAATGCGCATGAAGCTCAGAGGTTGTATGGGGAAAGGTATCCAGCAAGACACCAGCCACACCCACAAACGACTTGGCGAGACAGGCTCTTTAGCGGGATCTCATGGTTATGCTGGAAGACCTTGAGCACGACGGGATGCTGCATTTGAAGAGACTGTTCTCGAGTGCTTCGAGGAAGCACCTATGACAAGTACTCGAACGGTTGGTCTCGACATCGGAGCCACTCATCGGTTAGTGTGGGAGGTTTGGATGGACAGCATCCATTTAGTTTCCACCCTGTCCAAGACCCAAATCCTGTGGCGGATTATGAACACAGGCTAGGGTTTTGCCGGTGGTTTCTACGACATGTTGTACGAGATCCAGACTTACCCGCCATTGTGTTGGTTACCGACGGGTGTACCTTCTATCGGGATGGCCCTTACAACACTCGAAACGTTCATTACTGCATTACTGGGCAAGGGAAAATCCTGACGTCACTTACGTCCACGGACACCACGTACGATTTTCGCTCAACATTCGGGCAAGTATTGTGGGTGACCATCTGATTGGGCCACCCCGTCTACCTCCTCGACTTAACTGGTCAAATTACCTTCGCTTTTTGCAAGAAACTCTACCTGGCCTGCTGGAATATGTTCCCTTGGACGTACGGCTACGCATGTGGTTGCAGCATGATGGGGCGCTCGCACATAAGAGTCGTGCTGTGCGCAGATATTTAAATGAACTCTTCGACGGCAGACGTGTTAGTAGGTCTTGGCCCCTGCGATCAGCAGACCTCATGCCTCTGGGCATTCTTCAAGGTTCTAGTTCACCCACCCGGACGCGACCCGCCTAAAAACGATGAGGAATTAATGGATCTCATTCAGCATGCCGCCAATCACATTAGGACAGTGCCACGAAAATTTGAAGGAGTTCGACAAAACATCGTTCGACGTTACCAAGCTTGTGTAGCGTCCGAGGGTCGCCGGTTCGTTCCCCTGCTTTAAGTAAACAATGACGTAGCTACAATAAAGGCCCTTTTCTGGACCGACACAATACGTAAAAGACTTTCTGTACGCGAACTAACAGCTGCTGACTGGTTTGTTCCCTGAATGTCTTATCATGAAACTACAATGGATGTGTCGGGGCACCGGCGGATTCGCCCCCAGAGTGGAAGGCTGGCGCGCTACCACCGAGCGTGCGGGCTGCCTTGGATACATCGCGATCTCCGGCAGGCAAAGCATTCGCGATCATGCGTTGTCCAGAGCGTCCGGCAAGAGGGCAATCTCGCAGCCAATCGGAGCGCGTGGCGCAAATTTCCGTAGTTTAAAAATTATGCGTTTTCGACCTACACAGCATTAGTAATTTGGGCTCCTACTAGCATCAGGTAACCAGGATTAAAGTTTCGTTACACAATTTTTCTCCACCCTGCATGTTATTAGTGGAGAAACCTGGCATTGCCCAGGTATTTATTTAGCGCTGTGCGTCCACGCCCGTACCGCATCTGACTTTCTGCTTCGTGCTAATGACGTCACATCTCCCTAACTATGAGTAGTACAACGATATAACTTTTTAGGTTTATTTAGGGTCATTTGCTGCGAACATAATAGAAAAGAAGCAACTAATTTAAACGCCATGCATGATGCGACAGTTTTTCACTCGTCCCACTGATTATGACATATGTCCTGGACTATGTATCTTATGATCATATAATTTCGCGCATACGTTCAGTGGTATATATGCATACTTTGTGTAAAATGTGTCGCGAGTACAGTTAGTTAGTAGAGAAGTAACAAACTATAACGTCATGCCTCATACGATACTTTTACTGCATGAACTTCTAGAAAGTAGTAAGGGATAAAATTTTCTTCTTTCATCATTTTAAGGGGTCGTCAGCGAGAAAAAGCTTCGCAAAGATTTGAAATTATTAGCAGTTTGTTGGAAGTAGCTAAGAGTTCTTGTTCACAAAAACTAGATAGCTTAAGTCTGGGAATTCACGCGTTGGAAGCTACGCCGTTTCTTCTCTTCCATCTCCCACCCCTTCGGCAGGTAGGTGGTTTCTGAGCCCAGTGCGAGTGTCGCCTGACAATAAGGCATATGTACCAAGTTTGGTTCATATCGGTCCAGTGGTTTAGGAGGAAATGTGCAGCATGCACACTCACACACACACACACACACACACACACACACACGCACTTTCACTTTTTTAATATATGTGTGGATTACAATGGAGGAAATGTGAAATAGCCGCCTAAACGCCTGGACACTGTCACCCTCATTAAGCTTTCCTGCTGCAGCGCCTAAAACTTTATAAGACAAGAAAAGCACACAAACATAGACACACACACACACACACACACACACACACACACACACACACACGCAGGAATCTTTCTTTGTTGTCCTGGCTGGGTGGTTATTGGTTACGACGTTTCCACTAATGGGGCCTGTGCCTGTGTCCCAATGTACTTCTCATGTTCTCATATTTAACCGTATGACATTAATATTGGTGGGGATGTACAAATGTTGGAACATGGATGCATGTAACTAAATGTAGGCTTCAAAATGACAGTGTACATGTAAATAGCAATGCAATTTCAAAATGGACATACAGCTTTCTTCTTGCTGTTGTGGTCTTCAGTCCGAAGACTGGTCTGATGCAGCTCTCCATGCAACTCTCTCCTGTGCTAGCGTTTTCATCTTCGAATAACTATGGTAACCCACATCCTTCTGAACCTGTTTACTGTATTCCTCTCTTGGTCTCCTTCTAAAACTTATAGACCCCACAATTCACTACTATACCAAATTTGTGATCCCTTCATGTCTCAGAATGTGTATTATCAAACGATCCCTTCTTCTAATCAAGTTGTGCCACAAGTTTTTTGCCTGTTCAGTACCTCCCCATTAGTTACGTGATATACCCATCTAATCTTCAGCATTGTTCTGTAACACCATATTTGAAAAGCTTCAATTCTCTCATTGTCTAAACTGTTTATCGTCCATGTTTAACTTGCATACATGTGTATGTTCCATACAAATACTTTCAGAAAAGACTTCCCACGGCATAAATCCATATTCCATGTTGGCAATTTTCCCTTCTTCGAGAACGCTTTTATTGCAATTGCCAGTCTACATTTTATATACTCTCTACTTCGGTCATATCTTATTTTGCTGCCCAAATAACAGAACTCTTTTACTACTTTGTCTCGTTTCCTAATCTCCTTCAGCATCACCTGATTCAATTCGATTACATTTCGTTACATCTTGCTTTACTTTTCTGATGTTCGTCTCGTATCTTCCTTTAAAGTCTCTGTCCATTCCGTTCAATTGCTCTTCTAAGTCACAAGCTGACTCTGACAGAATTACAACTTCATCGGCAAACATATTTCTTTTTATTTCTTCTCCCTGAAATTTAATTCATACTCCTATTTTCTTCTCAGCGTACAGACTGAATAACATCGATGATAACCTACAACCCTGTCTCGCTACGTTCTCAACCACTGCTTCCCTTTCATGCTCCTCAACACTTATAACTAACGCTTGGTTTCTGTACAAGGTGTAAGCAGCGGTTCACTTCCTGTATTTTACCCCTGCTACCTTCAGAATTTCAAATGGAGTGTTCCAGTTGACATTTTCAAAAGCTTTCTATAAGCACACGAGTGCTATAAACTTACGTTTGTCTTTCGTTAGCCTATCTTATAAGATAAATCGTATGGACAACATAGCCCCCGTGTTGCAAAATTTCTCTGGAAGATAAACTGATCTTCCCTGGGTCAGCTTCTACCAGTTTTTCCATTCTTCCACAGGGAATTCGTCTTAGAATTTTGCAATCCTGAGCTATTAAACTGATAATTCTGTAATATTCACAACTGTCAGCACCTGCTTTCTCGGAATTTTAATTATTCCGTTGTTCCTGAAGTCTGTGGTTATTTCGCCTGTCTCATACACCCTGCACACCAGATGGTAGAGTTTTGTCATGGCTGGCTCTCCCAAGGCTATCAGCAGCTCTGACAGAATGTCGTCTACTCGGAGCCTTGTTTCGAATTAGGTCATTTTTAGTGCCTCTACCAGATTGTTCTCACAGTATCATATCTCCCTTCTTGTCATTATCTACGTCCTCTTCCATTTCCATAATACTGCCTTCTAGATCGTCTTATTTACTTCGGATTGGTTTCCAGTCGGAACTCTTTATAATCATGCAGGTACTAATCTTTACTCCGAAGACCTCTTTAATTATCCTGTAGGTGGTATCTACCTTTCCATTAGTGAAACATGCTTCTAAATCCTTACAATTGCCCTTTAGCCACTCCTGCTGAACCATCTTCCTCTTCTTTTCAGTTTCATATTTTATACGTGTGTATTCCCTTTCGCTTGCTTCATTTGCTGCATTTTTATATTTTCCCCTCTCATTAGTTAAATTCAATATCTGCTGTGTTATCCAAGAGTTTCTACTAGGCAGCAGAGGATGGAATAGATAAAAACTATTCGATCCTCTGCTGCCTTCACTATTTCGTCTCTCACAGCTATCCATTCGTCTTCTACTGTATTCCTTTCCGGTGTTCTAGTCAACCGTTACCTCGTGCTCCCTCTCAAATTCTCAACAACCTCTGGTTCTTTCCTCTTATCTGGGTCCCATCTCCTTAATTTTATGCCTTTTTGCAATTTATTTAGTGTTAATCTACAATACATAATCAAACAATTGTGCTTCGAGTCCACATCTGTCTCCAGAAATGTCTTGCAGTTTAAAACCCTTACCGACGTCCATGTCTTACCAATATATAAGCAATCTGAAACCTTCCAGTGCAGTGTCTGCAGGACTCTTCCAGTTGTAAAATCTTCATTAAAGGTCATAAGACCTAGTATTAGCAATTATTAAACTATGCTGTGTGCTGAATTCTACTAGGCAACATCCTCTATCATTCCTTTTCCCCAGTTCATATTCACCTACTATTTATTCTGCTCTTCCTTTTCCTACGATCGAATGCTAGGCCCACCCATTACAATTAAATTTCATCTCCCTTAGCTATCTGAGTACTTTCTTGCATCTGATCATACGTTTCTTGAATTTCTTCACCTGCGGAGCTAGTTTGCATATAAACTTGTTCTACTGTGGTAGGTGTGGGCTTCATGTCTGTCTTGGCTACGATATGCGTTATCTATGCTTACCCGCATTCCTAGTCTGTTATTCATTATTAAACCCAATACAGCATTAATTGTATTTGATTTTGTATTTATAAACCTATATTCACCTGACCAGAAGCCGTGTTCCTCCTGCCATTGAACATCGTTAATTCCCCCTGTATCTAGCTTCAACCTATCCATTTCCCTTTTTAAATTTTCTAACCTAGCTGCCCGATTAAGGGATCTAGTATGACATGCTCCGATCCGTAGAAAGCCAGTTTTGTTTCTTCTAATGATGACATCGTTGTGAGTAGCCCCCACCCTCCGGAGATCCGAATGGGGGACTATTTTAGCTCCGTAATATTTTACCCAAGAGAACGCCATCATCATTTAGGCATTCTGTAGAGGTGCCTGCCGGTGGGAAAAATTACTGCTGTATTTTCCCCTTGCTTTCAGCTGTTCCCAGTAACAGTATAGGAAGGCTAGCTTAGCCAGTCATTCAGACTGTTGCCCCTGCAACTACTGAAAAGTCTGCTGCCTCTCTTCAGCAACCACAGGTATGTCTGGCCTCTCAACAGGCACTCCTCCGTTGTGGTTGCACCTACGGTGAGGGTATCTGTATTGCTGAGGCACGCAAGCCACCCCACCGACGGCGTGGTCCATGGTTCACGTGGGGGATAAATTTCTTATACGAGGACTAAATATTTTGAAAATTTATTTTTCAGTTTTCTTAAAATTCGTCTGTACTGTTGATTGCGTAAAGTTGTCAACTGAATCATAGTATATGACGCCGAACCATACTCTCTCCCTCCTCTCTCCCACTCTCTCTCTCTCTCTCAGTCTCTCTCTCTGTCTCTATCTTACTCACACACTCTTATGCAGACATACAAATACTCATCTTCAGCCTTCTCCTCAGTCATCCGTATGTCACGTAATATAAAAGTGGGTTAAGTTTGCCGTGAAATGCACAGGATGCCGTAAAGGTTCCATTATTGTTGTGACGGACAGTAAATCTCACCAGACAGAAGACCTCCCTCATCTTCCTGACAGCTTCGCTTACTTCCTGTACTTTCACCATTCATCCGTCTCCCTCCTCAGTTCTAACTGCAGTTCCCCATCCACTCCGCACATCTTACTTTTATATACTTTCAAGCAAGAAAAAACCAAAACATCTTGGACACCTCACTTAATTCGTCGATTTGTTCCAGTGGACACACCATATTGATGTCCACTCTTACTGAATCGTTCATTATAGAGGTGAAGGACCACATCCTCTCCCACTACTGCTTAACTTTTGATGACGTTTGGCGAACAAAGGCTTCATAACATACGTTGACGTTCATGTTCGGCGGATGGGCAATGTATGGTCAAAACTGAGTATAACTTTAATCATACTCTGTGACTTTGTCTGACATAAAAATAGACATGTGTAAAACTTCAGTCACGGTAATCCATCGACATCCCGTTTCTTCTGTGGCCCGTGTCGTCTGCCGGCCACTTGTCGTGTGTCTGCGACCGCCCGGGGCAACTGCTGTTTCTGGTCCGCTCCTCGTTCTCGGAATTATACGTCAAATCAATAAATACTACGAAACATACCACGTAAATACTTCATCAGATGTAGCAATCATTTTGGTACACTGTAATAACACTTGTGTCTCCACCAAAATCTTTTTATTAATATTACAAAACCTCACGTGTTTAGGCGTTCCGCCATTTTCAAAGCATCAAACAAATGTAGATACACATTATCTTGTCAATATTACAATTGAGAAACATCAGTGCAAAAAATACTGACAGGTATAGTTACCTAATAACAAATTAAATATTTTTAAGTAATCCAAGTTGCGACAGTACCTAACGGTTACTGATGAGTAGTTGCTCTTCCAAACACCACCCCGTGCGAGAAAACCAGTTACGTCTTTACCTGCGGTTACTCGCACTTTAGGTACTGTGGTTGCCCGGCTCTGTTTAAAAAGAATAGCTCTATGCAGTCATAGCGTCGAGCCGAGCACGTCTACTTTCATGCCCTGCAGCTAATTCACTGCGAATATTAACTTGTAGCTGTGGTCCTGCAATCATATATTCCATGCATTGGCTCTAATTGTGCGTTAATAAAATAGACAAGAATGTGAAATGAGAGATAAACGAATAATTTAATGAAAAGTGTTCTATTCTAATGCCTTTAATTGAAGAAGATGACAGATATTTATGTTAAATAATGTTTATTCTAGAAAGGACTTCTCAAATAAACAGGATGTGGTCCTACGACATTCATTAAAAATACGAACAGGAAATACCTTTTTCAAGTGCAGTAAAGCTACGTTGAGAGCATTACTAGAACTGTAGCAAAATCTCCAAATTAAATCTCCAAACGCTCCAGAAAATTAAGTCCATGACGTGATTACGATGCCCAGAAGATTCACCAGTTCAAAATAGTTCAGAGCTCAACGAGATGACTCACAAAGTAACACACGTGATACGAAGAATAGTAACTCCTCAGCTCCTTAATATAAGCGGAAAAAATTAAAAGTCCTGCTCTGGAACACATTCAGATCTCTCGAAATATAAAGTTTCTCCAAAGCTATTTTAGCGGCCTTTCACCTACTACAATCAATCACCTACACGACTGAATCACACACGTTACCACAGACAGGTCTGCATCCTTCCAGCAGTCGACATAAAATGTCCCAAACGCTCTCTTGAACTCTTCACTCGAATCTACATTTGAATCTGCCGCGCGGGATTAGCCGAGCGGTCGAAGGCGCTGCAGTCATACACTGTGCGGCTGGTCCCGGCGGAGGTTCGAGTCCTCCCTCGGGCATGGGTGTGTGTGTTTGTCCTTAGGATAATTTAGGTTAACTAGTGTGTAAGCTTTGGGACTGATGAACTTAGCAGTTAAGTCCCATAAGATTTCACACGCATTTGAACATTTACAGTTGAATCCCGTAGTGTTCTACCACTATCTGCTCTTCTATTGTCTGAAGGCCATCCCCACCAAAAACACATCAACCACAATCTCCACAGGCAAGACATGATTCAAGTTGACCGCATCCCGGGCTAAACTAATATATTACAAAAAATGGTTCATATGGCTCTGAGCACTATGAGACCTAACATCTGTGGTCATCAGTCCCCTAGAACTTAGAACTACTTAAATCTAACTAACCTAAGGATATCACACACATCCATGCCAGAGGCAGTATTCGAACCTGCGACCATAGCGGTCACGCGATTTCAGACTGAAGCGCCTAGAACCGCACGGCCACACCGGTTGGCAATATATTACAACAACATTTAAATAACGATATGTTATAAACATTCTGTTACGCTCAGCTCATTAACAATTGCATGAGTAACAGGTGTTTCACATCACAAATAAGCCAGCATTCCTGCGCAATTGATCTCACCATAAATGACAACCGATTATCCTTAAGTATTGTTTAAACAGTTATTTATGCCATCTTGACAGAAGCGTCACTTGTTTCTCTTTCAAACTGCTATGTCCGTTAACACATGCGATTGGCGATTGGCCACTCTTAAATTAGCACAGTTTTTAATAGCACTTGCAGTCTACGTAGTATAGTTACTGGTAAAATAGTAAACGGGTCATTGAATAAAGAGAGAAGTATAACAATATAAGAGGTACTGATGATGTGTTCATTTGCTGTTGAATGTGGAGAGTACGATGTTCTGACAAAAGTTTGCATAATGAAAAGGATGTAAAAGAATTCGTAAACCAATAAATAAAATACATAGCTTTCAGGGACGGTGACAACAGTGCAATGCTATAATCTGAGATATCGTTTGTTGATATCGCATGAAACGTTTAAAAGTTGTTAGTTCAGAGGTTCATTGTGTAAATGTTTATTCATTGTGAAACATTAACTCCTGTAGTTTTAAAGATATTGAAATATTGTTGTGACACTGGATGCGCCTGATTTTGATGGGATCACCGATGTATTCAGATTGGTATTAAAATTTGGTTGTAAGCAATTACAGACTCTCAGAGAGCTGTAAGAAGCCATCTTTAAGTGACACTCCGCCATTTTCTGGAGCGTACTGTGCACAATGGCAATGTGAGCATCAGCCATCCAAGTTCCCAGCTCTGGAGCTTACCAGTTTCCTGCGACGCTCTCATTGTCTCTGCACGTGGTCCGCGGGAAATGATCAGCTATCCGGGCTGCGAGCGGCGTGCCCTGTGCCCTGGACCCGCTGGCGCTCAGCAGTGCCACAAATTCATCTTTCCTCAGTACCAGGTCTAAGTGGACGGATAACTCGCCAACATACGAAATGTAATTGCTACTTTTCGGAAAATACTTGCAGTTGTCTGTTTGCTATTACCCCAAATTATTTTGTTCTTTACGGTCTTTCCTCAAAGTCACTATTCTCTCTCAGACATCAGTCTTTCGAACCTACATCCTGCTATTTCGCACTCCTGAATTTCTAATTTTGGGTAGAGATTGTTTTTCATACCTCTACAGTTGAAGATGCATTTAACATGTATTTTCCAGCAGGCTTCATACATTACTGATAACATACCCCGTTAAGACCCATCTGGTCTGCAATAACGGAATAAAATTCGCTTTCGGTAAACCTAAAAATGACAAGCACTGGAACCCAGGGGCTTGTCAATAGCTCATTTCAGTCACATGTTCAATCATTCCAAAAATAACACCTTGAAAAACAAATTGATTCATGAAATAAGGTGCTACGGTACAGTGACACCGTCAGTAATTTCTCTCGTACCTTACTACCAAACATAGAATGAAATGACGCAGTGATTAAAACCCTGAACACGGCCTCCAATATTCATGTTGCCTCTGATCGCTCTACATCACTGTTACTGGAGCGTTCCTTAGGCATGGTCCGTCGAGATTCCTGTTCCATCATTAATTAATCCAAGATCGTCCGGCAGTAAAAAGCGCGTCACAGGTGTCAAACTGCACATTAGTTTTCCTTCGTCTTTCAGTTGTCATAGAGGTTTCCTCGCTTTTGTACTGTCACTCCATCAAGCAAATTTTGCTGCTTCATTGTTCATCTTCAGGAACACATTTAATTACATACGTACTACCGGAAACGATTAGTATACCCGTTTAGAGATTTCCAGTCCACACAAGATTTATTGTTGCAACAGTACATATAGAATACACGAAATTATTACATTTAACGATCAATAGCACAAGCAGTTCTAAGGTGCCAGGTATCGACCATGCTGAAACACCCCTATTAGCACGTGATGTAACCTCCACGAGCGGCAGTGCAGGTGCTGACTCTGGAATCCAGTCGTTCCTGCAGAAGACGAATACTGTCCTGGAATACGCTATGCCACCCCTGCTCGACCTGTTCGCGTAGCTCTGTAAGAGTCACTTCTCGTCCCGTCACATCCCACAACTGCTCGATTGGAGACATTTTCAGAGATCGTGCTGGCCAGGGAATTTGCTGCACGTCGTGCAGAGAACTTTGAATTTTCAGGCAGAGTGTGCGGGCGATCAGTGCCCTGTTGGAACAACACATCATATTCCTATACACAGAAACAAAAGTACAGCTTCAGGAGGCCAAGATCGCTGTTCTACAGCATTTGTTGTGATGGCCGGTTTCAGCAAACTACGTCGATTTGTGAAGCATAGATCAACTATGCAAGTACGTTGGGATCAGATCCAAAGCTGAGTAGTAAATGTTTACATAAACAACGACTGTAACATGGAATATAACATATCTTCTGCAGCACAAATCAAATGAATATTGTACAATGTACTGTGTCATATCATAGAACGATACTTCATGAACATGCGAACAAGCAAGTCAACCATAAAGTAACTATTGCATCGGTCCACTTTTCACTGATTATATAAAATTATGCCGTATATTAGCAGAATGAGGACAGAGATTCTCATTTAAACATCATAGGCGTTACAACCAGCCATCAGAAAGCGCTGTGGACGTAGTTATAAGTAAAAGCGCATCGTGTCGTATTAAATTATAAAGGCAAACCCACAATCTACGAATGTTACACTTCAGAAACACAACAAATAATACAAATCATAGCACGTTACACTTTTTTGTTACAATAGTGTTTGTTGTTGTTGTTGTGGTCTTCAGTCCTGAGACTGGTTTGATGCAGCTCTCCATGCTACTCTATCCTGTGCAAGCTTTTTCATCTCCCAGTACCTACTGCAGCCTACATCCTTCTGAATCTGCTTAGTGTATTCACCTCTTGGTCTCCCTCTATGATTTTTACCCTCCACGCTGCCCTCCAATACTAAATTGGTGATCCCTTGATGCCTCAGAACATGTCCTACCAACCGATCTCTTCTTCTGGTCAAGTTGTGCCACAAACTTCGCTTCTTCCCAATCCTATTCAATACTTCCTCATTAGTTATGTAATCTACCCATCTAATCTTCAGCATTCTTCTGTAGCACCACATTTCGAAAGCTTGTATTCTCTTCTTGTCCAAACTATTTATCGTCCATGTTTCACTTCCATACATGGCTACACTCCATACGAATACTTTCAGAAATGACTTCCTGACACTTAAATCAATACTGGATGTTAACAAATTTCTCTTCTTCAGAAACGCTTTCCTTGCCATTGCCAGCCTACATTTTATATCCTCTCTACTTCGACCATAATCAGTTATTTTGCTCCCCAAATAGCAAAACTACTTTACTACTTTAAGTGCCTCATTTCCTAATCTAATTCCCTCAGCATCACCCGACTTAATTAGAGTACATTCCATTATCCTTGTTTTGCTTTTGTTGATGTTCATCTTATATCCTCCTTTCAAGACACTGTCCATTCCTTTCAACTGCTCTTCCAAGTCTTTTGCTGTCTCTGACAGAATTACAATGTCATCGGCGAACCTCAAAGTTTTTATTTCTTCTCCATGAATTTTAATACCTACTCCGAATTTTTCTTTTGTTTCCTTTACTGCTTGCTCAATATACAGATTGAACAACATCGGGGAGAGGCTACAACCCTGTCTTACTCCCTTCCCAACCACTGCTTCCCTTTCATGTCCCTCGACTCTTATAACTGCCATATGGTTTCTGTACAAATTGTAAATAGCCTTTCGCTCCCTGTATTTTACCCCTGCCACCTTTAGAATTTGAAAGAGAGTATTCCAGTCAACATTATCAAAAGCTTTCTCTAAGTCTACAAATGCTACAAACATAGGTTTGCCTTTCCTTAATCTTTCTTCTAAGATAAGTCGTAAGGTCAGTATTGCCTCACGTGTTCCAGTGTTTCTACGGAATCCAAACTGATCTTCCCCGAGGTTGGCTTCTACTAGTTTTTCCATTCGTCTGTAAAGAATTCGTGTTAGTATTTTGCAGCTGTGACTTATTAAGCTGACAGTTCGGTAATTTTCACATATGTCAACACCTGCTTTCTTTGGGATTGGAATTATTATATTCTTCTTGAAGTCTGAGGGTATTTCGCCTGTTTCATACATCTTGCTCACCAGACGGTAGAGTTTTGTCAGGACTGGCTCTCCCACGGCCGTCAGTAGTTCCAATGGAATGTCTACTCCGGGGGCCTTGTTTCGACTCAGGTCTTTCAGTGCTCTGTCAAACTCTTCACGCAGTATCGTATCTCCCATTTCATCTTCATCTACATCCTCTTCCATTTCCATAATATTGTCCTCAAGTACATCGCCCTTGTATAGACCCTCTATATACTCCTTCCGCCTTTCTGCTTTCCCTTCTTTGCTTAGAACTGGGTTTCCATCTGAGCTCTTGATATTCATACAAGTCGTTCTCTTATCTCCAAAGGTCTCTTTAATTTTCCTGTAGGCGGTATCTATTTTACCCCTAGTGAGATAGGCCTCTACATCCCTACATTTGTCCTCTAGCCATCCCTGCTTAGCCATTTTGCACTTCCTGTCGATCTCATTTTTGAGACGTTTGTATTCCTTTTTGCCTGCTTCATTTACTGCATTTTTATATTTTCTCCTTTCATCAATTAAATTCAATATTTCTTCTGTTACCCAAGGATTTCTACTAGCCCTCGTCTTTTTACCTACTTGATCCTCTGCTGCCTTCACTACTTCATCCCTCAAAGCTACCCATTCTTCTTCTACTGTATTTATTTCCCCCATTCCTGTCAATTGCTCCCTTATGCTCTCCCTGAATCTCTGTACAACCTCTGGTTCTCTTAGTTTATCCATGTCCCATCTCCTTAAATACCCACCTTTTTGCAGTTTCTTCAGTTTTAATCTACAGGTCATAACCAATAGATTGTGGTCAGAGTCCACATCTGCCCCTGGAAATGTCTTACAATTTAAAACCTGGTTCCTAAATCTCTGTCTTACCATTATATAATCTATCTGATACCTTTTAGTATCTCCAGGGTTCTTCCATGTATACAACCTTCTTTCATGATTCTTAAACCAAGTGTTAGTTATGATTATGTTGTGCTCTGTGCAAAATTCTACCAGGCGGCTTCCTCTTTCATTTCTGTCCCCCAATCCATATTCACCTACTATGTTTCCTTCTCTCCCTTTTCCTACACTCGAATTCCAGTCTCCCATGACTATTAAATTTTCGTCTCCCTTCACAATCTGAATAATTTCTTTTATTTCATCATACATTTCTTCAATTTCTTCGTCATCTGCAGAGCTAGTTGGCATATAAACTTGTACTACTGTAGTAGGTGTGGGCTTCGTATCTATCTTGGCCACAATAATGCGTTCACTATGCTGTTTGTAGTAGCTTACCCGCATTCCTATTTTCCTATTCATTATTAAACCTACTCCTGCATTACCCCTATTTGATTTTGTGTTTATAACCCTGTAGTCACCTGACCAGAAGTCTTGTTCCTCCTGCCACCGAACTTCACTAATTCCCACTATATCTAACTTCAACCTATCCATTTCCCTTTTTAAATTTTCTAACCTACCTGCCCGATTAAGGGATCTGACATTCCACGCTCCGATCCGTAGAACGCCAGTTTTCTTTCTCCTGATAACGACATCCTCTTGAGTGTTTCATAAATTTATATAAAATTTAAATCCACCTTAAAAACACAACAGGAATCACTGTACCTTTAATACATCGTTTAATACACAAGTAGTGAAGCCAGTCATGTGGTATGGGTGTATTATAAAAATAAATAGAATTAAATATACATGTCATAATACGCAGGTAGCATAAAGCCTCGACAAACGTACACTGTTGCTTGGTACCTCGGTGCACTTAAGTAAATTTGAAGTAACTATAAAGGGAACGTCAAATGTTCCACTCATAACTGTCATAAAGACGTCATGATAAGTACAGCAACCATACAGTGGAATCACTTAGCTGGTTCCAAGCAAATTACAATATTCATTCTATCAACATGTAGCTAGACGTTCAGGTACAAGCTCGGTGGTCGAGGTCTCGATGTGAAAGACACGGATGAGAAGACCACAGGAATAACTAGCATAATTGTGAATTTTGCTATGTAATACAAAAAAACATACTTGCCACATAATATAATCCATTATTGCACTCATACAATGTGTGAACAAGTCGTTCAACAATACAAATAGGACAGGGTTGCTTGCTATATGCAGTCCACACTGTATTAAGCTATCAACTTGTAACTCGAGGCTTAGCTAAGAGGATAGTGCTTGAGGTTTAAGTGTGAAATAGGAAATGACAAGGCCAAACGGAACGAAGAACATAGTACCAAAAATTATATGTTTAATGATTCTGTACGTTATGTAAATTAATAAATAACAAAACAAAATGTGACCATATCACAATTTAATAGTGTGTCGCACAACGGGTAGGTGATATTTGACGTAAATGCATGAAATAATGCTCAAGACCATAAATATCGCCAAATCAAGAGGAAAAACAATTTCCTTCCGTTTTGGGCTTGCAACAACTCCATTGTATCAGCACAACGTAATCAATGTCAAATAACAAATAGACCTCAAGTTTTATTAAATAACAAATAGACCTCAAATTTCGTGAAATTATAGAAATACGCCACTTTGACCTGAGAAATATCGTGAAGCAAATCACAAAAGATGGTCAAATATAGTAAAAAAATCTCCCATTAGTTTGTAATTGGTCACTCAATAAGTTATTCAGAGATATATTCTTATAGCTATAAATTTTTAGATATTCTGGTACATATACTCTTCTACTTTTGGAACCATTGTATGAGAGACTCTCATGTTACGACGGATATCAGCAATGCTATGCATCCTGTCTCGGAGATGATATCCGGAAGTGGTTTTATGAATACTAGTGTTTTCCTTAAATCCCGTAAAAATTGTCCAAGCCGTCTGTCCCACATAAAAATCACTGCTCACGCCTCAACACTCATCTCAGTTTTGTGTTTTAACGTAGGCGTTAGCGTTAGCGTATTAGAATTTTAAAAGCAGGACATACATTTGACTTCCGGTGGTGTCATTCAGTGTTGTCCGATAGCTTCCCTTCATATTTCGTGGGAATGTATTTTTGTTTTTTGCATTGACCTGAAGTACCACTATACTTGTTATCCGTAATTAAGTTGCTTTTTATTTTTTCGAAAAAAGCGTTAAAAACCATATCAGTAGTCGTCAGATTCCTAACTATGCTGAAGGCATGCTTACCATTCTGTCTCTTAATGGCGATGTTCAAATAACGTATGACATTTCTCCAAAGCTATTTTAGCGGCGTTTCACCTACTACAATCAATCACCTACACGACTGAATCACACACGCCGCAGCGAGTCAACACAAGCTGCAGTTCACTATTCATCGAAGAGTTGTAGGCCATCCGGTGGCTAACGTATGCCAGACGGCTTTCTTTCATAACGAAGGAGGAAGGGTTACAGTTTTAAATTCATCAAAATAATTTTTGAACAGAGGAGGAAGCTAAAGACATTGAACTTGTTTTTGGAAAATATCCCATTCATAAAGCACACCTTGTGTCAAACTGAATGTGGTGTGATTACTATACGCTTCTGTTCCATCAGGTCTACAGTGATAACGGGAGTATACCTGAAACCGTCATACAGCGTGCGACACACTTATTCCAGATACTGGACGTCTAGAGATTGATAATAAAACGTTTCCTTAGGAAATACGTCCCATTAGTTAGTTTCAATGTTACGGAGAACACAGTATCAAAACCAATATTTAAACATCTCGCTAAAACTAATTTATCATAATATATTTAAGAAATTGCTCTCCGTATCTTCAAAATATTCTTCAGTAGCACTTCTATGAGCCATAATGTTAGTGCTGCCTCACATATTCTTACATGTCTCTGGAGCCCAAACTGATATTCACCGGGATCGGCTTCCACCAGTCTTTCCATTAGTCTTTAAATAACATTTGAATAGCTTAATACAAAGCAGCAAAAGCTAAGTTCAGAATTCCTTTATTTACAGAATGAATAACATCGTGGATATGTTCTAACTCATATCATTTCCTTCTCAACTACTGCTTTCCTTTCGTGTCGTTCGATCCTTGTAAATACAGTCTGTTTCCTGTAAAAATTACCTTTAGTCCTATACTCGCAGTATGTTATCCTTATTATCATTAGAATTTCAGAGTGTGTTATCTGTATTTACAAATGTTATAAAGGAGGGCGTCCTTTTTGTCAACTTGTGTTTTATGTTACGTAGTGGTGTCTGGATTGTCTTGAATGCTATTACATTTCCCTTATAGCTATCCTAACCCTCCCCGAGGTCTGCATACACCAATATCTTACCTTCTATAATGAACTGTAGGATCAAGACTGTCCTGTGTGTTACAAACGTTACTAAATTTCTCTTGTACCCAAATTAATCTTCCCCAACGTCAGCTTTTACCACGTTTTTCATTATTGTTTATAAAATTCCTGTTAGTATTATGAAACCATGAATTTTAAAAACGATAAGCAACTAAACTACAAGCAGCTAAACTTAACTGTAAGCAACCGCCTCCATAGGAATTTTGAATATTGAGATCTTGAAGTCTGAGAGTATTTCACCCACCTGATGTATCTTAAATTCCATTGGTAATAGCGTTGAAGTGGAAAGTTGCCTAACCCAGCCGCTTTGTTTCAAATTTGGCGTCTTCTCAGTCTGTCAAATTATTCTCTCAGTTACGGATCTTTTATCTCATCTTCATCTACTTTTCCTTCTCTCTCTCTCTCTCTCTCTCTCTCTCTCTCTCTCTCTCTCTTTGATACTGTCTTCAGGTTTCTTTCCTTTATATTCCTCCCACATACCAGCATGTTAGCACGAGTTTGCAATCTGCGGTCTTTTTTTACGGGAGGTTGTAAAATTTTCTTATAGGTGAAATCAGTCTTTCCAAAAAGAGTCATTTAACCTTATACTGCTTTGCACTTGTTCTCTAGTCATTCTTGCTTTTTTGGTACTTTCTGTAGATCTTATTCTGTAGATGTCTGCATACCCTATAGTTGATTAATTCGTAGCATTTTTAATTTTCTCCTTTCTTCAAATAAATTCAGTATATATCCTGTAAACCAAGGCTCCTACTGGGCCTTGTCTTTGAGCCTAGTTGTTCTTCTCTGGCACTTACTATAGAGTCTATTTTCTATCTCCTGTTTCAGTCAATAGTTGCCTAACGCTTCTACTGAAATTCTCAGTAACCTTTCATTCTTTCGACTTATCCAGATCCCATTGATTTGATACCATTCTGTAATTTCAGAAATTTTGAACATCATTTCTTTACCCATAAATTATGGTTTAAGTTCAAACCTAGAGCTGAAAAGTTTATACAGTTCCAAATGTGATTTCCAGGTACCTGTCTTGCCATTATATATTCTGCATAAATCTCTCTAGTGTCTAGATCTCCATCATGTATATAATTTTGCTTCTTGATTAGAATCAATAATAATTAATAATTATTAAACAGTTTGTTAGTAATGATGAAATTATGCCTTGTGTAAAATTTTGGCCCATGGTTTCACCTTTCATTAGTTTCGCCCAAATCAAATTCTCCAAATAAATCTTATCTTTCTTTTGCAACTATTGCAGTCCCCAAAACAACATGTTCATCTCCCATAACTCACTGAATAATTTCTTTCGCCTCATGATGCATTCCCTCAATCTCTTCTCCATCTGTGGAGCTAATACTGTTACACATTTGCACTACTGTGATAAGCCTTGGCTTTTGTCTATCTTGTCTATTATAGCACGTTCACTGTTCTGTTCATAGCAAGCACGTTCCAGTTTCCCGACACATGATTAGACCAACTCGTGCACTACCCCTATTTTTCTGTTGGTAATCTTGCACTCATCTGACCAGAACTTTGTTCCGCCTTTCACTGCATTTCTCCGTTTCCCACTACATCTAACTTCAACAACCAACTTCTGTTTTCTACTTTTCTAACCTAAATTGAGGGGTCTCAAATTCCATGATCCTTTTGCTTGATAAAAGCTTCTTCCTGATGAGTTCCAAACTGAAGTAGGATGAGGGACTCTTTTACGAGCCGAGCATTTTACCTAAGAGTAAGCAATCATACTCACAGCACCCACATACCGTACCCATGTTTGGTGGCGTTACAAGTCCAGGATATTCAGTCATTCAGCGTGTTGCCCTTTCAGCTACTGAAGAGAATGAAGACTGTGTTTAAGAGGCGTTAGTCATGTCACTGCACACATACTCCTCGGCCGTGGTTGGTGACGCTTTCAGATCATCTCTGCTGTTGGGTGCTCAAGCTAGCCCAATTCTACAAGATCCATGGTACCTGGTGTACGACGGAAAGTCAATGATTACGACTGCAGTGGTGATATTTTAAATACCCTCCAGTGTAATCCTAAAGCCAAGCAGTTCTCATTCCAGGTTTGTATCTAGCAACGCCCTTGTCAAAGAGGGCGGAGGAGTCGACACATATTCTGGGCATTATCTTACCCTTCGGGTGGGAACGTGCCTCAAAAATTGTAATTGAATGATTGCCGTGCTTTTCCCTCCATGGGCAAATATTCTGGATTAGTCCTCCATTGGGGTGTCTGGGAGGGGATGGCCAAGGGTGGAGAGACTGTCAGGTAGAAAATGGAATAACTAATGACGATATAGCAAAGTGAGAGACGGAGTCTGGGACGTCAGAAGTTTGAGCTTAGTAGGAAAATTAGAATGAAATGTAAAGATGGTAGGATTTATGACCTGATAACTATAGGGTACTATCAACAGCAGAAAAAAATATTACAGTGGGAGCAAGATTCGTAAGAAATAGGGAAGTGGGGTGGAGAGTGAGCTACTGTAAACAGTTCAGTGAGCGGATTGTTCTCATCAGATTCGACAGCAAACGACTGCCGACAACGGTAATGCGGGTACACATGCAGACGTCTCAAGCAAAAGACGCACAGTTAGAGAAAATGTATGGGGATACTGAATGGGTAATTCAGCAAGTAAATGGAGACGAATATCTAATATTCATGGGGATTGGAATGCGAATGTAGGGAGAGGAACAGAAGAGGGAGAATATTCTCTAGGCGGTAGGAATGAGAGAAGAGAGAAGCTAATTGAATTGTCCAAGATGTCTGCCATGTGACAGCACAGGTATTTTCTTCGTCCGCTAAAAGAACTTATTTACGAGGAAATAGTGTCAAATGTAAATTATCTTTGTTTTGTATACTTGCTGTTGCGTCCGTTCTTTTCACACAACTGAATATTAGCGTCCCAGCAATGCTTGTTCTTGAACAAATTTGTCAATTTGTCCTTTAGCTGAAGTCCCGATAATCGAGACATAACCCGAAATATTGAGTGACATAAACACAAAAAATTCTATTCAAGTTTTCTTAATAGCCCAAAATTCGTTTAAAAAAGACGGCTACTAGTTCCATCAGTGTATATTGTCACAATAAAAGTGTAATTAAACGTTTCCCAATCGTATTTAACTAACACATTTCGTATTGTTTACTAGTTAGATAGACGCGATCTAGGCCTAAATTTCCGAGTTATAAACGTTAAAAAACCTGAGCAAACCCACATAATAACGTAAATTCTCTAAAAGGAAAGTAATTACGAATTCATTATTCTAAATCACTACAAAATCAACAACCATCGCACATAAGACCTTTGTGTCGGTTTTTGTTTACAGTCAGCCAGTCTCGCGTCATGGACAAATTTCAAACATTCTTTAAACTTAACTATTCTTTCCAAACTCACCATGAGTGAGAAATGTGGGGACTGTTACAGGGTAGTGCGTAGAGGGATTTGTTGCCAATCTTGCAGGAAGTATTTTCACTTGGGGGGATGCAGTTGGGATAATGTTGGGAGAACAGAAGAGGCTCTCTCCTGGAACTGCAGAGTATGCCGTAGGAACATTGTGACTGGGAAACAGAAAAGGAAAATCTGTGCCCTTCAGGCACAGTTGGAGGAAGCAAGGAAGGAACTCATAAGGATCAAGGGAGGTAGGGGGTAGGAATTCGCAGCTGGTAAGAGGATAGGAAGAAAGACAACGCGATCTGACAGTTTTATCATCCGTACCAAAAACAGGTATCTACCACTGCCATAGTTAAGTGGAGATGAGCCTCAGGTAGGACGAGGAGCAGGAAATAGGCAGCATACTTCAACCGAGGCCAAGAAGCTTCGGAATGTACAAAGTGTGAGGAAGAAGAAAGTGCTGCTGCTAGGTAGTAGTAATGGGCGAGGTGTAGGCCCTCAGTTACAGGAAAGCTTAGGGGCAGCGTACCAGGCCACCAGTATCTTCAAGCCAAATGCAGGGCTGTCATGTGATAGAGGACCTAGGGTCTTTATGTAAGGACCTTACAAAAGAGGGCCATGTAGTGATAATGGGTAAGGCGGGAAACAGTTTGGACAGGAATGGGCATATGACGTAGGTGGTGACCTGGACGAAATAGCTTCCCTGACTCATAGCACCAATGTACACTTTGTTGAGCTGTTCCGGCGTCGTGATAGACCACTCCTTGATGGAGCTGTGAAACAAATCAATGTGTGGTCAGAGATGGCTCTGAGAACAACCAACTTTGCTCATATTTCTCTGGTGCCCATCGGGACTATCAACAGATGCGGTTTCACTAGGCATGGCCTACACCTAAACAGGACTGGGAAGGGAAAATTGGTACATCTGATTCATAAAAGTATAGGGGGTGGATCTTGGGCTACACATGGTCAAATACCTGTTGTCATAGGTAGGAAAAGTAGGTCTTTTTTAGGATAAATCCAGACAACAGGTTCCCCTGCCTAAAACGTATCCTCAGCAGTTTAATAAATACTGAAACAATCACTCACAAGACAGATTTTAACACTTCAAATATCACACATACCAGATGTCACAAATAAAAACAAACCACTGGAAAGAGAAACGCGGGGGATGTCACAGACTTAACAATCCTCCATCGAACACGAAATCAACAAAAAATAAAATACAACTATTAGTAGTTGAGTTTCAATCTTTGAACCTAACAGCAGTTTGTATTACTGAGCACAGAAATCCAACATGTAGTATTATCATCTTATGAAAGGGCATACTCTTACTGCAGAACTACTTCAAGGGCTGGAGGATCACTCATTTATATCAGAAAAGGAACACAGTTCATATCAAGACATGACCTCAGTACAGTAGGTGAAGACAAACACCTGGAAATATCAGCTATTGAATTAACAGGGATTGATATCACCAAGAAATTAATCCTTTTGTGTGAGTATGTATCTCCCAGTGGTAGCGTGGACACATTTTTGAATAAGTTAACAGAACTTCTAGATAAAATCTCAAGTACAGAGGTCAACATAATTCTGTGTGGTAACATTAATATCAATGCTGAAACTTCCTGGCAGATTAAAACTGTGTGCCCGACCGAGACTCGAACTCGGAACCTTTGCCTTTTGCGGGCAAGTGCTCTACCATCTGAGCTACCGAAGCACGACTCACTCCTGGTACTCACAGCTTTACCTCTACCAGTATCTCGTCTCCTACCTTCCAAATTGTTCTGGAAACATCAATACTAATATCATAAATGAATCCAGCAGCATCGCCATAAACATCCTTCAAGATTTGGCATGTCCTTATTGGACAATAGTGCAACAAGGGTTACTACAATGACTGCATCAGTAATTGACCATGTGGTCACAAATATAGACAGGGAAAAATGTGATGTAGCTGTAAAAGGTCTCGGACTATCAGATCATCTCTGTCAAATAACAACAGTAAAATCAGGCATCGAATCATTCCATAAACTGCACGCCTATGTATCAGAAATCAAAATAAAAGATTTTCCAAAAGAACTAGAAAAACAAAGCTGGGATGAAATGTATAGGGAAACCAATGTGACTATGAAATTCTCTAAATTCCCCACACTGCTTAAATTTAACTTTGAAATGACTTTTCCAAAAGTAAGCGTGTCTGTACCAACTTCTCACAAAAGCAGATGGATAACAGCAGGTATTAAGAAGTCGTCCCAAACACTTAAACATCTCATTTTCATGGAAAAGATTCGCAATGATCCAGAATTCTTCAGTTTATATCATAGATACAAAGAGATCTATAGGAAGATGCTGAGTGCTGCAAAAAACTTATTTAATGAGAAAACAATATATAATGCAGAGAATAAAAGCAAAGCAGTCTGGGATGTTATAAAAAAGGAAACGGGGAGAGGCAAACAAATGTAGAATAACATACTGCCAAGGGAGGGAGATAAGGTAATATATGATTCACAACTCTTAGCAAACTATGTAATTGAACATTTTTCAAGTATTGCAGAGAATTTACAACAAAAATTCCCCAAAACAAATATAACACCTGTAAATACTGTTGCACTAAATACAGTGATGTTACTACCAACCACAGAGAACGAAGTCAATAAAACTGTTCAAAAACTTAGTACCAATGTGTGTACTGGAACAATGCATAGGGATTATGCAAGGCCCCTTAACAAATATAATAAATGAATCCTTCACATCAGGGACATTTTCAGAGCAGTTAAAACAGGCAAGAGTTGTGCCTTTGCTTAAGAAAGGTAATGCAGAAGACATAGAAAATTACCAGCCCATTTCCATGCTATCACCATTCTCAAAAATAATAGAAGCAATTGTGAAAGACAGATTAATGAATAAATACAGTCTTTCAAGCGAATCACAGTTTGGCTCCCAAAGTGGTAAAAATGCGGAGTCAGCAATAGTAGAATTCACAAAAGTTGTACATGATGCTCTTGATAAAAATGAGTGTGTCACAGGCTTCTTTTTGGATCTTTCTAGAGCGTTTGATACAGTCGACCACAAGATTCTATTAAATAAATTAGCATTAGCAATAAGAGTGATACCTAATGACTGGTTTCAACCGCACCTAACAGATAGGGTACAAAGAGTATAGGTAACACATACTTCACTTCGATCCAAACATTTAGTAAAACACTTATCAAAGCTAGAATACATTAATATAGGAGTTCTGCAAAGTAGCATATTAAGACCAATGCTATTCCTGATATACATTAATTACTTTCCCAGTAGTGTTACTCATGGTGAAAAAATTCTCTTCACTGATGACAGCAGTATTATAGTCACTGAGAAAACAAGAGAACTCCTTGACGAGAAAGCAAATGAAACTCTCAAGGAAGTTTATGATTGGCCAATAAGCAATAAAGTGAAATTGAACGTAAATGAAACTAATGCCATGAATTTCAGTTTGAAGAGGAAAAATGACAAAGTTAAATTAAATGTAGATGGCACCTCTATAGACTGTGTAGCAAATGCTAAATTTCTAAAAATGTATATTGATTCTCAGTTGAAGTGGTGTGAACACACAAAGGTACATGCAAACACAATGTCATCAGCATGTTATGCCCTTAGAACCCTATCATGAGTGTGTAACATGCAGTGTCTTTTAGTTATATATTATTTATATGTACACTCAATTCTTAGCTATGGCATTTTTTTGGGGAACATATGCACAAAATAAGAACATAATTTTCAAACTCCAGAAAAGAGCCATAATAATAATAACCAAAAATACTAGTCAAGCTCATTGTAAAGATCTGTTCAAAACACTGGGGATTTTAACTGCTCTGTGTGAATACATTTACCAGTAAGTTATACACATCAAAAATTACATTGATAATTACTGCACAAGCAGCTCTGTCCATGCCCATGCACCAAGAGATAGAATCAAATTACATTTACAAAAAAACAAAAACATAAAACTGAAAGCAGCATTTTCTACCAAGTAATAAAACTGTGCAATAAATTACCAAAAGAGATTAAAGAAATTGCAAAAAGACATTTAAAAAGGCAGCGAAAAAGTACCCATTATGCAATACGTTTTATACATTGAAGGATTACTTAGATAAAACAGAGTAGGCTTTGATAAAAAAAATATTATACAAATAAATAATAATAACGATTATGTAACATCTAACATTCCACATAACATCTTCACTTTATGTTTCTTTCCTTCGTTTTTCCTTTCTAGAAATACTTACCCCCAAGCTATGCATAGCACAATACTAACACCTGTTCCTCTTTCTGAGCTAAACATCTAATTTATCATGGAGGGATGCCCACTCAGTTTTTCAGGATAGAAAATGGGAAGACGCAGTACAGAAAATGGCCCTGAGGTCACCAGTGTGTGTGTGTGTGTGTGTGTGTGTGTGTGTGTGTGTGTGTGTGTGTGTGTGTGTGTGTACAGTGAGGGAAGTGTTATGAAACAATGTGTGTATAGTGTGTGCAGTGGCTGATAGCGAGATATGAATGAACAGTGTGGCATTACATTATTTAATAAGTTATTTATAAAAAAAGTATTGTGTACCAAAAGTAAATCTAATGATTGTGTCTAACTAGAAGTCTGTAAATATATGTATATACAGATTAGCTTATTTGAAATTGGTCTAAACTTGTAAATACTTTGACATGTCCTACATCCTTGTAAAAAGAGATCTACAAATGAATGAAGTTACTACTACTACTACTACTACTAATTATGCAACAAATTTCAGATGGTAATAGCGAATAATCTGTCCTAAAGTCACAAGAGGAGGATGTATGCTTGGAATATACCAGGAGAAACGTGAAACACACATCTGGATTACCTGAAGATCAGACAGAGGTTGCAAAATCCGATATTGGATTGTAAGGCGCACCGAAGAGTAGATATAGATTCAGATCATAATTTAATAATGACGAAAGCAGATTGAAGGTAAAGTGAATAATACGGACGAAACAGTGCGGAAAAAACTCGGGAGCTGAAGTACTACAGAATGATGAGAAACGTCTGAAGTTCGCTAAATACGTGGATACTGCATTAAGAAATATCACAGTAGGTGAGGATGAGCGGAAATCCCTAAAAAGGACATTCACAGATGTTGGGCAGTCAGACTTCGGTACAAGGATGGCAACTCTGAAGACACTTCGTATGCCGTAATAGAGGAAATACCTCAAGTGTTCGACGAAAGAGGAAGTAAAATATTGTTCAGCGAAAGACAGCAATACGGAATGTGCAATACAATCATTTAAGGTGAAATTAGTATGAGGAGCTGCCCACCCAAGGCGTGATGGCCGCAGGAAAAATGTGGAGAAATCGAAAAGAAATGATAGTCGGAAAGACTGGCTCAGCATACAGAAGAGTAAAAACAATCATCCTGACATTAAAAGCAATGGTGGCAGCAATGAGAGTGCAATGGGGATTCCACTGTCAAACGCATAGGTAAGGTAGGAAACGTGTAAAAATTACACTGGAGTCGATAAGGAAGACACTGGAGATCTATTATTAGAGTTATAATCTAGTAGAGCTCTGGAACACTTGAGTTCGAATGAAGAAGAAGTGATAAGTAACATTCCGGAAGGCCGGCCGAAGTGGCCGTGCGGTTCTGGGGCTGCAGTCTGGAACCGTGAGACCGCTTCGGTCGCAGGTTCGAATCCTGCCTCGGGCATGGATGTGTGTGATGTCCTTAGGTTAGTTAGGTTTAACTAGTTCTAAGTTCTAGGAGACTAATGACCTCAGCAGTTGAGTCCCATAGTGCTCAGAGCCATTTGAACCATTTGAACATTCCGTAGGAACTTAGAAACTCACTGGGGAAAATTGCAACCAAGCTATGAAACTGGCCGTTAACCATCAGACTTCCAGAAAAATGTCATCGACACATTTCCGAAGAAAGCAACTGCAGATAGGTGACAAAACTATCTCCCAGTAAGCTTAACATCTCTTGAATCCAAGTTGCTGACAAGTCCAATGTAAAGAATAATGGGAAAGAAAATTGAGGAACCATTAGATGATGATCAGTTTGGCTTTAGGAAAGGTAAAGGAACAAGGAAGGCGGTCTTGACGTTGTGCTTAATAACGGACGATAGACTGAAGACAAATCAAGGTACGCCTATAGGGCTTATTGATATAGAAAAAACGTTCGATATTGTGAAATGGTGCTAGATGTTCGAAATTCAGAGACAAATAGCAATAAGCTACAGGGAAAAACGGGTGATATGCAGTGTGTATAAGAATCAAAAAGAAGACCAGGAATGAAGTTAACGGATCAGAAAGGGCGTAAGACAGACATGCGCTCTTTCGCCCTTACTGTTCCATCTACAAGTCAAAGAAGCAATGACGGAAATAAAACAAAGCTTCAAGGGTAGGATTAAAATTCTGGGTGAAGTGACATAAATGATAACACAAGTAGATGACGTTGCTACCCTCAGTGAAAGTGAAGAAGAATTACATGATCTATTGAAAGGAAAGAACAGTCTAATGAGTACAGAATCTGGATCGATAGTAAACAGGAATAAGGCAAAAGTAATGAGAAGTAGCGGAAACGAGAATTGGTTGTCATGAAGTGGACGAAATCAAGAGATTCAGCAAGCAAAATAAAGAGACAAGAAGGACCTCCTTGGTCAAGAGAAGTCTACTGCTATCAAACATAAGCTCTGTTTCGAGGAAGAAATTTCTGAGAATGTACATCTGAAAAAAAGAGTTTGATGTGCATTTTGAGTAACACTTGTGGCATTCACACTACTCGTGAGTGTGACACAATGTCACATGCGATTGTACTGAAATATAGCGTTAGAATAATATTCGGCAGTACATGTTTGATTTGAGATTCAGCAAAGTTTGCTGCTTTCGCAATAGAATTACAGTATAACTGATAAGTAATAGGTTTGTTCCTCGTGTTCATATGTTTATACCTTCAAATATGTCTTTCGTAAGTTTTATTACAATATGTAGTTCGAATGGTAGTTCATCCTGTGTCATTTCTAATGGATACTGACAACCACTGCTCAGAAGCACCTTTCATACCTGTCATTATCTTCACACATCTGTTTATTCCTGAGGCTGCCATTACAGTAACGTCTACAAATGCTACAATTTATTCCCATGATACTAACCTTTTCCGCAGTGATGGCAGTTTAAAGTTTGCTGGTTTTGCGAGAAGTGTTAATTTCAATTTGGGTACTGTACAATTGTTTCGCATGCTGGAAAACTTGCAGGCTTTATATCTTCATGAATATTCCTTAATGTCGCACTGTTAAGTTTTATTTTTCATCTTTGTTATTTGTAGCGTTCTGTAATTCGGGATGCTGTGTACAACTACAGCTATAGAAAAAAACGACTTTTATGCAGTAATTGTTCTAATTTTTTACAAACAACACAAACTAAACGTCAATTTCTAAATAGATCAGTACAGAGCGGAGAAGTGTTATGCGTATTCCATTAGGATACACACGAAGAAGAAACATTACGAAAATAAACTCGAAAAAGTTTGTAAATTTTTCATTTAATATTGCCTCAAAGCGTACCGAGTTTATATGTATGCATGAAATTACTGACAAAGCGGTACTTTTGTTCGGAAATTCGTCACCGCAGCAATATTAGGGGTACTTGTTAGTCCAGAGTTTTATTATTAATCAGCAGAAAATTTCATTCACGCAGTACCTTTACTAGCGAATTACAGCTATTAAATTTGCAATTAACTCAATGCAGTGAACAGTTCGATGTAAAACATTTCCGTACGTTAAAACTAGAAACATATTCTGTGGTGCCTTGTTTGCATTCAAATTTAAACTCGCAGTAATTACCATGCCATTGTTCTTCAATGAATTCGTAATAGCCATTAGGCGCTTTGCTCTGAAAAACCCTAATCACGATCAACATTGATCGTTCTTTTAGTTACTTCTCTGGAATGAGTCTATCAGCGCTGCCTAAGGTTATAGGACGTTAATACTTCTTCTCGCATATGTCACTTAGGACAAAAGAGGTCAAGAGCATGACTAGCGTTACTTATTTTGAAAATCCATGTCAAACGACTTACCTATCTTCTTGGACAAGTCAGAATGTTGTGACCATTTGAGAAAGTAAGGCCTACGTGTCTTTGTTAAAATCTGAAGAAAGAAACCAATATGGTGAATATAACCAAGCTACTGACAGAAATTTGTGATGTATTATTTATTGAATCCCCCCCCCCCCCCCCCCCTCATACAATGGAGGAGTAATTTTGGTAACTACTTTTCCATTATATTTATTTATTCAATGTTCGTGTTTAGAAGGAATATTAATGAAGTAGTCTTTGTTTATGAGCAAATTCTCTCTCGTTTATCTGAAGATCAGTGAGTTTAATGTTTCATGCTTTGGTTTATTTCTAAATTCAAATTTGTGTTTGTGCAGAAAATGTTTAAAACCTTTCTATAAATATTCGAGTGATTAAAATGCATTAATTTGTAGTCTCCTCATGATACTTTGTTGATAATAATACCAAGTGGAACAGCAGTCCATCAAAACTCATCCTGATTGTACAAATGAATATATCATCGCCTTGAGCGATTGCATTTAGTTATTTCGCATCTGTCCTTCAGGGAATATTTTCACTCAAGCTAAGGGATTTCCGTTCGATGCTGCACTTAGCAATCATCTACATGACAAGTTTGCAGTTCATATTTAAGTTCTCTTGGCGGAGGGCTCATAGAACCACCTTCACACTATTTTTCTGTATTTCCACTTTCCAGTAGCACTTAGGAGAACGAACACTTAAATTTTTCCATGCGAGCTGTGATTTCTCTTATTTTATTATGAAGATAATTTGTTCCTATGTAGATTGGCATCTTCAAAATACTTTCGCATTCGGAGGAGAATGTTGTGACTGAAATTTCGTAAAAATATCTCGCCACGATTAATATCGCCTTTGCTTTAATGATTGCCGCCCTAGTTCGGATTACTTATCTATGACACTCCCTTCCATATTCCACGGTAATACAGAACTAGCTGCCTTTCTTTAAATTTCGTCGATGTCAACCACATCTAGTAAGGAAGCCATACCGTGCAGCAGTACAACAAAAGAAGATCAAAAGAGCAGAATCTGCCGTGTCCCTTAATTGGCATCAAAGAAACCCATACTTTGCATTGTATTGTTGATTAAAAAAAGTTACGAAGCGAATGCGCAATTAATTCCTCGTCGTTTGGCACTCGTAGAATTGAACGAGTTGTATACTGGTTCAACTTCTGTAAACTAACATGCTTTCACCCACAAGCTTTCACCACAGTCACTGTTTTCGTTGCCGCTGTTCCGTAACACTCTCGGTATGCACCATTTATGTATTACAAGCTACAAATGCAGTAAATTCTTCAGTTATTTAATGGGAATTCTCTGTCATTATAGGTGAGCACGTAATTATATAACTTTTTGAGTTGTCCATGTTTCTGTGGCTCAAACTGTGTTTGAGCCGTGGCGGAGTCGCTGGCGCCAGTGACTCTCTTATCTAATAGGGGCAGTAATCCCGTTCGTTCTGGCATGAGCGTTTTCTCTTTGGTTTTCCTCATCTGGCCGCTATTTTTGCTCGGCGCTTCCGGCTACGGTTTGATTGGTTTTCAGCTGCGGGTCCCTAGCGTTCGTGCCTGCCCGTTGCTTGGGCATGTGTTGGCGAGTCTTGGAGTGACCGTTACGGAGGAGCGTTGGTTGCTCTCGGCGCTGTGTTATGGTTTGAGGAGTGTGTCGGCGGCGGGCTGCTGGTGATGTCCTCCAATGCACTAGCATGTTTTTGTACTGCACTACCTGATGCTTGATGCCTATGTATGCTATGTGGATTCTTGTCGTTTGCTGCTACTAACGGTGGGCATCTACTGTTTCTTTGAAGTTCTGTTTTGTGATCAATCTGATCGTAATTTGTGGTCACAGTCGGAAACAGTGATGTGTATGTGATTATTCCCACCGTGGAGGTAATAAGGAATCCACTCTTGGTTACGGTATATGTTGAGTAGTGGTGTTAAGAGTGTAAAACACTGCTCAGTGACGGGAGCACTGAGCGTGGGTAGTATGGAAGCTGCGTGAGCCATTCTAGGATAGTGGGCAGGCCATGTTTAGTGTTAAGACAGTGTACTTGTAATGTTACTTGAGTGTCTTATGCTTTACTCTGTGATCTTGTTTTATGGGCAGGCCGTTAACTTCTCCAGACTTTATTCTTGTTATTGGGGTCTGCCTGTAAGAGTAAAAATTTATGAGCTCTAAAAACTGAATAGTTTTCCATGCTATTCGTTTGAGATTTTGCATGTCTTAAGGTATTAAATTAAAATGGGGGGGCATAACTCTGAAATAAGAGGGGTTGCGTTGTGTCCTTTGGTTTTTTTAATGTTACAGTGTACTACGAGGAACGGGCAGAACCAGATCCTGATTGACCAATACGGGGGGCGGTGCCTTGATTGAAATATGTTCGGACACCGCTAGCTCAGCCAGCTACGTTTTGGTGATGCTCTGCGCTACTTGGTTGCATCCTGTCAGAGTCGCAACTCGCCCCAGTATTTGTCAGAAGTTGAGTATTCTCTCTTCTAATTATTTGGAGATTCCTCTCGTTAGTGTATTCACGCTGCGCCAAGGCGCGTCCCTTGTTCCTAGTACTTTGATCACTCTTGTATTAGGGTGGGTCATCCGTTGGGGTGTGTCCGCTGTTGCGTGGAACTTCAACTGACTATTAACATAACTGTATTTTCTGCCTAAATATAGTTGTTATACTACAAAGGCATTTCAGTGGAATAAGTCACTGTATAATTGGTGGAATGCCGTTGCTCTGTGATCTGTTGATTGATCTAAAGTTCCCGTTGGGGAATTGTCTCTTTTACTTAAGATTTGTTGGTTAATATTCTGTGCTGTTGCTTGTTTTACCAATGAGGATGTAGTCCCGGTAAATTCCTGTTCAATTTGTGGGCAATTATGCTTGTCATCTAGCGTATATTTATCTGGGGCCATTCGTTATTTAGTTAAAAAGAAGGAGCTTTACTTAACTTGTTTCATTCCATATACTCTTGGAAGGACTGCATAAGGTTTTTAACTATAGTTTTGTTATTGGTGGCTACTGGAAGGCCGGTTTTGTAAAAGATTTTGTAAAATTGTTTTTTGGATATGCGTAATAAATCTTTCCGAACCACAAACATTTGTTTTTGGTTTCTTGTGATTGCCCTTTGTTGCTGGTTTGAACATTGTAAATTTCACGTCGGAATGGGGTCGCAGTGGTCTCTGGCCTTCTTTTTGTGTAAAGAGCGTTAACCATAGTATGTGTTTAGAGCACATATATCCATTCCTTAATTCAATATGTTTCATTAATGAGCCTCATAGATCAAAACTTCATTTCTTTCCTGTCGAACTTGTTTCCTTGACGTAATGCTGTTAGAAAGGCAAATGAAAATATTTTTGGGGCACATATAAAATTCCTCTATTTAGTGTCTCATCTTTTTGACCTCGTGTCATAATGAAAGTTACCCTTGCCTATAAAATCGATGTTCATGAGGTCAACGGCGAAATCGAATTGAGACTGGCTGCGAGTAGTGTATCTGTGTGGGTTCTGGGAGAATGGGCACCGCCACCTCCCTCTTGCCTCTCCCCTCCACCGTTGCACCTCCTCTACTACGTTGTCATCGAAGGTGTCTTGCATTATTGCCATAATTCCTCCCTGCCTTTGACACAAGGAAAACATCCTGTGTACAGAATGGTGAAATTCAAAGTAACCCAATCATGATGCAGTATTTCCCTCCATACCTCTGACATCATAGTGGAAATAGGGCTGTTGCCCTAAATATAAACTGACAGGAAATTCAAGACGGTGCGTTTTCCTGTTAGTGTGAATTCAAGGAAAGTCAGAATGAGGTCAGAATCCATTATGGTGCATGTGGGGATAATAGGACAGTCTGCATGGTTGACAGATCACGTAACATAATTTTAAAATGGTGGGAAATTAAAGAAATCTACAGTTTTCTCCACTCATATGATATTACAGTTCACTTACCCTAGTTTTATGTCCACTTGTGCTGTGTTGAAATAATTTCCCCACACGCCTCTGACATTGCAATTTAAGCAATAGTCACCCTACATTTGAAATGTAAGAGCCAACTTCCGCTAACCTTAAAAACATATGGCTTATTGGTGCAACATGCTTCTGAAACAACTGTAAGAGTTGTGTAAAGTAGGATGAGACTGGAAGAGATACGCAATTGTATCTTTTTTGTTTGAACAAATACTATGCGAGGGCGAGGTGCCCTCCCACTCATCCCTGTGCATCCGTGAATACCTGGGTCTTGCATATTACCAATTGCAGGTGACTCACCCATGCTGATGTAGCCATGAGAGACACACTCAAGTGAGTCACTGCCAGCTGACAACTGCCAGCTAGTAGTCGCCACATGTCACTTGCTAGCAACACCGGGAAAAGCTGCAATGAGACACGATAAATGAATACTGCTGACTTGACAGCCTAATGTGAAGTGCATGATTGTAGTCCTGATTTCAGTCACTAGCGTGTTGTTTGTGATGGTACTTCTGTCGCGACCTACATAGCCTAAGTTAAAAGGAGAACTTGGAAGCGCAAGTAGCACAGTTATGTCTTTTATCATACTGAAAATGTTAGGGAAATTCAAAATTCATCTAAGTTTAAGCACACTTATACCCCACAACGTATCCTTCAGGGAAATTTAAAAAAAGTCAGAAGTTGCCCGTCCATTCTCTTGGGAAAAGGGGTGTGCAGTTGCTGAGGAGTTAAAACGAAAGACTTTTATGTTAATAAAATTCACCATAAAAATTATGTTTGGGATGGGTGGCAGCTGTGATGGTAGGTATGGTCAAGCCTAGCATCCAGGTTCTGCTATAAACACTTCTTTCATATATGAAGCCACCATGTACCAAGCATGTTTGAGAATGAAACAAGCTTACAGTAATTTACAAGTCGAATCGTACTCCTCAAAAGACAGCAAAGCAATTTGAAGAAATAGGGACGATATTAGATTTCACTTGCATTAAGTTTATATCCACTTTTACTATGTTGAAATAATGTCCCACACACACCTCTAACATTGCAATTTAAACAATAGTCACCCTACATTTCAAATCCAAGAGCTGACTTCTCCTAAATTTAAGAATGTATGGCTCACTGGTGAAGCAAATGGTTCTCAAACACTTGTCACAGTTGTATGTGACAGTTCTGTGAGACATTTCTGTGCAAAAACACAGCAATGACCAGCAACACAATGCAGGCCCCAACTGGAAGAAGAACAGAGGTCTGCTGACACAGGGTACTACTTGCTAGGAGCAGTCTCCCTCCCCCTCCACATCTCGTGCAGGTCACCTGTATGTACTTTAATTCAATCCTTTCTCATACACATAATTCCAACTCTGCATAATTGTGATCAATCTTATTTCATGATGTAGGTCATGTGTTGGATGTGTATATACACGATTAACCATCTGCAACAGAAGTAATTACTGACTTGGAATTTGAAGTATATGTAAGAAGCCTCAGTTCAAGTGCACACATTTTGTTTTGTCTAATAAGAATAGTAAAATTCAGTTTGCAGGAAAAAAAGTGAGTCAGTTCAGAAAATAATTGTATGCCTATCATGATGCATGTGGTACTCGATGGGAATTAACGGTCCATGTTGTTAGTCACGTATATATATATACATATATATATATATATATAACAAAGACTGTGAAAAATTTTGACACTTGTACTGGATGAATGTCCTAGATGTCATTTGCGAAGAATTTTTTCTTGTAGGTACTATATGTTAACACAAAAGCGTATTAATTATAGCTATTGATGCAGCTGATATTATATATTAGGAAGCTATAATGGTTGTTAGTATTAAAGCATAAAGTGCTTTGTCATCCGAATGATATATGGCTATGAGAGTTATCGACTACATTCACCTGTGTAAAATTTGTTTTCTTGAAAATATGGGAGTGGTATATTTTATGCAGACACATTACATTTTTAATTAACTGTGTAAAATCCATTTCGTCATGTTTTGTGTCTCAGATTAATATTTTGGTTAGAGTAAGATAATTTTTGTCATAATAAATACAGCATCAACCAATAGTTTTCACATATAAAATATTTAACTGCTCTATTTTCTTTTGTTATTTTTCCCTCTTGTGGCAATGAACTGCTATGTCCAATAATATCTGGTAAAACATATGAAGAGCTATATTTCACTCTCTCACATAGCAACAGCTGAACAGTTAGGTGTCATCTAATGTAAAAATTTGTTAGTCTCTCCAAAACAGTAACAACTGGTATGTAAAGTTTCTCTGCCATTGCGAATGTCTAAATTACTAAGATCATCTGATTTAGGAGTCAGGGGATATGAGTATGACTTGAGAGGTGGTTAACCATTCAATGTAAGTGGAATAGAAGAGATTGGTAAGTTAATAACAACTTAACACTCCAAATGCACTTAGAATTTTAAGGACTGATAAGACAGTGATTGCAGTGCTACTACTAACCTTCTGTGTTCTTCTATTCTGATGGTATTTCTTGCACGCTCTGTGACGATGTGCAGAACATCAAGTGCGAGCAAGTGCGAGGGCGAGTGAGGGCCATAACAGTGGTCTAATACACAAGGACAGTCGAAGTGCTAAAACTGCATCCACCATTGTTCTCCTTGTCTAATCTGTGAGTTGCACTTTGCACACTTACAAGGGGAGGCCACCACGTTTGGAACGCGGATTTACTGCAAACTTCCTACACTCGTAGTACTCCACGAGGACAACAAAATGCGTATGCAGTAGCGGGTAATTCTCAAGCGTTATTGAGAAAATCGCAAGATAATTTCGGTCGTCAAATGTACACCTGTGCGTAGCCATTTTTACCATGAAGCGGCGGTAGCCGAGTGGCCACGAAGATAGGAGTATTGGGCTCTTACAAGGGGAGGCCGCCAATTGTGAAATTCAGATTCGATTCATACTGCGCATAATAAAAAGCTCATGACCAGAGTTGTAATGTGGCAAAGCACCAAGATGCACTTCTCAGCCGTTGTCGAGAAAATCGACAGTTAAAAGAAACCGTTGTGCTGAAATACTCTCTACGATTAATAGTTTTCTACAGCGTCGTGGCGCAGCGGTAAGCGCTCGGGTTCGTAATCCGAAGGTCGCCGGATCGAATCTCGCGCCATGTAATTTTTTTATTGTTAGTTTTTTGTAATTCAAATATATATATATATATATATATATATATATATATATATATATATACATAAACTATTAATGAATTGCTTATGCATGTTGGTGAAGGCGGCTCGCTCTCCAATTGTACCGCCTCCATTTTTCCGTTTTTTTAACACGGTGTACCAAAACTCTCCCGTCCGCACTGATTTTCGACGATGTTATAAGTTGCGCTAGGGACCGCATCTACCTTCTTTCGAAGTTAGCAGGCAACTACGCTGTTATGCGGCGGCTCGTTTCGGCCCATTCAACATCTGTCCTTCAAGTGTAACGAGCGAGTAACGGAGTTTATGTTTCATACTTGCCACAGCGAATTTGTGTTCGTGGGGTCTCATTTCTAATTCGAACGTTTGACTTACGTTATACGTATTCGTTTCGGAATATCGTTTCTACGTCTTCCGTTAACTATACGTGGTTAACATTATGAAGACAATTAGTAACATTTGTGAAATACAACTTTGTTTGCGGAAAACATAATGATGTTCGAAGTCGCCAGTTTTTCCACGACAAACGACTTTCAACAACTTATTATATGCATAATTGTTGCAACTGATTGCCAGGAAAATTTATATATATATATATGTATATATACATATATATATATATATATATATATATATATATATATATATACACATCTGAATTACAAAAAACAAATACTAAAAAAAAAGTTGCATGGTGCGGGATTCGATGCGGCGACATTCGGATTACAAACCCCAGCGCTTACCACTGCGCCACGACGATGTGGAAAATTATTAATCGTTGACAGTATTTCACCGCAACTGTTTCTTTTAACTGTCGATTTTCTCGACAACGGCTGAGAAGTGCATCTTGGTGCTTTGCCACATTACACATCTGGCCATGAGCTTTTATTATGCGCGGTATGAATCGAATCTGAATTTCACAATTGCCGGCCTCCCCTTGTTAGTAATTCAGGGCAGACATTCAGTACACACATTGGGGCTTGGGCATTGGAGTACAGAGATTCGTACATGGACATCTAGAGTGACGATCCATGAACTACAGTCAGAGGTGGACAGACTCTTAGCCCCCTCAAGTTATGTCACTGTTGGTCTGCTGTAACTACAACTGTGAATGGTAAGAACACGTTGCACTATCAGTATGAGAGGGACTGATAGGTACAAATCGTTTTAACTTTTATGGATGAGGTGAACCCACTATCAGTTTCTCTGTCCTAGTAATGAGCATGTCTTCACTTCCTTTCTTTCTCATACCTGCAGAATTGTAGTCTAACTTTGCCATTTGTAACGTACCCTCTCTGTTACGTTATTGTTGTTTTGTGTTATTGTAGTTGTAGAGATATGAAATTATTGTAGTGGTTTGCTTAGTCAGCCGTACTTCGCAATGTTTGACTTTAAATGTAGCCTGAAATCTGCCTAATAAATACTTCGCGTGAAGTATGATTTGCGGCATAAACAAAAATTAATTGCGGAGATGCAATCCCCTGAATAGTAACAGAAAAGCTTTAGAACAATGCGCACCACTGAACCACTGACTAGACACATTCAGAGGCTGCGTACATTCGCGTGCGAGTGGTTGCGATCTGATCAGGAAGATCTATCTTAATTGTTTTTCGTAAAATAATTACGTCGTAACACACTCGGTGGTTGAGAGCGTACAATGAGGGTAAAGGCACGTACGTTCTATCATTCCCCGTGGCCTGGGTAGAAGAATTGCAATTATTTAAATTTAAGAATATTTCTTTTTCTATCGGACTCCTATTTTTATACGAAAAGGAAGATTGCAGGTTGTGAATGTCTCGGCAAAAACACATCGGAATTAATCTTAGCGGCCACCAAAGGAAAGAAGTGAGCACAATCATGTACCTCTATTGTTGAGAAGCTCCGTCGTGAAGATCGTCGCCTCTATCTAAAATTCGCCTTCTCGAATTAACAGAATAATTTCTACTCCATTATTATGGGATTTAAGCTTGATCTTGACAGAAATTATAAAACACATTTTTCATCATTTAACACCTTCATTTAACACACACATAGACATGAAATTATACAGTACGTCTTTATGCCAGCACATCAGAACAACAAGCAATTAATACTAGAAGTAATAAAAGAATCTCTAAATTAGTCCTTTGTCTATCAAGGATAAAAAAGTTGTTCGGAGTATTCCTCTGGTACGACAGTCGAACAAATTTTCTTCATGTATCTTTGAGATTAAATTAGAACAATTTTAGTTCCTTTTCATCGCCCCCTTGGGCGAATTGTCCGAAGAAATGTCAATTTTCCGGTCAATGAGCACAAACACATAACACTTGACTGTTATACACACGTTATGGGACCGCACTGTCAGTGTCTTTCTTCCCATATCTTCATTCTACAAACATGGTTTTGATACCTGCTCTGACACATGGCAATGAGGACAAAACATATACATTAGGATGTACAGAACACACGTAAAACACACGTAAACTTACATACTATACACACAAAATCTTTTACATTATCTTTGTATCGTATTTCACGTAAAATCATCACATCTGGATAATTATACACAGAATTGTTACATACTTCTTTACCTTCTTTCTCTTTTATGTCGTACAGTATACACACAATTAATTTTTATATCTTTGTACATTGCGTTATACAAGGGTATTACATTGTTTTATACATAACAAATCGCCGTATAGACAGCCTTCTCGTTCTCATGTTGACAATAAAATTCATTTTTCATAAGTCTTTGTCTCTTGAGTAAAAAATTTTTACAGGCAAGTCTCATATTTATTGGAGTGTACGGATCTAAGGTGTGAGACTAGCAGAGGTGTCTGGGGCAGCAAGAGGCGTTATTTCTTGCTTAGAGTTGCTTGTGCTTCCCACTGCTTCCCTCTTCTACGCCAGGATCTGCTTAGTGACATCCTTTTCGTATTTTACTATTGTCTTGTCATGGGAAATATAAACACGTAACAAATAAAAATTCACATGGATTAGTACTTAATACTATTATATATATATATATATATATATATATATATATATATATATATATATATATATATATAGGCGTTGTTCAAAGGTAACGTGGGACGTGAATCATGAGCTGTGGGAGTCAGACTTTATTTAGTGTGTCAGGGAACTTTTTTTCTACATGTCTTGGCACTTTGTTGGGTGTCCATTCAAACGTAGATTTTGTTTTGCATTTAAATTGTCCTCCTATATTACGCCGTTAGCCAATAATGCGTCAGATGCGCATAACTGCAGACGAAACTGTGGTGTCACAGCCAGACACCACATTTGCTAGGTGGTAGCTTAAATCGGCCGCGGTCCATTTAGTACATGTCGGACCCGCGTGTCGCCACTGTGTGATCGCAGACCGAGCGCCACCACAAGGCAGGTCTCGAGATACGGACGAGCACTCACCCCAGTTGTACGGACGACATTGCTAGCGACAACACGGACGAAGCCTTCCTCTCATTTGCCGAGAGACAGTTAGAATAGCCTTCTGCTAAGTCCATGGCTACGACCTAGCAAGGCGCCAATTGTAACAGTGCATGTATCTTACGAGGCTCATTTGTATAGTCAAGAGACATGTATCACAAGGAGTGATTAAAAGTTAAGTATATTCCAAAGCTACGTATTTTCTTTATAGCAGTCATAACGTATCCTGTTCCAGACTTGACGCCAGTCGGCGTGTGTGTACGCGTGCCTTTCGGCTCGCTTCTCAGTGTGGCGTAGCTAGCTTGTTACGCCACAACAGAAACAATCAGTTTGATGGCGCGCTGCGCGCCGTTTGGAGCTCAGCAGTTGCGTGGGCCTACCGCCGTAAAGCGATGCCGCGCGTCCCGGTCCATACTTTTCAGTGTCTCGTGCAGTGTTCGCAGAGTTTGCGAAAAACCAGCCGCACTTATTTCTACTTGCAGTACACCTTGGCTGTGGGAAGGGACCACTGGGTGCCTTGTAAGTTCACTGCACAAAAGGTAAGTACTGCACTTTACTTTTTGGCTTGCAACGGCACACTGTCCTATATAGTGCGCAAACACTCGTACCGTAGCAGGCTTCCTCGATTCACTATATCTCTTTTACCTCGAAAAAAAAAAAATGTTTCTGATATGAAACGTATTTTCACTTGTCTATTTCCGTATAGCTCACTGGTCACTGACACTGAATAACTCATTGTTATTGGGTAAATATACGCCGTCCTCTTCATTATCCAGTTCGTCCAGAAACAAAACTGTAGCTCATGAAACCTCTAGCTTGTCTTTTATGATAAATGCCCACGTTCGTTATTTTTCCTGTGTTTCTATATGGAACTATGTCGGCGTACTTTTTGCTCACAACATTTTATTACATAAATTGGTAGGTGATTGTGTTCTCAGAGTACGTGAATATATTACTACATTTCGCGGTCGCGACACTGCCAGGCATCTCAGAGAGCATAGGAGAACACGCTTGAGAACAACAGCACTTCCTAACTTGTCGTACTGCTGATGCGCTTATGTACTGGAGTGACAACACTAGGACATAACCGCACTATACATGCTTTTAGAAGTTGTCTCCAAATGAGGCAAAATTGTTCATTTTCTACCCGCGAGTTACAATGTCGGGGGGAGGGAGGGGATTTTTTCATCCTTTCGTCACCCAAGTTTGTAACAATGCATGGTACACACATCATAAACAAACAAATAATAAAAAAAAGAAATAAGAAAATACATACATAAAAAAAACAGATTAATAATGAAGCTTGGCTGCTGTGCGCTACTGCCTATAAAGTCTGTGCTTGCGTATATGGTGTTTCTTTGTGTTAATGTTTGTGTTACTTTCTCCTTCCATCAAATATCTTCTGCTCAGATTGGACAGAATATTATAAACATAGCAAAAAAATAAGTGTACTGCATCCCTCTAAAGTCAGCATACATCCTTAGTCTTTTCATACTGAAAAAATACACTCCTGGAAATGGAAAAAAGAACACATTGACACCGGTGTGTCAGGCCCACCATACTTGCTCCGGACACTGCGAGAGGGCTGTACAAGCAATGATCACACGCACGGCACAGCGGACACACTAGGAACCGCGGTGTTGGCCGTCGAACGGCGCTAGCTGCGCAGCATTTGTGCACCGCCGCCGTCAGTGTCAGCCAGTTTGCCGTGGCATACGGAGCTCCATCGCAGTCTTTAACACTGGTAGCACGCCGCGACAGCGTGGACGTGAACCGTATGTGCAGTTGACGGACTTTGAGCGAGGGCGTATAGTGGGCATGCGGGAGGCCGGATGGACGTACCGCCGAATTGCTCAACACGTGGGGCGTGAGG
This sequence comes from Schistocerca piceifrons, assembly GCF_021461385.2. Taxonomy (NCBI): domain Eukaryota; kingdom Metazoa; phylum Arthropoda; class Insecta; order Orthoptera; family Acrididae; genus Schistocerca; species Schistocerca piceifrons. The sequence goes on along the minus strand of NC_060139.1, from coordinate 461,904,902 downwards.
TCTCCACAGTACATCGATGTTGTTGCCAGTGGTCGGCGGAAGGTGCACGTGCCCGTCGACCTGGGACCGGACCGCAGCGACGCACGGATGCACGCCAAGACCGTAGGATCCTACGCAGTGCCGTAGGATACCGCACCGCCACTTCCAACCAAATTAGGGACACTGTTGCTCCTGGGGTATCGGCGAGGACCATTCGCAACCGTCTCCATGAAGCTGGGCTACGGTCCCTCACACCGTTAGGCCGTCTTCCGCTCACGCCCCAACATCGTGCAGTCCGCCTCCAGTGGTGTCGCGACAGGCGTGAATGGAGGGACGAATGGAGACGTGTCGTCTTCAGCGATGAGAGTCGCTTCTGTCTTGGTGCCAATGATGTTCGTATGCGTGTTTGGCGCCGTGCAGGTGAGCGCCACAATCAGGACTGCATACGACCGAGGCACACAGGGCCAACACCCGGCATCATGGTGTGGGGAGAGATCTCCTACACTGGCCGTACACCACTGGTGATCGTCGAGGGGACACTGAATAGTGCACGGTACATCCAAACCGTCATCGAACCCATCGTTCTACCATTCCAAGACCGGCAAGGGAACTTGCTGTTCCAACAGGACAATGCACGTCCGCATGTATCCCGTGCCACCCAACGTGCTCTAGAAGGTGTAAGTCAACTACCCTGGCCAGCAAGATCTCCGGATCTGTCCCCCATTGAGCATGTTTGGGATTGGATGAAGCGTCGTCTCACGCGGTCTGCACGTCCAGCACGAACGCTGGTCCAACTGAGGCGCCAGGTGGAAATAGCATGGCAAGCCGTTCCACAGGACTACATCCAGCATCTCTACGATCGTCTCCATGGGAGAATAGTAGCCTGCATTGCTGCGAAAGGTGGATATACACTGTACTAGTGCCGACATTGTGCATGCTCTGTTGCCTGTGTCTATGTGCCTGTGGTTCTGTCAGTGTGATCATGTGATGTATCTGACCCCAGGAATGTGTCAATAAAGTTTCCCCTTCCTGGGACAATGAATTCACGGTGTTCTTATTTCAATTTCCAGGAGTGTATATTACGCTAAAGTTTCATTAGCAGCTAGAAATCATTTTTATAATTACAGCAAACAAAAAATATTAACATCATTTTTATGCGATACATTTATAGATAAAACTTCGTGGTGTGGACACGTCAAAACACACAATACTTTCTCAGCAACCTAAAGTGTATTTGCGTCACATACTTATCCTTTGTACCTTAGGGAGTCCAATATTTTTCTGTAACTTACCCTGTACTTTATTGCTTTGATACACAAATGGCATTAAAAAAATAACTTACATCTATATTGTTCCGAGGTCTGTGCTAATTGTTCGCTCCAGATACCTTCGTATATAAACTTAAAACTAAAATACCACTGTGACCAAACAAAAACATTCCGTCAAAACTAACAAGTACACTTCGTGTTAAACATCGCTAGTCACCAACTGACGTGTATGTCCTAGCTTACCTGGGTCTTGCGTCCACGTTCACTGACGAATGTAAACAATAATAGTGAAATGTTCTTATTCATTTAGCTGCATAAGATGTAATTTCTTTATCCTAATCGTATTCGTTATCTTTCTTACAGTAACTTATTTTATACGTGTGCATTAATAGGTGTGGCATGTGATACTTAATTATAGTAGAATTTTCTTAAGTCTCTATGTGCATACAGTCCTTTGATCTTGCCTTTGTAAGGGTATGCAACTAAATAACATCCGTCGTGCGGAATATGTACAATTACGTACGGACCAGTATATTTTATTTGCCACTTAGCGTTTTTCTTAGCTAACAAGGTGGATTTCACATGAGTTTTGAGTAACACATTTTCTCTGACTGCAAATCTGGTAACACCATGTAGCTGTTTATCGTAAAGCTTCTTTCGGCGTTGGGCTTGTTCTGTGATAGAGATTAATACGCTACGGTCGCAGGTTCGAATCCTGCCTCGGGCGTGGATGTGTGTGGTGTCCTTAGGTTAGTTAGGTTTAAGTAGTTGTAAGTTCTAGGGGACTGATGACCACAGATGTTAAGTCCCATAGTGCTCAGAGCCATTTGAGAGATTAATGCTTGCCTTATTTTTTCATTTAGGTCTACAGGTTGTCTAGGAACAGACGGGAAAGGGTTTACCCATTCATTAGTCTCTTTCTTATTGCAGATCAGATCAGACGGTCTAACTGCAGTATCGTATATTGGGAGATTGTTTACGACCTGTTCAAAAACGTTTAAATATTCAATCCACTTAGATTGTTTAGTTTAACGCTCCGCGGTTCACTTGTGTTTGTGTTTCGTTTGCGACTTTAATTATATTTACCCTTGATGTGTTGTGCCTTAGCTGAGTATTCCTGTCGTAGTTTTGCCCTGAGTTTAGCGGCATATTTGAGATTGATAGGCTTGGCTGTTTACTGGATATTGCCACTGCCTACTTTGATGATCTCCCGTGTGGTTGCGGCTAAATTCAGGTTGGAAATTATTGCAACTGTTTCCCACTGGTTCCTATTGCCATTTCTGTTCCAGTTACGTTTTCGGTCATCGAAATAACCAGAAAAATTCCTATCACCGTTTTTACTTTTTCTATTGTACTGTGGATGGCAGGTACGGTTGCAGCTGTTGCCGTAATTTCCTCCCGAACTCGGGCCTGGCGTCTGTTCTGTCGGGGCACGATCGACAAAAGCCGGTCGTGACTCAGCCGCGCACGCTACATTGTTGACGCCGAAATGCAGCTAGCGCTGCGCAGGCTGGTTGCTACCGCTGCCACGAAAATTGTTTTGGTGGGCTTGATTTTGCCTGGCATCCTCATTAATTAAATCGATAGAATCTAATACAGACAGGAAATATTCGAGATTGCTCTCTGGTACTTGTACTAATTTTTCTCGGATACTGAACGGTAATTTTGCCTTCTGGATGCGCAGTACGTCTGTGTGTGTGACGGGCTCGTATTTTTCAAAATACTTCCGGAGTGATCCAAATTTTGGATTGTATTGCTCCGAGTTGAACAAAGCTTTCCTTAATCTCTCTTGTACACCTTGTGACCAATACTTAGATAAAAATGCGCCTCCAAATTGTTCTAAAGTCTGACAGTTTTCCGACATTTCCATTGCCCATACAGCACCATCGCCTTGTATATATCTAGTTACATACTATTTTTTTGCGTTTCAGACCAGGTCTTAGGCAACACATTCTTAGATGACTTTATAAAAATTACCTGGTGGACGGATTTTTTGTCTGAGATAAACACTTCGAACTGCCTGTGTTTTATAAGGCTTTCCTCTAACAGAACAGCCGACAAGGTTGGTTCGGTTGTCTGGTGTCTCTCTCGTTCGTCGCGGTAATGTTGGTTACCGTAACGACCTTGGTTTGGTGAAAACACGGATACATCGGGATAAAGATAACTGTTTGCTGCATCGTCACTCTTACCTGTGCGTCTGTCGTCAAATTCCTCTTCTGGATGTTGTTCTATCTCGTTCTGAGTATGGTGTTTACTCTTTAGTTGTTCGTCTACATGTTTTTTCCAGTCAGGTGAGTCCTGTGTCAGAGGCTTTTGTAACTGAGCTAGGTCAGTTTATAGTTTAGTTACGGACGTGTTCTGGGTAGTGTACACCTGTTCTACAGTATGAGTCATTGCTTTTTTCCGTTCCGTCTCTAAAGTATGGTTGATATGTTTGTCTTTTTCCTCTAAAAATTCGTCAAACTGCTGTTTTTGTTGTTTCGTCATCTCATCAACTTCGCGTACTACCTGTATCACTTGATCCGCTACATCTCTTTTTAACTGGGTCAGTTGAGTCGTCAGGTTGTTTTGCATGTCGGTCAGGTTCTTCACGTCATTTTCTATTTTGTCCATTTGAGTTGTAATTTTTTCTACACGCGTATTTACAGTACCTATTTGTGCTGTAACATTATCTATCTGCGTGGTGACATTTTCTGTGTGAGCGTGCATTTGTGCTGTAACGTGAGCGTGCATTTGTGCTGCAACATTTTCTACTCGTGTGTTAACAGTCCCTATCGAGCTGTGACGTGAGCTGCAAACTGTGACATTAAATTCGTCTGCATCTCTCCAAACATGCGCATGAGGTCTGGTTCTACTGGGTCTTGTTTATTGTCAGTATTCGTGTCTGTTTCTGTAGTCGACATGTTGTCGCCCGTCGCTTGCGACTGAGCACTGCCGGTCGCTGCGACTGTGTTTTCAGTATTCGCAGTACTTTCTGCCTCAAGGTTATGTAAAGGTTGGACTATGGGTTCCTCATCTGACGACCTATCCACGGTTTTGGTTTGGGATTTGAGTTTCTCCATGCCGATTCACAACACAGAACAGCGTGCAGCCGAACTTCACTATCACCACAGCTCGTACTACACGTAAATAAACCACAGGTGGCTTTGCGCTCGTCCGTGAAAATTCACGAAGTTAAATATGTCTCTGGCAAAACAGAAGACTGATAAATGACTCTCTTCTTTTTCGCGCACAATTAATAAATTTTGTCCGCAATCTTGTGATGCATTTACATATAATAGCAAATTATCTATTGCAATTTTTACGTAAAAAAAATGGAAAAGAATTTTGAAAAAGGAACTGATGCATTCTACGCAGTGGGTGTCGAATAAATGAAAAAAACAATCCCACATATACACTCCTGGAAATGGAAAAAAGAACACATTGACACCGGTGTGTCAGACCCACCATACTTGCTCCGGACACTGCGAGAGGGCTGTACAAGCAATGATCACACGCACGGCACAGCGGACACACCAGGAACCGCGGTGTTGGCCGTCGAATGGCGCTAGCTGCGCAGCATTTATGCACCGCCGCCGTCAGTGTCAGCCAGTTTGCCGTGGCATACGGAGCTCCTTCGCAGTCTTTAACACTGGTAGCATGCCGCGACAGCGTGGACGTGAACCGTATGTGCAGTTGACGGACTTTGAGCGAGGGCGTATAGTGGGCATGCGGGAGGCCGGGTGGACGTAGCGCCGAATTGCTCAACACGTGGGGCGTGAGGTCTCCACAGTACATCGATGTTGTCGCCAGTGGTCGGCGGAAGGTGCACGTGCCCGTCGACCTGGGACCGGACCGCAGCGACGCACGGATGCACGCCAAGACCGTAGGATCCTACGCAGTGTCGTAGGGGACCGCACCGCCACTTCCAACCAAATTAGGGACACTGTTGCTCCTGGGGTATCGGCGAGGACCATTCGCAACCGTCTCCATGAAGCTGGGCTACGGTCCCGCACACCGTTAGGCCGTCTTCCGCTCACGCCCCAACATCGTGCAGCCCGCCTCCAGTGGTGTCGCGACAGGCGTGAATGGAGGGACGAATGGAGACGTGTCGTCTTCAGCGATGAGAGTCGCTTCTGCCTTGAGGCCAATTATGTTCGTATGCGTGTTTGGCGCCGTGCAGGTGAGCGCCACAATCATACGACCGAGGCACTCCATACTCCATACTGACCTAATGATGACACCTTAGATGCATTACTTCAAATAAGCTTCGACTGTATTGTGGTCATGTTTTAAAGTCTGTTTGCTATCTGACACCCGTAGGGGTCACAAGCGTCATTCAGATGTTCGTGATTTGTTGATAATGAAATAAAAAATACAATTTGGGTTCCAAAACGCATATTCTTCAGAAGGGAGAAAAGGAAAAATAAATTGGATTCATTTGAAATCATATTTACTTCAAATGCACATGTTTAAGATTGACTCTAATAGAGGTCGTCAATTTAGTAGCATGTTTGCTCCTGGTGTGAGAGAATTAGCAGTATACATTTATCATAGACGCCGAAGGGACGTCCGGATGTGTAGAAATTAATAAGCGAAACACTTTTCCTGCTCCTTTTCACATTGGAAGGGCCATTAACCGCCATTACGAACAATATACGTTCGATAACTGACCACGCAAAACAAAAGTTTACACGCTTTGATACTAGCTTAGACGCTGCAAGTAGACTGAGTAATCCGACAGCTCTAAGTCTAGGTAACTGATGACCTCAGATATTAATCCGATAGTGCTTAGAGCCATTTGAACCATTTAGTAACTAATACAGATATGTATACCTTCATGTCATGTGTATTCCCCACATTTCTAGTAATACTAATTTCTCATCACTTAATATTATGTGTATTCTTCATATGACAAGTAACAGTAACCCCTCATCTTTAATGTTACTTCACTGCACTTTACAGTTTGCCTACAGAAGTTGGTTTCTACTTTACTTCGATGACATTCTCTATTTAGCATGGATGGTAACTATAACAGTTCTTTACAGCTGGTAGTTTGATTAGCTTATTAACAGTCCACATATCTTTGCACTTCCATATTTGCTAATTCAGTTGATGTTAAAATTTACTCTATCACTTGCCTCATATTCTTGATTAACCACTTTCTCTGATTACAAATACTTCATCATGACTTCATATAAAATAAGTTCATGAACATAATGTATTATCATACAGGACACTTGAATTCCTACCCACCTGCTTCCACAATTAACAAAATATTTCTCCATTACATATAAAAATAATCTTTATTTTTATAATCATCGTTATCATCATTCTCATAATCAACATAAAGGCCTAACACATCTCCATTAAACTGCTCTTCTCATAATATACTCTCCTTACCTTATAAGTCAGTTCAAAACTTCATGAATAGTAGCAAACTCACCTTACAGAAACATAATGACAGTAATAGTACATGCAGTTCCTTATCAAATATCGCAGGTAACAATTCCAACAGCATCATTAATATATTCTCAACATCTCCTACTTGACATAGATCAGGACAAGAGCATTTAATACACGTTTCTTTTCTCATCAAAATGATATTAGATTAATAGCTCTGGCTTTTTATGAAGCACTTCTTCAACAATCAATGACAAATACTTCAATTATATGTGGAATGACTATTTACTATGACTATTGACCATTAACTTTGTTTGTAAGCTAGTAGAAGACCAAATGAGCCCCCTTCACATTAAAAATTTTGTAATAACAGTCACAATTCTGCAAATAATTCCAAAAATATTAGCTTTTGTATACAGGCCACTACATGCATTCATTTGAAAAGTGCCTAATGTAGTTGAATAAATTAGAGGAACGTCAAATATTTGAGAGCTAGAAAATCACTAATAAACTCTGACAGAACATGTTTATAAATCATTAAACACTACTCAGACAAACCATTAAATGTACAGTGTAATGTACATCCTAACATCGCCCACGTGATAATCAGTAATGCGAAGGTCATATTGCAAGTAAAGTAGAACAAGAAAATAATCTTTTCACTTGTGAACAAATTATGCATCACTACATTTCCAATACTATGAAATTAATCAGGTGGCTTCGTGAACATTTTAACTGGGTCATTCTGTGGTGCTTTTTCTATTTTAAAGTCAATGTCAAAAATAATTTTACTGTCACATTTTCCATAGCTGCATGCACTAATAATTGTTTGTCCGGACCTACTAGCAGTCAAAACTGTGTATATTTTTTACTACAATCAAACGTGACTTAGCTGTCACAGAAATGACATTCTTTCCTCTAATGCGTCATTTTGAAATCTTTTGTAAGCGTTAGATAAACATTTGTGCAAACTGACTACGGAGCTGGCACAGTTAAATTAATGTTTCAAAATATTTTTGAAAAATTTGTTACCAGACATCTAAATTTGTGCGTTAAAAACACAAAATTTTTCATCAAACATTTCGTAACTTTCAATATTACTACAAATTTATATCCTACGGTTTCAAAAGTAACGATAAAATTCATTTTAGTATATCGACTACTATATCAGCCGTAGCCGACTACAAAATGGTGATAGGTTTTCCGAAATAATACTGCTGAAAGTTTCAAATAATTTTCTCCACACAAAAAGTTTTCAAGTAACAAACTGTGAACGGTTCGTAGCAACAAAATGCTATGTCGTAGCAAGTGCAGGTAAATATTCACCATTTACAGCCGGAAAACAGTTAATCTCTGCTACAGGATCATCTGTTCTATTTACAACACTATCTTCTTCACGCAAAATAACAGCATCTTGCAGAACATTGACACTCAGAGTTTGCAAGTTTGTTAAATCATCTGGAAAACTAACTTGTTTTGCTGAGCTCTGCACTTAAGGCAGTTGGGGTGCAGTTACGGTTTTATTCGCAATTCCATGAATTTCCCTGTGTATTGGTTTTACATTTTGACTCAAATTTGACGGACGTTGAGTATATTATTCATCTGACGTTTCTATTGTTTATATTATTGACCCTATAACTTTTGAGTGATCGTTGCTTCTTTATTTTGAACGTAAATATCTTATAAGTGAACTATTTTTGTTAACATACATCTCATATTCGATAATTTCCTTACATTCGACTCTGAAATCTTTTATTCTTCACACGCAACCAAAATAGATCTTTTACACTTTTCGGCATGTTTTTTTTTGTCTTTAAGATCTCGTTTTCTTTTATATATCTCTCAAAACGTAAGACAGACTCTATACTATCATCCAGCTCAAAATCAATATTTATATTGCTACTCGGTCGCTTAGTTCGAGAGTGTGAGATGACAAAAGTCATGGGATACCTCCTAATATCATGTCCGACCGATTTTTGGCCTGCGTATTGCAACAAGTCAACGTGACAAGTCGTTGGTAGACCTCTGCCACCCACAATGGCGAATTTGTCACCAGTGCAGATTTTGTGGACGAACTGAGCTCTCGATTATGTCCCACAAATATTCGATGAGATTCGTCCCGGATGATCTGAGGGGCGAAATCATTGGCTCGAACTATCGATAATGTTCTTCAAACCAATCCCTAACAATTGTGGCCCAGTGACATGGCGCATTGCCATTCATAAAAATTCCATCGTTGGTCGGGAATGTGACGTACATGAATAACTGCAGGCTGTCTCCCAGTAGCCGATTATAACTACTTCCAGTCGGTTCGGGTGGACCAGAGGACCCAGTCCATTTCGTGTGAACACAGACCACACCATTATGGAGCCACCACCAGTTTACACACTGTCTTGTTCACAATTTGTGTTCGTGGCTTCGTGCTATCTGAGCCACACTTGAACCCTATAATCAAATCTTACCAACTGAAATCGGGAATCATCTGACAAGGTACGGTTATCCAATCGTTAACGGTCAAACCGATATGGTCACGAGCCCATGAGAGGCGCTACAGGTTATGTCGTAGTGTTAGCTAAGGTAGTTACATCGGTCGTCTGCTGCCGTAGCCCCTTAACTTCAAATTTGGCCGCATTGTCTTAACGGAAGCGTTCATCGTACGTTCCAAATTGATTTCTGCAGTTATTTCACTCAGTGTTGCTTGTCTTTTAGCACTGACAGTGCTACGCATTTGCCGCTGCTCTCGGTTGTTAAGTGAAGGCCATCGGCCTCTGTCTTGTCCATGGTGAGAGGCAATGAGTGAAATTTTGCGTTCGCGGCACACTGTTGACACACTGGATCACGGAATATTGAATTTCCTAATGATTTGTGAAATGAAATGTCCGCTGCTTCCAACTCTAACGGCCATTCCACGTTCAAACTCTATTAATTCCAGGCGTGTGGTCACAATCACGTCGAAAACGTTTTCTACATCTACATCTACATCCATCCTCCTCAAGCCACCTGACGGTGCGTGGAGGAGGGTACCCTGAGTACCTCTATCGGTTCTCCCTCCTATTCCAGTCTCGTATTGTTCGTGGAAAGAAGGATTGTCGGTGTGCTTCTGTGTGGGCTCTAATCTCTCTGATTTTATCCTCATGGTCTCTTCGCGAGATATACGTAGGAGGGAGCAATATACTGCTTGCCTCTTCGGTGAAGGTATGTTCTCGAAACTTTGACAAAAGCCCGTACCGAGCTACTGAGCGTCTCTCCTGCAGAGTCTTCCACTGGAGTTTATCTATCATTTCCGTAACGCTTTCGCGATTACTAAAGGATCCTGTAACGAAACTCTCCGTTGGATCTTCTCCATCTCTTCTATCAACCCTATCTGGTACGGATCCCACACTGCTGAGCGGGTATTCAAGCAGTGGGCGAACAAGCGTACTGTAACCTACTTCCTTTGTTTTCGGATTGCATTTCCTTAGGATTCTTCCAGTGAATCTCAATCTGGCATCTGCTTTACCGACGATCAACTTTATATGATCATTCCATTTTAAATCACTCCTAATGCGTACTCCCAGATAATTTATGGAATTAACTGCTTCCATTTGCTGACCTCCTATTTTGTAGCTAAATGATAAGGGATCTATCTTTCTATGTATTCGCAGCACATTACACTTGTCTACATTGAGATTCAATTGCCATTCCCTGCACCATGCGTCAATTCGCTGCAGATCCTCCTGCATTTCAGTACAATTTTCCATTGTTACAACCTCTCGATACACCACAGCATCATCTGCAAAAAGCCTCAGTGAGCTTCCGATGTCATCCACAAGGTCATTTATGTATATTGTGAATAGCAACGGTCCTATGACACTCCCCTGCGGCACACCTGAAATCACTCTTACTTCGGAAGACTTCTCTCCATTGAGAATGACATGCTGCGTTCTGTTATCTAGGAACTCTTCAATCCAATCACACAAATAGTCTGATAGTCCATATGGTCTTACTTTGTTCATTAAACGACTGTGAGGAACTGTATCGAACGCCTTGCAGAAGTCAAGAAACACGGCAGCTACCTGTGAACCCGTGTCTATGGCCCCCTGAGTCTCTTGGACGAGTAGCGCGAGCTGGGTTTCACACGACCGTCTTTTTCGAAACCCATGCTGATTCCTACAGAGTAGATATCTAGTCTCCAGAAAAGTCATTATACTCGAACATAATACGAGTTCCGAAATTCTACAACTGATCGACGATGGTGATATAGGTCTATAGTTCTGCACATCTGTTCGATGTCCCTTCTTGAAAACGGGGATGATCTGTGCCCTTTTCCAATCTTTTGGAACGCTACGCTCTTCTAGAGACGTACGGTACACCACTGCAAGAAAGGGGGCAAGTTCCTTCGCGTACTCTGTGTAAAATCGAACAGGTATCCCATCAGGTCCAGCAGCCTTTCCTCTTTTGAGCGATTTTAATTGTTTATCTATCCCTATGTCGTCTATTTCGATATCTACCATTTTGTCATCTGTGCGACAATCTAGAGAAGGAACTACAGTGCAGTCTTCCTCTGTGAAAAAGCTTTGGAAAAAGATATTTAGTATTTCGGCCTTTAGTCTGTCATCCTCTGTTTCAGTAACATTTTGGTCACAGAGTGTCTGGACATTTTGTTCTGATCCACCTACTGTTTTGACAAAAGACCAAAATTTCTTAGGATTTTCTGCCAAGTCAGTACATAGGACTTTACTTTCGGATTCATTGAACGCCTCTCGCATAGCCCTCCTCACACTACATTTCGCTTCGCGTAATTTTTGTTTGTCTGCAAGGCTTTGGCTAAGTTTATGTTTGCTGTGAAGTTCCCTTTGCTTCCGCAGCAGTTTTCTAACTCGGTTGTTGTACCACGGTGGCTCTTTTCCATCTCTTACGATCTTGCTTGGCACATACTCATCTAACGCATATTGTACGATGGTTTTGAACTTTGTGCACTGATCCTCAACACTATCTGTACTTGAGACAAAACTTTTGTGTTGAGCCGTCAGATACTCTGTAATCTGCTTTTTGCCACTTTTGCTAAACAGAAAAATCTTCCTAGCCTCTTTAATATTTCTATTTACGGCTGAAATCGTCGATGCCGTAACCGCTTTATGATCGCTGATTCCCTGTTCTGCTTTAACTGTTTAAAATAGTTCGGGTCTGTTTGTCACCAGAAGGTCTAATGTGTTATCGCCACGAGTCGGTTCTCTGTTTAACTGCTCAAGGTAGTTTTCGGATAAAGCACTTAAAAAAATTTCATTGAATTCTTTGTCCCTGCTACCCGTTATGAATGTTTGAGTCTCCCAGTCTATATCCGGCAAATTAAAATCTCCACCCAGGACTATAACATGGTGGGGAAATCAAATATTTTCCAAATTATCCTTCAGGTGCTCAGCCACAACAGCTGCTGAGCCAGGGGGCCTATAGAGACATCCAATTACCATGTCTGAGCCAATTTTAACCGTGACCTTCACCCAAATCATTTCACATTTCGAATCTCCGTCAATTTCCTTCGATACTATTTCACTTCGCTATAAACATGCCTCCCCCTTCACTGTCCAGCCTGTCTCTGCGGTATACATTCCAATCTGAGTTTAGGATTTCATTATTGTTTACGTCTGGTTTCAGCCAAATTTCTGTCCCTAGTACTATATGGGCGTTGTGACCGTTTATTAATGAGAGCAGTTCTGGGACCTTTCTGTAGACGCTCCTGAAGTTTACTATTAGCACATTAATATTGTTATTCCCCGTTGCATTTTGCCTACTCCTTCCTCGCCGCGTCTCAGGAGGCGTCTTGTCGGGCCTAGGGAGGGAATTCACTAACTTAAAAAAAAACCATGTGCACTCCACACGTACTCCGCTACCCTTGTAGCCGCCTCCGGCGTGTAGTGCACGCCTGACCTATTCAGGGGGACCCTACATTTCTCCACCCGATAGCGGAGGTCGAGAAATTTGCACCCCAGATCTCCGCAGAATCGTCTGAGCCTCTGGTTTAAGCCTTCCACTCGGCTCAAAACCAGAGGACCGCGATCGGTTCTGGGAACGATACTACAAATAGTTAGCTCTGATCCCGCCACGCGAGCGAGGCTTTCCGCATTCACCAATTCCGCCAGCCGCCTGTACGAACTGAGGATGACCTCTGAACCCAGACGGCAGGAGTCATTGGTGCCGGCATGAGCAACAATTTGCAGTTGGGTGTACCCAGTGCTCTCTATCGCCGCCGGCAGGGCCTCCTCCACATCTCGGATGATACCCCCCAGCAAGCAGACAGAGTGAACACTGGCCTTCTTCCCCGACCTTTCCGCTATTTCCCTAAGGGGATCCATCACCCGCCTAACGTTGGAGCTCCCAATAACTAATAAACCCCTTCCCCCCGTGTGCCTGCTCGGACCTTGCTGAAGGAGCAGCCCCATGTCCACTCACAGGCAGAGCGGGCGATGCCACACGGCCAGCCTCCACATTTACCCTCCGCCTCGTGCGCCGCGAGCGCCGCTGAACCCGCCACTCACCTTGGGGAGAGGGTGGCCCAACCGCGCCCGGTACCCGCGAAGATGTCTCGACAGCAGGGACAGTGGGTGAAGCAAAAGACTCCCCACTGCCACTACACTCCGAGGCAGCAGCCTGAAGACGGCTGACCACGGCCATCAACACGCTCAGCTGTTCGCGAACAATGGCCAGCTCCTCCTGCGTCCGTACACAGCAGTCACACATCCTATCCATCCTAAGGAATCAACTTACTGTAGAGAGTTAATCAACTTTTAACTAGACTGCTAATTCACTAAAGGCGGCTGATTGTTGACTAAACTGTGATTGCTAGCCACTTCTTGGAGAAAACAATGAAAATAGCACTATCTGTCTCTGGACTGTATTCAAAACAAACACTAGCACTACTGGCACTGTGGTTGACTAAAGGGGCTCTCTCTGACTGTATTCAAAACAAACACGAAATCTATGGAACAATATTACTAGCACTCGACAATTAAAGCTTCCTAAAAGCAAAAACACACGGAAGAAGAAGTGACAAGTAAGAAAAATACAGTTAATACTTAAATTAAGGTAGCTCGCTGCACAGCAGACGTGGAGCAGGCGGTAGTTACGACGACACTGACACTACTGGCACTATGGCTGACTAAAGGGACTCTCTCTGACTGTATTCAAAACAAACACGAAATCTATGGAACACTATTACTAGCACTCGACATGAGTCACCTGAGCACAAATGACAGCTTCGCCATTGCACTACCCTTTTACACCTTGTGTACGCAATACTACCACCATTTGTATACGTGCATGTCGCTGTCCCATGACTCTCGCCACCACAAGGTAAGATGCTCTTTGTGGCATTGAGCCAGTGGCACAACGCGGAACAATTGTGAAATGCCACACCGTGGTGACACCCCATACAAAAGAGACAGAAGTTAAAACGTTCTTTTGGATTTTAAACAACTGAGAAAATTGCTGATGCAGCATTCTTTCGAACCTTACTTTCTCGGACGTCAAGATTAATCACAACGACCACCACAGGAATCTACATGAAAAGCGTAATTCAGCAGAGTAATAACAATGTACCAGAACATCTACTGCGTATGATCTGTTGTAATAAGTTGGGTTACCTTCATTGCTGATTCTAAGGCTCCGAATTGTTATTGGCGAGCAGATAAGCGCACCGTATTTGTATTAAATACAATGCAACAAATAATTTGATTTTCTTTGAGTGATATGAATCAGCATTAGTTAGATAAATTTAGATGACATACGTTCGATTTTTCTGTGGTGTGGTAATCTGCACATAATAGTGCGTGGATGGCTCGCAAATCTACACATCACTAAATTGATCTCCCTCCAGCTTAAATTACTCTGAAATAGGGTAACTTTTACAAATCATTAGTGAGAAAAGGAAACTACAGTGATTTACAAACTGAACATGGACAAAAGTAGTAAATACGATTATTATTAGCAAACTGTATGACAAGGGTGCAAATATGCTACGCTACTGCCAGGGTCGCCCCCCCCCCCCCCCCCTCATGAACCGTGGACCTTGCCGTTGGTGGGGAAGCTTGCGTGCCTCAGCGATACAGATAGTCGTACCGTAGGTGCAACCACAATGGAGGGGTATCTGTTGAGAGGCCAGACAAACGTGTGGTTCCTGAAGAGGGGCAGCAGCCTTTTCAGTAGTTGCAAGGGCAACAGTCTGGATGATTGACTGATCTGGCCATGTAACAATAACCAAAACGGCCTTGCTGTGCTGGTACTGAAACGGCTGAAAGCAAGGGGAAACTACAGCCGTAATTTTTTCCCGAGGGCATGCAGCTTTACTGTATGATTAAATGATGATAGCGTCCTCTTGGGTAAAATATTCCCCGAGGTAAAATAGTCCCCCATTCGGATCTCCGGGCGGGGACTACTCAAGAGGATGTCGTTATCAGGAGAAAGATAACTGGCGTTCTACGGATCGGAGCGTGGAATGTCAGATCCCTTAATCGGGCAGGTGGGTTAGAAAATTTAAAAAGGGAAATGGATAGGTTGAAGTTGGATATAGTAGGAATTAGTGAAGTTCGGTGGCTGGAGGAACAAGACTTCTGGTCAGGTGACTACAGGGTTATAAACACAAAATGAAATAGGGGTAATGCAGGAGTAGGTTTAATAATGAATAGGAAAATAGGAATGCAGGTAAGCTACTACAAACAGCATAGTGAACGCATTATTGTGGCCAAGATAGATACGAAGCCCACACCTACTACAGTAGTACAGGTTTATATGCCAACTAGCTCTGCAGATGACGAAGAAATTGAAGAAATGTATGATGAAATAAAAGAAATTATTCAGATTGTGAAGGGAGACGAAAATTTAATAGTCATAGGTGACTGGAATTCGAGTGTAGGAAAAGGGAGAGAAGGAAACATAGTAGGTGAATATGGATTGGGGCTAAGAAATGAAAGAGGAAGCCGGCTAGTAGAATTTTGCACAGAGCACAACATAATCATAGCTAAAACTTGGTTTAAGAATCATGAAAGAAGGTTGTATACCTGGAGGAACCCTGGAGATACTAAAAGGTATCAGATAGATTATATAATGGTACGACAGAGATTTAGGAACCAGGTTTTAAATTGTAAGACATTTCCAGGGGCAGATGTGGACTCTGACCACGATCTATTGGTTATGAACCGTTGATTAAAACTGAGGAAACTGCAAAAAGGTGGGAATTTAAGGAGATGGGACCTGGATAAACTGAAAGAACCAGAGGTTGTACAGGGTTTCAGGGAGAGCATAACGGATCAATTGACAGGAATGGGGGAAAGAAATACAGTAGAAGAAGAATGGGTAGCTTTGAGGGATGAAGTAGCGAAGGTAGCAGAGGATCAAGTAGGTAAAAAAGACAAGGGCTAGTAGAAATCCTTGGGTAACAGAAGAAATATTGAATTTAATTGATGAAGGGAGAAAATACAAAAATGCAGTAAATGAAGCAGGCAAAAAGGAATACAAACGTCTCAAAAATGAGATCGACAGGAAGTGCAAAATGGCTAAGCAGGGATGGCTAGAGGACAAATGTAAGGATGTAGAGGCCTATCTCACTAGGGGTAAGATAGATACTGCCTACAGGAAAATTAAAGAGACCTTTGGAGATAAGAGAACGACTTGTATGAATATCAACAGCTCAGATGGAAACCCAGTTCTCAGCAAAGAAGGAAAGCAGAAAGGTGGATGGAGTATATAGAGGGTCTATACAAGGGCGATGTACTTGAGGACAATATTATGGAAATGGAAGAGGATGTAGAAGAAGATGAAATGGGAGATATGATACTGCGTGAAGAATTTGACAGAGCACTGAAAGAGCTGAGTCAAAACAAGGCCCCCGGAGTAGACAACATTCCATTGGAACTACTGACGGCCTTGGGAGAGCCAGTCCTGGCAAAACTCTACCATCTGGTGAGCAAGATGTATGAAACAGGCGAAATACCCTCAGACTTCAAGAAGAATATAATAATTCCAATCCCAAAGAAAGCAGATGTTTACAGATGTGAAAATTACCGAACTATCAGTTTAATAAGTCACAGCTGCAAAATACTAACACGAATTCTTTACAGACGAATGGAAAAACTAGTAGAAGCCAACCTCGGGGAAGATCAGTTTGGATTCTGTAGAAACACTGGAACACGTGAGGCAGTACTGACCTTACGACTTATCTTAGAAGAAAGATTAAGGAAAGGCAAACCTACGTTTCTAGCATTTATAGACTTAGAGAAAGCATTTCACAATGTTGACTGGAATACTCTCTTTCAAATTCTAAAGGTGGCAGGGGTAAATTCAGGGAGCGAATGGCTATTTACAATTTGTACAGAAACCATATGGCAGTTATAAGAGTCGACGGACATGAAAGAGAAGCAGTGGTTGGGAGGGGAGTAAGACAGGGTTGTAGCCTCTCCCTGATGTTGTTCAATCTGTATATTGAGCAAGCAGTATAGGAAACAAAAGAAAAATTCGGAGTAGGTATTAAAATTCATGGAGAAGAAATAAAAACTTTGAGGTTCGCCGATGACATTGTAATTCTGTCAGAGACAGCAAAGGACTTGGAAGAGCAGTTGAATGGAATGGGCAGTGTGTTGAAAGGAGGATATAAGACGAACATCAACATAAGCAAAACAAGGATAATGGAATGTAGTCTAATTAAGTCGGGTGATGCTGAGGGAATTAGATTAGGAAATGAGACATTTAAAGTAGTTAAGGAGTTTTGCTATTTGGGGACCAAAATAACTGATGATGGTCGATGTAGAGAGGATATAAAATGAAGACTGGCAATGGCAAGGAAAGCGTTTCTGAAGAAGAGAAATTTGTTAACATAGAGTATAGATTTAAGTGTCAGGAAGTCATTTCTGAAAGTATTTGTATGGAGTGTAGCCATCTATGGAAGTGAAACATGGACGATAAATTGTTTGGACAAGAAGAGAATAGAAGGTGTAGAAATGTGGTGCTACAGAAGAATGCTGAAGATTAGACTGGTAGATCACATAACTAATGAGGAAGTATTGAATAAGATTGGGGAGAAGAGAAGTTTGTGGCACAACTTGACCAGAAGAAGGGATCGGTTGGTAGGACATGTTTTGAGGCATCAAGGGATCACCAATTTAGTATTGGAGGGCAGCGTGGAGGGTAAAAATCGTAGAGGGAGGCCAAGAGATGAATACACTAAGCAGATTCAGAAGGATGTAGGTTGCAGTAGGTACTGGGAGATGAAAAAGCTTGCGCAGGATAGAGTAGCATGGAGAGCTGCATCAAACCAGTCTCAGGACTGAAGACCACAACAACAACAACAACAACAACAACACTGCCAGGGTGATAGAACCACAAATGAAGTGACACAAGATAGACGGAAAATCGTGCATCTGTTGTTTACAAATGAATATCATCACTCACCTCAGCGATTACAATACTAATTTGCTAGTGACCTCTTAGGTTCGCTTTGATATCGAAACATTTACCTATAAGGGTAATATAGCTTATTACTTCGATAGCTTCGGCACTTTAGCACATACTCCGGAAATAGTGAAGTATTTCAAAAACTGGACAATAAAGTATAACAATACGTTGCATTCCCTAAAAGTCACAGGTATGGCCACATTCGCTTTAAATACTTCTGAACTCTACATAAATTAGTAAGTCTTTGACCACATACTGACAATATCACAATGGATGTCATCGCATGTGGTGTAAAGTTTAACCTATGTCGTAAAAAGTCGATTATAGCTACTTTCTTCAATCCCACACTACAGTTCTCTCATAATGAGTACGAAATTGCCTTGCTCAGCTTATTTAGTTACCACTACACACCGAATAGTATATCAAGATAGAACAATTTGCACTTTTATAATCACACACTTGACTAGAAAATTCTGAAAAGAGTTACTTTAAAACGTGGAACTTACTGACTCAATGAAACTACCGGGTGATCAAAAAGTCACTATAAATTTGAAAACTGAATAAATCACGGAATAATGTAGATAGAGAGGTACAAATTGACACACATGCTTGGAATGACATGGCTTTTTTTTTATTAGAACCAAAACAATACAAAATTTCAAAAAATGTCCGACAGATGGCGCTTCATCTGATCAGAATAGCAATAATTAGCATAACAAAGTAAGACAAAGCAAAGATGATGCTCTTTACAGGAAATGCTCAATATCTCCACCATCATTCCTCAACAATAGCTGTAGTCGAGGAATAACGTTATGAACAGCAATGTAAAGCAAGTCGGGAGTTATGGTGAGGCATTGGCGTCGGATGTTGTCTTTCAGCCTCCCTACAGATGTCGGTCGATCACGATACACTTGCGACTTCAGGTAACCCCAAAGCCAATAATCACACAGACTGAGGTCTGGGGACCTGGGAGGCCAAGCATGACGAAGGCGGCGGCTGAGCACACGATCATCACCAAACGACGCGCGCAAGAGATCTTTCACGCGTCTAGCAATATGGGATGGAACGCCATCCTGCATAAACATCGTACGTTCCAGCAGGTGTTTATCAGCCAGGCTGGGGATGATGCGATTCTGTAACATATCGGCGTACCTCTCACCTGTCACGGTAGTAGTTACAAAACCAGAATCACGCATTTCCTCGGAAAAAAAGGCCCAATAAAGGTAGATGTGGTAAATCCAACTCATACCATGACTTTCTCGTCGTGCAATGGAGTTTCCACGACAGTTCTAGGATTTTCGGTAGCCCAAATTCTGCAGTTGTGGGCGTTGACAGACCCTCGGAGCCTGAAATGAGCTTCGTCGGTCCACAACACGTTACTCAACCAATTTTCATCTTTCGCCATCCTTTGAAATGCCGACACCGCTAATGCCCTCCACTTCACTAAATCGCCAGGTAACAGTTCACGATGCCGATGTATTTTGTACGGATAGCATCGGAGGATAACGTTCTACGGGTCGGGGCGTGGAATGTCAGAAGCTTGAACGTGGTAGGGAAACTAGAAAATCTGAAAAGGGAAATGCAAAGGCTCAATCTAGCTATAGTAGGGGTCAGTGAAGTGAAGTGGAAGGAAGACAAGGATTTCAGGTCAGATGAGTATCGGGTAATATCAACAGCAGCAGAAAATGGTATAACAGATGTAGGATTCGTTATGAATAGGAAAGTAGGGCAGAGGGTGTGTTACTGTGAACAGTTCAGTGACCGGGTTGTTCTAATCAGAATCGACAGCAGACCAACACCGACAACGATAGTTCAGGTATACATGCCGACGACGCAAGCTGAAGATGAACAGATAGAGAAAGTGTATGAGGATATTGAAAGGGTAATGCAGTCTGTAAAGGGGGACGAAAATCTAATAGTCATGGGCTATTGGAATGCCGTTGTAGGGGAAGGAGTAGAAGAAAAGGTTACAGGAGAATATGGGCTTGGGACAAGGAATGAAAGAGGAGAAAGACTAATTGAGTTCTGTAACAAGTTTCAGCTAGTAATAGCGAATACCCTGTTCAAGAATCACAAGAGGAGGAGGTATATTTGGAAAAGGCCGGGAGATACGGGAAGATTTCAATTAGATTACGTCATGGTCAGACAGATATTCCGAAATCAGATACTGGATTGTAAGGCGTACCCAGGAGCAGATATAGACTCAGATCACAGTATAGTAGTGATGAAGAGTAGGCTGAAGTTCAAGACATTAGTCAGGAGGAATCAATACGCAAAGAAGTGGGATACGGAAGTGCTAAGAAATGACGAGATACGTTTGAAGATCTCTAACGCTATAGATACAGCAATAAGGAATAGCGCAGTAGGCAATACAGTTGAAGAGGAATGGACATCTCTAAAAAGGGCCATCACAGAAGTTGGGAAGGAAAACATAGGTACAAAGAAGGTAGCTGCGAAGAAACCATGAGTAACAGAAGAAATACTTCAGTTGATTGATGAAAGGAGGAAGTACAAACATGTTCCGGGAAAATCAGGAATACAGAAATACAAGTCGCTGAGGAATGAAATAAATAGGAAGTGCAGGGAAGCTAAGACGAAATGGCTGCAGGAAAAATGTGAAGACATCGAAAAAGATATGATTGTCGGAAGGACTGACTCAGCACACAGGAAAGTCAAAACAACCTTAGGTGACATCAAAAGCAACGGGGTAACATTAAGAGTGCAACGGGAATACCACTGTTAAATGCAGAGGAGAGAGCAGATAGGTGGAAAGAATACATTGAAAGCCTCTATGAG
This sequence comes from Schistocerca piceifrons, assembly GCF_021461385.2. NCBI lineage: Eukaryota > Metazoa > Arthropoda > Insecta > Orthoptera > Acrididae > Schistocerca > Schistocerca piceifrons. The sequence goes on along the minus strand of NC_060139.1, from coordinate 461,884,056 downwards.
GGTGAAGATTTGTCTGATGTGATAGAAGAAGAAACAGGAGTCGATTTAGAAGAGATAGGGGATCCAGTATTAGAAGCGGAATTTAAAAGAGCTTTGGAGGACTTACGGTCAAATAAGGTAGAAGGGATAGATAACATTCCGTCAGAATTTCTAAAATCATTGGGGGAAGTGGCAACAAAACGACTATTCACGTTGGTGTGTAGAATCTATGAGTCTGGCGATATACCATCTGACTTTCGGAAAAGCATCATCCACACAATTCCGAAGACGCCAAGAGCTGACAAGTGCGAGAATTATCGCACAATCAGCTTAACAGCTCATGCATCGAAGCTACTTACAAGAATAATATACAGAAGAATGGAAAAGAAAATTGAGAAGCGCTAGGTGACGATCAGTTTGGCTTTAGGAAAAGTAAAGGGATGAGAGAGGCAATTCTGACGTTAGGGCTAATAATGGAAGCAAGGCTAAAGAAAAATCAAGACACTTTCATAGGATTTGTCGACCTGGAAAAAGCGTTCGACAATATAAAATGGTGCAAGCTGTTCGGAATTCTGAAAAAAGTAGGGGTAAGCTATAGGGAGAGACGGGTCATATACAATATGTACAACAACCAAGAGGGAATAATAAGAGTGGACGATCAAGAACGAAGTTCTCGTATTAAGAAGGGTGTAAGACAAGGCTGTAGTCTTTCGCCCCTACTCTTCAATCTGTGCATCGAGGAAGCAATGATGGAAATAAAAGAAAGGTTCAGGAGTGGAATCAAAATACAAGGTGAAAGGATATCAATGATACGATTCGCTGATGACATTGCTATCCTGAGCGAAAGTGAAGAAGAATTAAATGATCTGCTGAACGGAATGAACAGTCTAATCAGTACACGGTATGGTTTGAGAGTAAATCGGAGAAAGATGAAGGTAATGAGAAGTAGTAGAAATGAGAACAGCGAGAAACTTAACAACAGGATTGATGGTCACGAAGTCAATGAAGTTAAGGAATTCTGCTACGTAGGCAGTAAAATAACCAATGACGGACGGAGCAAGGAGGACATCAAAAGCAGACTCGATATGGCAAAAAAGACATTTGTGGCCAAGAGAAGTCTACTAATATCAAATACTGGCCTTAATTTGAGGAAGAAATTTCTGAGGATGTACGTCTGGAGTACAGCATGTATGGTAGTGAAACATGGACTGTGGGTAAACCGGAACAGAAGAGAATCGAAGCATTTGAGATGTGGTGCTATAGACGAATGTTGAAAATTAGGTGGACTGAGAAGGTAAAGAATGAGGAGGTTCTACGTAGAATCGGAGAGGAAAGGAATATGTGGAAAACACTGATAAGGAGAAGGGACAGGATGATAGGACATCTGCTAAGACATGAAGGAATGACTTCCATGGTACTAGAGGGAGCTGTAGAGGGCAAAAACTGTAGAGGAAGACAGAGATCGGAATACGTTAAGCAAAAAAATGGGAGGGTACGCCTAAGTGCCAACCAAAGAGTAGTATACGGAATGCCGGTGCGACGTGAAACTGCATGAGCGCTGTTCACGATTGGTTTGAGAACAGTCTGGACAATTCGGCCACTGAGGTCGTTCGAGATGAATCTCATCGAACATTTATTGGATATAATCGAGAGGTCACTTCGTGCACAAAATCTGCACTGGTAATAAATTCGCAATTATTGGTGGTTATAGAGGCAGCGTGGCTCAGTATTTCTGCGGACTGCCAACGATTTGATTGGACCATGCCACGTTGAGCTGCTGCACCACGCCCGGAAAAAGGACATCGCGCACGATATTAGAAGGCATCCCATGACTCTGGTCACTTCAGTCTAATGTTGGCCGTAGGGACTCTGATATTTGATTTGTTATTTCATCCTCACTATGCCCCACAACCTCCAGCTCTTTGACAAATTGGATTGGGGAATGATACACATAGCGACAGTGACCCATTGCCATCCTCGGACCTGGAATCAATGCCAACATCTAACGTGAAGGCTACTCCTGTCTTTCCCACTCCCTCAGTCAGGCAGCCCTGACACAACGTTTCTCGACACAGCCCTGCCATTATCATCTATCGGAGATGGCCCACATTGATTTTCGCAGGCTCTTTCATGGGTGCTATACCATTGCTGGTGGTGAAAATCCTCTTAAAATTATCTTATGTGGCACTGATGCTGTTTACTACTATCCCTGTTATTATCCGTGCCCTCTTGATGATATTCGCCGTCGAACGTGTGCCACGCAGTCAGGTGTGTTGGATAACTGGCATCTTATCGATGACCTCCTAACACAATGTGTGCTATCCAAAGGCTGAGCAGGTGCTCCATATGTTCAAAACATAGATATGGAACTCCTTACAGATTTCTACCACAGTATCCCGGCACAGCTTCCTCGCAATCTGTCATTCAGCCCCTGCCAACAGGTCAGTCTGTCTGAATTACTGCAATGGTGACAGCAACGCTCTCTGTTCACTATCCTGCATTCCGTGAAGTAGACCCGTCTCTGTACTGACTGTGCCGTGGATGTGGCGCCCATGTCTGAACACACACATTTGGATGACATCCTCGATGGATCCATGGGTTTCTTGTCTACCTCAGGGAGTATCAGTTGTTTGACATCATGGCCAAGCACATCCATTTGAGCTGCTCTGATAACCAGCTCCAGCCACATCTACAGTTGTTCTTGGCACCTCAACCTCAGTTCCAACACGCAGGGAAGAAACTAGGTCCACCACCAGTCTCCCTCTCGCTCTCACCCAACGCCTCCCATGCCACCAATCCCCCTCTAACTATAGGGTTGGTGAAATGTTCATGAAATGGGACCTTATGGAGTGAGAGCCCTTCCTATCCTCTGGCCTTCCCTCACTCCTGTCTGCTGCCTCCAGTGTACAAGTGCTTCTCCCACAAACACTGTCGTTGGTTGGTTAACTTGCGCTGACTAGCCCTGAGCCCATTGGTGTTCCAACCGTTGTCAAGGTATTCTGCCACTTCACCTGTGCACCCTCCTATCAGCACTGTCAGAATGCTGAAAATGTTTGACCCTGGTAATTTCAGTTAAGAGGGATTTAATATCCCTCAAATATCCGATTTTGGTCGCTTCTCAGAGGCGATAAGGATCATGGCGGATGGTAGCCACCTGGAACATGCGTAGCATGTCACATGCGCCAAGTCGCTCACAGCAGTGTTCAAATGGCTCTGAGCACTATGGGACTCAACTGCTGAGGTCATTAGTCCCCTAGAACTTAGAACTAGTTAAACCTAACTAACCTAAGGACATCACACACATCCATGCCCAAGGCAGGATTCGAACCTGCGACCGTAGCGGTCTTGCGGTTCCAGACTGCAGCGCCTTTAACCGCACGGCCACTTCGGCCGGCCTCGCAGCAGTGTGCCAGGTGGACAGCTGTGATTTAGTCTAGTGAAGTCCATGAGAGAACTGCTATCAATCACTCCATTCTGCTTGTTGGATTTCGACCCTGTATTGTACCTACACTTTCTTGTTCTAGTTATTGACTGTCATTTACTGTTCTGTTGTTGTTGTTTTTTGGGGAAGGAGAAGAGACAGCGAGGTCATCGATCTCATCGGATTAGGGAAGGATGGGGAAGGAAGTCAGCCGTGCCCTTTCAAAGGAACCATCCTGGTATTTGCCTGGAGCGATTTAGGGAAATCTCGAAAAACCTGAATCAGGATAGCCGGACGTGGGATTGAACCGTCGTCCTCCCGAATGCGAGTCCAGTGTCTAACCACTGCGTCACCTCGCTCGGTTTTACTGTTCTGCTCTTGATATACTTGGTTCTGTTTACGGAGCACGATTTAGTAGCGGGAGTGGATAGAAAATTCTTCTGTTGTAAGGCCAATTTAAGAAACTTGTAGAGAGTCTCTACTGTAGAACTGTATGATATGTAATGTGTACGTTTTCGCTTTTTCTTACAATATTATAGCCTCTTCCATGATCATTTTCAGTGATCCACCGAAACAGGCTGCTAGAGAGTAGCCTCGAGAGAATAACTGCAGGAGGTAACACGTTTTATCATTCATCATGTGAACACTTTCAAAATTCGCTCGAATCTTAGTGTGTGTCAACACATCTGAACTTATCCTAAATCACATCTAACACCACAGCATATACGTAGGTGATGGAGGGCCTGAAACAAAGACACGCACCAGTTGCACTGCACATAATTGAGTTTTCTGTGTAATTTCCGTTATAGTATCTCACTTGGCGTCTAGCGATGGATCACCAAACCGCGCGATGCTCCCCACTATGTACGCAAATATTCACCTCTTTCAAATGTCCAAACAACGTACAACCTGTGCACTATTATTTGTAATACGAGTATCACGAAGTGCAAGGATTCTACCTCTTGTGCTGTCAGGGGGAAACTGCTTCATAATATACTGTACCGACAGTCACGTAGGCATCAGCTTTCTCCCTAACGCCAGGTGTAATTAGAATCTGACTTTCATTAATTTAGGCATTGTTAGAAATTAATGAGAGGAGATTACAAAACTGTTCATATAAGTGTTGCAGTTAGACTGAAATAAACAGATGTATGGAAATCACAACTTAACAAATTTAATCGTACTGAGTTTTAACAAAAGAGGGTATAATCACGGGTGGCCAAGAGTTCGACTTGCGAGCTGTGCCCTGCCATGAGTCTCGTAGCAATCTGCCTCGCTGCACATTTCCCCCACCTCCACGGTACACTGGCTAGGTGTGAGGAGGAAGAAGAGGAGGAAACTACGAACACGCTTCATTTAAACGGCAATTCAGCCGCACTGCGCATAACTTGGTTCTGTATTTTACACTTCTCAAAAAAACAGATTACAAAAAAATAAATGTTCAGTATTATTTAATTACTTTTGGTGCACTGAAAAAATAATACAACAGACATAGACAATTTCACGGATTTCGGATTCAAATTGCCACGTCACCTTGACTGACTTAGTTTCATAACCGAAGAAACGTCTTTCACACTCATAGAGTCATCGAAATGTTTACCACGACTGCAATTTCATTACGGAGACGTGGAAACTCTCCTCCAGGAAAATGACGTAGACCTCCTGGACAGTTTGAACGTTAAGGAATTTATCTTTTCAAACGGGAATTACACTTCAGATCAGTCAGTTCCATATGTACATGCACTAGGGCATTTTCAGCCCGAAAACAGATAAAAGTTTGGCATTTTCCTCAAGGCTTTTAGATAACTATCCTTGTAACTCTTTCAACGCCATAATGAATTTTTCAAATCTCTCGTTTTCTTTCACGTCAGTGAGACTGAGGAACTGGACTATGTTGACTGAATTTGTCCTTACTACTGTACTATTTTATTTTTAAATGGATCCCCAGGAAATTAGAAATAAGTCGCTTCTCACGTTGGACTATCTTACTGTGGGCACAGCGCAGTCACGTTCACATGAACTGCTGGTTCTGCAATCTCCTCCGATGTTCTAATTTTCGTTCTTGTTCTCTTTTTCCTTCATAAATTCTACAATAGCGGGATTTAAATACAAAAATCATTCCAGTCCCCTTGACTTAACCAATGTTTGATTCCACACAAAACTGATGCAACTGACAGTGGAGTAATGCCCAAGACATTGCCTTCAACCTAGTTCAGCGCTACTTACCGACACTTTACTAGTCACGCCATCTACTTCTCCACCTGTTCCACGCCAGAAAACTTACCACAAAGTTCTTCATCAGGTACGAAATAATGAAACCCGTCCGTCGATCTTTCTGCTTTTTTGCTCCTTCATAGTCAGCTAAATCTTTAAATTCTTTCTGCTTGGCACTGCAAAGTCGTTTCGTAATAAAATTGCAGTACTCACCGATTATGCGACTGCGTAACAGATAGAATTGTCATCCATCTCTTATCATACCAGCTCAGTTTCAAAAGCTTGTGACTAGATCGTTAGAATGCCTCTTATTGAGCAAACAGCCAATGAACCTGTGAACGTCCTTTGTACTACGAATAAATACCGAATGGTAAACGGCGCTGACAAAGTGATTCTGCAAAACTGAGGTGAGCTGTACTGACCGAAAAACGTCACATCGCAATATTAAATGAAATGTCGTGCTGTACCGGGTACTTTGGAGAAGAACCCTGCAAAGCGGAGAGAGGATCGTTTTCAACATATTTGCCCCTCTTCCCCCCCCCCCTCCCCCCTCCCACACTGTTCAGGCGAAGTTCACCGGAAAACCGAGAGATGGCTTTCAGACTTAGATGTCGTTCATAACTACAAATTACATGGTTCAGGAGGTGCATTCCATTTAAGGTTGGAATTTACATTATATGTAACGAATTTGAAGTTTTTTTAGCAGTTAGTAGAAGCACACGCTGTTTCTAGACAAAGTTCATACGTTTAAACAGTATTCTGACGGGTACTGGGTCCTATGAAATTTAAATTTCGTCCATGAGCATAAAACAGACAAGTATGTTCAAAATATTTCATACAACATAACATAATTAAACTATTTGAAGTTCGTTATATTACAGCAGTTTCAATGTAGTTACCAAGTAAGAAAAGAATCACATGTTACTAAGGCTGTTAAAACAGTTTACTTCCTTTTTTAAAAATTTAATATTTTGAATAGTAATTGTCGACGTATAATTTTAGGTACTGAAATAATAATGTCGTGTGACGAGGGCCTGCCGTCGGGTAGACCGCTCGCTTGGTGCAAGTCTTTCGATTTGACGCCACTTCGGCGACCTGCGCGTCGATGGGGATGAAATGATGATGATGATTGGGACAACACAATACCCAGTCCCTGAGCGGAGAAAATCTCCGATCCAGCCGGGAATCGAATCCGGACCCTTAGGATTGACAGTCTGTCGCGCTGACCATTCAGCTACCGGGGGCGGACAGGTATTGAAATGAGACGAACTGGACCTCAGGTAGGACGGATGCGTCGGTCGTCGAAGGTAGGACCCTTTGTAGAGAGGTAGTTATTCGGACCGCCAGGCCAATGGAGCAGTAAGTAGTTGCAGGACTCAGGATATGTCATACACGGATAACGTTAAACAGTTGCAAGCATGTATCAGTAGCATGTAACCTAAGTCTTGTTTTGGGCTGTTCTGAAAAAAAAATCTTATTAACACATATGAAGAAGTCACAGGAGACCATAAACAAATTGTTAGTCATTAGAATATATTAAACAGATCCGTGATTCAGTTGAAGACACCTTCTTTATTTTCTTTTTTTTGGGAGGGGGGGGTTGCAATTCTGTTCGCTGTCCATTGAACAGTGAACTAGTATAAGAAAGGTTACTGGTGATAGAGTTCCCACATTTCGCCACTCCTGACTTTATTGTGGTTCAACCTAACGCCTCCTTAGTAGAGAACGAATATCATGTTAAATGTGAATTTCAGATCACAATGCCAATATACCTTCTTCACTTGGCATAGCCAGAGGAGAATAGAATCTGTCTTTTCTTATTAAAAAATTATCGGCAGACATCGCAATCGAACCCAGACCATGATCATAGAAACCTACCATCAATCCAAAAGACCACCAAATCCTCTTCTCAGAGGCTCATTTTCTGTAACACCATTGCGGCACACTCGATGAGAATTCTGACACACAGGTTCCCTGTAGGGGTTTGCAGCACGTTCGGTACATTCATTTACTTGGTTGACCGAATCGCCATGAACTGGCTGCCTCGGCTACCCCGTGCATACATTCGATTCTATTTTGTAATCACCGAAATACAATCACGTAACTGCCACCTACACAGAACTGCCAACAGTGTAGAATGCAAAAATTAATATACGAAGTGTTTCTTTCCATTTGTGCTGTTCTATTGCGCTATCTGTTTGTTGAAAACGTCGTGCAGTGCAAAAGAAAAGCTGTAATTGTCTGTCTCTCAGAAGTCTAGATCCGACCATATGCATTATCTCACAGCACTTTGGAATGCGGAATTTATGGAGGAAATTACGTTGACTTTTGGAGGGTTCGTAGTTACGTGACAGCTAGTAGCGTAACGGTAAGCGTCGCGCACTGTAGATAAGACTTCGCCAGTTCTATTACATTCGCTGCTACGTTTATTAAAACGCAATTCCGCTGTCTGCTGTAGTTATCAATGTAATGGAACTTTGAACATAATTCCCTTCACTTCTCCACCCAAAATAGTCCCATGTGGAAAAAGGGCTAACTTTCTGCGACAATTTGTTCTTTTCAGCTTTAATAGACGGCCAGGCTGCAGATCCTCCTCGAAGCTTTTGTATTGTGTGTGGGGAGAGCGCATCATTTTACATTTTCTGTCGTCTGATAGTGGCATTTTATTCTTCTTCAAACCTTGTTTTACAGCTTTAACTCAGAACAAGTTTCCCACATCCGTGAGCATTGTGAGACTGTTATAGATAACATCAGAGAATTCGCGTATATCCTCTCTCATGTTTAGTATTGTTTTAACAACACTAAAAGAAACCTTAAGAACATTGTGCAGTGTATTATAAGAAATGAAATAAAACTACCCACGATAACCTTACGACGAAAGTCTGTTTTAATAAAACTGAGTATCTGTACACAAGCGTGTCTCTATCGGCACGAATTAGTAACATACTACTCACATAGATTTCAATTGGGTCTGTGTTTCATTGGTATACTGTGTCATACTCAACAGGTATGCAAATGTGGAATTTCATAAATAAAGTTATTTATTTCTAGAAACCCAAAATTTGCTTGTTAGCAGCGGAAAGAGGCGTTACCTGTTGTGCAGCATAGTAAGTTTTTCACCATTTCACTATGAGCTGAAAGTATTTTCTTGCGATTTCCTTATCGATGTTTGTTCTGACTACTTGTAGCTCTTTCACAGAGGGGAAAAGAACGTTGCAGTTTGCGAGATTGTAACCGCGAACCATAACATACGCTTTTTCACAGGTCAGCACGTATCCACACAGCTGGCGAAGGTGTATGTGTTGTGCCTTCCACTTAAGCGGCCATTAGTTGCTAGAACTCGTAAACTGCTATTTAAAGGATGAGATTTGTTGCGATATCCACGTGCAATGACTTTCCTGGGCTGAAAACCGTAAATTTACAGTCTTTTCTTACACCTCAAACGATAATAACTCAGATTATTCAATTGAAACGACAGGAAAAATCAAGTGAACTTTGAGGCTTAATTCCGTACACACCAGGAAGTAATTTGTCGATCACAGAGTTGCCAAACATACCTCGTAAACCGCTTATTAAAGGATGAGATTAGTAGCGATTTCCACGTGCAACGACTTTCCTGGGCTGAAAACCGTAAATTTACAGTCTTTTCTTACACCTCAAACGATAATAACTCAGATTATTCAATTGAAATGACAGGAAAAATCAAGTGAACTTTGAGACTTAATTCCGTACACACGAGGAAGTAATTTCTCGATCACAGAGTTGCCAAACATACCTTGCCTTTTTGCCAAATCTCAGTTACAGTACCAGCAGGAAGAAGACGAACCGATGTCATCCTACAGCGGGCTGGGAACTGACCATAGCTGGCGTCTCAAAGACGCGGCGGCTACGGCTTGGAATACGTAATGCGTCTGATTCGCATTTCTGTAACTAGGTTTAGGGACTGGAGCGTAGTTACTAATAATACTCAGAACCGACTGCAAACTACGAATCATAAATTAGTAACTCTCATAGTTGTTTTTATATTTCTTTCGTAATTGTACACAAAACTAAGAAGCTCGTTCACGAACGTTTTCGTGCCTCGCCGATAGTTGAGCACACCAAACAAATAAAATTAAAAAATTAATGTATGGGTGTGTGTGTGTGTGTGTGTGTGTGTGTGTGTGTGTCTGAGAGAGAGAGAGAGAGTGACAGAGATAAAAATAAAAAGAATGAGAGAGAGGGTGAAAAATTATTGTAAAGAAACTGAATACTGGTAAGTAAAGAAATCTTTCATTAAAATGACACATCATTACGAAATGTGGTATTCATGATCTATCGAACAAGTATTAATCTAATCTAATCATATCGTACTGCTGAGTAGCCTTGAAGAGTCATGAATTACCGAAATTTTCGCCAATATCAGTAACCAAATCTAAACTTGAAAATAAAAAGACGACAGTTTTTTAAATAAACCGGGACTCCTATCAAGACCCTCTCATCCCTGTTAACTAACCACGAAAGATGTCTGATGTACCTAAATTCAGAAGTAACAAAGTGTTTATGCATTTAAAGATGAAGCACGTGATGTGAAGTTCTGTGTCGGAGATACGAACCCAACACGTAATAGCATTGGTAACTAAGTAAAATCAAATGTTACTAATCGGTTTTTCTTACCAGCTACTAGGTGTTTGAATCTAAAATAAGGATAAGAATTTTTGTGCCTGAGCGACAATCCAACCGCACTCCTATCGTTCTTCTTTATCGTTCACGAATATAGCTTAAGTATCATTTGCTTACTCACCAACAGTAAGATGTGTGCGTGTTCGACCAGAAATTGCAGTCTTGGAAAAAAGAACGAAATGATTGAACTATACTGTTCCGAGAGATTCAGATCCTCGAAAGAGGAGATACAAATTCGAATCACAGTCCACCACCAAATTTTTCAACGTCTCTAGTTCAATCAAGTACAAGTAAAATAAGAGCCCTGTCCCTTTAAATGGCTATCTGTTCATCAAAAAAAAAAAAAAAAAAAAAAAAAAATTCTAATGTAAGTAAGTTTACTGGCAACAGTATTTCTGTTTACCATGGCCTCCACCTATGTCATTTCCCAAAGTAAACCGGCTCTGTCCAGTTGTGAATGAAGGAACGTGATGTTTAATGCGGGTTCTGGATTATAACGTCTTTCTCTTGAGGTTACAAGTGGTGAAGCACATTACTGTTGTCAGTATGATGTTGCACCGCCCAGGGCCTGTAATGATAAAGGGCCTGTTTAGGTCAGGCATATTGTATACTGAAGTGGAAAAGAGAGCACCACTGAAATCTACAATCCGTATGCATTGCATACACACAGAAATTACTGTTACAGTATACTTATGGATCCCAATGAGTGAATTGCATTTTTTTCCGGTGAGAAAGAGCACTGGCAAACAGTCTTCGCTACATTAGGTTACTTAAACTGGTGTAACTCTGAACTAGAACTTATGGCCAGCGACTAAGTTTGAGGACAATGCGTCGGATGCGGGTTTTGCAACTGTGAAATACTTTCCTACATTATAGAAGCGAATATTAAATTTGAACTAATATTGCGAAAATTTTGAACTTGGATTGCTTAGAATGAAAATATTTCTGTATATTGCAAAGGAAAACAATTGATTTTCTAAAACATTCTCTGTCGTGCACAACTTGAAATATGTCACGTCGATCAAATCATATGGAAGAACTAACAGCGACGTATATCGGAAGGCAGTAAGATCCCTTGGTTTATGGTTTGGCAGTATTCGACAGCCATTTCTAGGCGCAAGTAAATGAAGAAAGGCAACGTGTTTTTTGATATTAAGTAACGTCTTCATCAATTACTTTAGTTTTAATGTTATCCACAAATAATTGCTGATGTTTGATATTATCATGAAAAGCATTCCGTAGACAGCGAAAAATCCGTTCTTGGGCAACTACTTCTATAATGACCAAAAGGCCTTAAATGATCTTCAAGCACGTGTGTTCCAGAAGTGGTATGAAGAAAATGATACTAATAATAACGGTAATAATCGAATTATCCGATAACTTCACACTTCACAGTGGGTTTTCTCGAACGAAGAAATTTCCTGAATCAGTGAAAATTTCAAAATGGTTTCACTTCGAGGCTATGATGCCTAGAAGAGTCTTTACATCCTGCTGGCTTGAGAACAGCATAATCTCCGCGTCAGAAGCTTGCTTCTACTGAACCATTTAATAGACTCGCATTTTGTAAGCTAAGCACAGCATCCGTTACAGCACGCTCCTGGGTTTGGGAAATGTGGCCACAATGGTCTGGTGTAACGAAGTATTGCAAGTGCAATGCGTGGGTTCAGGCATTTACTTTTAAGAGGCACAAACAGATTTACTTTACCTATGGTAACCTCAAAAGAAATACGTTATAATCCATAATTCGCATTAAACATCATGTTCCTTCATTCCCAACGGGGCAGAGCCGGTTTACGTTGGGAAATGACATAGGTGGAGGTCATGGTAAGCAGAAATACTGTCGTAAGTAAATTTACTTACATTCGAAAAAAATTTTTTTTTCATGAACGGATAGCCATTTAAAGGAACAGGGCTCTTACTTTGCTTGTACTTGATTGAACTAGAGACGTTGCAAAATTTGGTGCTGGACTGTGATTCGAATTAGTATCTCGTCTTTTGAGGATCCGAATCTCTCGAAACACTATAGTTCAATCATTTCGTCCCTTTTTCCAAGACTGCAATCTTCTCTAGGTCTCCTCCAGAGGTAAGTATGTGGGTCCGATTCCTGATCCAGTACAAAAATATTCATAATTTAATTTAAAGCCTGGTCGTCTATTAAACCTGAAAAGAACAAAATGTCTCAGAATGTTAGCCCTTTTTCCACATGGGACTGTTTTGGGTGGAGAAGTGAAGGGAATTATGTTCAAAGTTCCATTACATTGATAACTACAGCAGACAGCGGGTTTGCGTTTTAATAAACGTAGCAGCGAGTGTAATATAACTGGCGAAGTCTTATCTACAGTGCGCGACGCTTACCGTTACGCTCCTAGCTTTCATATAGCTACAACCCCTCCAGAAGTCAACAACAGTTCTCCAGAACTTCAGCATTCCACAGTGCTGTAAGATAAAGCATATGGTCGGATCTAGACTTCTGAGAGACAGACAGTTACAGCTTTTCTTTTGCACTGCACGACGTTTTCAACAAACAGATAGCGCAATAGAGTAGCTCAAATGAAAAGGAGCACTTCCTATATAAATTTCTGCATCCTACACTGTTGGCAGTTCTGTGTAGGTGGCAGTTACGTGATTTTTATTTCGGTGATACAAAATAGAATCGAATGTATGCACGGGGTAGCCGAGGCAGCTAGGTCATCGCGATTCTGTCAACCAATTAAATGAATGTACCGAACATGCTGGGAGCCTGTGTGTCAGAATTTTCATCGAGTGTGCCGCAAACGCGTTATGATAGAAAAATGAGTGTTGGAGAAGGGAGTTAGGTGGTCTGGTTGATTGATGTTAGGTTCATATGACGATGGTCTGGGTTCGATTCCAATTTCCGCCGATGATTTTTAGTAGGAAGAGAGAGATTCTATTCTCTTATGGCTACGCCAAGTGAAGAAGGTATAATGGCATTGCGGTCTGAAATTCACATTAAACATGATATTCGTTCGCTACTAAAGAGACGTTAGGTTGAACCACAATAAAGTCAGGAGTGGCGAAATGTGGGAACTCTATCACCAGTAACCTTTCTTATACTACTTATTTATTTCTAGTTACGAAACAGACGATATGTAGGGTCACAGGACGCTTATTCCATCTTTTATTTGAGCTTCTGTATGTCGATAAATTTGGTTCTGAACTGGGAATTCAACTCAGACACGCCTTAATGGGGAATTTGATCCCTTCGTGACAATACAGCTCGACTTCAGTTTGTTGTTTGTTCAAAACCGCAGATTCCTCAACATCTCCACATGTTGCGCGTGAATGGGTTCGAATCCTGGCCTGGCACTAAAGTTTTCATTATGTATTATCAAGCTCTAGCAAGAGAACAACTATCTGCTGTTGTATAATAATTTTGTTTTCTAATGCATTTTCATTCGTTGTCAACACTAACGATATCTGACGTTTTTTACTCCCAGTGAGACACAGAACTATTTGAGAGATCACTGTAAGTTCAAGGATGGTGTTCCGAGCTGCTGGTGGAGAAAAATTTGGTAGCTGATGTCTCTTTGTGTGTAGTCAACAATGGTATGTGTGAAGATCGATTACCAGTCAGCACTGAACTCTTCGTCTTATTATTTCTAGTTCAAAAATACTCACATGTCGCTGCTGGTGTAACAAACCCATATTTAACGTTTGTTTTCTATAGAATATAACAGCGATAGGTGTCGGGTTGGAGTCCTGAGAAGGAAAAAAGTAATGTTTCGTCTCGTCATTTCAGTTAAAACATCTAGCTACTGTCGGGAAAATCCGATGTGTCACATTTGATTGTGCTTCGATAAAAATCTGATTAGGTTCTGGGTTCGAATCCCTGTCCAACACAAAGCTTTACCTCACGGCATTTCAAGTAAGTTACTTGTGAAGAAGCAATATTTAACATGTCTCGTAGTTCGTTAACAGGGACAATAGATGCTGGGTAGGAATTCACGTCCGTTAAAAGTGTTTACGTTATGTAGTTTAAAGTTGATATTTGCTAACTGATACTGTCTAAAATCGAGGTATATCACTCTCTGTGTGCCTAGTCAGGAATGACTTTTAGTATCCGTCAGTCACGAAATCTTAGTCTGCATGACATGGGTTTGAATCCATATGCAGAACGAGGCGGTTCGACGTGTCATTTGAAGTTCATACATATTCTCCACTAGCTGCTAGTGAAAAACGTAAATTTTTAATGTCATTTTGTGTTAAATAACAAGTATTGTATGTTACTTTGAAGAGGAAATCATGAATACGACGAACTTACTACATGCATTACCTATCTGACGTGATAATGAGAGTGGTAACATTTCAGGTCATTTATTGTAACAAATGTGAGCTTACAAGCCTTAAGCACAGTATTATCTGTGATAAGGTGTTCCCTGATATTTGTAGTATCGTGGTATTACTTTACATCTTGAGTTATTGGGATACAGAGCAGAGTTTTCTAGTGGTGACTTGTTGGAACCATTTCCAATAGTCAAACGACTGTACCAAGGAGCGATTAGAGGACCTGCTAGACAGCTGCGTTATGTGGGTTGCATGAGAATCAGGCAGAATGCAATTCAGGTCGTTCGGATACTTTTGAGCATGACTGTACATATTTAGCTTCATACAGCTTTTTGATGTATGTGGTGGTCTAACATCACCTTTGGACATTTTTACTCGTATCAGTTACGCCCATCAAGTTATTATGCACTGAAGTGCCAAGGAAATGTTACACCGGTCTAATATCGTGTATGCACCGCGAGCACGCAGAAGTGCTGCAACATAACATGGTATGGACTCGACTACTGTCTGACGTAGTGCTGGAGGGGATTGACACCATGAATCCTGCAGGGATGTCTATAAATCCATAAGAGTACGAGGGGATGGAGACCTCTTCTGAACAGCACATTGCAAGGCCCCCAAGATATCCTCAATAATGTTCATGTCTGGAGAGTTTGATAGTCAGCGGAAGTGTTCAAACTCATAAGAGTGTTCCTGGAGCCACTATGCAGCAATTCTGGACGTATGGGGTATCGTACTGTCCTGCTGGAATTGCCCAAGTCTGTGGAATGCACAATGGACATGAATGGATGATGGTGATCAGACAGGATGCTCACGTACGTGTCACTGTCAGAGTCGTATCTAGACGTATCAGGAGTCCCATATCATTCCAACTGCACACGCCCCACGCCATTACAGAGCCTCAACCAGCCAGAACAGTCCCCTGCTGACATGCAGGGTCCATGGATTAATGAGGTTGTCTCCATACTCGTACACGTCCATCCGCTTGATACAATTTGTAACAAGACTCGTCCGACCAGTCATCAACGATCCAATTCCGGCGTTGACGGGCCCAGGCGAGGAGTAAAGCTTTGTGTTGTGCAGTCATCAAGGGTAAACGAGAGAGCCTTCGGCTCCGAAAGCGCATGTCTATGTTTCGTTGAATGGTTCGCACTCTGACACTTGTTAATGGACCAGCACTGAAATCTGTAGCAATCTGCGAAAGGGTTGCAGTTGTCATGTTGAACGATTCTCTTCAGTCGTCGTTGGTCCCATTCTTTCAGGATCTTTTTCCGGTCGCACCGATGTCGGAGGTTTGATGTCTTACCAGAGTCCTGATATTCACGGTGCACTCATGAAATGGTCGTACGGGAAAATCCCCACTATCATCTCTACCTCGGAGATGCTGTGTCCCACCACTTGTACGCCGACTATAACACTACGTTCAAACTCACTTAAATCATGATAACCTGCCATTGTAGCAGCGGTAACAGATCTAACAACTGCACAAGACACTTGTGGTCTTGTATAGACGTTGTCGATCGTAGCGCCGTATTCTGCCTGTTTCATATCTCTGTATTTGAATATGCATGCCTATACGCGTTTCTTTGGCGCTTCAGCGTTTTACGTACACCAAAAATATTCAGTTTCTTACCTTCACAAGATTAACAACTGAATACGTTTCAGCCACTATCTCAAGGATAATAAGTTAGACCATGAAAACCAGCTACATCTGCATCTGCATGATTACTCTGTAGTTCACTATTAGTTCCTGGCAGAAGGTACGGCGAACCACCTTTAGGGTACTTCTCGAGCTTTCAACTCAAGAACAGTACGCGGGAAAAATGAAAAAATAAATACTTCCGTGCGAACCCTGGTTTCTCTTATTTTATTTTGATGATCATTGCTTCCTATGTAAGTGGGCGCCAACAAAGCATTTTCACAATCTGAGGAGAAGGTTGGTTATTGAAATTTCACGAGAAGCACCTGCCGCAGCGAAAATGTCAGTTTTAATGACTGCCACCCCAGTTCGCGTATCATATCTGTGGCACTGTGTCACCTATTGCGTGATAATACAAGACGTGATGCCCTTTTTTGACCTTCTCCGATGTCTTCTGACAATTATATCTGATGCGGATCCCACATCGCACAGCAGCACTCCACAAGATGGGGAACAAGCCTGAAGTAAGCAGTCCTTAGGTAGGTTCGCTTTGTTTTATAAGTTTTCTGCCAAAAAGTCGCTGTCTTTAGTTTGCTTTCGCCTCTACATTATCTATGTGATTGTTCGAGTCTATGTTTTTTGTTATTGTAATCCCTAAGTATTTAGTTCAAATTACAGCCTTTAAATTTGCTTGACTTATCGTTTAACTGAAACTTAGCTGATTTAATTAAGTGCTGATTTAGATGATTTCACACTTTTCATGATTTATAGACTGTCGGCACTATTTGAACCATACAGTTATTTTGTATAAATCATTTTGCAATTCGTTTTGACCATCTGATAGCTTTACATGATGGTAAATGACAGCATCTCTGCAAATAATCTACGAAGACGGCTCACATTATCTCCTTAATCATTTTAGGAACAACAGAGGGCTTATAATACTTCCATGGGGAACGTCAGTACTTCTGTTCTACTCGATGCCTTTTCGTCAGTTATTACGAACCGTATCCTTTCTCTGAGGAAGCCACGAATCCAGTCACACAGCTTACACTATAATCCAAGGGGACACGTTTTAATTAGAAATCGCTTGTGAGGAACGATATCAAAAGCCTTCTGGAAATTTAAGAATATGGAATCAATTTGACGTACCCTGTCGATAGCTCTAATTACATTGTGAGAATAAAGAGGTAGTTTTGTTTCACAAGAACGATATGTTCTCAATCCGTGTTGGTTATTTGTCAATAAATTCTTTTCTTCGAGGTGATTCATAATGTTCGAGCACAAATTCTGTTCCAAAATCCTGTTTCAAGCTGGCGTTACTGTTATGTGTCTGAAAGTCAACGGATTACTGGTATTTCCTTTCTTGGATATTGGTATGACGTGTGCTACTTTCCAGTCTTTGTGTACGGATCTTTTCACGGACGAGTGGTTGAATATGATTGCTAAGTATGGAGCTTTTGTATCAGCATATATTGAAACGAACCTAAGTGATATACACTCTGGACAGGAAGTATAATTGTTCTTAAGCGTTTTAAGCTGCCTCATTACACAGAGGATATCTACTTCCAAATTACTCATATTGGGAGTGGATCTTAATACGAATACCGCAGTATTTACTTCGTCTTATTATGTGAAGGAATATCAGGAAATTTTGATTAGTAACTTGCTTAACTGTCTCCGTCATCAATAACATATGCATTTCCAGAATGAGATTTTCACTCTGCAGCGGAGTGTGCGCTGATATGAAACTTCCTGGCAAATTAAAACTGTGTGCCCGACCGAGACTCAAACTCGGAACCTTTTCCTTTCGCGGGCAAGTGCTCTGCCATCTGAGCTACCGATGCACGACTCACGCCCGGTCCTCACAGCTTTACTTCTGCCAGTATCTCGTCTCCTCCCTTCCAAACTTTACAGAAGCTCTCCTGCGCGAAAGGCAAAGGTCCCGAGTTCGAGTCTCGGTCAGGCACACAGTTTTAATCTGCCAGGAAGTTTCAACATAAGCATTGTTATCGCACATTGAACATATTGATTATGCCATGCCGCTCGTATAATTTACATACGACCAGAATCTACCTGGGTTTTGTATCAGAGGAAACTTAAATAGAAAAACACTGTATCCTTCTCCTCAGCAAGTCTTTGTGGCTTTATAAATGAACATCCGTACCTGTGGTTGATCTGTATACTGTAGTGAATGTCCTTATATAGTGGTAATTATTCACCACTCAATAAACCAATGACAATTATCAACATAGATGTATGTGCGCATAATGCTTAATTGGCTTTCAAATCACAGTTTTGCTTGAATCTGACGTGCCTTAACACTTTCCCTGAGGAAAGATTCTATGTCTCGCCTATACAATGTATCGACCTCTCAGTGATGTAACGAAAATTTGTCTGAAATGCGGCTCGGTTCACCGATGTTGCGAATCCGTGAGTGTAAATATATCTCTGTATGACCTCACTCCAACTCAGTTGTTATTGCTGGGCTATATACAGCAAGAGGACATTTCACCGCGTATACTGCTGCAGTGGTGACCAGCTATACTCTGAAATGAGCAGGAAACATTTTTTTTAACCTACTGTTATATTTTATATTTAACAGGAAACAATATAAAACATTTCGTTTTTACATGAACTTCGCATTCTTACACGACTGGAAAATTGAAATGTCATTCTTGGTTTTGTCCCTTCGTTTTTAATTCTTGCCCTGCTACTTTATTTTCAAAATGCAAAAACGAACTATACAAACAACACAAACATACTTGTTAACGTAACATTTACGCTGTATAAAAACTGCATTCTTAAAAGGTCATTCATGGATGTGGTTTTCATTGAAAGATCTAGTGCACATTTTAGGCTGTCTTTAGCAGAACTGCCAGACTGTAGTTTTCTTTGTTTCGTTGTGCGACACTTTCTTGTCTTGCTGAGTGAAAATCGTTTTATGGCACAACATGCAGTGTCGCCGAAATTATTCTTCCAGTCCCTCAATTGGTTCTCTCTTATGATGGAAGAATGGCACAGGCCGCACATGCACATACTGTAAGACAATTTTGTCTTCGAAATTCGAAACTGCGTTCTCCTCCTGGAAGTGGTCGTTTTACACTGTGGAATCCGAAAATATATTGTAGAGGTTCCTATCAGCAGCCCCACTGCAAATTTTCTGCACAGTTTCACCCCTTTCTCCTTGCTGAATAATACGATGACTTCTGGTCACTAAAAAACAACGCCTTTTTTTATCTTGTTGTATTCTAGCACAGCCTCTGATTTCATTATAACTGTTTCTTTTACGTTTTTTCGGTGTTCTCTAAAACATCAGTATGTCCAGGAACCATCTAAATCATTAGAACGCTTTTTTTATCCACCAAGTTACAAATTTTGGATACATTATCGTTGTCATTCCAGATATTTCCCATCTTTAGACTTTCTCTCCGCAATATCCTTGGGATGTTGATTTATTTGGATTAATTGTTCCACAGAGAAGCATTTTTATACAACAACTGATGCACTAGAGAAATGCCTGTACAGAAATTGTCGGGATAAAGAATGGAACCTACTTCAAACAGAGGCTCTCACATTTCAACAGTGGTAGCCTCTGTGTGTCCTACAACTTGTAGTTCATTGTCTTTCTCTAGATTCTCAAGGAAAAAGTGTAGCCTTTCTCTGTTCAACTTTTTACAGTTATACACCATATTTGTGGAACTTTCCGGGGATGCACTGCTAATAGATCAGTCTTCCTCTCCAATGGATCATGGATTCATCAATTACCACATCTCTACAGGTGTTAGAGCGTTTTGAACGTTACTCTACTGATTTTCAACTAACACCTGTACTTTGTAAATCTTGTTATTTACGTCTTTAGAGGCATAAACAAAATTCCCGAGACTATAACGCTAGAAATCGATCACGAGGCTTGTGGCTTTTGCTCGATTCTCATCGTCTTCACACAGCGGATTCTTTGAACAATAAAGTGAAATTTCAGTGACCTCATTTAACCGCATACTTAGTGTCATACCGGTAAACAGATCGATGTCCTCCTCAGAAGTGTCAGTCAAATTGGCTAGACGAGATCTATTTTTGCTTGATATTTTGGATAGTTCCTGTGCTGCTTATATCTTCATTTTCAACACCGTAATGCTAAATATGTCTTGTATTAGGCCGGCCGCGGTGGTCTAGCGGTTCTAGGCGCGCAGTCCGGAACCGCGGGACTGCTACGGTCGCAGGTTCGAAGCCTGCCTCGGGCATGGATGTGTGTGATGTCCTTAGGTTAGTTAGGTTTAAGTAGTTCTAAGTTCTTGGGGACTGATGACCACAGATGTTAAGTCCCATAGTCCTCAGAACCATTTTTTTTTTGTCTTGTGTTACCGGCATTTTATAAACATCAGAAGGGGTATCTAAATTGGTGGAAATATTAACTAAATGAAAATTACTCTTGTTAGATTTTGTGGAATTTCGTGCCATATTTGAGGTATAATTTTCATCAACGTCATTAACATTGTCAGAGTTACAAATGGTATCGTGAACCTTATCGGAACATAAATCATTATCACTTTACATTTAAATCCGAAGTGTATCATGAACCTTGAGGTGTGGGGGCTGGATCATAGTCAGATGCAGGAGAGAAGTCACAATCACTCGAGTCACTATGATTTAGATGGTGCTCGAGACACGAGCGTAGTCCTTTTTCATCCTCATTCCCTTGTTACAGACAGCCCAGAAGTGGATGGTTTCATTTCTAGCTAAACATGTAATCAAACGTGATCAGAACTGGTGCTCAACCATATCTCTTTCAATAGATAAACAATCTTCTCATAACTGTGACAGTATTTTGCTACATACCCTACAGGAGCTGTTCCACCCTGCTAGCCGTAAAAAAATGTTTGTATTTTGAAGCAGCTTTTCTTGTCCGATAAAACTAAAAATGATGATGTATGTATTTTAATGTCCAAAACTAAGTGCTCTATTTTCTGCAGTGTTTGGCGGTAAAAGAGTGTAGAACAACAGTCGCACAGTTGGGGAACAGGAGAACGCGAACGTTTGAAAAACAGCATGAAAAGGTGTTATGAGGTCACCAGCGGGCCGAACGGAAGCTGTAACATATTTGAATTATTTGTCTCACTCTTCATAAATACATACCTTTGAGCATTTGCAGCGTAGACTTTGACATGATAATTATTTTCCATCGCCGAAATTCATGCCGATGGGGGGTAAGAACTACATCGCTCCATATGGTGGGCTGAAGCAAAAGGAAAATGTTAAAATAATCTTATTCTATGTGCTTTATTGTTACTATTTACAGATATGTAAGTGCAGTAGACACGAATTGGATTTCTTATTTGCTGACTTCATGATCTTACAGCCTAATTATGTTAGTATCAGTCACTTAGTTAACATTCCTACATAGTTTACTTATACCCTTCGTAACATTTTATTATTTTTTTGTACCATTATTTTTTTTGTACCATTATATTAATGGTTTTGCCCTTTAATGTGTACAAGGCAGTTGACTTCTGTATAGATAAAAACTTATGCATATTTAGAGAAACCTGCGTGAGTATAGTCCTTAATGTTGCAGTACGTATTTCTTTCATAACAGCGTCTTAATCTGGCCATAGGATGAAGTAAGATGTGTGACAAAACGTTTTGCGAAGAATTATTTCACAATCTCAAATGGCGTCTGGTTTCTCTGCAAATACTTCTATGTATTCCAAAAACGAATTACTAGTTGGAATTGTTGCTCAGAAATGATAGACTTTGAATCTGAAAAGCACTCTATCGTCAGGCCACAAGTGGCCCATCGGGACCATCCGACCGCCGTGTCACCCTCAGATGAGGATGCTGATAAGAGAGGTGTAGGGGTCAGCACACCGCTCTCCCGGTCGTTAAGATGGTTTTCTTTGACCGGAGCCGCTACTGTTCGGTCGAGTCGCTCCTCAATTGGCATCACGAGGCTGAGTGTACCCCGCAAAATGGCAACAGCGCACGGCGGCCCGGATGGTTACTCATCCAAGTGCCGGCCACGTCCGACAGCGCTTAACTTCGGTGCTCTGACGGGAACCGGTGTACGCACTGCGGCAAGACCGTTTGAATCTGAAGCATTGTCACTAATAATATCTTTACTGGAATGCATGTCTATGCACAAAGATTGCTGACTGCTAATGTGCAATATTTTTGTACTAATAAATTTGACCTATACATCTTAATAGTATCTGCAATGTTTGGCTTTGGTTTCAAACAAATCTACTAGAACGTTCTTCCCATTAATACATAGGTAGCATTTCTCACTAGAGAGTTATAATTTTGCATCCCTCTTTCGGAAAAATACAATACCAAAAACGCAATTTGTAAACAAAGGTTTCACAGGAATATGCACCTAATGTCTCCACTTTGTAGAATTACAGGCGCATGACATTGTGGGACCTGGGAAGGTAGGCACTTTCATAATCTCACTAATTATGTTGAGTTGATCAGAGGACGTTACAATGCAGAAGTTCCCGTATCTAACACAATCGTAGTTCTTACATTTCCAACTGCACCGTTAACGGCCGCCTGAACTAGATTTTTCACGTTGTTCATTGCACAAATTAATATCAGTGTGGAACTTGTCATTAAAAGCTGTTGCATAATTTAATCACAACAGGAATGATATAACTGACGTTGTAGCCCTAGCCTCACCCTGAAACGGATACTGAGTACACTATGAAATCGCTTTTAATTTGTTGAATTCTGCATAACTGGGCAGCTGTCATCTACCACCTCAGCCACAAAAACAGTTACATTTTGATTGTGCCAGTTTGGCAGTGGGATTTAGCACTTGATTACTACCCTAGTGAGAGTTATTTGTATTTCACTGATTATGATATCCTAAATTGGGCTTCCACCTACATTGATGATCATTATTGTTGTTACGCCGCTGACAACTACCACTACTATGTGAGTGTGGTGAACCTCAAGACCATCAGCACCTACTCAACTCCAAGAAACTGTCGGAATCTATGCCCATGGACAATCGGATTATCACCAATGATAAGGCAGTCTGTGCAGCAGAATTCTGGGCTGCACATAGAATATAAATATGCACATATTCTCTGTAATACATGTAATATGTATGTATGATAAATCATATTTAATGTGTTATGTTCTGGAAATGCATAAATAAATAAATAAACCACTACCAAAGTATGTGGGATGGTACCTATTGTCTTGTCTTCTTCTCCTACTTATATTTGGTGGACTCTGATCCCCTTGCATATGGTTATTCATCAGACGACCTACATGTAGTGCAACAAAGTTGATGTTACCATGGTTGCATGGTAGAATGACTGGATAGTGCAACTGACATTTATTTTAGAATGTTCCTGTTTTCTACATCAGTTGAGTCCAATACGCGGATAAAATGTTCTATGTTTGTTTCAGCAACATTTACTGACTTTTTATCTAATATTTATTGGTATTTTGGTTTAAGAAATCGCAATTCATTCCAATATGAGCTTATTTTAATCCAGTACCATGTTTTGTTCATGTATTTTTCAAAGTATTTACGTAAGTCACCTTGTCGGCTACTGAAGTGCTCGAGATCAAAAACTTTTTCCTGAGCATTTTCCGTACACTGGTAGACCAATACTTTGCCTTTGCCTTCACATGGACAACACTCAGCAGTTTCTCTTACCCATAGGGTTGCTCCACCTCTGATAAATCCTATAGTGAACAGTACTGTAACTCAACCACGGTTGTAGGTAAACCGCCTGTATATAATCTTATGAAAATAACTGGGAATGCACAATTTTCATCAGCTGAAAATACTTAGAATTTTCTATGTTTCAGTAAACTTTCTTGTAATGAAGCAGATAACAAAGTTGGAGTTGCCCCCACCCATATACAATGAAGCGCCAAAGAAACTGATATAGGCATGCATATACAAATACAGGTATATTCAAGCAGACAGAATACGGCTGCGGTCGGAAAAAAGTGGCTGGCGCATTTGCTGGATCGGTTACTGCAGCTACAATGGCAGGTTATTAAGATTTATGTGAGTTTGAATCTGCATTCCGAAGGACATGGACAAGTCTACCAGGACAATCCGAAACCCCATACGTCGAGAATTGCTACAGAGTGGATCCAGGAACATTCTTATGACTTTTAACACTTCCGCTGGCTGCCAAACTCCCCAGACATGAAAATCAATGTAAGCGTAGGCTTCCGCGGCCGTTGTCTTCTTCAATAAAATTCTTCAGGGTATCAGACCGCATCGTCATAATTTAAAATTCGCCAACGTTTCGGACAGCGTTGCAGCTAGCCTTCATCAGGGCCTTACGTTAACGTTGGCGCATTTTAAATTATGACGATGCGGTCTGATACCCTGAAGAATTTTATTGAAGATGAAAATCAATGAGCATATCGGGGATCCCTTGCAACGCGCTGTTCAGAAGAGATCTCCATCCCCTCGTACTCTCACCGAGTTATGTACAGCCCTACAGGATTCATGGTGTCAGTTCTCTCCAGCACTACTTCAGACATTAGTCGAGTCCATGCCACGTCGTGTTACGGCACTTTTGCTTGCTTGCAAGGACCCTACACGATATTAGGCAGGTGTACCAGTTTAATTTGACTCTTCATTGTAACACAGTTAGGTGATTGGCCACTACGATCTATTTTGTCTCCATTTATTCTGTCAAACTGACTCATAACATTATGAGTATCATCTGCCCTTATATTAAGAGGGCATGTCTTATACAGCATGTCTTGAACAGTGAACAGCTCCCTCCTCACCTCTCTTACCTGTACAGATTTGTTTTCAAGGACCTCAGTCGAAACCAGTCCTGAAATTTGTCACATAGCAAACATATATACATGTGTGTGTGTGTGTGTGTGTGTGTGTGTGTGTGTGTGTGTGTGCGTGTGTGTGTGAGTGAGTGAGTGTTTGTTTGTGTATTATGGGCTCTCAACATCGAGCGCATCAGCGCCTTTAAATTTACCAAAACAAACGAATGTGGACGTAAACTATAAAATTGTTGCTCGAACAGTCCACGGGCAAACTGCCAGTTCATAGTGTCCAACGGGCACAATATTTCGGCGATCAGACATGTCGCCATCGATCCCCTCCCCCCGCGGGTCGCTCTCTTCGCCGTCCGCGCCCGCGCGCCGGCGGTCGCGAAGACGTGGGCGTCGGAATCTGTCGTAGCGTCGATGTGCTTGCTACGTCCGCACTGGTCGCCAGTTCGTACTTCTTGCTGAGAGTGTTCTTAATTACATTCAGTGCCGGGTCCCAAGCCTTGCTGAGATTGTAGCCGCAATCTCGGTTGATAAGATCTTCCCTGGTGCGAATTTCAATAGCCTCCATTATAACGCTGTCCCAATATAAAATTGTTGCACACTCATGCTCTCGAGGCAACCAGATCCGTCGGCCAATCGGCCACTGCCAGCTGGTCGGAAAATAAAACGCAGTCCAATAGAATTTGACGCACTGTGATTTGCACGCCAGAACCACCACACACCGAAGGGTCCTCTCGCCAGGGTAAGAATCCATGCGTCATAGGGCGTGGCATATGCGAAGACGTGTAAGAAGTACCTCGTCCCGTCGACGTGCTAGGAAGGAAGTACGCCACGACCGAGTGTGGGCTTCACGACATGGAGCTGGTTGTCAGTCGCTTCCAGCCACTCGTCCTCCCATCGACGCATGACTTTGTGCCTCAACACCTAGGCGATAGGGGACAGGGGGATGGCACACTGAAACACGTGAGATCACGACATGCTTCCTTGGCTGCTAGATCCACCCTTTCGTTCCGTGCAATACCCACGCGCCCTGGCACCCGGCAGAATGACACATCCATCCCCGGTAGCTATAGTTGGAGGAGGGCATCCTGGATATTATGGGTTACTTTATCTGCTGGGCACAGACGTTGGGGAGAGTGAAGAGCGTTAAGAGAATCGAAACAGACAAGATATTTAGCACTGAAAGAATGTCGTATCTGCTCCAGTGCCTGCAAGATTGCATATAGTTCTGTACGAAAGACCGTAAATTCTGGAGGCATTCAGATTTTGAGGACATGATCTGGGAAAACAGCAAAGCAACCAAAGGAGTCCTTCTGTTTGGACCCATCCTTAAAAACAAATATGAAGCTGTGGTGCTTATATAAAATATCGAATTAAAAACAGAAGAAGAAGTGCAGTGTCTCCTGTACTGCACTTATTCGGAGCTGCAAGGAACTTACATGCCTGACACATCGTAAGGAGCTTCCGCCAGATGGTGAGTGGCGGATCCCCACACTCATCAAAGAGACTGGGTATGGGCCTGGTCCTATAAGAATCCTGGCCAGCCGAATCCTCTCATGCTGGACAGCGTCCATCGTCTTCAAATAAGAAGGCCCCTCAGATACATACACTATGCACCCATAGTCCAGCTGCGAACGCTCGAAAGCCCTAAAGCCCTGCAAAACAGGTGCAGACGTGTCCTGTCCGTTCTCCAAGACATTTAGTTAAGGTACTTGATGATGTTCAGTGCCTTGAGGGTTCTGACTTTCAGAACTCTCAGGTGTGGCAACTATTACAGTTCTGAGTCAAAAATGAAGCCCAGGAACGTCACTGAGTCTCCAAAATGTAGAATGGTGTCCCTCATATGCAAGTCAGGAAAATTAAAAATATGACGAGAACTATTAAAATGAACACGCCCACGTTTACCTGTATAAAACTGAAAACCTGTCTTTACAGCCCTCTAACCTGAGCAATGTAAGCGGCAACTGACGGCTCACTGTTGCAGCGCTGGAGGAGGAACAGAAAACAGCAAGACCATCCACAAATAATAACCACTGTACAGGACTCCTTACCTTAGATGTGGCACTGTTTATGACTATGGCAAAGAGGGCAACACTTAAAAAAAACTGTCCTGAGGGACACCTCTCACCTGCTCAAAACGATATGACAAGAGAGACACCAACTCGGGTCTAAAACGCCTCTGAGACAGAAAAGACCATAAGAAGACAGGGACGTGGCCTAGAAAGCCCCACTAATGCAATTGTCCCAGAATACATTGATTCCAGGTAGTATCGTACGCCTTACTGACGTCGAAGAAGATGTCGATACAGTGAAGTTTACATAGAAAAGTCTGCTGAAAAGCTGCCTCTAGTAGAGTCAGGTCGTCGACAGCGGACAGAAATCTTCTGAATCCACACTGAGTGGGCCTAAGGAGTTGCCCGGTCTTTAACAACCAGACCAGACGACGGTTAACCATTCGTTCCAGGGTCTTTCCTACACAGATCGTTAAGGCGATACTCCGATAACTACTAGGACATGTTCAGTCCTTTCCTGATTTCAGGAGAGTTATAAAAAGCGCCTCTTTCCGTCAGTCGAGGAAGTTACCTGCTTGCCATATGGGACTAAAGCATTCGAGGAGGATATCCTCTGATGCCTTTGGCAAATGTCAAAGCATGCAGTCGTGACCAGGTGCAGTATCACGAGCCTCAGACAGAGCCGATTCCAGTTCTCACATAGAGAAAGGTTAGTTGTAAGTCTCAGAATTGTTGGATCTGAAGACCAATTCTCCCCTCTCAACAGTCACATGATAGTGACGAAAAGCCGGATGCTGCCTGGCATTGGCAGTGATGTCTCCAGGTTTGCAGATACCTCTGTTTCAGTGTTGCTGCTATTGGTAGACGACTGTGTTTGCTGCAAATTCCCTGGATGGCTTAATCCTCTGGATGACTTACCATACCTTTGTAGAAGAAGTGGAAGGGTTGAGAATGGTTGATGGAGTCCAGAAATGCTTGCCATGACCTTTTCCTACACTCCCTAGTAATGTGTGAAGCATTGGCCCCCGCGACTTGGAAGACCCAGAGGTTGTTTGCTGCCGGTCGGCATTTAAAACATCGAAGAGCCTAACGCCTCTCCCAGATTGCTGAACGGCACTCGTCTGTCCACCAAGGAATATGTCACCACCAGAAGAGCTGGGGATGGATAAGTCAGTGACATGATGGATCACTCATGTGGTCCACCCATCCTTTGATACCGTTGTTGTGTGCAAACACAGCTAGCTGGCTGAACAGAATCCATTTTATCAAGCTGATCATCCATTTTTGTGGCTTCTCTTCAGGTGGTGCTCCATCCAGTAAGTGAATGCGGAGTGGGAAGTGGTCACTGGAATGATGGTCATCAATGACTTGCCACTGAACAGAGTGTGGAAGGATGTGAGAGCAGAGAGAGACGTCAATGGGCAAGAATGTAGCACAGAAATGAGTACCACTGTTTATAATGCACAGCTCTTGTGGTGTTATGAGGGCCGCCAAAACCCAATCAATAGGGCAAGTGGAGGTCGAGTCCCACAAGACATGGTGAGCATCCCAAGAGGAGAATGATATGTGAGAGCCTCAGAGTCTACTGCACCAGAAGGAGGTAAATACAGTGAACAAACTGTGATCCTCCGACACATGTGAATTTCAACAGAAACTGCTTGCAGGTCAGTAGCCAGGGGGAGAGCAGAGGAGTGGTGTGCATTATATACAAACAAACCCACACTTCCTTTTGCCCTCTCCCCAGTCAGGCAGTGCTTGTGAAATACTGTACAGCCCTATAGGACATGGGCATCAAACGCTTGAAAACCGTTTCCTGCAAAGAGATATACACTGAGCGTGCCTATGCTAAGAGCTTCAGTTCCTCCACAAGGGCCCTGAAACCATTAACGCTCCACTGAAGGATGGGAGCCATCTATCACAGGGGGCTGCATTTTCACTCTGTCTTTCCACCTGGAAGGGGTGTCTGCTTATGGGGCGGCTGAGCTTTGGGGCGAAATGTCTGTCATCAGTTTCTCTGATGAAGAATCAAGAGATACACTACTGGCCATTAAAACTGCTACACCAAGAAGAAATGCAGATGATAAACGGGTATTCATTGGACAAATGTATTATACTAGAACTGACATGTGATTACATTTTCGCGCAACTTGGGTGCATAAATCCTTAGAAGTCAGTACCCAGCCGTAATAACTGCCTTGATACGCTTGGGCATTGAGTCAAACAGAGCTTGGATGGCGTGTACAGGTACAGCTGCCCATGCAGCTTCGACACGATACCACAGTTCATCAAGAGTAGTGACTGGTGTATTGTGACAAGCCAGTTGCTCGGCCACCATTGACCAGACGTTTTCAATTGGTGAGAGACCTGGAGAATGTGCTGGTCAGGGCAACGGTCGAACATTTTCTGTGACAAGAAAGGCCCATACAGGACCTGCAGGTCGTGCATTATCCTGCTGAAATATAGGGATTCGCAGCGATCGAATGAAGGGTAGAGCCACGGGTCCTAGCACATCTGAAAAGTAACGTCCACTGTTCAAAGTGCCGTCAATGCGAACAAGAAGTGACCGTGACGTGTAACGAATGGCACCCCATACTATCACGCTGGGTGATACTCCAGTATGGCGATGACGAATGTACGCTTCCATTGTGCGTTTACCGCGATGTCGCCAAACACGGATGCGACCATCATGATGTTGTAAACAGAAGCTGGATTCATGCGAAAAAATGACGTTTTGCCATTCGTGCACCCAGGTCCGTTGTTGAGTACACCATCGCAGGCGCTCCTGTCTGTGATGCATTGGCAAGGGTAACCGCGGCCATGGTCTCCGAGCTGATAGTCCATGCTGTTCCAAACGTCGACCAACTGTTCGTGCAGATGGTTGTTGTCTTGCAAACGTCCCCATCTGTTGACTCAGGGATCGAGACGTGGCTGCACGATCCATTACAGCCATGCAGATAAGAAGCCTGTCATCTCGACTGCTAGTGATACGAGGCCGTTGGGATCCAGCATGGCGTTCCGTATTACCCTCCTGAACCCACCGATTCCATATTCTGCTAACACTCATTGGATCTCGACCAACACGAGCAGCAGTGTCGCGATACAGTAAACCGTAATCGCGATATGCTACAATCCGACCTTGATCAAAATCAGAAACGTGATGGTACGCATTTCTCCCCCTTACACGAGGCTTCACAACAACGTCTCACCAGGCAACGCCGGTCAAATAATGTTTGTGTATGAGAACTCGCTTGGAAACTTCCTCGTGTCAGCACGTTGTAGGTGTCGCCACCGGCGCTAACCTTGTGTGCATGATCTGAAAAGCTAATCATTTGCATATTGCAGCATCTACTTCCTGTTTGTTAAATTTCGCGTCTGTAGCACTTCATCTTCGTGGTGTAGCAATTTTAATGGCCAGTAGCGAATATAAGGGAGAACAAGGTTGACATCATCGGACAATTGATTTCCTGTCTCTGTTATAGGCTGACGCTCTGTCTGGCACTTTTTGGCCTGAGTGGGATTTGGGTCCAAAACATCGTTTGCAGTAGTAACACCAGAACTGGATGCTGAACTAGGCTTAACCTTCAGAGGGGCAATGAGCTCTGCACCCACAGCCTAGTCATAGGTGGAGGTATGGGCTTCGAAATAACTGAGGCACAACAAGTGTACTTGCAGGTACTAGAGCTGACACTGGCAACCTCCGTTTGTGTTGCAGCATCGATTTTAGAGACTGTTTAATAACGGATGCAAAGGCGGTAGCGAACGTTGGGGGATGCGTGTCCTCATAGAGCTTTTGGGTCTCTCCATATACGTTTAGTTGTTTTTATTTCCTGTACCTTCCTTTGACAAGAAAGATACTGCAGTCCCTACTCCAGACAGCGTGATCCCCGAGCAGTTGAAACATTTCACAAGAGGTGGACAGCCAACTCCTTAATCGGCGGTCTTCCCACATTCGTCACAAGCAGTGTGCCCGAAGCGCTGGTACTTAAAACAGCGCATCGGGTTCAGGAAATAAGATCTTACGCTAAGAGGAAGGAAGCTAGCCTTAACGTGCACTGGAAGATCCGTGGTGCTGAACGTCAGTATAAACGAGTCTGATTTTACTGGACTGCCAGTCTTCCTTTGTTTTCATATTGTCCGAAACATCAACAATGCCTTCCTGGGACTATTTAGCTTTCAGTTCTTCTCGTGGAATCCACCAGACTTCTGCATGTCACAACACCAGAATGAGATTTTCACTCTGCAGCGGAGGGATATGAAACTTCCTAGAGAGATTAAAACTGTGTGCCAGACCGAGACTCGAACTCGGGACCTTTGCCTTTCGCGGGCAGATACTCTACCAAAGGAGCTACCCAAGCACGTGCTTGGGTAGCTCATATGGTAGAGCATTTGCCCGCGAAAGGCAAAGGTCCCGAGTTCGAGTCTCGGTCCGGCACACAGATTTAATGTGCTAGGAAGCTTCATGTCACAACACTTTTGTTGTAGTTGAAGGTGTTTTGCAGTTGAGTTTCCTTTGCGCACATACAAAGGCATTGACAGAATTTAATGTTCCTTCAATGCCCTCCCGTCCTTCTTGTATATAAAATTATGAAATCTCTTCAAAACTGACCTCTTTTCTCTTAACTATTAGAAACACATTCTGAGAAAGAGCAGCATGCGTTCTGCTACAAATGACCGAGTCAAGAGGACTGTCTACCCGAGTCCTCTTATTTGATGAAACGTTGTTACCTACAGCGGCCCACACATACCGCTGGGAGGTGGAAAAGAAAACTTCGAAGAATCCATCTCGGTCCCACGAGGTGCGGCAGGTTCCGCAGAGGTTGTCCGCTAACGACTATTCCACGTCAACAGCCATGCATCTCATCAGAGCGAAGCACACTTCGAAACTGGGGTTCTTGTTTATAGAGGGTTTTACCATTCTCGCTGTCCGGGCGATCAACCCAAGATCCCCGTTCCCTGTGAGACACAACGGTGTCGCCAAGACGTACTCAGGAAACGAATACTAAGCCCCCGAGGGGAGCAAGAATACAGCAATACAGCAACAGAAATGCACTGTCAAAATTTTAGTTGCTAAAGCCCACTGCAAGTATCTTTCTAAAGTATGTTAAAGTTACTCATTTTTGACGAATGAAGAACCGCTTATAGTAGCGGTTTGCACAGTCCTTCCTGCTTAGTGCACGAATCGGTGAACAAGCAGATGTAGCTGTGTCTAGTGAACATTGCGGCGTGTAGCGATCGTGGAACAAACAAACGCCGCTATGACAAGAGAATGTAGTGCCCCGTAGCTCGAATTCGAAACTGCACACACGAGAATTTTAAGCACTTTAACCATTCCAAAAATGTCTCAAATCATTAATTTTCTTGATAACTTGCAGTTCATATGGTCAAAGTGTTGCAGATGTAATTCTCACACAAGCGAGTATCAGAGGAAAGAAACTAAAAGCACTGTACGATACACATCACAGACAGCTTCCATTAGTCGGGGCTTTAATTTATTGACATTAAACATTTTGTAATTATTCCTATCGCTCAGATCTTTGATTATCTTTTGTTTTAGCTACAGTGAGAGATTTCCTGGTTTATTCTCTGCTGTCTTCACTAAATTACCAAGTGCTTGTTGGATCACGAAAACCAACATTTGCATTACACCAGGCACAACTGATAAAAGTATAATTAATGCAGTCAGGCACTTCACAGTAACTACTAGTTTCATTTAGTCAAAACCGGACTGGAGTAAGAAATGATCATGGCCTTATTCCGCATACAGCGCAGCGTAACAGGCGTACTTAATCAAACTTGTAAAACGTGGTAATGCTAACTGGCAATTCATGAGTGACTAAAGTTTAAAAATACTGTTTCACTGATAAATCCGAAATGAGAAACAGCTAATGGAAATTATATTTTCTGACATTTTTCTGGAAACTGCTTTGCACTGTCGGAAAAATTCTTTATAAAGAGTCTGAATCACACTACTAGCTCCAGGTGGAATCCGTATTACGTTAACAATCTTCTCATCGTCCTAAAGAGAGTAAGGTCATTATGTGTAGGCCAAAATTCCTACAAAAGCGATGAATGATTTTCTGCAACTGGTAAGGAGACGTTTCTTACGTTATGTTGAAAATGTTTCTGTGGTTTTGCAGATTGTACAACACCGATTACAAGACTTTTGCCATTAAACGGGCTTTCTGTTAAATTTTTGGTGTTAATTTGCGTTGAGGTTTCTGAAAACGGGTATAAATCCGCGAAAACAGTAATCAAGTGATACTTTTCATTGAGACTGTTGTATACGAAATTATGAGAGCCTTCTTCGATTTCACAGACGACTCTGTTTTTTTCGCTCGTATTGATGAAGTGTGGTTTGCACGCCATTCTTGCTTAAGACCTCACTGATTCGCTTTATACACAGAAAGAAGCTTCTTCTTCACGTGAGCTACGAATATCTCTATAGTTTTACGTATTAATGACATCTCCTCTACGTGTTTACCTGAAGTAAACTTCAAAAATGTGTGACTTGCTTTTTCGTATTATTTCCTGTACCTGTTTAACCACGTCGAAGAAGCCTGGAAAATGTTCATCTCACTTACAATTCAGAGGACCTAGTCTTGTAGATCTCACTAAAAGTTTTATTCTTTGAAATTATTTATGTTCCACACTTTTACGAGTTTCATTTTGGTGCATATTTTGTGCTTGGTATAAATGTTACCTCCAATGATACAATTCACGTTCAGATATTAGAAAACGAAAGTGGCTTTGAACTGTGGTTAACTTTAAGCGTTCACTCCCTAATTCGCTTAAGCAAAAAGTGTACAATCTCTTCTTTGTCACACCACGATTCACGGATTTATCAAATATATTTCTTGTTTCTTGTGATGCTTCTAGAATTCCTAACGAAATGTCGACATGTTTGGAAGAAATTTCCAAAAAAAAAAAAATGGCTCTGAGCACTGTGGGACTTAACATCTGTGGTCATCAGTCCCTTAGAACTTAGTACTTAAACCTAACTAACCTAAGGACATCACACACATCCATGCCCGAGGCAGGATTCGAACCTGCGACCGTAGTGGTCACGCGGTTCCGGACTGAAGCGCCTAGAACCGCACGGCCACTCCGGCCGGCCAAAATGTCCAAAAAATTAACTAATAAGTAGCATATACGAACGTCTTCAGGAGAAGTCCGTGATTTCGATTCCATATCACGTTCTTCATATTACATGTATGCCAGTTTGAAAACTTTCACTGGATTTCACATTACTGTGGAAGTCTGCAGCCTGCAGAAGACAGAGGCTATTGGCAACCGTACATACAAAGAAGAAGAATCAGCCTTATCTCCGCTGCTCACACTTTGTGATGCAGCAAAGGCAACTGATAATTATTATGGATATTCAGCGAGTTGCAAATTCGAGAGAATAGTAACTGTGAAGAATTACGCCAGACAAACTATCAGAGGAAACTGAAATTCATTTTACAAAGTACGATCGCATTGTGCCGAGTTACCGTTTGCTGATGTCCCGCCAACCAAGGCTATGTTCCTGACATGTTGCGCATGCAATGTCTGCTACAGTGAGGGGAGGGGGTGCACATTTCTCCATCCGCCTGGTGGACTAAGAATTTGTCAGTTTTCAACATTTTCTTAGATACTTGCAATGTAACTTGGCAGCTAAAATTTTGACACTGTTTCTTTCAGTGTTATCTTCAGGGCAGGTTTCAACATGTCGGAAAGTACTGTTCCCTTGTTAGTACAGTTTTCTTTTGACAGATTCAGATTCAATTAGTTCAAATGGTTCAAATGGCTCTGAGCGCTATGGGACTTAACATCTGAGGTCATCAGTCCCCTAGAACTTAGAACTACTTAAACGTAACTAACCTAAGGACATTACACACATCCATGCCCGAGGCAGGATTCGAACCTGCGATCGTAGATATCGCACGGTTCCAGACTGAAACGCCTAGAACCGCTCGGCCACAGCGGCCGGCTTCAATTAGTCCTTCTGAAGCATCTCGTACTGAAAATGCTCCAGCGATAACATGTTGTATAGAAACTTTCAATTCATCTCCAGCGCCTTAATCAAATATCCATGTCGCAAAATCATGAGAAGAACACTGGCTCTGTACGTAACACTGTACTTTTAATTACTCGCTCTGTTCAGTGGCTAAGTTACTCACTCGTTCTGTTACCTGCTGAACAGGTTCGTCAAAACTAGTTTGTTCCAACTGTATCTTCCAGCCTCGTCTGTCAATTTCTTTATAGCTTCATGAATGGCGTTCAGTTTGGACTGAGAATCATGAAATTTGGACTGAAAGGCGTCCTCGAAGGACTGAGGTTTGTCATATAAGGACTTACAGGCGTTCTAATATGACTGAAGACGTCAAGTTTTGGCGATCTATCGAAATCTGTCTTCGAATTTGATTTCGTCATTGCTTCTATTCTTTAAAACAATCTCACAAACGGCACCACAGTGCGGGTAGTTCGCGGAAATAACTAATCATCTTCAGCTTGCGGTTCCATTTTGCTAGCTGAATCTCCCGTATTATCAGTTACCGGATCATCAAATTTGCTGCTGTGAACCATTGTGTTAGCTACCGCAGGTTGGTGAGCGCAGTGTGGCGACATATAGGTTGTAACAGCAGCTATGCAGAGGACCGTAAGATGGGCTAGACGTGCTCTGCAAAACATGCAATACGCAGTGGTAAAAGCCAGAATGGTGTCACCACACCAGGGCAAGAATTATATTACGAGCTATTCGACCAGGTGCCGGGTAACAGTGCTGCAAATGCGCCTCGCAGCAATATAGATAACTGTGACTTTGGGACAGATTAGTTTGGGTCCTAGTGGCAGTACAATGACGCCAGATCTGTGTGAGAGGACGAGACGACGGGATTCCACCAGATGCGCCACAGGTTCGAGACCAGATTGGGGAGACTGCCTCTCGAAATAAGTCCACCTGGTGGGTCTTGATGCCGTAGCGCTGCAGATCTGCAACCTGCATCTGACGCCATCAGACTTCTGCCGGGAGGCAGTGGGTCTTGTCCCGTGGGTTGAAGTGTCCCTTTGCCACGACAGAAGACGCAAGCCGTGCCTGAGTCGCCAGGGTGTGGTCGTTCCCCAACAGATGGTGCCGCTGACGTCAGGGCGTTGGTCTACTGACTGACCACTGGCCGCAGCCTGGTCTGATGAACTGAAATATGAGTGTGGCTAGGGCCTCCCGTCTGGTAGACCCGGCGCCTAGTGCAATTCTCTTCAGTTGACGCCACTTCGGCACTTGCATGTCGATGGGGATGAAACGATAATGAAGTTAACACAGCACCCAGTCCGCGGGCGGAGAAAATTTCCGATTCGACCAATAATCAAACCTGAGAACCTCACATGGCTTTCTGACCACTGAGCTATGGAGCCGGACATCTGATCTGTTGTCAACAGCACAGGACACCTACGCGAATACCATCCAACTGGGCCTCGCGGGGTTAGCAGAGCGGTCTAAGGCGCTGCAGTCATGGACTGTGCGGCTGGTCCCGGCGGAAGTTCGAATCCTCCCTCGGGCATGGGTGTGTGTCCTTAGGATAATTTAGGTTAAGTAGTGTGTAAGGTTAGGGACTGATGACCTTAGCAGTTAAGTCCCATAAGATTTCACCCTCATTCATCCATCCAATTGGGGAGGAAACCACTCGTCTGTTGACCGTCCGCGGTCTGCTGCACCAGAGTACAGCATGTCTGCTTCATACTGACATCGACAAAACGTGTAACTGAAGATTACTCAAGTGCTTTTCTCGACCACCACTCTGTTACTCAGCTGAACCGGCACGCCATTCCGCCCGCTCGGCCCTGAGCGCTATACATTTAACGGAATCAGATTCCTTGCATTTAATGACGGAGTTCGTAAAGCAGTCAGTATGTATGATATTAAGAAACAAGCAGTATTGGTCGTAGTGTTAAAATTTTTACTGTTTCCCAACGACGTTTTTCACCTTTATTTAGACATTTTCTGCGTACGGAAGAAATGCAGAATCTCCTAATAGAAGCTGACCCTACTAATGGAGATTGGATTACCAAGAAAATATCAAAGAACTTGCTGATATCTGGTAGAGATGGCTACTGGGATACAGCATATAAAGACATCCCAATAGGCAGATGCTCCCTGTCAAAGCTTTAAAAACACTGCCCCTCGGCCTGTAAAGTAGAGTAAAACAGAAGATGAACGAAATGTATTTTTTTTTTTTGTAAACTGCTTTGTCTCTAAATCGACAACCCACACTATAAATAAGGAGAAAACGGCAGATTACCTTCTTGCAGCATACACTATGCGATCAAAAGTATCCGTGGCTGAAAATGACTTACAGGTTCGTGGCCCTCCATCGGCAATGCTGGAATTCAGTACGGTGTAGGCGCACCCTTAGCATTAATGACAGATTCCACTCTCGCAGGCATACGTTCAGTCAGGTGCCGGGAGATTTCTTGGAGAATGGCAGCCCATTCTTCTCGGTGCTGCACTGAGGAGAGGTATCGATGTCAGCCGGTGAGGCCTGGCACGAAGTCGGCGTTCCAAAACACCCCAAAGGTGTTCTATAGGATTCAGGTCAGCACTCTGTGCATGCCAGTCCATTTTTGTCGCGTAACCACTCCGCCACAGGCCATGCATTATGAACAGGTTCTCGATCGTTCTGAAAGATGCATTTGCGATCCCCGAATTGCTCTTCAACAGTGGGAAGCAAAGAAGTTGCTTAAAACATCAATGTAGGCCTGTCCTCTAATTGTGTCACGCAAAACAACAAGGGGTGCAAGCCCCCTCCATGAAAAATACCAACACCCCACAACACCACCGCCTACGAATTTTGCTGTTGGCACTAAATACGCTGGCAGATTACGTTCACCGGGAATTTGCTATACACACACTCTGCCATCTGATCGCCTCATTGTGTATCGTGATTCGTCGTTTAACACTGTTCAGTCGTCCAATGTTTACGCTCTTTACACCAAGCAAGGTGTCGTTTGGCATTTACCGGTGTGATGTGTGGCTTATGAGCAACCACTCGACCATGAAATCCAAGTTTCCTCACATCCCGCCTCACTGTCATAGTACTTGCAGTGGATTGTGATTCAGTTTGGAATTCCTCTATGATGGTATGGATAGATGTCTGCCTATTATACGAGGTGCATTCAAGTTGTAAGGCCTCCGATTTTTTTTTCTCCGGGCTGGAAAGAGATAGAAACATGCGCATTGTTTTAAAATAAGGCCGCGTTCAATACGTCCCAGAGGTGGCACCACCGTACGGCAGATGGAATTTTACCGTCAGCGGCGAGAATGAGAATTGTTTTAAATACTTAAAATGGCGACGTTTTCCTTACTTGAACAGCGTGCGATCATTCGTTTTCTGAATTTGCGCGGTGTGAAACCAATTGAAATTCATCGACAGTTGAAGGAGACATGCGGTGATGGAGTTAAGAATGTGTCAAAAGTGCATTCGTGGATGCGACAGTTTAATCAAGGCAGAACATCGTGTGACAACAAACCGAAACAACCTCGGGCTCACACAAGCCGGTCTGACGACATGATCGAGAAAGTGGAGAGAATTGTTTTGGGGGATCGCCGAATGACTGTTGAACAGATCGCCTCCAGAGTTGGCATTTCTGTGGGTTCTGTGCACACAATCCTGCATGACGACCTGAAAATGCGAAAAGTGTCAACCAGGTTGGTGCCACGAATGCTGACAGACGACCACATAGCTGCCCGTGTGGCATGTTGCGAAGCTATGTTGACGCACAACGACAGCACGAATGGGACTTTCTTTTCGTCGGTTGTGACAATGGATGAGATGTGGACGGCATTTTTCAATCCAGAAACAAAGCGCCAGTCAGCTCAATGGAGGCACACAGATTCACCGCCACCAAAAAAATTTCGGGTAACCGCCAGTGCTGAAAAAATGATGGTGTCCATGTTCTGGGACAGCGAGGGCGTAATCCTTACCCATTGCGTTCCAAGGGGCACTACGGTAACAGGTGCATCCTACGAAAATGTTTTGAAGAACAAATTCCTTCCTGCACTGCAACAAAAACGTCCGGGAAGGGCTGCGCATGTGCTGTTCCACCAAGGCAACGCACCCGCACATCGAGCTAACGTTACGCAAGAGTTTCTTCGTGATAACAACTTTGAAGTGATTCCTCATGCTCCCTACTTACCTGACCTGGCTCGTAGTGACTTTTGGCGTTTTCCAACAATGAAAGACACTCTCCGTGGCTGCACATTCACCAGCCGTGCTGCTATTGCCTCAGCGATTTTCCAGTGGTCAAAACAGA
Source organism: Schistocerca piceifrons (assembly GCF_021461385.2). Taxonomy (NCBI): domain Eukaryota; kingdom Metazoa; phylum Arthropoda; class Insecta; order Orthoptera; family Acrididae; genus Schistocerca; species Schistocerca piceifrons. The sequence continues at coordinate 461,844,767 of NC_060139.1, read as the reverse complement.
CTCCTAAAGAAGCCTTCGCCGCTGCCATGGAATCATGGCGTCAGCGTTGTGAAAAATATGTACGTCTGAAGGGCGATTACGTCGAGAAGTAACGCCAGTTTCATCGATTTCGGGTGAGTAGTTAATTAGAAAAAAAATCGGAGGCCTTAGAACTTGAATGCACCTCGTACATTACGATCCTCTTCAACTGTCGGCGGTCTCTCTCAGTCAACAGACGAGGTTGGCGTGTACGCTTTTGTGCTGTACGTGTCCCTTCACGTTTCCACTTCAGTATTACATCGGAAACAGTGGTTCTAGGGATGTTTAGGAATGTGGAAATCTCGCGTACAGACTTAGTACACAAGTGACACACAATCACCTGACAGCGTTCGAAGTCCGTCAGTTCCGCGGAGCACCCCATTCTGCTCTCTCATGATATCTAATGACACTGAAGTCGCTGATATGGAGTACGTGGCAGTAGGTGGCAGGACGATGCAACTAATATGAAAAACGTATGTTTATGGCATGTCCAGATACTTTTGATCAAAAAGGGTATGCGCAATCAAATTCATACCAAACGGAGACATTCCGAAGGTGTACTACATATTCTGGCCACACTCATCACATTGGATATGAAAACACGCTAGGCCCCCAGGACTAATGGACGCAGCTCTCGGCATATGACGCCTACAGGTTGTGAGCTGAGATAGCGTTCAACTGCTAAATCTTGCCATTACAACAAGCCATGACAGTTATTATACACGACTGATGTTCCAAAAATTGCTGATAAAATGCTTAGATTAATAGAATAAATAAATAAAGAGTATTAAAAATACATTGCCATAAGGGGAGAGCATAAGAGCACACAGGGCGGCTCCGAATACCAGTTGGTGTCGCGCCGCTGTCATGAAGGTCTTTATTTCTACCGTAAACCAGTCCCAAGATGCTTAAACAAAGGTGAAACGCGTCATTAGGAAATAAAAGATTTTAACATTGCAACCAGGATCTCTTGTTTCCTCATAAAGTCAGGCGTTGATTTTTTTTCCGCCGAAAAGTAATGGAAATTAAACCCAGGTCAAAATGATCGTTACTGCAAGATGACTTGCCTCGTGACGCTCAATCATGTACGTAGTTAGAATCCATACAAAGAAAATTACTTTGTAAAGAGTTAATCCGCTTTCGGGAAACAATGCAAGCTCGACTTTCAAATGGTAGAGAACTAAAAATTGAGCACTTTTGGCGCTCGATTGTTGTATCACCAAGCAACTCGCTTCCAACTGAAACTTAGTGGCCAAAACCATTTACTTCATAAAAATAAAACAGAACGGAGAAGTGGATTGTTTTACGAATTAAAGCACATTTTGAAATAAAATTTCCACTTGTTATAGGTAACAGGATTACAATCAACGCACTCACATTTGATCTGTGTGGCTGTCAAGAGAGAAAGAAGACAAAGGAAATCGTCCCTTTTCATAGATTAAGAGAAAGAAATTACAACTTCTTGGACCAAAGATTATTACCACATAAGGGTTACAGAGATTGGCTTTCAAATAGTCTTTGCCTTTTTTCTACAAGGGCACTTAAGGGAAACTAATTTTTAGTATTCATTATATACAGTTGTTATGATATTGCGAATATATTAAATTAAATTACGTCTGAATTGTTACATAGCAGTCCATATGTTGAAAGATTATTTTGCGTTTTTCTCAAAAGAGGCGTTATGTTACCACGACTATCGGGCAGTGGGAAGATTATAACAATTACTCATTGGAGACTGGTAGACTTCTTTAAGATTCTCAGTCTTCAGAATTCGGGAAAGCTTCTAAAGACGTGACGCCTAAAACACATGTCTATTTGGTCAAGAGGCGAACTATGTTGATGGAAGAAGTGTGTGTTGTTCCCTCCGAGGCAAGCTAAAAGCTGTTCTTCTCCAGCTTTATATAGAAGCTGTGGTCCCAAGGGAAACGTCGACATAGTTGCGCTACCTTTTGTTACTAATCGAATTGATTCTTTGTAATAAATTCGGAAATGACGAGTGTGGATGATAGGTTGCCAGGCTAAGACTACTCCTTAGCGACAGCAGAACCTAGCAGGTGTATCCTAGCAAGCGATAGTAGCCTTTTATCACAAAAAGACTGCGTTTATGAAAATTCTACATCTACACTTTCATCTACATCCACATCTATACTCAGTGAATCAATGTGAAGAGCATGGCAGAAGATACGTTCCATAACCAGTTATTATCGTTTTTCCTGCTCCATTCACGTATGGAGCGGCTTAAATATCTCTGTGCGTGCTTTTATTTGTTTGATCTTATCCTCATGTCACTGCGGGCACGATACTTACGGGATAGTAGCATAGTCTTAGAGTGGCCACTTATAGCCGTTTCTTGAACGTTGTAAGTAAACTTTTTCGGTATGGTTCACGTCTATCTTCAAGAGTGTGGCCGCTCGCCAACTTGGTAATAATTTGTAACATATTAAACGTGATGGGTGTGTCGGTGCGTTTATACCACCTGATCTCAAATGCGAAGTCATAAGCACGTCAAACACTACCGAAGGGAGACAACCTGACCTCATGATTATCGAAATAAGTGCACAGGATCAGAATTGCTCAACTGATGTCATCTACAAACCACCAGACAGCAGCTCATTGACTTTCTTTCTGTTGGAATTACATTCACTTCAGTGTCAGTATGAACACATCATTGAAATGGAAGACTTGAATGAAGCATTCTTGAGAGACACTTCCTTCACGATAAAGCTGAGAAGATTGTTCAGTTGTAACAACATGAGCATTTTCCAATTACAACCTACAGGATGGGTAAGAAATTCCCGTACCACCAATCTGAGTGTCCAGTTGTGTGAAATGCATCCTCAACAGCATTGCGCATTTCTTCGTTTGTAGCATAACAACCTGCAGATTCATGCGCCGTAATGACACCTCATAACAAGTGGTCAGGAGTATTGAGGTCTGGACCTCTTGGTCGCCATTTCAAGGGAGCCGGTTGCTGATGAGCCACAACCTATCTACCGTCCTAGGAAGTGTTCATTTAGGAACTCGCGCACTGCAAGAGTGTAGTGACTAGGCATTCTGTCTTGCTGCAACAATACGCGATTCTGTGGAGCCCCTTTCCTCAAGCTGAGATCTTAGCCACGTTTGTGCCATGTGTAAATAATGTTCATCATTCACAGTCCCTTCAAATAAGTTACCAACCGAGAAGGCGCAGTGGTTAGCACTCTGGACTCGCATTCAGGAGGAGGATGGTTAAAATCCGCGTCCGCCCATCCCGATTTAGGTTTTCCGTGCTCTCCCTAAATCGCTTCAGTTGAATGCTGCGATGGTTCCTTTCAAAGACTTCCTTCCGAATTCTTTCTCAATCCGATGGGACCGATTGTCTCGCTGTTTGGTCCCCTCCGCATATCAACCAACCAACCAAAAAAGTACTTTCCAAGTAGATGTTGTGATGTCATCACTTCCCATATCGTTACATGTGGCGGGTTCCTTTCTATCTTGACTATGTAATGAGGATTCTCTTTGACCCAACGAAAATATTTGTAGCACATGAACTGTGATAAACGACACTCATCTGAAAACATAAGCCCGGCACGGTTCACTGCAGTAACGCAACACGACATGCTAAAACGTGCTCATTTCGGTCTGTATCCGATAATTCGTTTACGAACGTTGGTAGAAAAGGTCTGACCTTATGGTCTATGTTCTTGTGAGCTCGCATTGTTGTCCTCGCTATATCGAATTCGGAGTCACGTTTAAGTGTCGATTTAATAGGAGATTGTTCAATGGATGCAGAGACTGTGGCACATGTTTCCCCTCGTGTCATTCTTCGTTCTACTGCGCGACCTGACTTTCACACTGTCAAAAGAAAAAGCGCGTCTTTCCCAATCGAGAAATGTTGTCTTTCGCCATGGAACCTTATTATATCCTACCCATAAGCTGTCTCATTGCCTGCCTTGTGTGTTGTCGTTAGTGCTGCCACACACTTGTCACATAGTGCTCCTCAGTGGTGTAACTGTGACGGGACACATCTGCCATGGCTACAAATTAAAACTCGACTGCGATTGTGAAAACAGGTAAACATGAATTCCTGCAATTGATAAGAGGTAACACAGTTGCCAACCTGCATAATAACATTTGATACTAAACAGGGGTTACAGGGTTACGGGGACTCCTCACTCACCCTGCACGCGCTATACGGGGCACTATCACACTCTTTCAAGGAGAAAAATTGACAGAGTCATAAATATAGGACAAACGTCGGTTTCAACCCTCTCAGCTCACGTTACCTCCTGGCATACTGCAAGCAGCCCCGAAAACTCCAATCGTGTTGTGTACTTTGTAGGAACATCAAACGTGTAGACCGTGACGTTCTAACAGCTGATTTCTCAGATACTTCATGGCATCAAATAACCAGAGAACCAAAAATCGAAGCCACAACCCATAAACTACCCTCTCCCGCAGACATGCTTCTCCAAGCACAGTTCTGCTCCATGGCCAACAACCGAATTACATCGAACGATTAACGGTGGAGATGCTGCTTGTAGACATTCCAAAGTAAACCTAAAACCCAGACGTCACGAAGAATACAGAAAGCTATGAACGAGGGTAAAAAATACTATCACAATTCAAAATCAGGCCCGTTCGTTCTTTGGTACGCAACGATACAACACCCACGAATTTGTGGAAGAATCTCTGTGGCAATATTCTACATCTACATCTGCATCCATACTCCGCAAGCCACCTGACGGTGTGCCAAGAAAAGAAAATGAGAAACTTTTTTCGTGTCTCAGCAGACGATTTGCTTGATTTCTTATCTTCATTAGTCAATCCCCATGCGGCAAAGAACTATAGCCCGCAAGAAACTCCAAACTACATAAGCCGCCTAACAACGAATACAACAATAATAAGAATATCTTCTGAAGCGTCAGGCAACGGCGGTATCAGCATATAAATGAAGAATGCCATCGTTAGCTCAGTATCTGTCTTAACTGAAATATTTAGTTTTTCTCTCGTAAATGTGGTATATCCCACATCACGGAAAAGAAACCTGGCCCGAGCTTTGTCTCAGGTAGAAAACCCACAAACCTCTTTTAACTAGCGGCTGATTAACGTATCACCTGCTTCGTCCAAAGCCCTGGAGTATATTGTTCACAACCAGATTGCTGCACGCCAAGGAAAATTTAACCTATATGACAATTATCAGTCCGACTTTTATAAACACCACAGCACGAACATTGCACTATTTGATGTAATTAAGGTAACTGATGGCCTGAAATATGCCATCGACACTACTAGGCTTCATAAAAGCTTCTTCTATTGTCAACTTTGGCACAAAGCTCAGAAAAATGGGACAGCTAAGTTTTTTTTAATAGTTCGCAGTATTGGTTTGAAAGATTCTTGGAAATCAGATAGCAGTGTGTTGTCTTAGGCACACAGACAGCCTCCTTCGCTGAGTGGTGATCACGTCTGCCTGCTAAGCAGATGGCCTGGTTTCGATTTCCAACTGGGTCGGACATTTTTTGCACTCGGTGACCGGGTGTTGTGTTTTCCTCATCATCATTTCATCTTGATCGACACACAAGTTGCCCAGTGCGTCGTAAACAGAAAAGACTTGCTGCTCGGCGACCGAACTTCCCCAGATGAGGAATCTCGGGCATCAATGCCATGCGATCATCGTCATTAGGAACACATTTGCTTTTCTTGTATGTGAATGATATTTTATCGATTTGGTCCTGTAAATATAAGTACTCTGACAACGACTTCCAAATTTATCTAAGTGCCAGACATGAAGATGTAAATACTGTGATCTCCCACATTAATAATGACCTGTCTTCAGTTGTAACTTGGGCGAAAGGCCTGAGGCTTAGACTAAATGCTAGAAAGTCAGAATTAATCTAAATGTTCCACCAGAAATGGGAATAACTGTCTTCTGTTCCGCCTGACTGTGTTCCAGTAACACGTCGCAAAACAATGAAACAATTTGCTTGAGCATCTCAACTGGGCAGAGGATACTGTCGTCATGTACCGGGAGACTTCCGCTTACCTTTATGCCCTCAAAATTTTTCGGAACATAGCTCCCCCAGATGTGAAACGTATACCCGTACAAGCACTTGTTCTACGACCCTCCATTATTCGGATGCATTTTAGTAAGGCACGAGTAATGGAATCAAAAGACGGTTTGAGGTAACCACGAATGAATTTTTGATCAGTAATATTCATCGATATGACCATTTTAGTACTTCTTACGCCTAGTTAGGATGGTTGCTGCCGGACAGGTTACAGAACTGCTACATGCGATATCTATTTCATTGACTCATCAGCGACCAAGCACACTATTACCTCTGTTACCTATCAGTGATTAAACACCTTTCATACAATAATAATGGGACACAAGGCCCTACTTCTCTAGGATACTAGCTACGGCAATTCATAAAAACAAAACATTATCACATTCCTTCGGTGTCGCTGCTATCAGCCTCTGCAATAAGCTGCCCTGCGTTCAAAGCACAATTCAATGCCCTATTATTTCTGTCACCCTCATAACGTTTTCCTAAAAAATTACCCGATATGACCAACTTATCCTCTGCCGAATAGTAAGATCAGTCATCCCATCTCCTCCAGTTGTTCATGTTTTTCTTTTGCTTTCTCTATGAGCCACGCCACCTCCTCTTCCCTTGTATTCATTAACTGTGTGGCCACCTGCCTCCTTCACCATATTCTCTCATGTCCTTTGTTGCTAGCACTCACAATTAGAGCCGGCCGTGGTGGCCAAGCGGTTACAGGCGCTACAGTCTGGAACCGCGCGGCCGCTACGGTCGCAGGTTCGAATCCTGCCTCGGGCATGGATGTGTGTGCTGTCCTTAGGTTAGTTAGGTTTAAGTAGTTCTAAGTTCTAGGGGACTGATGACCTTAGAAGTTAAGTCCCATAGTGCTCAGAGCCATTTGAACCATTTTTTTCACAATTAGAAATCAACGTTGCCGTAATTTCTAATTATTGTTGTAATCATCATGTTCAAATGAAAAAGTGTGTGCCTATGTGTTTTATCTGTACTGTTGTAATTTTGAATTTCTGGTATAACGTGTTTAGAAAAGTAACGTCTGAGAAAAGTAATCAATCAGATTTTTTTATCTTCTGAGGTTTTCTCTCCAAACATCAATATTGTCCCTTTCAAAGTAGTATACAACGGCAGAGTCGATGTCCCGCACTTCGTAGTAGCGTTGATAGGCTTCAACTGGTAGGACCTTTAACATGTCAGTCACATTCTCTTAAATCCTCTGCAGAGTCCCAAAATGACATCGCTTTAAGCCATTTGTCAATTTTGGGAGAAGCGAAAAGTTACAAGGGTTCGTATCAGGTGAACAGGGGCCTGTGGAACAACAGGAATGCCTTTCGAGCTCAAAAACTGCGTGATGGAAATGGACGAGTGGCACCGGGTGTTGTCATGATGCAGAACCCACCTGTCTGCAACGTCCCGTCTTACTCGAGCCACGCTTTTCCCGAGCCTTTAAAGGACAGCGATCTACAGTTTGTCCTGGAGGAACGAATTCTTTAGGCACTATACCCCTACTGTCAAAAACGCAAATCAGCATTTTTTTTAAATCTTTGATTTGCCAATTAGAGTTTTTTCGGCCGAGGAGAAGTCTCAGTGCACCACTCCTACTTTGCCGCTTTGCCTTAGAATCGTACTGAAAATCCAGGATTCATTGTCTGTGATTACACGGTTGAACTATTCGTAAACATTGGCAATATTCTCAAGAAAATCAACGCACACTTTTCTTCGAATACCCTTCTGGTGATTTTGGCACAAACCTCTCGCATGTGCAAAACTTCGTTCACCATTTGTCCTTGTTAAGCTTCGGTCGTATCTTACTAGAGGAGGCACACGTTCGTCAATTTCGTGTCCCAGCGAAAAACAAATGTTCCCCTTAAGGCCTCTTGTAAAGGTCATACTACTGGATTACGCGTATTCGACACAAAACGTAATGGCATAACGTTGCCCTAAATTCCGCTGTTCCAGTTTCCTAACACACAACAACAAATTAAAAAAAAAAAAAACTTCACTGATGGCGCTATGATAAGTCACTTGATGGCTGTACGGAGTTGAAACTAGGTCAGAGCATCTGGAAGGGATGGACACACTGATCTACAAAAGTAGAACAAAACGGCGTTGCCAGATCGCTCGTACTGTTGCCAGTCTCAATACTTCTCTCACACACCTCCCGTGTAATATAAAATATGTAGAATTTATGTTTAATTGTAACAAGTTACCTTATAACTCTAATACAACCTGGCTACATCAGTCAACAAATAGAAATAAAGTTAATCCTAATATATATCGACATACAAAATTCAGGAGACAGTACTCGTAGATGTTAAGCTCATTTTCACATTTATCACTCCTCAGTCCTCCAGAAGCACACATAAATTAGTATTCATATATTCTCATTCTATTACTGCTAATATAAACTTACTATTAATTTTTCGTTTAATGGCTTCTTACGAACAACTTGATTCTGCGTAATTATCTAATTGATGTTCCGTATCAGAGTTTACAGCATCATGGTCTCTGTATATGTAGTCGTCCATAGGTAACAATAAAATGATTTGTTCTTTTCGTTTATAATTTTCGTTTCTCTACACTGATTTTCATATTCACTGTGTCGATACACTTATTTCTAAAATGATCTGTTTACTGTATCTGCTTTCTGTGGCCCATGTCTATCATCAACGTTGTTTTGAAGACTCAATAACTGTGGAATGCTTAACTTGTATTGACAGCAGAAGCAGAATTGTTTCACAGCAGAAATTTGGGCATCTGTCCAGTGCTGTATTTCCATATGTCGTGAAACTCTCGTTATCGCTTGACGTAGAGCAAACATTTAATTATAATCCCAATTGAGTTCCATCAGTCAGAGGCGACACGTGCGGGATTACCAGACACAGACGACACAAGCGTCGTTCCAGTGGTATGGTCCTGAGCAGTACTATTCACTTCGCGTAGTGATTACTACAGAAGCTCCGAGTAACATATTAACATATCACGTTCACCCTCCTTTTTTGCTAGATAAGAATCGTAACACAAGTACACAATTTGTGGTTAAAAGAACACGTAGTCGCTAATTTGAACAAGAGTTACATATGTTTTACACAGCACGGTGTAAATCCAGCTATATCAAGAGTACTACCTTTATAATGAAATGGGTTTAACTCCCTATTATTTGCAGAGCTGAAGAACGGCCGCTTCGAAACTATCCCTTTCTCGTGGTGCCACTTGACCGAGAAAATATTGCAGCTGCGATTAACGGGTCCTCTTCTTCTTCCTGGAACATATTTACTTATGCGGGTCGTTCACAGAGCTTCTTTAAAGATTCTCATTTTTACCACATTCACCATCTTCTCCAAATGCAGTCTTTCTCATTTCACACCATCCTTCACCTGATCTCTCAGTGTTGCCCGTGGTCGTCCAATTGCTCTTCGTCCAGATTTTGTTCATTGTACAGCTCTTCTTGGAAGTCTTTCTGGTCTCATTCCTTTAATGTGCCCAAACCTTTTAAGTCAATTTCTTTGCATAATTTGTTTTAGGGACTTGATCTGCAGGGTGTTTCGTATTGTTTCATTCCCAACCTGTCAGTTCTCCTTTTACCAGGATCCATCGTAGATAGCGCATCTCTGTTGCTTGTATACCGCTCAGATCTTTCTCTTCCAGGAGTCCAACATTCTGATCCGTGGGTCAAAATTAGTAGATAATATTACCTGTATAACATGATCTTCCTTTGGAAGACATTTTCAACTTTCTTATTATGTCCGATACATAACAGTAAAATTTCGAACAACTTTCTGTTTTTTTTCGTTCATGTTTTCTTTTTTGGCTAATTTGCTTGCTAGAAATAGAAAGCATCTACTTTTTTAATAACTCTTTCATTGCAACCTACATCCTTCATTTTTACCGCTGATTTTCATTACTTCACGTTTTGTTAAGGTTATTTCCATGCCTTTTTTCAATTACTTGCTCATATGTACGAGGGCTATCCACAAAGTACATTACGTTTTGGAATTAAAAATAAATAAAGTATTGGAAAATATTTTTGTTACATACAGATGAAAGCCACACTTAAATACTACTTTTCTACATAGTTGCCATTTAAATTAAGGAACTTATCGTAGCGATGGACGAGCTTGGAAATTCCTTCGTCGTAAAATTCGGCCGCCTGCGCCTTAACCCACGTGGTTACCTCTTTTGGGACAGAAAAGGTGTGATTTTGTGGATTTCCTGGAAAGAGGCACTACAATAAACTCTCAAAGGTATTGCCAAACTCTGCACAACCTCAGAAGAGCAATACAAAACAAGCGCAGGGGAAAGTTGGGCTCAAAGATCTTGCTGATTCACGACAACGCCCGGGCCCACACGGCAAATGCCACTCGTGAAGTTCTCGAATCTTTTAAGTGGGAGTTGTTTCCTCATCCGCCGTACAGTCCCGACCTGGCACCGAGCGACTTCCACTTATTCCCAGCAATGAAGAAGTGGTTGGCTATGCAGCGTTTTGATGACGACCCACAGCTTCAAGAAGAGGTTAAAGGCGCAGGCGGCCGAATTTTACGACGAAGAAATTTCCAAGCTCGTCCATCGCTACGATAAGTGCCTTAATTTAAATGGCAACTATGTAGAAAAGTAGTATTTAAGTGTGGCTCTCATCTGTATATAATAAAAAAAATTTTCCAATACTTTATTTATTTTTAATTCCATAACGTAATGTACTTTGTGGATAGCCCTCGTACTTAGTTGTTCTTCTACTTTCAGTTTGTTTTCTTTGCCAGTCATTATATCGCTTGCACATGCTATAATTTTCGTATCATCTCCCCATCATTGACCCCTAGCAAACTTCCTTTATTATCTCCTCAGTAAAGCACTCCGTCTTCAGGCCACGAGTGGCCTACCGGGACCATCCGACCGCCGAGTCATCCTCGGTGGAGGATGCAGATAGGTGGGGCATGGGGTCAGCACACCGCTCTCCCGGTCGTAAGATGGTATTCTTGACCGAAGCCGCTACTATTCGGTCGAGTAGCTCCTCAATTGGCATCACGAGGCTGAGGGCACCACGAAAAATGGCAACAGCGCATGGCGGCCAGGATGGTCACCCATCAAAGTGCCGGCCACGCCCCACAGCGCTTCACTTCGGTGATCTCACGGGAACCGGTGTGTCCACTGCGGCAAGGCCGTTGCCCTATTATTTTGTCTGTGACTATGTTAAAAAGCACAGGTGAGAGCACATTTCCTTGAAGATCCTTCTGTCCGTTATAAACAATTCTGACCCTGTGCTGTCTGTTGTAACACATTTCTATGGAACAGACATTGGGGAATGAAAGGGAAGAGATGCGTGGAAATTCATGACCTCCAGCCGCACACGGCATACTGGAAATACAATGGCAAAAACTGGAAATTTGCGCTTGACCAGGACTCGAACCTGGACCTACCACGCCTCACGTGCTGTTGCATTAATCGCTTTTCTCTTTCATTTCACCAACAAAGACTCCACAAGACATGTGCGGAACCACAAAGACAGGCGCGTTAATGGTACCTAGCATGATAAAACAAAAAACAGGGCCACCCCTACACGGCATCCTACGATAGAAAAATAGACTGATACTTCTTCAGTCGTTGGCATCTTAACTATACCTCAACCTCCCTGCCCCGCCACCCGCCCCACCTCCATCTAAAGGTAATTAAAAAGGGCAGAGTGCCAATTCTCAAGGGCAATAGGAATGAGGGATAGGGGATCCTAGTAACTATGAAACAACGATTTTTTTAATTATTATGTCCGTTCTTTGGCCTGTACGTGCCGGAGCACCGTATCACGGAAGATGATCACAAAAGTCTCATGAAATGGGGAGATGGGGCATACACCAACTGAGGGGTGTTCAAGGAAGACGCTATGGAGACATCCTGCGAAGGTTTGTCGGTAATGAGGCAACCGGTGTGCATACTGCGTGCGATTACAACCCGGTATCAGAAGTCGAGGACCGTATGTGGACTCTTGTGAAAGAGGTGCTGTAAGACCTGTCCTCGAAACCAGATGAGTGCGTGTTGTTTCGCAAGAATGTAGTGTGAGGTCTGGGGCGACAACAGGAACTCTGGAGTAACCGATGATGGTGAGGCACAGAGGTAACAGCCGACGATGCGTTGGATGAGGAGTCAAACGTAAAGTTTCAAGGGGAACGTCAGGTTGGCAATCACAACAAAGTGGCGAGGTAGACAGTCCTATACGACGCAATCGACGACTGTTAGGGATTTTACCTTCCGAAACGACATACTAGAGGGCAGACACGTTCAGTAGTAAGTAGGGTGCATGACTGCACCCCTACAACGTTCGCCATTTGACGTCTAGTTTCTGTACCGCCATGGGGCTGCATTGCGTGGACAGTATAAACGAAGGATGAAAGTCCTTTGCCTGGGGAAGGAGGCTGACCGGAATATCGTTCCGAGTATAGCTGAGTTCGGCAAAACAGGTTACAATTTGTCACAATAATAGGGAGGTGTGTGGTATCTCGATTGGTGGTTGGGAGGAAGCTGGTCGTAGGATATCCAAGAGACTACGTGTAAAAGACGGGGAGGATTCCCGCCAGCGCAGCAGCTTAGAATGCACAAAGAGAACCGAGGATCGCGCTCATACGTTGACGAGTGCGAGGCCGCCTTTTAGAGGGGCCAGCTGCATGTCAGATTATTTCTGCAAGACTCAGTATTAAGGATGGGCATACAATTATAATAAGGGCCTTCCTTCGACCACCACAGTTATCCTCTGATGTAAACGGAATCTTTAGGAAAGAAAAAAAAAACTCAAATAACTTCGATGCATTCCTTTAATCCGACCTGATTCGAATCCTAAACACTCGAACAGAACTGAAGGACAGGTCACATTAACTTCCCAAACACTGTCGGCTTTCCGGAAGAGATACACTTTCCTAAATTTCTCCCAAGTAACCAAAGTTACCATTCACTTTCCCTGCCATAGTTCCCAAACGCTCGTTACGTTTCATAGCGCCTTGCTACTTTACGCGCAGATATTTAAACGACGCGACGGTGTCAAGCAGGACACTACTAATGCTGTATGAGGATATTAAGGGTTTATTTCACCTACCCATCAAGATTAACTTACAGTTTTCTACTTTTACCGCTAGCTGCCACTCGTCACACCAACTATAATTTTTTGTATCACCCTACAGCAACTCATCTTCGATACCTTCCCGTACACCACAGAATAATTAACAACCACATTTCTGCTTACCCTGTCCACCAAATCATTTTTATACATAGAAAATAATTGAGGTCCTATCAGACTTTTCTGGGACAGTTCTGACGATAACCTTGGCTCTGAAGAACGCTTACCATCGAGGATCACACACTGCCTTCTATTACGTATCTTCGTTAACAGTCTGCAGTGGGATATTGTGTCATATGCTTTTCGGAAATCTGTAAATATGGAATCCGCATGTTGCCCTTCATCAGCGATTCGCATTATATCTTATGAGACAATGGCAAGCTGACGTTCACACACTGGATGCTTTCTAAGGCCGTGCTGATTCGCGGTCAAAGCTTTTTGGTCTCTAGGAAATTTATTGCATTCGAACTTAGAAAACGTTCCAGAATTCTGGAGCAAACCAATGTTAAGGATATTGGTCTGTAGTTTTGCAGGTCCCTTCTTATATACAGGAGTCACCTGTGCTTTTATCCAGCTGCTTGGGACTTTGCACTGTACGAGAGATTCGTTATAAAGGCAAGCTAACTAAGGGGTCAGTGCCATAGGGTATTCCTTGTAAAACCGAACTGAGATTCCCTCTGGACCTGTCGACTTACTTGTTTTCATCTCTATGAGTTGTTTCCCTACGCCAAGGACACTTACTACTCTGTCGTCCAAACTGGACTCTGTGCGATGGTGGAACGACGGTATGTTTGTATGATTCTCCTGCATGAACGATTCCTCAAACGCGGAATTTAAAACTTCGGCATAATAGGGACATGTAATGGTGCTATCATTAATGGTTAGTCGCGGGTAAAGCAGGTAGCAGACTTCAGTTTATTAGTAGAATACTAGGGAAAGATAATGAGACTACAAAAGAGATTGCTTACTAATCACTCGTGCAACTCATCCTAGAATACTGTTCAAGAGTATGGGTTCCGTACCAGATAGGAGTAACAGGTAATATTAAATACATACAAAGACGGGCAGCATGAACTAGCACAAGTTTGTTTGTCAAGCCACAGAGTGTCACATAGATGTTGAAAGAACCGAACTGACAGGCTGTTAAAGAAGGAAACTATCACGGGTTAGTCTACTAACAAAGTTTCAAAGAACCATTTTTAAATGATGGATCTAGTTATAACTCCATACTCAGCGCTCCCATAGGGACTGACAGGACAATATAAGTTTAATTACAACGCGCACAGAGACACTTAAAGAATAATTTTTCTCCTGTACCTTCTATATTCCTATTTTGCAATTAAAACATAAGTGAGTCGCAGAGGGTTCTTCGAACCACCTTCAGACTATTTCTTCACCGTTCCACTCTCTTGCAACCCGTGGGAAAAATGAACACTAAATTCTTTTTGTAGGGGCTCTAGTTTCTCTTCATTTATGATGACTATTTCTTCCTACGCAGGGAGAAAGTTCGTCATTGAAATTTCTTGAAAAGACCTCGCCATAACAAAAAATCCCTTTGTTTTAATGACTGCCAGCCCAACTCGCTTGTCATATCCGTGACACCCTCTCTCCTACTGCACTATAATGCAAAACGTATTGCCCTCCTTTGGACTTTTTTGATGTTATCCGTCAATTGTGTCTGGTAAGGATTCCATACCACACAAAAATACTCAGCCAGAAGACGCAGAAGCGTATTGTACGCCATCTCTTTAGTAGACTTGTTGCATGTTCTAAGCGTTCTGCCACCAAAGCGCAATGTTTGGTTTGCCTTCCCCACAACGTTACCTACGTTGGAAATTGTAATTGTAATTCATGAGTATCAAGTCGAACTGACAGCCTTTAAATTTTTGTGATTTGTCGTGTGACCGAAGTTAACTAATTTCTTTTCTTATTCATGTGGATGACCTCAAACGTTTGTTATTCAGAAACAATTGCCAAAATTCTCACTACTTGGATATTTTGTTTAAATCATGTTGCAGATGGGTTTGATCTTCTGATGACTTTAATCTACTTTAAATGACGGCACATCTGCAAAAAAACTGCTGCTCAGATTGTCTCCTAAATCGTTTACATAGATTGAGAACTGGGCTATAACACTTTCTTGGGAACGCCGGATGTCACATCTCTTTTACTAGATGATTTCTGACGATTACGACGTAGTGTGACCTTTCTGACAGGGTACCAAGAAACCAGTGGCACAACTGAACCGATACCTACAAGCATGCAATATGTTTAGAAGTCTCTTGTGAGGAACGGTGTCAAAAGCCTTCTGTAAATCCAGCAATGTTGAATGAATTTGAGATTCCCTGTCGGTAGCACTCATTATGTGGTGCGAATAAACAGGGAGTTGTTTTTGACAAGAACAATCATTTCTGAACCCGCGCTGAATACGTGCCAATAGACCGTTTCCTTCAAGAAAATACTTAATGCTTGAACACAGTTCATGTTCCATGATCCCACTGCAGATGGACTTCAGTGATATATGGGTCTGTAATCCAATGGATTGCTCCTTCGTCTTTTCTTTTGTATCGGTCTGACTAGTGCAACATTCCAGTATTTTGCTACGGATCTTTCGTCGAGCAAGCGGCTGTATTGATTACTAAGTATGGAGCTGGTATACCGGCATACTCTGAAAGGAAAATAACTAAATGTAAATGTCGTGTGACTAGGGCCTCCCGTCGGGTAGGCCGTTCGACGGGTGCAAGTCTTTCTAGTTGACGCCACTTGGGTGACTTGGGCGTCGATGGAGACAAAATGATTATGATTAGGACAACACAACACCCAGTCCCTGAGTGCAGAAAATCTCCGACCCATTCAGGAATCGAACCCGGGCCCTGAGGATTGACATTCTGTCACCCAGACCACGCAACTACCGTTGGCTGGCAGGAAAATAACTGATCTGCTATTTGGACCATAAGTCTAGCTTCTATTATGTGATTTAAGCTGTTTCGCTACATCGAGAACTACTACTAGTAAACGAACTGCCTATTGGCTTCTGTCTCAGGTACTTCGGCCAACGTTCATCTAATGATTTTTCTGACGTTTCGCCAGCACGAGTGGCTGGCATTGTCGAAGCTTCGCCCTCCATTGCCGGTGGTGAACTAGAGCCGAGCTCGCGGCCGCAGACTATATGTACCTGACGCGCCAACGTCCGAGGGCTTCTCCGCGGTCATTTCCAGTACGGTTCTCCTCTTGCTACCTGCGACGGTCGTTCGCTGCAGTACGGGAAGCCAGGATCCGTTTACCTTAAGGCTTTCCTCTTTCTTGTTGAAACTGTTCGCGTGTTTTTGTATTTCTACAACTTCTCTGAACAAACGCGTGTAATAGTGCTTCTCTACAGCCAGAACTTCCGTACCGGCGAATTTTATTACGTGGTCGGTCTCATTCAGTGCGTGCTCTGCCACGACCGATTTCTCCACCTGCCCCAACCTGCAATATCGCTTATTCTCTTTGACCCTGGTGTTAATTGATCGTCCAGTCACTCCGACATGAACTTTTCCGCATGTGCATGGTATACGGTATATACCCGACATTGCAAGTGGGTCTCTTTTCTCCTTCGCCGATCTAAGACACTCTTTGATCTTCCTTGTCGGTTTGAAAATCGTCTTTACGCCATGTTTGCGCAATATACGGCCGATTCTGTCCGTCACTCTGGGAATGTATGGCAGAAAGGGTGTACCCGACATTTCTTTTTCTGGTTCCTTACTTCGCCGAGTGTTTGGCTCTGTTACACTTCTAATGTAATTTGTGGAGTACCCATTGCTCTTCAGAACAGTTTCCAGGTGTTGCATTTCTCGTTTGAGGTGTTGCGGCTCACATATTCGTCCAGCTCTCGTTACGAGCGTACTAATCATGCCTCTTTTCTGGCTCGGGTGGTGGTTTGACAGTTTGTGCAGGTAACGGTCCGTGTGTGTCGGTTTTCGATACACGCTATGTCCCATGTTTTCGCCGTCCCTAGTGACCAGCACATCTAGAAATGGCAGTTTCTTGTCCTTTTTCTACTTCCATGGTAAATGTTATGTTGGTAAGAAGGCTGTTCAAGTGTCTTAGGAAGTCACCGAGCTGTTCTTCACCATGGCTCCACACCACGAAAGTATCATCGACGTACCTGTACCACACCACAGGTTTGCAAGTCGCTGAGTCCAGTGCCTGTGCTTCGAATGGTTCCATGAATAAGTTGGCCACCACTGGACTGAGAGGTTCGTAGAAATCGCCATTCCACGTGAAATAACTCGTGGTGAGACATGCGTGGAAGAGCTTTTTGAGGTCTAGCGGGAAAATGGAACCAATGTGCTCTAGAGCGTCACTGAGTGGCACTTTCGTAAATAACGAAACAACATCAAAGCTTACCAGGATGTCGTTTGGTGCAAGTTTCAGTTTCTTCAGCTTATCAATGAAATGTCCTGAGTCATTAATGTCCCGGCCGCGGTGGCTGTGCGGTTCTGGCGCTGCAGTCTGGAACCGCGGGACTGCTACGGTCGCAGGTTCGAATCCTGCTGCGGGCATTGGTTTGTGTGTGATGTCCTTAGGTTAGTTAGGTTTAATTAGTTCTAAGTTCTAGGGGACTGATTACCTAAGATGTTAAGTCCCATAGTGCTCAGAGCCGTTTGAACCGTGTTTAATGTATGTGGCGGTCTTCCCCACGTGTGGCTGGAGCAGAGAGGCCAAGTGTCTCGCCAGTTTATACGTTGGTGAGCCAGGAGCGCTAACGATCGGTCTCAGTGGAACGTTGTTCTAATGGATCTTGGGTAATCCAAACAGCCGAGGTGGTAGGGCTTATGTGTTGCGCAGGTTTCTCTGCATGTCCACCGGCAGAGAAGACGTATTCCGTGTGATACGCTGCGTCGCATCTGCGCTTGGTTTTCGGTACGTCGTCGGATCTAATAGGTCTCGGATCTTTTGCTCATAATCTTCGGTCTTCATTACGACGGTTGCATTCCCCTTATCGGCAGGCAGTACCAATATATTCTTGTCGGCCTTGAGATTCTTAATGGCTTGTATCTCTTCTTTCCTCAGGTTGCAAGCTGGTGGTTTTGCTCGGCGCAGTATCCTGGCTGTTTCAGTGCGAATTTCCTCTGCGCTTTCACAAGGAAAGATCCGAATGTCCTCCATAGGTATAGTTCTCGGGATGATAGCGAAATTTCCTCCTTTTTGAAGAACTGACACTTCCTCTTCGGTCAATTGTCGTTCAGTGAGGTTGACCACTGTGTGTGACATGTCGGGAATCGCCTTGTCGGTCTGCTTCCGGCATCTTTCAAACTTTTTCTTCTGTCGCTCGGTGCTGCGCTCGAGTTCGTTCTGCATGCTCCAGTGAGTGATGCTGTCGATCTTGTCCCAGTCGTCTCGATGCATTCTGATACTTAGTTGACAGAAAATGTCCAGATGTTCCTGATCCGTTCTTGCCAAGTCACTCCATGTTTTGTGTATTCGCTCACGATAAAAAGCTCGTTCCATTCTGTCGTAGATACGATGTGCTTGGGCGGTGGTGAATAGGCGCTTACATCTCAAGAACTTCGGTGTAGCACTTTCAACTCGGCACTGTGACGTAAAGGCGAGAG
Organism: Schistocerca piceifrons; assembly: GCF_021461385.2. NCBI lineage: Eukaryota > Metazoa > Arthropoda > Insecta > Orthoptera > Acrididae > Schistocerca > Schistocerca piceifrons. Next base: position 461,826,018 of record NC_060139.1, on the reverse strand, counting down.
AGGACATCAGTCGCGCTTTCTTCTTCCGTCGTTGGTCAAGGCGTCGGTACAATCTGCAAATCTCCTCCCCGTAGAGACGTTATACAAAATTTTTAAGGCTTTCGTGGCCACTTGTTGACAAACTGCCTATTGGCTTGTGTCTCGGGTTCTTCGGCTGACGTTCATCTAATGATTTTTCTGACGTTTCCCCAGCACAAGTGGCTGGCATAGTCGAAGCTTCAGCCTCCATTGCCGGTGGTGAACTGGAGCCGAGCTAAAGAGATGGGGCCCCTCCACGCCCGCACCAACGTGGTGACCAAACCAAAAGTTCTACTGTCACCTCCGTAAACATGTTAGTTAACTAGTACGTGGATCACAGGATGCTGGGCTGTGATGTTGTCCGTGCGTCTGGGTAAGACTACGCATTAACACGGTCCATCAGGTGATAGATAGTGGACGAAACGCGAGTGAGGGTAGCGATTTGAAGAGCAGAGGGAAAAAAAGTGCCGTGGCTCGTGCCGTGGGAAAAAACCTCTGCGACAGTGGGATGGGTAGTAAGAGCAGTAGTGGCTTACTAGCTGCGATAGTTCATGCACGGTTGGATTTGTTTTATAGGTATCATGCATCATTACCATGACAAGCGATGGCGATGTGTCCCAGTTGCTGCAGCTGCTACATTCCTGGAACAATCAAGATCGTTATACAGTAGTGGAAGATCGGCCATAGATCATCTCACTGTGTGGGGGATGTGTGGAGCTTGTCTGCATGCAGTGTACGGTGCGGCTTCCCTGTGTGGTGTCAGTTATCCGGCAGTGTATTTCAGCTGGATATCCAGTAATGGCGTCTGATTAACAGGGGCTCGCCTGTACCGTTATGTTTGCGTATGCTTGCCGAGCTCGCGGCCGCTGACTATATGTACCTGGCTCGCCAACGTCCGAGGGCTTCTCCGCGGTCATTACCGGTGCGGTTCCCCTCTTGCTACCTGCGACGGTCGTTCGCTGCAGTACGGGAGGCCAGGATCCGTTTACCTTAAGGCTTTCCTCTTTCTTGTTGAAACTGTTCCGCGTGTTTTTGTATTTCTACAGCTTCTCTGAACAAGCGCGTGTGATAGTGCTTCTCTACAGCCAGAATTTCCATGTCGGCGAATTTTATTACGTGGTCGGTCTCATTCAGTGCGTGCTCTGCCACGGCCGATTTATCCACCTGCCCCAACCTGCAATATCGCTTATGGTCTTTGATCCTGGTGTTAATTGATCGCCCAGTCATTCCGACATAAACTTTTCCGCATGTGCGTGGTATACGGTATATTCCCGATATTGCAAGTGGGTCTCTTTTCTCCTTCGCCGATCTACGACCCTCGATGATCTTCCATGTCGGTTTGAAAATCGTCTTTACGCCATGTTTGCGCAATATACGGCCGATTCTGTCAGTCACTCTGGGAATGTTTGGCAGAAAGTCCATAAGAACAACGTTCCACTGAGACTGTTCGTTAGCGCTCCTGGCTCACCAAAGCATAAACTGGCGAGACACTTGGCCTCTCTGCTCCAGCCACACGTGGGGGAAGACCGACACATACATTAAGAACTCAGGACATTTCATTGATAAGCTGAAGAAACTGAAACTTGCACCAAACGACATCCTGGAAAGCTTTGATGTTGTTTCGTTATTTACGAAAGTGCCACTCAGTGACGCTCTGGAGCTCATCGGTTCCATTTTCCCGCAAGACATCAAAAAGCTCTTCCATGCATGTCTTACCACGAGTTATTTCACGTGAAATGGCGATTTCTACGAACAACTGGAAGGCGTCGCCATGGGTAGTCGTGTCAGTCCAATGGTGGCCAACTTATTCATGGAACCATTCGAAGCACAGGCACTGGACACGGCGACTTGCAAACCTAAGGTGTGGTACAGGTACGTCGATGATACTTTCGTGGTGTGGAGCCATGGTGAAGAACAGCTCGGTGACTTCCTAAGACACTTGAACAGCCTCCATGTCAACATAACATTTACCATGGAAGTAGAAAAAGACAAGAAACTGCCATTTCTAGATGTGCTGGTCACTAGGGACGGCGAAAACCTGGGACACAGCGTGTATCAAAAACCGACACACACGGACCGTTACCTGCACAAACTGTCAAATCACCACCCGAGCCAGAAAAGAGGCATGATTAGTACGCTCGTAACGAGAGCTGGACGAATATGTGAGCCGCAACACCTCAAATGAGAAATGCAACACCTGGAAACTGTTCTGAGGAACAATGGATACTCCACAAATTACATTAGAAGTGTAACAGAGCCAAACACTCGGCGAAGTGAGGAACCAGAAAAAGAAATGTCGGGTACGGCCTTTCTGCCATATATTCCCAGAGTGACGGACAGAATCGGCGTATATTGCGCAAACAAGGCGTAAAGACAATTTTCAAACCGACAAGGAAGATAAAAGTGTGTCTGAGATCGGCGAAGGTGAAAAGAGACCCACTTGCAATGTCGGGAATATACCGTATACCATGCACATGCGGAAATGTTTATGTCGGAATGACTGGGCGATCAATTAACACCAGGGTCAAAGAGCATAAGCGTCATTGGAGGTTTTGGCAGGTGCAGAAATCAGCCGTGGCAGAGCACGCATTGAATGAGACCGACCACGTAATAAAATTCGCCGGCACGGAAGTTCTGGCTGTAGAGAAGCACTATTACACGCGCTTGTTCAGAGAAGCTGTAGAAATACAAAAACACGCGAACAGTTTCAACAAGAAAGAGGAAAGCCTTAAGGTAAACGGATCCTGGCTTCCCGTACTGCAGCGAACGACCGTCGCAGGTAGCAAGAGGAGAACCGTACCGGAAATGACCGCGGAGAAGCCCTCGGACGTTGGCGCGCCAGGTACATATAGTCTGTGGCCGCGAGCTTGGCTCCAGTTTACCACCGGCAATGGAGGGTGAAGCTTCGACAATGCCAGCCACTCGTGCTGGCGAAACGTCAGAAAAATCATTAGATGAACGTCGGCCGAAGAACCCGAGACACAAGCCAATAGGCAGGTTGTCAACAAGTGGCCACGAAAGCCTTAACGATTTTGAACTACTAGTAAGTTACTCATGTGGGTAGTTGTTGATTCGAATTCTGGAATATTTTCTTCGTCCTTATTGTTGAAGGATTTTCGGAAAACTAAGATTCATAACTCCGCTTTAGTGGCACTATCTTTGGTAATATTACGACTGGTATCGCGCAGTGGAGGTATTGGTGTGTACTTTACAAACAGCCATTACCTCTTCGGATTTTCTGTCAGATATCGAGACAGAGTTTCGCCGTGGAAGCTGTTACAGACGACTCGCATTGAAGTACGTGGTAAATCTCGAAGTTTCAGTAAAACAGAACACATAAAGTGACAGGAAAGAAGCCTTAAAACTGATACAATGGGTCGTAGCCTCTGCCGTGCACCTCAAAGTGGTTCGCATATTGTAGATGCGAAAGTAGATTTGAGTTACTGCACTTTAGATCACTGAGCCGGCGAAATAAATATGGAAGAAAATTTCTAAAATAAACATATTATACTGTTTCTGATGCGTCATATTTATTCGAAGTTAATAGACATTGATCCACAAACATTAATGACGAGGTAGTTGGAAGTAAAATAATATACACTGATGTGAAAATAACTTTCCCAAGACACTGCCAAGTAACATAGAAAGAAACAGAACATCTTCGTACGGAAAGTAACTGAATTAAATACGCAGTGAGACGAACAGAAGTGACACATTCATTCAAAGACAATAATTACACTGAAATCACCACGATTTAAGGTGGTTCCCTTGGAGATTACAAATGGCATGTGATCACCACGGACGGAAACGCAAGTTCTGCCAAGCCCTTCCATGCTGGTCACAAAGTTGGTAAGGGGTTCTCGTGATAGGGTGCACTTTTCCTCCACCAGCGCGGTTGACAAATGTAGGATGATTGTCGATTCGTGTGTGGACGTCCTGCAATTCGTCTACCGAACGGACCCCATATATACAAGTCCGAGGATGGGGAGGCCAGTCCATTTGAAGAATATCCTCCCCCAACTTGTACAGTTCCATGAACACTCCAGCCTGCGACTGTAAGGCCCAAAAACAATCTGTCCAACACACTGTCAGAGACTGCCCTCTGAGAATGTATCCAGGACTTTATTGATGCTGCTCCCTCTGCTATCAATTGGGTCTATTCACTACATGTTGAAATCTGATTAAAAGTAGCTACTTAATTACAGCCGCAACTTTATATGAGTAGTCTAAACGTTTTTTCTTTTATTATGACTGAATTCTTAATATTCAAAATTTAAACATGCTACCTTTATGCCTAAATCTTGAAATATATAGATGCAGATTATATGCATTTATTAATATTTGCATTTTGGTCACCATATGAAAAACAGATAAATGATATCAAACATTGTCATACATAAAAATGGTCATCGGAGAATGCACCCTGAAGATACGCGCATAGGGAAGGAGTGTAACAATAGCGCTGAATAATGTGTGTTTTGGAGGTTGGGATGCCAATACAACATTCTGTCTCGTCACACGATAACTCCTGGGATATCAAAACGATAATCTTCGATATTGTAACTAGGGACAATACATATTTCAAATACACGGCATAAGAAAATACGTAGCCCGTTCAGGAACACTGCCGATCATGATCGTTTTGATGATCCATGTGTTACGACATGTGGAGACATTGTGTTGCAAAGTCGTACTGATCTGCAAATCTGTGAACACTGCACACTCATCGGTTAATGCTATTTTGGCACTGTACCCCTTCCTCATGAGCATTCGTTCCTGAATTCGTTTTCGAGGATGACAATGCCTGGCAGCATCGAACAGTGCAGGTGTAGGAACTCCTGGAATGAGAGGATATTCGGCGAAGGGACTTTCCTGCCCATTACCCGCTGCCACAAGAAATCTTCACCAGATTGGGAGCATGGTGCAGAGCGACCATTATAGTTCGTGGTAATGACACACACTATTAATGTCCCTCCTTTTTTAATGTGCACAGTATCATCATTAATCGCAGTCACTTCATTATAGTTCTTGTCTTTGAATAAAAGTGCCATATCTGTTCGTCTCACTGCGTATTTCAGTCATCTTCTGTACCATTTCATTCTGTGTATGGTCCCAAGTTCCACTGAGCTGCGTTACTTGCCAGTGACCCATCATCCAGGAAGTCACTATTGTTCTTACTTTTTGCATACCAATGTAGTTCTCCACGGAAGTCCTCATTTAACGTGGGAACAATATTCAATAGCCTTATCGCAGTGTAAAAGTGCATCGTCTGCTTAGAAACTTGTTCGCCTCGTTTACGACTTTTCCGCTTTCATTGCCTAGAGATTAGTATCGTGGGCTGCTGGCGAGGAGGTTATCGCCTCAATCTCGATGTACCACACCAGATGTTTGTGCACGTGGGAGGACATAGAACGTGGTACGATGCCGTGTAATGCCGGTTGTGAAATTACTGATTACACAGTGTGTGGCGAAGATTCGAAAGGCTAGTGCACAGGTGGATGGAGGCAACGTAACCTTTACCATCTCATCTCCAACGACCTTAATATCTGGTAGCTTAATAGCCACGGCATGTTCTAAATTACTGGTCTGCTGTTCTGACTACCCACATAGAAACGCGCTTTATGACGTCGTTATAGCTCGATTATATTGGTTATTACGGAACAGCACAATCATCCATAACTGAGAGCAATAACTGGAACTTCGACCTTTATTTTTTAATATTTTTATTTAAATCTCGAACTATTTAATTCGATATAAATTATAAATACTTCTACAATATTTCTTTATGATTGTATAATTCGGGAAAGAGGTAGCCTTCCGAGGTGCAGGTCAACCTCCAGGATAAACAGCCTTACATCGTGACAGGCCCCATATCATTAATTTCGTACGTCGTGATGATAGGAGCTTGCAGGAACATTTATAGTTAGAAAATAACATATTTACAAGTGCTATAAACAGAAAACCGATAATTAGAAGAAAGGTGAACACTCTCCAAAGAACATTTATGAAATCTAACGCAAAGAATGGGACACTCCTGTAACAGCAGTCATGGGTGACAGAGTTATAGGAATAGAAGAAAGTAAAGGCCAGCCAGTTACAGGGGAAGCGTTTCTTACTTTCGCTATAAACGGAGATGTATTTACAAACTATATTCAGTTGATACGAAACTTCAATATATCAGTGTTATTAGGGTCTTACTGGTTCAAGAAACACAGAGCTACATTATATTTTACTAATCCTTGTGTGAGTATACAGAAAAGGGTCAGGGCAATCGATTCTGCATTTACATACAAATTTCTGCTCCTAAGAGTTTACTCTCTGAACAGCAACATGCGTGGTATAGTACTGGTATATGCTATTCTGTCAATACTATTGAAATAGATATAGATGCTAAATGTAATGAAATTGGTTCCATTAAACGTGGGTGGAAGAAATGAGTAGAAGTCACTGTTAATAGAATTTTCCATAATTTTTAACAGAAAATACAATAGTGAGTTAAAAATCAAGAACACTGATCCTTCCTTTCCAAAGTGCGAATGTCATATACTTACTGTTAAAAGAAGCTGCTGCGAGAGAAATAGCAGAAATCATTAAACAGGGAGGTTACTGCAAGAACGCAGAGTCCGTCCACTAACCGATTACTAACTGTAAAGGAAACAGAAGGTGATGTACGTTTTGTTTAGGATGCCAGGGCTTCAAATCATATTATCGAAAATTCCAAAACACAAAAACACAGATTACACCTCATATATTATACTGGAGGAGAACAAAAAGTCGACATACTGTTCAGAACAATTTTATGCAATTTAAATTTAATACAAGAGTTCCTGTCTTTCACCTTTCGACGAGTTTCGCAAATCCTAAGTATAGACCTCACTACTCATATCACATAACAGTTTCTCACAATATGCTTGACACAGTACCGCATTCAGAAACCCGCATACACTTAAAATATGTAATTTACTAGTTAAGCTATTAGCAAACAGGGTATACAGACTGTACTCTACTATTCTAAATTAGAAGACTTTCAGTACATCATTATATGAGTATATTAATCATTTGTATATAAAGATGGTATCTGCTCTTTGGGACATGTCCGAAAGAACAGGTACCATCGGTGACCATGCAACTTGTTAGAATGAAATTACAATGAAATGAATACCCCTAGTTATATGCAAGCGTTGATATAAGTCAATGGGGACAGTTGAAAATTTGCCCCGACTGGGACTCGAACCCGGGATCTCCTGCTTACATGGCAAACGCAGTATCCATCTTTTCTTTTCTTGGGCTCAATTTGTTCTATATTGTTTGTTGAATTTGTTCGGGGCGGATATCCGATGATACCCGTTTGGGTTCTTCGTAGATCAATTCACTCAGTATTTTATTACGGATGGTAGATAACCCTCTGACCGAACACGCTGAACTACTGTGCTGGCTCTCCATCTGAACCACCGAGGACACAGAGGACAGTGCGACTGAAGGGACTTATCTCTGGCACGCCTCCCGTGAGACCCACATTACCAACTTATCGTCCTGCTTTATTTTCATAGTGCCCCTGCCCATTATACTCATTACTCACGGGTTTTTGTCGATTCCTGTAAGAGTTCGAACACTGTTTGTGCATCCGCACAGAAGAAGATGGTCAAATGTTATGTGAGTCTAAACCATATATATATAAGAAGATGGTATCTGTTTTGTCGGACAGATCCGAAAGGTCATATACCATTTTCATATATATATATAAGTTAAGGCACACCGGCTATTTGACCATCTTCTCCTGTGTGGATGCACAAACAGTACCCGAACCCTTACGGGAATCGGAAAAAGCTCGGTGGCTCAGATGGATAGAGCGTCTGCCATTTAAGCAGGAGATCCCGGGTTTAAGTCCCGGTCGGGGCACACCTTTTCAACTGTCCCCAGTGACTTATATCAACGCCTGTGTGCACCTTCGGGTATCCATTTCATTGTAAGTTATGTTAACCATGGTTGAGGGGTACGATTCTTAAGAGGATCTTTTCCTTCTCTTGTAGCCTACCTTATCTTTCCTAGTTGTGAATCATGAATCTTTTCGGACTTCATCGATTTAACAACCTGCCTCACCTTTAGACGATGCCCTTCACTACTTGAAATATACACTGGTGTCCAAAATTAAAGCAACAAACCGCAACTCCCCCGTCCTTTGTCTGACTCATGATATAATCACAGAAACTGTCAATCAGATGTCCGTACATTCGTGTTCTGCACAGAAGATGGCATTCTGGTCAACGGAAAACCATGCCAACGATGGCGTCAGGGTACCTGTGAATCGAAGTAATGTTTGCCAGGTAGTCACACATCAGCAGTTGCTATGTACACAGTCACAGACGGTGCAGTATGGCACAGAGAAGATGCCTACCAGTCTCTCTGCCGTGGAGCGTCACAGAAACGAAGGAAGCAGGACTGCCGCAAACTAATTTGGCCCGACGGCTTAATGTGAATCGTTATGATGTTTTTTGGATGTGGTGGCAGTTTATAGAGACCGAAAATTTATCCTGAAGACCGGAGCAGGGCCGACCACGTGTGACTTCAGAAGAGAGGACCGTTATTTGGCTGCAAGGGCACGACGGTACCGCCTTAGTACTGCACGGCAACTTGCATGTGAGCTTCCAGCGTCTACTTGACGTATAGTTTCGAGGCAAACGGGTTGCAGAAGGCTTCGTCAGAGTGACCTTTATTGTCGGAGATCTACTGTATGTCTACTTCTGACGAGTCTTCATATAAGGGAACGTCTGGAGTGGAGTCAGCAACGTGGCATCCGGACGGTCGAACAATGGGCCAACGTTGTTTTCACAAATGAGCTCCGATTTAGTCTGGAGAGTGATTCTCGATGGATTCGCCTTCAAGGGAACTTGGAACATGATTTCGGAACCCAAATGTTGTGGAAAGAGACCGATATCGATGAGGATCCTAATGATGTGGGCAGGGATTATGTCTAACACATGAATTCGTCATCGTGTAATCGTAGGAGTGAATCGGAAAGGTTTAACTGCTGTCAGGTATTGTGGCGAAATCTTGTAACCTCATTTGCAGTTGTTGCCAGGTGCTGTGCATCCAGACTCCGTACAGATGGACGATAATGCAGGACCTCATAGGGCAGTGGTGCTTGATGTCTTCTTGGAAGATATTGCACTCATGCCGTGGCCTGCTCGATTTGAATCCCATAGAACAAGTCTGGGATGCACTAGGGAGACGGCTTGCATCACGTCAGCATCCACCAACCACTCTCCAAGACTCCGAGCAGCTTTGCAGAAGTAATGGATATTATTGCCTGAACATGAGACTGATGACATCATTCATAGCATGCCCAGTCGCTGCCAGGCCTTTAATGCAGCCAGAGGTGATCACAACCCTTATTGAGCACACTAAGTAGTTCTCGAAATGTGGATGCAGATCCGTTAAGTTGGAAAAAAGGAAGCACATTTTTGTCTACAGTTAAGCATGTTGCAGTTGTTTACCTTCTGTATTCTTTACATTGTTTCTACGTTACTATCACCTGTTTACAATGTTTTGTGGCAAAATAAGCGCAATCTTGCAAAATTTTCCATTTGTGGCTTTAATTTTTGACACCAGCGTAGATTCATTTTTCGGCTCCGGGACCTTTAGTACCTGTAGTATCGTTCATCGCCATGGGAAGCGGAGGTAAGTGATCCGAATCAACGTTTTGTTCTCGCTTTATATATCGTACCTCAAAATCGAATTCTTTAAGGTAAAGCATCCATCCCATCAGTCTACGACGCAACCTATGACAGCTCATCAGAAAAGTAAATGCTTGGTGATATTTGTATAATACACTTTTTTCCCGTGCTTATAAAAACGGTAGAATCCCCCACCACAGCAAGTTCTTCCTTCACAGTGGTGCTATAATTCCTTTCGCGTTTGTTAAAGCTCAATTGGTGAAGGCGACTGGGCAGTGTGGCTCCTCTTCGATACGTAATTCCCCTTGAGACAGCTCACAAGATAATCCGGGATATCTGTTGACATTTTGATACGAGCTCGAAACTACTACGAAACAAAACTTGAGTATTTACCAATCCTCTCTATATATGCCGTGTCCTTCTTCTCGCCAATGCAACACTGTTTCTGTTTAGGCAGAAGTAAATATTTAGGACTGGTCAGGTGGGTTTCTGCTAAAACTGTCCTCAAAAGCCTACCATCTCTAAAAACGACTCTTTTGTTTTGTATTCTCGAGACCAGGAGAATGAGAAATTGCGCCTATCCAAGAGGTATCTGATCTAGTGCCTCAGCTACCTGTAGCATGCTGCAAAATTTTCAGCTCCCGCCTTCCAACAAACTATTTTGCTACCGTAATTGTAATTCCTTTCTCCTTTGGTTTCGTTCTCACTTCATGCTCTGATCGTAACTAATACACCATCCCCATCAGTAAATTATTTTTGTAACACCTGTTTCCCTAGGGATAAAACTAACGCCCTAATGAGAACAAACACTGAAATAATCGGTCCAAAAGTCAGCGCCCCGAACTGTTAAGCTGTGCTTCATGTAGGAGAGCTGTGTACTTCCTTGAACCTAGATGCAAGTGTTATTGCCGGTAGCCAGCTGTGAGAATCATGCTAATAATGCATTGTGCTCATATTCCATAGGAACAGAGTCGTCCGTCTCTGTTTCGATAATTTGATTTGAATCCCTGTTTAATCGTTTTTGCGATTTCTCTCACAGCAGCTTTTCTTAACTGTGACGATATGGCACATGCACGTTTAAAGGAAGTCTGAGTGCTGTTAAATTTTTAACTTCCTCTCGCACACATTGAAAAGTCCCTAGTTATCCGAGAAAACTGTGCACAATTCTACTGACAGTGATTTCAAATCGCTTTGTTCTTCCACATCTAATGAACTACTTTGATTACATTTAGCATCTATCTCTATTTCAGTAGTGTTTACAGAAAAACAAATACCAGCAGTATGTCGCACTAGTTCCAGATCAGAGAGTAAACTTACAGAGGGAGAAATCTGAAAATGAAGAAACCATTTCCTTACTCCTTTCAGTATACTCACACCAAGATTATTAAAATCCAATGTAACTCTGTGCTTCCCAAATCAGTCAGTCCATAATAACACTGATATATTCAAGTTTGCTACCTATAGAAAATAGTATTTAAATACTTCTACGTTTATAATAAAAGTGATTAATAGTTCCTCTCTGACTGATTGGCCTTTACTTTCTGCTACTATTACAACCTTGACACCCATGACTGGTGTTACAGGATAGTCCCATTCTACGCGTTTGGGTTCATAAAAATTCTTTGGACATAATGGTGATATCGTCTCCAAACTCTGAACTAAAGATTCACCTATCTGATACGAATATTTCCTCTGATTGTCGGTTTTGTCTTTATACCATTTGTATCTACGTCGTTTTAAAACAATAAATGTTACTGCAAGCTGCTATCATCATCATACACTATGAAATTAGCGTTTAGGATCCTATCATGATTTAAGGTTGGCTATCATCGAGATTGAACATAGCTCTGAGGCCATTATTTTCGCGAATTTTCTGTAGTTTTGAATTGTGTCCACTATGTTCCTTAGTTCAAAGTTCCACATTTTGTCTGTTCACCTCCAAGTAATACCTATTCCTCTTGGTATGAATTTCACGTCTATTATTTCTAAACGTCTTGCCTTCCCTGATCTTATTCAAAATATATAACTGTTTTGCACAGATTTATATAGCGTTTTTCTTGGACCACTTTATATCAGTCATCTTTTCCCTCACATAAATAGGATTACCACCAACTATTACCCTAATTAAGTGACTCTCGCTAATGGGTTCGTCTGTAAGATTTTATCTATTCAAATGTTACTCGAAATAAGATCACGATTGACTAAATCTACAGCAAGCTTCAGCAGTTCTCCTTCTCACCAGTGTTTAAACTGTCGCAAAAAAATCTTGCCTATTCGTAAATTATTGCTTGTGAAAGCCTTCCTATACTGCCGCTTCCGCCTCAGAAAATGAATTTTCTTCTTGTTGTCCTATTTAGAAGGTAAAGAACTCTCAAATGTTCTTAAAAATATTATGGAACGTATCATTCGGTCCTGGAACTAGAGATATGGGTGCCGATACTAAATTCTTCTCACGACCCATTCATGACATTTTTCTTATCAGCTTCTTCCTGAACTATGATTTTCATGCTGTCTGTCTGTTCGCTCACATTTAATATATTTTGTTTCATATGTGATTTTGCCCCCTGCATTCGCGAAAATGCTCTTCTAATGTAGAACACATATTCGCCACCTGGGCTCTGAGACTAATTAATTCAGTTTTTGTATCTGCAGTATGTTGAGCAAACTGACTACTTGTGTATTTTCTGATTAAGTTCAGTTTTTAAAAAAGTAATCATGTGCATCACAATTCTGATACTAACATGTAGCAGGTGGTCCAGTTAAGCGTTTCAGCGTAAATATCTCTGGTACAACAATAGACACTGAAAAACGAGTTTGACGGGTTTGAGTGTAAGGCTGGGAATCATAAAAGGATATACTGCGAGACAATCTAAAATGTAAAGAAACACATGTCTCAACAAAAACTTAGGTTATTTTAATTGGACGCCCCATATTATTTATGAGGCAGTCAGCACCGCGAAAAATTCACAAAAAGAATGGCGTTGGTTGCATCGCAATATGTCAGTTCCATCCCGAAAAACTGCAATGCGAAATTGACGCTTGAAATATACGAATCGCACTGCTATTGTACATCCCGAGATGCAAGCGTGATCCCCACATATCAGTGTTCGTGACAGGAAACCCTGTTATTACTTTCGGCCTCGAGACAAAAGTGAAAGTAAGATTACGTATGTCAATCACACCGCGATTACGAGCATCATGGAGTTCACGGTTGCTTTTCGAGATATGCAACAGCGGCGCGTTTAATTTAATTCAAGTGTCAACTTCTCGTGATGTAAATGACGTATTGCGATGCAACTAACGGCACACTTTTTGTGGTTTTTCGTGTTATTGATTGCATAAGAAGTAATTTAGCGTGACCATTAAAGAAAAATTGTAAGTCCATGTTGAAACTAATATTTGCTTTCGTTTTGGAGTGTCGCATAGTACTTATTTTAATTCATTTCTTACAGTCGTGTTGGTGAAAGTCGTTTTTCAATATCTATTTTTGTTCCAGAGATATTTGCACTCAAAAGTTTAACCAAGTTACCGTGTATATAAATTTAGGGTGGACATTAATAAAATTGGCAAACTGTAGGGATGGATCCTTGAATGAAAATGAAGGAAAAAGTGTCCGACGAACATGTGTCTGGAAGTGGATTGTGGGTGTGCAACAACAACAACAACAACAACATATCGTCCCGGAACACACTACAGAGCTGTATCACATCCACTTCATAACAGATGTCCGAAGTGAACTCCATGTGATGCAATGCACGCGTTCACACGTCGCATCATGGATTGTCACACTCCTTTATACGTTCGATTTCTCTCCGAATAGCGTCACGGAATTTGTGAACTCGCTGTTGAAGGGTCTGGACATCAGGAACTGGTTCAGCATACGCAAAGCTTGTCAGATGCTCCCAGAGCTGAAGATCCAGGGACTATTATGCAGTAGTGGGATGGCATTCCGTCGTGGAGAAACCGCATAACCGATGGTATTGCCGAAGGTACATTCTCCAGTAGCCTAATTAGTGTTCCGCAGGAAGTCTAGGTACGCTCATCCGTAGATGGATTGTGCAATAATAACCGGTATAAGTATGTGGCCACCAAGAATCCGTACTCAAACATTGATGGTGAAGTGAAGTTAATGAGACGCCTTAACCATTTCCTGAGTATTGTCTATAGCCCACAGATGACGATTATGCAGCTTGATGATAGCATTTCTGATAAAGGTTTCTTTGTCGGTAAAGAGGACTGACTAGAGAAATCCCGTAAATGTGACGGTCTGGTGCAAAAACCATCGACAAATCCTTTCTGTAGAGGGAAATCCGCTGCTGATATACTACATCTGAATCTACATGGATACCCTGTAAATCACATTTAAGTGCCTGGCAGAGGGTTCATCGAACCACCTTCAGAATTCTCTGTTATTCCAGTCTCGTATAGAGATCGGAATGAACGATCACATGTATCATTCCGTACGAGCTCTGATTTCCCTTATTTTATTGTGGTGATCGTTTCTCCCTGTGTAGGTCTGCGTCAGCAAAATGTTTTGGCATTCGGAGGAGAAAGTTGGTGATTGGAATTTCGTGAGAAGATGCCACCGCAACGTAAAACGCCTTTGTTTAAATGATGTCAACCCCAAACTCTTAATCATTTCAGTGGCACTCTCTCTCATATTTCGCGAAAATACAAAACGTGCTGCCCTTCTTTGAACATTTTCGATGTACTCGGTCAATCCTGTCTGGTAAGAATCCCTCTAAAAGAGGACGGAAAAGCGTAGTGTGGGCAGTCTCCTTGCTAGATCTGTTATATTTTCGAAGTATCCTGCCAATGAAACTCAGTCCTTGGATAGCCTTCCCCACAACATTTTCTTTGTGTTCCTTCCAATTTATGTTGTTCGTAATTGTAATTCCTAGCATTTAGTTGAATTTATGGCCTTAGATTTGACTGATTTATCATATAACCGAAATCAAACGGATTCCATTCAGCACTCATGTGGATGATGTCACACTTTTCGTTATTTAGTATCAACTGCCGATTTTCGACCCGTACTGATATCATTTCTAAATCCTTTTGCAATTTGTTTTGGTCTTCTGATGACTTTATTAGTCAATAAACAAGTTTCATCTACAAAAAACCTAAGATGGTTGCTCAGATTGTCTCTCAAATCGTTTATACTGATAAGGAACAGCAAAGGGCCTTTAACACTACCTTGGGGAACGTAAGAAATCACTTCTGTTTTACTCGATGGCTTTCCGTCAGTTGCTACGATCTGTGACCTCTCTGACAGAAAATCACGAATCCAGTCACATAACTGAGGCGATATTCGGTAAGCACGCAATTTCACTACAACCCGCTTGCGTGGTACAATGTCAAAAGCCTTCCAGAAATACGGAATCAATCTGAAATCCCTTGTCAATACCACTCAACACTTCATGCGAATGAAGAGTTAGTTGTGTTTTACAAGAACGATGTTTTCTAACTCCATGTTGACTGTGTGTCAATAGACCGTTTTCTTCGAGGTAATTCATAATGTTCAAACACAGTATATGTTCCAAACTCCTGCTGCATACCGACGCAAATGATATGGGTCTATAATTTAGTGGACTGCTCCTACTACCTTTTTGAGTATTGGTGTGATCTGTTCAACATTCCAGTCTTTGGGTACGGATCTTTCGTGGTACGAACGGTTGTATATGATTGTTAAGTAGGAAACTATTGCATCATTATACTCTGAAATGAACCTAATTGGTATTCAGTCTGGACCAGAAGACTTGCTTTTATTAAGTGATTTCACTTTCTTCACTACTCCGAGGATAGGTACTTCTACGTTATTCTTGTTGGCAGCTGTTCTTGATTCGAAATCTAGAATACGTACTTCTTATTCTTTGGTGAAGGCATTTCGGAAGGCTGTGTTTAGTAACTCTGCTTTGGCAGCACGGTATTCGATAGTATCTCCATTGATAGCGCGCAGAGAAGGCACTGATTGTGTCATGTCGCTAACATACTTCACATACGACCAGAATCTCTATGGATTTTCTGTCAGGTTTCGAGGCTAAGTTTCGTTGTAGAAACTATTATAAGCCTCTCACATTGAAGTCCACCCTAAATTTCGAGCTTCTGTAAAAATCTCTAATCTTGGGGATTTTACGTATGTTTAAATTTGGCATGTTTCTTTCGTTGTTTCTGCAACAGTGTCCTGACCCGTTTAGTGTACCAAGGAGGATCAGCTCCGTGGGTAGTTAATTTATTTGATATAAATCTCTCAATTATTGCCGATACTATTTCTTGGAATCCAAGCCACTTCTGGTCTACACTTATATTGTTAATTTGTAAGATGTGGAGATTGTCTCTCAGGAAGGCTTTATTGAACAAGTATATTTTCCGTTTATTTTTGGAGGGTTTTTGTTTTACAATATTCAGTCTCGCTACGAAAACCCAGTGTTCACTAATCCCTGTATCCGTTTTACTGCTCATTATTAACTCAGGATTATTTTTTGCTAAGAGGTCAAGTGTGTTTTCGCAACCATTTACTGTTCTCGTGGGCTCATGAATTAACTGCTCGATATAATTTCAGAGAATGCGCCTAGCACAATTTCGGGTGATGTTTTGTGCTTACCTCCGGAATTAAACATGTATTTTCGCTAACATATCGAGGGTAAATTTAGGTCAGCACGAAGTATAATCGTATCAGTCGGGTACATGTTTGAAATTAAACTCAAGTTTTCTTTGTACATTTCAGTAAATGTATCATCTGAATTGGGAGGTCCGGAAAAAGATCCAATTATTATTTTATCCCGGTTGCTAACATCGACCTCTGTCCATGCTACGAGTAACTCAAAGGAACTATCTCCTTCTATTTCAGACAAGATAAACTACTTCTAACAGCAACACGCCACCACCAACCGTGTTTAACCTATCCTTTCGGAACACTGTTAGGTTATTCGCAAAAATTTCGGTTGAGCTTATCTCCGGCCTTAGACAGCTTTCAGTGCCTACAACTATTCAAGCATCAGTGCTTTCTATTAGCGCTTGGAGCTCTGGTACTTTCTAAACACTGCTACGACAATTTACAACTGTAATATCGATGGTTCCTGTATCTACGTTCTTCCTTTGTCCGGGCTGCAACCTTTGCTAATGAAGCCCTTCTTGTGTTTTCCCGAAGCCTCTAACCTAAAAAACCGCCCAGTCGATGCCACACAGCCCCTGCTACCCATGTAGTCACTTCCCGCGTATAGAGGTCTCCTGACCCATACAGCGGAAACCGAAACCCAACCACCCTTTGGCGCAAGTCAAGGAATCTGCAGCCTTCTCGGTCGCCGAACCGTCTGAACCTCTCATTCAGATCCTCCACTCGGCTCTGTACCAGACGTCCGCAATCGGTTCTGTCGACTATGCTGCAAATGGTCAGCTCTGCTTTCATCTCGCAAGCAAGACTGGCAGCCTTTACCACTTCTGTTAGCCGCACGAAACCAGAGAGAACCTCTTCTGATCCAATCCGTGCACTCGCCGCACGTGATAGAAATAGTACTGGTTCTTATCTAGGCTACGGATAAGTGTAATTTGGCTTACATCATATTGACGGGTCACTTGTCTGGAGCTTACTAAGGTTTGGCCCAATATCCACTTATCTTCCAAATCAGATGTACACACAATCCGACTCCTCCCTGCACGTTCGTCTGTCTGAAAGGACCAATATTCTCACAGACGCCCAAAGAGGGCTTGAAACGTTGAGTGATGTGGTTGGTGTCTGTAAAGTTGGTTGTTTTGCAATAGCTGTGCTGCCGCTGGACCGTTTCCAACTGACTGACTATACACAAACACCATCTTGGCTTGTTCCCGGCGTGTGTACCACACCATTCTGCTGCTTACACTACGCTGAGTCAATCACACAGCATGCAACATACAAGGAACGAGCGAGACGTGGTCAGTGAAACTTTCATTCGTCAGCACCATCTACAATGACAACGATGCCTTTCCAGACACGTGTTCATTTGACCTTCCCTGCTCCATTTCTAGTAAGGAATCCGTACCAGCTGTTTGCGGCTTATTAATGTCCAAGCAATCTGCTGCATCACTATTCTGATTCCCAAAGGCAAGTCCTTCCCTTCAAGTAGTTAATAACTAAAGTGCAGCTACTTATAGAGGTCCAGTGTGGCTGCAATATTCGTATGAAAACTAAATTGGTAGAAGGTCTAAGGTGTTAATGCGAACCGATTTACGGTGGCAAAAATAAGCTCAGACGGTACCACGAGGTGAAAATCTGACGCTATGAATGCAAGAATGACGCGTAAAATTGTTCCCATACGTAAGGGAGTAGGAACAGGATGTGGGCAGAAAAGATCAAACAAGCTAGAAAGGCATAATGCTGATTGCGTTAATAGCTACCACTTACGCGATTTGTTCAATATGAGCATCGGAGACATCATCGAGATGTATCACAGCGCCAGAATCGCACCTGCTGGCCAAAATTGTAACAATTCTTGTCCGCAGAGTAAAACGAATCCACATTAAAGCATTAACACGTCTACCAAGTTCCGCTCCCACATGGTAATTACAGCCGCAAATGAATCTCCTTGAGTAGCTGCACTTTGACATATAAACTGCACTCAGCTTCTACCGCAGGGCTGCCACCAATCGCACGCAAAGTGTTGTACTCGGCTGCTCCCACGTGGAAGCGAATTCGCGTCGTCGACAGCACTCCGCTGCCACAACCGGAAAGCAGACACTCTGGTAATACTACCAGGACGTGAAGTCTCGTCGTAAACAGTGCGCTGGTGCCACCACCGGGAAGCGGTCTCGTGGTCGGCTGCTGAAGGCTGCCCCCACCAGGAAGCCAAGTCTCGTCATATCGTCATAGACGGTGCCTCGCTGCCACCATCAGAACGCTAAGTCACATCGCAGACCGCGTCCGCGAAGTTGCTGGTGGATCCCTACACCACTTCGCACACTTTTCGGAATCAGGTCAACTGAGCGACAATCAACGGCCATTCCAGTATCTCTTCGTCTCCCAAGTTTTGCCGGCGTCGCTCATGTGGTTTTTACTACATGCACTTGGCAAAATATTTTACTTAATGCCTGTAGTGTGCAATGAATCGCAGGTCCCGTCACCGACCAATCCAAACGTGGTGTTACAGTCCTCGTTCCGATGTAGCAGTACACCAGAAATTCAGCTTTCAGTTAATAACTCTTGCCGTTGGCTAAGAACTGACTTACAGGTTTTCCCGCCCCGTTATCTGTTCACCCACGTGTAAGCCATAGCTGCATTTTGACGTCAAAGTTTTCTCATAAGCAATAAGGAGATACGAATATAGAGACTGATGATGATCATGTCCCACACTCCGAGAAGCGTAGGGGACGATGCGGGTACCCCTCACAGAAACTACTGAGCAAAAATAATTGTAGCTGTTCTTGTAAAAATGTTAACTTCGGCAAGAAACTATCAGGAATAAAGCCCATCCGTGGAGGGGAAAGCAAAATAAACAATCACTGACTGAGCTGTCGTTTTCCAGTGAACAATAAACAAGAAATTATTTTTCAGTTCTCTAATGGAATCATTAGTCATCACATGTAAAATGACTTTCAATTAGCCCTTATATAAAGTCACCACTGTAGGCATCTTGAACGATAAGATGAATAAATCATTTACACTTCTTATGAACTTTATTATATTGTTAGTAATCACACAAAAGTTGATCACAGATCTTGACAGCAAGAAGTCAATGAACGTATGGAATAATGATATAGATAAATGTTAATCAAATTAACACACCAACATCCCTTTTTCACAAATGACGGAAAATCATCGACTAAAATAGAAATAATATCCAGTGTTCCCCAAGGTAGTGTTATATGCCCTCCATTGTTCATGATCTACATTAAAGATATAGGAGACAATCTTAGTAGCCGTCTAATACTGTCTGCAGATGATGCTGTCATTTACCGTCTTGTAAAGTCATCAGATGACCAAAACGAATTGCAAAATGATTTAGATAAGACATCTGTACGGTCCGAAAAGTAGCAATTGACCCTGATTAGAGAAAAGTGTGAAGTTATTGTAGTGCTACAACGATGAAAATTAATATTACGACGATGTCAAACCTTATTTCCATGATTTAAAGAAGTATTCATGATATTAAAAATATAATTATAATTTTATTATTTTCATTTTTGTGCTCAGTGTTTCAAAGACTTTCTAGTGCACGGAACAATTAGCATTGTTTGTACTACGAAACTATAAATAATTGTTAAGGGTTAAGCGTGTAATAATTCGATGTAAGACATTTTGTTGAGTCTGAATTTTGTTCCCGTACTGGTCGGTAGAAAGGAAAAGTTCCTTAATCGATCTGAAGATATAAGGGCTGTAATAAGGAGAGAGAGAGAAGGTAAATACAAGTTATTCAAAACAAATATCTCCCAAATGTAACGTCTTGTCATTTCCTATAACTAAAAATTGCAAGGTCTAATCTGAGCCTGTCCTGAACAACAGCGGAGAACATTTATGTTATCATATATTTTCTTCGTTTGATCACGGTTGTGATTCGCATGTTTCTTTTTGTTACGCGACGTGTTATGAATATTTTCATTATACGCGCAAAAGTGCACACAGCTTTAATCGAACCTGCGTCTTTCGGAAACGATAACTTAAACAGTACAATTACGCGAATACCGTCTAGATCGCAAAAGTGTTTCCTGGACCAAATAATTCTTATAAAATGTCTATTCTCCAAAGCGAGCAGCATTGCACTATCGCTGATTCGCAACAATCGAAAGAGTAAAATCAATGCTTAGATAAAATTGTCACCTTTTAATAAATATTATTATCCCATTAAATAAATAAATAGCAATTCAGTGGCTATCCAATCAATAAACAGAAGGGGCAATTCAATGGCAACCTTTTGACCGACTAGCTCATATGTGTGTTTTTTCTATTTGTATCATGCTGTAATGAGCGGAAGTCTACAACCTAGTGCTCTACCTTACCAACAAAAAAAAAAAACCCCCGAAACAAAACCAAAATTTACATACTGTGAGCGTGTCCTCTTAGGAAGCTTTAAGAGTCAATTATATTTAAATAACTGCGAGAAGTATCAGTAAAATACAGCATCAAGTGTTTTCAGTAGAGGTTAACTGAACGAGATTGGAACTGAATTTTAATCAAACGAAAGTGAATATTTATAGTACTGATTCCAATCTGGTGCAGTGTAGTAATTATTTTATGTTTTGTGTGACGGAATAATTGATGTGTTGCGTGTGACGTTTTCCCGATTAGACTTGAACCCAAACTTTTGCAAACATGGTGAAAACAGTGCGACGTGTTAGAAAAGCTACACAGCAGGAAGTAACTGTAGAACATTCAGAGGAGGAAGGAATAACTAGTGATGTAGAAATTGATAATATTTTTTTCAGATCAGACAGAGGATATGTGGTTCATGGTGTGGGTTCCTGTAGGCATGTCCTAGTTCATGAACCACGGGCAACGTATGAGTGGCCAAGTAAGTGGTCCCGACAGTCGGGATACCAGTTACTTTGGAAGAAGGCTGGGCATCTCGGCAATATTCTGAGTCGTGGTCACCTTTGTGCTCATACGGCAAAGACTACCAAATCCACCGGTTAGTCCCTCAACCGTTAGGGGTAAAACCCAATGGGACTCGGGGCAAGTAAGGCTAGCAACCTGCTTCCCTGGTACTTTAAATATGATGCTGGCAACAATCAGAGCAAAATGCCTCAGACCTTTGGAGGTGACGGAGTCCCACCTCTAACTGACAAACCAGGGACTCCTAAGATACGACTTGGCAAATAAATGGTAATGAGATGGGGAGCTATTAATTAATATCAATGGGGGCTACTCCGGGAAGAAGGTAGAGCTGGCAGAGGCTGCAAGTAAGATAGGGCTGGACGTTTTAGCTGTTAGTGACATTCGGGTAAGGGGTGAGAAAGAAGAGGAAGTGGGAGAATACAAGATCTACTTGTCAGGAGTCAAAGCAGGAATAGCACAATGGGGTTTAGAACTTTACATCAGGAAAGAAATGGAACCCAGCGTAGTTGCAATAAGGTATGTAAACGAACGACTGATGTGGATAGATTTGACAGTGTCTAGCAAGAAAATTAGGATTGTGTCAGTATATTCGCATTGTGAAGGGACAGATCAAGATAAGATGGATAGTTTTTATGAGGCACTCAGTGATGTAGTTGTTAGAGTAAAGGACAAGGACAGTATTCTGCTCATGGGTGATTTTAATGCCAGGATTGGAAATCGAACAGAAGGGTATGAAAAGGTTATGGGTAAATTTGGAGCGGATATGGAGGCCAACAGGAACGGGAAACAACTCTTGGATTTCTGTGCCAGTATGGGCTTAGTAATCACAAACTCCTTTTTTAAACATAAGAACATTCACCGGTATACTTGGGAAGGCAGGGGAACCAGATCTGTCATTGACTATATAATAACAGATCAGGAATTCAGGAAGGCTGTTTGGGACACACGTGTATTCAGGGGATTCTTTGATGACACTGATCATTATATAATCTGCAGTGAAATTGGGATTGTGAGGCCGAAAGTGCAGGAGGTCAGGTCCATATGTAGGAGGATAAGAGTGGAGAAACTTCAGGATAAGGAAATCAGGCACAAGTACATAACAGCGATCTCAGAAAGGTACCAGTTAGTTGAATGTAGTCAATTACAGTCATTGGAAAAGGAATGGACAAGGTACAGGGACACAGTACTAGAAGTGGCTAAGGAATGTCTTGGAACAGTAGTGTGTAAAAGTAGGATGAAGCAAACAGCTTGGTGGAATGACACAGTCAAGGCAGCCTGTAAAAGAAAAAAGAAGGCGTATCAAAAATGGCTACATACTAGAACGCAGGTAGACAGAGAAAGTTATGTTGAAGAAAGAAACAAAGCCAAACAGATAATTACAGCATCCAAGAAGAAATCTTGGGAAGACTTTGGAAACAGGTTGGAGACTATGGGTCAAGCTGCTGGAAAACCATTCTGGAGTGTAATTAGCAGTCTTCGAAAGGGAGGTAAGAAGGAAATGACAAGTATTTTGGACAGGTCAGGTAAACTGCTTGTGAATCCTGTGGATGCCTTGGGCAGATGGAGGGAATATTTTGAAGAGTTGCTCAATGTAGGTGAAAATACGATCAGCAATGTTTCAGATTTCGAGGTAGAATGGGATAGGAATGATGATGGAAATAGGATCACATTTGAGGAAGTGGAGAAAATGGTCAATAGATTGCAGTGCAATAAAGCAGCTGGGGTGGATGAAATTAAGTCGGAACTCATCAAATACAGTGGAATGTCAAGTCTTAAATGGCTACACAGGATCATTGAAATGGCCTGGGAGTCGGGACAGGTTCCATCAGACTGGACAAAAGCAGTAATCACACCAATATTTAAACATGGAAACAGAAAAGATTGTAACAACTACAGACGTATCTGTTTAATCAGCGTTGTGGGTAAAATCTTCTCAGGTATTGTTGAAAGGAAAGTGCGAGTATTAGTTGAGGACCAATTGGATGAATATCAGTGTAGGTTTAGGCCTCTTAGAGGTTGTCATGACCAGATCTTTAGCTTACGGCAAATAATGGAGAAGTGTTATGAGTGGAACAGGGAATTGTATCTATGCATTATAGATCTAGAAAAGGCATCTGACCGGGTTCCTATGAGGAATTTATTGTCTGTTCTACGAGATTATGGAATAGGAGGCAAACTTTTGCAAGCAATTAAAGGCCTTTACATGGATAGTCAGGCAGCAGTTAGAGTTGACAGTAAATTGAGTTCATGGGTCAGAGTAGTTTCAGGGGTAAGTCAATGCTGCAACCTGTCTCCACTGTTGTTCATATCATTTATGGATCATATGTTGAAAACAATAGACTGGCTGGGTGAGATTAAGATATGTGAACACAAAATAAGCAGTCTTGCATATGCGGATGACTTAGTTGTGATGGCAGATTCGATTGAAAGTTTGCAAAGTAATATTTCAGAGCTAGATCAGAAATGTAAGTACTATGGTATGAAGATTAGCATCTCCGAAACGAAAGTAATGTCAATGGGAAAGAAATATAAACGGATTGAATGCCAAATAGGAGGAACAAAGTTAGAACAGGTGGACGGTTTCAAGTACTTAGGATGCATATTCTCACAGGGTGGCAACATAGTGAAAGAACTGGAAGCGAGGTGTAGTAAAACTAATGCAGTGAGCGCTCAGCTACGATCTACTCTCTTCTGCAAGAAGGAAGTCAGTACCAAGACTAAGTTATCTGTGCACCGTTCAATCTTTCGACCAACTTTGTTGTATGGGAGCGAAAGCTGGGTGGATTCAGGTTACCTTATCAACAAGGTTGAGGTTACGGATATGAAAGTAGCTAGGATGATTGCAGGTACTAGTAGATGGGAGCAATGGCAGGAGGGTGTCCACAATGAGGAAATCAAAGAAAAACTGGGAATGAACTCTATAGATGTAGCAGTCAGGGCGAATAGGCTTAGATGGTGGGGTCATGTTACACGCATGGGAGAAGCAAGGTTACCCAAGAGACTCATGGGTTCAGCAGTAGAGGGTAGGAGGAGTCGGGGCAGACCAAGGAGAAGGTACCTGGATTCGGTTAAGAATGATTTTAAAGTAATAGGTTTAACATCAGGAGAGGCACCAACGTTAGCACAGAATAGGGGATCATGGAGGAATTATATGAGGTGGCTATGCTCCAGACTGAACGCTGAAAGGCATAATCAGTCTTGATGATAATGATGATGATGACAGAGGATATAGAACAGGACACTAATATTAAAGTCAGTGATCCATCTGCTGTAGAACACTCAGGCAGAATACAGACGGTAGTTCAAGTGCATACTGAAGCAGAAGCACACGAAACACCAGTTACAGTCGATTTAACACCGGTAGAGCCAACACAAACAGTAATGGATCCATTTTCTCTCTTAATGATGAGAATGGAACAAATGTTTAAAATACAGGAACAATCACAGATACAGCGAGAACAAGAAACTGCTAAACAGCTTGCAACTGAGAGTAATAATAATTTAGATAAACGTATTAGCAAAGTAGATGAACCGATTAGGACCTTGGATGAACGCATCAGTCAATTAGATGAGCGTACGCAGTTAAGCTTTTCACAGTTCTCAAAAGAGATAGATCAAAAGCTTGAAAACCGGTTAAAAGAACACGATCGCCAGCTGCGACAGCAAATAGATGCCCAGTTGTCTGCTATACAGAACAACATTTGAAGTATGCAACAAACATACAATGACTTACCACAGAATGTAAAGCAAGTAACCCAGGATGTGGACAAATTACAACAAACACACACTTCTTTGGAAGCAGAAATATCCGACATAAGTACACGTATAGAAAACCTTACGGTTGATAATCATAACGTAATAGAACAAAAATGCAAAGAACAAGAAGAACGCGTTGTGACCACATTCAACACATGGCTAAATGACAAAGACAAACAAATTAGTACTGTTATACAGAAGGAACTACCTGTGATGTTACAACGAGCAGGAACACTACTGATACATGAAAACAACACAAAGATTCATGAACTCCAGACTGAATTACAAAACGTGTATAAAGTGCTTAATGAAACACATATGCAAACATCTCATAACAGTTCACCGGACTGTGTTAGTATCACAGAAACACACCGTGATCATTATGAAACGCCTTTAACAGAAAGTAGGGGGCAGACGGGCAATAATTTCAATCCAACACGTGGAGTAACATCCGTTTATCAAGACCATACACAATCATTAGTGACTCAGGATGCTTTAGTGAAGAATTCACAGTTTCAGAAGATTACCAATGATAAGAACGGACCCCTTCCAGTTGTGGTTATCAAAGGGATCCGCGGAATAATGCCAAAAAGTTGGAACGAAAGGGAGAAAATTGTCTTTACCATTACCCATACTCAAGGTGAGCCAGCGTTGTTCGCGACACAGAAAGCTTAACAATGCAGCTCCTTCGATGAATTTGAACAAGCTTTTCTAAACAAGTATTGGTCGCGTGGGGTACAAGAACGATTAAGAAAAGAAGTTTATAGTCCTGAGCCATTTAATAGAAAAGGCGGTACTTTGCGGAAATATTTCGAAAAGTATCTGGACAAAGTGAAATATTTACCAACACCAATTCCTGAGTGTGATATTTTAAAGATATTAAAGGAGAAGTTACAGTGTGATCTAAAGGAGAAATTGTTTCACATTCCTGAAGACAACGTGGAACATTTTCTATCTGTACTGGACTCTTTAGATTTGGTTATCGAAGAGGACAGTCACCATTATGGGAATAATTCGTCGAATAATGGTAATGGTAATGGCAATGGGCGAAACCACAAGAACAATAGTAATAGAAACACCTACTATGGGAATCAAAATCATTGGAATAGTCCGAATTGTTCAGGAGGGCAGAACCACAATATGAACACAAATGGACAGTACAGTAATGCACCGAATCACAATTATCATCCACAGAACAATAGCGGACAAAACAATAACGGAAACTTTTCAAAGAAACGGAAACGAGATTTTAGAGCTAACGCCAATTACAATAACGGTAATTTTTCAAATAATCAGCAAAACATGCAACCACCACATAACTGGTCAACACAGAATTATGCACAACAGCAATGGCAGCAGCCTAGGCCACCGCAATATCACAACAACAATCATGTACAACCCCCGTACAATACAAATATGTCAAATAACATGCAGCAGCATATGAATGCGCAGCCATGGCAACCACCGAATCAAAATTCAAGATCATTGAGGTAAGTGAACCGCAACCACCAACCACTACCAGTCAGTCAAACTAGATGCGACGACATTCTGCTCCCGTGTGTCAGTCGCAGGGCGTCTAGGGGGCACTTGCATGAATGATGTTACTAATAACGAGCAAACAAGCGTGCAGACAACCAGCTGTAGTAACAATGAGAATGTGTGTCGCATAGAATCAGCAGCGATCGGGTCGAACGACCCAAAAGATGCAGTGTGTAGGAATAATTCTGTTGATGTTGCTCAGCAACGTAGTTCAACTACGCAGATGTTAAGATATAATGACGGAGTTGATATACGAGAGGAATTGTGTCAACATTTTCGGAAGAAATGTAATTTGTTTGAACGGGAAGTTGTACAAGGAGCTATAGTTTGTGATATTTATGGTATTCAAACTATGGTGATTTTAGATACTGGAGCATCTGTTTTTGTGCTGAATGAATCGTTCTTTCTTCACTTAAAGAAAATTTCAGCTATTCCGGTTTTTCCAGTCACTAATTGTCGAGTTACAGGAGCCATTAGTCAGAAAGCCCAACTAGTTCGGGAACAGACACGGATTTGTATTAATTTTGGAATGGGAGCCAAAGAGTGCACCTTCCTTATTGTAAAGAATTTGGCCGTGAACCGTCTCCTCGGATTACATATTTTGCGAGAGACGGAAACTACAATCGATCTCGCAAAGGCTGAATGCAGCATGTGTTCCGGTGACACGAGAGTCAGGTTAGACTTGGTAAAGACCAAAGAATTGCATGGCAAATATTGTCAAATTTTAAAGATAGAACCGATTCGCGCACATTTATGGCGGCTTCAAGATAGTTTCAATTGCAGTACATTCCCGCTCATGGAAGATGTGAAGGACGAGGAGATTATCCACCTCTCTGAAATAGTAGAAAAAGTACAACAATCCTCTGGTCTTGACAGTCTGCAACAAAAGCAATTATTAGACACACTTACTAATTATCGTAAAGTATTTTTGAAAAAACCTGGACTAATTAAAGGTTACGCGTACGACATGCAAGTGTTTCCCCATGAAATATACTGTCATCAAATATACTCAATACCCAGCGCGAAAAGGGAAGCAGTAACAAAAGAAATTAGACGAATATAGCAACCCACTTCCAAAACTAAATACCGAACCGGAAGACTGGGAGGACAAAGTTAGACAAGCATTGGTCACACTATACGAGAATGCACAGAAACGGCAAGAATCACACAACCGGGGACTACAGAATACTCAACAATTTAACGTGGGAGATATGGTGTTAGTAAGGAATTATCCGAAGTCGTCATTATTAAAGAAAAAATAAAGAAGTGGTTTCCGTTATATTCAGGACCATTTGTGAGCTTAGCTACACCACATAAAAATAGTTATTTCTTGGTCTATCTCAACTCAAATAGACAGAAAGGACTATACAATCACAAAGAGTTGAAAAGATATGTATCTTAAGTACAGCAGATGACCTTTTACGTGTGTCGTAATGAGGTGAAGTCAAACATCAAAGACTCAAGTGCTGTGCGAGTACGCTAAGTGACAATTATTAATTAATGGACTAGTGTATAAGTATTTCATGGACACACTGCGATGTGGCGTGTGGGAGGATAGGAACATACAACATTGGAAGCATCAGTACTGCGTGGAGGGAGAGACTCTCAGAACACCAATCAGTTGTAAGAAAATTTCAGCTCCAGATCGATGGAGAAGAGGACGCTGAGCTGCTGCAAGGAGAAGAAGAATTGCTTCAAGATGATTCCACCCTAAGACACTTAATCAAACATAATACAAACTTGTTGAGATTTAGTAAACTTACAGGAACTTACGCGTGTGAAACTACGAACAGTGAACAGAACTGCATATTTCACACAACAGTAGGATATAGTGACTTTAGAAAATAAACGTTTCATTCTGTTGATTGTTAACTATTTTGAACTCACTAGGGTGAGCAGGTTATGTTCTTTTTTTTTCTTTCAGACTGTGTACAGGATACACTTACAATATGTAAAGTTTACGCGAGTTACGTATAGGCTTAACAAATTTTCCACCGTAAGTTAGTGCTCGGACTTGCATGAGCTATAAACCAGGTCGAACAAGATGTTGTCCATGACTCAACAGATCATTACACAGACAAACATATACAGACTTATGTTTATCAGTGCACAATTCTTTGTAAGTCCAGGAGCACCTTTTCCAGAAAATATATGACTTAGGATTTGCTTTTATATTGTAAATTACTACAATTATGTACTTCATTTGTTATGTAGAATCATTCAGTTATTCATCATTATATAACTAGACTGTGTAAAGACATTCGTATGGGTAGCACAAGGACTTTACCTTGTCAGACTTGATAACTGTGATCAAGTGACTACGTGGTGGAGTGAACATGTCACAGATGACCTATGAACAAAGACTTCCTGTGAACATTATCCTCTACGCGTACGAATTTTATTTCACTGGCGAAAGAGTGGAATCTAACACAAAAGTGGACGCTCAATGAGTGCGTTGTGTTACCATTATTTCGTTTCCAAATTTTGTGCTACGAGTGTTTAGTAATGCCAAGTATTCAGAGATTTATTGGGACCACATGTGTGGACGTAACATTCCAGGCAAACTAAAACTCAAGAGAAAGTGTTTTTATCGATCAGTCAGCAACAGTGGTGAGTCGTAACAGTGTTGGGAACTGCTACTGACTATATCATTAAACCCGTTGCAGAACTGTATAAATGTTGGAACGTAATTACATGAACCTTTAATTGCAGATAGTCAGTTACGTCGGAAGGACGAATGGACTTGCATCACGATAAAGAAACTCACAAACAGTCGAACACCTCACAAAAAAACCACCTTCTTCTTGTTGAGTGAAAGAGTGCGTGAAATATGATGTAATTTAGATGTTAATTTAAGGAAGTGATACTGCTGTTTGAATTTCATGTGACTGTATGCTGGGATGCTGAGCACACGTGTCGGTGAGGACAGCATACTGCAGCGACAACATCCGTCATCCCTTGCAGCACCCTGCCTCGTCATCGCAATCCATCGCACGCTTACCTGATGGTGCGAGACATCGGTGTTGCAGTACACCAAGTCGCCAGCCGTCGTCACCAGCAGCACTATCACGAAATTGTATCATTATTAAATGTCATACGATGTGAATATTCAAATATTGAAAATTAAAAAAGAGGGTATGGAAGATGTGCTCGCTCCGCCGTGATTTTTTTCCAAGGTCTTTCCCATTGGCCTTTGCCCGAATGGGGGAGCGTAACTCAAAATCCCTGAGACATAAATGTAAACAAAGCACATGCTTCCAAGTGAAAAAACACAGTGAACTTCAAACAGAACAGACAAGGAAAATAAGCCTGCTTGGATGTCC
Organism: Schistocerca piceifrons; assembly: GCF_021461385.2. Taxonomy (NCBI): domain Eukaryota; kingdom Metazoa; phylum Arthropoda; class Insecta; order Orthoptera; family Acrididae; genus Schistocerca; species Schistocerca piceifrons. The sequence goes on along the minus strand of NC_060139.1, from coordinate 461,796,184 downwards.
AGTCAAACAAGTGTGACTGTACATCCAAAGGGGGCAATGTAGTGCTACAACGATGAAAATTAATATTTCGACGATGTCAAACCTTATTTCCATGATTTAAAGAAGTATTCATCATATTAAAAATTTAATTATAATTTTATTATTTTCATTTTTGTGCTCAGTGTTTCAAAAACTTTCTAGTGCACGGAATAATTAGCATTGTTTGTACTACGAAACTATATATGTTTGTTAAGGGTTAAGCATGTAATAATTCGATGTAAGACATTTTGTTGAGTCTGAATTTTGTTCTCGTACTGGTCGGTAGAAAGGAAAAGTTCCTTAATCGATGGGAAGGTATAAAGGCTGTAAAAAGAAGAGAGAGAGAGAAGGTAAATACAAGTTATTCAAAACAAATATCTCCCAAATGTAACGTCTTGTCATTTCCTATAACTAAAAATTGCAAGGTCTAATCTGAGCCTGTCCTGAATAACAGCGAAGAACATTTAAGTTATCATATATTTTCTTCGTTTGATCACGGTTGTGATTCGCATGTTTCTTTTTGTTACGCGACGTGTTATGAATATTTTCATTATACGCGCAAAAGTGCACACAGCTTTAATCGAACCTGCGTCTTTCGGAAACGATAACTTTTAATCAGTACAATAACGCGAATACCGTCTAAATCGTAACCGTGATCGCAAAAGTGTTTCCTGGACCAAATAATTCTTATAAAATGTCTATTCTCCAAAGCGAGCAGCATTGCACTATCGCTGATTCGCAACAATCGAAAGAGTAAAATCAATGCTTAAATAAAATTGCCACCTTTTAATAATTATTATTATCCCATTCAATAAATAAATAGCGATTCAGTGGCTATCCAATCAATAAACAGGTTCAAAAAATGGTTCAAATGGTTCTGAGCACTATGGGACTTAACATCTATGGTCATCAGTCCCCTAGAACTTAGAACTACTTAAACTTAACTAACCTAATGACAGCACACAACACCCAGCCATCACGAGGCAGAGAAAATCCCTGACCCCGCCGGGAATCGAACCCGGGAACCCAGGCGTGGGAAGCGAGAACGCTACCGCACGACCACGAGATGCGGGCAATAAACAGGGGGGGGGGGGGGGGTGTCCGAAAAGTGGAAATTGACCCTGAATAGAGAAAAGTGTGAAGTTATTCACATGATTATTAAAAAAAAAAAAATCCACTAAACTTCGATTACGCCATGAGTGACACAAAACTTAGGGCTGTAAATTCAACTAAATACTTAGGGATTACAATCACAAATAATCTAAATTGGAATGATCACATAGATAATGTTGTGGGTACAGCAAACAAAAGACTGCGATTATAGGCAGAACACTTAGAAGGTGCAACAGGTCTACTAAAGAGACTGCTTACACCACACTTGTCCGTCCTGCTCTGTAGTATTGATGTGCGGTATGGGATCCGCATCAGGTGCAACTGACGGATGTCATTGAAAAAGTACAAAGAAAGGCGGCTCGTTTTGTGCTATCGCGAAGTAGGGGAGATATGTCACAGACATGATACGTGAATTGGAGTGGCAATCATTAAAACAAAACCGTTTCTCGTTGCAACGGGATCTTCTCATGAAATTTCAGTCATCAGTTTTCTCCTCCGATTGCGAAAACGTTCTGTTGGAACCCACCTACATAGGGAGAAATGATCATCGTGAGAAAATAAGAGAAATCAGTGCTCGCACAGAAATATTTAAGTGCTCGTTTTTCCCGTGTGCCGTTCGAGTATGGAACGGTAGAGAGACAGCTTGAAGGTGGTTCATTGAACCCTATGCCAGGCAATTTATTGTGTATAGCAGAGTAATCATGTAGCTGTAGATGTAGAATTACCATATTTTCATTATGTGATTCATTTGAGGCAGTATCTTCCTCTATGCGCTGGACATATCTTAGTACGTGGCATAGTTGGCGGCAGCGACCAAGATACTAGCTTCGGCGTATAGCTGCATTCCTCCCCACAACATGATACAGAAAGAAACGACCAGTTATGTAAAAGCTTAGAATGACAATATATTTAAATAATACATTAAATTCCCAATCTCGTAACTCGATAGATTTCACGATATAGTAGTATCTCCTCACCTGCATGCACAGGGGCAGAAAGAATACTAGTGTAACTGCTGCTAATTTCTGTTTAACCGCATCTACTAGGACTGACCGTAGATGGTTCCACAACAGAACTAGATCTCAAATCTTAATTGTGGTTTGTTTAGGTGCCGTCATGTCATTCCTTCCTCAAGCCTTGTGTCCCCTGATGCATCTTAGAGTACGTATGTCTTAGTCTCTAAATCTAACACGGGGGCAGGGATAACCTCTCAGCTTTTCTAACAGCGTGAGTGCTGATCGATCGAGCTTTCGCTCAGTGGCTCGGTACTCATTTGTGTCGTGCACCAAACTGTTTAGAGTATTTTGGCATTGAGGAACGTGTTCTGCCTACTCGTGGTGTTTTATAGAAGAGTGGATTACAGTCATTTTGTCTATTTCGTGGTAGTATCTTTCTGCAGCGTTAATCTCGGAGTGGCATACACAAGTCATTTGGCGAGTGACTCCACTCTGCTGCATTTCAGTGATCAACTTTCGCAGTTCAGTCGAAATGAGGGCCATATTTCGCTAATCGAATTCCAGTGAATTTTGCCTGCTGGTTGGACAACTGCCTTTTCGTTTTTTTTTTTTTTTTTTTTTTTGCATCGCGCTGCTTCGACCGGTCGACTATAGGTGGAGACATCTGTTTCCTGCCTAGCCGTTCGAAAGCTCGCCCCGAGGGTGGTTCCTTACCAAAGACGACCGTTCACCCTTCCCGTGTGCTGCATCTCCCGCATGAGAGGAGTGGTCTGCATTCTTCCTGCTTACATGCATGAAAATCTCTCCTCGTCTGCAGTCAATTAAAGCACCAAAGAATTTCAACCTGACAGCACGGAGGACTACAGGCACTTACACGTCCCCCACAAAGAGTGCCTGTTGAACCCACATAAATCTTTTAATAGATAATTGTAATAACCGTTGTTCGTGCTCTTACTCGATTCTCCTTAGCCAACAAGTCTACCCATGCATATAGTGTATCAGCCCTTTCCTGCCATATTAGTTATGTTTCCGGGCATATTGTATATCACCTATGACACTGTTGCTCCTTTAGCACCACCCAGGGGTCACGTGTAGGGTAATATAGGTTATACCCAAGGACGTGAGCAAGGAACAACATACTACATAAGCACAGTGGTACCACCTAGGGAACCCCTCCTGACTATCTGCGTTTAACTGGCATCAGTCTTGTGTACTCTGCTTCAGAGTACTGTGCACCTGTCTGGTTGCCAAGTGTACATGTGAAGAAGGTAGACACAAAACTTAACGACACAATGCGCTGCATTACTGGTTCTATTAAATCAACCCCATGCCACTGGCTACCTGTACTGAGTCACATCCCTCCACTTCACTTAAGGCGGAAACAAGCTTTACTGAGGGAGGCCAGGAAAATCTCTGCATTACCCTCTCTACCACTGCACCAGGAATTCTGTCATCCGCCACAGCAACGATTGCGATCAAGAAGACCAGCAAGTGTTACTGCAGGACAACTCATCGTGGATGGTTTTGATCTAAACGAAAGCTGGAAGCATGAATGGTCAACAAAAATATTGGGAACAAGAGCCCATCACCTTGTTCCCACAAAGAAGCCAAAACGTTTTGACCTACCGAGGCACCTTTGGTGCCTCGTCAACAGATTAAGGACTGGACGTGGTTGTTGTTGGTACTTCAGGTACAAATAGAGCTGGATCAGTTCACCAATGTGTGAACGAAATCAAGAAGAGCAGACAATTGAACATTTAGTCCAACGCTGTCCACTTCATTCATACCCTGGAATTCCCGATGACTTGTTCACTCTCACACCCTGCTTAATTAACTTGTTGAAAAACACGGACTTTAACATTTAATCTTGTCTAATATCATATGTATGTTGTATAAAATCATTTGCCTTACATCAACTTATATTGTTTAAAATCACCATACGATTAAATAAATAAATAAATAAATTCCTGTCTTAGATCACTAGGCAACTTTTCTGAACTGACGTAGGAATCATTTGTCTGGTACCACAATTTCCGCTGTGTTTTGCGGGAGCAGGTTTCAGGATTGTATTGTCTCTCTTTTCTTGCTTCCTGCATGCATAAAAGACACGGACATTACATTTCCTTCATTCTGATATGATCATTGGTAACTATTAGACTGAAGTTTATGAGAGTCGGCCGAAAGAGTCAATGCAGAGGAAGTGGGATACTGTAGTACTGTGGAATTACGAGACACGTTTGAAGATCGCTAAGGATATGAATAATGGTATAAGTTACACCAGAGCAGAAGTAGAAGAGGAATGGACATCTCTAAAAAGGGCAACCGCAGATGTTGGAAGGGAAAATGTGTATTCAGGTGAGACATGATGGAAACGAGGCCGAAGAAAAGTCAATACACGCTCATAGGATTCGTCGTGTAGAAAAATCATTTGACAGTTTAAAATTGTGCAAGACGCTAAAAATTCTGAGAAGAGTAGGAGAAAGCTATAGCAAAAGTAGTGCAATAGTTTCTTTTGTCGGCCAATTTAGGTTGAAAATATGCGTAATTTGTTATGGGACATGATGGAATATTTCATCCATAGCCACTATAGTTTCATGAAGTTGCGGCGCTATACGTGGCTTTCAAAACGGCGTCTGTAACGAAGGTGTGATCCAAACAGAGAGCTGTCATTGTGTTTCTTTCGGCGGAAAATCGGAGCATCGCACATGTTGATAGGCGCTTGCAGAAAGTCTACGGAAACTTGACAGAGAACAAGAGCGCAGCAAGGTGTTGAGTGAAGCGTCTGTCATCCGCACAACAACGTCGCGCACAACTGTCCGAACTCTCGCGTGCGGACCGGCCGTACACTGCTGCTTCTTCTACAATCTTAGAACATGCGGATTCACTCATCTGTAGCGATCGACGGACCACAGTCGAAAACTACGTCGCACAATTGGACATCTCCGTCGGTAGTGCTGACTTACTCGTCCACCAGTTGGAGTACTCAAAAGTGTGTGCCCGCTGGAGTCCTCGTTGTCTAACAGAAGACCATACAGAGTAACGGAGGACCAACTATCTCGAATTTCTTGCGGGTTACGAGACTCATCATGACAGTTTATGCTGGACATCGTCACATGCGATGAAACATGGAAACAAAACGCCAGTCCATGGAATGGCGCCACGCCACCTCTCCTCCAAAAGTTCAAAGCCGTATCCTCAGCTTGTAAGGTCGTGGCCGCGGTCTTCTGTGACTCTAAAGGAGCTATTCTGTTTGATGTCCTCCCTCATTGTCCAACAATCAGATAAATGTACTGTGCCACACGAAGGAAATGGAAGAAACGACTACAGCTCTTCAGGGAAGAGCTCATGAAACTTCATTGGACTGTTCTTCCTTGTCCACCCTACACAGTGGATCACTCCGACTTCCATGCGTTCGGCCCAATGAAGGATGAACTCTGTGGGATACAGTACGTGGATGATGGGGAGCTTGTTTATGCAGCAAGATATTAGCTTCGACATCGACCAGTGTTTGGTACCATGTGGGCTCTTCCAGTAAGGTCCCATAATGCCATGCATTGAACTGAAATTGTGTTGAAAAATAGTCTTCTGTAGCCAGACGAATGGGGAATAATATGGTGTATTGGAATTATATATAAAAACAATTTATAAAGTCACAGCTTTCAGTAAATATGTGTTGCATTTCTTACGTAACACGCCTCATAGGAAAGTCAAAACAACCTCTTGTGAAATGAAAAGCAAGCGTTATAACATTAAGAGTCCAGTGAGTATTCCACTGTTAAACACAAAAGAGATAGCGCACACGTGGAAATAGTAAGTAAAATTTTTCTATGAGAGGGACGACTTGTGTGATGACGGAATAGAAGAAGAAATTGGATTCGATGTCAATGACACAGCGGATCCAGTATTAGAGTCAGAATACAAAACAGCTCTGGAAGACCTGAGGTCAGATAAGGCAGAAGGGATAGATAACGTTCGATCAGAGTTTCCAAAATCGTTACTTACCTTTCAACCGAAAAACTGTTCAAGTTGCAGTGTAGAATGTATGAGACTGGTGACGTACCATCAGACTTTCGAAAAAATATCATCCACACGATTCCGAAGATAGAAACGGCAGATAACAGCTTAACATCCCATGCAAGAAACGGCAGATAACAACTTAACATCTCATGCATCCAAACTGTGGGCAAGAATAATATAAAGAAAAACTGAAGAGAAAATAGAGGATCCGTTAGATGACGATCAATTTGGCTTTAGGAAAGGCAAACGCACCAGAGAGGCTGTTCTCACGTTGCGCTTCATGACGGAGACAAGGCCGAAGAAAAGACAAGACACTATCATAGGATTCGTCGATGTAGAAAAAGCATTCGACAGTTTAAAATTGTGCAAGACGCTCGAAATTCTGCAAGTGTAGGAGAAAGCTATAGCAAAAGACGGGCAACATACAATATGTGCAAGACCCATGACCTAGAACGATGTGCTCAGATTAAAAAAGGGTGCCACTCAGGCAAAGAGTCTTTCGTACCTACTGTTCAATCTTTTCATCGAAGAGCCAATGACGGAAATAAAAGAAAGCGTCAAGAGTGGAAGGATATTAGTGATAAGATTCGCTGATGACATTACTATCCTTAGTGAATGTGAAGAAGAACTACAGGATCTGTGGGACGGAACGAACAGTCTAATGACTACAGGATATAGATTAACATTAAATTGAAGAAAGACGAAAGAGCAGAAACGAGAACACCGAGAATCTTAACATCAGAACTGGGGATCACGAAATAGACGAAGTTAAGGAATTCATCTATCTTGAAAGCAAGTTACCTATGACGGACGAGCAAGGAGGACATAAAAGGCAGACTAGCATAGGCGAAGAAGGAATTCCTAACCAAGAGAAGTCTACTAGTATCAAACATAGACCTCGAGTTGAAGAAATTTCTGATCACTTACGTTTCGAGTACAGTTGTTTTTTGCGGTGAATCATGAACAATGGGAAAACCGGGAACGTCAGGAATCGAAGTGTTCCAGAAGCGTTCCTACAGAAGAATGTTGAAAATTAGGTGAAATGATAAAAAAATGAATGAGGAGGCTCTCCGCAGAATGGGTGAAGAAACTAACACACGATAAACACTGATAAAAAAGTGGAACAGGATGACACAACATATGTTAAAGCACCAAGGAATGACCTTTATTCTATTGGAGGGAGCTGCAGAGGGTAAAAACTGTAGGAGTAGACAGAGACAGGAATAAATCTAACAAATAATTGAGGCTGCATCGTGCAGGTGCTGCCCTGAAATGAAGAGGATGGCACGGGAGCGAAATTTGTGGCGGGACGCATCAGTCAGAAAAAATCGAAGGACATGAAAGGGAGGCAGGGTTGTAGCCCATCACCGATATTATTCAATCTGTACATTGAGCAGGCAGTAAAGAACACAAAAGAAAAATGTGGAGTATGAACTGAAGATCAGGGATAACAAATAAAAACTTAGAGTTTTGCCGATGATATTGTAATTCTGTCAGAGACAGCAAAGTACTTGGAACACCAACTGAACAGAGTGGTCACTGTCTTGAGAAGATGTTGTAAATGAACATCATCACAAGGAAAACTATGATAATGGAATGTTGCCGAACTAAGTTAGGAGATGCTGAGGGAATAATTTTAGGAAACGAGACACTTAAAGCAGTAGATTTGAGTGGTAGGAAGTCTTCTCTGAAAGTACACTGCTGTCCAAAATTAAAGCAAAACACGGAAATTTTGCAAGGTTGTGTTTATTTTGCCGCAAAACCGCATAAACAGCTAACAGTTGAGTACAAACAGTGTAAAGAACACAGAACGTAATCAACTTCAATATCCGTAACGGCAGACAAAAATGTTCTTGGTTTCTTCCCACTTAACGAATTTGCACACACATTTTGACAAGTTGTTACTGTTCTCAGTATGGGGTGTGACCCCCTCTGGCAGCAATACAGGCCACATACATCAACGGAAAATGCTGTGAATGATGTCATAAACCTCATGTTCAGGTAATAACGCCCGTTCTTCCTGAAGAGCTGCTAGTAAGTCTAGGGTGGTGGATGCTGATGTGATGTAACCCGTCTGCCTAGCACATGCAAGACTTGCTCTATTGGATTCAAACCGAGAGAGCGAGCAGGCCATGCCATGTATGCAATATCCTCCAAGAAAACAACAACAACCTGTGGCCTGTGAGGTCTAGCACTGTCTTTCATCAGTTCGAAGCTGGGCCCACAGCACCTCGTGACAACCGCACATGAGTTCGCAAGATCTTGTTACGATACCTGCGAGCAGCTAAACCTTGTCAATTCTGCCATATAATTTCATGAAGAGGTGTTCCAGTGGTCAACATAAATCTTGCACACTTTATTACGGATCCTCCTCCATATCAGTCCCTTTGCACAATGTTTGGGTCCCGAAATGGTGTTCTTTGTTCCCTAGCCGCGCGAATGCGTCGAGAATCACTCTTCAGCCCAAATCAGGGATCATCTGTGAAAACAACATTGGCTGACTGTTCGACCATACTGGTGGCTTCTTGGCGACTCCACTCTAGACAGAAGAGGTTCTGTAATCAGAGGAGTACATACAGGAAGTCTCTGACAATAGAGGCCACTCTGCCAAAGCCTTCTGCACGCCGTTTGCCTCGATACAACACATCCAGTGAATGCCGCGAGGTCAGACGGCAGTTGCCGCGCTGTACTAAGGAGTTATCTGTCATGCCATTATAGCTACATTACGCTCCACTCTTTCTGAAGTCACACGCGGTCGGGCCTGTTCTGCTCTCCGTGATACAGTTTCGGACTCTGTAAACTGCCACCCCATCCGAGAAACAACAGAACGATTCACATGAAGAAACGAGGCACCATATCAGTTTGCGTCTGTCCTGCTTGCGTTCTTGCTGTGACCCTTCACCGCAGAGCCTATTAGGCGTCTTCTCTGTGCCATACAGCACCGCCTGTGGCAGTGTACACAGCGATTGTGGATATGGGACTAACCGCAAACACTAACCCGTTTGAGGGGTGCCCTGACGTCACCGTCTGCATAGTTGTCCGTTGACCAGAATGCCGTCATCAATGCTGAACGCGATTGCACGGGCATTTGTTGAGAGTTTCTATGATTATATCGTTATTTAGACACAAGTCGGAGAAACAACTATTTGTTATTTTAATTTTGGACACAATTGTATACTTATGGGGTATAACACGCATGTAAATGGAACATAGACGATAAACAGTTCAGACGAGAAGTATAGTGCTACAGAAGTATGCTGAAGATTGGGTGGGTAGGTCACGCAGCTATTGTGGAGGTAATGAATAGCATTAGGGAGAAAAGAAATCTGTGGCACAACTTGACTAGAAGAATGAATCTGTCGACGGAACACATTCTGAGATATCAAGGGATCGCTAGTTTAGCATTAGAGGGGAATAGCAGAGGGGCAGTGTCGATGACGAGAATTCGCTGCCAGGTGGGAGAAGCCGAGTGCGGGACCTCGCGTCCGGGTGGTGGCAGCCAGGCCCTGACTACGACGAGACTTTGGCTCCTAGCGGTGGAAGCTGGGAGCAGTTACGTTTATCAAAATGCAGGTACACATGCAGCTCCATTTGGGGCTGTAATTATCGTATGTTAGCGAAACTTATTAGATATGCTAACGCGTTATCGCAGTGATGCCACTGATATGAATTTCGTCGTGAATGCTTCTAAGATGCCGGAAGCTGGTTCAAGTCAAACACAGGGGCTGAACGAAATGTGGAAACACCAAAAACACAACTCATTACCATGACTAATAGGATGTAGGAAACCCGTTGTCATTCTAAAGAGCTTCCAGTCGTCTAGGAATGGATAAATACAGGTCCTGTGTGGATCTCAAGGGAATCTTTTACAAATGTTCCTGTAAAAGAAGTGGCAATTTCAGATAATGACGATGAAGGTAGATAGCGATCACACACCCTTGACTCTAAAGTACATCTGGTAACTATCGTGACCAGTAGAGATTTGAAACTTTAGCCTCGTGCTCTCAAAACCAGTCCTGAACAACGTCAGCTTTGTGAATTGGGGTCCTGCAGTCTTCGAACACAGCGCCAGCCTTCTGTAACAAACGTTGTACCATGAAACAGACCTGATCAGCCAAAACAGTCTCATAATCCCTGGCAGTAACGCCAGCTTGCAAGTTAACAGTGGGAACTACGAAATACCACGATATAGCAGCCCAAACCACCGAACCACCCGCCATGTTTCACTCTTGGGACGTAACCTCGGCCATGTGATGGAATCAGTGTGGAAGAAAAATCATCCGGCCAAATAACTTTTTCCATTTCTCCATATTGCAGGTTATGTGAATTCGGTACCACGTTACGGGCATTTCCACCACTCATGCGAGGTTTTGGAATTCCACCTTTCCCTACAATTTTCTGCTTGCGGTGCTCCTTTCGTATTGATTTGGTGGTGACAGGATTCACGAGTAAGATTTTTATTTATTTGCTTACGTATTTATTTTACCTGATCAGATTAGAGCGTTTAGGTCCTCTCTTACATTGAACCGGGCTTACACACACGCAATACCTCTCTTAAATCATATTTACCTAAGAAATAACAATAATTTTAATTAACTAACAATAATTAAACAATGCGTCAGTACAAGTAATAATAAGGTGATATGAGTGCCATTATAGACAATATGAATAAATAGTACTGATTAAGAGCTAATAAAGCTAACAATGTGAGTACTTCTACTACTGCTGCTTCCAGTAATAGTTGTGATAGTATGAGGGTAATCCCAAAAGTAAGGTCTCTTATTTTTTTATAAGTACACAGACCTGTTTATTTCTACAATGGTTTACATCACTTTACAGCTTGAACATCTAGCTATTATCGACATGATCACCACGTCTGTCGATGCATTTTTGTTGACACTGTGGCAGTTTTTGTATGCCCATGTCATACCAGCTCGCCGCCATGCTGTTCAGAAAGTTATGAATCTCTTCTTTCACCTCGTCGTCGGAGTTGAATCGCTGGGATCACATTTTCCGCTGACAGGTACTGTGAGACTCTGAAGAAACTCAAACGGGCAATCAGAACCGGAGAAGAAGAATGTTGAGCAAGGGCGTACACATTCTCCTTGTCAACGCTCGCCCACACATCGCTGGGTAAACCGTTGGCCTCCTGCAACGATTTCAGTGGAACATAATCACCAACCTACCCTATAGTCCAGGGACTATCACCTGATCCCTAGGATAAAAGAACATTTGCCCAGAAAGCGATTCAGCTCTGATGACGAAGTGAAACAAGAGGTTCATAACTTTCTGAACAGCATGGCGGCGAGCAGCTATGACATGGGCATACAAAAACTTCCACAGCGTCTACAAAAATGCATCGACAGAAATAGTGATTATGTCGAAATACAGCTAAATTTTCAAGCTGTAAACTGATGTAAACCAGTGTAGAAGTAAACAGGCCTATGCACTTATAAAAAAAATAGGAGACCTTACTTCTGGGATTACCCTCCGTAATAATGACAATAATAATAACAGTAGTGGTAGTAGTAATATCAGTTGTAGTAGTATTAGTAGTAGTAGCCGGTACAAAAAAGAATTTGTAAGAGTATTTATAGGTGTACAAAACAGTGATGTGGTAGATATAAAAGAATTTATAGAGGTACAAAATAGATATATTCAGTTATGCAGCAACTTTTTCAGCTCTCGCCCTCTTGTTAATCATCACAATCCTCTTCAGTAACCGTCTGTCACGATCATCCAACACACACTTTCGTCTAAGTTGTGCCTTAGCGGATGATATTTCTCCACTTTCCCTATATGCTGTTTTAAATCTTCGAAACGGTGCCTCTTGAAACACCAAACACTTCGGCTCCCTTGGTTGCGGAAGCGCTCACCACGGGAGCCCCACCATTACGGCCACGCTCCAGTACACTTAGATCCGACGTAATGCACGTATAATTACACAGAACACTGTCCCGAAGACGACTGGGCTGTGGAACGTATTGGAAACGGTGCACAAGTGGTCAAATACAACAACGCAACCTATAGACTTGGCTAGCGTCTGCGGCGTTTATGTTGAAACTTGCGTTTACCACAGGGTATCCACATTTCTATCCAACAGAGTAGAACTGCCAGTGGTTATTCCCCATGCAGAACGATCCAGAGTTCTGAAGCAGAAGCTCGAACAAGTCTCACTTCGTGTGATCACAGGCACCTTTTCTGATTCTGAAGCAAGCTCAACTCTTGGCTAAAGCACTGGGCCTGTTCCGCAGGTACCAAACAGTTTGATGGCAGCAGCAAGCAGTAACCGCGTCGCTGACTGCACTTACTTTTTCACGCCCCATTTTCAGCGACTTTATAGCGCTGCTATATGGCTTTCTTTCGTGCACGTTTTGCGTCTTTAATGCAGAAGTCTGCTCGAGACGTGTGGCGTATCTTATTCATGGACACATTACAGGCGACTTTGTTACGAAACTGCGGTCGTGTGCAGTGTGCCATGCAATATTAAAGAGAAAGTATGTATTCGAGTACGGTTTGCACTTTATAGGTTAACCATGATTGGCATTTATCGAAATTAATTTCGGAAAGAAAGGGATATGACTGGAACTTAACCGTAGAATAACAATACAGGATAAATGATTACCCCAGTCCATACAATTTTTCATCCTATGTTGATACTACTGGCTTCTCGGGCGGGAGTCATTGTTTACCTTTACATTCACTACCGCTGTTCACGTTGAGGAGGTAAATCTGTCAGGCTTTATTCTTCATCATCCTTTAACAGGTATTTGTGAAATTTATCCGTCGGGCTAAAGATCACCACGCCTAGTTATTTAGGTTGAATTTGTTTTGTTTACAAAATAGGTGGTACTTTCTTTTGCAGGCACAGTTAATGTCTAAGAATTCCAGAGGAAATAATGGCAGAATTTGAGCGTCAAGAGGCTGAAAACGTGTATTTTAGCGACTCAGACCAGGATATGAGTGAACCTGAAGACAGCCATATCACAGACGACAAGGAGGATGACGAATTCAATGTAACGCCATTTGAGGTTGATTCATCAGATGAAGGTGATCGCTAAGTAAGGAAAACTTTTTATGGCAGGAGTGGGTATTGTTGGAACACGTACTCCCCTCGTAAAAAGGTGTCGAGAGTGCTAGCATAGAATATAGTGGTACAAGTACCTCGTGCACTAGGCGAGGCAACAAACGAAACGTCTCCTCTGAAATTATATGAACTGTTGTTTTCACTGATAGTTCCCTGTTGTTGTTGTGGTCTTCAGTTCTGAGACTGGTTCGATGCAGCTCTCCATGCTACTCTATCCTGTGCAAGCTTCTTCATCTCCCAGTACGTACTGCGGCCTACATCCTTCTGAATCGGCATAGTGTATTCATATCTTGGTCTCCCTCTACGATTTTTACCCTCCACCCTGCCCTCCAATACTAAATTGGTGATCCCTTGATGCCTCAGAACATGTCCTACCAGTCGATCCCTTCTTCTAGTCAAGTTGTGACACAAAATCCTCTTCTCCCCAATTCTATTCAGTACCTCCTCATTAGTTATGTGATCTATCCATCTAATCTTCAGCATTCTTCTGTGGCACCACATTTCTAAAGCTTCTATTCTCTTCTTGTCCAAACTATTCATCGTCCATGTTTCACTTCCATACATGGCTACACTCCATACAAATACTTTCAGAAACGACTTCCTGACACTTAAATCTATACTCGATATTAACAAATTTCTCTTCTTCACGAACGCTTTCCTTAGCATTGGCAGTCTACATATTAAATCCTCTCTACTTCTACCATCATCAGTTATTTTGTTCCCCAAATAGCAAACGTATTTCCTGCTTTAAGTGTCTCATTTCCTAATCTTATTCCCTCAGCATCACCCGACTTAATTCGACTACATTTCATTATCCTTGTTTTGCTTTTCTTGATGTTTATCTTACATCCTCCTTTCAAGACACTTTCCATTCCATTCAGCTGCTCTTTCTGGTCCTTTGCTGTCTATGTATGGGACCAACCGGAACATTCCGATGGAGAATTGGTTTGTTTCTTGTGAAACAGCCGGCAAAGTGGCTGACATAAAGTTCACAATGACTGGCGCGTTACGCAATGACAAACTAGAAATCCGAGAATCCCTGCGTCCAACCAAGAATATTCCAGTTACTTCATCTGTATTCATTTCCAGCACAGAAAAAATGTTGGAATCATGCGGTCCAAAGAAAATTAAAGAAGTTATTATTATGTCAACGATGCCTGAGATAGATGAAATACATCAAAAGGCAAAGAAGTCGAACATAGTATTTTCCCACAATGATAACAAAGGGATGTATTTGGTTTACTATTTAACAGAAAGACCACGGCACAAAAAAACAGGCGCTGGCCAATCATGTGTGGGTTTTTAGACGTGTCAGGAATAAACGCCTATCTCTTGTGTAAGGGGAATGGCGGCAAAAACAGCCGAAGCAGTTGACTCACGAGAAAAAGGGCTTCGCATAATCAAGGAACAGATTTTGACACATTTTGGGAGCTATGTTCCAAGATCTGAATGCTGTGTCTGTTCGAAAACAGTGTATAAAAACTATCGGAAAAACATTTGTCAAAGTTACCGTAACAGTTTAGTGTGAAAATTTTCGATACATTGACAATGTCATCAAATTTAGAAATTAATGTATAACATCTTTGTTTCCCTTTACATGAGGAACTATTTTTTCTTAGTTGTTATTTTTATATTCTTTACCAATTTTCGTGCTATTTGTCATATTATGCTGAACAATTCCTTCAATGATTCTTATGCTTTATGGTATATTCTATTGTGTTTTGCAATGTCATAACAAAATGGCTAATTGAACACAATATATAAGTGGAATCTCATATGTCCGCATTGACAATCATGACAGAATAAAATACATTAATATTATAATTTTTATTTGCAGTGTCATATTATAAAACTTTAACAGTACTTTACAATAAATGTTGCATATTGTTTTATTATTACTTCATATTACTCCAGAACCTTTTTTCTTAACAGAGATAATTTAGAAAATCTAGGGATAAATTTTTACCCCACCGTGTTATTCATGTATCGATATTTGCGTCTTGTTACTCTAGGTTTAATTTTTATGACGTAGGACAATAATACCAAATCACACTTATTACTAAAATACCCACGTACTTATTGTTTCTTTGGTCTTTTGTCACAGAAGGAAGGAGGGTTAGAGTTCTATCGGCTGGTAGGTCGTTAGAGTCGTATTGCGAAAGTATGGGAAAAAAATTAGCCATCCCCTTTTTCAAAGGTAACAATACGCCATTTTCCTGGATCTATTTAGGGAAATGACGGGAAACATAAATCCGGGTGATCGGAAGGGGATTCGAGCCGTCGCCCTTCTGAGTGAAAGTCGATGGTGTTAACCATGGCTCCACCTTGCCCGCTTCTCTATAGATATAGTTTCAGATTCTGTAAGCCGTTGTAAAGGCCACGATACACATTTCAGTTTAGTTTCTTGGATGAGAACAGCAGACAACATGCAGTTGAGGAGAATGTGATCTAATTCCTAAACAATCACAGATATGTCTTCATGTGCTAAATTTGCTTTTAATATTATTTTTACGATTATATTCAAAAACTCACTTTCTCTTGTTGAATGATACACTTCCTTTATCAGACTTGTTCTAGAAATTTCCATTTAATCCTACCGTCAATAATTACTCCTACTGAAATGTTATTATGAGGAAACATTACGATGAGCTGATATAAAATGGGCGGTAAATAGAACACGTAATCAGGTAAGTCTAGTTGTGACAAGCGTCATGGAGAAAAACCCGTTCTGTTATTCATTTGACACAAACAAACGTGAAATATAGCTATACTTGGTGTTTCAGCAGTTAACTCAAAATAATTTTTGAACAATATGCGCACAGGCCATGGCAGAGCAGGTAGCTAAAGCAGATATGCAGTATCTTCACGACAAACACAGTCTACTAATATTGACTGGCTACCCTCAGTTATAGGGCTGAAATAAAATGTGTGTGGTTGAGCAGTTTTGCGTTTTGATGACGGGTGGCATACATGGTCAACATCTCAGTAATGGATGAAATTCGTCGTCTACAAGAGCTCCCACTACATGAGAACACATAAAGTACCTCCTGCCGTTACTCTGCCATGAAATTTCATGTCAGCACCAGAAAGAGTAATGTATTAGCACTTCACACAACTAACAACACTAGAAATAAAAAAAGTAGCGGTATTTTGTAAAAATATCGAACGAAATGATTTGAAAAACGTGAGAGAAAGGATGATGAAAGTGGTAAATATTTTCACATTCTAACTGTTTCTACATTCTCCTCATAAACGTCTAGAATGTGCGGATGAGTGGATACGAGTGGGAACCTGCGGAGAAGAATGAGCCCGAAGATAGCCAAAGACGATCTCAATACCGACCTGCGTACACTATCACCGAAGAGGTACCGGTTGAACATTTTATCTTCATTTGCCCGAAATATTGGGAATCTCAGCCGTCTCCCCAAATGGCATTAATATCAACTTCTGTCTATCAGCAAACAGGCTAGTAATAACAATAGACGAAAATAAAAATTGGAGTGAGCACGTAACAGCAGCGTGCAACACGGCATCAGCATCTCCCCATGCCCTACAAAAATAAAAAATGCTCCTCCCTCTAGATCTGATAAAGAAAAGTACGAACATTTGTACTTCCAGTTATTTGTTACATGCATGTCATCCTGCAAAGATTTTTCTCGGGAAAACTGACGGTGCCAGGAACTGCCTGTGTTTGTTATATTTGTGATATTTGACTATTTGATCACATTTCACCATCATACACTCCTGGAAATGGAAAAAAGAACACATTGACACCGGTGTGTCAGACCCACCATACTTGCTCCGGACACTGCGAGAGGGCTGTACAAGCAATGATCACACGCATGGCACAGCGGACACACCAGGAACCGCGGTGTTGGCCGTCGAATGGCGCTAGCTGCGCAGCATTTGTGCACCGCCGCCGTCAGTGTCAGCCAGTTTGCCGTGGCATACGGAGCTCCATCGCAGTCTTTAACACTGGTAGCATGCCGCGACAGCGTGGACGTGAACCGTATGTGCTGTTGACGGACTTTGAGCGAGGGCGTATAGTGGGCATGCGGGAGGCCGGGTGGACGTACCGCCGAATTGCTCAACACGTGGGGCGTGAGGTCTCCACAGTACATCGATGTTGTCGCCAGTGGTCGGCGGAAGGTGCACGTGCCCGTCGACCTGGGACCGGACCGCAGCGACGCACGGATGCACGCCAAGACCGTAGGATCCTACGCAGTGCCGTAGGGGACCGCACCGCCACTTCCCAGCAAATTAGGGACACTGTTGCTCCTGGGGTATCGGCGAGGACCATTCGCAACCGTCTCCATGAAGCTGGGCTACGGTCCCGCACACCGTTAGGCCGTCTTCCGCTCACGCCCCAACATCGTGCAGCCCGCCTCCAGTGGTGTCGCGACAGGCGTGAATGGAGGGACGAATGGAGACGTGTCGTCTTCAGCGATGAGAGTCGCTTCTGCCTTGGTGCCAATGATGGTCGTATGCGTGTTTGGCGCCGTGCAGGTGAGCGCCACAATCAGGACTGCATACGACCGAGGCACACAGGGCCAACACCCGGCATCACGGTGTGGGGAGCGATCTCCTACACTGGCCGTACACCACTGGCGATCGTCGAGGGGACACTAAATAGTGCACGGTACATCCAAACCGTCATCTAACCCATCGTTCTACCATTCCTAGGCCGGCAAGGGAACTTGCTGTTCCAACAGGACAATGCACGTCCGCATGTATCCCGTGCCACCCAACGTGCTCTAGAAGGTGTAAGTCAACTACCCTGGCCAGCAAGATCTCCAGATCTGTCCCCCATTGAGCATGTTTGGGACTGAATGAAGCGTCGTCTCACGCGGTCTGCACGTCCAGCACGAACGCTGGTCCAACTGAGGCGCCAGGTGGAAATGGCATGGCAAGCCGTTCCACAGGACTACATCCAGCATCTCTACGATCGTCTCCATGGGAGAATAGCAGCCTGCATTGCTGCGAAAGGTGGATATACACTGTACTAGTGCCGACATTGTGCATGCTCTGTTGCCTGTGTCTATGTGCCTGTGGTTCTGTCAGTGTGATCATGTGATGTATCTGACCCCAGGAATGTGTCAATAAAGTTTCCCCTTCCTGGGACAATGAATTCACGGTGTTCTTATTTCAATTTCCAGGAGTGTATATACGGCTATCCTGGATGTCTGCAGACAATTGCAGATATTTTTTTTACCCTCTGTCTTCTGCAGTGTCTTTTCAACGTACACTGTCTCTTAGATCTCTCCTCGACCTTAACACTCTTGTCTGAACAACACGGCAGATACACCTGTTCCCAACGGAGCAAAATCATTTCAGCCTCACTCCATCGTTCGGCCCCTATCTCGAAGTCATTCTCAGTAGCAGGAATCCCACTCGGGAATAATCTCACGCATTATATTAGAAAATTAAATCACATTCCAGCTGTAGAAGAGGGTTAATGACATTTCTACTAAAGTAACAATGAAGATAAACATTACGAACAACTTAAATTGAAAGCAACACATAGAAAATGTTGTGGGGAAGGCTAACCAAAGGCTGCGTTTTATTGGCAGGACACTTAGAAAATGTAACAGACCTACTAAGGAGACTGCCTACACTACACTTGTCCGTCCTCTTTTAGAATACTGTTGCGCGGTGTGGAATCCTTACCAGATAGGACTGACGGAGTACATCGAAAAAGTTCACCAAAAGGCAGCACGATTTGTACTATCGCGAAATATGGGAGAGAGTGTCACAGAAATGATACAGGATCTGGGCTGGACATGATTGAAAGAAAGGCGTTTTTCGTTGCGACGGAACCTTCTCACGAAATTCCAACCACCAACTTGCTCCTCCGAATGCGAAAATATTTGTTGACACCGACCTACATAGGGAGGAACGATCACCACGATAAAATAAGTGAAATCAGAGTTCAGACGGAAAGATAAAGATGTTCATTCTTTCCGCGCGCTGTACGAGATTGGAATAATTGACAATTGTGAAGGTGGTTCGATGAACCCTCTGCCAGGCACTTAAATGTGATTTGCAGAGTATCCACGTAGTTGTAGATGTAGATGTTGTGAGTACCTGTTACCCTTGCACATACTTCTTTCCGACATTTTTTCCTCATTTCCCAGTATTCTTAGCGGATGCTTTCCTTTTCCCCAGAACTCGCTACATGAGACAACATCTATTTGGTATACCTTCAAATTCTACTTTTATCTGTCGCTATCATTTTTATTACTAACTTAATTATTTTCAATAAATGTAAAATTAAATAGCCAACCGGTTCCACATAAACGTTAAGTACTTTGACCTAAGTTGCGACGTCTACTAGATATGTCTTCATCAGAATGAACAGTTGCTAAATACTTTAAGATAATACACAGAAAATCAGTTGTGACAAAAAACACATTAACCATGACGACAATTTTCATGACGCACAAGGGTTACTTACGTAAAATTACATTGCTAAAAAGGAATAGTCAGAATTTAGAGCTGCTATGCCCAATTCAAAAGTAAGAGAAAACGCCGTAGCTTTTGCCACGTGTGCCCAGCTGGGAACATCAGGTTGATCGGCACAGTGTCTTACATTGGTGTATCGGGAACAATGCGAGTTGCGCCCCTGTCAGGCGCGGATAGTAACAGGTGCCCATTTGAAAGATTATAACAAGAATAATTGTAAGACATCAGTAAATTTTAAAAAAAAACGAATATAAAGAGAGATTAATGTCTTTCTGAAATTACACAGTAGTCAAGCAGATTAATATAACAGAGCCAGCTCTTAGGCTCTACAGAAATTACTATTACGTAAAGGGCAAGATCACATAAAAAAATTTACAAACAGCTGTAGAATCCAGGAAATATTTGCATGAACGTCACTTTAACAGCACATATCTATGAGATTAGAAGAAAATAATTCTTCGAAACCAGCAGCAGGAACAATACAGCAGAAAACAGAGGAATCATAAATCTGCGAGCAGTGGATTTAAACCATGGAAAAAATTTTGTTACGTAGCTGTAACTGTTCAGGAGTGTACAAAATCACTTGAGATATGTGTCCCGCTTATTATATAGGGCAAACTGGAAGGTCTTGTAGGGTCAGGTACAAAGGAGATTTGCTGGGAAAAAGATGCACTAATGTACACAATTCCACTTTCGCTGATCATCTGCAAAATTGGCGGACACAAACCGAAATGCGTTGAAAATATTTCCATTTTACGTCGAGAAAGGATAGGTCATAGGCTCGATGTACTCGAAGAACTAAAGATTTTCAAGCATATTTCTAAGAGCGATGGCCTCATCCTCCATGAACAGTTACGGCTACGTAATAAAAATTTTTTCAATGGTTTCAATCCACTGCTTGCGGAATTTTGATTTCTCTATTTTTTACTGTATTTTTCCTACTTCTTAGTTCGAAACATTATTTTCTTCTAATCTCAGAGATACGTGCTGCTGAAGTTCCCTTCATGCAATTATTTTCTGGATTGCATAGTCGTTTGTAAAATTTTTCTATGCCATTCTTTCCTCTTACGTAATAACAATTTCTATAAAGTCTAACAAGTGGCATTATAATACTTAATATACTTGAGTTCTGTGTGATTTCATAAATACATTAATCTCTCTTTGTATTTTGTTTTTCAAAATTAATTGTCGTTTTTTCAGTTATTTTTGTTATAATGTTTCAAATTGGTACACGTTACTGTCCACGCCTGATAGGAGGCGTAACTGGCACTGTTTTCGTGGCAACAATGTAAGCCACTGGGCCAATCAGTGTGATGTTGTTCCCAGCTGGGCACACGTGGCAAAGAGCAGAACGTTGTATTTAGCTTTTGACTTGGGCATAGCTACTCCAAATTATATTGCTTTTTATCAGTGTAATATTACGTTGTGCGTCATGAAAATTGTCACCTTGGTTAATGTGTATTTTGTCATACCTAATTTCTATGTATTATGTTATGCGATTTAGCAACATTTCATTATGATGATAACACCCCTAGTAGGTGTCGAAATCTAAGCGAATGTATCTAACGTTTATGTGTAATTGGTTGGCTGTTTTATCTTGTACCGAAACTAATATGAGGTTGTTGATTAACAGCCATGCTCAAAACTGTAATCCTCATTATTTTTATTATTACTATTGTCACTGTTAGTGGCAGCACCAACAGTAGTACAGCCTTAACTTTATTAGTTCACAGTCAATATTATTTACTCGCACTTTCACTTAGACACTCAAATCATTTTAGTGCTAGTTATAGTAATAAAATTGTTATTTCTTGTGTAATTGTAAAGTACAGAAGTGCTGTATCTGCGAAATTCTGGTCCTGTTTACGAGAGGACCTTATGGCTTCTCTCAGACTGGGTTAAATAAATAACTAAAGAAATAAAATAAATAATCGCATGTAACATAATGCTCCAGCCTTCACATCAACTGGGTGCTATAGCAATTTGTAGTGGCTCTGATAGCAAACACTAGCATGGTATCCATGAAAATAATGTGATACAAATACACACTGGAAGATTAGCAGCATACTAATATTATGGTTCCGAAGGGTCTAAATTTAACTTTCGGTAAATATTTTTCTGCTGATGTTCGGCATACCAATTCAATTTTGCATCTAAGCGGTATAGCGCAGTGGTTGGCACATTGAACTCGAATTAGGGAGGACGACGTTTCAAATCCGCATCTGGCCATCCTGAACTAGGATTTCCGAGATTTACCTATAATCACCTGATGACAATGTTGGGATGATTCCTTCGAAAGGGCGAGGCCGCCCTCCTCCTCCATTCTTCGTTAATCCGAGATTGTGCTCCGTCTCTAATGACCTCTTTATCAACGGGACGTTAAACAGTAATCTCCTCCACCTCTTCAATTTTCCAAGAGCGGTTTGCGCTCGGGACTGCATAAGTTCACCATACAAAGGTTCCCATATTGGCCCATAACATGAGACAATAGCGAGTTTTATGGGAGCAATGGATTGTTGTGGGGCTAACTTTACTGTGTGTGTTGGCTCCTCTCAGGCCCCAGCGTCGGCCCCGCTGACGACGGAGGCGCCTGCAGAGCACTCGGCGTCATGTGAATTCACAGGAGTCGATTAAAGTCAAGGCGCGTGCTGAGAGACATTCCGCCGATCGCTACCACCTGATCGTATACAAATAATAACTAATGTAAAATAGCCTGTAAAATGACACTTTCCAAGTTTTTACGATACCTCGAAACAGTGGGTAAACGACAGCGGATCGAGAAGCACCGTCGCCACAGTTAACCGGAGGAGTATGGATGTGGAGCTTACAAGTAGCTGATGTCACTCAAAACATATATCTGTTGCGTTGTTGTTTCCTCCTCCCGGTTTAGCACGTTCTTAGCACTTACCCATCAAATACACGGCATTACTTCCCTACAGTGCAGCGATAATACTTCCCTATAGTGCAGCGATATCCTTCCGTTCTTATCACCACCTTCACTATATTAATGAAGCTGCTACGTAATCTACGCATAAGTGAGCTATTAATTCATTGTGTTTGCGTCTACACTGAAGCGCCAAAGGAACTGGAACAGGCATAGGTGTTCAAACACAGATTTTTGTATACGGGCAGAATACAGCGCTGCGGTCGGCAACGCTACATAAGATGACAAACGTCTGGCACAATTGTTAGATCGGTTACTGCAGTTACTGCTGCTAGAATGGCACGTTACCAAGATTTAAATGAGTTTGAACGTGGCGCTGTCGGCGCACTTGCGGTGGGACACAGCATCTCCAAGGTAGCGAAGAAGAGGGGATTTTCCCGTACGACCATTTCACTACCGTACCGTGAATATCAGGAATCCGGTAAAACATCAAATATCCGCTGCGGCCGGAAAAAGATCCTGCAAGAACGGGACCAACGACGACTGAACAGATTCATTCAACGTGACAGAAGTGCAACCCTTCCGCAAATTGCTGCAGATTTCAATGCTGGGTAATCGATATGTGTCAAGGTGTGAACGGTTCAACGAAACATCATCACTATGGACTTTCGGAGTCGAAGGCCGACTCGTATATCATTGATGACCGCACGACACAAAGCTTAACGCCTCGTGTGGGCCCGTCAACATCGACGTTGGACAGTTGACGAATGAAACATGTTGCCTGGTCGGACGAGTCTTGTTTGAAATTGTATCGAGCGGATGGACGTTTACGGGTATGGAGACAACCTCATGAATCCATGGAACCTGAATGTCAGCAAGGGACTGTTCAAGCTACTGGAGGCTCTGTAATGGTGTGGGGCGCGTGCAGTTGTTGTGATATGGGTCCCCTGATATGTCTAGATACGACTCTGACATGTGACACGTACGGAATCATCACCTGCATCCATTCATGTCCATTGCCGATTCCGATGGACTTCGACGATTCCAGCAGGACAATGCGACACACCACACGTTCAGAATTCCTGCAGAGTGGCTCCAGGAACCCTCTTCTGAGTTTAAACACTTCCGCTGGCCACAAAACTCCCCAGACAAGACCGAGCGACGTGGCGCAGTGGCTAGCACACTTGACTCGCATTCGGGAGGATGACGGTCCAAACCCGCGTCCTGCCATCCTGATTTGGGTTGGTTCAAATGGCACTGAGCACTATGCGACAACTTCTGAGATCATCAGTCGCCTAGAACTTAGAACTAATTAAACCTAACTAACCTAAGGACATCACACACATCCATGCCCGAGGCAGCCTTCGAACCTGCGACCGTAGCGGTCGCTCGGCTCCAGACTGTAGCGCCTAGAACCGCACGGCCACTCTGGCCGGCCCTGATTTTGGTATTCCGTGATTTCCCTAAATCGCTCCAGGCAAATGACGAGATGGTTCCTTTGAAAGGGCACGGCTGACTACCTTCCTAAATCCGATGAGACCGATGACATCGCTGTCTGGTCTCCCCCCCCCCCCCCAAACAACCCAACCGTCCCCAGACAAGCACACTATTCAGCATATCTGGGAAGCCTGGCAACTACTGTTCAGAAGAGATCTCCACCCCCTCGTACTCCTACGGATTTATGGACAGCTCTGCATAATTCATGGTGTCACGTCCCTCCAGCACTACATCAGGCCTTAGCCGAGTCCATGCCACGTCATGTTGGATCACTTCTGTGTGCTCGCAAGGGTCCTACACGATATTAGGCAGGTGAACTAGTTTCTTTGGCTCTTCAGTGTATTAACACTCTATGTGCCAAGCTTCTACACCCAAGGTACGAAGAGGGCGTGACCTTTCGCTAGACCACCGTCACAAGCATTAAGAAAATTTCCTTTAGGCTGGTCGATGTATCATACCAACAGCCACTAATTCGAGACTCCTGTTACCCCCCGCTCCCCGTCTTTACACTTTGAACTCAGTTACATAGGTTGAAAATTAACATGAAATTAATCTGGAAGTCTGTAATCAACCGTCTCTGCACCCATTACAATTGTTACACAAACTTCACGCAGGCATATTCCTTTTCCGGGACAGGTGTCAGCTGTCATAAAGCACCTCCTGTTTTGGTTCTATTCTTTTTGTCATTCGGTACACTTATCAACAGTGTTACGATTAACTACTCTAAACATCTTCAGGAATATGTCGAAATAAAATGTTTCAATTTGCCAAGCCCTATGAACAAATTTGTTTAATGTTTCAATAAATTTTAAATGCACTTAAAAGGCCGGCGCGGCCCCTCCCGCCGGAGGTTAGAGTCGTCCTTCGGGCATGGGTGTGTATTGTTCTTATCAAAAGTTAGTTTAAGTAGTGTGTAACTGTAGGGACCGATGACAACAGTTTAGTCCCTTAGGAATTCACACATTTGAAAAGGCCGGAGGGAGAACTTATGCAGAGCAGAAGTACTTTTACGTTCATTCATTGTTCCCCGCGGTTTCGACCGACACACAACAGTAATTTTAAGTTGTGCAGGAAAATAGTAACAACATCAATACAGCGCAATCTTTGTAATGAATTGGGTTAGAAAACAGAGATAAGTGGGACTGCACGCCAGGAAAATATTGACCATTCCCTGAATGCTACACACTAATGTAAGTATGAAATGAAATATTTATTTATTTATTATTCGCAATTACATCCTATTACCTGATAAGGTAAAATAAGCCATGCAAATTCTATTCTGTTTGATAATAAAATATATATATATATATATATATATATATATATATATCAACCATTTATTTGTGATACTTATTTTTTATAGTTTGACTACATCCACTACTACAAAACTAAATACCGAGCACGGTGGCGCAGTAGTTATTACACAGGACTTGCATTCGGGAGGAGGACGGGTCAATCCCGCGTCCGCTCATCCTGATTTAGGTTTTCCGTCATTTCCCTAAATTGCTCCAGGCAAATGTCAGTATGGTTCCTTCGAAAGGGCACGGCCGATTTCCTTTCCCAATGCGATGAGACCGATGACGTCGCTGTCTGTCTCCTCCCCCCACAACAACCCAACAATAACAACAAAACTAAAATGAAATTCATACCTAGTTATACAAGTACTAATACTGCTATGAGCAATACAGAATCTGTTGTGTGTTTGTTCACTTATTTTTGTGCATTTAGCCTGTATATGGTTATTTCCGCCACTGAATCTACCCGTAAAAAATGAACTAATCTAACAACCGAGTAAGGAGGTGCAGTGGTTATTACACAGGACTTGCATTCGGGAGGACGACGTTCAAATCCCCGTCCAACCATTCAGTATTAGGTTTTCCGCAGTTTCTCTAAATCACCCTAGACAAATGCCGGGACTGTTCCTCTGAAAACGCCACGGCCGATTTCTTTACCCAGCTTTTCGTAACCAGAGCTCACGCTCCGTCACTGATGACCTCACTGTCAATAGGACGTTAAAACGCTGTTATGGACTCTCAGTCTCTGTATGGAGGAGAGGTTAGTAAACGCAAAGCATCGAAGCGCTGTGCTGAGGATGGAATGGTGACCATCATGGAAACGGTGAGTCCTTAAGATTGTATTTTCCTTAATTCGGGGCTACATTTCCTTTCGTTTATTGCAATATGTTGGTGAACGATGTAGATATGTCAGGAGAGCATCGACAGTTCATGCATTTAACTGAAATTTAGTTGGTCGTATTATGGGTATGTGGTAGCTCAGATTCCTCTTTCAGATATACACCTTGGGCGTTAGGTAGAGCAATGTACGAGTATGAGTTGATCCTTCTGTGGTGAAATGAAGGAAAGTTAGTTGGTCGTCCTTGTTTGAGATTTCTGCGCCGCAAACATCCACTCCATTATCGCCACATTGCGTGAGTGGCTTTCTCTGATCACAATATGACTGCAACACAAACTGGCAATAAATTACGCAACATGTAGGATGTTGGTCCTGTTTTCAGCCGTTCTGCGCATAACCCTCCACTGACCGCTAACATCCAACCAGACTGCGATAATCTCTCTCCTGCATGCTGCGCTGTTGCCGTACTTCGCGGCAACCGAACTATTCATTCAGTTGTCCATGTTATTTTCTTGTAGCATATAGCTGTAAATGTGTATCTGTAAAAGTGTTGGAGTGATTTCCGAACAAATATCTCAATTGACGACAATAAATGTAAGATGCTTCACAAGCAGGTTAGGCGGAATGTTTACGATTTTATAATTTTTTTAAATGTTAATTTGAAAGTGGGGCTCCTGTTGTTTACATCGAAGACGTAAGACCGGACTGCAGAAGCCTGTGCTGTCGGCAAGAGGACTGTAGACACAACTGTAAACGAAAGTATCAGAGCAGTAAATACCTCAGGAAATACCTAGTGTCTTCTTCAGCACGCAGTCACAAGAAAACTTTAACACGATTGAATGGCATTTTAAAGCGCTCCGTGTTTGAAATGTAAGTGGTAAAATCCCGACATCACGAAAACTTGTTAGAATTATGAACAAGAAAACCGGCTTCAAAGGTAGTGCTTAGTCAATGCAAAGGATTATAAAAGACATTGATTTCAAATAGGTTCAGAAGAGAGTTTCTAATTGAAAGAAGTGACGTAGATGCAGCACGGTACAAGAGAAGGAAGTAGTTCAACAGTGTACTGCCTGGATGAAACATTGTGAATCAGAACCATTCCAGGAATAACTGCTTTAAAATGAGTAAACTCTACTGGCGGTTTGAAATCCCCATAGTAAAAGGTTCTCCGATACTTATTCTGAACGCTGGCTCTTGTTCGGCTTCTTCCTGAGGGTAAACTTCTATTTAGGTATAAGGAAAATAGCAGTGACTGCCATACGGTGTGGCTGACTGAACAATTCCTGCTTCAAAGCCTGTCATCGTAATGTACCATTTAGCTCTTACATAGCAAACACCAGAAAAGCGGATATGGTGCTCTGGTTTAAGAATAAAAATATTCAGCACACTATAAACCAGACTCCTGCCCAACTCCTGCAGCTCGTTAATTCATACAAGTTACTCGTCAGAACGTTGAACTTGACTTCCATGCATGTGAATTTCGTCACACAGTTTTGCACGTACCGCCATATCACTGTCGGTATTATGCGATGGAATTAATTTGGGCACAGGTTAAAGGTTACGTAGTAGGAAAAAACATCTCAGGTCATCCGCCCCCTAGAACTTAGAACTACTTAAACCTAACTAACGTAAGGACATCACACACGTCCCTGCCCGATGCGGGATTCGAACCTGCGACCGCAGCGGTCGCGCATTTCCAGACTGAAGAGCCTAGAACCGCTCGGCCACATCGGCCGGCCGGTAAATCTTCCGGACCTCGTCCAATGAACAAAATTTTGGATTTAGTCAAGTTAACGACACTGCCCGCCGCTGTCCCGTAATAGTTTAGATGTGCGACAGCCTGACGGACTTCATGTCCTGATCTGACAAGAAGGATCAGGTCGTCCGCTTATGCGCGACGAACGAAAGAGTTCTCATCAAGCAATATCCTTGTAAGTGAGCGCCTCATAACACACATCAGCGGCTCGAGTGCTATCGCAAACAGCATCATGGAAAGTGGGCACCCTTGTCGAACCGAGCTGTTAATGGGAATCGAGCCCGGTTCCCGACGGTGTACAATCACCTTCGATGTAGCCCCTCGTATTAGCTTCATAACGATGAAGATGACAACAGGTGGAACCGCCATTAGGCTCAAGACTGACGCCAAGAAGTCATGGTTTATCCTGTCGAACGCACGATCGAAATCCACAGATGTCATCGCTGCTTGCATTTACACGTTTCCGCAAGGGCGATAACGTCATGGTTTTCACTTAACACCGAGGAGATGTTGCTTCGCACCCCTAGGCAAGCCTGATAAGGGGATATTGTCCTGGATATCGCCATTTTGAGACGAGATGCTAGTAATCATGCAAAGATTTTATAGTCGATGTTTAGCATAGTGAGAGGCGGATATTGATTCTGCGACTCCCCACCATCTTCTGGATGGGAAGAAGAAAGTCCATCACAAATTACGACGGTAGGTGCATTTCAGGACGCATCGCCTCGTTGTACATCGACACCCAAGGTGGCATCATCATGTCCGTGAATTCCCGATAAAACTCTAACTTAATCCCATCTGGCCCTGGTGATTTATGGGCCGCTCCTTTTTTGAATGCCACCTTTATATCGTCTTCTGCGAGTGGCTCCATAAGTGCTGTCTCATCCCTCTCTGTTAATGTCGTTTGCAGATGTTGCAATATGTCGTACCCCACGCGACGGTCCGTCAGTGTTCCGGCATACAGGTGGCGGAAACGCTCTAAAAATTCATTTGCAATGTCCTGTTGTGTTGTCAATTAACGGCAATCTAAACTGTCGAGCACTGCGACCAATGTCCGGCGGTAGCGTTTATGTTTCCGCAACACATGGTGCACCGAGGTACGTTCCCAAGTGATAATGTCGAGATCTCTTGCCCGTATCGGGATGCCACGCAGTCGTCGTCGCGTGAACGATAGGATTTGTGCCTTGACACGATGAACTTCTGCATGATGTTCTTGCAGACGGCACCTGGAATGACAGCTGACGAATCATGGTGTGATAATAGTCAAGAGTGTCTCTTTGACATCTCGTCCTATCCCGACCATACTGTGTTGGAGCTCTTCTTATTGCTGGCTTAGTACACTCAAGCCACCATTGAAGCACGGAGGCATATGTTAGTAGACGGCGTTGACATGTGACCCATACCTCCTCGACTCTCTGACGACATTCGAGGTCTGCCAAAATTGACGAATTGAGCTTCCATGTCCCGCGGCTTATCCACACACTTTGCCGAGGGAGTGATATGCTACAAATGTAATCCAGATGATCAGTAAATGCGGCAGGCTTCGTTCCGCGTCGACCACCTTATCCTGTAGGCCAACCCAATCATATATTTGCTCAAGTCTGCTCGCCGAGTGACTGGTAAAAAAAGTATATCCCTCACGGTTCCTAGGATTCCTGTCCTAGGTGTCGCATAACTCCAGGTCCCGGCATAGAACATGCAGTTCACGACAGTTATTGCAATGTGGAGTCTGGTCTTTTTGGGCTAGAACACAACTGAAGTCACCACCTATAATGAAATGATTGAATCTGCCAGTAAATAAGGGCACAATCTCTTCCGAATAATATCACGCGCGCTCCCGTCTGTTATCGGTGCCGGAAGGGGCATAAACGTTGAGAATACGAATTCCATTAGCAGTTATCGCCAGCCCTCGTGCCGAAGGCAGATATGCCAGGTCACGAACGGAAATGCCGTACCGGACCAATGTAGCCGTTCCACTGTCGCTGTCCAAGTGATGCGAGGTGTAGCATATGTATCTGTGTACTTCCTGGAACTCAGGAATGTAAATCTCCTGCACCATCAGTATATCCACATCCGACTCGTGTATCATGTCCCTAAACAACTCGTCATTCATGGTATTTACATTCACTGTACCTATTCTGTATGCCTGGGGTCGAGTAGCTGTCATCTCCGCGTGATGTTAAAATGACGAAAATTCACCGTATCAATAGTCCCTTTACACAATCGCAGAGGGTCGCCCGACGGACGTCTCCCTGCGGCATTAGGTTTCATAAGATGCGGACGAATGCGAGTCCCCACCAATGGAAGGGTCCGCATCGGTGATTTCCTCGTCCTCCACATCCCAGCTGATATTATGGGGGTGCTCCAAACTGTCCTGCGCGGCATTAATGTGTGGCATCTGTGCATCTTTTCCAGCTTTAGACTCCGCCGCAGAATGGGTGTCGGGCCCTAATCTTGCCCTCTGGTGTTGGTGAATCTTGTATCTCCTGTTGTCTCGCCACCGCCACAACGCCCTGGGGCCGTTCCACTTCAGCTTCCATGCCTTGCGTGAAGCTGTCATCCTCTTTCTCCCCCACCTGCAGTGTCTGGGATTGGAGGTTGGTCGGAGCCATTCCTTCTTCAGTGGCGCCCGAAGGTCCCTCGATCAACGGCGGCGTTGGTTCGATAGTACGCTTCGACCTCGGCGTCACCACTCCGCGAAGCGCCGTCACGTAAGTCAGCGGCAGTGACGTTGGTGTAGCCAGATTCTGGAAGTCTCCGCTGCGGAGTTGCGCGAGTCTCCTCTGCATACACGCAGATGGAAGATGTCCTTCACCACCACATCCGGAGCATGTCCGGGGCTGTCCATCATAGATGAAAAAAGCTCTACAGCCACCGATGTTTATGTACGATGGCACGTGTTTCGTGATGGCAATTCGCACCTGTCGGACACCATTGAGCACTGGATACGTGCTAAAACTTGCCCAACGTTCGGTCGTATGACTAATAACTCAGCCGTATTGCTGGAGTGATTCAGTGACCAATGATTCGGGTACCTCAAAAGGCAGGTCGAAGATTCGAATCGTACGCATGCCCAGGCCGGAATGAGCTACTAACATTTCGCCAATATGACCATCGGAGTGTCGGAACTGGAACCTCGTTTGCCGACTTCGCTGATTCTATAGCATGCTGCGTCGTCAATCATCTTTACGTAAAGAGTGCTGCTCACGATTGATAAGTGAATTCCACTAATCACCGTGTAATTAAAATGCACTTCGTCCCTCAAGAAACGTTCGATTTCGAAAGCCTTCGGTCTTGCATACTCGTTACAGAACGTGAACTGTATCGTTTTTCGAAAATTGTGTGCCACTGCGTTCGATGCAAACAGTAACACACGCGAGTATTGACGTTGTAAACACCGCTTCTTCTGCGAACGTTCGCAGTCGGGATATAAACAAGTTCGAGCTGCTCCGCAGCCAAAGGCAGACTGTCCATGTGAGCCACCGAGGGCACAGAGGATAGTGCGCCTGCAGGGACTTATCCCTTGCACGCTCCCCGTGAGACCAACATTCCCAACATGTCCACACCACTACATTCGTAGTGCGCCTAATAGATGTTTGCCCATCACACTCATTACTCCTGGCAGATTAATCTACCAAGTCTCGTACGAGTTGAGTCATAGCGTGTGCGTTCGCACAAGAAGGTCAGTGGCCAGGTAGCCATATCTTAACTATATATGAAGGTAGTATCTGTTGCTGAAAGAACAGATACCATTGATGACCGTGCAACTTCTCTAGAGTGAAATGATAATTAAATCGACACTCTAGCTGCAAACAGGCGTTGATATACATCATTGGGGACATGTTGAAAATTTTGAACATGCCCCAATGATGTATTTCAACGCCTGTTTGCAGCTAGGGTTTCGATTTAATTATCATTTCATTCTAGAGAAGCTGCACGGTCATCAATGGTATCTGTTCTTTTGGGAACAGATACTACCTTCTCATATATTAACATGAGTCATTTGCTTTAGTCTTTGCTACCAGAGGCTGTTTCTTACACACAGTGAGTTACACTTGACTAGAGACAAACAAACCCACATACATGCATTATACACATTTCTAAAAGCTTCTATGGGGTAGAGGCATTTGTCATGTTAAAGATATCATTCCAGTTTGTGTTTGAAGTTATTTTTGCTGTGTGTTAGATTTTTAAGCGTAACACAGTCCAAATCGCAATAAATAACAATAATTGCAACAACTTTCAATGCCTTTGTTGTATCAGAACTGTCATTTCGACAAAAATTGTACTTGACGTCTTCATAAGGCTGCGTCAGCAGTTTTCGCCTGCTGACATCACGTGGGCTATAGCTGTGGAGCAGTGGACGCAACGTTGTCAATGCCTGAAGTAATCAAAATTGGTTTTAAAGTTTACTAGTCCCAGTCATAGGTTTGAACGCGTAACACGATGTACCATAGGCAAATAAACCAAATCAGCAGCAGCACAGTCTGGAAACAAAGGGTTCGTTTGCCCTCTCTCTGACGTTACTCACGCGCCTACCACACTCCGGCACGCGTTTCCCTGTTGCTGCGCCTCTTATGTGCGGAAGCACCCACCTTTGTAACGCAGGCTGTAATTTATGTCCACAGAGTCTTTTAGAAATGCAACAAAGATGTACTATGACCAAAGATGACACTCACAAACTTCCAATCACTGTTCAGTACTTGTTATGGAGAAATACGAAATTGAGGAAATAAATGACGCAAACGCAGTGATCGTCAGAATGCGCTACGCGGACCACAAGCGGCCCCACTCAGGTATTCGTGCGGTCCACAGTTCTCAGCCGCAGTTTGTAATAATGTGCATCTAGCAACTAACATCCGAATTCAGGAACATCAACAAACGCTAAGACCTTGTTAAGAGTGTAATTTTTCTGCTCACTATCAAACAAAGAATCTTACAGAATCAGTAACATTTTAAATGCACTTAATTTTAACGGGTGTTTGTGAATTCAGCGGTGAATTAAGTAAAGTTGGCCGCTTACGTCAGCTGGCAGAGGGGCAAGTACCTCGGCCACTCACGGGTTTGCGTGACTCGTACCGTTCGGCAACTGCGGTATAGATTTTGACATGAAAGTAACAGGGATTCATGAACGCGTATTACAGAGACGGTCATTATCGAATGCGGCCATTCGCACACCACAATTAACCCACAGACACTTCATCATGCAACTACAAGCGACGTTGAAGAACTGTTGCCACACTTTTTTTCTGAAAACTCGTTAATTTTATTCATGATTCCAATACGCCACATTATTCTACACTCTTTTACTTAAAAAATCCCAGTTTTTCAACATAAACGCCATTCAGAGTGCGGCCGTACACCACCTTACTGGGACGGTCTGCTTGCCTGCATGGTACAACTCTACTGGAGCCACCGTCCGCATCATCCATGTGCTGCTTCCCGCAGAGTGCATTCTCAGCCACACAGATGAAGTTCAAAGATGCGAGACCCAAGCTATAGGCTGGATGAGAAAGAGCAGTCCAATGAAGTTTTATGAGCTCCTCCCAGGTGGACAGACTTGCTTGAGGCCTTGCGTTGTCATGGAGAAGGAGAGGGGTTAGGTTGATTTGCGGGAAGAGACCAAACTGCCAGGTCATAGGTCTCATCGGATTAGGGAAAAATGGGGAAGGAAGTCGGCCGTGCCCTTCCAAAGGAACCATCCTGGAATTCGGCTGAAGAGATTTAGGAAAATCACGGAAAACCTAAATCAGGATGGCTGGACGCGGGGTCGTCCTCCCGAATGCGAGTCCAGTGTGCTAACCACTGCGCCAACTCACTCGATTGGAGAACGAGAATTTTTTTGTAATTAATGCCTTGATACACACTAGACCACAGAAGAAGACTTGCAGATCCGTGGCACATATTCATAGAGGTGCGTGTTTCTCTTGGAACCGCATGAGCAAACAGCGAGTGTGTCAGACGCAGTCATCGCATACGGCCAAATGGGTGGAAGCGGTTGATGGATACGTCTTCTGTCTCTCCATTAAAGACGCCGGAATGGTCGTACTATTGATTCTCATGTAGGTAAATCTTTCATAAGACAAAGAATGTTTAGGTTTAATCCTAAGAATCCAAAAGCTTCATGTGCAGCCTAGGGCATGTAACAAATAAAAAATATAAAATAAAAATAATAATAAAATATAATAATAATAATTTGTAATAATAATAATTGTTTGTTTGTTTGTTTTGGATAAGTAATTGAGGGATTAAAATTTTACGCCGTGAATTTATCGAGCTTCGCACGTCCGCCGGCCGCGGTGGCCGTGCCGTTCTAGGCGCTCCAGTCCGGAGCCGCGCTGCTGCTACGGTCGCAGGTTCGAATCCTGCCTCGGGCATGGGTGTGTGTGATGTCCTTAGGTTAGTTAGGTTTAATTAGTTCAAAGTGACTGATGACCTCAGAAGTTAAGTCGCATAGTGCTCAGAGCATTTGAACCATTTTTTCGCACGTCCGAAGATGTACGGAACGTAGCCAGGGCTCATTATGTATTTTTTTTTTTTTTTTGTAGACAAAGTCTCATATCTGACATCAGCTCAATCATGAAAATGGAGTGACTAAAACTACTAAAACAAAGAAAAGCATACGATTAAATAAAACATATATTCATTTCAACATATACATTACGATATAATTGACACTTACGTAAAATTCTATCATTCACAAATGAGAGCGACTTATTAATTCTGCGCCTCTATTCTGGAAATAAATGTCAATATGGCTAACTGTGGAGCCGCTCAAAATTTTAAGTCCTTCTAGGACAACGAGTGAGATGAGAGTGTGCTGATGCTTACTGGCTGTGACAAGAGAGCGGTGTTAATTGCTTTATTTAGCATTCTCTTGTCTTAAGAAATCGATACATATAATCTAAGTTAACTAAAAGACAATATCCTAATGTAAATATTATTGAGGTAGCTAATGAAACTACAACTACGCTTGCCAATGACCAGACAAACCAGGTAAACTAGAACCAGTCATTACTGAGCCCCAGGTCGTGACAGAGGAACATTTGGGGGCAACTTCAATTTAGAAATTATGTTTGAATACACACTTGCTAGTGAAACTTCGAAACAAGAAAAATTAACATTT
Source organism: Schistocerca piceifrons (assembly GCF_021461385.2). Classification (NCBI taxonomy): domain Eukaryota; kingdom Metazoa; phylum Arthropoda; class Insecta; order Orthoptera; family Acrididae; genus Schistocerca; species Schistocerca piceifrons. The sequence continues at coordinate 461,761,135 of NC_060139.1, read as the reverse complement.
ACACAACAAGAGTTGCCTACACTATTCTTAAGATATAATGAAAGTGGAAACTTAGCTGATGATCTGATAAATGACAACACACAATGTCACAATGTAAAGAAAAGATTTGTACTGTCTTCCACCTCAGGCATTGTAGGAGGTATACCTACTAACATAATTATAGATACAGGAGCTGCTGTCAGTGTGATTTCTCACAATTTTTATACTACGATGAAGAAAACTTCGAAGATACCAGAGTTCCCAGTTCAAAACTGTTTAATATTAACTGCATTAGGTAATAAGTCAAGTAGAGTTAATAAGCAGGTATTTGTGACTGTTAATATGGGAAATGGAATCGTACAATGGCCTTACCTAGTTGTCCAAAACCTTGCTGCCAATTGTATATTGGGTATTGATTTTCTTTGCGAGAAGGACTGCACTATAGACTTCTCCAAAGGCATTTGTTATTTTAAGTATGAAGGCAGAGACATAGTTTTGAACTTGGACACTCGACTAGTAGACCATAACAAGCACTGTTCTGGCTACAAGATACAGATTATACACGAGACTGTCGTAGATTCCACACAACAACCTGTATCACTCAGTGAGGTAGTGAATGATGTACTTACACAAATTAATTCTAAGTTATCAGAATGTGATGCTATTAATGAAGAGGAGAGATCCCAGCTTAAACATATTTTACTTAAGAATAAGGATGTTTTCACTAGTAAGCCAGGTAGGATCAACACATATATGTATACAATTGAAGTCAAGCCTCACCAAATCTATTACCACAAGTCATACAATGTACCTCTACCTCTGCGACCTGCAGTTTGGGAAGAACTAAAGAAAATGATTACATGGAATATTATAGAACCATCAACATCTCCATATTGTAGCCCTTTGCATGTAGTGAAAAGACACAATGGAAGTATCAGGTTAGTATTAGATGCTAGAGCTATCAACCAAATTATCTTACGAACAACTTCAGAAATTCTTGGATGCAAAATATTTCTCTACAATAGACCTTAAAAATTCGTTTTGGCAGGTGCCAATAAGCAAAGAATCCAGAAAATATACAGCCTTTATGTTTGGTGGCAGAACTTATCAGTTTTGTGTATTACCATTTGGCCTAAATGTAAGCTCAGGAGTATTCATTACTGCACTAAACTCTGTACTCGCTGATGATTTACTAGAAACTGTTACACACTGTGTAGATGACATACTGATTGCCTCAAAAACCTGGAAGGAGCACACTGATACCCTGAACACTTTACTATGCAGATTCACACAAGCTGGTATCACTGCCAATATTTGTAAATCTAGATTTGCTTGTTCTGAGATCAAATACCTAGGACACATCATCAACACACAAGGCATCAAACCTGATCCTTCAAAATTAGATGCTATCAGACATTTCCCTAGTCCCACTACAAAGAAACAGTTAAAATCATTTCTCGGTCTATGCTCATTCTTCAGACGATTCATACCTAAACAGTTACTCAACAGCAGATACTTACTAAACTTATTAAAGAAGAACCAGGTATGGATTTGGAACCAAGACTGTGAAAATGACTTTACTAAAATCAAAGTAGCCTTAGTAAATTCTAACATGCTGGGACATCCAGACTTCAATTTGAACTTTTGTATTGCTTGTGATGCATCAAATATTGGTTTGGGATGTTGTTTATTTCAACTTGTTAAAACAGAAGCTTTAGAACATATTAAGATCATTGGTTTTGCTAGTTGGACTTTAACGGAATGTGAAAGATCTTACTCCACCACAGAATTGGAAACATTATCTATTGTATGGGCATTTAAAAAGTTTAATTATTATCTGTATGGAAGACACACCATTATATACACTGACCATAAAGCACTTACCTTCCTTTTGTCATGTAAACTCGTTCATCCTAGACTTACACGATGGGCAATTGCATTACGGAATTACTCTTTCGAAATCAAGCACATCAAGGGAAAAGACAACATAATAGCTGACACACTTTCAAGACTACCACAAGGATTACACCATTTGATTACAGACTTTGAGAACACACATGATTACAGAATACTACTCATGCAAGACAAACGGTTTACACAATACTACATAGATCTATGCACGAACATGGCAACACTACAAGATTCAGATCCACACTGGTACAAAATAAAACAAATCATAGTACAACAATACAATGACACTTTACAAGACAAATACATGTTACACAACAACATACTTTTCTACAAAAGACACACAAATGCTACTAACTGGTGCGTTTGCATACCACAAGATTATGTACACAATCTCGTTGCACACACTCACACAGTTTGGGGACACTACGGAACAAAGAAATGTCTAAACATGTTACATACATATTGCTATTTTCCAAACATGAGAAGAAAAATATTTGATGTAACAGCAAATGTCTCATATGTCAAAAATCCAAGCCACAAAATCAATCCACCAAAACAGATTTGCACTCTATCTTACCTACCAGACCTAGAGAGATACTTTGTACAGACGTTAGCGGACCTCATCCAACTAGCATTGGAGGTTGCGAATACATTCTAGCATTTTATGACATATTTTCTAAGCACATCAAACTTTTTGCCATTAAGTCACCCACGGCAAACAGCATCATCAGAAGATTCGCAAATGATTACATGCCATACTGTGGAAAACCTAAAGCCATTCTATCAGAAAACGCCACGTATTATGTAGGTTTCACCTGGAGAAAATTTCTAAAGGACAATAACATTAAGAGTATTTTTATTTCAAAGTTTCATGCATCAGCCAACCCTTGTGAGAGAATTTTTAGAGAATTAAATAGATTCATGAGAACTTATACCTCAACACAGCACACAAACTGGATACATTACCTAGCACTTTTTGAGGAAATACACAGCAATTTAAATATATACAACACACCCTATACTCCCAGAGAAATCATGTTTGACACAAAGGACACTAATGAATGGAGTAACCCACTACCAACATTTTCTGACACCAAACCTTCACATGAGGAAAAGGTAAGGGAAGTACTCATTGCAATTACTGAACAAGCTGACATTAGAAATAAGAACTATGGTGCTAATCTGAAAAGAAGGCAAAACTTTACAATAGGCATGCAAGTTTTACTTAAGACCCACTACAAATCGTGACCACCTCTAAAACGTAATGTCAAGTGGCGTCCATTATATGAAGGTCCTTACACAATCATTGATATACCACACCCTGGAGCATATCTGCTACAAAACCCCAAGAATAAGAGAATTTTAGGTTTGTACCCTCACAAAGATTTGAAAACTTTTAGCCATTAGCAGAGTATACTGATACAACAACAAGGTAAGTCACATCTGGTACTTCAAGCTGGAAGAAGAAGAAGATATAAGCTATAATCTTAAGTATCTACATTTTACAGCACCAGCAATAACAGCAGCAGCAAGAAGATAAGACACAGGAAGAACTAACAATTTTCATGCAAAGCACAGCTACTCATTATATTTATTAATACCCTGCAGACAAGCTGACAGACTAAATGACCGGAGATAATTGCTGCCCTGAACCTGATATATTAATTGGCATGATAGACACTTGATTTGCTATTCACACTCACACCTCAATCCACATGAACACAAAAAAAACACTCTACAGGAAATGACAAATGAGATTAATTGATCAAGGCTATATACTTTATTTTATTTGTAAATGATACTTTGTGCATGTGCTAATTTGGAATTGATTGTGGATGTGACGTGTCGTGTCTTATTGTAATCATGACTTTTCAGGACAGATCATCTCAAAGATGTTTTCTAACCTATTATGAAAGTTTATGTTGCAGGAAACATTTAATGAGAAAGAACACTTATCGTGTAGTACTGATGTACAGGAAAATATACTTAAAAGGAAAACTTTAAAAAAACACTGAACCTATAAGAAATTTTTTTAGGCCTATATGTCTGACCCTTATGTATTAGTAAACGTCTAGTTTAATGCAAATGAAATATGTAAAATTTGTATATGTATTACCAAACAATGTAGTGTTAATGTATGGATACATGTTTCACAGAAAATTTTTATATCTATGTAAATATATAACAGAAAACTGTACTCAAGGTGAAGTGATATTTTTTATGTTTTGTGCTCTCTGTTGTGAACGAACATTTTGTTTTGCAACGAACAATGTATGAAAAAGTTGTGTGCAAATTAAAAAAAACGGTTCACTGCACTCATGATGGGACAATACAGGTGATGTGAGTTGCAAAACCACGGTACACTTTTCGACGAAACGACGACACGATATCCAGGAGACGACATACGCCTTTCAGAAGACGAAATTGGAGGTTATTGAGTAGATGTAACACGGACTGGTCAGTATCGAACCACTGACACCATGTATTCCTACCAAGACGAAACCACATTTTAACTACGTCTTCCAAAGCACGCTTCATTGCGGGACTGTTGATCTCCAACTCTTTTCTTCAAGAACTTTCGTCTCAACGTAAACAAAACGGGTGACACGTGATATTTATTTTACAGTGCATAGACTTAAGCACAGTATAAACAATTTCTAACAAGTGACGTTCTAAAGAGAATATGTTCACACATCTCTGAATATGCACAAAACCATTAATTAATTTTATTTATTGAATGAACATGTGTAATAACATTTTAAGTGGAAGAGAACAATGAAGTATATGCCCAACAGAATTTTTACAAAGTAACAGCACAAGTGAATACGAACTGTGAAATTTTTTACAGTCTGTGTACAACTGTTACATAATATTGAGAACTTTCTGCTGATTAGCAGTGATAGCACTGAGCCACTTCACTGGCATTTGGTGCAGCAGTTCCTGGTTTCAATACTGCTCGGAATCAAATATTTTTATTTCTTCTTTTCACTTTCATTTATCTTGTATGTAAATATTATTTATGTATTTGTGTAGGTGTATGACATTTTATCATATTTTAAGTATGTTGTATCTGTGAAACAAGATACGTAATAACTTATGATTCATGACATGACAAATAAAGAAAATACGTCAACAAATTGCTCAGCTGCAGGTGGTACACTTTTGCTCTCGCAATTTTGGGGGGCAGGTTAAGGAACCATTTGCACTCGAGCACAGGAAGTGTGAAGTATTCTAAACTATCCTGTTGGAAATATTCTGAGTTTTTAGCCATTAAGTAACAGAGTACAGTGATGGTTGGTCTCTTCTCCGGAGTGTAATTTCAGATTATTGCCGCGAAGGGAACGATCTATTGATACGTAATCAGTATGGTTTCAGAAAACATCGTTCTTGTGCAACGCAGCTATCTCTTTATTCGCACGAAGTAATGGCCGCTATCGACAGGGGATCTCAAGTTGATTCCCTAATTCTAAATTTCCAGAAAGCTTTTGACACCGTTCCTCACAAGCGACTTCTAATCATGCTGCGAGCCTATGGGGTATCATCTCAGTTGTGCTACTGGATTCGTGATTTCCTGTCAGGAAGGTCGCAGTTCGTAATAATAGACGGCAAATCGTCGAGTAAAACTGAAGTGATATCAGGTGTTCCCCAGGGAAGCGTCCTGGGACCTCTGCTGTTCCTGTTCTATATAAATGACCTGGGTGACAATCTGAGCAATTCTCTTAGGTTGTTCGCAGATGATGCTGTAATTTACCGTCTAGTAAGGTCATCCGAAGACCAGTATCAGTTGCAAAGCGATTTAGAAAAGATTGCTGTATGGTGTGGCAGGTGGCAGTTGAATCTAAATAACGAAAAGTGTGAGGTGATCCACATGAGTTCCAAAAGAAATTCGTTGGAATTCGATTACTCGGTAAATAGTAAAATTCTCAAGGTTAGCAATTCAACTAAGTACCTGGGTGTTAAAATTACGAACAACTTCAGTTGGAAAGACCACTTAGATAATATTGTGGGGAAGGCGAGCCAAAGGTTGCGTTTCCTTGACAGGACACTTAGAAGATGCAACAAGTCCACTGAAGCGACAGCTTACACTACACTCGTTCGTCCTCTGTTAGAATATTGCTACGCTGTGTGGGATCCTTACCAGGTGCGATTGACGGAGGACACGGAAAGGGTGCAAAAAATGGCAGCTCGTTTTGTATTATCACGTAATAGGGGAGAGAGTGTGGCAGATATGATACGCGAGTTGGGATGGAAGTCATTAAAGCAATGACGTTTTTCGTCGCGGCGTGATCTATTTATGAAATTTCAGTCACCAACTTTCTCTTCCGAATGCGAAAATATTTTGTTGAGCCCAACCTACATAGGTAGGAATGATCAAAATAAAATAAGAGAAATCATAGCTCGAACAGAAAGGTTTAGGTGTTCGTTTTTCCCGCGCGCTGTTCGGGAGTGGTGTGGTAGAGAGATAGTACGATTGTGGTTCGATGAACCCTCTGCCAAGCACTTAAATGTGAAGTGCAGAGTAATCATGTATATGTAGATGTAGATGTAGACGTCCACACTTGATCCTCCAACTATCAGTACATCTGTTGTAGCTAGTAATTCGTAACAGCAAAACTAACAGACTTGAATGAGGCCAAAATAGGAGTCAATCGGAACACATCTACTTGAAAGATTACAAAAACACTATATTCAGTGTTACGAAAACATGCATAATGTATGTGGCTGGTAATATAGGAAGAATAACTGAAAATATGAAATGAACATAGCAGATCTAGAATTTCATATATTGGAGTGGCACACAGATCTGGTTCCAAGCAAGCTACATGGTACGTTAGAGCAGGACACACAGATTTTTCACCAGGCTTTGAATTTCAACTATCCCCAATCTCTGCCGACTACCATTACATAGTGCATAGATGAATGTGGCGTTACTCTATGTAACCTTAAATGCATTGTTATAGGATTGTCATCAGATTGAGGGTTCAGTTAACATTAACTTTTTGGAAACCCACGACATGAAAACACTGCTTTAATATTATATGACTGATATCAGTTATGTCAGACATCGGCACATCGTCTGGTGGTAAAGAACTTTGCGACTGAAGAAAATCGGCTGCCCCTGGCGTAGTGTTCGTTTAAATAAAAAAGACGCTATTGTTGCTATTCCAATCCAAGTAAAGTATAGAACAGATGGACTTTAACCCACGACCAGTTAGATCCAAACTTATGATGACAATTGTTGAGGCTATGAAGTCAGGGGGGGGGGGCGGGTTGAGTAAAATTGTTTAAACTTGAGACAGCTGGGCTCCAACTTGATGTAGGCAGTATGTGACGTCAGGGGTAAATGTGAGGCCATGAGTGCAGGTCGTCCGCGGCTCGTGGTCTTGAGGTAGCGTTCTCGTTTTCCGCGCACGTTGTCCCGGGTTCGATTCCCGGCGGGGTCAGGGATTTTTCCCTGCTTCGAGATGACTGTGTGTGTGTGTGTGTGTGTGTGTGTGTGTCTTTCATCATCATTTCATCCTCATTCACTCGCAAGTCGCCGTTGTGGCGTTAAAGAACTTGTGGAGCGGCGGCCAAACCGCCCCGCGAGGGTTCTCCCGGTCACCGATGCCATACGCTCATTTACATTTTTACTGCAGGTCGATGCGTGTCTGAGTAAATAACAGCTTTGGAAAACATGTTAGGCAACTTTCGTTGTCGCTGAACGCGAGAGAGTGCACTGGTTACGGCCTTTAGAGTGAGAAACATGTTTACATATCCACAGACTCAGGCTGGCATCCTTTATCTGTAAGACAGGTTTGGACCTGCAGGATAAACGTACATTTTCAGTCCTAGAGTCGGGACATGGGGATGACCTTGCCCTTTGTTCCAGATCCACAGGCCCCGGCCTATAGGAAAAACAAATAACCCTCGTCTCAACGGAGAAAGCTCAGGAAGTCTGACAACAACGTAGAGATTTGGTAATTTGTGGTAAGTTCCTATAGGATCAGACTGTTGAGGCCATTGGTCCGTCGACTTACACAGTACTTAATCTAACTTAAACTAACTTATGCTATGGACAACACACACAATCATGCCCAAGGGAGGATTCGAACCTCCGACGGGGGGAGCCACGTGAACTGTGACAAGGTGCCTCAGACAGTGCGGCTATCCTGTGCAGCAACAACGTACGCTGTTCTCGTATTTTAGGTCAGCTTTCTTGGATCCTGGCATCATAGAGTTGCACCAATATTGCCATCGTTGATCGCCATACTGAATTTCGAAATTTCACACCAACATGGCAATACCTACCTTTGAGTTCTGTGAATTTCCCAGCATTTTATATAGGGCATTAGCAATATTGGGAGAAATCTGTTAACAATGCATGACATTATCGATTAGGTCATAGGAGAGTGGAAGGGGGCGGGGTAAGCTTGGTAACAAAGCATTCCAGAACTCTCTTGGTCTGCCTACTCACTATTGAAGATATATTCATCTCTACAGATTCAGCAAATGTGTTGATTTTTCTGTTGACAGAACATCCACAACTGCTCACAAATGATAAGATTCGTCACAATGGTAATATTCTTTAGGTCCAAAACGGTAGGCAACTCAGCTTCGGTACCTTTGTCTCATCTTCAGGTGCGTACAAAATGTAAGTCCATAAAAGTCGAATAACAAAAGTTAAATTAGATTAAAATTGTGGGTTCCTGGTACATGGCATAAGACAGGAGAGCCTCTTAATTCTCAGGTTTTCTGGTAGAATGAGTAGTGCTTCCCTTCGGATCTTATCATTGACGATAAATGTGTTGTTATGTAAAATCTATCGCTTCACATGCCGTATTTATTTCTGTAGTATTTCACATTAGAATACACTATTCTGATATATATGGGTCCGTATGGACACGTCGCGTTGCTTACGCATCTACATAGATCTTAAAATGGTCAGCTTTTTCGAGACTAGCCTTACAACAAAAATAAATGTACAACGGAGACGGCAAAATAAGCGATATCCATCGTACCATTACTTGTCTTCAATATGGAATCAACTGTTGGTTGTTTTATTTTTTTGTGACAGTTATGTAATGTTATCTCGGAAAGGAAAAAAGAAATAGCAATATGCCAGTGTTGACTGCGAGACTCCGAGAGTTAGGTGCAGTCGCTTAATCCCAGATGGTTTTCCTTTTATGCAAAGACTGGTTATTTTCCATGAAGACGGTGCGAGACATATCTCACATACGTGTGTTGAGTGTAGTTGACTGCAATGAGAGTGTGAACCTTGTGGTGTCACGTTTTCGTTGTATGAGATGAGGGAGAGGAGGAAATAGAGTGCCACATCATTAGTTACTCTTGTAGGATAGTAGCAAGCGGGTCTCAGTGTCGCAAAGCCTTACTTCGTGAGACACAGCGTAGAGGTTTCGAAATTACTGCTGGACATTGGCAAAAATTCAGGTTGTAAGAAGGTGTACGCTACACCATGTGCTGCTGTTCAAAATTTCTTGCACCCCCACGATTTGGACTGGGCACCTCGGAATCGAGTACCATGCTTAGAGATTGCGCCTAATTTATTTATGTATTTATATTGAAACTCAGATGATTTCCTCTATTAACCCCATATGGGAACGAGTGTCAGCTTGGAATTACTGTTTAGCGGTCTTGCTTTCCCACTGTCACTCCTTGGCATTTATGGTTGCGTTACGGCAATATCCATGTTACTTTGTGACTTCATCACCAGTAAATTGTCAGTAAGAACTGACATTCTCAGGTTATAATGAAAAGCGTTAAACTTTTTCAAACAAATTTTACACAATCTCTTAATTGGTTTTATCGCCAAAAGTATATAACATTGCAACTGATTACTTGTTTCGTTTACTAAGAAACCATTTTCAGGTCACTCGTGGTAAAGACGCTGTGCCTATATACATTGCAGGCTAGAACGTCATCGTTTAGTACTACGTACATCCTGTGCCTGCTCAGTAATAAGCCATGTTTCAATACGCTGTTGTTATAACAATTAAATTACAGAGTGCAGTTGTGTACCGTGCTTATTAAGAAGTTTAACTGAGTACAACGTTTACACATCGTCGTTGCAAAAAATAAATCGTGAAAATCAAGAAAGTGAAATGCAAAAGGCCTCCGAAGTGGCCGAGCGGTTCTAGGCGCTATATTCTGGAGCCGCGCGACCGCTACGGTCGCAGGTTCGAATTCTTCCTCGGGCATGGATGTGTGTGTTGTCCTTAGGTTACTTATGTTTAAGTAGTTCCAAGTTCTAGGCGACTGATGACCTCAGCAGTTAAGTCCCATAGTGCTCAGAGCCATTTGAAATACAAAAGGATGCCAAGTATATCATACTTGTGGCACACAACAGTAAGCGTTCTAATGGCCTCGAATGGAGAGAAATGATCTTGACCAACTTTGCATCCTTTTTCATTTCACATTCTCGATTTTGTTGAGCTATATTTTGTAACGAGGATGTGTAAACTTTGTACTCCAGTACCTTCTTAGTAAGCAACACTGAGAATTGCACTGGTATAATCAGCAGTGTGCTAAAATACGGCTTATTAATGAGCAGTTGCCAAAGAATAGCATCAGACGACCGCGCTTTACCCTGCAGTGTATATAAAGACGAAGTCTTTTTCAAAAGTGCTCTGAAGATGGTTGTTTAGCAACCAAAGCTGGTATTCAGTTGCGATGTAATGTACTTTTTGCGAGCAAAACAACTAATAGAAATTGTAAAAATGTTTTGGAAAATTTTGAAAGCTAGTAAATTGTTCTACTTTACATTCCGTCTGAAATAAGGTACCACTTTACACAGCCACCACAAAATTTAATGTCATTGTTTCAGTGAGACAATTCATTACAATTGTTGTCATTCGTTCCAGGCATCAACCAGTTATTATTTCATCGTAGAGATGTTTCAATACTGAAATGATCTCTGTATTATACACTGCAAAACTGCCTTATTTCGTCAATCGATTGCTTCACTCTACGAGGGACGCTTGTTGTTTATGCGACAATAACTAGATCTGTAAACGTGGAACCAGCCAACATACACTCCTGGAAATTGAAATAAGAACACCGTGAATTCATTGTCCCAGGAAGGGGAAACTTTATTGACACATTCCTGGGGTCAGATACATCACATGATCACACTGACAGAACCACAGGCACATAGACACAGGCAACAGAGCATGCACAATGTCGACACTAGCACAGTGTATATCCACCTTTCGCAGCAATGCAGGCTGCTATTCTCCCATGGAGACGATCGTAGAGATGCTGGATGTAGTCCTGTGGAACGGCTTGCCATGCCATTTCCACCTGGCGCCTCAGTTGGACCAGCGTTCGTGCTGGACGTGCAGACCGCGTGAGACGACGCTTCATCCAGTCCCAAACATGCTCAATGGGGGACAGATCCGGAGATCTTGCTGGCCAGGGTAGTTGACTTACACCTTCTAGAGCACGTTGGGTGGCACGGGATACATGCGGACGTGCATTGTCCTGTTGGAACAGCAAGTTCCCTTGCCGGTCTAGGAATGGTAGAACGATGGGTTCGATGACGGTTTGGATGTACCGTGCACTATTCAGTGTCCCCTCAACGATCACCAGTGGTGTACGGCTAGTGTAGGAGATCGCTCCCCACACCATGATGCCGGGTGTTGGCCCTGTGTGCCTCGGTCGTATTCAGTCCTGATTGTGGCGCTCACCTGCACGGCGCCAAACACGCATACGACCATCATTGGCACCAAGGCAGAAGCGACTCTCATCGCTGAAGACGACACGTCTCCATTCGTCCCTCCATTCACGCCTGTCGCGACACCACTGGAGGCGGGCTGCACGATGTTGGGGCGTGAGCGGAAGAGGGCCTAACGGTGTGCGGGACCGTAGCCCAGCTTCATGGAGACGGTTGCGAATGGTCCTCGCCGATACCCCAGGAGCAACAGTGTCCCTAATTTGCTGGGAAGTGGCGGTGCGGTCCCCTACGGCACTGCGTAGGATCCTACGGTCTTGGCGTGCATCCGTGCGTCGCTGCGGTCCGGTCCCAGGTCGACGGGCACGTGCACCTTCCGCCGACCACTGGCGACAACATCGATGTACTGTGGAGACCTCACGCCCCACGTGTTGAGCAATTCGGCGGTACGTCCACCCGGCCTCCCGCATGCCCACTATACGCCCTCGATCAAAGTCCGTCAACTGCACATACGGTTCACGTCCACACTGTCGCGGCATGCTACCAGTGTTAAAGACTGCGATGGAGCTCCGTATGCCACGGCAAACTGGCTGACACTGACGGCGGCGGTGCACAAATGCTGCGCACCTAGCGCCATTCGACGGCCAACACCGCGGTTCCTGGTGTGTCCGCTGTGCTGTGCGTGTGATCATTGCTTGTACAGCCCTCTCGCAGTGTCCGGAGCAAGTATGGTGGGTCTGACACACCGGTGTCAATGTGTTCTTTTTTCCATTTGCAGGAGTGTATTTGAATCCAATCACTGGCAATAACATTTCCATGCAAAGATGTTTCCGCTTACCCTCAGCCCTCAGATCGTCTGATGCGCATTATTGCAACGGTGGCTCTCCAGGACAAGCCGTGGCGCTGCCAGAGTAGGCACCGGGGTGTATTTGGAGTAACGACCTCTCACGCAGCCATCCCTCTTGCTCATAAAGGCAACGCTCGCTCGTCCAGATGGCAGCAGTAAAAGCCAGCCCTGCGGCAGACACTGGCGCGCCAGGCCTAAGACGCAACCAGTACAATACAGCACAGGCAGTTCCACTGGCGCCAATAGTAAATGGGCATAGCTGTTCTCAGAGTTTGCTCAAGTTTACGGCCCAGAGTCTGCTTTGCATACCAGAAGGTATGCGTTATTCAACGATGAAGACGAACTCTTAACATTGTTAATTGTGTCCATGTAGAGAATGAGGCAACTGCTTGGTGGTTAGTAGTTTACTGTGATGTGCGTCCTTGGAGGATACCAGAGACGTTAGTTTCATGTAGCAAATGAGATGTTCACAATGACATTTTTATCACGAATAAAATGGAAACTACGTACAACACTTTCCACGTTGTATGTAGACTTGTGAATTAACCTTCGAATACTGTCACTATTTGATAAAGTATAACAGCTTCCTAGGAACAAGCCCTCATAAGACTTCTTCATACCTATTTTCGATGATAGACATAGCATTCGGACAGGGTACTATATTGGCAACATATTCCCATATAAATTATTGTTTGCGTTACTTTGTGATTCAGATAGGAACTTCAGAAGTAGTGTGAATGATCTGATTTATTTATCCTACCAATTTCCATATTATTGTTTCGTGATTTATCAGCGCACGGCAGAGTTAAAGCGCAGTCACACTCAGTAGATGGTGCCATGGCTGGTGATATGTTCCTGCCGTGGCAGGGAGCGCGCGAGGCAGCGAAGTAGTAGAGAGCCTGTATACAAAGAGAGAGGCCATAGGTGAAGTTGCTCGTGATTGGTTGATTAGCTTTGGCGCCATTTTTCTGTCAAACGTCTCTCGCGATTCCTATGTTCGCCGTGCTTTTGAGTTGAATTGAAGTTCACAGGACTTTTGGAAACGATTAAAAGGTATTTGAATTATTGAGAGTCTTGTTACGCGTTGTACATGCATGTTAGGTTCAGTTGTGTATCGCTTTTAGTACGTAATTAGCGTTTTGCGTGCATACTGGTAGCATCACAAGCCAATATCTGACAGTCCTTGCTGGAAACGGGAAGTTCCTGTAATTGTTGTGACTTTATAGCGTCAAACTTTATTTCGTTCCGAATCAGAACACTAGGCATTATTTTGGTTTCAGTATTATTTGCCTGACTGTTGACGCAGGCAAGTTATAAGCACGTTTTCCGCACTTGTCGTGGTTGCTGAAACATTATTCGCAGTAAATAATTGTAGGTACTCTTGAAGACAGTTTTTAATAGGCCTACTTACTGTGGGGTAGAAGGGATACGATAGTTTTCTTGTTATATTTGGTCGTTTTTACAGTAGCCTACATTTAACATTACCTGACATGTGTAATCTTTTTCGTTTGTTATCTACGAGAGATATTCAGTATATATGAAAGAAAGTCGTAAGCAGTTGTTTACTTGTGACATCCAAAAAGTTTGAAGACGTGACAAGAAGTACTAATACGTCTCACACTTTTTGCAAAAAATGGCTGGGTTCAAATGGCTCTGAGCACTACGGGACTTAACTTCTGAGGTCATGAGTCCCCTAGAACTTAGAACTACTTAAACCTAACTAACATAAGGACATCAGACACATCCATGCCCGAGGCGGGATTCGAACCTGCGACCGTAGCGGTCGCGCGGTTCCAAACTGTAGCGCCTAGAACCGCTCAGGCACTCCGGCCAGCCACTTTTTGCACGTCACAAGTAAACAACTGCTTACGACTTTAATTCATCTGACGTAATACAGGTACGTTAAATCTTTAGCGTTATGCACTTCCGATACAAAACGAATGCTATACACTATATTTTTTTTTATTTACGTTACTTTCATAGCAATATGTCTAGTAAACGAACTTTAAAGGAGATAAATGCAAGTAACGAATAATTTTTACAGCCACTGTATCTAGTTTTCCTGTGCTGTACGTAGTAGGCTACTATCAGTATATTATAGCTGTAAAGAAAGGCATTTAACGAATGATTTCGCCATATTGTCTTGTGCTTTTGATTCGGTGAGTGTGTACTCCACTACTGGCCATTCAAAAGTCCTGCCCGCAGTTTAGCAGAAAAATGGCCGCTGTATCATCCGGTTGGCCACTCTGTCCCTATACAAGCTCTCTACGAAGTAGCGGACAGCAGCGCCACCGCGCATCGACGAGCGGGGCAGGTCCACAGAGGTAAGGAGTCTTTTGTCTGACAGTGGAGCAGACACAACTTGAAGCCAGATACGAGGCAGCTGACAGGCGACACTTTCTAGCGGCGCCAGGTGCATGGTGGGCACACAACCTAGTGCTGTCTTCACTTCGGAGAGAACAGCACTGACGCTCGGTCCTGGGGCGTATGTCGTAGGAGACAAGTCGCTATCAGCAAGATGACAACAGAAGCGAGCTGCCTTGTATACAAGGATCATGCTCTGGTCGGCATTGTCTCGCTGTCTTGCACTATGTGTGGCATCAGTGGATCCGGGTAGCCTTCTAGTGTGCACCTGAAGAGACGAGAGGCAGGTGACTTCTGACACGGTGTGATAGTGTCCCTGAAAGTATGGAAGGCGAGATGTCCACTGTGATCCCGATGTCTGAAGTCGATGTGTTGTGGAACAATGGAACAGCACGCACATGGAGATGTACCTGAGGAGTGCACACTTGGGGTTTGCAGCCACTGGTGGTCGACAATACGAGCGTGTAGAAGTAGGGAACATCCAGTGCTGTTTTTTGCGTCTTGAAGTCGGTCCACCGTCTTCCTGGAGTACACAGACTAGGCCGTCGTCTTGGGCAGGGTGTATGTCCTGTATGCAGCGCTTGACAAGGACCAGTGCATGTTGTTTCTGTCCATTATACGGTCGACCTTGTCATACTGGAAACACAGCAGATATTAAAGCTATATTGCGCAAATGGGCAAAATGTCTCTGTAAAATTGACCACGTTTTTACACTTCCCTTAATTGGTTTTGTGTGTGAATGCTTATCTCGGATTGTGAATCTCCTGGGTAACCTTATTTAGTGTAGAACTCTCAGGAGTAGAAGGGGAAGAAAATTTTGATAATGTGATTTAATGATGCATTTGCATCTAGAAGATAAAATTATTTTGGTGTAAATTACGAGCAGTAGTGATGGTTATGTCGTTATTCCTGATGCTCATTTGATTTCATTTTATGGGACATGTGAATACGAAAAAGTATTTTGTGTCAGTATTGGTTAAAAACAGTCTTGGTTGCAATTTTAGTTTTCTATTTTTAAACGACGCGTTTGGCCTTATTTAGGCATCTTCAGGTTATCTTTTCTAGATGGACGCGAGAGGACACCAAGATGATCTGCATAACGCGTTCCTTTTCACTGTCGCGTCGTTGAAAAATAAAAAACTAATATTGCGACCAAGACTGTTTTCAACCAATACCGGTAAGCACTGGTTTCCTGTATGCCACATATGGATTGGAAGAATTTCTATAGTATTTTGTATATTTGATCCTCAGGGCACAGCTTGATTATTTTTGCTGTCATAGTACAATAGGCATTGATGTATTATTATAAAATCTTTACTTATTCACTGTGAACTACGAATTTTGAACTACTTCGACTCACCATGAGAGCAGTATGTGACGATGTACAGCTGCCGTCTGTTAAGCTAAATGTTCCATCAGATTGGCAGTGGGGAAATGAGCATCTCATTCAGAAATATATACACTCTGGTGTGGACGTTCCAACTAAACCGATAGTGGAAAGTGAACTGGGCCAGATGCAGAAAAGTAATAGACACATTTCTATAGTCATGACTCATTTCCTTGATGCTGTGGCGAAATTTTATGATGATTGTCCGTTTCAGATTAGCACTGCTCTACATTCACAACTTTTGCAGTAGTTAAGAAGGCAAACCATTGTCATAATAAATCCATACATATTACCCAAAATGTATATATGTCTGTGTGTGTATGTATGTTCCACATCCCATCCTGAACCAATGGACCGATTTCAACAAGACTTCGTACACATATACTTTACTGTCAGGCGACAGTCGTTGTGGGAGTAATAATCACCTGTGTTGGGAGTGTGGTGGAAAGAAGAGTAGCCTGTGAAGCGTGAATTTCCAGAATTCATTCATCCAGTATTTGAGAATGAGAGCACTTAGCAACTTGTAACAAATGTTACACAAATTTTCTAACCTTTATTACATTTTTTCTCGCTGACAACCCCCACAAAATGATGGAAGTAAAATGTTTATTCTTTAATACTTTTGCATTGTTCGTGCAGTAAAAGTACCACATGAAGCATGACGTTATAATTTATTACTTCTTTACCACTAACTGTTTTCGTGACACATTTTGCAAACAGAATGCACATGTACCACTGAAAGTAATCACAAAATTATGTAATTATATCACACATAGTTCAGGACATATGGCGTCATAAGCATTGATTAGAAGGTCAGATATTAAGTGGTACAAGTGTGGATGCAAAGATATTAAAGTAGCTAGGACGTCAAACGGGACGACTTGGAGCAGGAGAGGCACCAAACGACATTTTAATTTCCAGTGTCAATATTTTTACAAATAAATTCATAATACTTTGCCAGCACGACCAGGAAGGATGCAGAGTGGACACTCATATCAGTGGAAGTTCAAAAATATAACAAAACAATTTATTTTACACGTGAAATATTATCATTTTTTCACTTACTGTTGCCTGCATTTGTTGCTATAGGTACACTTTCCTTCATAAGTAAGAGGGATTCTTCAATGATTTTGCACAGCATACAAACCATAGTTACAGGTGTATGAAACTGCAGAATTTATTTAATTTACGAAAAAATGAATAATCTGTTACATTTTAAACTTCATGTTCAGAAAAACTCAAATTTTATAGTTAATTATCTCAGTTTTGTTTGAAAGTAACAGGATATTTATTTTTGATGTTACATGTATGTAAGTACAGGGTTTTGCGGTTTGCAGAAAATGGCTCTTAACGTTTCTGCTTGTTTTTGACATTCTTTTAGAATGGTCCAGCACCATAAGCAGGTTATTTTTCATTTTCTAAATCAATTTTCTTCCTTTTCACATTCCTGAGATACACTCTTTTTGATTTTATCACATCCAAAAATGATTTATCTCCTTCCACTATACGCTCTGTGTATATCTCATACAAAGCCTTGATGCAGTTCACACCAAGCTTAATTCTCATTTTCTCTAAAACGCCGGCCGGTGTGGCCGTGCGGTTCTAGGCGCTTCAGTCTGGAAGCGCGTGACCGCTAGGGTCGCAGGTTCGAATCCTGCCTCGGGCATGGATGTGTGTGTTGTCCTTAGGTTATTTAGGTTTAAGTAGTTCTAAGTTCTAGGGGACTGATGACCTCAGATGTTATGTCCCATAGTGCTCAGAGCCATTTGAACCATTTTTTTTCTAAAACAGATTTCCTGCTTTGAATACCATCATTAAAACATGAAATTCATCATACTCACCAATATCAATTACATTTCTTCCCACAAAAATGGTTTTTGTCAATCTTCCCCATACACTTTGGTTAGAACTTTCATTTGGATTTTGGGTACCACTATGAAGACATTTCTTCAGTAAGTTTTCATTTACAAGGTCCCTGAATATAGGTTTGATGGCTTCCATTACAGCAGTTGGTAGAAATTTCCTGTGATGGTTTTCTTCACCACCAGCAACTCACCTTTGTTAGCTACACCATGATTCACTTCCTTTTGGGCACAAGTTGTGGTTAGGGTTATTGTCTGTGGACATTGTGTGGAAGTATAAGGCCCAAACTGCTTGCTTCATATTTTTGAAGTCCCCTATGTTCCTTCTTTTTACCAAGCCATTATATGTCTGTAGCTTGTCAATATCTATATCCGTCTTTCACCCTCTCCTTTTATTCCCTTCCCATCAGATAATTTATTTCCTGACAAAACTTGTCTCGGCCTTCTAAGTCTAGTACCAAGACTTTTCTGTGCATGTCCTACACATTCTAACTTCTGCGCAGTAGTCAGCTCCATATGGAACACGTTTTTGAACGTCAAGGAAAGCTTTACTATCACCATCACCAAGGTATTTCACATATCGCAGGCCATGGGAGGCAACAGATCTGGTAAACAAGCTGACAACTCCCTGCACATCCATACCTGCACTTGAGCAGTTATAGTTCATATTACATTCATGATACGGAATCCCTTTCACACAACTGTGACAAAATTTGCTTAACACTTCAACATCTGGTACTATGCAAGTGTCAACAGATGTTGTCGTAACGACACCATTCAATGAGGTGTGCTCTCTTTTTAGCCACGTACCAAGAAGAGCGGCCACTGTGTCCCTGTCACCATCATTTTCGATAATAGATTCTTCCACAGCGGTTTTGATTGATGATTTTTCAACTTCTTTTACAGCCTCAAGCAATAAGCCATAATATCTCTCAAATTTTGCTGGATGAGGTGGAAGATTCATCACTGCACAAAGTGTTCTTGCTGCCTTCTGCCCCTACCAATACAGCGCATGCCATAAGCTGCCCTCAAATTCACATCATAAATGTTGTTTACGATTTTCGATGTCATGCAAGACGCAGCAACTTTGCATTCGCTGTATATCACAGGTAAGTTCGTAGCAAGGCCTTTCCTACCACTCTCATCTTCCACCATTGAAACACACCGTACACTAAAGCAATGATTGCACATAACATTGTCCGATATTAATTGTGGCGGTATGTTAACATTAACAATAATATTACACTAGCTTTCAGGTTCACAGCCTCCATTTTCATTACCACCAAAAACAAGTTTACTACTTGAAGCACCGGTTGTGAGAGGTTCCAGTCTTGAGTCACTGGTGTAACTTTTGCTGTAGCACCTTTTAGAGTGTATTTGCCCTGGTGACATTGTTTACAGTTGAAGCAACGAATTCTGTCTTGTGTGATAATATGCCACAAACGAACAGAAAACAATACAGCGAAATAAAAATCAATAATAGATTCACAACACCACCCAACAAGCCTTTCAAAACAAAGAACAAACAAAATCTGCAATCAAAACAATAGACGTCGATAGCAACAGAGAAAGTATCGATATCAATTGTTCTTTGTTTCACGTATGACAGTGTCTGGCGTAAATACAAACATTCGAATTCTACAGAGCGAAATACATTTACTTGTCACTGAAGAATGGTGTGCAAAGTGGTATGGTGCTGCATCTTGGTGCACTTAAACCCAATAACGTCTCTTATAATCTCTCAAATATACGTGTTTCATACATCAAACTATTCAATAAGATGTACGCTTTAAAACAGGCAAATTTTTGAAATCGAATTTTTTTTAAAATTTTTGTTGCCCTGCCCCTCTTAATAAATACCTGGGAAAACCTGGGTTTCTCCACTAATTAGTAAATAATAAAATTATTTCACTATTCACCACAAAAACACAACATAGTTATTTGGTGTTTTCCTGCACAGCTGTAGACAGCCTTAGCAAATCGTATTCACGGTATGTCTTAAATACGAGTGGCAAAGCTTCCTCAAAGGATTACTTGATGATCGCAGCTGCGATCCTATGTGACATTGACATTTCCCCTATATACGTATTTATAAAACATTCCCCTCTAAAGCGTTCTGTTGTGAGAACGCACTTCAGTATATCTTTCTCCAAAATCAGCACACTTTGACATGGGCAAAGTCACAGGGGCAGTACAGTTTAGGACCAGGTCTTTCAGCTTGCAGCAGCTGCAAAATCCATCAGTGATGACAACTACTGAGCCCTGCCCCTTAGGTACACTATCACTGATAAGACTTTCAGTGGTTGCCATTAAAACCAGTTTGCTCCAAAATTTTGGAAAAACGTTATCTTAAGACTAAACTTTGTATAACGTTCTGCCCTTCTTTTAGCTCTCCTTAAAAATGTAGTTATATACAAACCCACCTGCCTATCTATTGTCACTAGAAGGTTAGCTGATTTGAATTTCCAGATATAGTTTGTCTAGTAATGTCTTCTTGTGAAGTGCTTATTATTCATTTTGTTATTTTGAAACCTACTTCTGCGGATACAAATGTTAAGCTCTGCTCCAATATTGCAGCTCATGCGTCTGTCATTGTTCGCATGACCTTACGAATGTCTAGCAAACTGACATCAAAGTATTCTGGGTAGAGCCCTGCATCATATTGTTTTTCTACAATATAAGGCAGTACCACACACAGAAAACTTTTCTGTCACTGACTCTGTGTGCAAATGTCTACACTGTTATATTCCAACAAACTATACTTTTTGATGTTTAATATGACTCTCAGCCAATGATTCGTTTGATGAAAATGTTTACATCTTTTTTCGTGGCCCTTCTTCTATGTTTATTAAGTATTTATTTATCATTTTGTAAATATAACCATTTCTGTAGTTTTCATATTTGTTATATTTTATAGCCTTAGTAGTTAACATCAGTAAATTATTTGTAGATTTACTTTTCTTCTTCAGTTGGTATCATTTCCTATTAAGGTAATGAGTTTCAATTTTCATGTTAGATACTTGGAATCATGTATCTTATTATTTCCAGTACTGATCCCCATTTGTAGGATCTTACATGTGTGACAATTTCAGCGTATTTACCAACGATCAATACCCTATGAGAAAGAGTTTATCTATTATTATGAACTTTCCTCATTGAAACACATATCTACCAAGTACCACACATACATAGAGATGAGCTAATATTTATGTATTATATTACATACGTAATAATTCATAATTAAGAAAAAGACTTTAATTTCCCGCAATACAAAAAGTCAGATCTTGTGCAAATACCTAATAACACCTGATTCGGTGTTGATGATCTTCACGGATATGTAGCCCAATACATGATTCGGTTTGTTCCAAAGCGAATTGCTGAAGTTCTTAAAATATGTGCTGCTTATTAATTAATTAATAAACAATTCTGTGGTTTTGTAGTCCATTCGTCTCATTTTCGATAAACACATTTTGCGGCAGTGATAACATTTAAGACTTGTTTCCTGCCTTGGATCCAAATGGGAGTCATAGAGGTCGTGAGCTCTCCCCCCTTCTTCTCAAGACCATTTGATTATAGGGGTTGGTATTTTCACTTATAGCTGCTTGTCGCAGAGCTAACACCTTACCTTGTTAGTACACAGCAGCGTAGTATGTTTCTTACTTGCAGAATTGCTACAACAAAGGAGGAAAATTGCTACTATACAGGGTGTAACAGGTACATATGCAGATATTTTTCTTGATGAGTGAGAACAGTGTACTGAGTATCATTACATCAGTATTAACTTCATTTGCAGATTAATAATAATTATGGCCACTAGGAGTAGTATGTTTTTAGGTTGGTTAGTACCTCCAAGTACAGTGGAAAGTGCAAGACATTAATGCTTATTTTCCCCTGTGCAGCAGGCCAGGTGTTGAAGTGCAGCCACATAAATGCAAAATGGTTTGCCTATACTGACAAGCATAATTCACCTAGCTTGGCAGTTACAGCCATGCAGTAAGCATAAGGAAGTACATGATGAGATGTGTTTCTGAGAAGACCATTTGACACAGAGCAAAAACAATCAAGATACAGAACAGTGCATATTGAGGTACCACATAAAGGAAATATCTGCACTTACACAAATTACACCCTGTATGATATTACCTAAAGAATTAAAAGATTAGGAGTAGTATTTTTAAGTCTACATAAAGTTAAAAAGAAAATAGTTACTTCAAGTTCTGCTTCTCCAAAACACCTACCACTGTAGATGAATTAGCACTGGAGCTTGTCAGAACGTTAATGATGCAGCGTGCTGTTAATTTTAAATGCACAAATAGTGTTGTTCATGTTGAGCGTTATCACCAGACCTTGTAGGTTATGCACTGAAGCGCCAAAGGAACTGGTATAGGCATGCGTACTGAAATAGAGATATACGTAAACAGGCAGAATACAGTGCTGCGGTCGGTAACGCCAGTATAAGACAACAAGTGTCTGATACATTTTTTACGTCGGTTACTGCTACTATAGTGGCAGGTTATCAAGATTTAAGTAAGTTTGAATGTGGTGTTACAGTCAGCGGACGAGTGACATGACATACCATCACCGAGGTAGTGATGAAGTGGGGATTTTCCCATAAAAAATTTCACGAGTGAATATCAAATCTCTGACATCGTTGCTGCCGGAAAAAGATACTGCAAGAAGAAGACCAAAGATGACTGAAAAGAATCATCAACGTGACAGAAGTGCAACCCTCCCGCAGATTGCTGCAGAGTTCACTGCTGGCACATCAAACAAGTGTCAGCGTGCGAACCATTCAACGGAACATCATCGATATGGGCTTTTGGAGCCGAAGGCACACTCATGGCTGCATGACACTAAGCTTTACACCTCGCCGGGGCCCGTCAACACCGACATTGGACGGTTGATGACTGGAAACATGTTGCCTGCTCGGACGAGTCTCGTTTCCAATTGCATCGAGCAGATGCACTTGTACGGGTATAGAGACAACCTCATGAATCCATTGACCCTGCATATCAGCAGGGGACTGTTGAAACTGGTGGAGGCTCTGTAATGCTGTGGCGTGTATGCAGTTGGAGTGATATGGGACCCCTGATTCGTCTAGGTACGACTGTGACAGGTAACACGTCCGTATGCATCCTGTCTGATCACCTACATCCATTCATGTCCATTGTGCTCTGACGTACTTGGGGCAATTGCAGCAGGCAATGCAGCGCTCCAGACGTCCAGAATTGCAACAGAGGGACTCCAGAAACACTCTTCTGAGTTTAAAAATTTCCGCTGGCCGCCAAACACCGCAGACATGAACATTATAGAGCATATGTGAGACCTAAGTTTCTCCTTGCGTATACAACTTTCAAATAACTTCCGGGAATTCATCCAGGTAACACTTTCAGCGACCACCGATATTTCGGCCGGAGAACACCCCGCCATTTGAAAAACTGCAACCGGCAGGCGGCGTACATGCAAATTTAAAACCTCGGTTCTCGGACTGATGCAGGAAAGATACACACACACACTGAACACTACTGTGACCAAAGATGACCAAAGTGACTCCTCCTCCCGACTCAATAAACCTGTTCTGGCACGCAACAGCCCTAGGCCACCCTCGGTTTCTTAGATCCTTCCTTGGTTCATATGGCTCTGAGCACTATGAGACGTAACTTCTGAGGTCATCAGTCCCCTAGAACTTAGAACTACTTAAACGTAACCAACCTAAGGACATCACACACATCAATGCCCGTGGCAGGATTCGAACCTGTGACCGTAGCGGTCGCGCGGTTCCAGACTGGAGAGCCTACAACCACTCGGCCACTCCGGTCGGCTAAATCCTTTCTTGGTATCTCCGCATTGGCGGTGACTTTTTTATCTTTCGGCACGTTGCTGTCAATTAAATTTATGGTACTGCATCTTTCAGATACTTATTTTCCGGTATCTCTTTTCATAATTTAAACCAATAATTCTCTTTGGATCCCTGTTAAATTTCTAACTGTTTATTAAAGTGCGTTTTAATGCATCGTATTTAGTTGATGCGTAATGTTTCTGATCATAATTCTGACTCTGTATCACGCCGTTGCCGACTGCCCTTGGCTAGCGACATCCAGCGGGAACACACACTCGGTTATTTGCACCGTTGTCGTAAGCACTGCACGCCAGCGACGACCCGACATTATGGAAATGAATGTTTACCATTTTATCATGAATTTAGTCTAGTGACGATGCCATTTATGGCTATATATTTCACATGCCTGCTGTGTTATCATCTTGAAGACAGGTATGTTGTCTAACCTGCAAGACTGTCTATTACGACTCTGCCTTTAATAGCTGATATCCTACTCTCACATACATTTTTTCATAAATGTTTACGTTTCCTCTTTTCAGGTCAGTCTGAAGATTTTCATAATGACTGAAAACAGTAGTTGCATACACAAATATTTCTGATCAGAGATCGTTGCCGTATTTACAAAAAATTCAATTAATATATCTTTTTTACATATTCCGAAGCCCATTGTTTTCTCTTACGTTTTTAGTGGAGGCTGGAACTTAAAAAAAAGAACTGTTTGCGAGATAACTTTTCGCAGTTTCTCTGATTTTATGAACAAGATTTTTTTTGCGATGAATCTGATCTTTTTTTTTATTGATTTGTTTTCCGTGTAGGTTCTTACGATTAAAAACTTTTCAATCGATAATTTTTAACACTTTCCTGGTCGTGTGTGTATACGTGTTATTCTTACACTTTTGCTCTCGTTTACACAATCTTGCGAATATGACTTACGTGGTAGAGAAACAACTGAAAGAGTTACGCCCAATGTATGTTGGCGGCAATAGAATAGTTCGGCAGTCAGCTTCAGATGAGGCAAAGGGCTCATATGGAGTTATGTAGACAGTCGTTTCCCCTCGTTCTATTTGAGGGACATCGTACCCTGCGCCACGCACCGTACAGTGACTTACCGAGTATCTATGTAGATGTAGATGTAGATACAAATGTAGATATGGTCACGTAGCTCCTATTTTTCAGTTTGCACCTACGTTTTGTTGACAAATACGGCAAAATACATTTCTCGATTTTTATCATGTCGTATAGATACTAGTGGAAAAACAGTGAAACATTAGGAAGCAGCCGGCCGGGGTGGCCGAGCGGTTCTACGCGGTTCAGTATTGAACCGCGTAACGGCTACGGTTGCAGATTCGAATCCTGCCTCGGGCATGGATGTGTGTGATGTCCTTAGGTTAGTTAGGTTTAAGTAGTTCTAAATTCTAGGCGACTGATGACCTCAAATGTTAAGTCGTATAGTGCTCAGAGCCATTTGAACAATTTTGGTACCACACATTGAAAGTTGCGTGCTAAATTACACATTTATTTTGCCCACAATTTTACTTATCGAATTTGCTTTTGCAATATTCATCGAAGACAGCCTATGATCAGCTTTAATTAGTCGATCAAAAAAATGGTTCAAATGGCTCTGAATACTATGGGACTTAACTTCTGAGGTCATCAGTCCCCTATAACTTAGAACTACTTAAACCTAAGTAACCTAAGGACATCACAAGCAGACATGCCCGTGGCAGGATTCGAACCTGCGACCGTAGCGGTCGCGCAGTGCCAGATTGCAGCGCCTAGAACCGCTCGGCCACTCCGGCCGGCAGTCGATCCTTATTCTTTGACTTATCTCTCTGTGGGAGCAGTGGAGAGTGTTTACAGCACTGGCGAGCTTCCTCTCGCGTTCCGCAAACGAGGAGGTGCGCGAAGCGAACGGGTCATGCGGCAGTAATTCGAATAGTTATAGCATCTGTATTCTACCTTGTGATCTAGAGTGAGCGTACGGCGGTTCGGAGATCTGCAATGTTGGAGATTTTGGGTGAGATCTTTCCAGTTACTTTAGTGTAGTTGTTAGCAGCCGATGTGTGTTTCATTATAGTACTGTGATTTCGCACAGTTATTTTGCGATTATTCCATACACAGAATTTGCAGTACACTACGACGTAAAGTAGTGCAGTGCGCAAGACGGCACATGGGCTTATAGGATGCATGTCTTTCGTAAACAGGAAGCTGATTAAGCCGGACCAGTGGTGTATTTCACAAATGCTGTGCTGGAGAGAAGCTCCCGCTGCTTGCAAGGATGCTCTTTTGTAGACAGGCGTAGTGCAGAAGAATTGCTGTCGATTTCGTGTTACTTCTGCATAAACGTCACATTCCCTGTTGTGGTAAGCTGAAACGTTTTATCGTGTAGTTACATACTTTTAGTACTAAGGCTTAGTTTGTACAATATTGCGAGCTTAACAAATGTGTAGGCATAAAACTAGCCTAAAATGAACTTCGCTGCCTACAGACAGAAGTCGGAGTGGTGCATCTCTCCCTGACAATCGAGAGAGAGATAGGCCAGTGTTATTTGGGATAGATTGACCATTTACTTGAATGTAAGAGAGATGGAGCTCAATGATATTTAGATATAAGGTATGTGCAATAATCCCACTGGAGATGGCTACAGTGTTAGACCATACTCATTCCTCGGAAGATGTGAGCATGCCAATAAGTGGAAGAGCAGAATCTGACAAACAGGCCAACGAACCAGTTCAAAGCTCATCAAGGGACGTACTGATCCCAAGCGCATCAAAAGAGTAGAGTTATCTGCACAAGTCAAATTCCTTCACTGACGCAACATCGAACTCCGCGCCTATTAAACCTACAACTTTCAAGAGTATGATTTGAAAACTGGCTATTCCTAAGCCAATTCAGACACAACTTTTGGAAGAAATATCACCTGTTGTTCTGCTGACAAAAGCATGAATTTAAGAGGAAAGCAGCAACTGTATCCAAAGGGCTAAACTCTGCTGACAATATTGAAATTGAAACTCCAGAGGAGTAGAAGAAGGATAACAAAAAATTAAGAAAAACACGGAATAAAAGCCCAAAAGGGTCACAAACGAGAAATCCTAGTGGAAAGATAAACAGTCTGAAGAAGCTCAAGAAGAAAAACACTGGAAATAGCTCACCATGTTCATTAGGTGCAAGCATTGTAGAAGATTACGAAAATAACTTTGATGAATGAGGATGAATACGGTGGTGCGGTGAAAGCTATTACGAAACTAAGACAAACTGCGATTGTATTTAGTGTGTTGCCTCTTCACAATGGTCTTCGTTTGGTAAAAGGTATAATCGCTGTTGGTGAGAGAAGGACAGGTTAATGCTTGAACAAACTAAACAACTCATTAGAAAAGCCGATGGACTGTCAACACTTATAATAAACTTATGGAACTTTTTTACTAAAACATTTAATCGCACAGTTACGATTTCATTACAGAACATTAAAAAAATATGAAATTTTAATCTATTCTTTCTTTTATTTATAGCAATTTTTATGTGGTCCATCTCTCGCAGCACACTGGAACATGAATGGTGGGCTCCATGTGGTTCCCAAGTCGTGCACCGACCGTAACCCATAAAATTACCAAATATGCAGCAACCAGTCGCAAAATCATTATTTATTTATTCCCTTTTGCAAATAGATTCAACTGATTAACAGCCATCATCGGTGCTTGTAACCAATATTTGCCCTGAGTAGTAATACTGTCTTAAGCAGAGGTCAAACATAGAGTCAACTTTATGTTTGATCTCTGCTTAGGACAGTATTACTACTCTGGGCACATATTGATTGCAAGCACCGATGATGGCTGTTAATCAGCTGAAATCGATTTGCCAAAGAATAAATAAAACATGCTTATGCGACTGGTTGCTGTATATTTGGCAATTTTAACTCTGGAACATCTAATCCTCACACCTGTGGGTGAGATGGACTACACACGCATATTTTCATTTTGTCATATGCCCTTTATTTTAATTAATAGTGCGTCAATAATATATTTTACGTAAGTTTATATGAGACTCTGCACCAACATGCTGCCAGCAGTAAAGAAAGTAGAAAAATACACAAATTTTAGGCTGGAAAGGAAAGTGGTCCAGTTCTGCTGGACTTAGAATAAGTATTCGATTTCTGGAATACAATCCTGGAGAATGTGAAATTACGTGGCTTTTAGTACAACTTCCAGTTCATTTTACGTGTTCTGAGAATCCATGTGGTATTCGTAATGTCTGTACAGTTTTGAGAGCTATGTATCGATTACATTCAATATTGCTGTTGTGTTACTTAACCCCGGTCATTGATTTCTTATTACTGAACGTAAAATAGCTACATGGTGGAATGCCGTCACCTTCTCAACACTTGTCAATGACAAGTTAGTCTGGGAATAGTTAAATAATCCAGTTTGACGCTGACATTTGAGCTCATTAATATTACACGTCCCATACTGTACACGAGTGATTACCAGATACAGAAAGACTGTTTATCCATCATTGTTCCGGAATGCAGATAGCTGTGGAAGGACATGCATTGTGCTTCTTTTTATAGAGGTGATATAATTCGTGGAAAATTTGTTAGCGAGAAATTCCCCATTTCAATAGTATGTGCATAATATGGTTTTGAATTATGTCATGATCTTACCGGTTTGATGGGACATTTCAGAAATTACACTACTGGCCATTAAAATTGCCACACCACGAAGATGACGTGCTACAGACGCGAAATTTAACCGACAGGAAGAAGATGCTATGATATGCAAATGATTAGCTTTTCAGAGCATTCACACAAGGTTGGCGCCGGTGGCGACACCTACAACGTGCTGACATGAGGAAAGTTTCCAATTGATTTCTCATACACAAATAGCAGTTGACCGGCGTTGCCTGGTGAAACGTTGTTGTGATGCCTCGTGTAAGGAGGAGAAATGCGTACCATCACGTCTCCGACTTTGATAAAGGTCGTATGGTAACCTGTCGCGATTGTGGTTTATCGTATCGCGACATTGCTGCTTGCGTTGGTCGAGATCCAATGACTGTTAGCATAATATGTAATCGATGGGTTAAGGAGGGTAATACGGAACGCCGTGCTGGATCCCAATGGCCTCGTATCACTAGCAGTCGAGATGACAAGCATCTTATCCGCATGGCTGCAGCGGATCGTGCAGCCACGTCTCGATCCCTGCGTCAACAGATGGGGACTTTTGCAAGAGAACAACCACCTGTACGAACAGTTCGACGACGTTTGCAGCAGCATGGACTATCAGATCGGAGACCATGGCTGCGGTTACCCTTGACGCTGCATCACAGACAGGAGCGCCTGTGATGGTGTACTCAACGACGAACTTGGGTGCACGAATGGCAAAACGTCATTTTTTCGGATAAATCCAGGTTGTGTTTACAGCATCATGATGGTCACATCCGTGTTTGGCGACATCGCGGTGAACGCACATTGGAAGCGTGTATTTGTCATCGCCATACTGGCGTATCACGCAGCGTGGTGGTATGGGGTGCCATTGGTTACACCTCTAGGTCACTTCTTGTTCGCATTGACGGCACTTGGCTCAGAGGACGTTACATTTCAGACGTGTTACGACCCGTGGCTGTACCGTTCATTCGATTTCTGCGAAACCCTTCATTTCAGCAGGATAATGTACGACCGCATGTTGCAGGTCCTGTGCGGGGCTTTCTGCATACAGAAAACGTTCGACCTGCTGCACTGGCCAGCACATTCTCCAGATCTCTCACCAATTGAAAACGTCTGGTCAATGGTGGCTGAGCAACTGGCTCTTCACAATACGCCAGTCACTACTTTTGATTAACTGTGGTATCGTGTTGAAGCTGCATGGGCAGCTGTACCTGTACACACCATCCAAGCTCTGTTTGATTCAATGCCCAGGCGTATCAAGGCCGTTATTACGGCCAGAGGTGGTTGTTCTGGGTACTGATTTCTCAGGATCTATGCACCCAAATTACGTGAAAATGTAATCACATGTCAGTTCTAGTATAATATATTTGTCCAATGAATGCCTGTTTATCATCTGCATTTCTTCTTGGTGTAGCAATTTTAATGGCCAGTAATGTATTCTTCTCGATTCTACATTTAATAATTACAGATACAAAAAAAAAAAAAATCAGTAAGACATTGCTTTTAGTTATATTCTGAAAGCATAGACAGTGTGTAAGTTATTGGATACATTGGTCGGTTGAATCGTGGGAGCGGACCTAACAGCGAGGTCATCTGTTCCATCGGTTAAGAAAAGGATGGGGAAGGCAGTCGGCCGTGCCCTTTCAGAGGAACTATCCCGGCATATCACCGAAGCAATTTAGGGAAGTGACCGAAAATCTAAATCAGGATGGTCAGACGAGGATTTTAACCGTCGTGCTCCAGAATGCGAGTCAAGTGTGCTGACCACTGCGCCATCTTGCTCGGTGAATATAATTAGGCGGGTGATTACCTGTTTTTTAATGATGAGAACACAGCTACGCAAATTCATTTACCGTTGCGCACATTTAAATGGGTGTGCCCTGTGGCAACATCTTTATTTGTGATCAGATAGCGTTCGCAACTAGATCATTGTGTTGTGAGTATTCTTGTAACCAGTATAACTTAATGGATTAATGCTTCACCTAACAACTCATTATAATATCTTATTTCTTAAAACAGAACACGCACCTCACGACATATTCCATAGGGGTCAAATCTAGCGACGTTACTGGTCAATGACGGATCTTAGAATCACGCAAACAGTGCCATATGTGGATGAGCCTTGTCTTGTTGAAAAATGGCACCGCGATACTGCTGCATAAGAGGTAACACATGGAGTAGTATGCCCGTGACGTACCTAGATACTGCCAGCATTCATCCAGTCACTACCAGCCGTGCTGTCAATTCATACCTTCTCGTCTGATGGCTGCCCACGCCGCGACGCCTGGGGGAACACTGCTGCGTCTCTTTAAACGTTGTGTGAATGGGGCTTCTCCCCAGATGGTCGCCGTACTCGCCAATTATTGTGAACCGGGGTATTACAGAACCGTGATTCATCGCTAAACACAATTCGACGCCATTCATCAGCAGCCCATCGTTCTGAGTCACGGCACTACTCCAAACGAGACGTTGGTTTTCCGGTGGTAACGGCAACCTAAGCAAGAGACCGTAACTTCCCTGTCAGGTTGCTGGTAGTCACCGGCCAATGGCGTGGGGTAATACAGAAAGTTGCAAGGAGTCCATTGCTTTTCTTCGATTGATCGGCGCACATGGGAAGAGGTTGCGAGATGCTTTGTGCACAGTATGGCTGTCTAACTTTGTGGAGCAAAGACTTGGCCCACTGAAACCTGACGACAAGTATGTCAGCCACAAATTTGCATACGGTGCCACTGTCACATCCGAAGGCGTTACAAATATGAATATTGCACGATTCGACCAGCTGGCCAAATACTCTCTCAGGTGCTGATAACACTACCTCACACAAGAACACAATCTCTCCGTGTCCTTCAGTGATCACTGAATGTCTGACGCCCCTTACACATCCTACAATGCCTAATAACAGCGCTGAAAACAAGCAACACGAAAGCAATCTGGTGTCCATCTCACCTGTCACAGAGAAATGCATTACCATACTCACCAGTGACGTGTACATGTACGAAGATGTATTGATTTACAGCCATGTCATCTGAGTGCGGTGCTCCAACTTTTGTCAGGCGTATATACTATTAGCATCAAATTGATATGAACAATATCGAAAACTTTAATATCTCACGCTTGCTAAGAAAACGTAAGTGTAAATTTGTACTTAATATTTAATGTAAATCGTTTTTATGATATGTTGTCTTCTTGGTATAGCTATTTTGGAGGGTGCCAATGGTAGCAGTGCGCAAGGAAACTAATAAAATAACTGTGGTCAAGAGAAACACACAAATAAGTGGATTCCATCGAAACAGTTAAACAAGTGGGATTCCATCGGAACAGTTGTGCGCAGTGACTCTGAATATTCATCAGCTGAAATATAGACATGAAATAAAAATACAGACTGGGCTTGTGATTGAGAGTTGGATTCCTTACCCCTCTTTTTTAAAAAAACAAAGTAGTTTTGCTCGTTGCAAATTCATTTCGTTTAGCAGGTGGAACAGTAGTTTGGATTTTCCATAGGTCATATGATATGAAAGACAGTTTGCTGGGGAATGTATTTGCGCTACTTTACTAGCACTGAACATTCTACTGAACTATCAAAACAACAGATAGGTTGTAAAAAGTCACAGTTGCACCAGTAGTCAGTGAAGTAGAAAATGGTGCTTCCGTTTAGGTCTGAGCATGTGACTTGCCTGCCCCCATCGCTCCCTGAATGGGTTTCGCACAGAGCGGGGCACGTGGTTGACACACAGAGATCTCTGACAGAACAGCCGCGATAGGGGACGGATATTGCTTGTCGGGTAATCTGCTCGGATAACGTCAGCACGACACGCGCAGGTACTGCCTTGTTTGTGCCAGTAACACAGATGCGCTTCGCCGTTCCCATTCTAGCATCAGGATCACTCGGCACCATACGACCGCCAGTAGTTTCGCATTACTATAACAAGAAATGTCGGAATGCCTGTCACAAGCTGAAGCCTTGAGTAGGTCTATGAGGTGTCGTCGGATGGTAAAAGGTGTGTGAAATCAAGGATTCGCTTTTAAGTATCTGTCTGCATTTTAATTTTTCACTTCGAATAAGTACAGTGTGACCCCTGCTAGGTGCAGAAGACATTCATCCCAACACCAGTATCAAATCCAGTGAACACTCAGGGAGCTATTCTAGACTTAAATTACCTCCCTGGGTATATCCGCTCATGCTGAGTCCTCTCAAATCACGGTTTAATCCAATATCAGCCATCTAGTAAATTTACCGGTGAACTGCTCGTGTCTCAGCGTATTTCCATTTAGACATTCTTTCCCGTGCCCAGATGTCGTAAGTACCTTCTTAATAGTATTTCAGATTTGTTCAATTCGCTTCCGATCTCTTCAATTGTGGCCGAGCTATCATACTAAGTCCACTGTTATGCTCCTCAAACCGCCGTAGCATGATTGTGCTGTTGTGATACGAAAAGTTATTTTGTTGGAATTGGAAGCGCAGTTGAGGATAACATAAAGGGATGCAGCTGGAGGCCAGTTATGTTCATTTACCCCACAGCTGTTATTGTGCCTTCGACTGCTACCACATTTCCCGTGGAAGCCCAGATGAACACTCCCGTCTAGCACGGCACATCTCTGTGTCTCTCGGTCGTGGTGTTATGCATCTTTTGAACAGTTGTTTGCTTGAATGAAGACCCATATGGACTCTGTCATCGATGTGGTGTCTCCATTGATCCATGGTCCACTCTCCTTGAACCCGCATCCACTGCAACCGTAACTGACGATATTATTGTGTCAGCATGGGAATACGTATGGGCCGCCTGTTACGGAGTCTCATTTTCAAGAACAAACGCTGAACGATGTGTCCCAAAACACTTGAGTCTGCAACAGCATTTTATTCTGTCGTCATAAATGCCGCACATCGCCACCTAACCTACTTTATAGAACGGGAAAGCCTGCGTCCATCACTTTCTGTGAGGAAAGCGTGGCCTCTCAACACACTTTCATCTACTTGAGGTTTCACCGTACTTCAATTATTTTTAACATTGTTCACGACAGTACTTAGCGAGCAGCTGATCAGTTTCACCGTTTCCGAGATGCTCGTTCCCAGGCCCCGTGACATAACTACCTACACATAGTAGGCCACTTATGTCAGAACCTTTCCCCTTTTAAGACCCCTATCGTCCCTAGAATGATTCTTCATTTTTTATGTCCGAGTGTTGTTTGGAGTCTTATCTCCTGAGCAACGTTCACGTCATTGCTTGTAGGAGGTAAGGTTGATGGTTCCCATTACTTCCCATTGGAGGAGGATTTTAAGCTCCCTGGGGTTAACAAGTCTACCTCTGAAAACTTTTTCTAAAATTATGCCATGTGGGCTAACGTCTTTGGAACTACGAATCGATGTCAGGGACGTAGATTCGTTGCACCTCTGCTTTCCAAGTGTCTAACGCATCCAGGGACCTGGTCGATCTTACTATGTAGATACATTATAGCTTCTGCACTGCTGTCTCTAATACCTCCTTGTGGGAATCATGGAGCAGGTCTCGAGTACCTGTTCCCTCTCCTAATCCTTCTAATATTGGGTACTTGAATTAAATCTGGCTGTTCGTTGGACAGAGAACATACGTTTATTTTAGTAGAGTGGTCTACGATAATTTGCTGAAAGTGAACGTGCAGAGATTGGTTTCGACGATTGAAACACAACGATTTTGAGGCGAGAGACAAACTACTTAGGTAATCGTGAGTGCAATGCACTATGAGCTGTTGCGCCACGCGGAGTGGCCGCGCGGTTTGAGACGCCATCTCTTGGATGGCGAGGCCCCTTCCACCGGAGGTTCGAGTGCTCCCTCGGGCATGGGTGTGTGTGATTTTCTTAGCATAATTTAGTTTAAGTAGGGTTAAGAAGTGTGTAAGACTGGGGACCGATGACCTCAGAGGTTTGGTTTCTTAGGAATTCACACATTAACATATGAGCTTCTGCAACCAGGTCAAACGGTGCATCC
The DNA here is from genome assembly GCF_021461385.2 of Schistocerca piceifrons. Classification (NCBI taxonomy): domain Eukaryota; kingdom Metazoa; phylum Arthropoda; class Insecta; order Orthoptera; family Acrididae; genus Schistocerca; species Schistocerca piceifrons. Next base: position 461,726,656 of record NC_060139.1, on the reverse strand, counting down.
AGAACGCTTCTGAGCACAGTTGCTCAATTTGAATCACGTACTTAAAGGCGAAAGCCCGCAAAGTGAAATGGAAGCAGATGAGCACACTTTCCACAAAAGCTATTTGGTAAGTAAGAAACCCGACATGATTATGGCACAAAACTGGTATCTTCTTTTTACTCCACATGAAAGCCACGCACAAACCTGAAAGCCTAATGTTTCTACTGTTAAATATTGTTGGTGTTGTCTCGCTTTCCGTACGTTACGCTAGTACATCTACTACCTACTCTTCGTCAAAATGAAAATTTATTCAAGCTCCCAATATATTTTCTCCACTATTTGCTCTTAATTGAGACCTATTTGACTCATTAAGCCATAGACATTGCTTTGATTGTGCCGTGCTCTTATACAGTCTAGTAACAACGCTTAGCTCACTACTCAGGAATAGTGCGATGAGCTTCTTTTCCACAGTGGGTGTTTTTGTTTGTAGTTATTTCACATTTTTGTGTAAAAATAGGTGTAGGTCTAGTTTAACAAACATGTACCAGACAGCACGGCTCCATGAGATCTTCCGGTTTTGTAATCGTAAAACGTAATATAGCCCTCTTCTTGCTGAAGTAGAATGAAGTTGTCTCCTCTGCGGTCAGACTGACTTCGTTCTTTCGCAACCAATAGTTAGTTGAATCTTGGCGTTGTAGAAGAGAGATATTTGTCTATATATCCGTGAACTCGGCGATCTGCACATTTGGAACGCTTGTATATCGATAATGTACACGGTGAGTAAAATGGGGTACAACACTGAGCCCTGGGGTAGGCTGAGATTAGGAGTTTTAACTTTGTCCTTCGACGTGCACCAAAACACATCTGCTAGGGAGGAAACAGACAATTAGTTGGATTTAACAGTCCTGTATACTCGTCGTCCTCTGAATTATCCTGAGAAGGTTTTCCTTTGAAACTTTATCACAGGGCACGTTCAATATCCAGGAATACGGCGGCTGTTGACATCGTACAGTTAAAGTTCTTTCTGATATGCTCAGTTAGTCGCCACATTATCATTTCTTCTAATGTGAGAGGGTCTTCGGTCCTTGGTTAGCCATTCGAATTTCTTGCTGCCCCTACAAGAAGGCTAACTGGGAGATGGTTTCCAGCGTTCGTGAGATCACTGGCTCTCTTTGGTCTTAGTGTTATATTCGTTTCATTCTGTTTGACTTGGGAGTACTGCGTTAGCACGTATGCACTGTAAATGCTAGTTATTAGTACCAGCTGCTTCCTTGGCAAACATTGAGGGTAAGCGTTTCAGGTTGTATCAGGCACTGGCGCCATGGAATTGATAAAATTTTTGAGACTACCTCTTTCTTATGCTATGGTGAGACGTAGAGATGCAAGCGTCGCCCCGGTGCGAATAGGCTAAGCCATTTGACTTGGGTAGTGTTGGTATTCCCTGATAACAGGTTCAGCGGTCCCTGCAGGAGCGATGATCGTTCCAAGAACTGTTGTCGTCAGGATCTCTGCTTTGCGAAGTGGGTCTGCAGATAGACCTCCAGGTGTGAGGAGTGGTTGTTTTGACGTCTTTTCGTTCCGTAAACTACTCATCAGTCGCCATCCATCTCTTACTTGTAGTTTTTCTTTGACAAATACGTTTCCTTAAATCCCGCTTGCGACACTGACTCTTCCCGTGAAGCCGGAAGTCTCTTGTTTCTTGCCACAGCCTTCGATAACTATTTTTCTGGTAGTTTAGTTCTTTGGTTAAATACGGCAAGTGTTCCTGGTAAGTTGTGTTCTGGGTAATTACTATCAACACTAACATCTCTGACTTTTGTATCTAGATGGGTATGTGCTCAACTGCTGTTTCAAACTATTCAGGAGTTGTGACTGGAAGCAAAGGATAACTATTGTTATTCAGATACCGACTGAACTGATCCCAGCTGGCCTCCTACTGCGTTCAGTTTCGTGGGTTCGTGATGGCTCGACAGAATACTCCAAAGATCAGGTGACGATCAGATGGGAGTTCATTTATCGTTTTTACTCCTAGGTCCCTTCCTTCATTTTTTTGTAACTGGGATGTCCAGGACATCGGAACGATAGCTAGCCACCGTTAGCCCATGCATTGGTTCTTCATGGCCCACAATTTTGATCCCCAGATGCCTTTCTACCGTAGCCAATGGTAGTGATTTTGGAGTGACACGCAACGAGTTCCACTATTAGTGCTTTGCGTTTATGTGTCCTCCAATAACAGTGATGATGTATATAAAATTTTGGACTTCGACTTGGGCGTTGTGATATTATTGGATTTCAGCTACTTTCCGTGTGAGATATTTCTCATTAAAGAAAAGGACAGCCAACGAGCTATAGTTCGTAAAGATGCTAAGCATCACAGCGCGAGAGTAAAGAGATGAAATATTTTTTTTGATGTGTGCCTATACCAAAACGCGCGTCCAGCGTTTAAATACTCTAAATAAACACTATGACCCGCTGGGCGCAGATATTTAAAATAATTGCAGCAGCACTTGGTAGCAAGAAGCTGCGAAACACAAGAAAGAACTTTTGTTAAGAAATATTCTAGAGACTTCATTAAGCCTTGCACTTTCGGTCGCCGACATGTTAAGACGTACTACCTAGCATTGTTGCAAGTTGTATTTTTATTTTTTGTAAAAACTATGTGAAACGACGAACAAACATTTCGGGAACACGGGTGAGGATACAATGTACTTACGCACACGCAAGGACATTTAATTTTAAGAAGGAACGGACTGACAAAGCAGCGATTATTGGACTCCGCCATTTACAAAAGAAATATCAGATGTAACTCATGCATTTATTGAGTATTTGTCAATGTGTAGAAGTTTAAAGCCAATTTGTTCAAACCATATTAATATTTTACGATGTAGTAATTTTCTTCTTATTCTTTTCTTTCACTAACCAAAAATGATGTTCAAATTGTATATAAGCTTTGTTACAGGTTCGCTCTTTATCGCGGTATCTCGTTTGTATTTGGGAGACCACTAATGTATTCAACTTCCGATGTGTTAATCTTTCTCTTACAAAATTCCACTAATTTGATTTCATTTTCAATTTCATATTCAAATAGGTCCCTTAGGTATTTTCATCGAAGATTCTGATTGCGTGAAGGCAATCCGGGTCAAAAGGTCAATTATTCGCGTAATCAATCCGTATGTTTCCTGAACACAATCGAGAACCAACGCATCGGTGATCAATTAATAATCTCTCTTTCTTTTAAAGTCGTACTAAAAAACGGCCACACAGGATAGCCGTAAGTACGCAATCTAGCGTTAGGCTGCATTTTGTCAGTATATATTAGCAACCAACAGTTTCAGCATCACTATTATTAATATGCAAGTTCCTAACGCCAGATGTGGCGCCCGAACAGGGACTTGACCAAAAATTAATCTGTTTTTATTTTTCACGAAACCAACTGGAGGAGATTTGGATGCGAGTTGCAGAAAAATCAGTAAAATAAAAAAAATCGCTGTAGGAAACCACAACACCCGAAACTTGCTACGCTAAAGACAATGAAAAGTGAGTACGACTTTTCATTACGTTTGAAGCTTTGCGTACCGAGCATTCTATCGACTAGTGAAAATTCACTCTCTAAGCTTCTCTCCTTTTCCTCGCGCAATTTAATTCCCAAATTTCTCCTTCCTTCTGCTGTTAGATCCGCCTGTTTCACATCATTTCGCTTAAAATAGTTTAGAAACAGTCAACATTTCCATTGTTGTAAATTTTAGTGGATCAAAATGGCCGCTATCTACACCAGTTTCAGTGATGTATAAGTGTTATTCATTTATTTATCTCTCCAGCTGCCATATTGGCATCTTCATGTGCTAGAGTTTCTAATGTTCGTAACGCGTAAGCAATATCTGAGAAATCATTGGCGCGTCTGACAAGTGAAAATCAATTATAAATTATCTTTTCTGGCTCGTGTGGTGTATCTACGCTAAATTTAAGATGGCAGATGAGCAACCCAGACAACTTAGACCGCGTGCAGGTGTAAACAAACTTGAATCTTGTAGTGAAGGTACAACAGACGACGAAGCGACACGCGAGGTGTCGGCGCCACAGTCCGCGTCGCAACCGCGTGAATGCTCGTTGTCAGATGTACTAAAATTGCTTGCTGGTATGAATCCAGTTTTGAAGCACACATGGGACACTTAACAAATAAAAGTGACAATACTGAAATGCAGATCAGTCAGATAACAAACAAAGTTGATAATACTGAAATGCAGATCAGTCAATTAACAAACAGAAGTGACAATATTGAGGTTCACGTGGGTAACCTTAGAAGTCAAATACCGGAAGTTGATGCCAGATTACAGGAACAGAACACAGCTGTAGACAGCAGGTTCAACAGTTTAGAATTGAGGATAGAGAACACTCAAATGCGGATGACCAATATAAATTCTGTTATTACCGACATCCAAACAAAAATCAAAAGTTCCAATGACATAATGGGGAAAAAAATTAAAGCCATTACCACTGATAACGCAAGTGAGCTAAACGCAAGTGTACATGCAGAAATAGACAGCGTTCTTTCCATGGTGGATTCCGCCGATACCAACATTGGTAGAAAATTTACAGATTTGCAGACCCAACTCGATGTGTGTAAATCACCAGCGAGTGACTCTTTGAAACATTACAATGATGTTTCAAAAAGAGTATGCCAATTGAAAGAAGGTGTCAGCGACATTGGCGAGGGAGTAGAAAACCTTGCTCAGCTAATATCCGATGTCAATATTGACAAAAGGATCGAAGATGTCACCGTAGGAATAAGCACTACACTTAATAGGGAATTTGAAATGTGGATACAATCCAAGGAACAGTACATTGAAAGTAAGGTACACTCTGATCTAAAAGGTGCAGTTAAATCCGCCACAGTAGATATCCTAACCGTTCCCGGTACTTCTGGTGACACTTTAACCAGTGAATTAGGCGAACTCAGACGAGCCTTGAGCCACGATCTTTCGGAAAGGAAACAACGGCTGACCAATAACATAGATAAGCTGAAACGGTAAGTTATAGAATTGTAAGGTGACAATCAAAGCGATTATCCACTACCGCCAGAACAAGATAGTCTTCAATATCCCGAGTATCAGGTACAATTCTCACCAACAGTAAATAATACGCGTTATAAAGCTTCAACGTCACGCAGTCATACTGATCAACTGACACTCGTTGAACTAATGCAAGATGAGAGTGCTGAAACACAGAGTTTTCCAGCCTTTTATACCTGAAAAACAAAATATACATCCCATGGTATTTCTAAAATCATTCACAGGTACTTTTCCAGAATCATGGAACGACATGCAGCGAATACAGTTCATATTAGGGTATATACATGGCGAAGAATCAATCTGGAGTACTAAAATAATAGACAAATGTCACACCTACGCAGATTTCGAAAGGCATTTTTTGAATAAATCCTGGAGTTCTGGTGTACAACAAAGACTCCGAAAGGAAGTCTACAATGCCGAACCTTTCAACACCTAGGGAGGAGGTTTGAGGTGTTACTTCGAAAAATATCTACGTAAAATTCAGTGTTGGGACACGCTCATTTTAACCAAAGTTGTCATCATGATCTTGAAGTCAATGCTTCCTGTGTCAATAAGGGAAAAATTAGCTAACGTGAGTGAAGAGGACCAGGAAGCCTTTCTTTCCGTTCTTGATAATTTTGATATGATATATGAGGATGTGCGTGCGAGTGCGCGGAATAATTACAATAATGGACCGCCCGCCTCGCAACAGCACGTAGCAAACTGTGTCAACGGAATGTCGCACCAACATAACACGGGACAACCAAAGGCTCAGCCTTACAGCAATCATAATGATTTCAGCCGCCGCAATGGGAAACCATATAGTAAATATCCAAACAAGAATAAATACAACCCGATATATCAAAACACACAGCGACAAAACGGTAACTCACCAATAAATCACAACGGTAATTACCAGCGTCCGAACAACAAAAAATATAATGGAAATCGTCACAAGGGAAAGAACTGGAACAATTATAACAGACACAACACTACAGTCAGCCAAGTCACTTCCCTCCCTCACATCGAATGAATTCTTTATAGCCTCAAAATGGGACATTTTTTCACCAACTCAACCAACAGTTCAGGAACAATAATCGGGACAATCCGTCGCATGCTTGCCTTAACACCGCCAGTCATAATAGCCAAGGAAACTCGACTGTCTTTTACACACAGGCGAACCAAGCATCAAACGCGATGTCGAATGAGACACAATTAAGTGATGCACAGTTCGTATGGGACACGAAAGCAAGTTTTCAGCCTAGTATGACACAAAATACTAATCAAGTAAAAGCAACTGACATTTCAACTCCACCCAAGTCGGAAAACCATTAGCAGTTTCTTTATTTCTTTACGGGGAAGCTGCGGAACGAAATTACAACACCATGAAATAACCTTAGACGACAAGTTAAGACAAGCTCTCATGTCTTTAACCACTCATGCAAACCTAAGAAAAAAGGCGAATGAGAAACACATTAGCAAAGTCCTATCGTATCGTATAAATGAACGAGTGCTATTAAAGACCTACTTCATAAGAATCGCAAGTGGCAGCACTTGTATGAAGGACCATTTATTATACTAAGAAAACCGCACATTGGTTGCTATCTACTAGTCTAGTAGCTGACCCTGTATCTGGACGAATAAAAGGATTGTTTCATCACGCAGACTTAAAGAAATACCGAGTCAACCACTGAAGATATCTGCTAAGTAGAGCTGATATATATATATATATATATATATATAATTTGTCATACTATGTGTGAAGTATAAGTGTACATAATAATAATGCACAGGACTAACACCCTGTCGACCTGCCTCCACAAGAGAAGTAATTTATGTGAGCACCTGAAATAAAATACATTTATTGTAGGAGAGCAATATTTGCCTTAGATGTAAGTTAGTTTTAAGTTAATTGAGCCACAAATGGCTCCAGCCAAAGAGCTAACAAATAAATAATATAGTAGGGACGTGCTAAGTGCCACCTGCTACCACTGGTTTTAAGTATAGCAAAGCTCCTTCCTCTTGAATGAAATAAATTAAAATGATCATTCGGACCAGAATGATTGCTCGTAAATAAACTTTGATTAAGGTCGCTTACTCTTACGAGGTAAATGTTACGTTATGTATAAGGAGTGTTTGACAACAATTTTTATGAGACCATCTGTGAAAAGCAGCAGACAAAGGCAGCAGCTCAACATAAAAGAATCAAATAAATCAATAACAATCCAGGTATCAGGAAAGAAACGTTAGGTCTTTGGTACGCCGTTATGATGGTTATCTGCTCCATACTACTCCAAGTCGTAACTGCTGTAGCTGATAGTTGTGGCAACTGAGGTAGGTGTTTGACTTTTTGGGAAATACTTTGATGGAGGGAGATGACGATTCCGTGTGCCCGCTGCTATCTGTTCATTAACCAATCATGTTTCATAACACTCACTCGTATGCAGTATTGAGGTGCGTTTCTGTGAGGATGATTTGTACCTTGTGCAGTGTGTTGAAGTGTTGGAATTCCTTCTTTTTATTTCTCAGTCCATTTTCATTCCACAGAAAAACTATATCGCTATAGGACCGATTTGCCATTGTATACTTTAATCTGCAACTGACGCGAGTCCTCCTCTAGGATTACAATTTCTGTCAATGCGTCTTCTATGTCCTTCATTTTCCCGGTAGTAATTAAAACAAACATAAGGTTTCCCCTTTGTTTCTTTTGTTTAACAAAGTCTCTAAGGCCATCATTCACTCCTTTGCCCTTCAACACCCGTTGTGGCACTTTTTTCTGGTAGGTATACTGTAGCTCTGGCGTACTATCGTGCTTTTTGTTGTGACGTCGATGATGATGACTGTGTGTCTTGCTCTGGTGATGGTGGATTACGTCGATTGAATTGTTGCTGTGGCGGCTTCTTGGGTGGTTTCCTCTGTCTTTCCAGTTGCTGGGAGTAATTCTAACCTGATAACGTTCCTTGTGGGCTTGGTAATTTGGACTATTTTCTGAAAACCCTTGCAGTCTCTATATGAAACTGAATGATTCTGTTGCGGCCCCTCTATAATAGAATTTCTTCCCGCATTTGACGAACCGTGACGGATGCCAACCGTGGTTATTTTTGCGTCTCCATCGCTGCGAACGTTCACATGGTACTGATTCAGCTCTTGGCCTATATTCTTAAAAAAAAGGCTCTGAGCACTATGGGGCTTAACATCTGAGGTCATCAGTCCCCTAGAACTTAGAACTACTTAAACCTAACCAATCTAAGGACATCACACACATCCATGCCCGAGGCAGGATTCGAACCTGCGACCGTAGTGGTCGCGAGGTTCCAGACTGAAGCGCCTAGAACCGCTCAGCCACAACGGCCGGCTATATTCCTCAACCTGCACTTCGTAATAAAGGGCGTAGCGTACATTATAGATAGCATTGGAGGTCGAGACGTTTGGTAACGTTATTGTGAAAACAGTTAGTGGCGTTTGATTTATAGTTTCCACATCTTTTCATTTGTGTTGGTAGACCTTCACTGCCTCATTGAATTTCTTTATAAAATCCATTTTACTTTCTGTTTCCGTTGCCTTGGGCGGTAGATCTTTGACCACCAACTTCTGCAGCTTCCCTAGTGAGTACTGGTAGGCAACGAAGGCCACGTTCGTGTCCTGAAAGAACTACAAGAATTTCCCGTAGTTTCCATAGATTCGACATAATATTTAATGCAGTCGTCTCGATAGGCCGACCTAATGATTACGCTAACCACGTTTTTCAGCTTCCTAGCAGACTGCATTGGGTTTGAGAAGTTATGCGAATCTTGAATATTTAATCTTATCTTGGTTTTGGATTGTTTGTTTCATTTCGTCTTCAGCAAGGCTTTCTATTTTGTGTCTTGACATGTTTGCTACCAGCGTCTTTATTTTCCGAAACTTGCGAAGAGCTTTCTACTCATCACATACTGTCTCTTACTATGTCTTTCTAGGAAGTCACTCCTTTGGAATCACAGCAATGGTCGCCATTGTTGCCCTCAGAAGATGTGTATACTGCCAAGTTCTGTTGCACTCTTCGTAGTTCCTCTGTTCTTTGCTTCCTTTTCTATTCTCTCCACATTTGTCGCTCTGCTCGTCATTTTGGTGTCATCAGCTGGCTTTTCGTTGGTTGGTTGCATTTCTTCATAAACTGCTTGTAGTCCGGTGTTTTCTACCCTGTTGTCGTCGTCATGCACGATGGCAGGGGAGACCATTCTGTTTGCGATTACTATAATTATGCCTATGCTAGCTCTAACCTTACAGGGCGCGATGCTAAGGGGCTCTGGAACTGTTTTCCCCTATAGCTATTTCGCCTGAATCCTGATAATCTGGATATTTCGCGTGTGTGCGCCGCGGCACATTGTCACACACAGCAAGGCATGCAACGTGAAAGCACTATATTATTGCGTGTGTCACGGAAAACTCGCGTGCAGCTATATAAGTTGCATGCAGCAAAACAGAACAAGTAAAATAAAAAAAAAGCTGTAGTGGCTATTTCAGGTTTGCGCGCTATTTAGACTCTAACCCGAATCTGTATTTGTACCTGCTCCGCTTACATACAGACGTACCTCATCGCGTCGCCTGCCCACATCGCCACTTGGTGGCATTCAGTACTGTGGTGGACAGTGCTCATAACGTTTTGCCTCACTAGTTTGTACAAGATGTCAAGAAATCGTATTCAATATTTTGATAAGTGGTATCAGAACTAAAACAAGAACAAAATCTCCGATAAACATGGGCCCAAATATGCATACCTCAACAGCTATGAACACTAGTACATCTTCGCTACTATGAAAAGCATCTCCTCTAATGCAGCCTCGTTGCTATTACGCTCAACCCATAGAACGCAGCAAGTACATGAATGAACCAATGAGAATACATTATTCTTCATTGTGAAACAGAAGAACAACTAATGTAATCTGCTCTTCATTAAATACGACCTACGATATATTCTTACGAGCCATCGCTGAAGGACGTGCTCAGTATGGTATCCATTCATAGTAAGGCACGATTTTTGCTACGATGGCTTAGGCAGTCACTCACACTCTAAAAAACTCCAAGTTGACCACGTATGCGCTGGCGTCTTTTTGGAGTTTATACCATACATCATTAATCGGGCATGGATACATAAAAGATTTCAAGTGTCCCCACTACCGTAAAACCAACAAATTAAAAATATGGTTCAAATGGCTCTGAGCACTATGGGACTTAACATCTGAGGTCATCAGTCCCCTAGATCTTAGAACTACTTAAACCTAAGTAGCCTAAGGACATCACACACATCCAAGCCCGAGACAGGATTCGAACCTGCGACAGTAGCGGTTCTCCGGACAGAAGCGCCTAGAACCGCTCGGCCACATCGCTCGGCCACACCGGCCGGCCCAACGGATTAAGATCGGGTGAAGTGTTGGCCAACGTATAGAATCTCCCAGACCAAACCATTCCCGATTAAATGTCTCTGCGATGTGTTCTCGGACATTTAGGAGAAAATGCACTGGTGCTCTGCTCCATCATGCATGAATTTCATCCCCAGCCGTTGTGGGAATGGTACATCACCAGGTCAGGTAGGTCGTTTCAGAGACTCTGAAGATACTTTGCTAAAGATGACGCATTTGGTAGTACGTAATATCCCATTAGCCAATCGCGAATAATTTTTGCCCGTATGTTAATCGAAAATCGACGTTTGCTTCTTCAGTTGCGTGTGGATTTGCATCCGCTCACACATGTTGGTTATCAAAACCGACAACTCCGCCTCACCTGAAACCAGACTGGTTAGAAACCATATCTTCGTAGTGAAAAGCGGAACTTCAACAAACCTTTACCATAGTAATAAGTAGAACTACATTTTGGTAAGCTGGAGGTGTGACCGAAAGGATTGGACATGCTGTATATCATTTGGGTAAAGTAACTCTTCAACCAGGATCGCCCAGACTGGAGAATAAATAACCGCGATAGATGCCGAGATTCCACATACACTTGTTATACGATCTCCTCCTACTCGTTGCGATACTCGCCCCTCCACAGTATGAATCCTAATGGTGCGAGGTCTGCCACTGTCAGCCGTCTTTGAGCTACGGAGCCAGAGTCTTGTATTCGCTTGAAAAGGCGGCTGCATAACTATGCAGACGATACGCTGGGTTCTGGAACACTTTTTAACGTATAGGATGTGGCTCGACGAGTGTTTACATTTTCCAGGCCATAACAGCAGATCAAATCTGTCGTTTCCCATTCGGAGTAACAGACTTTCATTTTTCTGGTAGCTGCAAAGATAAAATTCCAATGTAGAAACATTTCACGAACATACCAAAACACGAATTGGTTCCATTTGAACTCATGCATACGCTGCACTTGCCCATAACTGTGAATATGATGTTTGCCGCATCCCGCAGCGATGAACTGTAACAGAAAATGAGGCCTTATTTGTTTACTTCATTCTGTAGGTACTTCGTAATAGTAAAGAGGCAGAAGTACAAGGGATGTCTTTCACAGCAGCGCAGAAGAACAACCACTCATGCCTCTTAACGTTTAGAGTTCATGATTTCTATGGGCCATACTACAGCCTCTCAAAACATGGAATACATTTTTTAACAAACGCTATGTACCCAGACAAGCTTTCCAAAGTTCCCACTGGAGTGGTTCAATAGGTCGATTCACACTCAGGAGAGACGCCAGAGAAATTGGTACACCTGCTTGCGATCACGCGGAAGTGCCGCAGCACGACGTGGCATGGACTCGACTGATATCTGAAGTACTGCTGGTGGCAACTGACGCCATGATCCGGCAGGGCTGTCCATAAATCCGTAAGAGTACGAAGCGGTGGAGACCTCTTTTGACCAGCATGTTGCAAGGTATGCCAGATATGCTCAATAGTGTTCATGTGTGGGGAGTTTGGTACCCAGCAGAAGTGTTTAAACTCGGAAGACTGTTCTTGGAGCCACTCTGTAACAATTCTGGGTGTCTGGGGTGTCACATTGCCATGCTGGAATTGTCCAAGTTAGTCGGAATGCACGGTGGCCATGAATGGATGCAGGTGATCAGATAGGATGCTTACGTACATACTGCGCGTCAGAGTCGTATCTAGACCTAAAAGGGGGTTCCATATCACTCCAACTTCACACGCCCCACTCCATTATACAGCGCCACCAGCTTGAACAGTACGCTGCTGACATACAGGGTCTATGGTTCAAATGGCTCTGAGCACTATGGGACTTAACTTCTGAGGTCATCAGTCCCCTAGATCTTAGAACTACTTAAACCTAACTAACCTAAGGACATCACACACATCCATGCCCGAGGCGGGATTCGAACCTGCGACTGTAGCGGTCGCGCAGTTCCAGACTGTAGCGCCTAGAACCGCTCGGCCAGCCCGGCCGGCACAGGGTCTATGGATTCATGAGATTGTCTCCATACCCTTACACGTCCATCCGCTCGATACAATTTTAAACGAGACGCGTCCGACCAAGCAATGTGTTTCCAGTCATCAATGTTGCTGTTGACGGGCCCAGGCGAGGAGTAAAGCTTTGTGTCGTGCAGTCATCATGGGTACACGAGTGGGCCTTCGGCTCCGAAAGCCCATATCGATGATGATTCGTTGAATGGTTCACACGCTGACACTTGTTGATGGACCTGCACTGAAATCTGCAGCAATATGCGGAATTATTGCACTTCTGTCACGTTGAACGATTCTCTTCAGTCGTCGTTGGTCCCGTTCTAGCAGGATCTTCTTCCGGCCGCAGCGATGTCCGACGTTTGATGCTTTATCGGATTCCTGATATTCACGGCACACTCGTGAAATGATAGTACGGGAAAATCCCCACTTCATCGCTACCTCGCAAATGCTGAGTCCCATCGCTCGTGCCCGGACTATAAAACCATGTCAAACTCAATGAAATCTTGATAACCTGCCATTGTAGCAGCAGTAACCCATCTAACAACTGCGCCAGACACTTGTTGCCTTATATAGGCGTTACCGACCGCAGCGTCTTATTTTGTCTGTCTACATATCTCTTTGTTTGAATACGCATGCCCATAGCAGTTAGTTTCGTGCTTCAGTGTGTGGTGGTGGTGGTTGTTGGGATGTTCAAGGGGGACTAAACAGCTAAGGTCATCAGTGTGTAATTAAACGCACTTACTAAACGAACCTGTCACATCACGCACTAATCTTCTTTGGTTCATCTCTTATTTCGTTCATCAAACCTGTCTGATAAGGATCCCACAGTGAGGAGCAGTACTCAAGTATGTGTCGAACTAGTGTTTTGTAAGCTACCGACTTCGTGGATAGAGTGCAGTTCCTGAGGTGTTTTCCAACATATCTCAGTTTCACAAGGAATGAAGGAGAAAGGAACAAAAAGGAGAATTAACAACTCGATCATTTACAACTACGCCTGCCATACAACTTGTGATACACGAAAGACAATACGCCAGTATCTTGTAACACTGCTTCCGACCGTGACAGTACCTTCAATTTGACGAGAAATAGCGCACGAAAGTTTATTTAGGTACACCGCCATTGATGACTGTATCCTGTACGGCTAGCAAGTTGCTGGGAAGCTGATTGCTGTACTTCGCATGCTGGTCCCAATAGTCTTACATATTTTTATGCTTTGACTACTATTTGCCTTGCATGGAAGTTCTACTTTAAATCCCCCTCTGCGCGTGCTCCCAAACATTTAGTGGTTTGAATGCTTCCAGTAATTATTCGACACTCGTGTAATCATACAATAACCAGCATTTTCTTCCATTTATGCTCAATACATTACATTTACATGTGAATTGTAACAATTGTACAGAGACCATATGCAATTATAACAAGAGTCGAAAAACCGCTGGAAGAAAAATATGTTTTCGCTACACTGTTCTCGTTAAATTCGAAGAACCGGTATTTCATTCATACGTTACTGTATTCTTCTGTTGTCATGACACATCTAACTTCGCAGTCACTAGAAAATGACATAAGGTAGTTGTTCACTTATAAAGATTCAGAGACGATAATTTCTTCCCTCAGTATGTACTCGAGCGGTATTCCGAGGTTAGTATTAGTAAGAAGTTCCATCAACCATACACGTTGCAGTGGTCTGGGGAGTATCTATGTAGATACAGATACATAGCGGTCAGCACACTATGTTCTTATTCAGGGGAACAAAATTACTTGCTTTACGATATCCATGGCTTAATGTTTCCAGTCCTTTCTTTTTTTTGTGTTACCTTCAACGAATGTTACCCAGTTATGACAAAAAAAAAATGCTTTGCGACAAAGCATGGGTTCAGTGTCATGGCTAGATGTTTGTCGATAAAGTACCAGAAAAACCAATGAATACCTATTTCTTTTGTATTATTTTTGTACAGCAGAAAGGACAGTCGTATTTAGATTAACAGTAACGTATCTGAGAGTATTCGTTCGTCGCTTTCATGGCACTGAAAGGTGTTCGAATGTCAGTCCGCAGGGAAGGTACCGCGGGTATTAAAGCGACTGTCTACCTGCGGAGCAGTTTCCTTGTCTAAACGTTTCCTTCGCGGTCTGTTATTCATTGGGAGTCGCCCGTCTGTCGCATTTACAGCCATTCTTTCCCAACTCAAAACAATGTCTGTTTACGTGAGCGGCTCGGTATCAAGAGTAAACAGAACTGTACGCAGGTGGTCTGCACGCGTAATCTCAACACTATGTGCGTCTATCGATTAGCCAACTACAGAGGTAAGCATTGGTATTTCTTGTTGTCAACAGTTAAACCAAATATAATGCATGTCTCCAGTAGTTGCAAAATAACTTTCTTGTGTAAAATATTCGAGTGTAGAATGTTCTATGAAAAACTCAGCGCTGTAATTCTCCGCTGATGCCTCAACTCATAAATAAAGCAACGAGGCCTCTTACTGCTTTTCTCCTAGAGGAACTAGTAGCGCCATAAATCTATATCTATATCATAAATCTATATAGAGGAAAGAGAGAGAGAGAGAGAGAGAGAGGGGGGGGGGGAGGGAGAGAGAGAGAGAGAGAGAGAGAGAGAGAGAGAGAGAGAGCAAAATAAACGATAATTAATTTATAAGCGCACTAGAGAGAACCTTACTAATTAGTTTAGGTTTCCGGGAAAGAGACTGCAGAAATGCATCAGCTATGCCATATTCAGAGGAACGCATCAGTTGATGATTACATCCCTTAGAGCTAGAAAGTTGCTGGGAAGGTTATTGCAACGATCTGTTCTATGCCTTAATCAGCTTTACACCTTTTCTATCGTGGCTGAAGGAAACTTCTCAAGCAAAGATCACTAAAAAGCATCATATTGGATGACTGGATTCGACAGACCTATGCTGTTATCAACGAATCTTAAACTTACGAATTTTTTCAATATATTATTCATCAGTATTACAAGTCGCCTGACATTGCTTATGCGCTGCCCACTACCATGAAGATCACTACACATCGGCATGTCAAATATAGTGATCTTCATGGTAGTGGAAAGTACATATGCTATGTGATACGATATTATGTTGTAAAAATGAAAAGCATAAGATCCGATGATGACAGCAAAGCTCTATCGAAACCGGTCATCCCATAAAACGTTTTTAGCGATCTCGGCTTGTGAAGTTTCAGTCAGTTACCTATAACTGCAGAACGTCTTCAGACCATCCATGTCATCAATATATAGCATTTTATATGGTACCAGAATTTAAAATGCTGTTGTCGTAGCACAGAAAAAGGCGATTATGTTCTGGGCAGCTTCGAAGACATTTAAATCAAAATATCTTGACATATATTTTTTACTTTTGATTATCACTACCCATCTCATGTTGTGAATTGTCTCAAGTAAAGTAAAATGGTATATGATGCCACGTCGTATAATGTGGGACATAGCATAATGTCATCCAACATATCTTACAACACGTCGTGTGATATGACATAAGATGCCATTAAAATTTACTATTCATGCATCCCCAGTCTACCGAGCGGGGTGGCGCAGTGGTTAGACACTGGACTCGCATTCGGGAGGACGACGGTTCAATCCCGCGTCCGGCCATCCTGATTTAGGTTTTCCGTGATTTCCCTAAATCGCTCCAGGCAAATGCCGGGATGGTTCCTCTGAAAGGGCACGGCCGACTTCCTTCCCTAATCCGATGAGACCGATGACCACGCTGTCTGGTCTCCTTCCCCAAAACCAACCAACCAACCAACCAACCATCCCCAGTCTGGAATATTTCTAATTATAGATGCATCCCACTCTCGGATACTTCCTATTGTAGTGCGCCCTACTCTCTAGAAGCACGTAAATTCTTGTCCAATTGTTCTTATATACCTCATCATACACCTAACAGCTCACTGCACTGGGTAAGTAGGGTTTAGGCGAAAAAAAAGAGCGAATATGTCAAGGTGTTTTGAAGTCTTTGAAGCTTCCAGATAAGTCAGAAAGCTAGTTATTTTCTTTTACATCACCAACACTGCCCTCGACATATTAGCTTTTTTGTGCTACGATTGGAGTAGTTTTCATTCTGGTTCCCAACTTTTACTCTGCCTAAATTGTTTTGACATTAGACGGCCAGAGCCTGGCAAGTGATATAGTTTTTTGTTGATGTTGTGGATTGGCAGGAGAGCCAACCCACGGAGTTTGGAGGAAGCCGAAAGGCACCCGTTTAAGTTCACGCAGGCTGGCGTGAGGTCTGGAACAGGACAATGAAATTAGAACTTAGAAAAACAGACGCAGATGGTGGAATACTTAACTTTAATCCATTAATGTTGAACGTAGCTCTTGTCTGTACATTATTTACAATATCAATAGCAACTGAACATGGCGCCTTGCTAGGTCGTAGCAAATGACGTAGCTCAAGGCTATGCTAACTATCGTCTCGGCAAATGAGAGCGTATTTTGTCAGTGAACCATCGCTAGCAAAGTCGGTTGTAGAACTGGGGCGAGTGCTAGGAAGTCTCTCTAGACCTGCCGTATGGCGGCGCACGGTCTGCAATCACTGATAGAGACGACACGCAGGTCCGACGTATACTAACGGACCGTGGCCGATTTAAAGGCTACCACCTAGCAAGTGTGGTGTCTGGCGGTGACACCACATTCCTCCCCCGCAAATCGGCGCACGGTTGTGGCATAAGGCTTCCGCCCGCCGTGGGGAGGACCCCATGTTGACGTATGCGACGAGGTGGGGAGCCTAACAACAGGCGAGGCTGTGCCACCCGCACCCTGCCATTCGGACCGCGGGGAGCTACGGAACGCATGAAAACCTGCTCCAGGGTGCATGCCAACATGCGGTGTATGCGCCCGCATGGAGAAAGGAGGGGCCGAAGGGTTGACCTCCATCGGGCCGGGGCACCCGTCGGGCGAAGACGACATATGGTCCGGAGCGGGCAAGAGTTCCATGTCGGAGGACAACTGGTCACGGGAAGCGATCGGCGGCGCGTCACCCAGGGAGGCGCCCGGCGGTTGCAGCGACGCGTCCACTGCGGGCGTCGCCGGCGGGAGAACAGGCGGCGGTGGCGGTGGCGGCGGCGCGTCGCCATGGGGCAAAATGGAAGGCAGCGTCGGTAACACCTGGGGCTGAGGCGAGCCAGTAGATGGGTCCCCAGGGCGCTGACCGGACGACACCGTCGCTGAAAGCAGACGGGGAGCGGCAGGTCCCGTGCGACAACAGAGGCGCAGCTGGTTGAGATGCCGGCGCACCTCACCAGAGGCCCCCACAACCAGATACATAGCGCGGACGAGGCAGCGAAGAATGCGCCCTTCGAGCCAACGCCGTGAACCTCGATAGTGGCGGTAGTAGACAACATCGCCTGGGGCAAAAGCAGGCGTCTGCCGCTGCACAGGAACCTGATGCGGCGGATGTAGCAAAGACATCAAGGTTCGATGAGGACGACTGTGGAGCAACTCAGCCGGCGAGCGACCATCTCGGGGCTGAGAGCGATACGAGGACAAAAAGAGCAACAACGCGTCCTCCCGAGAATACGACTCTTTCAACTTCAACATCTGTGACTTGAAAGTCCTGACCAATCGTTCAGCGGCACCGTTTGACTGTGGCGAAAACGGCGCGGACGTCAGATGTTGAATACCATTGGCCTTGCAGAATGACTGAAATTCTGCGGACATGAAATGTGGGCCATTGTCGGAAACAATAGTCTGTGGCAGACTTTCAATGCAAAAGATAGCAGATAACGCTTGGGTGGTGGCAGATGACGTCGTGGAAGACATCCGGACAACAAAAGGAAAATTACTGAATGAATCTACCACAACCAACCATCGAGCATTCCAGAATGGACCAGCAAAATCGATGTGTAAGCGTTGCCAAGGGGAAGTGGCTGTTGGCCATGCAAAGAATTTCCGCGGTGATGCGGATTGTTGTTCGGCACACGCCATGCAAGAAGAGCACATATTCGTAATCGCAGCATCGATTCCGAACCAAGTACAGTGCTGACGAGCCAGTTGTTTCGTTCTCACTATGCCCCAATGTCCTTGGTGGAGAAGCCTTAAGACAGAGGACTGTAACGAACGTGGGACCACGACCCTGGACTGATCATTATCAGAACGCAACAGCAAAACAACACGTCGTACAAAAAGTCTCACTTTGTGACCAAAAAATCGGCGAACCAACGGATCCCCGATCCGTGACTTTGACAAGGGCCATTGAGTAGCAACGAAACGCATAACGGTAGCCAGGACAGTGTCGGCAGCTGTGGCTGTAGCTACACGACGAAAATCAATCGGAAACGAGTCGACCACGTCATCGGTTTCCGAATCAATGAACATGCAAGCAAGTTCGGAGGAATCGAATGCTCTATCCTCAGCAACAGGCAAACGGGACAACGCATCGGCGTTTCCGTGCTTAGCAGTGGACCGATACAAGATATCGTAGCGGTACTGCGAGAGGAAAATAGACCAGCGAATGAATTTCTGCGCTGTACGTGGAGGTACAGGCTTGGTCGGATGAAAAAGTGATGTCAAAGGTTTGTGGTCTGATGATGGTAAAGTGACGACCATACAAGAAATCATGAAACTTTGTAACACCAAATACGAGAGCCAATGCTTCTTTCTCGATCTGTGAATAATTTCTTTGTGCAGACCAGAGCAATTTGGACGCAAAGGCAATAGGGCGATCGTGGGATCCATCTTTGTGCGCAAGCACAGCACCGATCCCGAAATCCGATGCATCCACCATCAACAAAAGGGGTTCCTGGGGATCGAATGGCGTAAGGAAAGTACTGGAGAGCAACGCCGATTTCAACTGGCGAAAGGTGCGTTCGCATTCCGTCGTCCAGACGAACGGAACACCCTTACGGCGTAAGCGATGAAGCGGAGCTGAAATGGAAGAGGCGTGGCGCACATATTTGTTATAGTAATTTATGTTTCCCAGCACACTCTGTAGCCGCTTCAAATTCTGCGGCGAAGGCAAGTCTTGTACGGCATGGAGGTGCTCTGGACTGGGATGTATGCCTTGGGCATTCAGTACATGTCCCAGATAGGGTAAGTCACGTGCAAGAAACACACATTTGTACTTCCGCAAGCGAAGACCATTTTGTCGCAAGACCTGAAATAATGTTCGGAAATTGGCTAAATGTTCTTCTTCCGTCTTTCCGGAGATCAAAATATCGTCCAGATAGTTTGCTGCAGTAGGGACCGACGCACAAACAGTTTGTAGATATTGCTGAAACAATGCAGGGGCGGATGCACACCCGAATGGCAGTCGTTTGAAGCGATACAAACCAAGATGCGTGTTAACCACCAAAACGCGCTGGGATTCTTCGTCCATCGGTATTTGCAAGTACGCATCTGCTAGGTCCAACTTCGAATAATATTTACCCGGGCACAGTTTGTCAAAAAGATCTTCCGGGCGGGGTAAAGGAAAAGTTGCAATCACTAGTTGTGGATTCACTGTTGCCTTGAAGTCCACACAAAGTCTCAATTTTCTGGAAGGTTTTTGCAAAATTACTAAGGGTGACGCCCAGAGAGAAGCCTGCACACGTTCAATTACACCCTGTGATTCCAAATTGTGTAATGTTTTTGCGACCTCATCACGCAATGCGTGGGGAACATTGCGCGCTCTGAAAAATTTCGGTTGCGCATTTACTTTCAGTTCCAAATGTGCTTTATAGTTCTTAGCGCAACCAAGGCCCGGTGCAAAAATGTCTGCAAACTCTGCACATAGACGAGAAACACTGTCTGAAGGCACAGTCTGGTTCACTGATAGGACCTGATTGACTATAGACAAGTTAAACAACTGAAAGAAATCGAAACCAAACAAGGTCACTGCAGAAGAAGAATGAAGGACATACAATGACACAAGTTTTGTTTGTCCTTTGTATGTTGCAAGAACGCTGCACTGTCCTAACACAGGAAGCCCGTGACCTGAATATGCAGTTAGCGATACATTTGCGGCATGCAACGGAGGTGTGCTCAGCTGTTTGTACGTGTCTTGATTGATGAGTGAAACTGCAGCTCCGGTATCGATCTGGAATGGTATCACTTTGCCGTTAATGTCCAAATCTACAAAAAGTTTGTCCTGCTGACGACAAGAGCGACTGTCTCGTGCAACGTGAACTGACACTGGTACATAATCACTTGTGACTTGACATGATTTCCGGCTACGTCGACGCAAACTGTTTGTGGGACGAACACAGTCACTGTTAGAGAGAGTGACACTGGGCGAAGTGGAATCAACTACATGAATTTCCATGGGCAAAGATTCATGAGCCGGAGTATCCTTGGTTCGATTCCGATTCCGGTGCGAAGCAAAGGGCCTGGAATGGTTGTGAGTGCCCGATCTCAGCTTTTTCTGGCAAACACCCTGAACATGTCCTTTTTTATTACAGAAAAAGCAAATAGCCTGGCATGACAGGTAATTCTCACGCAAATGTCTAGTAGCACACAGCGGGCATGATTTTAGCACAGCATTTGCTTGCCTGCACGGCACACATGGCTGAGAGTCTGGTGGCAGCTGCGCGAACGGGCGGGAGGGCTGTTTACTGTTCCGTGCAGCGCGCCCGGCGGGCCGGTTAATGTGACACACGGCTGGTGAAGTTTCAAATGATTCCTCAGCAAAGTCAAGTGTGTCCTGCCGATCCAATATGTCCATCACTTGTTGAAGGGAGGGATTGACTAGTTTCAAAATCTGTTCCCTTATACGAACATCAGAAACGTTCTGTGCAATTGCATCACGTACCATAGTATCTGAATAAGGGAGTCCACATTCACACTCAAAATCACAATCCCTAGTAAGGCCTTGCAAGGTTGCAACCCACTCCTGATTAGTCTGACCTGCCGTACGTTTTGTACGAAAGAAGGTATACCGTTTGGCAACTACATTGACTGATTCTTTGAAATATGCATCTAATGCAGACAAAATTTCGTCGTAGGACAGAGTTGCTACGTCGCGTCGGGGAAATAATTTCACTATCACACGGTACGTTTGAACGCCTACATGGAAAGGAGAAAAGACTGCCGCTCATTACCTTGAATTCTGTAGGTGGCGAGATGGAATCCAAATTGGCGTGACCACTCCGTCCAGTTTTCCAGTGCAGCATCAAAACGTCGAAAAGTTGGTGCAACTGCGTGTTGTGAGCGGTGGAGCGGCGGCCGCCGCATCGTTTTGCATTGCACGTTGACCCTGGACGAGCTGTCCAAGGGCATCCAGTAAGGCCTGCGTCTGGTGATTCTGTAAGCGATAAAATTCGGACAGTACATCTGGAGATTGTGGCGAAGCCATCACACAAGTAAATCAGGGAAATATAGTTAAGAACGCAGAAAACCTCGTCGCCAAAATGTTGTGGATTGGCAGGAGAGCCAACCCACGGAGTTTGGAGGAAGCCAAAAGGCACGCGTTTAAGCTCATGCAGGCTGGCGTGAGGTCTAGAACAGGACAATGAAATTAGAACTTAGAAAAACAGACGCAGATGGTGGAATACTTAACTTTAATCCATTAATGTTGAACATAGCTCTTGTCTGTACATTATTTACAATATCAATAGCAACTGAACATGGCGCCTTGCTAGGTTGTAGCAAATGACGTAGCTCAAGGCTATGCTAACTATCGTCTCGGCAAATGAGAGCGTATTTTGTCAGTGAACCATCGCTAGCAAAGTCGATTGTACAACTGGGGCGAGTGCTAGGAAGTCTCTCTAGACCTGCCGTGTGGCGGCGCTCGGTCTGCAATCACTGATAGTGGCGACACGCGGGTCCGATGTATACTAACGGACTGCGGCCGTTTTAAAGGCTACCAACAAGCAAGTGTGGTGTCTGGCGGTGACACCACAGTTGACTCAGGTGACGTCTTACTCGTTGTAGAATCTTTTATTGCCTTTCGAACCAATTTGCTTATACTACCATGTCAGTGCACAAAGCCGGGACAATCATTAAGTAAATGTGTCTAACTTCTCCCAAAATTTGGACAGATTCGCACAAGTTTCGAACATAGAAGTGACGTACGTAATAAAACTAAAAAAAAAACCTGGTTTATGCTTGTAAAATTCGAATGACGCTAGATTCACGAACGTGAGTTTTCATTTTCATCGCAAGATCACACGTTTCATTTATCTGATTCACTTTAAACTGTTTTCGCGCATTGAAATCAAGGAAGAAAGAGCTTCACGTGCTTCATTCAGCTGGTATTTAAAACATCGTATCTCGAAAGCAGATAAAGATCATTTGATAAAATAATTCCGTTTTGACTTAACCCATTAACATACTTTCGTGCTAAGTTGGGACAGTTTCATAAAAGTTTAAAGAATAGAAGTGGCGCGCTTTGAAACCTCCCAGAAAAACGAGTTTTTTGCACGTAAAATGCAAACAATGTAAGATTTCTTTCAAACGTTAGGGGCCAATCAAGATCTTTCTCTGTTGATCTGTTGTGGACAGGCACAGTGGCTGCTCAAAAATTTACCAAGGAAAATCGTCAAATAGCCTCACATTTTCATATTTATTTTACTTTGAAGACAAGTTTCTGTATTTCAATTTGCTATCCTCAGGTCCCATAAGCACCTCATGTATTTCCATTTGTAAACAAAAGATCTTAGATCGAAGTCCTATACACCGGTGGACCACATCTAAACCATCAGTCCGCATCAGTCCGGAGTTACTTAAGAGTGACTGTTTCTGCTCGTAGAATCCGAACGAGGGTCACTGTTTTTGCCCCTAAAATCAGAACGGTGCACATGCAAATGGTGGCATTGGCAGTGAATTAATTTCATCCTAATTACATTTTTTTGCAAATGGAATTAAGCGATTCCCACAATTTGCTTGGCACCAGTTACTGTTCGTCGTTCATACCCTGCTTAATATACTGTAACATAGTTACAGTAAGACAAGTTCGAATGGCTATACAAATGATCGCTGGCAAATGCTAACTAAAAACTTTTCACAGACTATTTTATACTCCAGGCAACCGCAGCTGTTGGGAGTCCCGCTCCCCCAACGCAACCATTTTAATTATAAAATTTTTGGATAAAATATGTTGTTTTTTTTAGATATTTCAGTGTTTTGAGATAAGTTAAACATCCTGTATGCCCTATGACTCCGTGCTGCGAAAATCGTAAGAAATACGTAGTTGGATGCAGTCTTGAACGACAGTGATAGCTGAATGCTTACCCTCAGCTAGATCCTTCCACTACGATGTAGTAAACATAAAAACGTAATGAAGTTAATTCGCCACCCACGCGGTCAGTTCTAGTATATATGTGCCACACTCTTTATAAACCAGTTATCGAAGTTAATGCGAAATTTTAAATTTGAGATTTTTTTTGACATCTGCCGCAACTGAGTAGACGAATGACTTGAGAGCAGGCAGAATACCTAATTTGTATATATGCTAGTAAATAATTTTCTGTAATTTTACTGAAATCTTTGGCTTCATAACACAACTACAACGTTTCACTACTTCATAGGGCTCGGTGACTGTGCGGAACTGAGAGCTCAGTTTATGACTTACGACTTGCGCCATAGGTAAAAATGTTCTGTGCGTTCACCGAATCCACTGCGTTACGATAGTAAATTGCTAGTCGTTGCTGTACAACTGTATATGAATCAGTATCTTGTATCTATGGAGGGAAAGTACGCAGTCGACCACTCCTGCGTTTATTTCGGAAAGATTGTGGCCCCAGTTTCCTTGCTTCCACATTTGTAACTACTACCAAATATGACATGTAGAGACAAAACATTCAAAACGTAGATGACAAAATAACTCACAATATCAGAAAGTGCAGTTGAATATATACACACTGAGTCACAATCTGAGTAATTTGGTGCAAATGGCTCTGAGCACTATGGGACATAACTTCTGACGTCATCAGTCTCATAGAACTTAGAACTACTTAAACCTAGCTAACCTAAAGACATCACACACACCCATGCCCGAGGCAGGTTTCGAACCTGCGACCGTAGCGGTCTCGCGGTTCCAGACTGTAGCGCCTACAACCACTCGGCCACCCCGGCCGGCTGAGTAATTTGAATTTATGTTTTAAATAAAAATTAAATTTAACTCCCTCAGTTAATCATTGGAGAATGGTTCTTGTAACAAACAACCTTTTGTTATTCATAATACAGGGTGATTCAAAAAGAATACCACAACTTTAAAAATGTGTATTTAATGAAAGAAACATAGTATAACCTTCTGTTATACATCATTACAAAGAGTATTTAAAAAGGTTTTTTTCACTCAAAAACAAGTTCAGAGATGTTCAATATGGCCCCCTCCATACACTCGAGCAATATCAACCCGATACTCCAACTCGTTCCAGACTCTCTGTAGCATATCAGGCGTAACAGTTTGGATAGCTGCTGTGATTTCTCGTTTCAAATCATCAATGGTGGCTGGGAGAGGTGGCCGAAACACCATATCCTTAACATACCCCCATAAGAAAAAATCGCAGGGGGTAAGATCAGGGCTTCTTGGAGGCCAGTGATGAAGTGCTCTGTCACGGGCTGCCTGGCGGCCGATCCATCGCCTCGGGTAGTTGACGTTCAGGCAGTTACAGACAGGTAAGTGCCAATGTGGTGGCGCTCCATTCTGCTGAAATATGAATTGTTGTGCTTCTTGTTCGAGCTGAGGGAACAGCCAATTGTCTAACATCTCCAGATACTGTAGTCCAGTTACAGTAGCACCTTCGAAGAAAAAGGGACCAAAAACTTTATTGGCTGAAATGGCACAGAAAACGTTCACCTTAGGCGAGTCACGTTCATAGTGAGTTGTTTCCCGCGGCTTCTCAGTGCCCCATATACAGACATTGTGACGTTTGACTTTCCCGTTAGTGTGGAAAGTTGCTTCATCACTAAACACAATCTTTGAAACGAAAGATTCATCTGTTTCCATTTGAGCAAGGATAAAATCACAGAAATCGATTCTTTTATTCTTATCAGCTGCAGACAGTGCTTGAACCAATTTCATACGATAAGGTTTCATAACTAACCTTTTTCGTAGGACTCTCCATACAGTTGATTGTGGAATTTGCAGCTCTCTGCTAGCTCTGCGAGTCGATTTTCCTGGGCTGCGAACAAATGCTTGCTGGATGCGTGCTACATTTTCATCACTCGTTCTCGGCCGTCCAGAACTTTTCCCTTTGCACAAACACCCATTCTCTGTAAACTGTTTATACCAACGTTTAATACACCACCTATCAGGAGGTTTAACACCATACTTCGTTCGAAATGCACGCTGAACAACTGTCGTCGATTCACTTCTGCCGTACTCAATAACACAAAAAGCTGTCTGTTGAGCGGTCGCCATCTTAGCATCAACAGACGCTGACGCCGAGTCAACAGCGCCTCAAGCGAACAAATGTACAACTAAATGAAACTTTATAACTCCCTTAATCCGCCGACAGGTAGTGCTTAGCTCTGCCTTTTGTCGCAGGGTTTTAAATTCCCAAAGTTGTGGTATTCTTTTTTAATCACCCTGTATATTACTTTTCCACACTTCCGCAATCACATCATAAATAATTCACTACGTGAAGTAATGTTGCTGTGAGTATAATACTAGAAAAACACATTTAAACCGACATTTCAATGTTTGGTATCAAATATGCACGTTTTCATACCTTGCAAGGGACCTCCCCATCGCACCCCCCTCGGATTTAGTTATAAGTTGGCACAGTGGATAGACCTTGAAAAACTGAACACAGATCAATCGAGAACACAGAAAGAAGTTGTGTGGAACTATGAAAAAATACGCAAAATATACAAACTGAGGAGTCTATGCGCAAGATAAGCAACATCAAGGACGATGTGAACTTAGGCGCGCCGTGGTCCCGTGGATAGCGTGAGCCTTCCATCAAGTGAAGATTTTAATTTTTTTTTTCAGACAATTATTATCTGTCCGTCCGATGGGAGGTAACTGCGCCTTAGTATGGGGACGCTACACCTAAACGGAAAAATTTAAAAACGTTGAAAACTTATGTTTTGACAGAGCACAGGGAAAACTGTGCGAGTGTGAAACTGTTGCATACATTTGTTGCAGTTTATCTGACAAACTCTTTATGTTTGCATCACTTTTTTGGGAGTGATTATCACTTCCACAAGAAAACCTAAATCGGGCAAGGTAGAAGAATCTTTTTACCCATTCCCCAAGTGTACAAGTTAGGTGGGTCGACAACATATTCCTGTCATGTGACGCACATGCCGTCACCAGTGTCGTATAGAATATATCAGACGTGTTTTCCTGTGGAGGAATCGGTTGACCTATGACATTGCGATCAAATGTTTTAGAGTTCCATTGGAGAGGCACGTCCTTTCGTCTACTAATCGCACGGTTTTGCGGTGCGGTCGCAAAACACAGACACTAAACTTATCACAGTAAACAGAGACGTCAATGAACGAACGGACGGATCATAACTTTGCGAAAATAAAAAACTCTTCACTCCACGGAAGGCCTGAACCAAGAACCTCTCGTTCCGCAGCCGCTCACGCTAACCACGAGTCCACGGCGCTCCTGAGTTCACATTATCCTGGATGTTGCCAATCTTGCGCATGGACTAGTCAGTTTGTATATTTTGCTTATTTTTTTCATAGTTCCACACAACTTCTTCCTGTTTTCTCGATTGATTTGTGTTCAGTTTTTCAAGGCCTATCCACTGTGCCAACTTATAACTAAATCTGAGGGGGGTGCGATGGGGAGGTTCCCATGTTAGACTCGTTAAACTTTTTACTTCACTTCGTTGGAATGCCACGCAAGGGGGCTCGGGTTCGATTCCAGGCTGGGGAGGGAGATTTTCTCTCCTCAGGGACTAGGTTGTGCTGTCCTCATCATCATTTCATCCCCATTGTCGACACGCAAGTCGACCATTGTAGCGTCGCACTCAGTAAGACTTGCACTTGGCGGCCGAACTTCGCGCCTGGGAACTAGCAGCCACTGACGCCATACGATCATTCCTATTTCTACTTCACTTAACGAATTGTATTTTAAAAACTACCCAGACCTTAAGTTATCCCTACATAGTGCCAACTGATCACGAAACGCATGTGCTTTCCGTATACAAATGACAAACGGAGATCAGCTATTGTACTCAATGCTCCACTAATATTCGCAGTATGTCTTCTTGCCGTAACAATATCTAATAGGAGAACATTCTTCCCATTTTTATGGTGAGGACTATAATAAAGTATTTAGCCTTGTAACTAGGTATAGTACACTTCTGATCGTAGAACCTTAATTGAGGTGAAGCTATAGTTTCGTCTTATTTCCGCACGAAAAAGAACTCAGACACTCAAATGATAATGTGAATGGGGAACGCAGCACCGGACATCATATTAAATATGTTCTAAATAAGACCAAGCATTTACTGCTGCATTTTTAACTTTTCTTAACACATAGTATTACCAAACCAATCAAGTTTTACAAAGAGTAATTAACGCATGGAGCTGTACCATACCTTTTCAGGATTTCCCTGGCAGCGAGCTCTAGAATATTCTGCGTGTCTAATTATGAAAGTTCGTTCAACTTTATGTTCGCATGCACAATACGGATTTCGAGCTACCACTACTTACTGCCTTACTGTTTGGTAAAGCAATGTCATTAATTTTTATGTGTGATCCGTCATTTCATCAGCCCTCATTTTTATTTTTACAGATTATTGTAATATATCAGAACCACTGTGTTATTTAACAAATACTTATTATTTGTGTGCAAACATGTTTGTTTTATATATTTTATTTAGTTATACCCTGTTTTACGTTCTCTCACTTTTTATTTTTTGTTTCGCTTTTGACTTCACGTTCGCATGTAACACGAAATCTCCTATACATGTTCGCACTGACTCATTCAAGCCGCTTAACAATGAAAACAGTTTTGAAACTGAAACAATTTGTAAATTCAAGCAGCTGGTGGGCATCTGTCCTGCGAAACGTCTCATCAGTTTACACGTCAAAACAACATTTAACCATCCAAAAAATTCGTGCAATACCTACTGTGCATAACTGTCACGAGAGAATCTTAAGAAATAAGTAACTCAGAGTGATATATTACGACGACTACTTCGCGGACAAGACAGGTGACTAATACTGCAGAAAGTCTTAAAACTGTCACACAGAAACTGATTAATTACATTAATCAGAGACAATTAATGAGTGACATTATAATTCGGAAATATGTGATCGTAGTGGACTGTCCTGCTTCCTAGGAAGAAGAAAAAAAGAAGAAACTGATAATATCTATGAATATCTGTAATTGTAGAATGGGGGAAAACTGATAAATACGACGATGAAACTGAGATCCCTGGGCTAGGAGGACAGAGCGGATGAGATTACATTTGTGGAAAGCGGCCAAAATAAGTTACTATCAGTCGCACTCAACATATAAACTTTATTTGATAAAACACACAATCACACAAGCAAGAATCAAAGCTCTCAATGTTTAAACGAAAGACGTCCTTTGATTTAATTTAGATCGGATGAAGGCCACATCCAAAATCCAAGGCATAACGCCCAAGCAAGGAATTGAGGTATAGGCATTCTTCTAGACGTTTCACTTCTCTAAAAAAAAATAATTTTGTCTTCAACATAAATAGACTCAAAGCCTTGGCTTAAATTTTTCCCATAGAACTCGGCTGAAGGCCACACATTGATCAGGAACAGTGTTACGGCTTAAGGCCGAGACAAAGATCTTCAGTGGTTAATCGAAATAGGTTGAAAACTCAGCTGAAGGCCGCGTATCGACAAACAATTTAACGGCTTAAGGCCGAGGAAGAAGAGCTTTCAATTTGAAAAGGGTTATCTTAAGATATTTCGTGTAAAACTCAGCTAAAGGCCTCATACTAAAGAATAACAATCTTATGATTCGCGGACAAGACAAGGATTTTGAATTTTTAATTCAAGAGAGATTAAAACTGGGCTGAAGGCCACATACGAAACCCAAAAAATCTCACGGCTTAGATCCCAGACAAAGAAATTTCCAGTTATTAGTTAAAGTTGGGAAACTCGGCTGAAGGCCACATACCAACCTGAAACATATTTACAGCTTAAGGCCTAGGCACAAGGAATTTTCAATTTTAGTTTTGAAAGGCTGAAACTCGGCTGAAGGCCACATACCGCTTAAGGCCTAAGAAGAAAAGCCTTGCCATTTTAATAAGCTAAAACTCGGTTGAAGGCCACACAGAGCACTTAAGACTAAAACGGAAATCAGTACGTAAAAACCAAAGAGCGGGGCTCAGAAGGTTCCAAGGGTCGGCCTGGGAAAGTAACACTAACGCACGCTTAGGTGAGACAAGCAGCCAGACCGACAACCGCTTACTCGGAAGTCAACCCAACCGAAAGCCAGCTGACGAACCAACCAGCAAGATCAGTTCTACTCTGCCCGACCAGCATTGCGACAACAAAATGCCGATAGCACAACGTTCTGGATACTGGTGCCAATCCAGCCAAGTCAGAATAAACGCCCAGAACTACCAACACCACCTCAGCTGCCGAACTACACGCCGTACTGGACAGCATCAACATGACGAGGAAAATACATTGCCGAAAACTTGGTCAACGACCATGGCAGGTAACCCGAACGTCAACGACCACAAGGCAGAAGATATTGCTGGTACACTTCATTAATGAAGGATTGAATTAAATTACGAGGGTAACCCCAAAAGTAAGGTCTCCTATATTTTACAAGTACATAGACCTGTTTATTTCTACAATGATTTACATCAGTTTACAGCTTGAACATTTAGCAATATTTCGACATTACTATCATTTCTGTCGATGCATTTTTGTAGACGCTGTGGCAGTTTCGTATGCCCATGTCATACCAGCTCACCGCCATACTGTTCAGATAGTTATGAACCTCTTCTTTCACCTCATCGTCGGAGCTGAATCCCTTTACGGCCAAATGTTCTTTTAACCTAGGAAACAAGTGATAGTCACTGGGCGCCAAGTCAGGACTATAGGGTGGGTGGGTGATTATGTTCCACTGAAACTGTTGCAGGAGAGCAACAGTTTGCCGAGCGATGTGTGGGCGAGCGTTGTCATGGAGAATGTGTACGCCCTTGCTCAACATTCCTCTTCTGCTGTTCTAAATTGCCCGTTTGAGAATTTCTGAGTCGCACAATACCTGTCAGCGTTAATTGTGGTCCCAGTGGGCATAAAGTCGACCAACGATACCCCTTTCCCATCCCAAAAAACGGTTGTCATGACTTTACCGGCAGACTGTGTTTGTTTGAATTTCCGCGGCTTTGGCGAAGAAAGATGCCGCCACTGATTGGTCTCAGGTGTAAAGTGGTATGCCCAGGTTTCATCACCCGTGACAATTGAGTCCAGAAAGTTGTCCTTTTCGGCTGCAAGGCGGTGAATAAATGCGCGAGAAGCATCAACTCGTTGCGGCATGTGGTTCTCAGTCAGCATGCGTGGCACTTATCTAGCGTACACCTTCTGGTAGTTCAATGTTCCCGCTAAAATTCTGCGAGCGGTACTTCGGAAAAACCTCTGGACCCAACGTGCAGAGATCATCCAGGGTGATAGGCCAATCTTCACGCATGCTTTACTGATCTTAAATGCTGTCTCCTCAGACTGACGGTCTCCCGCTCCTTTGTTCGTCGTGAATTTCGGTCCGACCAGCTGCAAACTCTCTACATCACTTACGAACATTTTTGACATCCATGCACGACTCACCATACAATTCCGTCAATTGGCGATGGATTTCAGTCGGCGCAGTGCCCTTTGCGTTCAAAAACCGAATAACTGCGCGCAATTCGCGCTTGGCGGTAACATGCAACGGGAGCTCCATTCTCAACGGCTGCCAAGCCAAGACTGAGCGCCTCAGCGCGACGTGCGCATGTTTACACACAGCGCGTGAAGCACTCTCCATAACAGTGTGACCAGCTGCCACACAAACAGAGTTCTGTACTTATAAAAAAGTAGGAGACTTTACTTTTGAAATTACCCTCGTAGTTAAACATCACACAGGAAGACGGCTGCAATGCTGGCCGACTTCAATGCACACACATTGTTGCTCGTAGGATCCTCCCAGAAAGCGACAACAGGATCAAACGTAGAGATGTGATAGTAGTTAAGACTTGATAGTAGGTAAAGTGAGCATGCAGCTTCAGTGTCCAGGATCGATGGGTGACGAACTTCGTAACCCTCGCAAGAAGCGCCTCACAACTCCAACCGAGCGTGCACGCTGTCAGCGGCTCCGGCCTGACTAAGCGCCACGGAGACTACCTCGCTGCTTTGCCCAAACCGACTGACTGCAACACACCTCGGAAACGGTCAAAAGACTAAATATACGTTGTCCGATGAGACGACCGACCGTACGACCAACCAACGGTCGTCTCCTTCCGTCGGACAGTGCATGTGCGTCCCCGGCGGTCGGCAAATACTGTCAGCACCTCACTGGCGCTCCGTCCCCGACGCTGCGCCGTGCCCGGCTGCACTCCTGGTCCATCTCCAACTGACTTCCAGACACACAACGATCCAGAAATACTATCGGTCGTTCCAGAGATGGTACGACAGTGCACTTCTCAATAAGCGCTACTGCTGCCATTCACGGGCAAGTAAGGCAGGAAGTTAGTGATGCCAGTAAATGAAATTAGAAAACGAGGCGGCAGTCTCGTAATAGAAGATGACAAACAATAAATGGCATCAACACGAGCGTGCACGGCTCAGAAACTGTAAGTGGAGTTTTACTGTAACGTGGGCCCTGAAATAACGATGTAATAAATGTTAAATACGAAGTATACTAATTATCGGCTGATCACAAATACCTACTCTAGTAGAAAGAAGTATAATTCGTTGCATACTGCATGAAGGGTCAGACGGAGGAGCAAAATAAAAGTCCAGGCTCCATTTCACAAATATGATTATATTCAATGGATGAGAAATTGCGTATAACCACTAGCTAAAACGTAGACTTGAAGGTTTTAAAATATGGGGATTATCAGTCAGCTTGCTACAAGAAATATATACGGGGTTGGGTTGGGTTCTTTGGGGAACGACACCAGACATCGAGGTACACCGAGGTCATCGGCCTCATCGGATTAGGGAAGGATGGGGAAGGAAGTCGGCCCCTTTCAAAGGAACCATCCCGGCATTTGCGTGGAGCGATTTAGGGAAATCACAGGAAACCTAAATCAGGATGGCCGGACGCGGTATTGAACCGTCGTCCTCCTGAATGCGAGTCCAGTGTCTAGCCACTGCGCCACCTCGCTCGGTTGCTACACGAAAAAAAGCATCAAAGTGTTCTACAAAAGGCTACGGCTTGTACTGCGCCTCCCTGTAGAGGTCTTACAGTAAAAATCAAGTCCCTAGTTTTGCTCAGTCGTATTCAAGAAGCACCGCACAAGATTCTGCAATGATAGCCCTGTCGTGGAAGTACGTCCTTCGATTTCACAGACACAGACACTTTAACTTGAATGTCGAAATTCACTTAATACAGCCCAAATTGCGTACCACTACGAACGTGTTGTGCACTATAGCAGCGCCACAGATACTATTAGTGATTTGACGGTATAGAGGTACCACCCGAATATGATGATAATGCTATTCATAACGCATGTGACTTTCAAAAGATTTACGAGGTTCGTACTAATAACTGCCACCAAAGACGATCTCAGCTTTAATGGAAAAATCTACACACTATAGCATACTTTCGACACAAAATCAGTAACTTGACCTTACCTTTCACAGCAACGAAATAAAAACTCCCAGTGAGTAACTCTATTACACAACAACGCACCTCACTAAGCAACGGTGCAACAGAAATGTTCAGCTCTTTTATAAATAAAATAAGAGCTGTCATGCTCGATAATACAGTATAAATTCCCTCTCAGTTTAAAACCACAACAAAATTATGTAGAACCAGGTAATGCCCATGTGCTTGTCTGCACTTTTAAATAAAATTTATTTTACGTCGCACTTTCAGAGATATAATCGACTCTCTTGCTTAATTGACATTATTTTTCAGAGATAACTTCTATACGTAGCAACAACGCTACAACAATATCGTTGCGAATACCAGCGTATTAAGTCATTTTAAATTTTTCACGCTCTAAGGAATAAGTAAATTATATTTTTTTCAATAGTTAATCATCTTTCCCCTTAAATAAAATCTTCGATATAATTTCCCTCATTTTGCACTTAAGAAAGGTTAAACAATTTCTCTCTTTGGAGGTTAACAAATCTGAACAGTTATTCCTATTTCTTTGGGCACTAAGACCTTCGCTTTTTGTGACGTTAGAGACTTTCCTGTACCTTATGTTCGAATCTTTTCAACATTTTACGGTGGCTATAAACTAACCTTCACTTTTAAAATATCCTTGAATTTAAAATACGGGGCAAATCAGATGGGGTACACTACTTTTATTTTTAAAACAGAAACGTATGTATTTATTGCCTGTTTTCTTTCATCTACAGACACAAGTCAGATTTGATTTTACGAGTGCTAGCCAATCGAATAAACCTCTCTCAGTGGGAAAGAAAAAAATTTAAAAATGAAACCTCGGTGTTACCACCACATTTAAAATACTTTGGACTATAACGTAGACCTATAATTAATTCTACTTCAGGCGTTGACTTTCCGCGTACCTGCTACTATTGAAATTATCTAAATCACAGCACTTGCAACACAGGACAGACTATTAGCAGGTATTCAATAACAATGATTATCGCTTTGACGTTTAGGGTCTTATAAGAAAAGCTCCTAAACTGGGAGACTACGTATGCAGATCTCCTACTAACTGAGGCTGGTTTTCATTCTGTCACACACAACTCTACGACGTCCGTTTTTCAAATTACAAAGATAGCATAGTCCATGTATCTAAACAGGGATTTATAAACATTAACTAAAATACATCGAAGCTCACGCTGAAGTCGCAAAATGATCCTAACACCTACGGTCGCAGGTTTGAATCCTGCCTCGGGCTTGGGTGTGTGCGATGTCTTTAGGTTAGTTAGGGTTAAGTAGTTCTAAGTTCTAGGGGACTCATGACCTCAGAAGTTAAGTCCCATTGTGCTCAGAGCCATTGATTTTGATCCTAACACAATATCACAGATTCACTATTCCCTAATTGTTTGATTTATCCTTCAAATCCACTGACAGAACAACACAGAGGCACTATTTCCCCCGTGGTTGCTTTCTACATCTTCAGATTCAAACAAAGACTTCACGTGATAACGTCACTTATCTCCCACAACAAAACGGAAAATCTGTAGTCCATCCGAGATACGAATCACCTCTATGGCTTTCAAGCTACACATTGTTCAGTAACTGTTTTGGCATAAAGTCACCAACCAAGAGAAACCAACCCTTAACTACAATATACCATAACCACTACCGCTGCCACACACAAAATTTTAAGTTCACACAAGCTTGAACTTGAAGCTTTTCACCCCATAAAGTGGAATCAGAACTATCACAGGTCGTTGCAAATATATTTCAGACAATCCGATAACAATCACACGGAATTATCCAAAACGGCTATATCGTTTGACTCAAGAACACTCGAGTCTCACCCCGATTCGGACTGATCTTAATCCGCTACCAGCCAACAACGACTAACTTAATTTCTCATGGCACAAATCAATAACTTTTTACGATAAACAAGCATAGCGCGCTAATTCTCCCTTTTAACAATATTTGTTTTTGCTTTGCTGCAGTCTTGCGGTGGCCAGCTGCACCGTTGTTTGCTGCGAGCCACACCTCTACAGTCGTCCATACATAGTAAACTCTCTGACCCTCATAGGATACTGTTGCTGAGATATTTTCAGGCGACTATCTCCACAACATTTTACAAAAATACATGTAAGAACACTTTTCATACAACTCATTACATCGTCGTCGTTTTGCGTGAACTCAAATTTTGATAAGGTGGGGCGACACCTATAGTAATGCCAATTTAACACAACACAAATTTTGGCACATTACAGGCTCCAATACATTCTACAAGGAAAGAAGTAAATGCCAATCATTATTTGTGGATGAAGTGGCTGAATGTTCGGTGCAATACACGAAACGAAAGGAAGTAAAAAGCAGAAAAGTTTCAACAATTTGAAGTGAAAACCTGGAGACGCTGCCAAAAAACAATATCTGAGTGCAGTTCTAATCAAATCAAACAAAAAGGTCAAACGAAAATAAAATAAGATAAATAATTAATTACAAACTTAAGCCTATATAAGGTGAACTTGACTTATCCAGCTGCACTAAGAATTCTGTTGACAGATAATGATAAATTTCTTAATCACTGCACTAATGTCTAGTGTCAGTAGAGGAGTCAGAAATATATGTCTGAAGAGGATAAACATTAACTTGATCAGCAGAGCTGCATATTCTTTATGGTTAATTGTATTTAACAAAAATTAAAAACTGGGAAAGGTGAAACAGTTGAAGTAAATGCAGCACTATTAACGTAAGAAATCACATTACTACAATGTGGAAGCTTGACACAGCTCATAAAACAGGTAAGATGAGTTCTGAATTGAAAATTGTAAAGCTAAGATGGATAGCAAACACTGTATACTCTTCTATACACAAAAATACTTAGCAATATATTAAAAATTATTTTATAGTGCCTCACAGAACAGCCTAATTTCCTAAAGGAAGATCCCTTCCTTACAGTCCTTTTATTTGGCCTATTTATATGCAGACATGAAACGGTGTCAACTTACCAAAACAGCAAGTTATTCAGTATTTCACTTTATGCAAAACAGTGTCTTAATATTGTAGGAAAAATGAGTAGAACTGCTTTCTGCATTCCATTATTTTTATTCTTTAAGGGCGAAATATCACACTGCGGTTTTGAAAAAAAAAATTATAACTGCGTTCCTTTATCAATAGTAAGTATTTTCTAAGTAATTACAGTGCTCGACGAAAATTTGGAATACTATTGTGAAATGTAGTTTATGATACTAGAGGTCTCATTGACCCAGGCACTTGATGCAATAACCAGTTACAGCTCATACACTGGACGGTGTTTAGTACTGGCTTCCTTTGTGGCTGTTTCCCAGTCATGTAAACATATCGCTGCCGCAGAGGCACACCGCGAGCTGACCAGTGTCAACATTGGCTTCATGCAGTTTGTGTACAGCATCGCAGTAACATACCACGTAGAGGTATACAAAACTCTGCAAAGAGTAAGGATAGTGGCTTTCCTTGCAGCAGCCGTCCGCGGTGGACGAGCGGTTCTAGGCGGAACCGCGCGACTGCTGCGGTCGCAGGTTCGAATCCTGCCTCGGGCATGGATGTGTGTGATGTCCTTAGGTTAGTTAGGTTTAAGTAGTTCTAAGTTCTTGGGGACTGATTACCTCAGATGTTAAGTTCCATAATGCTCAGAGCCATCTGAAACATTTACTTGCAGCAGACCATATGCAGCAAGATGTTACCAATCGGTTACATGTCACACAAAGTGGTGTGTCTAAGGTGTGGAGAAAGTACAGAGAGATGGAAAATGTGAACGATAGGTCTCGCAGTGGCCATCCTCGTATGACAACACCAATGCCAGATCGTTTCCTCCGTCTGTCGGCTCGCAGGCGCCCAACATCAGTTGCCAGAAATACTAGAAATAACTACTCCCGGGGAACAGGGATTCGTATCTCAGGCCAAAGAGTGTGTAAAAGATGACATCAGAGTGCTCCTTCCAGAAGACCTATGAGAAATTTGGCATGGAACCAACGGAACCGGCGTAATCAAAGGATTGGGCCCTTTTGGAGTTGGAAGCGTAACATTCTGGACGGCAGTAACGTTGGTTCGGCAGACCCTTCTATTTCCCATATACGGCAATTTGACCGGTACCCAGTACCTCCAAGACAGAAA
Source organism: Schistocerca piceifrons (assembly GCF_021461385.2). Taxonomy (NCBI): domain Eukaryota; kingdom Metazoa; phylum Arthropoda; class Insecta; order Orthoptera; family Acrididae; genus Schistocerca; species Schistocerca piceifrons. The sequence continues at coordinate 461,689,433 of NC_060139.1, read as the reverse complement.
GGCCCAGCAGACGTGAGTCGCTGACAATGCAAAAAAACGCCGTACACTAGAAGTGTCTCAGTATCTTCAATGATGCAACAGCAACCGAATGGAATGACCAGCACAGTCTCCAGACATGAATGCTACTGAGATGTATGGTACCTGTTGAAGGTGGCCACCACGCAGGGTGAAAATCCACCTGACAATCATAAACCAAAACATTTTTTTTTAGATTATTCGTTGAAAGAAAGCTTACTCTTATAAATGCTAATCAATTCACAATCTGTCCATGACGCTACATCTACATCTAAATGGTTACTCTGCAATTCACATTTAAGTGGCAGGCAGAGAGTTCATCGAACCATTTTCATTCCACTTCTCTATCATTCCACTCTCGAATGGCGCGTGGAAAAAAGGAACACCTAAATTTATCCGTTTGATCTCTGATTTCTATCATTTTATTATGATGATCATTTCTCCCTACGTATGTTAGTGTCAACAAAATATTTTCGCATCCTGAAGAGAAAGTTGGTGATTGAAATTTCATAAGTAGATCTCGCCGCAAAGAAAACCGCCTTTGTTTCAGTGACTGCCACCCCAACTCGCATATCGTATCAGTGGCACTCTCACCTCTATTGCGTGATAACACGAATCCAGCTGCCCTTCATTGCACGTTTTCGAAGTCCATCAATCCTACCTGGTAAGGATCCCACACTGCGCAGCAATATTCCAGCAGAGGACGGACAAGTGTAATGTAGGCTGTCTCTTCAGTGAGTTTGTCGCATCTTCTAAGTGTTCTGCCAACAAAGCGCAGTCTTTGTTTCGCCTTCCCTACAATATTATCTATGTGGTCTTTCCAATTTAAGTTGCTCGTAATTGTAATTTCCAGGTATTTAGGCGAATTGACAGCCCTTAGATTTGTGCAATTTATCGTATACCCAAAATTTATCGGATTTCTTTTAGTATCCATGTGGACGACCTCGCACTTTTCTTTGTTTAGTGCCAATTCCCACTTTTCGCACCATTGAGAAATTCTCTCTAGATCGTTTTGTAATTGGAATTGATCGTCTGATGATTTTACTAGACGGTAAATTACAGTTATCTGCAAACAATCTTCGGGGGCTGCTCAGATTATCACCTAGATCATTTATGTAAATCAGGAACAGCAGAGGTCCTATGACACTACCTTGCGGAACGCCATATATCACTTCTGTTCTACTAGATGATTTACCGTCTATCACCACAAACTGTGCCGTCTCTGAGAGGAAATCACGAATCCAGTAACACAACTGAGACGATACTCCATATGCACGCAATTTGATAGTCGCCTGTCAGGAACCGTATCGAAAGCCGTCTGGAAATCTAGGAATATTGAATCAATCTGAGATGCCTTGTCGACAGCACTCATTACTTCATGGGAATAAAGAGCTAGCTGTGTTGCACAAGAACGACATTTTCTGATTCCGTGTTGGTTATGTATCAATAAATCATTTTCTTCAAGGTGATTCATAATGTTCGAGTACAGTATATGCTCCAAAGTCCTACTGCAAATTGAGGTCAGTGATATAGGTCTGTAATTCAATGGGTTACTCCTATTCCCTTTCTTGAACATTGGTGTGACCTCTGCTACTTTCCAGTCTTTCGAAACAGACCTTTCGTCAAGTGAGCGGCTGTATATGATTGCTAAGAAAGGCGCTATTGTGTCTGCATACTCTGAAAGGAACCTACTGGTATACCATCTAAACCTGAAAACTTGCCTTTCTTAAGTGATTTGAGTTGTTTTGCAACACATAAGATAGCTACTTTTATGTCACTCATGCTAACAGCTGTTCTGGTTTCGAATTCTGGAATATTTACTTCGTCGTCTTTCGTGAAGGAATTACAGAAAACTGTATTTAGTAATTCCGCTTTAGTGGCGCCATCATCGGTATCATTTCCATCGCTACTGCACGGAGAAGGTATTGACTGTTTCTTGCAACTGGTGTACTTTACATACTACCAGAATCTCTTTGGGTTGTCTACCATATTTTGAGACAATATTTCATTGTAGAAGCTTTTAAAAGTATCTCGCATTGACGTCCTCACTAAATTTCGAGCTTCCGTGGAACTTACCAGTCTTTGGGATTTTGCGCTCTTCTGAATTTGGCATGCTTTTTTCGTTGCTTCTGCAGCAGTGTTCTGACGTGTTTTGTGTACCATGGTGGATCAGTCCCGTCTCTTATTAACTTATGCGGTATGAATCCATCTATTGTTGTCGATACTGTATCTTTGAATTTGAGCCATATCTGGTCTACGCTTACATAATTAGCTTGGAAGGAATGGAGACTCTCTCTTAGGAAGGCATCAAGCGAATTTTTATCTGCTGTTTTAAATAGATGTATTTTGCGTTTATTTTTAGTGATTTTGGCTGATATGGTTCTGAGCCTCGCTACAATGACCTTGTGTTCACTAATTCCTATATCCGTCATGATGATCTGTAGTAATGCTTCGTCATGATGCTCTGTTGTAATATGAAGAGTTGAGGTGGCTGTAAGTCTGCCTTGCTCCTGTGTCACGCTCCAAAACCTGCTTATTGGCGTAGGTTTACTTGCACTGCAAAATAAACATTTTGTTATTGAGGCATTCTCTTTCAATGACATGTTATTTTACTATCCCTCAAAATCAGACGCTACCTTCTGGAAAACTGTTACCATTATTCTCTAGGGGGACATTCTCCTTGTCATAATTTACTTGCAACATAAATTAATGGTCGGTAGGCAAGTACGAAATGGGCGCTCGGCGAAGTTAACTGGTCTAGCTACGTCGGCTATTCGTTTATTAGGGTCTGATCGGTCGCGAAATGTTATCTGATAATCAAAAATGTTTTAATTGCAACAGTTTGTTACATCTTCCAGCTACTTATCCTCAAATTCATCGCTTCGACTTAAGATATCTGTTATAGCGGTGCACCAACTTTCCGATACCCTCGACAAAGAAGGCAGTTGCACGTGTTTTGCGTGAATTTTCTACGTTGGTCATAGCTCGTTGTCTGTGCCAAAATGTTCTCTTCATGTGAGGAGAGATGAAATTCGGAGGGAGCCAATTCCTGGCATTATGTTGGGTGATCAAACATTTCCCACCAAAACTACTGCAGAAGAGTCTTCATTGCCACTTCCAGTGTGCAGCCGAAAATTACGATATACAGAGTGCCAGTAGCAACCAAAATTACTGATGCGTGTAAGTCGACAACCCGCAATTTTTAAACTTCGGAATCTTGGCACCACGTGTTCCGATCGGCCGCGGGATTGCCCTGTTGCCGGATGCTCTGTAAAACGCACGAACGCCAGTGCTTTGCCTGCCGGAGATCGCGATGTATCCAAGGCAGCCCGCACGCTCGGTGGTAGCGCGCCAGCCTTCCACTCTGGGGGCGAATCCTCTGGTGCCCCGACACATCCATTGTAGTCTCATGATAAGACATTCAGGGAACAAACCAGTCAGCAGCTGTTAGTTCGCGTACAGAAAGTCTTTTACATATTGTGTCGGTCCAGAAAAGGGCCTTTATTGTAGCTAGAACACTGTTTATTTAAAGCAGGGGGTTGAACTGGCGACCCTCTGACGCGACACAAGTTTGGTAACGTCGAACGGTGTTTTGCCACTCTTTCATAGACTCCTCGCATTGTCTTAATGTGAATGGCAGCATGTCGAATGCGATCCATTAATTCCTCTTCGTTCCGAGGTGGTTCGCGTCGGGGTGGGTGAACTAGAGCGTTGAAAAATCCCCGCAGAAGAAGTCCGGTGGCGTGAGGTCTGGTGATCGCAGGGGTCAAGACCTACAAGCACCTCTGCCAATTACCCGGCCGTCGAAGAATTCATTTAAATATCCACGCCCAGCGCGACTGTTTTGTGCTGGCGCCCCACCATGCTGCAACCACATGCGTAGCAGTAAGTCCATGGTAACATTTTCTAGCAGGCCAGGTAGAGTTTATTGCAAAAAGTGAAGGTAATAAGGTAATTTTCCCCGGTAAGTCGAGGAGGAAGACGGACCGGCCCAATCCGATGGTCACCCAGAATGCTTGCTCAAATGTTGACCGAAAATCGTTCCTGTTGTCCGTGGACGTACCTGAAGTGAGGATTTCCTCTTGCCCAGTGATGAACGTTTCGAGAGTTGTAAAGGCCATCCCGATGGAAGGTGCACTCGTCGGTAAACACCAGAATGGTGGGGAAGTGGAGATCTCGTGTAACACGTCGCAGAAACCACCGGCAAAACCCTATCCTGTGTTCATACACCGCCAAAAGATGTAGGCCTTTGACAGGGTGGAAACTAAATAGATGCTGGCCGTCATTATCTAAAACCTCCCAGACTAATCGATGACTGACCCCCTATGTCGTGTCCAACCGCTCGAGTACTTGTCGTAGGTGCTTCATCGAATCGCTGGAGAACAGTCTCTTCAAATGCAGCATCCTGTCGTGATCGAGGTCTTCCGGCATCACCATGATATCCCGCTAACGAGCCTGTTTCACCAAGTGAATTGCCGGCCGCGGTGGTCTCGCGGTTAAGGCGCTCAGTCCGGAACCGCGCGACTGCTACGGTCGCAGGTTCGAATCCTGCCTCGGGCATGGATGTGTGTGATGTCCTTAGGTTAGTTAGGTTTAAGTAGTTCTAAGTTCTAGGGGACTGATGACCACAGATGTTAAGTCCCGTAGTGCTCAGAGCCATTTGAACCATTTTTGAACCAAGTGAATTGCTGTAAACATTTGCGGGTGTGGGCAGCGCCTTGCTGGGTACCGTTCCTGATACAACCGTCGAGGTTCATGCGCATTAACATCGGCTAGTGCATAAACAAAGACGTTATCTCGTTGCTCTTCAAACGAATACTGTGACACCACGCTTACTGTATGTCTAAATCGCAGATGATGTGTGTGCTCCGAAGCGAAGTTTAAGTGTGAATGCCTCAGACGTGAGGAGGAGACAAACAGCAAACCCTATACAACACGTGCGCGTATGACGCGGCATTGACGGGGCGAGGGACGTTTGTATGTGTGAACCGACAACCATAGCGCTGCCCGTCTACCGACGAACGGAACAGGACAATCCCACGCCCAATCGGATCGCGTGGCGCCAAGTTTCCGTAGTTCAAAAATGGTGCGTTGTCGACCTACACAACATTAGTAATTTTGGTTGCTACTGGAATCAGCTATTCAGTGTTAAAATTTTGTGACAAAGTTTTTCTCCGCCCTGTACGGGTTGCAAGAAATCCGACGAAATCTCTTAGCGGGCACCCTTATTTGGCTGAATACTCGATTATCTATGCATCTGTACGTTCTAAATGTGGGATCAGAAGTGGAATGAGCAACGTGACGCGGTTAACTCGTGTACTATAGACTCCGACTAACATATCTGTGCAAAGCTTCGTTGGATTTTCACTGTGCTTTCCATTTCGCGACCACCTTAACGCTAATAAACGAATAGCCCTTGTAGCTATCTTCGTAGACCGATACAGCATCTGAGAGTGGGTAGATGGTACACAATCGTAAACCACCCCAAGAGTAATGAATGCATAGCTGTTTTGTAAAAGCCCAGAAGGCAATACATGTATTGGTAGAGTAACGACGGCCGTTCAGTGATCAGGATGAGCAGGTGGCATTGGAAATTTTCACGTTCAGGTCAGCTGCAGATGACCTTACAGGATTTCACACACTAGAGCAAAATCAAAACGAATCATTATGTAGAGGAGAAAACTTCGTGATTAGATTCCTCTATGTTGTTTTGCAAGGGCTGCATGAAGTACGAGACGTCATCAAGGGTAGTTATAGCAGGTAATTTATCACAACGTAAATGCTGACATTGTTCAGGGAAACGCAGAAAGGCTACCATTACCGCCATAACTCAGTTACTTGTGGTCTTTGAGCGACACAAAAAAGTAGATTGCGGACGGGTATGGATGAAGTCACATTTCCAGCAACGAAGGAAAGGTCGGGTTCCCTTTTTACCCATGAAATCTGGTCTCCGTTCTATTGAAGGCGCTTGACACTATTGCTACTAGTGGCTAGCTTATGAACAGCGATGACAGTCTAATAGCCCGTGAAAGGAAGTGACAGTGTTTACAAAGAGTTTTGGAAAACTGGTACGGAGACTCACAACACGATACTTACTTTCATAATCAAACACTTTTAATGAGTTAATGGCAACGCTTTAGTTAAGCCCTGGAGTTCTGCAGTTATCATTCAGTCACCCGATAAAGTGCCACTGCGTGCGATTGATGTGAAGTTCCATGAAATGTGTCAGCTGTTGTGCAGTGGGAGAATTTGTTAACGCATGATTACTTCTGCAATATATTCCCAGTCAAATACAGTACAGGTAACGGTAGTTATTAAGTCTATATTTTGTTCAGGCATTTTGTTTCGGTTTAATGTTGCAATTTTTTCTCTGTTAAATATTGTTTTCTATTTATAACGTTGGGGATATTACATCTCGTGATATGAAGTATACACAAACCGTAACAATTGAAAAAAAAATATTTTATCGTGTTTGTTTGTGATGTAGTCGATGCTTTATATTTAATTTTTTATTTAAATTAAGCGATGCATTGACGGATAAGGAAGCCACAGAAAAGTCAATTTGTTATATCAGCGCCAAACTTGGGCAGTCGTTTTGAATAACGAAAATATTAATAGCGCCTTCACATACCAATTATCTGAAAAGCATAGACTGCTAAATTAAATACGAGAGACGAATTTTAATGCATGCGAATTAGGAAAGTACTATTTTGAAGGACTTACAGTTCTTCATATATTTATTTAGTGGTGCAGTTCACAAAACTGCTCGGATAATGTGAGATAAAACAAACGACATTATTTTGTATTTTCGCTAGTGACCTCTACTTCCGTCTGACGAACTGAAGGCTGTTTATATATTGCGAATATTACCATTAACTGGCGCTCGAAATAGTTCTTCTTCGTAGAATATGGGCACTTCATTGTTGAAATATCAGAGATCAGGGAAGAACGTCGTATTTGTGTGTGTAATGTGACAACAATAAAGCAACTGTTTGCTTGCTATGCTTACATTAGGTGAGGATTAGGGGGAGTAGAGGGAACGAATGCAACAGCAGTAACTGAAGGGAACGGGAAAATAGTTTTTGTAGTATGATGAAGGTATCCCAATAGCCCAAGGGAAACAGCGAGGGTAATTCCAGACCTAATTACGCTAATAACATCGCTCATATATTTCTCGATAGATGTTTCACGGCAAAATAAAGACATCCATGTTGACACAAATGCACGCACATTTGCTGCCTACGAGTGAGACGACAAACAGTGGTACTGGTGACGGCAAACCAGAAAATCGGTGGCAGTAGCTTTGTAAGAGTATCTTTCGGAGTTATGTTGTAGACCTAGACGCAGAAGATTTCCGGTGACGTCAGAACGTGTAGGCAGTATACAAATAAACACTGTATGCAATATTCTGCGCACCACCACGAAACAGGATGGAGTAATGAACCAACTGGAGAACACGCAGAGCACCGTAAACATGCCTAAGACTCAAAGAATAAGTCTGGCGTTATAGCATCTCATTAACTAGCAATACTTCTCGCTGATGTGGGAGTCAGGTTCAAAATTTCAAACAGTATGCAACAATGCGCCGACACGGAACAAAAATCTACCGCTATACATTCACCAGGAAAGGAGACTTCAACATTTTTTGTGAACACTAAAATTTATTTTTCGCCGCACTACAACATCAAGAACCAATCGAGATTGTTTCTTCCTGATGTTAAATATTCATGAAAATTCATAAGTTCGTTATACAGAGGGGTAGATTTATTTTCAAAGAGCTGTGACACTCTGCCGATACAGCGAACGAGAAGATTCGACTGGTTGTATTAGCGTGAAGTCCTAGAACACCAATCGTATAAGTTGCTCCAAGCATCCATGTCCAGGCCTCTAAAATAACGTCATTCGCAGGAATATCTTCCTGGCGATGCAGCAGTAGAAACAGAAATCATTTCCTGGCGTCCAAAGGAGCCCAGTGAGTTACATACTACTGATCTGCAGGGACCTGAAAAGCTACAGACCTAGCACTTCACTGTATTGTAAGTTTGTGTTTAGAAATAAAATAATTGGATACACTTTTTAATGTTAGTGTGCTGCTACATGTTTCTGTGACCGTAACACAAAGGTGTAACGATAATGGAAGTATACTAGTTCGAGATACAGGAATCAGACCATGAAACGACAAAATAAGAGGAGGAGGAGGAGATTAGTGTTTAACGTCCCATCGACAACGAGGTCATTAGAGACGGAGCGCAAGCTCAGGTGAGGGAAGGATGGGGAAGGAAATCGGCCGTGCCCTTTCAAAGGAACCATCCCGGCATTTGCCTGAAGCGATTTAGGGAAATCACGGAAAACCTAAATCAGGATGGCCGGAGACGGGATTGAACCGTCGTCCTCCCGAATGCGAGTCCAGTGTGCTAACCTCTGCGCCACCTCGCTCGGTGACAAAATAAGAAGTTCTAAGTAAATGGAAGAAAACTCAAAATATACCGTTCATTCACTGACGGTGATGAAATTCCAAGTAGCACCACTATTGCGATAGTTTTTATGTATGAGGACAGCTTGCATGAGATGAAATTGTTACAAACGTTGTTCAAAGTCACGTCATCCAGCTTCGCTGTAGGTACGGTATCGTCACGGAAATTACTGATGTATATATTATAACAAACTCAGTTTTATTATAATCTTGTAACAGGAGAAGAGAATTTTCAGCCGTTCAGTGTAGATAAGCGTGTTTTCCGTCGATCCTGAAATAGGAAACCAAGTTGACTGTAAACAATTGGACAAACTGACCACAAAACACAACCTCTTCTCCTGTTCATCTTTCGGGGAACGTCTGACAGCTGGAATCCATGAAGTTGTTACCGCAGACGTCTTTTCCTTAGTCGAATGTTGAACTAGATATGAGCCATGGGTTTACCGTAGCTCTGTCGGCAAAGCAACAGAGCTCCAAACGCTAGTAGAAAGCACTGAAGCTCAAATCGTTATAGTCACTAAAAGCTGCCTGAACCTGAAGATAAATTCAGCTGAATTTCTTACAAAGAACCTAACGATGTTGAGAAAGGACAGATTAAATACAGCCGGTGTTGGTGTGTTCGTTTCTGACAGAAGTAATTTGTCTTTTAGAGAAAATGAAGTAGATATTTCGTGTGAGTTTTTACCGATAGAAGATATACTTGACAAACGGAATACATTAATAGCTTTCCCGACCCCCTGACTCAGATGATACAACTGCTGAAAGATTCAAAGAAAAATTGAGTTACATATTAACCACATACCCAACTCATACAGTTGTAAGGGTGACTTCAGTCTGCACGCGATTTTTGTCGAAAATTCACATGTAAGGCCGGCGGTAGGCATAAAGCAGCGATCGAAATGGTGCCGTATGCGTTCTCCGAAAATAATTTTGAGCACTTAGTTCAGAACCCGTCCGAAGTGGCAATGGGTGTGGAAACATACCTAACCTCTTAGCAAGAAATAGTTCTGGTCAATTAGGGAATATCATAACGGATACAGGGATTAGAAACCACAAGGAAGTTGTAGCGACACTGAATACCGTAACATCCAAATTTACGAAGAATGAACACAGAATGTATCTGTTTGAAAAGGAGATAAAAATTCGCTTGATGCCCTCCTAAGAGAGAGTCTCCACTCCTTCCGAACTATGTAAGTGTGAACCAGAAGCTTGAATTCAAGGAAATTGTATCGATTGTAATCGAGAGATTTATACGAAAATGATCTCCTGTGGTGAACAAATCAGGTCAGAAAGCAGTTTATGCAGCAACGAAAATAGAGTGCCAAAAATAAAACAAAATCTCCAAGATAAGTGATGTTTTATTGAAGGCAGATATTTAAAATTAATTTTAGACGGTGATGCTTCGGAAACACGATAAATTACACATATATAAATGCTGTCAATTCAAGTAAATACCTAGGAATAACAATTACATACAACTTAAACTGGCATAATCACCTAGATAATGTTGTGAGAAAAGCTAACCAAAGACTGAATTTTATTGACGGAACACTTAGGGGATACAACAGGTCTACTAAAGACACTGCCGATACTACGCTTGTCCGTCCTCTTATAGAGTACTGCTGTGCGGCATAGGATCCTTACTAGATACGATTGACGGCGGACGCCGAGAAATTTCAGAGAAGGGAAGCCCCTTTTCTATTATCGCGAATAGGAGAGTGTCTCATGGATATGACACGCGCGTTGGTGTCGCAATCGTTTTTCGGTGTGGCGACATCTTTTCACGGAATTTCGGTCACCGGCTTTCTCCTCCAAACGCCCACCTACATAGGGAGAAGTGATAGTCGTGATAAAGTAAGAGAATCAGAGGTCGCATGGAAAGATTTAAGTTTCTCTTGTACTGTTTTGGAGTGGAACGATAGAGAAGGTGGTTCGATTAACCCTCGAGTACACACTTAAGCATGAATTGCAGAGCAAAAGTGTAGATGTAGATGTCAATGTAGAAAAAAGGCTTTCAGTAAATTGTTCACACGCCTTTCACATATGGTTCATTGGAAGAAGAACGATCCAGATATATGTTGCGTTGTGATCAGCACGCCCCTCTTTTCAGCTCATTTTGGAACTCCCCGTGAAGACTGTCAGAACTGCGAACTCGGTCGTCCTGCGAGCTCAAGTGTCCCCATAAATGCAGCCGTGCTTCATCAGTGGAAGACAGCATTACAGTTGGCACATCGCCATTATGTGCAGACTGCAATGGCACTCACGCCGAGTGACATCATTGAATTGGTCACTCAGTAGGCTAATATCACTGTGTGAGATGTTGGGTTCAGTTTGTGCACTGCTCTGTGATGACATCCTGTCGACATACAAGTCCATGATAAATGGCGCAAGGATCGGTTAAAACCGACACGGCGCTAGCCAAGACACGATGTGTACGCGGCAATCGGAGCTGATACCCCCGCCACGCGTCTTATCGGTAGTGGGAACACCTTACAGTTTGAATGTTGTGAAAAGTGTGACTCACAGTCGCCGATTGTGAATTAACTGGAAACATTAGTGCCATGTTTGCTGACTTGAATTTATTAGAACTTTTCAGAAAAAACTGTTAGATTCAAGCGAAGTTTTCAGCTGAGAGTATCAGTATCAATTTTGGTTTGCAGTCACGCAAAATCAAGGAAGGCACCACCCACATAAGTAAGTGAATGAGGCGAAGTGATGAGAGAAACTGCACCAGCCTGGTCAACACGGAATAAGGGAGCGCTGTTATCCATACATGTGTGGAACAGAAGACAGGCGGCCGGTGTGGCCGTGCGGTTCTAGGCGCTTCAGTCCGGAGCCGCGTGACCGCTACGGTTGCAGGTTCGAATCCTGCCTCGGGCATGGATGTGTGTGATGTCCTTAGGTTAGTTAGGTTTAAGTAGTTCTGCGTTCTAGGGGACTGAAGACCACAGATAAGTCCCATAGTGCTCAGAGACATTTGAACCTTTTTTTCATTTTCTTTTTTTTTTTTTTTTTTTTTTTTTAACAGAGGATAACAAATCGCGTAAAATCAATGGACTCGTTAAGGGGATCTCATATCCTCAGACGTCAGAATGTTGGTTAAGTTTTTGATATTTTTCATGTGTTAACTGCGCAGCGTTGTTGCAGAAAGAGTGTTATATTAATGTCACTGGTTAAGCTGTGCCCAGCATTTAAAACTGAACGCTGCCTAGCCGCGCGGGGTTCGCCGAGCTGTCTGGGGCGCTGCAGTCTTAGACTGTACAGCCAGTCCCGGCGGAGGTTCTAGTCCTCCCTCGGGCATGGGTGTGTGTGTTTGTCCTTAGGATAATTTAGGTTAAATAGTGTGTAAGCTTATGGACTGATGACCTTGGCAGTTAAGTCCCATAAGAATGCACACACATTTGAACATTTGAACACTGCCTACAGGCAATGCCTCTTTAAATTTGATTACCGTTGTGTGCGAGCGATTACAGTGGTAAGGAGTTGAAAGTTGGAGTCAGCCGTTGCGCTTGGTGAACCTCACTTGCTAATATTATCAGATTAACTATTAGCACCACCCGTCCGTGACCTCAGAGTATCGGTGTGAAGCGGATAATGCTGTATCCAGCACACGGTATGTTACTAGAACATAGCGTACCTGAAATAATTTGGAAAGAATAATAATTCCATTAATAAATCGAACACTCTCTGGGTCTCTACGAACTCATCGGTTGAATCTTTCATTAACCGGTTCCTCATATTACCACTATATAAAAAATATAACTAGACATTTGGAGGAGATGAAGAGTTATACAGTAGTAATTAATAATTACACTTGTCGCGACATGGCGCAGGTGCTATCAGCAAGCTGAACGAAAGTGTGGACTGCTAAGCGTAATCAGGACGTTTACAAAAATGTGCGCTAAAGTCTGCTGGTCACTTTTAACGAGTGAGAGGGGGAAGTCATCTAGGATGCTTCGCAAATGTGATTCTGAAACGGAGAGGAGGAGTTGCGATTCGTAGGGTAAAAATATTCAAAGATTTATTCTGTTTGTCATCAATCTTCTGACACGTTCGATGCGGCCCGTCCCCTGTGCCAAACTTTTCATCTCAGAGTAGCTATTGTAACCAAAGCCTCAATTATTTGCTAGATTCATTCCAATCTCTTTCTTCCTCTATAATTTTTATCCTCTTCGACTCCCATGTCATGGAAATAATTCTCTGATGTCTTAACAGAGCGCCTAACACATTGCCTTTCTTCTTGTGACCATTTCTCATATAGAACTTTCCCCACCGACTCTGCGGAGAACCCCGTCATTTCTTACCTTAAATGTCCACCTAATGTCAACAATCGTCTGTGACACCACATCTCAAATGCTTATATTCTCTTCTGTTCCAGTTTTCCCACAGTCCACGTTTCACTACCATTCAACGCTGTGCTCCGAAAGTACGTTGCCAGAAATTTCTTTCTCTAATTCAGGTCTGTGTTTGATACTAGCAGACTTCTTTTAGCCAGGAATGCCATTTTGGCCGATTCGATTTCAGAACAATTTAATTTACCAGGAATTTAACTTCATTTGGTGAGGTGACTTACAGTAGTTGTATATATTTGCAAATCAATGAGAACACCCCACTGCTGTGTCCTTTAGGCCTTTCCAGCAAACAGCAAGTTACTGAGTTCTGCCTTTCGCTTTCGTAGACGAGCTCTCTGCTTCGAAACTTCTTCCGACAACACACAGTCAAATACCGCAACCACAAGTGCAGCTCTGTGTGAAACAGCACTTGTTCCTTCCTATATTCTGACACACAGAAAATATCAAATATTATTCGTTGCTGTTACACGCAAATACTGCAGTGTTTCTTTCTCTATAACAGAAAAATCGAGATAATAACTCTTTGTGGACAGTTACCGGAAACCTTGGTGTCTTTCTTCGAATGTGTACAGATTTCTTGCCCTGTAGATGCATAGAAGTGTCCCTCTACAGTGATGCTCCCGACAACTCGAGTATGGAAACGACTACTTCTCACTGACAGTCGCACTGGTAACTGTTCACTGGTTTTGGCCCTCAATGCTAGCAGCATAAATACCGGTTTATCAGCTACTCTTGTGCACGTTTCTTCGACAGAAACCTTTTTCCTTGGCTCTTGGGGCCTTCCTTAGGACTGAGATTCTTACAAAACATTCTAGAACGTTCTCGAACATTGCGGCTATGTGCCAGCATCTGATAGTCACATTGGCGTCCCAAGGGTGTGGTCCTCACTTAGCCATTATGCAGGGTAGTCCATTGATCCCACGAAATAAGCGTTAAACGAAGAAACTCCAAAGAACGAAACTTGTCTAGCTTGAAGGGGGAAACTAGATGGTGCTATGGTTGGTGCGCTAAATGGCGCTACCATAGGTCAAACGTTTTTTAAAATAGGAACCCCATTTTTATTACATATTCGTGTAGTGCGTAAAGAAATATAAATGTTTTAGTTGGACCACTTTTTTCGCTTTGTGATAGATGGCGCTGTAATAGTCACAAATATATGGCTCACACTTTTGGACGAACAGTTGGTAACAGGTAGCTTTTTTAAATTATGATACAGAACGTGGATACGTTTGAACATTTTATTTCGGTTGTTCCAATGTGATACATGTACCTTTGTGAACCTATCATTTCTGAGAACGCATGCTGTTACAGCGTTATTACCTGTAAATTCCACATTAAGGCAATAAATGCTCAAAATGTTGTCCGTCAACTTTAATGCATTTGGCAATACGTGTAACGACATTCGTCTCAACAGCTAGTAGTTCGCCTTCCGTAATGTTCGCACATGCATTGACAATGCGCTGACGCATGTTGTCAGGCGTTGTCGGTGTATCACGATAGCAAATATCCTCCAACTTTCCCCACAGAAAGAAATTCGGGGACGTCAGATCCGGCGAACGTGCGGGCCATGGTATGATGCTTCGACGACCAATCCACCAGTCATGAAATATGCTATTCAATACCGCTTCAACCACACGCGAGCTATGTGCCGGTCATCCATTATGTGAAAGAGACATCGCCATTCTGCCATTCAGTGAAATATCTTGTAGTAACCTCGGTAGAACATCACGTAGGAAATCAGCATACATTGCACCATTAAGTTCGTCATCGATTAAATGGTGATCAATTATCCTTCCGCCCATAATGCCACACCATACATTAACCTGCCAAGGTCGCTGATGTTCCACTTGTCGCAGCTATCGTGGATTTTCCGTTGCCCAGTAGTTCATATTATGCCGGTTTACGTTACCACTGTTGGTGAATGACGCTTCGTCGCTAAATAGAACGCGTGCAAAAAATCTGTCGTCGCCCCGTAATTTCTCTTGTGCCCAGTGGCAGAACTGTACACGACGTTCAAAGTCGTCGCCATGCAATTCCTGGAGCATTGAAATATGCTACTGGTGCAATCGATGTTGATGTAGCATTCTCAAAAACGACGTCTTTGAGATTCACGATTCTCGCGCAATTTGTCTGCTACTGATGTGCGGATTAGCCGCGACAGCAGCTAAAATACCTTCTTGGGCATCATCATTTGTTGCAGGTCGTGGTTGACGTTTCACATGTGGCTGAACATTTCCTCTTTCCTTAAATAACGTAACTATCCGGCGAACGGTCCGGACACTTGGATGATGTCGTCCAGGATACCGAGCAGCATACATAGCACAAGCTCGTTGGGCAGTTTGATCACAATAGCTACACATTAACACGATATCGGCCTTTTCCGCAATTGATAAACTGTCCATTTTAACACTGGTAATGTATCATGAAGCAAATACCGTCCGCATTGGCGGAATGTTACGTGATACCACGTACTTTTGTGAGTAATACAGCGCCATCTATCACAAAGCGAAGAAAGTGATCAAACTAAAAGATTCATATTTCTTTTCGTACTACACGATTATGTAATAAAAATGGGGGTTGCTATTTAAAAAATCGCAGTTGATATCCATTTGACGTAAGGCAGCGCTATCTAGCGGGCCAACCATAGCGCCATCTGGGTTCCCCCTTCAAGTTAGAGGAGTTTCGTTCTTTGTAGTTTTTTCGTTTGATGCTCATTTCGTGAGATATTTGGCCCGGTCATTATCAATGGACCACCCTGTATAGCTGACGTATTTTCAGTGGGCAGTCAGCAACTCTTGAGTTCTGATGAAGCGCTGGCTGGCCCGCTTTCTGACGTCCGCCAGACGCAGCACCTTGTGCTTTATCTTAATTATTACTTTTAACAAAGTTTATTTCCTTTCCTCGCAGCCATGCCACACTGACGGTACCGCTATGGAATGTCTGCGCTATTGATGACAAAAACGAAATACTTTAACAAAAATGCATTGTTCCAATAGTGCAGGAACTTAATTTAGCCGTTATTTACGAACTGAGTATAGAGAAAAATGATAACTTCCGCAGTTGCTTACTGACTCAAAGTTGATTTTTCAGTATTTATTGGTGATAACAGTACATTTCGGTTGTTTATTGATAAACAATAACAAAATTTAATCGGAAGATATATTTCTAGAGGTACTAATATTCGCAATAATTATCTCTCTGTAAACGTGATAATACAGCTATTCGTTTAGAACTGATTTTAGTAAGTCAGATGCAGGGTATGCTATCTATAGATGATGGAATACTTTACGAGCTTTTCCTGTAATTATGTCCGCCAATGTTATCATTACATGTAGATGTCTCTGTATGGTAAACAACCAATCTAGAGTCGAACGCTGATAAACAATGTTCTAATTGTAGTAGCACATTGATTAAAAATGATAAAAGCAAAGAGATAGTTTTATTTAGGAAAGGACGTTTCAGCCCTTTGGTTCTGAACTGTCATAAACAGGATGCACGCAATTCTGAAATTATTTTACCCAGTTCCCATCATCATGATAACAATTTAGACGGTAGCATCCAAATCGAGGAAAATTGGCTGTTTCTGTGCTGCCGTGGTCAAATCTCTACGAGCACGGGTTCCCGGGATCGATTCCCGGCTGGATCAGGGATTTTCGCCTGCCTCGAGATGACTGGGTGTTTGTGTTGTCCTCATCATTTCATCATCATTCCAGAAAGTGGCGAGATTGGGCTGAGCAAAGGTTGGGAATTTGTACGGGCGCTGATAACAGTGCGGTTGAGCCCCTCCACAAACCAGACATCATCATCATTATCATCATCATCATCATCAAATCTCTAACACCGGTCTCCACTCACCCCGCCTGTAAGGAAAGAAAAAAAATCTATCTACAACTAATCCCTATGCTTCAGAAAGAAAGAGAGCTACTTTTGCCCTTAGTGTATAAGCACGACAGAAAATTCCCTTCCAGTAGGTCAGAGGTTATCTTAGTAAAAAAAAAAATGTTCAAATGGCTCTGAGCACTATGGGACTCAACATCTTAGGTCATAAGTCCCCTAGAACTTAGAACTACTTAAACCTAACTAACCTAAGGTCATCACACACACCAATGCCCGAGGCAGGATTCGAACCTGCGACCGTAGCAGTCCCGCGGTTCCGGACTGCAGCGCCAGAACCGCTAGACCACCGCGGCCGGCGTTATCTTAGTACCAAACATTTTTGTTTACGTAGTAACTTCTTCAGCACGAACAGACGTTGATAACTTACGATCTCTGTCCGCATATTCTTCATCTACATGGATACTCTGCACTCTGCAAATCACATTTAAGTGCCTGCCAGAAGGTTGTGCGAACCACCTTCACCATAATCCTCTATCTTCCAATCTCGTATAGCGCGCGGAGAAAAAGAATGTCTGTGTCTTCCCGTGCGAGCTCTTATTGCCCTTATTTTATTTTGATGCTCGTTTCTCCCTCTGTAGGTCGGTATCGACAAAATATTTTCACTTCCGGAGGAGAAAACTGGTGATTAAACTTTCGTGAAAAGTTTCCGCCGCAACAGAAAACACCTTTCTTTTAATGATTTCCACCCCAAATGCTGTATCATTTCTGTCACACTCTCTCCCGTATTTTGCGATAATACAAAACGTGCTGTCCTCCTATGAACTTTCTCGATGTACTCCGTCAGTCCTATCTGGTAAGGACGCATCACCGTGCAGCAGTATTCTAAAAGAGGACGGACAAGCGTAGTGTGGGCAGTCTCTTTTGCAGGTCTGCTGCATTTTCTAAGTGTTCTGCAAATAAAACGCAGTGTTTAGTTAGCCTTCCCCACAACATTTTCTATGTGTTTCTTCCTACTTAAGTTGTTCGTAATTGTAATTCCTACGTATTTAGTTGAATTTACAACCTTAAGATTCGATTGATTTATCGTGCAACCGAAGTTTAACGGGTCTCTTTTAGCACTCATGTGGATCACCTCACACTATTCGTTCTTAAGGGTCTACTGCCAATTTTTGCACCATAAATATATGTTTTCTAAATCGTTGTGCAATTTTTTATGATATTCTGATGACTTTACTAGACGATAAACGACAGCCTCATCTGCAAACAACCTAAGACAATTGCTCATATTGTCTCCTAAATCGTTTACATAAATAAGGAACAAAATGGTTCAAATGGCTCTGAGCACTATGCGACTTAACTTCTGTCATCAGTCGCCTAGAACGTAGAACTAATTAAACCCAACTAACCTAAGGACATCACACACATCCATGCCCGAGGCAGGATTCGAACCTGCGACCGTAGCAGTCTCCCGGTTCCAGACTGTAGCGCCTAGAACGGCACGGCCACTCCGGCTGGCTAAATAAGGAACAGCAAATGGCCTTTAACACTACCATGGGGAACGCCAGAAATCATTTCTGTTTTACACCAAGACTTTCCGTCAATTACTACGAACTGTGAGCTATCTGACAGAAAATCACGAATACAGTCACATAACTCAGGCGATATTCCGTAAGCATGCACTTTCACTACAAGCCGCTTGTATGGTACAATGTCACAAGCCTAATGGAAATCTAGAAATACGGAATCAATTTGAAATCCCTTGTCAATGGCACTCAACACTTCGTGTGAGTTAAGAGCTAGTTGTGTTTCATAAGGACGACGTTTTCTAAATCTGTGTTGACTGTGTGTCAGTAGACCGTTTTCCTCGAGGTAATTCATAATTTTCGACTACAATGTATATTCCAAAGTCCTGCTGCTTATCGACGATAATGATATGGGCCTATAATTTAGTGGATTACGCCTACTACCTTTCTTAAATATGGTGTGACCTGTGCAACTTTCCAGTACTTAGGTACTTACGTATCTCAGTACACCTGACATATGTAGACGCGTAATGTGATTCCTCGGTATATAACTGCGAGAAAGACAAATAGATGTGAAAAGTGAGTGAAAGAATGTTTGTGTGACATTAAAACAAGCGAAACATTCAGGCTGGGGACACAATTTAGACCAATGGTGTTGCCATATTCTTTTCCCAGTGGAGAGCCACAGAGTCATTCTGGCGGTCCGCTATTACCATTACGGCTGCTGGAGCCGACTGAGGCGAAAAACAGCGTTAATTAAAATGCCGGCCGCCGTGTTCTCTTATAGTGAAACAGTCGCCAGAACGTAGAGCTCCGGAGAAAGAGGCTCTGGGAGTATTAAGGACGTTCTCTCAATTAAATCTACTTAATGTGTGCAAAATCAGATTCGTCTTCATAGCAGCTAGTGATTTAGACACACTACTTGCGCTTTTTGTAGAAAACAACACAGCCTGATTTGGACTCAGTGAATGCCAAAAGACGTCAAATACAGCGTTCGTGCAGTGAATGTGAAGAAACCTCAAGACAACAGAAGCCTTTTAGGGTCGTCAGTAACTGAATAACGGTTTTTAAAATATAAGACTTCGAGAAATACGGAATATACATAAATTTACATAGAATCATTAACAGAATATCATTATGGATATAGCTTCAGTTCATACACTAGATTCTGATTAAAATTCAGATGTGCGTGGAACGGAGGCTTAATAACGAACTTCCATACAGTCTTTTGTCCGCACTATGTGTATTGACTGCAAGTGAAATGTTCGGAATGACATTGAGAAGATAGAGAAAGGCACCCGCGATCTTCTGTAGTTTTAACATTGAGTCTGCAGATAAGAAAGCAGGACAGCAAAGAGATAGTTATAGGAAGGAACTGAACTACCACTAGAGACAGAGTAGGACTATACTTACTCAATATCAGGAAAGTAAGTATAACAAGACGGTCTTTAGGTACACGTTTTGAACTGTAACACAAGTCACTTGGGCAAACGATCAGAAACCTCAGTGCAGATGGCTCGACCAAAACTTGAATCCACTCCTCCCAAACTCCCCCCAGTACCTTAAACACTGAACTACCTCGCTTCGTATTATTTGACTGACAGGGTGGTAGTGAATATGGAGGTCATTCCATCAGGGACGAAACATACAGTCCATAAACATTTAACTGAAAACTGTGAGATGTTTTTTTCGTATTTAATCTCGAGGATGCAAGGGAAAACATGTTAAAGAGTTAAATAAACTATATCGGCAGAGGAAGAATGAAAAAAATGTGCTGCTACGAATAAGAGACGAAATGAAGTAGATATAAATCTACTATATCTACAGGATTTGTGTAAGATATCGAGACGGAGGAAGAGAAAAGAAATGCATATCAGCATTACGTTAGCTCAACTTTCGAAATTTCGGCAGACTCCGGCGGAAATATGGAATTTCGAGAGCGTGTTGGTTTTGATAATGTTAGAAGACTTAAAATATGGAACATTGTTGACAATATCTAACAGAACGACAGGTGGGGTAGCCACTTAAGTGGAGGCGCACACACAGAGAATTTTCTTAAGAATTTTACAGAAACCCATTGCGAAGATTGACCAGGTATTGATATACTGAGGCTTAACGTACAGCCAGAAAAGTCAGTTTCCTGCTTTTCTTTAATGTAACAGCCTTTCTTTTCGGCTGAGGAAATATATTTCCTACAATTTAGAAATGGAGGTGAGAGCTGAATGCTATGAGGTCGCAATCATAGAACCTTAGAAGAGTAAGATATATATGTGTCACTCTGCCTCAAAAGGCGGGCATTAACATAAACTCGCTGAAGTAGATGCCTGTCCACCAGCCGTTGGGGACAGCGCTTGTCTCGGTAACAACAGGCCAAGTGTCGGCTTAATGTGACAAAGCAAAAAACGCGCTGTATCGCTGTGCTGATAGACGGAACTGATAAGTGCACATATGGCAACATATGTTTCAGTAGACAGAGCTGAGATAAACTGCAGGAAATACTGTGATATCGCTGTCTAATTATAATTTTGGTGACGGTCAGAACCCAATATGGGTCACAATAACGTTTCTAGAGAAAGTGTAAGCAGTTCGTACTTATATCCAAACAAGCAACAAACTTCTGAAATAGAACACCTTATAGTAATAAAATTAGAGCTACTGGTTGAAGAATAACGATGTCTTGCGAACGGTCTCAAAATTCTTTGTACTGGAACAAGACAATAACGTTACTTGGCATTTGCGTCTATGTTAATTTTGTTGTTGATGCCTTTAGCACGAAGACTAACGTGCTGCGACTTTCCACGTTAGAGCCAGCTTTTTATCCCTGGATGATAACTGCACCCTAAACGCATCTGAATATGCTTACTGTAGACGATCCTTGGTCTCCCTCTGCAGTTTTAACCTACATTATTGAAACGCCCGCTAAACCCGCTGAGCAGAACAGGTAATTGGATTGTGGAAAGGGCCAAGGGTTGAAGTCATTTTCTGCTTCTAATTGTCATTTATTGTAATTTAGCAACTATTTCACGGCCGAAGGCCTCAAACAAGAAATCTTAACACGATAGAAATCCACTTAAGATAGCAATAAAATAACTCAGACAACATATGCAAGCTGCAATACCAATGGCTGACGGCCACAATTAAACTTCAAAATTTTAAAATATATTACCATGATCTTTAAAGGCAGAAGGCCGCAGTGTGTAAGCTTGAAAGATAAATTTAGAAATTAATTTTGCAAAATTTTAGGGAAACAAAACAAATAAACATAAGCCTAAAATTGAAAATAGCTGACAACAGACAATTAAACACCGGTGGCACTCACAGGGGAACCTCCCCATCGCACCCCCCTCAGATTTAGTTGTAAGTTGGCACAGTGGATAGGCCTTGAAAAATTGAACACAGATCAATCGAGAAAACAGGAAGAAGTTGTGTGGAACCATGAAAAATAAGCAAAATATACAAAATAAGTAGTCCATGCGCAAGATATGCAACATCAAGGATAGAGTAGGCTTAGGAGCGCCGTGGTCCTGTGGTTAGCGTGAGCAGCTGCGGAACGAGAGGTTATTGGTTCAAGTCTTCCCTCGAGTGAAAAGTTTAATTTTTTATTTTCAGACAATTATTATCTGTCTGTCCGTCCGTCCGTGCGTCCGATGCGACGTAACTGCGCCGTAGTATGGAGACGCTACACCTAAACAAAAGTCGAAACACACGACGCCAGTCGACTACAGTGCACACAAGAAGAGAGTATTCCTGCTAACGAGGCTCCCTGGCTGGCAGTTGACAGTTCGCTACTTTGGACGAGAGTGCATTAAAAACGTGAGATGTATTACGTGGGCAATACGAATCCAGCAAATATAGCTCGCGACTTGAATAACAAGGTTCCCACTGGAGAGGCACGTCCTTTCGTCTACTAATCGCACGGTTTTTCGGTGCGGTCGCAAAACGCAGACACTAAACTTATTACAGTGAATAGAGACGTCAATGAACGAACGGACAGATCATAACTTTGCGAAAATAAACTTTTCACTCGAGGGAAGACTTGAACTGAAGACCTCTCGTTCTGCAGCTGCTCACGCTAACCACGGGACCACGGCGCTCCTGAACTCACACTATCCTTCATGTTGCCTACCATGCGCATGGACTAATCAGTTTGTATATTTTGCTTACTTTTTTCATAGTTCCACACAATTTCTTCCTGTTTTCTCCATTGATCTGTGTTCACTTTTTCAAGGCCTATCCACTGTGTCAACTTATAACTAAATCTGAGGGGGGTGCGATGGGGAGGTACCCTTGTCAGAAGCCATCCAGGGAGGTCGGTCTGCCCTCGTTCACTTAGGTGAGACAGGTGGTGAGCCCAACTACACTTGATCCGTCGGAACCCAACCAGGGGACAGCCACGCACCGACGAACAAACGACTGGCTTGCCGCCAGTCGGTACATGAGAATTCAAACAGAAAATCTCGCCAACAGCGAGCCACCGAAACGAACCACACAACATGAATGGACGTTGCTTGGATACGTGAAACCCCTACTCAACTCTGACGTCCTGGATCGGTGAACCACGAAGCTCGTAACGATCGGACAGCTCCGCACTCGCTCCGACACTGCGTAGGGACTGGCAGCGAACCCAGCCGACTGCACCGCGCGGAGATAGCTTCCCTGGTCCACAGCAAGCAACCGACCGACTGCCTGCTGTTAGGTCGCGACTGCACTGCTGGCGCGTCTCCAACTCACTTCCAGACATGACGCCGGAAATACTGGCTCGGACCCAGCCATGCAGAGGAAACACGCCTACTGGCTAAACGACATCCCTGCACCAGGAAACGACCGATCCAAGTTCCACAAGATGGTAATTGAAGGGGCCCAGAAGCGCTCGGAGAATCAGTTACACGTCGCCCGATGAGACGACTGACCTCTCAGAGCCAGTACGCCGACAACATTAAAAATAACTTGTCACTTAAAATCACATAAACTATACGCACAACCTGACAAACACTTGCACGAAGACCTTAACGATACCAAACAGTAACTAAACACACGCTAAGACAATTCGGGAGCCGATGCGCGAGCGCGTAGACAGACACACACACACACACACACACACACACACACACACACAGCCAGCCAGACGACTCATGAACGATCGGCGAGCGAAGACGCGTCGTCCGGTAGGACGACCGACCGACGATCCACCAAGACCGTGGCCCAGCTCAAGTGATGCCTGGCGGCAAAGGTCGGGCGAGCCATGTCGACGCAGACCTCACTTCTGCTCCACCCGACTGCACTAGAGCCGAACTGCAACTCCCCGACTGGCAGGTCCGGACTGCGCTCCAGACGCGTTCCAACTGACTGGCCGACCCGAACTCTCAACCCGAACTGCCCGACACGAACTCTCTTTCCGAACTATATATCGATACGCCCTGCTAACGCCGCTCATGGTCATGCAAAGCAGCAACTGAGAGACAATAGTAATTTAAATTAACGACTGAGGTGGAAGTACGTTAAAAAGAGGATGAAAAATAGGTAATGGCGGGAACACGAGCCACGCACGACTCATTTATCATTGCCAAATTAACAATTTCTTGACGTCTGCGAACGTGCTCTGTCAACAAAACCATTCTTTCAGTCAAATTATGTCATAACTATCTTTTCTTCCAATTTAGTCTATGTATCACCTCAGTAGTTACGTCTCCAACCAATCAAGCCCTCAGTGTTCCCCTATAACATGAAATTTCGAAAGCTAATATTCCCTTCTTGAATGAAAAGTTATCATCCATGGTCAACTTCCGTTCAAGATTATACCGTAAACAAATACCTCCAGAGAGGAATTCGTTATATTTAAATTTTCATTCGATGTTAATAAATTACTCTTTTCCAGGAAGGCTTTCTTGATGTTGCCAACCTGCATTTCGTATTCTCTTTATCTCCGACATCAACAGTTATTTTGTTGCTCAAGTAGCAAAAATCATCTGCTGTATGTTAAAATCATTTAGTTTATCGCGACTATATTCCCTCACCGATGTTGTACTTTTCTTGATATTCAGCTTACAAATTCTTCTAAAGATAGGACCCATTCCTTAAAGACTGGAATGCCTGTATTCTTGGTCTTGTTTATTAATTACTATCAAAATTGTACATCTTCTTCAGTACTGTGTGTGTTTGTGTGTGTATATGTTGGGCTATTTGGTAGGATGGAGCACTTCTGAAGTTAATGAGTGGTTTTATGGGAATATTTTGGTTGTGCGCTTTTGGTAAGTAATTTCGAGTATAAACTTTGTATTTTTCTATGAAATTTTTATATTTGCTTTTGTGAATTTATTTTCAATGTTTCCCAGTGTCTGTTTAATGCTTCTATGGCGTCTTGCAAGTTGAGCCTTTCTCGGGACATTGCTATCCTTCTGGAACCCTAGAAATTTGTCCGTGCTCCCACCATTCCTTGTTTATGTTTCTACAGCAAAGGGCTATTTTAGTTTTGTTGTAGCTCCTTGGACGAAATTTGTTAAAATTTTCTGCTATTCGAGAATATAGTGAATTTGTGTATTTTGGTTATTTGTGTTATTTCTGCAACTACTCTCGTCAAAGTTTTCCATTAAAATGGGATGTGCTCAGTCTTTCTTTTTCATTTATAATGTTCGGATTCTTTTATAAAGCCTTATATTGTATTGTGTAATATGTGTGTTTTAACGCTGTATTTTGCTCCTTTATTAAATACACACATTGATGTCGAAAAGGACTTTTAGTAAATAATATTTCATCGTGACCTTTGTTTCTTTCAGTATTTCAGAAACCATCTACCTCTGTGAACTTGTGGGCTACAGCACCCATGTTTACCACATGCCAGGATCACCTCTGTTTAATAAATTTAATTCATTGAAGTTACCTGTTGTATGACACTTGTATTTAATGTGATCCTATGGGGAATGATCTTTTATCAGCACAGTCGCTCATTATAGGTTTTCTGACATCTACAGGGTATGTCGATATTTCAGTCGTAACTTCATGCGCGGAATTGGCAACATCTGACCAGTATTTCAGTTACTTGCGGTCTTCGGACTTAGAAGTCAGATCTTTACGAAGTTTTAGTTAAAAGTTTGTTTTTTCCGTTAAAATTCAGAACGGTGAGGAAGGAATCGTTTTTGCAACATAAATAATCATCTAATCAACCTAAAATATCTTTAAGCTCTTGGCGCATAGCTTACCCATGCCTTCTCTTTTAGCAAGAAGAAGTTAATTGTATAAGTCAGTCGTCGTCCAGAAGGGAAATCTGAATTTTTGAGGGATTTTATTTGTGTGTGCTCTGTATTGTGGAGGGTTTTAATCTGTTGTGTTTATTGAATTTCGTTGAGATCTAATGTTCAAATGTTAGTAATATTCAAGGTTATTTGTTATTAAGGTATGCCGAATTTTCTCGCGTGTGTGGTCGGGAAGCTGCCACGGATGAATGAGATCAGGAGAGAATTGTCCTGTAATTTGGAAACATTAAGTTTAATATGAACGTGTTCAGGAGGTTGATGTTACGCATCACAGAAAAGACGTGGGAAGACCACAGTGCCACCTTAGGTCACTTACTTAATGGTTTCAGAGAGCAATGTGTCATAGTCAACTTAACTAAGTTGTAGTTTGGAAACAAGGAGCTAGTATTCCTGGACCTCATAACTTCTTCTCACGTTATCTGGCTGGAACCGGATAAGTTCAAGGCGATCGATAACTACACAGAACCAAGACCAAAAGCGGCATGTTCATGCATTCCCTTGACTGATGAACTTTTATAAGTGTTTCGTAAAAGAGATTGTTACCACACCTAACGTTTTCGTAAGGAATGTGACGTGGAACTGGAGTAAAGCAGATCAATGTGAGATGAGAACACCACTTCTGTTCCATCCACATCTATGCGGAGAGCTCTGCAAGAGCTGCAAACCGGTTTCAGAGTCCATCTGTTCCAGGGGGTCTAATAGTATAGGGAATTAGTAAAGCAGACCGTAGCATTTTGTAGTTACGTACTGAGCAAAGCTGGAAGGAATTACTCAGTGACAGAACTTGAGGCATTTGCAGCTGTGCGGGGATTTACTAATTTCTGGTGTTTTCTGATCGGGAAATTAACGATACTGTATAGTGATCATAAGGCTCTACAGTTCTTCATGAAAAATTCACACGTGGACACCTTGCTTGCTAGGCCTTTGTCTACAAGAATTCGATGTTGTTCATGTCCCAAAAACAGAAAACATTTTAGCACATGTGTTCTCATGAGCACTGCAGGACAGCCGTGGAAGAATGACAATGACCTAAAGGAGACTAATTTTTATGTACTGTACGTGAGAAAGTAACGTCTGCGAATTTTATGGGAACCACACTTGCTAATATTAGCAGGGAAGAGGACAATGATATCGTTCTGAGAGAAGTTAAGGTGAAATGGCCAGATAGTGACGCAACAAATGTTACACAATATTTCCCGAATAGGAATATGCAGGAAAACCAATCCTAATTTGAGTAATTAGTTTTTGTGTGTGTTGGAAGAACTCATTAATAAATGATAAATTTCGTAGACACATTTGAGTCACACGTATTACCGGCTGCAGAAATGGTACATAAATTAAGGGAATCAGTTCATTTAAGCAGCATAAGCTGTAAGATGGGTACCAAGCTGTTGTGTGACATGTGACAAAGAAAGTTTACAACAATCAAGCACTGAGTGCCCTGTTTAAACCAGTACCAAGAGGATTATGGCAGATCTCTGCCACTGTTAAATGGTTCAAATGGCTCTGAGCACTATGGGACAATTTCTGAGGTCATCAGACCATTAGAACTACTTAAACCTAACCAACCTAAGGACATCACACACATCCATACCCGAGTCAGGATTTGAACCTGCGACCATAGCCGTCGCACGGCTCCAGAATGTAGCGCCTAGAACCGCTCGGCCACTCCGGCCGGCTCTGCCTCTGTCATTTTTTGACCGATTCTGAGGACATTTAGAGGCTGTTAGTATATACTTGTGGTCACAGAGTTCACACAAATAAGGAGTATCACGCGTAGGTCGGTAATGAAATGTGTCGCTAACCATTTCCTTCGTGTGGCTGGTAGAGTAAAAAGAGTACAAGTGGACAACGGACCACAGATTCGTTCGAGGCACTGGAAGAATTTCATGAACCAAATGAGAATAAAAATAATGTACATAAAGTGTTATCAGCCAGCTTCGAATCCCACAGCATAGATTATGAAAGAGATAGCGAATATGTTTCGAGTGTACTGTCTCCATCAGAACAGATCGTGAGATGAATACTTAGTAGATTTCCACGAGATAATCTGCCCCCTGAGGCTTTGGGGATGGCACCAAGACTAGTACTGAGTGAGGGAGATTATGGAGTATCCATCACCTAGTAGCAGACATCACTAACAAACAGAAAAACTAGCGCTATAAATGATAAATGGATAGGCAGCAAGTGAAAATCAGAAGGGGCCAATACGAAAAGTTAAGTTCACTATGGGAGATAAAGTGTTATTGAAATCAAGGAGAATACCCAAGAGCGTCTTTTATGTATTTTGTGGACCATTATGTGTGCAAAGAATAATACACGACATTGTTGTGGAACTGGAGACACTATGAATGTGCAAGTCGTAGGAGAGACAGCATGTTTTTATCATCAGAATGTGTAAGGAGGAAGAAAAATTTGTAAGAAGACTGGATACAGTACGTCGATTCTCAGGTCGTTTACAAGAAAGAGAGTATTCTTGGAGAGAAGGTAGTCTGATCCATGTAAAAAGAACACATCCAGTATTATTCTGTACGGAATAGTTCCAGTCCTAGTCAGATGGAGTCATGGAGACTGTATAGGATAAGCCGCACTGGAAAAGTTGAGTGATGTTGATGATATGGGTTTCACTGACGTTGAATTTTGTAAAACCAGTCACGAGCTTGTTTTATGCCACGAATTCTGGAGATTAGAGATTTATTGAGCCTCTGTTAGGTAGTAACGAGCTGTTAATGAGACAGTTGCAAGGTAGTACTGAGCGGATGAAGGAATGTGTAAGTAAATGAACTGCGAGGCAGCACTGTGCTGCGGATACTGGTAGAAAATTAAGAAGAAGCAAACTTTTATGAGAGGGTTGCGTAAGTATGGTGAGAGTAGGATGTGTGAATTTTTATGTGTTTACTGTAATGTGAACTGGATGGTCATCTGAGCTGTTGGTGGAAACCCATATTGTGATAAAGAAAAGGAGATGTGTTCAGAAAGATTATACTTTTATGTACCAGAAAAGAAGACTATAGTAATTATGGATAAAAGGGTAGTTAGTATGCTGACCATTTCAGGAAAAAACTCCAAGATATATAAGTAGTGCTAGACGCAAAAAAGGTAAGGAGGTAGAATGATATAATATGATAAGATAGTCTCTGTACTTGCTAGTAATATGTATAAGATCGTTACATGGTTAACTCAATATTAACCAAGAAATTTTAAGCATCAGTTTCGTGGTTCATCTGTCATTTGATAAAGCCAGTTTAAGTTATGACTTTGGATTAAGGTCCATTCAAAGTAGTTGTGAAGAGAAAAGTTTAGCATGACGATGTGATGTAATCTTCATGAATTAATCGTAGGGAAGAGGAACAGCCAATGATGAAGCTATGTAACGTTCTTCTTGATTATATGGTTGTAACATATTTTTGTAGCACTGTTTGAAATTGTAAAAGTGATGCACCCAGAAGAGTCACAAGGAAGAGTGAGAGAGAGAGAGAGAGAGAGAGAGAGAGAGAGAGAGACAGAGCTGAGTCGAGATAAACAACGGAGGGCACGAGGCGTCTGGTTCGCTGAAGCCGAGAGGTAATTAGCCACGCCTGGCGTCCGAAAGACGATTTGGTATAGCAATAACTTCTCATTGCACGCCACACCATATTACACTCAAATGACCAAAATCTGGTAAGCCGAGGAGCATTAAGATGGAGAGGCGGTATACCTGGGGCATGCATTGACCAAAAACTTGCTGGCTGCCGTGAACTGACTCTTCAGGTACCTGTCCCGGAGTCCTGCCGTCGTTGCGCCACAACACGCATTCAGATTACTTCGCAACACCAACAAAAAACGACTCTGACATGCTTCAGCAGACCTGGTAGATGTCCATGTTTACGTGGGATCAGCATATGGATGTTACAGATATATGTATCACAAGCTGCAAATTTAAGAAAATGAACTCACCCACACCTGTATGAGACACTGAATTGTGACGATTGTGATCGATGACCTCAAACTACTGTCCATGAGAGACAATTTGTGTGTAACACAGGAAAACTGCAGATGGGGTTGAAGACTATTTTTATCTTGAGATAATGATGCTGCTAAGTGAGAAGGAACAAAGTATATTCAAATTCATGAGCCAGTGGAAGTACATTATAACCTCCACAATGTTCCAGATATTTCAGAGCATTACTGAAAGGCTGAGCATTTAACGATAGCAAGAGCTGATACGTCGTCAAAACAAGCAAGAACAGTAGTTGCTAAATCGTAGACTTGCAGGGTTTTGAATACAAATGGGTTGTGATCAAAAAGTATGAATACCTGGCTGATTGATTGTATACTGATGTGTGGTGAAAAGAAGTTGGGTAACTCTGTGCTGAGAGGAACTCCGCAACTTCGTCCACAATTACGTGGAAACAATTCTGCATTTCCAAGTAAAGTATCCTCGTACCAGTGAAACAAAACCTGTAACTTTACTTCGATTTTCTCGTGCTGAACTAGTGAAAAAACCACCCTATGAGGCGAAGAGACCGAAAGACCTCGAATTAGTCGTAAATTTGAGAATTTCATTTATTTTACATGGAGTGATTAATGAACTTGAGTATTTTATGTGCATGAACGTGGATTCTCACGGAATGAGTTGTTGACTTTGATAATAAACTATAGCCTTATGTTAAAACCTAATATAAGGGTACTGCCAGACTGATGACGAATTAATAATAATACCGTCAAAGGTGTAAAGCCCTTATGTAATACTGAGCTCCATGTAGAGGACATGAACTTCACTTGATGCTTTAATATAATTCTTATACCATTTTCTTATGTATCACAATTTACAGAAATGTATGTCATTTTTATTATGTACATGGACAGCTACAATGTAAAACAATTTGATGAATTTATCGATATGCATTTTGATTACTTGTGTTTCGATAGATATGTGTTCCCCATATAATTCTTCTTCTTCATGTGCCGTCTCCTCTAAGAAGGTTGGCTGTCATCATGGCAATTTCTGATCTTGATTTGGCTGATCTAAGGAGTTCTGACGTTGAACAGTTGTACCAATTTTTTAAATTGTCAATCCAGGATGTCCGTCTTCTACCCCTCGTTCTCTTCCCACAAATTTTCCCTTCTAGTATTATTTGCAATATTTTGTAATTTACTCCCCTAATAACATGGCCTAAATATTGTAGCTTCCTTACTTTAATAATTTTAATTAATTCTTTTTCCTTTCCCATTCTTCTTAGGACATCTTGATTAGTAATCCTCGACACCCAACTAATTCTAAGTATTCTTCTATATGCCCACATTTCAAAAGCTTCTAAACTGTTCATGTCCTTCTTTTTCAATGTCCACGCTTCCATTCCGTATAATAATTTTGAGAATACATAGCATCTTAGCAACCTTATTTTTGTGTTTAAACAAATGTCTCTCGAACAGAATGCATTTTTCATCTTATTAAAGATACTTCTGGCCTGTCCTATTCTCGATTTAATTTCTTCTGAGCTTTCAATCTCCTCATTTACAATTGTTCCGAGATATTTAAATTTACGTACTTGATCGACTCTTTCCCTATTGATTGTAAGATTTTCTTGTTGGTGTGTTTTAGATATCACCATGAACTTAGTCTTGCTTACGTTAAGAGTCAAGCCAAATTCTTCACTTTTTTCTGCGACTTTGTCAAGAAGTAATTGTAGGTCTTTGAGGTTTCCAGCTAGTAGTGCAATGTCATCAGCAAACCTAACATTGTTAATGTTTAGCCCATTCACTTTAATGCCAGCTATTTCATCTGATAGAGCTGCCTGGATTATGTCTTCTGAATACATATTAAACAATAAGGGTGAGAGAACGCAACCTTGTCTCACACCCCTCTTTATTTCTATATCATTCGATAACTCATTTTCTACCTTCACGGTTGCGGTTTGATTGTAGTAGAGGTTATATATAATACGGATGTCTTTCTTATCAAGTGTTTTCTTTTCTAACAATTCCATGAGATGATCATGACGAACTTTGTCAAATGCTTTATTATAATCCAGGAAGCACACATATAGTGGCTGGTTAACCTCCATACATCGTTGCGCTAATATGTTAAAAGCAAACAATGCTTCTCTTGTACCGAGGGAGCTTCTAAAACCGAATTGTGTTTCACTTATACCTTCTTCTACTTTTTTGTATATTCGTTGGTGTATAACTTTTAGAAATATCTTTAAGGTGTGACTCATTAAGCTTATTGTACGGTGATCATTACAAGTTTTGGCATTCGCCTTTTTGGGTAATGTAACAAAGGTAGATGTCAACAAATCCCTAGGAATAATTCCCAAATTATAAATATCATTAAACAATTGTACAAATATATCTATATGGTCTATTCCTATGAGTTTCAGGATGTCATTTGGTATCTTATCCGGTCCAGGGGCTTTTCCTGTCTTTGATTTGTTGATAACATGTAATATTTCTTCTTTCGAAATGCTTGGTCCTCGTTCTCCCATCATGTTATCATAAAATTTTTGATCTTTTCTTGTATCTTCAAATAGTTCTTTGACATATTCTGTCCACCTGTCCAGTTTACCTTTAACATCAGGAATTATTTTGCCATTTTTATCTAACAATAAACTTGTACTTTTCTTTTTATTAAGTCCAGCTAAATCTTTAACTTTTTT
Source organism: Schistocerca piceifrons (assembly GCF_021461385.2). Taxonomy (NCBI): domain Eukaryota; kingdom Metazoa; phylum Arthropoda; class Insecta; order Orthoptera; family Acrididae; genus Schistocerca; species Schistocerca piceifrons. The sequence goes on along the minus strand of NC_060139.1, from coordinate 461,657,345 downwards.
GTGTAAGTTGAAACTATCATGTCTTGTTTCATAACTCTCAATTTCAGAGCATTGTTCCTTGTACCATTCTTCTTTTGCTCGCCGTGTTTCTTTTCGTATTTCTGCATGTAATCTTTTATACTCGCTTTCATCTCTATTTTTAAGTATTCTTCTTTGTTCCATCAATTGTAATATCTTCTCTGTCATCCACTTCTTTTTCATGTTGTCGTGTTTGGTCGCCATTGTGTTTTTACATGCATTATTTAATGTGTCTTTTATAAGTTCCCATTTGCCATCAATGTCTTCTGTTTGATTATTCTTTATCCTAACTAATTCCTTATTAATCTCTTCAGAAGTCTTTTGTTTAGTCAAGGGGTCTCTTAGAATAGTTGTATTTATATAGTCCTTCTTTTGTTTCTTTTGTATGGCTTTCAGTTTCACATGGAACTTTGCTACTAAAAGGTTATGATCAGAAAATATATCAGCTCCTGGATATGTTTTCACACCATGAATAGAATTTTTGTACCTCTTGTTTATGAAATCAATTTGATTTCTGCCAACTTCTTCATTACAGTCTCTTGGTGATTTCCAAGTATAAAGTCTTCGTTTAGGGAGTTTAAAAGATGTGTTTGAGTGTTTTCCTGGCAAAATTGTGACAGCAAATCTCCTCTTTCATTTCTTGTTCCTAAACCAAAAGGTCCAATAAGATCACCTTCACTTCCTTCACCTATTTTGGCATTAAAATCTCCCATGATGATAATAATGTCTTTGCTTTTTGAGGTTCCTATTGCTTGTGTTAATTCTTCATAAAATTTTCCTATTTCTTCTTGGTCTTTTTCGGCTGTTGGAGCATAGATTTGGGTTAAATTAATATTTGTTTGTTTCGTTTGTAAATGTAGACTGATTACTCTATCTGAGATTGGTAAAATGCTTTTGACAGATTTACTAGCATACTCATCTAAAATTATTCCTACCCCATTCCTGTGCTGGCTATCAGAATTTCCCGAGTAATATACTTTCATGTTGTCAATGGTCATTTCTCCTGAGTCAGGCCATCTTGTTTCACTTACACCCAAAATGTTAATTTTTAGGCGTTTCATTTCTTGTATAACATTATTTACTTTGCCTGGTTGGTATAATGATCTTACATTCCAAGTTGCTATTGTTGCATTATTTTTGTATTTACTTGTGGCATTGTTCAAGGCTCTCCCCCCCGGAGATCCGAGTGGGGGAGTTGAAACTCCGGATAATTTGACATTGAACCCTGCCATGATGAGTTTTCCTGGGGATATCCATTGGATCTTTAATGCTGTGGTTTCCCGTTGCCTTCAGCATCCTATGCCGTGGACCACCCTTGGTGATTCTTCCGTCTTTAGGAGTGATTTCTCACTCCAAGGACAAGAGGGTGCCCTTGCTCTACCAGCTCATCCGCCCTCTAGAAGGTCGTTGGCTTAGTAGAGGGTTCTCCTTATCCCGGGAGAAACTCGGTCGCCAGAGCCTCGTTAGCGTAGCAGGGGATACCACGTGCCGGAGAGGTTGACATTTGTGTGGGAGAGGCTATTGGTGACGCATCCCACACCTTACCCCCCCCCCCCATATAATTATACACTGTCAAAGAGTAAGAATGACAGTGAATATCCACTGTCTAAAGTGAATATGATTTAACAATTCTGTGTTCAATAAGCAGTGTACCTGAATGAATTTTTAAGCCAACAATGAATATGTGATAATATTGAGGCAACACAATTTTTATAAAACAAGAGAGTGTGAATGAGGAATTTATGAGAAAGATAGTACCTGTAAAATTGATCTAACAGGATGAATGGATTTTGTGAGCTGTTGTTCCTTTTGAATGTAATATTGCATGAAATAAAGTTTAACTTTACACCAGCGGTTAGTATGAATGTGTGGTAGCTCACAGTAAGTACAAAAACATTATATGGTAAGATATATCCCCAGCGGAGATCTTTTCCTTTACCTTGCAATCCATACCATGACTTGCACAGAAACCGAATGCCAGATAAATGTATATTTCCCTGAAATCTTATGGAACAGTGATGTTACGTGTCTGTTTCTGCCAAAACAGCCATGAACCACAACCAGACTGCCTTAAATTGAGAAACCTATTTATTGTAAATTAGTTTCCAGTTAGAAAAGAGAGGAAGATTATGGTTAAAATTCACATTACTGACTGGCATATCGGTCTCCTAACATTCCTGATTGATTTCTTATTCTGGAGGCAGATAAGAACTGATATTCCACAACTAACTATAAATGTATATAAAATATAGTCGCAAAGTCTATTCATACAATGACATTACATTTCATAGATAAATAATTTACTAACTCGCAAGCCAAAGTCGCAGTAGCGTCATCTAGCTGCCAGTGATAAGCTACCGGTATACCATAATGTAAAGAATCCAACAATGTAGAAACCTAGGACAATAACCATAACAGCCTTTAACTTTTTAGGGCAATTTTTATTACAATAATTATTGCTCTGAAATGTGATTACATTTTATATAACTGAATGAAAGTACATACCATGGAACAAAAAACGCTGTAAATTTTTGGTTGTTTACAAACAAAAGTATGTGAAATAAACTTATGTGAAATCCAGTAACTATAGTCGTTAAATATGGCTCCTGATAGAGCTTCAAAAACCAAGTGTTCGTTAAGTATCCATTCTGTTCAACTGATCTTCCAAATCTTTTGCGATCTCTGATATAAATTAAAACTCATCAGCAAAACGCTATGTTTTTATTACTTCCCTGTGAATATTAATTCCGTTTCCATGTCTTTTTGGTTTTCTTTACTGCTTGCTTTCTGTAAAAATAGCATCTGTGATATGCTACTAATCTGCAAGACTCCCTTTTCAGTTAGTACCTCCCTGTCATGACCTAAGACAAACTGCCTTCTGGTTCATTTCGCTCAATTTATATTGTCCGTGCTACACAGGAATTTGAAAGAGTGTATTCCAGTGAAGAATGTCTAAAGCTTTCTTTAAATCTACATGTGCTATAGAGGTAGGTCATCCTATCTTCAGTTTGTCTTCTAAGATAAGCCGTATGATCAGTTCTGCCTCATGTCTTCCAATATTTCTCCAGAAACCGATTTTCCCAGATGTCGGCTTATGATACTTTTTCTGTTATTCTGTTAATAACCTATCAGCAAATTTTCACCAATTACCTAAAGCTAAAATTTATGATTGGAGATCTGAACTTAAAATGACAATAAATGATTTTAATTTGTTCCTGCATGGAGTAGCTTTATACTCATTAGACTTCGCATATTCATCACCACAGCAGCTTTTCCCAACCGTCAGAAATACAGATATGACAAGATATTGTATACACTCTCATTTCAGGCGACTTTCATACATCGCAAATGTATGGTTGCGAGATTCTGGCAACTGAGGCAGCTAAACCACCATTGGAAATCACAACCACCAACGTGACACGATCTTCCCTTGTTACACGTGATGAAACTGAAAAGCTCTCAAACTGGGGAAGAAGACACTGAAGACCTTTAGAATGGTCATATTTCCTTCTTGCCTTACAATTTCTGAAAGAGGGAGTATAATGGAGGTACTCCTTTCTCCCATTAGAAAATCGAAGACCATCCAGCTGCTATTATTTGTCTTGAGGCGAAAATGCTGTCCTTACACGTCCTTTTTATGCTGGAAAGAAGTAGCTGATCGAAAAGTGTCCTAAGGAATGCTCTTATATATATATATATATATGCTCAGTAAGGATAATTGGAAGCTTTACAGTCGACTGGCTGTATTAGATCATTATGATAGTGTCCTGCAACTGCTGAATCAGATTGAGTAGAATGGGTACCAACTATGTGTCTCATAGTTTAGTTTCCACCACTAGTTGGTGCTGCAGTCGCAGATTTAAAGGTGGCACCTGAAAGAAATATAAATAATGGTAAGAAGTTTTTAAATAAAACCAAGATGTCAGAACTAGTGCAGTTGTGCTTTGTGTCCCTCCCCATTCTCCTCCCGATCACAGTGTGGTATGAAAAGGAGGCAACCAATCACAATGTAATTTCAATAAATAAATTAATAAAATAAACTATGTGAAGGACTCCTTGTACGTATTTCTCTTACAAAGTAATCCATTAACTGTGTCTGCTGATCCCTCAAATTAATTACTCGCCACATCTGTGATGGTTGATAAGTGTCATGATGTTCTAAAATATCTGAAAAAAGCGTCAGAAAAGCTAAAAGGTGCAATATTTAAGACAAAGTGGTGCCTAAAGCATCACTGCGCACTCTAAAGCAATTACCCAATGTTATTTACATCTCTAAACACATGTGGCGTGCTAGATAGGCAGATGAACTTCGTATTTAAGATGAGAAAGAGTGTAATACATACTCCATAAATAATTAAAAACCAACGTTTGCTTATAAAATGTACCTAAATAATTAGTAACATGTGGTTGTCGAAAATGAGTTTCACTTTAAATACTATTCTGAAATGTTCAGAAACGCGAAATAACACCAATTCTGCATTAAGCTGCTGTTGCTTATACTTACCTAAAGATAATGGCGTTCAGGCTATCACATTTGGTTTAAGACCAAACTGAGTTGGAAATTAATTATTTTTCACATCTATGAAGACTGCCGTGAGTTACAACGTTTTTTCGAAATCTAAAATCTCTGAAAATAGACGTTAGCAATGCAATAATTTCCATTGTGTACATCAAATATATCAGTGTTCTCAAGCACAATTTTAGGAGGAATAACGATAGTGTATCATGTCATACAAAGAAAAATATAATCAGTGGTATTGATTTCCTATTATTGCTTTTATTACAAATTATTTCGCCCTACTGGAGTATATGAGCAACTTTTGACAGAGGTTGCAATATTTGCCGATTTTATTTGGTTTGATTTGTTGATCCATCTGTAGGCATTTTCCATGTATTTAATGTTGTCACATTACAAATACTGTATAGCTTCATACTCAGCCACATGGTTTTAACATATTCAAGCATTTGTGTGGTTTACACTGGACACATTCAGTAATCATTAAATATAAATGAATCATGCAGAATGACAAAAGGAGAAACAGTATGTATAACTCAGTAAACGTTCTGAAAAAAAATATTTCAACAAATGTAAATGAGATGTGCATCATGAAAATAAAATGTAACAATATGATACAATAACATTTTTGGAATAGTTCAGGTAAGAGAGTAATCATATTGTACAAGAGCTCTGATATAACAGATCATTTTTATTACGTATTTTAACTTCTCCCATCATATAAAAGGCGTTTTGTTCAAGCCACCATTTTTTAATAATTCTGAAAACATTCACTGATACACTGTGTGCTGTAGGTGGTAACATAGCAAATAATTACATCCTGATGTATGTGTAAATGTTTTCCGTTTTCTTAAGACTAATAACTGGTATGTCCATCATCTGTCTTTGACATGTGTTATGGTTATCTACAGACTCTCGTACTTTATAGCTGTTTTATGTTGATATTATATAATCAGAACAATGGTGCTACAGCTTGTTAAAACATGTAGCGACCGTAATTCCGATAATCAACAGCAATATGGTATGATTTTTTAGTAATTTAATTGAAAGCTTTTTTGCTTTGGTGAAAATAAAATTGTTTCTTTTTGTCGTGACAGAATAAATTACTATTAATCACACCAGATTTGTCGGAGAACAGCAGCAACATGTGTAATTGATCCAGCTTTAAGAAATTCTATTACCTTTTAGCGGAAAATTCGTGCGGTACTCTCCGACGTTAGAAAAGTCGTGGTGTTCCGTTCGGAGCAGGAGGCGGCTGTCTTTTCTCATTCGCGATATCGAAAATTACTAAAAAATGAACAGAAATTTTTTTTCGGGGGAAGATCGCGCAGAGAAAACAGACGCAAGTTACATGAAAGAAACCTAAGGGACCAACTAATTGGATTTGTACGAACATATAAACGGAACTGAAAGAACTTGGAATAAATACTATAACGATGTCGTCACGACAGCCTCCTGTTCCGACAGAACACACGCTGGATCATAAACTGCATAAATCTTTTAAACAGAAAAGATTATCACAAGTATAATTAATGAAAATAAGGTTGAGAGATTTTCTTTGAAATTAAATAAACTTCAAGGCTTCAAGTATTATATTATGAAACGGAAACTTACAATAACATGGCCACCCAGTGTGGCGGTGGAGCGAATTTTTCACGATATACATTCTCGCTTGTTTGTGGCTACATATATTTTTAATCACTTAAACTCTTAACTTTACAATAAAATGATTATATCAGTATGGAGCACAATACTTTTGCATCCGACTCGCAACACATTCACAGAACAGCTAGACAGAGGCGCGGCTCCCTGCAGAAGTAAAAACTGGCAATTGTTATTTTGAATCATAGGTGCATCGTTTTTTTTTTTTTTTGTTTTTTTTTACTGATCGATAGCAGCGTATAATAGTTTATAGCTATCGTGATATTCTGCGCTTTTCAGGAGCGCGACAAAGATATCTGGTTACAACATTCATTGGTATATGTTAGAAGTTGGCACATACTGACGCAAATACAGAAAAAAAACTTTTACATTTTAAAAATCGCAGTGATAAAGGCTGTAATGTCACAATGCCTCCCATGTGAGGCATGATGATTCCGGAAGGATCATCAGGACTCACATGTAGTTTCAAGACATTACTGGGTTTTATCATCTGTTTACTTTAGTTCTAACATAAAATTGGAATGAGTTTGTCATCTAGTTATTTTATGCTTCCAGTACAGTTATGAAAACAAATGTCTTTCAGTGTCTTTTGTGCACTTTGGCACTTCTCTCAGTTCATTGTAAGGTGTCCTTTCACTGTCATCTTAATTGCTGTTACTGTGAAACAAAATATGACAAAAAACAATCTTAAGTCTAACACACACAAAGATAAATGAATAATACTCTATATAGAAAACAAAACATGTCAGTAGACAAACATACACAGATACATTGAAATAATTACTTAAACAGTCCTCTAAAATTGTCTGTGACCTGTTTGGTCTCGTAACGTTTTTTTTATCCGTTTCATTAGATTCTTTTAGAATGTCGTTGTTAATCAGGACGTTTCACTTGACACTACACTGTACACTTTTATTTGTTACACTCTCACTTAACCGGAGTCTGCAACGTCTATTCTCGTTCGGTGAGCGGCGTCGTCCGAGAGGTCACGACCCTGGGTAGCGTCTTTTTTGTGTTCGCTCGTGTTGCCTCTCTAGTGTCTCGCATCAAGCGTCATGTCGTTTACATGCAAATAAACAGAAAGAAACCTGTGTTAGGTTCATGCTATAATGTAGACTTACTGGTAAAGGTTTTATAGGATTTTGGACAGGATTGATAACCTTGCCCTCCAGTTAACGTTTCAGTGCTCAGTAATGCCTTGTCTTTATTTAACTATCTATCGCAAAATATCCGACGTGACTGATTAAATGGAAATTAATTTGAAGCTAAGACTTCTCTTTTTGCAGAATAAATAAAGTTCATAATTAAGTTTCACTGTGATAGCTTTAGCAATGTCTCTTGCGTAGTTGTGAGACGGAAAACATTCTAAGGTCAATGACACGCCTCCACAGCGCGCGCGTCGGTTGTGTTCCAAATGTTAATTGTTGAGTCCAACTGCAAGCGCTGTTGCCGGCTACTAGTCCAGTGCAACACGCGCTCGTGTATGCTCGTATGAAGTTTAACGTGTGTCACTCGCGCTCTGCTAAAATGAGAACACGCGGAAAACACACGTCTAGTGTCCTTTCTCCATCGTCGATCGGCGTATCGAAAACTTGGGTAGAAAATACCACCGTCTGTTTCGAGGATTTCACACGACAGTCCCTGCGGCCTGCCATGCTGCTTACACACAGGTCAGTGACGCCAACGTTTTACATATAGTTTGCAAAACGTTTTGCTGTGATCGCTGTCACTACCTGCACTTGCGTGTACACATGTCACTGCATACGTATTTTGTACACATTATCACTCGCATTTTGTTTAGAACGTCTTAGAGTGTCTGCAAATTCACATCTCCCATCTCACATTGTGATTTCACAGTTCAAGTTACTCACAGGTAAATACATTACAAGATTAAACATCTTCCATAAATTACATACATACATACATACATTTCTTAAGTTTGCTTACAGTCACAAAATTCTGTTAACCTTTTCAGTCACGCCACGCCGGATTAGCGTATTGAATACCACTACTTGTGCATCAAGGCACGATTATTTCGGTTATTCTCTCTCCCTTTTACAAAGGTAAAATTTTTTTTTTAAACAAATCTTTTAAGCAGCTTGTTATTTCGTTTCTCTTCCAAATTTAGTGTCACTGTTTATGTAGAGCACAGATTGAACAAATTCTGTCTCTACTTGTCGAGCATATTCATGCATTTCTCTCCGGAAGATTCACGCTTCATAAAGTTACTGGCTGCAAGTACTACTCGCGGAATGTATTATAATCTCTCAACATTGCTACTCGCGATACGCGATTAGAACAAAACTTTCGCTAACGGAACTCTCCCACAAATTTCGTTTCCACTTCAACCGTCTAAAGAGCACTCAGATGAGCCTGTCAAATTCTAATCCTCACTTTTTTTTTTAATGGGAAAGGATGGGGAAGTGGAAGAGGAGAGGATCAAATATGAACATAAATACACTATATACATTTACAAATTCTAGCACAACTACACTAGGATATTTTTTGTGACCTTAGATGCATGACATGCGTCACGTGTGCCTTCAAGTGGTTATTCTTTAATCTAATATCAGATCTTAGTTTTATTATTATAATGTGAGTCATATCTGGTGACAGCTTTCTAGTTTATCACGCTTCCTTCTGGGCGCTTGTCGGGCTTGGCTGTGAAATAACTAATTACTTTAGTGCATCTTACATGTTTAAAGAAGAAACGTTTACCATCAGGAATACTTCAGACTTGTCAGTACGACGTATATGTTTCGATGTAGTGGCACTCTCGACTACATGACCTAACAGCTGTTGTAAAACACAATAAAGGAAATGCTTTGTTGCTTAGCTATTAAATCTTTATGAGGCTTACTGTTCGTAGATGATACTTTGAATCTGAGATTGAATCTCCTGAAAAGTATCAAATACTGCTTTTGACAGTTCAAACACTTGGCTACACAAATCTGTTTAATTCTAAAGATCGCGCTAACAAAAGGTATAGTTCATGGCGGTGTTACAATAACGCACAGTTTACACGCAATAGGCTGTACTCTGTACACTTAAAGACTAACATTCCATCTTGAGGGCTGAAAAAGAAATTGCTTAACCTAATATTTCACATACATATACATTCATTGGAGTTGGAAGGTGGCAATCTGCTACTTCCTTCCGTATCTCCTTTCACCAATAACGGCATTCCTCAATGCCAACAGCCAACTTGGACTGCTTACACCTATGACTAACTTAAAACTAACTGAGAATCTGTCCTCTCAAATGGAATGTGCTTTCCTTTTCGTACGCCATAATAAATCAAATCTTCAATTACCTCCATAGTTTTTCGCCAAAGTGTGAGTACTCGTATTGGTGTGTTTGAATACCGAAGTGTTTCACAGGTTAAACCTTAGGCTAATGTTCCTTTGCTCGTTACTTTGCCTCGTTATACTTCTTGAGATCCTGGTGGTGATACAATCCTTTAATTCTGCCAGATGCTGGATCCGCTATTAGATAACATCCTGTATGTGGTTTTCTAATTACTACAAATGGTCCGTCGTACAATAGCCTCCATTTCCGATTTCTTTTCAACAACTTCGATGGCTTAAAATGTGTCCGTAAAAGCACCTTTTCATTAATATCATATGTAAGAGCCTTAGATACTTTCTTGTCATAAGACTTCTTGCGTAGATTCGCCTGTACAGCTAAGGATACCAATGCTTGCCTAAGTTTTGCATCTAAATCTAATTCTGGTTCTACAATTTTAGGTATGGGATCTAACCATTCATTTCTTTCCCGATGACTCGTCATTAATTCCGCAGGTGTAAATCCAGTTGAGAAGTGTGGAAGATTGTTGACAATCTGCTCGAATGAAGATACAAAGTCAATCCAACGGGTTTGTCTATTAGGTATGTAGGTTCGAATGAATCTATTGAACTCTTTGAAGATACGTTCGGTGGGATTAGATTGCGGTCTGAAACGAGATATAAGTATTAGTTTGATGCCATGTCTGGCAAGAAAATTGCGCCATTGTCTGCCAGTGAAATTCGATGCATTATCTGATAGAATGGCCTCCGGCTTGCCAAATCGAGGAAAATAGTCTTGTTCTATTCGACGGATGATCGGAAGTGCACTGGATGACTTCACTGCATAAAGTCTCACATGTTTTGTGAAAAGATCCATCAATGCGACTAGGTATTTCACCCCTCCCCTACCTTGCGGCAGGGGGCCGGCGAGATCAAGGGCCAGAACTTGATTTGGTCTCTCAGTAATAATTGGATTCAGAGGAATTAGGTTCGAATGGTTGAAGGGTTTTGCCTTCTGGCAGATAAGACATGTACTTAACAACTTGTGGATTCGATGGTGCAAGTTTGGTACATAGCAATAGGCAGAAATCTTTCGTTTGCATTTTTCAGGTCCATAATGACCCCAGGAAAGATGTGTGTACCAGATAAGGTGTTCAACGTATGCATGTGGTATACACACACACCATCTACCAGAGAGGAGAGAAGTTCGATGGAATAAAACATCATTGTGTAATTTATAAAATTTGGACAAGTGGCGATCGGGTTTTGTTAGAAGAAGTTGTTTGACCTTACGCCATTTGGGATCTGTTTCTTGGAGTACGCGCATCTGCTTGCAGAGCTGAAGGAAATACTTTCTATGTAGTGGGTCTTTCATTAGAAGAATTCGGTAGTTAGACATCTGCTCGATAAGTTCACTGGACTCGGGAAGTCCTTGCGGCATGCGTGACAAAGCATCCGCGATAATGTTGTTTTTACCCTTGATGTATACTATTTCGAAATCATACTCTTGCAAGAAGAGACTCCATCGTGTAAGACGAGGATGAAGAAGTTTACACGAGAGCAAGAAACTAAGAGCTTGGTGATCAGAAAAGACCTTAATTTTCCGACCATGGATGTAGTAATTGAACCTTTTAAAGGACCATACAACGGCCAGAGCCTCCAACTCTGTCACCGAGTATGACCTCTCACATTCTGTGAGAACCCTACTTGCAAAGCTGATAACTCTTATCTCTTCTTTTCCATCAATTACTTCTATTTGAAACAAACAAGAACCAAGCCCCTGAAATGAAGCATCTGACGAAATACAGAATTCTTTATCCATGTCTGGATGGAACAAAATATTGCTGTTAAGAAGTGCTTGTTTAATGCGATCAAAATCTGCCTGACACTCTGGCGTCCAATGCCAGTGAGTATTTTTCTTTAGAAGATCATGCAATGCTTGACTGTTCATCGACTGGTCCGAAATAAACTTTCTGAAAAAGGAAGTCATTCCGAGGAAGCCTTTCAACAGGCGTTTAGAAGAGGGCACAGGAAAGTTTTTAATAGCTGCTAGTTTGTCTGGATCTGGGGTAATTCCCTGTGATGATACAAGATGTCCTAAAAATTTAATCTCACTTTTACCAAATTTAGACTTATGTAGATTAGCTGTGACTCCATAGTCAACAAACCTCTGGAAAACTTTGCTTATTATGTCTAAATGTTCTTCCCAAGATTTCGTAGCAATCAGTAAGTCATCAACATACACTGTTACTCGATCCTACAGTTCAGGTCCTAATACATGATCAAGTGCAGCTATGAATACGCCTGAACTCACATTCAAACCAAATGGAACTACTTTGAATTGGTATGATCTACCTGCAAATATAAACGCTGTATATTTTCGAGACTGTGATGTCATCTTGACCTGCCAGTAGCTCGATCTCAAGTCTACCGATGTGAGGAATTTTACTCCATGAAACCTTTGTAATTGTTCATCCATAGCCTCAGGTCGAGTTCTTACTGGAATAATTATTTTATTTACGTTTCTTGCATCCAAAACTATGCGTACACTACCATCCTGCTTCAAAACTGGCAATAACGGACTACTGTAAGGTGAGTCTGACGGTTCAATGATCTCCCACTTAAGCATTTTACGTATTTCATTTTTCACAGCCTCGCGCCTTGCATACGGGACAGAGTACGTTGTCTTGCAAAAAGTAGAATGGGGAGCGACCTTCATGTCATATTTGTAGTCACGTATTACTCCAGGTTTCGAAGAAAAGACATGAAGATACCTCATAAGTAAGTGCAGTAAATCTTGCCTTTGTATGTAATCAAGTTCACTTGATTCGCTTACTTTATTCAAAATCTCTTCTCTAGTCGGAAGTCCGTCATCAGTATCAATATCCGTCCAACTGTTACCCTGTCTTGTCATGTGTGCTTGGTTCAAATACATTCGCTGTACCAGTCTGCGTACCTTAACTTTGTGCTCAGTGTTGACTCTCTTTACCTTGGCGTGCAACAATTGCAGCGTTACCTCCTGTTCACCTACTCGGATTGTACAGATACCCTTTTCTATATCAATCACTGCCTTATTCTTCCTCAGGAACTCCATTCCTAATAAGCATGACACCGAAAAATTCTTAACTACTAGAAATACACACATGAAAGAAGTAGAATTAATCCTTACCGGCACCTGAGCTTGCAAATTGACTCGCTGTGATAAAGATCCTACCGCTCCTGTTACTGAACAACCTTGTACTGGTAACGTTAAAATTTTCATCCCTGCAGAAACTTTCTTAAACATACATAGTGATAAAGCATTTACGTTTGCACCAGTATCAGTAATAGCATCTATTGGTGTATTGGCTATGTAAATTTTAGTCATTGCTTGTACTTCGTCTTCCCATACGTCATTCAAGTCTGTCTCAATATTTTCCTGCAACAAATCGTCTTTCAAGTCAGTGTCGCGATCATAACGTATTACGTTAAGTCGTTCAAGGTCGAGTTTGCCCCCATTATGTCCCGCAGCATCCCCAAGGAGGCGAAAAGGTGCTGCCTTTAGTTTTCCGCTTTCTTGTGATGCGACTGATTTGATTCTTCTGTCACATCACTTGACCATTCTCGCTGGTTTTTTACCCATTGTGTTTGTTGATTTGTATCAAACCCTTGTTGGTAATGCACTTGATTACCAGGCTGAAAAATCGGTACATTACTTGCCTGCGTAAAATATACCGGTGGATTGTATTGTTTCCTTGGTTTATTGTTATTGTATCTAAAGTCCTGTTGTGGTGGCGTGTACTGTTGTTGTTGCATGAATGGTTGTTGCAGAGGCGTGTATTGCTGTTGTTGCTGGTGTTGTGGCTGCCCATAGGGTTGTGGTGGAGGTAGCTGACCTCCGCAATTTTGATTGTTGCAACGTTTACCCTTGTATTTGTTCCCATTCTCGTAGAAGTTACTACCGTTATTGTTTGATTGGTATGGGGCATTCCCGTAATACTGTTGTTGCGTGTTGTATATTGGATTGTACCGTTGGTTGCCGTAATGCTTGTTTTTGTGTTTACCATTACGGTAACCATTGTTTCGGCCTCTATTGCGGTTATTGTACTGTTTGTTTCCGTATTGTGTTTCGTGTGAACCATTTCCATTACTACCGTTTCCATTCGAATACGTGCCTGCGTTGTTGTTCTTACGGTTAGCATTCGCACGCGCGTCTTCGTGTATAAGATCGAGCGAATCAAGGACGAATAAAAATGCGTCCTGATCTTCCTCTGACACGTTCACTAATTTTTCGCGTATGGAAATGGGTAGTTTTGACTTAAGGATCATAATAACATCTTTTGTTGTTATGGGAGTGTCCCAATATTGTATCTTTCTCAAGTACTTTTCAAAGTACCGGCGAAGTCCGCCACTGTTCGAATGGAAAGGTTCGGCGTTATAGACCTCTTTGCGTAGGCGTTGCTGAACACCTGCGCTCCAAAATTTGCTTAAAAAGTTTTTCTCAAACTCGCTAAATGTTTTGCACTTATCAACCATCTCGGTTCCCCATATAACACTTTCTCCTTGTATGTATCCGGTAATGAATTGTATTCTCTGTTTGTCATTCCAGGCAGCTGGAAAGACTCCTCAAAAGTTCTTTAGGAAAACGACTGGATGAATATTTCGCTTTTCCGGTTGGAATGGTTGAAAAACTCTGTGTTTCAATACACTCTCCTCTTTCATGAGGGTTGTGAGTGTCAATTGCTCAGTGTTGTTGTTGTGTGAATCGTTAAATTCATTTTTCAGTCGCGGAATGTACTGTGGTGTGTTGTGTTGTTGTGTTGTCTGGTATTGATGTTCATCTGGCTCAGAAGGTAGTGAGTGTTTCCCGTCACTCTGGTTATCATACTGTAGTGTTTGAATTTGCTGTTTCAGGTCGGATATCTCAACTGTGACTTGCTTCCGCCATTCCGGCAAATCCCGGGTAAACACTCGTCTAATTTGGCCTAGTTCAGTACAAACAGTGTCTCCTGAACTGCCGGGTGCAGATAATATGTCTAAGGTTGCGGATTTAACAACATCTTTCAAGTCACGTGTAACCTTCTCCTCAACAAGCTTCTCTTGTACATCAATCCATTCTTTGTAATGTTCGGTAAGTGCTTTAGTGTGCGAAGCAACACTACTGTTAACTCTTTCCTCAATAGTTCGGTCCGAAATGTCATTCGCCATTGCACTTACTTTTGATTCTACAGTGGCTACCGCTGTCGCTAACTCGTCTACCTGTCGTGTAACTGTTTTATATGCAAGTTTTACCGAATCGGTTTCTTTGCGACACGCTTCGATTTGAGTTGTGAGATTCTGACCAATGTTATCAATTTTGTTATTCAGAGTGCTTATCTGTGTTGTCAAAGTGGTTACTTGCGCCGTGCCGTCACCCTTAACCGAATCTATCTGTGCCGTGACGTCACCCTTAACTGAATCTATCTGTGCCGTGACGTCACCCTTAACCGAATATATCTGTGCTGTGAGAGAGCCTACTTGCGTAGTGAGGGTACCTACTTTCGCTGTGAGAGAGCCTACTTTCGCATCAATGGTGATATTTACGTCATTCCTAACAGTCAATCTGTGTTGTCATATCCGTTTTCAACTCTGATAAAAACTTGTATCTGTCTTTCTCACGTTGTTCCCTCTCCTGTCTGTCTAGTATCAATTCCTGTAACATTTTGACAATGTCAATTGATGCCGTTATCGGGGAGGTGGGTGTTTCCTGCTGAGTGTCGTCCACGTTAGCTACCTCTTGTCTGTCGTCTGTCCTGGCCGTCGTTCCGCGTGAGCGGAGTCGGTAATGTTTGTTAACAGTGCCGTCGCTTTCGTCTGCAGAGTTCGCGCTCGATTGTCCGTCCGCCATAATGAAATTCAAGTATTGCCAACTTAAAATGGGTACTGCCAACTGAAATTCTGATTGTCAATTATTCTTGCCGCGCAAGTTAAAGTCGCGGCGCGTTCGTCAAATGTCTAATGTTACGTGGGTTATAACTGACACACGTCTGTAGCAAAAAGACAAGATGGAGTCAACGCCGTTGAAACAATTGATTGCCAACGCTGTTACACAGAAAAGACTGAAATGGCATCCATCTTGAACTTACACGAAAATACTAACTACAGTATAAAACAAATAGGCCAAGCAAAAGGTTACAGAAAATGTTCAAATATTTACGTAGAAAAAAAAATGGTTTTTCACGTTAAGCTACAGAAAGGATAGAGTGAGGTCGAATTTGAAGGTCAATGAGCTACTCTTTAGACAGAACTATGGCAAACGAAAATTTGGTACTCACTCGGCGTTGTCTTCAAAACTGCAAATCTGCGTCTTATTAAATCCCAAGATATTTGTGTAAATACCGCGTCCTTCAAGATTGCGTATATTTATTGCTCATCCGTAATTTTATGCAGCATTGGGTTCCAAAGAGCGATACATGAAATAAGACAATCATATATTAGTACCGTGACACTTTCAATATTTTAGTCAGGTCCCTGTTCGGGCGCCAGATCTGGTATGATTTTTAGTAATTTAATTGAAAGCTTTGTTGCTTTGGTAAAAATAAAATTGTTTCTTTTTGTCGTGACAGAATAAATTACTATTAATCACACCAGATTTGTCGGAGAACAGCAGCAACATGTGTAATTGATCCAGCTTTAAGAAATTCTATTACCTTTTAGCGGAAAATTCGTGTGGTACTCTCCAACGTTAGAAAAGTCGTGGTGTTCCGTTCGGAGCAGGAGGCGGCTGTCTTTTCTCATTCGCGATATCGAAAATTACTAAAAAATGAACAGAAATTTTTTTTCGGGGGAAGGTCGCGCAGAGAAAACAGACGCAAGTTACATGAAAGAAACCTAAGGGACCAACTAATTGGATTTGTACGAACATATAAACGGAACTGAAAGAACTTGGAATAAATACTATAACGATGTCGTCACGACAGCCTCCTGTTCCGACAGAACACACGCTGGATCATAAACTGCATAAATCTTTTAAACAGAAAAGATTATCACAAGTATAATTAATGAAAATAAGGTTGAGAGATTTTCTTTGAAATTAAATAAACTTCAAGTATTATATTATGAAACGGAAACTTACATTAACATGGCCACCCATTGTGGCGGTGGAGCGAATTTTTCACGATATACATTCTCGCTTGTTTGTGGCTACATATATTTTTAATCACTTAAACTCTTAACTTTACAATAAAATGATTATATCAGTATGGAGCACAATACTTTTGCGTCCGACTCGCAACACATTCACAGAACAGCTAGACAGCGGCGCGGCTCCCTGCAGAAGTAAAAACTGGCAATTGTTATTTTAAATCATAGGTGCATCGTTTTTTTTTTTTTTTTTTTTTTTTACTGATCGATAGCAGCGTATAACAGTTTATAGCTATCGTGATATTCTGCGCTTTTCAGGAGCGCGACAAAGATATCTGGTTACAACATTCATTGGTATATGTTAGAAGTTGGCACATACTGACGCAAATACAGAAAAAAAACTTTTACATGTTAAAAATCGCAGTGATAAAGGCTGTAATGTCACAACATCAAATATATCAGTGTTCTCAAGCACAATTTTAGGAGGAATAACGATAGTGTATCATGTCATACAAAGAAAAATATAATCAGTGGTATTGATTTCCTATTATTGCTTTTATTACAAATTATTTCGCCCTACTGGAGTATATGAGCAACTTTTGATAGAGGTTGCAATATTTGCCGATTTTATTTGGTTTGATTTGTTGATCCATCTGTAGGCATTTTCCATGTATTTAATGTTGTCACATTACAAATACTGTATAGCTTCATACTCAGCCACATGGTTTTAACATATTCAAGCATTTGTGTGGTTTACACTGGACGCATTCAGTAATCATTAAATATAAATGAATCATGCAGAATGACAAAAGGAGAAACAGTATGTATAACTCAGTAAACGTTCTGAAAAAAAAATATTTCAACAAATGTAAATGAGATGTGCATCATGAAAATAAAATGTAACAATATGATACAATAACATTTTTGGAATAGTTCAGGTAAGAGAGTAATCATATTGTACAAGAGCTCTGATATATCAGATCATTTTTATTACGTATTTTAGCTTCTCCCATCATATAAAAGGCGTTTTGTTCAAGCCATCATTTTGTAATAGTTCTGAAAACATTCACTGATACACTGTGTGCTGTAGGTGGTAACATAGCAAATAATAACATCCTGATGTATGTGTAAATGTTTTCCGTTTTCTTAAGTCTAATAACTGGTATGTCCATCATCTGTCTTTGACATGTGTTATGGTTATCTACAGACTCTCGTACTTTATAGCTGTTTTATCTTGATATTATATAATCAGAACAATGGTGCTACAGCTTGTTAAAACATGTAGCGACCGTAATTCCGATAATCAACAGCAATATCTAGTAAAAATACGTGTGATGTGAAAATGTACACCCACTTGCATCAAACGAGGCCAAAGACAGTGGCAGTTATATGATGTACCCAAAGGCAATGTCTGTGTCAATATCTCAAAAGTAAATTCTTTCATAAAATTATTTCTCTATTATTGAGTTCAAACACACACACACACACACACACACATATATATATATATATATATATATATATATATATATATATATATATATATACAAGTGGCTTATTGGAGTAGACAAGCATTTTTATAGGTCTCTCCAAAATTCGAGCAAAATAAAGCTGTAGTACTTCTCAAAATATACAACATATCACACACTTTGCACCCAATAAGGCTTCAGATTAAGTATTCCTACATCTAAACTGTCTATATTATTATATATACTCTGTCATTATAATATATTAGCACTACTGATAATAACTATTCGATTAAGCATCCTTCATTAATGTTGAAAGTCTGGTTGCTATACCTCATTTTTCATCCACTATGAATCTTTAAATTCAATACTTCCACATTTCAGTTGTCTGTATAACTTATTAAAAATTACTCATCTCTCTTATTAGTACTACATAAACAAAGTGTATACCAGAAGATGGCAGTATCATCATATCTTTAATTTATGTTTTAAGGAAACCAAGAAATTAACTTTGTTGCCATCTTAGATGTCATTTTTGTATTTTGTCTCATATAAATGCAATTTACTTATGAGAAACACCAAGCACAGCTAAGTGCTACTACTTATATGCCACTGCCAAGAGTTTGCTCCTGATGGCATGCCTTAATCCGATCATGAATATTCCCCACCTCCAGAGATTTTTATTTTTATCACTGACCTTTTGTTGGTGCACCCATCAACCAAATCACTGATATACACTAAGTATACAGAAGTAACTGTAGGCATTTGATGTCAAGAAATATACATTTTTGCATTTGATTTTGTGAAACCAAAGTTGTATCAAAGTATACAAAACACTAAAGTCCTCAACATGCAATTAAGCACACCTTGCACAAAACTTTGTTGTTGCTGCTACAATGCCTCAGCATTCCTTAAAAAACAACCTTTATCCACCATTACATTTTTGAATCTGAAACCAAGTGAGTGTTATTTTATTTGTATTTCATTAAAAATTTTTAATTTTAATATTTATTTAGTTAAAAAGCTTTGTTTTTGATGCTCTCAGATTTGTGTCCCAAACTCTATTGCAAATTGAAAATCTTATAGAATTATAAGTTAACAAAATATAAGAAATTAAATTTCATCTTTTCCAAAACTGGGCCATCATTGCAATCTTTTACAGCTTCTTCTTGTACAAATACATTTGTGTAATATTTATCATTACCTATTTCACTTTCTATGCTAGAATTAAAACAATTTTCTTCCAAATAATACTCACTGCATTAAGAATTTTTTGTATATTACTGTCTACTAAGTTTTTTAAGTCTTTTAATTCTACAAATTCATCTTCTGCTTTATGTAAACACTACCTTCTACACAACTACTTTTAAGTAAAATAATATCCTAATTCGTATTTATCATCTACTAAAATATTTAATTTTACTCTTGCACATTAATAATGTATTTTATTTTTGTAAAGTAATCTAAAATTTAATCATTTTCATCTTCCTCCTATTATTGTTCAAAGCTTCAGTACAAATAATTTTAATGAAACTAAATGGAAGCACCAATCATTCTAAGGATACTGAAGCTTGTGAAATGGATGCATATGTTTACATAACCAAGTAAATTATGGAAATGAAACGGTTTCTGATATTATTTAGTTATTTCACATATAATGTTTACCACAGTAATAGTGTGGAAGATGGAAATGTATTTTGCATTTCTTCCATTTTCTGAGATAATTATATTCATAAATAGCTGGAACTAATGAAGAAATTCCGAAATTAATGGTAGATTTGTTTAATGAGATAAAATATGTATTTCAGAAAAATTGGACACAAAGAATGTACATAAAAAATTAAATAAGAACACTAGTCTTTCTTTAGGCTTTTTTGGTGTTGTTTTATTTTTATGTAATTTAAATTTAATCTTGCAATTTCCATACATTTTTCAATTCGAATTTCTTCTTCCACCCAATAATTAGATAAAACCATGTTTTATATTTACTAATTTAAAAACTTATCTAATCTTTCCTTGAAAATCTCCAATGATACTATTGGAAATAGTTAGATCTAATCCATCTTGTAAAGTTTCTTGTCAGGTTAAATGTCTAATTTTTTTATTTGCTAATAATCGTCCCATTTTTTATATTTTCGGTTATTTCCTTATCTTCATCTTTATACAATAAATACTCTTTGCTTTCTAAAATGGGTAGTCTTTCCAGAAAACTATTCTGTGGGAGGAATTTTAATTAAAAGTACAAAACTCATCAGTTTTTATTTCCGAAATTGGTTTATCTTAAGGATCATGAAAAATTTCTTATTCATGTTTATAACTCTTATATGAAATATAAATAAACACTTCAGTTTTAAGAATATTTTATTTGGACCTTTAACAATATAGACAGAACTTTTCCAATTTTCTGACCCAAACCACCTACATATGTGAACTTACTTTCATTATTTACAAAAACCATAAACTTTATAAACTGAACTCATTGGAAAGTCTACCCATTGTCAATGGAAGTATTAATTTATTTCTTCTCCATTTTCTTTTATTTTTTGTTCCTTCTTCAAAATATTTTTGTGTTTGTCTCTTAAAGAAACATTATTATGCTAGTTTTCTTGTTGTTTTCATTTTTAGTTCGTTGAGAATATCCCTCATTAATCGGTTTTATTTACTTAATTGGGCACATAGAGTTTGGTGGTAATATTTGTTGTTTTTCTAGACACAAATGGAATACACTTATTTGTTTCTAGTAATTCTATTTCTTAGATATTTATGTCTTTTGATATTGTAGAAAATATGGAATTGAATTTAGAAAAGTCTTTTTCCAAATATTTTATAAAACAAGTTTGTTTTACAGAATTTATTTTCTTCATTCCTTTGAAAATTTCTATGCAATAAATTGGCAAGCAATTAAAACTGAAAGCAGGTAGATCATATTTAACCAAATTTTTTTCTAAAGAGCACAGTACAGGGAGCCTTGTGCATTCATGTGAGTGAGTGTGTGTCTGTTTGTGTGCATGTTTCTCCCAGAAGTTTGAAAAAGGAAATTGATTCTAGAAGGTACCTAATCTCTGTACCTTTTGTTTGTGTAACTATCGATGATGAATACTTCTCCCTTTTGGTCAGTCATCTCCTTTGTTCTTAATTAATTTACAATATTTCTGTTTTTACCTTATTATCTATTTTAATCTTTATTCTCATTCGTGTTTCTGTGGCCCCAACGCACATATCACAGCTGATTTTTGTAAATCAGGCAGCAACTATTTTGCAAGAAATCTGTAGATTTTCCACATTTTGGGTAATAGAACACAATATAAAGGAACATTGTCAAAATATGTGTTATCACTTTTTTCTTAATTCAAAATTGTCTGTTAATGGATCGAATTTTTGTTCTTTTTTGGAAATTTATATTTATGTAATCGTAAACTGTTATTTCTGATCTTTTAATTCCCTCTTGATTAGCTAATTTAGAAGAAAATATATCTTCTGTTTCATCTGGAAAATTTTTAAAAATCTACAATAAGGTTACTAAGTTGTTTTTTTAACTCCTGGACTCAATAATTGACAAATAAAGTTGCTCTGAATATTTACTCGAGATCTGGAATTCACCCAACTATAGCAATATTTTCCTGCAGTATTATTGTTGTTTATTATTGCATTAAATGATTTTATATTCTCCTTGCATTTGAAAATTATAATTATTGATTAAATACCTGCACATTTCTTCGATATTAATAATAGCTGGAAAATTTGCTAGTACTGGACCCAGTAAGCAGTAATGTTCTTTCCTTAGTTATTTTAAAGTATCTGGTAATAGTAACAGCAATAAGATTTTTATATTTTTGCTTCATACTTCGTATATCTTTATTAATAAATTGGGTAATACCAAGAACTGTTTGTACATTAGACTCTTGTAAATGAATGATTCTTGCTTTAACTCTGTTTCCAGACAAACTAAATTTAGGAAATCTGGATCTTAAAAAACAATGAAACGTGCCCCACACTGATGTCTTTACAAGAAATTTTCCAATTTGTAACCACCCAATGCAATCTATAAAATATGTTTTTTTTAAGGATCATAATGTCACAAAATGGTCCACTAATTGTTTTAAATTATTCTCATTTATTTTTTTATTAATATAGCGAGTATTTGTAATGATATTATTATTAAATTTTCCTTAAGTAACACCAAACCAATTCATTCATTGGCTGTCTTTTTTATTTCAAGGAGCCCTGTTGTAGAATCTTCTTCTTATTTTTAGCACACATGTTATTGTTAGCTTCCATTTATACAGAAACAATTTTATTATATTTGAGTAAAAGTAGCTGGGATTGGAGATGCAAAATTATTATTAAAAGACATAAAATTTAAGTCTTTTCATAAGCTGTTGAAACTGAGGTGTGGGAAAGTAAAGTACAGTACTAATATTCACTACCTGCCTATTGTTAAATATGAACTGATTTATGGGCTTCAACAATGAGAAATTACAATAAAAAAATCCTAAGGTTCCTGCACCTTTTTATGAACTTCAAACAGTTGCAGTTGTCAGATGAAATGGAAAGAAAAACATTGAGCTAGACACCATGAATTACCATCATTCAGTAGAGTGTAATATATCTTATTTTATTTTTGTTTGGTTATATAATATTCAAACAATAATCACTTGCTTGATTCTCCATTATATGATCAGGTCAAACTTCAGAATATTTGTATTAAAAATGGAAGAAATGAAATATATCCTCAATAAATGAGCAATTTGATCCACCAAATAATTATGTGAAGGCACATGCTGTATTACTTGATTTTAAAGAAGTTACAAAGGGGATGGGTGATGCTGATGTAAGTGGAATTAATTTCTTAATGAACATCATATCTGTGTAATCAACATGACTCACACTAAGAATATTGTTATTGCTCACAAGACTACTATGAAATTACATGCAACATTCAATGATAAACTATGAAATGGCACAAGTGCCTACACAATTATGTATGGAAGGAAGAATCTCACATTTGATGCAAAACACAGAATATTATCTCTAATGATATTCCATTTTTTTATTTATTTTACGAATAGCTCTTTTTATATATATTATGTTAGCATTTTGATATTTTAAATCTGGTTAACAATTAGCTGAGGAATAAACAGAAATCGATCAAATCAACTTCCCAGGTGGCAGCTGCTGAGTAAATATCTGATCTCTAGCAGATCTCTCAGATGAATGAGGTGGGTGCAACAGATAAGGATATCCAACCATGCCTTCTGCTTTGCTCTACCTCCATAACACCATCTTGGTCACACAGTGCTTCTTGCTTTACCACACAGGTATATTCACCATGTAGGCACAGAAATAAGCATTTTAAATACTGATTAACATTTCTTAACTGATGTTAGTGGTTTAAACATTGAGTTATTGCTATTTAAGTGGTTTGTTATCATTGTCTTAATGGTTAAAATTCATTTTAAAAAGTTAACATATACCACATATTTTGAGTGGCACAATGTAAACAGTTTTTTCACATAGTTTATTAATTGAGTTTCACAGTTTAAATTACGGAGTTATACTATTTAAGTTGGGTACTATAGTTTATAGTGTGCAGTGCTTGAAATTGGAAGTAAATTAATGTAACATTTTTCGCCTTGTGCAGATAGCCCAGCGCCAAAATGAGAGGATTCAATTCATAAAATCATTACCAGTGGCATTTCATCCTTCGAATCTTGAGGAAATACTGGGTATTATTAAAAAATCTTGGTCAGTGTTCCCAAAGATTTCTGCATATGAGACAGGGAGTTTTACTGTAATAACTCTGTATTGAGACGTAAATTTTCAACTAAAATATTCTACTTGTTATGTTAACAATTTTTCTAATGATTTTAATCATTTTGAAGATGATATTAGGAATGAAAAAACTTAAAAAATAATTATTTGTTTTTCATGACCTCTTTTTTTCAAATTAATTCTAGAGTGCTCAAAAATGATGTCGAATTTTCTATAGTAGTGGTAGTGGTTGAAGTAATAATAGTAATAGTAGGAGTAACTGGACACATTGAGTGCAATTGGCATGTTGTTATTGCACATCTTTTTTTGTTGAACTAAATACATTTATTTTATTTTAATTCGAATCAATTAAATAGTTTGTTTAGTTTTTATTTAATAAAATTTAATTTTTTAAATAACCTTATTTATGAAAAATATCCCCCCATGAACCATGGACCTTGCCGTTGGTGGGAAGGCTTGCGTGCCTCAGCGATACAGATAGCCGTACCGTAGGTGCAACCACAACAGAGGGGTATCTGTTGAGAGGCCAGACAAACGTGTGGTTCCTGAAGAGGGGCAGCAGCCTTTTCAGTAGTTGCAAGGGCAACAGTCTGGATGATTGACTGATCTGGCCTTGTAACAATATCCAAAACGGCCTTGCTGTGCTGGTACTGCGAACGGCTGAAAGCGAGGGGAAACTACAGCCGTAATTTTTCCCGAGGGCATGCAGCTTTAATGTATGATTACATGATGATGGCGTCCTCTTGGGTAAAATATTCCGGAGGTAAAATAGTCCCCCATTCGGATCTCCGGGCGGGGACTACTCAAGAGGATGTCGTTATCAGGAGAAAGAAAACTGGCGTTCTACGGATCGGAGCGTGGAATGTCAGATCCCTTAATCGGGCAGGTAGGTTAGAAAATTTAAAAAGGGAAATGGATAGGTTGAAGTTAGATATAGTGGGAATTAGTGAAGTTCGGTGGCAGGAGGAACAAGACTTCTGGTCAGGTGACTACAGGGTTATAAACACAAAATCAAATAGGGGTAATGCAGGAGTAGGTTTAATAATGAATAGGAAAATAGGAATGTTGGTAAGCTACTACAAACAGCATAGTGAACGCATTATTGTGGCCAAGATAGATACGAAGCCCACGCCTACTACAGTAGTACAAGTTTATATGCCAACTAGCTCTGCAGATGACGAAGAGATTGAAGAAATGTATGATGAAATAAAAGAAATTATTCAGATTGTGAAGGGAGACGAAAATTTAATAGTCATGGGTGACTGGAATTCGGGTGTAGGAAAAGGGAGAGAAGGAAACATAGTAGGTGAATATGGATTGGGGGACAGAAATGAAAGAGGAAGCCGCCTTGTAGAATTTTGCACAGAGCACAACATAATCATAACTAACACTTGGTTTAAGAATCATGAAAGAAGGTTGTACACATGGAAGAACCCTGGAGATACTAAAAGGTATAAGATAGATTATATAATGGTAAGACAGAGATTTAGGAACCAGGTTTTAAATTGTAAGACATTTCCAGGGGCAGATGTGGACTCTGACCACAATCTATTGGTTATGACCTGTAGATTAAAACTGAAGAAACTGCAAAATGGTGGGAATTTAAGGAGATGGAACCTGGATAAACTAAAAGAACCAGAGATTGTACAGAGATTTAGGGAGAGCATAAGGGAGCAATTGACAGGAATGGGGGAAATAAATACAGTAGAAGAAGAATGGGTAGCTTTGAGGGATGAAGTAGTGAAGGCAGCAGAGGATCAAGTAGGTAAAAAGACGAGGGCTAGTATAAATCCTTGGGTATCAGAAGAAATATTGAATTTAATTGATGAAAGGAGAAAATATAAAAATGCAGTAAGTGAAACAGGCAAAAAGGAATACAAACGTCTCAAAAATGAGATCGACAGGAAGTGCAAAATGGCTAAGCAGGGATGGCTAGAGGATAAATGTAAGGATGTAGAGGCCTATCTCACTAGGGGTAAGATAGATACCGCCTACAGGAAAATTAAAGAGACCTTTGGAGATAAGAGAACGACTTGTATGAATATCAAGAGCTCAGATGGAAACCCAGTTCTAAGCAAAGAAGGGAAAGCAGAAAGGTGGAAGGAGTATATAGAGGGTCTATACAAGGGCGATGTACTTGAGGACAATATTATGGAAATGGAAGAGGATGTAGATGAAGATGAAATGGGAGATACGATACTGCGTGAAGAGTTTGACAGAGCACTGAAAGACCTGAGTCGAAACAAGGCCCCCGGAGTAGACAATATTCCATTGGAACTACTGACGGTCGTGGGAGAGCCAGTCCTGACAAAACTCTACCATCTGGTGAGCAAGATGTATGAAACAGGCAAAATACCCTCAGACTTCAAGAAGAATATAATAATTCCAATCCCAAAGAAAGCAGGTGTTGACAGATGTGAAAATTACCGAACTATCAGCTTAATAAGTCACAGCTGCAAAATACTAACACGAATTCTTTACAGACGAATGGAAAAACTAGTAGAAGCCAACCTCGGGGAAGATCAGTTTGGATTCCGTAGAAACACTGGAACACGTGAGGCAATACTGACCTTACGACTTATCTTAGAAGAAAGATTAAGGAAAGGCAAACCTACGTTTCTAGCATTTGTAGACTTAGAGAAAGCTTTTGACAATGTTGGCTGGAATACTCTCTTTCAAATTCTAAGGGTGGCAGGGGTAAAATACAGGGAGCGAAAGGCTATTTACAATTTGTACAGAAACCAGATGGCAGTTATAAGAGTCGAGGGACATGAAAGGGAAGCAGTGGTGGGGAAGGGAGTAAGACAGGGTTGTAGCCTGTCCCCGATGTTGTTCAATCTGTATACTGAGCAAGCAGTAAAGGAAACAAAAGAAAAATTCGGAGTAGGTATTAAAATTCATGGAGAAGAAATAAAAACTTTGAGGTTCACCGATGACATTGTAATTCTGTCAGAGACAGCAAAGGATTTGGAAGAGCAGTTGAATGGAATGGACAGTGTCTTGAAAGGAGGATATAAGATGAACATCAACAAAAGCAAAACAAGGATAATGGAATGTAGTCTAATTAAGTCAGGTGATGCTGAGGGAATTAGATTAGGAAATGAGGCACTTAAAGTAGTAAAGGAGTTTTGCTATTTGGGGAGCAAAATAACTGATGATGGTCGAAGTAGAGAGGATATAAAATGTAGGCTGGCAATGGCAAGGAAAGCGTTTCTGAAGAAGAGAAATTTGTTAACATCCAGTATTGATTTAAGTGTCAGGAAGTCATTTCTGAAAGTATTCGTATGGAGTGTAGACATGTA
This sequence comes from Schistocerca piceifrons, assembly GCF_021461385.2. Taxonomy (NCBI): domain Eukaryota; kingdom Metazoa; phylum Arthropoda; class Insecta; order Orthoptera; family Acrididae; genus Schistocerca; species Schistocerca piceifrons. Next base: position 461,630,224 of record NC_060139.1, on the reverse strand, counting down.
TGGAAGTGAAACATGGACGATAAATAGTTTGGACAAGAAGAGAAGAGAAGCTTTCGAAATGTGGTGCTACAGAAGAATGCTGAAGATTAGATGGGTAGATCACATAACTAATGAGGAAGTATTGAATAGGATTGAGGAGAGGAGAAGTCTGTGGCACAACTTGACCAGAAGAAGGGATCGGTTGGTAGGACATGTTCTGAGGCATCAAGGGATCACCAATTTAGTATTGGAGGGCAGCGTGGAGGGTAAAAATCGTAGGGGGAGACGAAGAGATGAATACACTAAGCAGATTCAGAAGGATGTAGGTTGCAGTAGGTACTGGGAGATGAAAAAGCTTGCACAGGATAGAGTAGCATGGAGAGCTGCATCAAACCAGTCTCAGGACTGAAGACCACAACAACAACAACATGAAAAATATTTAAAAATAAAATTAAATAACTAAAGATTAAAATAAGATTAATTAAAAATTAAACTAAAATTAATTTAATCAATTCATATTACAATAAAATCAATTTAATTCATTTGTCACAGAAAAGATGTGCAATAAACACACTTCAGTCTGGATCTGCACTGCTGCTACGGTTGCAGGTTCGAATCTTGCTTTGGGCTTGGGTGTGTGTGATGTCCTTAGGTTAGTTAGGTTTATGTATTTCTAAGTCTATGGGACTGATGACCTCAGATATTAAGTCCCATAGTGCTTAGAGTCACTTGAATCTTTTTTCATTTTTGCAATAAAGATATGCCAACAGCACTCAATGCACCCACTTTCTACTGAGAATCAAAGCACATGTTTATATCTAGGGACTGTGTTGATGTTACCATGCTGTTAGTACGGAGTAAGTCGATTCCGAAATACCACAAGCTTTTGTTTTCATTTTATGAACTTGGAAAAAATGTATGTTGTTCCTGGCGTCTTTACTGTTGACTATATCAGTAAAAAATCTTCAGTACATTCTATACAAAAATTCTACATTCCTTCACCAGCTAAAGCAACACTTCATGTAGTCCCTTAATCCTTCATTACGCTCATTACGAAACAAATATCAGTGCACAGTTCGACAGAAGACTGAAATAACATGTTAACACAAGATACCGCACGGCAAAACAGAACATTCAGCTGTCGTTGACCTACTGCACCGTAGGCATACATGCACTAACAAAGCTGTGAAGCAGGTGAATCACAACGCTTAGCACCGGTGGACAGCAGGAAGTGGGTATGACCTTGAAGTGTCTAATTTCGTGTCGGCCACACTAGGCTTCAGCTTGTTTGAGCAACCACTCGAGTATGATTCGCAAACTCCCCACGAATGACAGTGTGGTTTTGTGATCAGTGGACAAAGATCTAGGAAGTATTAACGAAATTAGAGTCATTTCACTGTTTTCGGGTCGTCTCGCCAGCATAGGATGCCTTCAAGTCCAAACGTGAATTTAAAGATACCGTATACAAAACTTCATAATTTTTTTTCTTTTTTTTTAAATTAAGATTTCTGTAAACTGTCTGTTGGATGTTCTGTGACTTCCCCTAGTACGTGCCTACTAAGGTCGCCTTTAATACTATGGAAGTTACTCCCTGAAACCTTGATACAATGTATACAATGTATCAGCCTGCATTTCTTCTTCCCTCCTTTGTCCATATATTCTTTTCCTGACTGGTTCTGTCTGGTACCCACCCATTATATAATTTACTAGGCAACTAAATCACAAATCAAACGCCTCAATGCTCTTCTTTTCCCTCTGGCCCTCAGACCACGATTCTCTTCCACACAGTAAAGTTTTCCACACAAACTTTCGCAGAGATTCCTGCCCCACATTAAGGCTGATGTGTGATTCTGGCAGACATCCGTTGCCGAGGAGTACTCGCTTAATCAGTACTTGTCTGTTTCTTATTTCCTCCTTGTTCCTCCGCCAGGCGTTATTAAGCTTAGAACATTGCAGAAATCCACCGCTTCGTCTATTACTTGGTCCACCACTCTGATGCTAATTTTGCGCTACATCACGCTACTCGTCTGGCGTGAGGTCGGTCGCTTGACGGCGCGGCCCTGTCCGTTGCCGGCGCGCCGTAAGGCACGGAAGCTCGCACTGGGGCGTATCGCTTCTAGTCGGGCAGTCCTCACAAGGCGAAGTGATGCGTCTCTCATAGCCTCTCCTTCCCAAGTGGCTCTCTCCGCCTTCCCGTGGTGCCAGACGTTAAGCTCGGCATTTTGCCTTGCGACAAAAGGGAGAGCTGCGACTCAACCCGATGCGAAAGCGAAAGGTGCGTGGCACAGGGGGAGCTGTGTCAAGGGACCGAACATCAGTCCCTTTCTGTTCGCGGGGCACAGACCAGCAGGTGCTCTGCATGCCGGCGATTTCGTTTGTCGGCTTGGGATCGCGGCGCGAGTCGGCAAGGGTGCTTCGCCGCGCCCCTGGGTAACTGGGGCGTGTTCTGCCAAACCCAGGAGGTGGTAACATCGCCTGGGCCAGGTTAGATGGGTCCAGACCGTCTGGGGGACCGGCCCGCCACCTGAGTAGGAGTGGGTCCTTGGCCGAGAGTTGGAAACTCGGGCAAGTAGGCGGCGAAGGGCGAGGGGTGCATCCACCTCTCCGGAGTGCGGGGTGCAGTTGCCAAGGAGCGTCGCGTGAAATCGTCGACGATGGGGTCACCGAGAGGGACCAGTGCACTGGCGACGGTGCGTTGAACCCGGCAGCTGGGGAGTGCCTTGACCTAGGGGAGAGGTCGGTGGGCGAGCTGCAGAATTCGCCCCCCCCCCCCCCCCCCCACCTCATGCAAGAGGAGCCAGTCCGGGGCAAGAGACGGGCTCCCACCTTTTTCATCACTCGTTACAATCATGGCTACAAACGAAACGAGTGTTTCGTGTACGCGTCAACGGGCTTCCACTGCGCCTGATCCCTCTCCCCAGGACGAGCTGGGACAGGCAGAGATTGAGACTGTACTACAGAGACATTCAAGAATCACGTTTCTCCTGGAGCAACGTGTAAAGAATGGGAAAATTAGTCAAGCTGGACTTGCTATAATTAAAAACGAATTGGCAGCATGGGCCTTTGCCCACGCTAAACTTGAAGGTAGAGTAGAGGAGTTGAAAAACAATAGATTGAGGAGGCAACCGGCATAGACATGGGCGGCCATGGCCGCGCAAGCGCCCACAAAGCCAAGCACAACAAGAGACACAATCGACAAAGTGACAAAGGACCAGACACAGCAGTCTTTCTTAGGACACTGCCTGGTCAGGACGCCAGTGTCAAGAAAATCCAAGAACTGTTCACAAAAAACATAGATCCCGTCAAAGATAAAATTAAAATTAAGAGAATAAAACCAAGTAGGAATTCCGTCATTGTCGAAGTTGCCTCTGAACAGGACAATGACAAACTGTTGAACAATCAGAAGCTGAACTCGGTGGTCAAATGCGAACCACCGAGGAAAGAAAACCCACTTGTAATACTATACGATGTACCCACCATTATGTCCAACGAAGAATTTTCCGAAACAATAAGACAACAAAAGTTTGAGGAAATGAATGACGAAGAATTCAAGAATTGTTTCAAGTTAAAATTGAAGACTGGGCCACGGGTCGTGATGTTGTTCATCACGTCGCCGAAGTATCTGCGCCAATGTGGAAAAATATAACAACAATGGGCAGATTATCTGTCGGCTTTCATGCCATCAATACAAGAGATTATGTCGTGGTACCTCGTTGCCACAATTGTGGTGACTTGGACCTTATTCTGAGGCTGTATACCAGGGACTCGGCGTGCACCAAATGTGGTGAAAACGGTCACAACCACAAAGATTGTACAGCGGCAGCAATTTACATACCCCGTAAAAATCGAGGAAAAAAGTCTTGTTGAGTCACAGGAAGAAACTGCCCGATATACCGAATGCTCGAACAGAGATTAATCTGTAGAACCGACTATGGCTGAGCCCGTCGTATCGAACAGGATGCCAAAGCGAAAGTCCCCGAGCAAAAGGAGGAGGGACGCTATGAGGGCAAATAGATTCAAGGATTTTTTGAGGTCGCTTTTTGGGCGCCGTTAAAATCGAAACAGTAGACAAAGCCATACAGACTGAATTCCACACGATGGACATAGTTATACAAACTGACCTCCCCCTCATAGCTGCAGCTCCCTTCTCTGAAAGTCGGGGAACAAAGCCGATAATACACCAACAAAGGCATCCTGTGGCTGTGGCAGTTTCTAAAGACGAGCAAATAAATAAACAACAACCAATTCAGGAAAACATAGTGACAAGTTCAAGCACGAATTCCACCACACAAGGCACACCAGTAGTCAGACTACCACCTGTCGATCCGGTAAGGGTGTACCCCAACCTAGAGTACACCATGCAACTATCGAGATTAGAGCAGCCGACTACCCTGACCACTGCCTTACGACATGTGGTCCGTGTAGGACATGAAGAGGGTAGGAAGGTAACCTTCTCGGGTATGGAGGCTGCTGACAGAATTCAACTAAAATCAGTGAATCTCCCCACTGACCTCGGAGCCTTGCGAGACCTGCTCAAGAAAGTATTCGAAAGACGAGGTGAGAAATTCGAGCTTGACGACATTTACCAACAATCAGTACTAGCACATGGACGAATTGCGTTCGACTGGAGCAAGACTTGGCCGAATGACCAAATACATACGTACTTCCCGTAATGACAAATATAAATATTGGACAACGTAATATTCATAACAGTCGACTTGTGATGCAGTAGCTCCTAAGGGAGGTGGAGGAGATGAGACTAGATGTACTCTGTCTACAGGAGCCGTACTCCCAACCTGGAGAAATTGCATTTGCTGCCGCTACCTGGCAAATAGTCAGCAGAGGGGATGACCCGATAGCGGCAATCATAATTACTAACAAACTTTTGAGGGTCACTACACTTTCGTAGTTCACAACTAGCCACGTCAACGTCGTGGAGCTGCAATCCCCTGTGGGAAATATTACCCTCATAAACATATATTTTCAATATGGAGACAATATAGAACAGCATATAGATCATTTAGCGAGAGTAAACACGGCGTTACAGGGAAGAAAGGTTGTGATAACAGCTGTCATCAACGCTAAATGACCCCTGTGGCACAGTGGCACAAGAGATGCGAACGGTGAAAAAGTAGAAGAATTTATTATGGCATCGCAACTTGTGGTGGCCAACAGGCCTGGCAATACTCCTACCTACGCTGCATGAGGAGGACAATGAACAAATATAGACGTCACTCTCGTAACACCAAACACAGCTAATATCATTCAGCACTGGAGAGTCATAGGAAACGCCACCACAAGCGACCACAACTTGATAACTTTCGCCTTAGGCGAAAGAGAGTGCCGCTGGGCCATGGGGTGGGAGGTACAACTAAATTATAAAAGAACTCACTGGGAAGGCCTACCAAGGGAGTGCGACATTCCTCCATTACCGGAGGGTGACATGCATCAGGACATAGACGTGGACGAGAGGGCGGAGGAACTGGTGAGTGCGGTGACCAGAGCGGTGAGGGGTGCTGTACCAACTAGGAGGAAGGCCATGGCGGCCTTTTCGTCACCATGGTCTGCCGAACTAGGAGAACTGCGTCAATCTGTCAGAAATCTGTGGAGGTATTACCAGCGCAGTGTCGTCTGGCAGGAACGACAAAGGTGGCAGTTGCTATATAGAGAGGAAAGGCAGAGGTTCCTAAAGGAACTGCGTGAGGTAAGGACGCGAAGTTGGGAAAATTACGTGCTCAGCCAGCTAGACATGGACCCATGGGGGCTCCCCTATAAGCTGGTAAGAGAGAAAATCCGCTCTCCTATGGAGCTATCGACAGTCAGGCACGAGGACAGGATGATGGAGTCTTGGCAGGAGACTGCGAATGTCTTCCTCCTGTCCCTGCTGCCTGACGACAGTGCGGATGGGGAGACTGAAGGGCAGCAGCAACTGAGAAATGAAGACCAAGAAATATACAACAATGAGACGGCTGTCTACCCCTTCTCTGAGGAGTAGGTAGCAGCCGATATAAGATCATTACAAAGAGGAAAAGCACCTGGGCCAGACGGTATTGTGGCGGAGGTGGTGCAGTTCCTGGCGCCCCAGCTGACTGCGCCACTTACTCATCTTTACAACGAATACCTCAGGCAAAGGAAGTTTCCGAAGAAATGGAAAACGGCAAATGTAGTTATAATAAAGAAAGTACCTGATAAGGACCCTGCAGAAGTGATCATACAGGCCGATTTGCTTGTTGGATCTATTCGGAAAGATACTGGAGAAATTGTTAGCTAACAGATTGGCGGCACACCGAGTGTTGTGCGGGATGAGCAGCAGGTAGTTCGGCCTCAGGCCGGGGCGGTCGGCATCTGATGTAGTCGCCCTGGCGGCTGAGGTCTGTGGCTCGACCCCGCACAAATACGTAGATGGCATCATGGTGGATATCAGTGCCGCCTTCGACAACCTGTGGTGGCCGCTCTTCTCCTGCTTGCGGGAGAAAGAGTATTCAGGGCCGCTATACGGTTGCCTGAGGAGCTATTGTAAGGATCGGGAGGTCTGGCTATCATCTCCTAGCGAATGAGTTGGAAAAGCAATCACTAAAGGATATCCACAAGGATCCGTCTTAGGACCCCTCTTCTGGGACATCCACATGGAACCACTACTAGACAGGTTACAACAAAGTGATGAGGTCCTAGAGGTGATAGCCTACGCGGATGACCTCCTCCTGTTGGTCGGCGGCCGTAGCTGGCAAGACATTGAACCGAAAATTGAGAGAGCCATAGAGAAACTCCAACAATGGTGCCACATGACTAAAATGACGATCTCACCCAACAAATCCACATACCTGCTGTTAAAAGGACATGTAATCAGAAATCCTACTGTCAGAATTAACGGCTCACCAGTTCTCCGGCGACGTGAGACACGCTATCTAGGAGTCATCATTGATGAGAGGTGGAGCTTCGGGAAACAAATTGACACCGTAACCCAGAGAGCTCTCCAGATATTAAACAACCTAATCTCAATAGGTCATAAAAGATTCCATATCCCACCACACCTGATTAAACTTTACCATAATAGCATCCTAAATTCAGTTGTGGGTTACGGCTCGGGAGTCTGGGCGCACAGACACACGAGAGTTGTGCCCGCCATGACAGTGAGAAGGGTCCAGAGAAGCATGATATTGAGACCTGTGGGGTCTACAGAACATCTCCAGGGGGCCCTATTAGTCATAATGGGGCTCTGCCCTCTGGACATCAAAATAAGGGAACAAGCGGCTTGGTACTGGGCCAAAAAGGGAAACTATGAGAAGATTGCAGACATCATGGGTGTAAGGGTGGGGGATAAAAGGGAAATAAGGAAAAGAGGGGAAGAACTTTGGCAGGAGTCTTGGGAGGTAGAAGAGGCTGGACATAGTACTTTCGAGTTCATACCTGATGTGAGGGAACGCTTGGAAACGAAATACTTTGAGCCCACACGAGGACTGATCCGTTTTCTCACTTGCCATGGACCCTTGGGAAGAGGGCTACACCAGCGTGTGACTGTGGCGATTCGGATGGTACGCCCGACCAAGTAGTTTTCGAATGCCCCCTCTTCGATGATGTTGCGAACACACTTCGTGACAGACTTCCAAACCATGACACATATCAACTACTTAGACGGGAGGACACATTCCAGGTCTTAAACACATTGGCCAACGAGGTATCACGGAAAGTTTTATCAGAATACTTGAGGGACATAAGCTAAATAACAAAGGCAACCAACACTGATTGCGTCCAGAGCCCTATTCTCATACCGCCCGTGCGTGGACTGGCGACTTTCCATCATAGTTGGGATCCGCCACGCGCAGGATTAGGGGGAGTGTGGGTCAGTACCACCGATAACGACACGCACCGGATATGCCGTAGGTTAAGTTAGTTTGTAGGACTTAGTTTTTTAGGAAAACCATGCTAGGGAACTGCAGCGAATTAACATCGTGGCCTGCCCAGTGCCAGGGGCACACTCATCGAGTTTAGCTCGAAGAGCAAGGCTGTTTAAAGTAGGTTTATATCTTTCACTGGCACACATGTGACGCTGCAGGCGATAGGAATTAGTTATAAGAATTAGATATAAGCTGTAGATATCAGAAATTAAATGCCCATTGTATGAAAAACTAACTGTAGCTCATTCAAAAAACTGTAACCAGCTGCAACTTAAGTATTAGATGTATAATTGTTATGACCCACTAATGAGATAAGGAAATGGGTTAATTTTGTATAATTATAATGGTTTTGTTAATAAAGATTTTTTTTTAAAAAAAAGATCACGCCACTCGTTGTTACTTTCTTTTTTCACTGATATACATGCTGAGCATCAGACGAAGAAGACTGCAGTCCTTACATCACACCGCGTTTAATCGGGGTATTTATCTGATGTTCTTCCATTTTAATTAAATATTTTTCATATTAATGATACCTATGTGCCCCTGTACTTCGTACGTACTTTTTTCCAAGGAGTGAAAATATTTCACACTATCCTGAAATGCAGAATCCTTTTCTTCGTTGATATTTTCAATCAAAGTGTCTTCACTTTTAAGTCTTGCCTCCATTACACTAGCCATCAAATCTTCCCTTTTTCTGTAACTGGCTTGAAAACAGCTAGTGTTCATGTTTTCATATCTGCTGATAACGAAAACGTTAGTGAAAACAACATAAATGAAAGAATTATCTCCTCAGTAATCTTTAAACCATGACCTACATCCTTAATTTTAATACACTGAAGCGCCAAAGAAACTGATACAGTATACGTTTTTAAATACAGAGATATGTAAACAGGCAGAATACGGCACCGCGGTCGGCAACGCCTATATAAGACAACAAGTGTCTGGGATAGATGATAAATCGGTTACTGCTACTAGAATGGCGGGTTATCCAGAATTAAGTGAGTTTGAACGTGGTGTTATAGTTGGCACCCAAGCAATGGGACACACCACTCCGAGGTAGGGATGAAGTGGGAATTTTTCCATACGACCATTTCACAAGTGTACAGTGATTATCAGGAATCCGGTAAAACATCGAATCTCCAACATCGCTGAGGCCGGAAAAGATCCTGCATGAACGGGACCAACGACGACCGAAGAGAATCGTTCAAACGTGACATAAATGTAACACTTCCGCAAATTGCTGCAGATTTTAGTGCTGGGCCATCAACAAGTGTCAGCGTGCGAACCATTCAACGAAACATCATCGATGTAGGCTTTAGGAGGCGAAGGCTCGCTCCTGTACCTTTGATGACTGCACAACACGAAGCCTTCCACTCCGCCTGGGCCCGTCAAAGCCGACACAGGACTGTTGATGACAGGACACATTTCGCCAGGTCGGACCAGTTTCTTTGGTTTTTCAGTTTTTCAGTTTATGTGAATTTACTTATGGAACTTTGGTAGTCTATGTCTTCTATCATTTTCAGAGGTCTAGTTAAAATAAAAATAAATGAGTTTAATAAAACTAAATCTTGAATTGCTGCTGTAGCCATATATCGTCACAATAAAATAAAAATATTCAATAGCTGATGGAGTATGAATGAGAACTGTGGCGAATGAGAAATGTGGTGTATTTAACAGACGTAATGACCAGTACAAAAAAAAAGAGAAACATAAGGCAGAAAAGGGATGTGCTTGAATGGCAAAGCATACATTGGGGTGCAAACTATACAAATTCTCCAGTAAATTAATCTCTTTTACAACGCAGTTTGTCTTCGTTTACACGAGGCCCAACTCTATTCAAATGGAATCAACTACGACTAAGAACACCACTAACTATGGTTCACCTGAGAGTAGGGAGCTATGGATATCATTTAACAACCCGACGCCGGTGCGGCAATACTTTACCCATTCTCCGTGATTTAGGCGACAGCAGAAAACGGCACGCTGTGGACGAGGAGCGGCGTGCTGCGGCAACTGTAATATTCTGACGCGTCCACAAAAACTTTCAAACTACACGGACTATAGTTCTGATTATTATGACATGGGAAACTTTCCTGTCAGAGCCCTGAAATCCCGGCAGATTTCTTTGTGAGGTGCACTCGTTCGCTGGTCTGGCCAAACCAATTTGATTCACAGGCACGGCGGGGCTTTCTACAATTGTCAAAAGTCAGACGGCCGACTCTGGACGAATAAGCACCCTCGTGACACATGATATGTCCGAGATGATATGCAGTTTCTCTGTCAATAGAGTTATAAACTGCCACTGGTTCTCAGTCCAATAAAAGTTGCAGACCACAAGTCTCACCCACTAGGGAAACACTTGAAGTTCTCCACTATGGGAGAACCAAAAGACGAAGAAGCAAAGAATCCCAACTACTTTCCTCCGGTACAGGAGTCGATTTAGCAATGAAAACCACCTCCATGTTGTACATACCAATCGAACTATCCTCTACTTATGGAATGACCCATTTTGACTGTTCTGTTGGCCTCGTAACCCCTCCAGAACAGCACCAGGATTCCGGCTCTAGTCCTCTACTTATGGAATGACCCATTTTGACTGTTCTGTTGGCCTCGTAACCCCTCCAGAACAGCGCCAGGATTCCGACTCTAGGGGAGCAAACCTCTGCTTTGCCTCTCCTGAGAAGAGCCAATCAGCGACTCAGAATCTCTCTTGTCTGAAACAAGAAGTCTTTAGACTAGGGAGGCATCTTTCTCGTGGTAAGCATTAGCCTCGTTTCGGCAAAAAGCGTCTACCTAGACGGGACCACAGTCCCTCATTTATGAAGGTCGACACCTACATAATTCATGGATTTCTCTTTTCTTTAAAAGTCTAAACGTGCAAACATAGACTTTTCATTTGATACTTTTAATACATGCCTGTAGCACAAATATGTTCACACAGTTGTCACATACTTTTCAATCCTTCATCTCTGATGCTGTGTATCCGGTGACGAAACACTGGGTTTAGGAATAATTTCACATGGGGATTGCACTTCTTATGAGACATTCCCATGAGTTGGATCACAGTCGAAATTTAAATCTTCATACCACTTCTTTTCTTTACACTTCCTGCACTGAATGCTGTGCCTGAGATGTCTAAATATGACTTCTGTGTTTATGAGAGTGGTGGGCTTGAACAACGCATATACGGAAAGCCGTGTTTTCCAATTGATTCACTCAGTCCCTGCTACTCTTTTGTATAATCCTAGCTTACTTAACAGTTCGTGTGGATCTTGCCCTATCTCTTCTGCTTTCTACTGCCGCAAGGTTTAGGATGAGGCAAAAGGACTCGGTGTCGGTCTGTTCGGTGTCTCACCTATACGTTTCGAATTTATGCAGGTAAAAATCTCTTTAATCATTTTCATGACAGAATTTATCCTATTTCTTCTCCTGCATATTTCAGAACACATCAACTCAATTTTTTGACACCCACACAAGTTTAAAGTTAAAGGACTCCTTCCATCTGTCTGTATGCACCTTTCTTAACTTCTTGTTCGCTAACTGGAGTACTACATTTGGTCCAAGAGTCGTTATAACACAAAAAGGGCCTTCCCGTGGTCTTGTTAACTTCTTTGACAGTCCTCTTCTCACATTTTCTTCATGTAATAACGCCTTGTCTCTTGCCTTTGATTCCTACGCGTTTTGAGCCATCATAATATTCCTTATCCACCTTCTTCTTGCCTTATTAAAACTCCTTACCATCTGATGAATTTGGCGTGTCGCTTCCTTTAGTTCCACTATGTAACAATCATAGCTGTACTTTAGCCGGATCGCGCTATAAGATTCCAGGATTACTGTATACTCTCCAGGAAGACAACGTAGTTGATGAAAGCGGCGTGTTGTCGTATACAAAAGTGGCAAAATGCACTCTATGAACACGGTTTTACTGCTTCATTGTTACTTAATGGCACAGGTATGCTGTTAGCGTTCAATGCGTTTCTTCGACTGTTCCATTCGTTTAGTATGGCATGCACATGAATGAATCTTCTCAATCTTCAGTAAATGACAAACCAGCTTCAGGATGTTACTTATAAACTTCGTTCCTTGGTTACTTAATAATTTGCAGTATTCCGTAATTGCAAATTATTTTCTGTCCTAAAACTCTCGCTATTGTGTCAGCATCTGGTTGTGCTGCAGACTCTGCTGCATCGAGTTTAACGAGGGCACCCTGAAACGTTAGGACGTATGTATTCCCATTCTCTTTTATCATAAATGGCCCGAATACCATGATTCACAAAGAGTGAATACCCGCTTATGTATTACGGCAACACTGTGGGCATCTTTACTTTTTGCTGCGTAATGTTGCTCTCCTGACAACTCTTGCAACTTCGGATGTACTTTTCTATGTCTTTATTTATACTTCTCCATGATCTATTCCTTTTACTACGGTCGGACATGTGGCTTATTCGTTGTTGTCCACCTACTGGCGAATCATGAAACTGCTTCAGAACAGCTCTAATCATGGTTGCTGGTCGTCTCGTTATACATCATCGTCCTCTTTTACATTCCTAATCACTGCAGATGGACCTTCTGATATGTGTGACAATCCGTATAAGACGTGATTTGTGACCCCTTTTGATATATATTATCTCAGTCATATTCTGTCTGTTTAATTCTGAATTTTCTTTTTCTTGATGACGGATCAATAGTATTTGTCAACCATTTCAAGGATTTGTGATCAGTATATACAACGAATTTTCTTCGTTACTTTTAAGGCCGGTGATGTTTCACAGCTCACACTATGACTAAGGGTTCTCACTCAATCATTCTATACCCTTTCTTGGTGTGGTTCAGCATTCTGGATGCGAAGGCTACTGGTAAGTACCGCCCTAGCTCACCATAACTCGGTAAGCCACCAGTCAGTTTCTCGCTACCGTCTAATTCTGAACTGTTTCATGAAATTACGATGCTCTAGGGTCTGACGGGGGGGGGGGGGGGGGGGGGGAGGGGCTAAATGTTTTCTCTTCTATTTTCTGGAAAGCTGCTTCCTGATGAGTCAAACACTCGTGTTTTTCTTCTTTCTTCAGTTATTCATTTCAAGATTTCGCTCACCGATTGAGGTGCTTGATATATGGATAGTAAAATTGCTTGATTCATAGAAAGCTCTTTAACTGCAAATTGGTAGTGGGTCTTGCACTCACTTTCTGTGGGTCGGGTTTTAATCCTTCCGTCGTAATTATGTGGCCTTGAATTCTGGTTAGTGCTGTGTTCATCAGTCTCTGAAAAGTGGCTCTGTTATTTGTTACTCCCACCAGTAATCTCTGGTATTCATATGTCCTGGTGTTTTCTGTCTGCCATCGTCATTTAACGGTATTTGATGGTAACCCCGCTGCACAATCGAAAGCGGTGCATTTCTTAGGCTATTTAAAATCTTAGAGTAGCGGAAATACAGTGCTAATACAGCTGTCAATGAACCTCCAGTAGTCCTCAGCTATTCTCCACTTTCACTTCCCTGATTGTGTGCCTCCTTTGAAATCATGAATAACGAATAATTCCACCTACTGTAGCTCGCAATAATGACAGCTTCCCTTAACACTGCATGTATCTCTTTTGGAGTGTTTCCAATTGCGTCTCTGATATTATATGGCCATATATTTATGACTTTTCTTTGCGTCTTTACTTTTAATTTAATTTCGTGCGTTACATCATGATACGCAGTTCAGTGTTCAATAATCGAAGTCCTTTCTTCATCGTTTAAGTGACCCACTTGAACCATTTCCTTTAACCTGCTAATTCACGACGTTGTCTCGTGGTCCGCAGAAGATATACTACGTAAGTGGCGTTCCTCGCCGTTTCGTATGAGAGGTACTACTATCTTCAGCTTGGAACCTTTGGTATTCATAATAATTGTGACGCAAGGGCCTCTCTGCACAGTCACCAATGATGCAGGTAAATGTATGTCCTTTTGTAAATGCTCATTCTCCATTATCCCCTTGGTCAGTTCTGTGGTTTGCATCGTTGTTGTTGTTGTTGTGGTCTTCAGTCCTGAGACTGGTTTGATGCAGCTCTCCATGCTACTCTATCCTGTGCAAGCTTTTTCATCTCCCAGTACCTACTGCAACCTACATCCTTCTGAATCTGCTTAGTGTATTCATCTCTTGGTCTCCCCCTACGATTTTTACCCTCCACGCTGCCATCCAATACTAAACTGGTGATCCCTTGATGCCTCAGAACATGTCCTACCAACCGATCCCTTCTTCTGGTCAAGTTGTGCCACAAACTTCTCTTCTCCCCAATCCTATTCAATACTTCCTCATTAGTTATGTGATCTGCCCATCTAATCTTCAGCATTCTTCTGTAACACCACATTTCGAAAGCTTCTATTCTCTTCTTGTCCAAACTATTTATCGTCCATGTTTCACTTCCATACATGGCTACACTCCATACGAATACTTTCAGAAATGACTTCCTGACACTTAAATCAATACTGGATGTTAACAAATTTCTCTTCTTCAGAAACGCTTTCCTTGCCATTGCCAGCCTACATTTTATATCCTCTCTACTTCGACCATCATCAGTTATTTTGCTCCCCAAATAGCAAAACTCTTTTACTACTTTAAGTGCCTCATTTCCTAATCTAATTCCCTCAGCATCACCTGACTTAATTAGACTACATTCCATTATCCTTGTTTTGCTTTTGTTGATGTTCATCTTATATCCTCCTTTCAAGACACTGTCCATTCCGTTCAACTGCTCTTCCAAGTCCTTTGCTGTCTCTGACAGAATTACAATGTCATCGGCGAACCTCAAAGTTTTTATTTCTTCTCCATGAATTTTAATACCTACTCCGAATTTTTCTTTTGTTTCCTTTACTGCTTGCTCAATATACAGATTGAACAACATCGGGGACAGGCTACAACCCTGTCTTACTCCATACCCAACCACTGCTTCCCTTTCATGTCCCTCGACTATTATAACTGCCATTTGGTTTCTGTACAAATTGTAAATAGCCTTTCGCTCCCTGTATTTTACCCCTGCCACCTTTAGAATTAGAAAGAGAGTGTTCCAGTCAACATTATCAAAAGCTTTCTCTAAGTCTACAAATGCTAGAAACGTAGGATTGCCTTTCCTTAATCTTTCTTCTAAGGTAAGTCGTAAGGTCAGTATTGCCTCACGTGTCCCAGTGTTTCTACGGAATCCAAACTGATCTTCCCCGAGGTTGGCTTCTACTAGTTTTTCCATTCGTCTGTAAAGAATTCGTGTTAGTATTTTGCAGCTGTGACTTATTAAGCTGATAGTTCGGTAATTTTCACATCTGTCAACACCTGCTTTCTTTGGGATTGGAATTATTATATTCTTCTTGAAGTCTGAGGGTATTTCGCCTGTTTCATACATCTTGCTCACCAGATGGTAGAGTTTTGTCAGGACTGGCTCTCCCACGGCCGTCAGTAGTTCCAATGGAATATTGTCTACTCCGGGGGCCTTGTTTCGACTCAGGTCTTTCAGTGCTCTGTCAAACTCTTCACGCAGTATCGTATCACCCATTTCATCTTCATCTACATCCTCTTCCATTTCCATAATTTGTCCTCAAGTACATCGCCCTTGTATAGACCCTCTATATACTCCTTCCACCTTTCTGCTTTCCCTTCTTTGCTTAGAACTGGGTTTCCATCTGAGCTCTTGATATTCATACAAGTCGTTCTCTTATCTCCAAAGGTCTCTTTAATTTTCCTGTAGGCGGTATCTATCTTACCCCTAGTGAGATAGGCCTCTACATCCTTACATTTGTCCTCTATCCATCCCTGCTTAGCCATTTTGCACTTCCTGTCGATCTCATTTTTGAGACGTTTGTATTCCTTTTTGCCTGTTTCACTTACTGCATTTTTATATTTTCTCCTTTCATCAATTAAATTCAATATTTCTTCTGTTACCCAAGGATTTCTACTAGCCCTCGTCTTTATACCTACTTGATCCTCTGCTGCCTTCACTACTTCATCCCTCAAAGCTACCCATTCTTCTTCTACTGTATTTATTTCCCCCATTCCTGTCAATTGCTCCCTTATGCTCTCCCTGAATCTCTGTACAACCTCTGGTTTTTTTAGTTTATCCAGGTCCCATCTCCTTAAATTCCCACCTTTTTGCAGTTTCTTCAGTTTTAATCTACAGGTCATAACCAATAGATTGCGGTCAGAGTCCACATCTGCCCCTGGAAATGTCTTACAATTTAAAACCTGGTTCCTAAATCTCTGTCTTACCATTATATAATCTGATACCTTTTAGTAACTCCAGGGTTCTTCCATGTATACAACCTTCTTTCATGATTCTTAAACCAAGTGTTAGTTATGATTACGTTGTGCTCTGTGCAAAATTCGACCAGGCGGCTTCCTCTTTCATTTCTGTCCCCCAATCCATATTCACCTACTATGTTTCCTTCTCTCCCTTTTCCTACACTCGAATTCCAGTCACCCATGACTATTAAATTTTCGTCTCCCTTCACAATCTGAATAATTTCTTTTATTTCATCATACATTTCTTCAATTTCTTCGTCATCTGCAGAGCTAGTTGGCATATAAACTTGTACTACTGTAGTAGGTGTGGGCTTCGTATCTATCTTGGCCACAATAATGCGTTCACTATGCTGTTTGTAGTAGCTTACCCGCATTCCTATTTTCCTATTCATTATTAAACCTACTCCTGCATTACCCCTATTTGATTTTGTGTTTATAAACCTGTAGTCACCTGACCAGAAGTCTTGTTCCTCCTGCCACCGAACTTCACTAATTCCCACTATATCTAACTTCAACCTATCCATTTCCCTTTTTAAATTTTCTAACCTACCTGCCCGATTAAGGGATCTGACATTCCACGCTCCGATCCGTAGAACGCCAGTTTTCTTTCTCCTGATAACGACATCCTCCTGAGTAGTCCCCGCCCGGAGATCCGAATTGGGGACTATTTTACCTCCGGAATATTTTACCCAAGAGGACGCCATCATCATGTAATCATACAGTAAAGCTGCATGCCCTCGGGAAAAATTACGGCTGTAGTTTCCCCTTGCTTTCAGCCGTTCGCAGTACCAGCACAGCAAGGCCGTTTTGGTTATTGTTACAAGGCCAGATCAGTCAATCATCCAGACTGTTGCCCTTGCAACTACTGAAAAGGCTGCTGCCCCTCTTCAGGAACCACACGTTTGTCTGGCCTCTCAACAGATACCCCTCCGTTGTGGTTGCACCTACGGTACGGCTATCTGTATCGCTGAGGCACGTAAGCCTCCCCACCAACGGCAAGGTCCATGGTTCATGGGGGGGGGGGGGGGGGGGGGGGGGTTGCATCGTAACTTTTAAAATATTTTCTTCTGAATGACCTATTCGTATAACGCCATACAGGATCTCTTTCTACCCCGTTTCTCTTCTCTCTCAGATCTTTTTCCTATTCTAGTTAGAGTTCTATTGATAGCTTCGGTGTCGCATTTGATCTCGCGACCTGTTTATGTTACCTGCCCAAAGTACATTGCATGGGTCACTGCTCCTGTTTTCGCAGCTCTATCTCGGTCTGCAGGATTCGATGGTTCGGCTCTCGTTCCATCTATAACAGTGCTGGTCTGCGCTTGACCCGTAGTGCTTTACGTAATCTATGATTACTTTTAAACTCTCTAAAAATGTTCACTTCAGCTTCTTTCATATGGTACATCTGACTCGTCCTCAACTGTTTAAAACTTATGTTCCACACTAACACCGTCATCCACTTCCAGCGTCAACATCACGGCTACAGGCGTCACTGTTACTTCATTAGTGATTCCTTTAAATTTTATTCTGTGGATGATGTTACTGCCCTTCGTACTTCTCGCTGCTGATTCGTGACACTATGAAACTTGTGTTTCCCGCACTTCCCTCCAAGCATCTTATGTTTACAGGATCATTCTTGCCCTTGCTGTCTACTGAGTACAACTTTGCAGCATGTGTCGACTGCATACTCATGCTGTTCCTTCGTTTTTCCAGTTACCGAGTCTTCGTACTTGCTAGCATACCACTGACGCTAACTGTCACGTTAAGTGTCCTGATTCCCTACAAACACAACGTAACATTGATCCCGCTTTATCATACAGAACTAAATGCCCTTTAAGATGGCATCGACAACACACAGTCGATCGAACGTATCCAATTTCTGTGATGACTTCTGCAAAATGTTTTATCTCTCCATCTCGGTGGAGACGGAGGATGGGGAGTCCATTTCTCTGCCCCATTACAACTCGGCTGCGAGGCGTCTGTTTTCCTAGCATGTCTCTCCGCAATGAAGTTCCTTCCATGATGGCCTCCTCTCTTACAATTAAAACCGTAACCTCTCGGGCTACTCGATTTATGGAGCTTCGCTTTACAAGAGGCGAAGGCTGCTTATTCCATTACTGCTAGATGCATTGCTTGGGCTGACGGTAAACCCTCTCCTCTTTCTCTCGCAACTGTTTTAATCCTCTCATCTTTAATTCCCTGTATCATAATAGCTGACGGCAGCTTCCTAATTAGAGCTTATCTGCCCAGCATATCTGATTCCCTCATCACTCCCTAGATGGCTTCTAGGAGTTGGTGCAACAACGTAACAACGCGAATCGACCATTTGGCCGTACTTTCAGCCCTGTTCTGCTCACTAGAGAAACAGGCAAGCACGGTAATGCAAGGTCCGTTTTGACTCACAGTTTTCCAACAGAATACCCTTCAAGTCTGCCTAAGTTAAAATTGTACATGAGAAGTTTACTTAGAGTTTCATCCACAATCATAGTTATAGCAAATTTTAATGGCAAACTATGACTATCGCTTGGTGTTAGTTTGTGTATATGCCTGCAGATTCATTTTCAAGGTCACAATAATTGTGTATGAATTCTCTAAGTTCATCTTTATCCTCTTAGAAAGCTCTCGGAGCTAAATTAAATACATCAATGGAAACTATGTGCTGAATAGGGGCCTAAGTACCTTTCAGTTTCAAATGAAACTACATGGATCCCCTAGGGTGGTGTAATGGTTACCACATCTGCGTAGTGAGCAGGAGACCCAGGTTCGCATCCTGACTTTGGCACAAATTTTGATTCGTCGCTTCAGTGTGCGTGTATGGTTCGAGGTTCGTCTTAGATGATTTTTCACCCTTTCTCAAACCTGGCGACCTTGCCTTCACGTAGTGTTTCGATTCAATCACCACATCTGTTACTCAAGGCTGGTGAAAGCGCGTTGGCGCATCCTGTAGACGTAACACTCAAATTCAGTGCGGTCAACATACACATGCCGCTGATTAAGGTGTCGGTAGCCGCTGCTTCGTCTATTGTAACTACTGGTAAGGTGACCCATGGTATTAACTGCTGTGGGCTGCTCGCGGTGGCCTTATAATTCTGCGACACGGCAAGGCGGACGACCTCTCAACTTCTTCTTTCTGCCTCCTTCTTACTTAGATGCTACTATATACTAAAAAGAAATGTTCCACCAGTGCACTGTATCCGACCTATCTCGAAATCTCAATCCGAGTCATCTTAAAACGAGGTTTGTAGTTCCTTTACGAAAACATCGTGTCTTTTTTACTATAAGGCACCACACGTCCTAGGACAACTACTCAGCCAAGTACAGATGCCTCGCCCTCACACTTGGCACCAGTTTATATGTTGTAACCCTAACCCGGTAGCAACATACGTACTTAGAAGCTCACGATCAGATCAGAAGTGCCGGCCGGAGTGGCCGTGCGGTTCTAGGCGCTACAGTCTGGAACCGCGAGACCGCTACGGTCGCAGGTTCGAATCCTGCCTCGGGCAGGTTACTTAGGTTTAAGTAGTTCTAAGTTCTAGGGGACTGATGACCTCAGAAGTTGAGTCCCATAGTGCTCAGAGCCATTTGAACAATTTTTGAGATCAGAAGTGACAAGGGATTTGAAGCTTTTCATCTCCTGGCACGCGAGCGGCTTCATGTAGGGGCGAGATGGCGATGGGATCAACCCGATATTATTCAAGTCTCTGTGATTGGAGGCAGCGCAGTAATACTTGTCAGGCTAAGGAGATAGTTGTTGTGAAGGAATTGATTCTCTGGCTTGGGTTATTGGTCTACTTTTAATGCTTCTTCCTGTGACTATAACGAGCATGCAGAAGAGCATAGGCATTACTCTACAACTTCAGCAAGTAGGAAGCACATATGAGGCTTGCTAGATTCTGCAAGCAGCTGATGGAACAAGTAACCATCCTGGCCTATAATAATATTAGGATAAGGGGATATACAGTAATGTGTGGCACTACAGACCACGTATCGTACAGACTTTTGTTTGTTTTCGTTAGTATATGGTTCAAATGGCTCTGAGCACTATGGGACTTAACATCTATGGGCATCAGTCCCCTGGAACTTAGAACTACTTAAACCTAACTAACCTAAGGACATCACACATCACCCAGTCATCACGAGGCAAAGAAAATCCCTGACCCCGCCGGGAATCGAACCCGGGAACCTGGGCGCGGGAAGCGAGAACGCTACCGCACGACCACGAGCTGCGGACTTTGGTTAGTATAGCTCAGTGTCCGAT
Source organism: Schistocerca piceifrons (assembly GCF_021461385.2). Taxonomy (NCBI): domain Eukaryota; kingdom Metazoa; phylum Arthropoda; class Insecta; order Orthoptera; family Acrididae; genus Schistocerca; species Schistocerca piceifrons. Next base: position 461,609,828 of record NC_060139.1, on the reverse strand, counting down.
AGAGTATCAGAGACAGAGCACCTCGTGTTCCTGGAGCTAATAAGGAAAGTACTCAGTTCGTTTGTTATAAATGTTTACCAGCTTCCAGCAGGAGCGACTTATTTACAGATACCTGTATAGTTAGTAGATTATTTTTGTAATTTCTTGCGTGTTCAAATGTTTACTTGGCCCAATCTTTTATTTTAATAACGGCGTAGAGTATAGTACCGCCTTTGTTATCGACGCTCATATCGTATAGGCTTCCGTTTGTTTTGGTTAGTGTAGCTCAGTGTCGTTTAGAGAGTTAGTGAGAGAGCACATCGAATTCCTGCTGCTAATAAGCCGACTACGCTGTTCGTTTTTTACATAGTTTTACGAGTTTCAGATAGGAGCGACTGCAGTAATGGATAGGAACTGTGATTGCTGAGTACAGGTGCGAGCTGAGTTGGCGACCCTTCGCTCACAGCTCCAGGCTGCGTTGGCTTCCGTCACACAGCTTGAGGCTGTTGCCAAGAGGCATCACAGTGGGGTTCGGACACAGGCATTCGCGGGACGTCGAGCTCTTGCCACTTGTCCCCCAATCGGTTCACTCCTCTGACCACCCTGGATACTGCCTGCACTGAGGTTGAACCCTCACCCGTGGTCGAGTGGTAGATCATTCCAAAGTCTGGCAGGCAGTGAAAAACTTTCTGAGGGGCTGATCGTAAGGCTTCCCCAGTTCATTTCACGAACAGGTTTCGGCGTTATCTGTGGCTGACGATGTCTCTGAGCCGGATGCAGTCGTCTGTCCTGTTACAGAGGAAGCTTCTCGGCCCGCAAGGTCTGGGCATTAAAAAAGGGTGGGTTTGCTGGTAGCTGAGAGCTCCTAAGGAACATGGCTGTCAATGAGGGGAAGGAAGCCACTGTGCACTCCAAGTGTATACTGGGGGAGGTGGGGGGGGGGGTGTCGTTTCGGATGTGGAAAGGGTGCTTCAGGATGCCATGAAGAGTACAGGGTGCAGCCAACTGCAGGTGGTGGCTCATGTCATTACCAATGACGTGTGTCGCTTTGGATGAGAGGAGATTTTCTCTGGTTTCGGGTGGTTAGCAGAAATGGTAAAGGCTGCCAATCTTGCTTGCGAGATTAAGACGGAGGTCACCATCTGTAGCATCGTCGATAGAAGTGACGGTGGTCCTTTGGTGCAGAGCCGAGTGGAGGGTCTGAATCAAAGGCTCAGGCGTTTCTGTGACTGTGTAGGCTGCAAATTCTTTGACCTGCGCCACCGGGAGCTGGATTTCCAGGTTCCGCTTAATAGGAGTCAACTACACACAGGAATCGGCTGCAAGGGTCGCGGTGGCTGTGTGGAAGACTGGGCGGTTTTTTAGATTAGAGGGTCTCAAGGAACTACATAAAGGGCGCCCGTCTAAAAGGGGACAGCTAGTTGTAGAAACGATCGGTATTGTAGTTGTAAACTGTTGTAGCTGCCTTGAGAAAAAGCGGCTCCATGCCCTAATAGAAAGCACTGAAGCTCAAATAATTATACGTACAGAAAGCTGGCTAAAGCCGGAAATGAGTTCAGCCGAAATTTTTTCAAACGATCTAACAGTGTTCAGAAAGGATACATTAAATACAATTGGTGGCAGAGTGTTTATTGCTGTCAGAAATAGTTTGCCTTGTAGTGAATTTGAAGTAGATTGTTCCTGCGAAATAGTGTGGGCAGAGGTTATACTTGGCAATCGGACTAAACTATTAATTGGATCGTGTTACCGACTCGCCGACTCAGAAGATATAGTTGCTGAACAGTTCAAAGAAAACTTATACATTTCAAATATGTACCCCACTCACGCAGTTATAGTCCGTGGTGACTTCAATCTGCCGGCAGCAGGCATAAAATTTCATCCGAAATTGTACTGAATGCATTCTCAGAAAATTATCTTGAACAGTTAGTTCAAGAGCCCGCTCGAAGCGCAATTGGTTGCGAAAGCATACTGGACCTCTTAGCAACAAATAATCCTGGACTAATAGTGAGTATCGTGACGAATACTGGGATTAACGACCACAAGGCAGTTGCTATTGGCTGAATGCGGTAACACCTACAACCATGAAAAAGAAACACAAAGTATATCTATTTAAAATTGCTCCTTCTGATCTGTTCATGTAAGCGTAGGAAAGTTGTGGAATGATTTCAGAGAGAGTATCGACAGCGATTGAGAGATATATAACACATAAATTAATAAGTGAGGGTACTGATCCGCCATGGTGCACAAAAGGTGTCAGATCGCTGTTGAAGAAGCAGCGGAAAAAACATGCAAAAATCCCCAAGACCGGCAAAGCTTTACAGAAGTTCGAAATACAGCGCGTACTTCAATGCCATGCTTTTAATAATTTCCATAACGACACTCTATGTCGACATCAGCCAGAAAACCCAAAGAAATTCTGGTCATACATAAAGTACACCAGTGGCAAGATGCTATCAGCAACTTCACAGCGCGATAACAACGGTGAAATCACTGGTGACAATACTACTAAAACATAGTTATTAAACACGGTTTGCCGAAACTCCTTCATCAAAGAAGACGAAATAAATATTTCTGAATTCCAATCAAGAACAACTGCCAAGATGAGAAAGATAGAAGTAGATACCCTCGGTGTCTCAAATAATCTTAAATCACTTAACAAAGGCAAGGCTTCTGGTCCAGATTGTATACCAGTCCGGTTCCTCTCAGACTATGCTGACACAACAGCTCCATGTTTAGCAATTATATACAGCCGCTCACTCACAGAAAGATCCGTACCTAAACACTGAAAAATAGATCAAGTCACACCAATACCCAAAAAGGGAAGTAAGAGTAATCTGTTGAATTACAGGCCCGTAGAACTAACCTCGATTTGCGGCAGGACTTTGGAAGATATACTGTATTCGTACATTACGAAGTACCTCGAAGAACTCGATTTATTGACACATAGTCACCACGGATTCAGGAAATATCGTTTTTGCGAAACAAAACTAACTCTTTATGCTCATGAAGTAATGAGTGCTATCAACAGGGGATGTCAAACTGGTTCCATATTTTTTAGATTTTCAGAGGGCTTTCGACGCGTGCCTATGGAGTATCGCCCATGTTGAGCGACTGGATTCGTGATTTACTGTCCGAAAGAACACAGTTCGTAGTAACAGACTGAAAGCCATCGAGTAAAACTGAAGTAATATCCGGCGCTCTCCAAGAAAGTGTTATAGGCCCTGTAATGTTCATGATCTATATTTTAACGATATAGGAGGCAATCTTAGTAGCCGTTTAGATTGTTTGCCGATGATGCTGTCATTTACCGTCTTAAAAAGTCATCAGATGACCAAAACGAGTTGCAAAATGATTTAGATACCGGTATACATACGGGAAAAAAAAGAAGAAGAGAGAGAGAGAGAGAGAGAGAGAGAGAGAGAGAGAGAGAGAGACAGCAGCGGAATACTAACCACTACATCACAAGAATGTTTCCCTGATACGTACTTTACCAGGTGAAGCGCTACTTTCAGACTCCATTTTCCCGGCTGCTACCTTCTCCAATATTAATAACATCAACGACATCCAAGGGGAAGGACGACTTGAGTCAACTAAGGTATTCGCAAATGGGTCTAAAGTAGATGATCAACAAGATGTTGGTAGCGCCTCCCTTTTCTCCATTTCTGCAAGCAGAACGGTCATACTGCAACTGTAGGCAGCGACTATAGTGCGAGGTCCTTGGTTCGTCAGGTCGCTTTGACTGAACAAGATCCCGATTATAACTGGCTTGATAAGTGTACAACTGAATCTTAGTTCTCCAGAAATTCAGGGAGACAACGACGTTCACCTTACCAGCGTACTGCAGAGGAAGAACTAGCTTTCATTACCATCTCAGAAATGCCTTCCACAAAATATGTGGATCTCCTCGCAAGTATGCAGGGTGATTCAGCTATCTCTGCCGATGTCGTTTTATGCAACGCGGTATGTAACATCTGACCTTCAGAAAACACACGACATATTTTCATACTCTGTCGCTCGCTCCGCGCGAGCTGTTAGTTCTAGAGGAAACAACCAAAACGAACTTTTTGTAGAAAACTGAATGTAGTTAAACTTTGTGTTGCGATGCGATTCCGCTGAAGGCCACGGTTTTCGAATTATTCAGGTAAAACGTACAAAAATAGCCTTAAAACGCTCCTACACCTCCATACTCCTCCCTCATCAGTCAAGATTTCTAGTATGTTGCATATGGCACTTTCTCCTACCACTATACAAAAATTTCCGATTACACGGACTTTTCCCTATGTTTGACCGTTGATGAGGATCTTACACCGCCAGCATGGTTAGCTACTTAATTAACAAAATTAATATAAACGTGCCCATGACGGAATGAAAGTGAAACCACTGTTGTAAACGTTACACTAAAACCATTCGATCCAAACTTAATGCTTACAAGCTTAGTAGTTTCGTAGTCAACGCTCCAGACGAATACAATGACATAATTGTTTATTTCATGCTGCTAAAATTCTGGCAGTTGTTAGGTAAAACTTATACAAATCTCAGTTTTACAGTTTGTAAGTGCTCGACCAAGCCGATGGCGTAATAAGGCCAGTCAAAAGGACCACGGAAAGGTCGAATTTGGGAAATAATTAGTGCAGTCTCCAATGAAGTTTTGTGGGCCCTCAGGCAGGCTTCTGTGAGGCCTATCGTTGTCAAGTATAAGTTCGTTTGCATTTTTGTGGCAACGAAAACGCCGAACTGGTTTCTTCAGTTTCCTGATGCTGTGTGTGGACGGCCGGCATCCGGGAGATCGGACAGGTTTCCGCAACTTTGCTGCAATGATTACAGAGTCCTTGTCCAAAGACTCACCGTGCTTTTGTTCACTTCCAAGTCTCCGTAGGCATTCTCTAAATGTCTATAAATATCTGCGATGCTCTAGTTTTCGGCCAAAAGAAACTCAGCTCTCTGCTTGGAACGCCCCTCCGTAAAAGAAGCCATTTTGAAGGCTACATTTAACGCCGCCACCTATCGAAACGTCATGAAATTGTAGGGGCTAAAGCGGGAATATTGCATGATGGCTCACAACATTGTCCGCATTTTTTCAGCCGCTACTGACAGAGAAAAAATTATGTTGCATCACTTATTGAACGCCCATCGTAGCATTTCCTTCCGCAGTGATGCAGCGACTCCCGAAAAAGGGACGCCAGTCCGAAAGGAAGTCCGAGGTAAGACACAACATAACCGGTGGTGTGTACCGGCTGAGAAGGTGAATGAGGCTCCTGCAGTGCTGCTCAGGCAGGCTGCGAGGCGGCCATATTGCGCTGGCAGCCACCCACACGCGCCGCCCTCTGGGTCTTCTTGCACTTGAGCGGAGACGAGGCAGCTAGCTGGTGCCCGCCACTCGCTGCTTGCCGGCGCTCCTCAGGCCCCGCTGAGCACGCAGCCAGCCACGCCGCTAATGAGATGCACGCGCCTCCTCCACGCTCAGGAACACTTCACAACTGGCGCTTGCTCCAGCCGGAAATTAGGTCCTCAGTTTTAGCGTACTGGAATAGCCCTGCTAAGGTGTAAATTATTTTTGCAGAGTACATATTGTCTGATTGTATGTGAGAAGTTAAAAATGTGGTCAAGTTATGACTCAGACTTTGATTTCTGCTGTCACGCGCTACATGTTACCATTTATGATATGGCTCGAAGGGACAGCTGAAAGTCTCAACTCGAATGAAGCTGTGAGTTACAGCATCGGTGATTTCAGCCTTAAATAGAAATATTAGAAAAGGTAGGAAGATTTTTATGTTCAGCAATAGTGACAAAAAGCAGACTTCAGAGTACTTGACGGCTCAACACAAAAGTTTTGTCTCAAGTACAGATAGTGTTGACGATCAGTGCACAAAGTTCAAAACCATCGTACAATATGCATTAGATGAGTATATTCCAAGCAAGATCGTAAGAGATGGAGAAGAGCCACAGTGGTACAACAACCGCGTTATAAAACTTTTACGGAAGCAAAGGGAACTTCACAGCAAACATAAAAATAGCCAAAGCCTTGCAGACAAACAAAAATTACACGAAGCGAAATGTAGTGTGAGGAGGACTATGCGAGAAACGTTCAACGAATTCGAAAATTAAGTTCTATGTACTGACTTGGCAGAAAATCGTAAGTAATTTTGGTCTTATGTCAAAGCGGTACGTGAATCAAAACAAAATGTCCAGACACTCTGTGACCAAAATGGTACTGAAACAGAGGATGACAGACTAAAGCCCGAAATACTAAATGTCTTTTTCTGAAGCTGTTTCACAGAGGAAGACTGCACTGTAGTTCCTTCTCTAGATTGTCGCAGAGATGACAAAATGGTAGATATTGAAATAGATAGCAGAGGGATAGAAAAACCATGAAAATCGCAGAAAAGAGGAAAGGCCGCTGGACCTGATGGGATACCAGTTAAATTTTACACAGAGTACGCGAAGGAACTTGTCCCCCTTCTTGCAGAGATGTACTAATAACTTGACTCAGTAGTAAAAGTGTCAAAACGATCATTGCCCCGTGGACTTTGCGTGTTCTCTTGATAACAGAATGTAAACGTTTTGTTATGCAAGTTACCGTTCAGTCTACAATCTCGCTTCTGTTCCCTGTCGTGTTGGAGATATATAGAGGAAGTTCTTTGGCAACAGCTGATATCAGTATATTAAATTGTCACTCTGGTTGCTACGGGAAAAAGAGTTTGAGGAACGGACCCACTGCGAGGCCCAATTTCGATACATCGTTGTTATTTTCATAATCCAGTCTATCTGGGAGTGTTATAAACCCTGAAAATGTGCACCTACGGTACAAATTCTTTATCCGAGTTGTAACAACGCAGAAACCTCTCTGGATTGGTGTATGCGACTGCCCAAGATGAAATTTTTGCATTACAGGTATGGTGGACGTCTAATCGAACAAAAGTGCTGTGGCAGCATACTTTATACATCGTAGCGCCTACTGTATCGGCATCCCACTTCACGTCCAACCAACACAGGATGCCTGCATCGCTGGGCGTATATTCACCAGGAAAACTTAAAGTCGTCTCTGGTGTCAAGATAAATATTTACTGGCGGACACAACACAACACACCACCAGGTCTCCACCAACGGCCGCTAGAGACCGCTACCCGTTCGCGGAGTCTGCAGAACAGTTTCACCAGAGGTCGCAGCTAGCCCAGGAACTACTTTGATACAGGAGGTACATGATCAAAATTAGTTCCGGCAGATACATGAGCAAAACGGCCTTTATAGGGCTGCGCACTGCCAGCAAAGGGCAGTTTGACGCACCTTTTGGAAGTATACAGAGGTGCCATCCCGGTAACCACGGTCAGACGCCTCTTTTAGCTGGGCGATCTCTTGCATATGGACTTGGTACAGTCGCAGGCCGCTGTGGCCGAGCGGTTCTAGGCTCTTCAGTCTGGAACCGCGCTGCTGCTACGGACGCAGGTTCTAATCGTGCCTCGGGCATGGATGTGTGTGATGTCCTTAGGTTAGTTAGGTTTAAGTAGTTCTAAGTCTAGCGGACTGATGACCTCAGATGTTAAGTCCGATAGTGCTTAGAGCCATTTGAAGCATTTTGAACTTGGCATAGTCGACAAACATCTTAGAATTGTAGATTGTTTTATTGTGACCTCTCCCCATGAAAAGACGGATCTTTTTTATTACTATATGTTATTTTCTATTTGTGACGATCCGCAGTTGGTATCGAGTCTTTTGTTCTTTTGAAGAGCTTATTATTGTTTCGTTTTGGTAAATCCAATAAATTATTTTCGGACTTGTGTTTCCCGCATTTCTATTCTGCTAGCGCAGATACTTCAAAAGCACCACTCTCGAGGATCTGTAAAATGGCTACACAGCTGTCATGAAGTCGAGTCGAAATCAATGCATTTTCCAGCTACAGATTAGTTCAATCTGTATGTGCAATTCAGTAAATAGTTATTGTGGTAGATAGGACGAAACGTCCACGAATTCCTACTCCAAATGGTACATTTCTCCTACTTTTAACCCGCCTTCAACGGTAGATGTTTTATTCGGATGAATTTCAGTATTTCTGTTGCGATTCAGGCCACTTCTCACGAATTTTCATCCAATTTATCCTTAAAACTGGCGTTGCATTAATAAGTTACTTACTAACCTGTGGAGAAACTAATCAGCTAGACGACACGCCTCTGAACATCAATAAAGACTAATCGGAATCTTGGCGACAGACGAAATGGACTACTAAAAAGTATGGAACCGTAGTTCTCCAGGCGTTTCTTTGAGCGCTGTTTGTTTTCGTCGTGGCTCGTTGCACCCTCGTTTCAATCACAGCAACAGGTCTGTGCCTGTATTAAACTAGTATGTTCTGAAAAGATGTATAAACTTTCCGAGAATTTTAATTGATTTTAGTCGGCATAGATTAAGTACGAAATGTGTCTTGTACAAAGTCTCTTCAGTGTTAACTCTTTACGTAGAATTTACTGTACCAATTTATTCCTACATATGCACAGTGCCGGCTATTAATTGCGTGTTTCATCGGTGTTGATTCAAAATCGTTTTGTTGGCTATCATGCCGTTTACTCCGGTGATCGTAGTTATCAGAAATTTATAAATACGTCTTTTTCTGGAGATGAGCTCTCGTTTAAATGAACCAAACATTTCTTACGTATTGAAAATAACAATACTTACTCCATATAACCCCACACGAAATCTTAATGAATGGTCCAGTCAATAGCCAAAGACTGTCGTCAAGGCATTTGACATCTTCAATTTGATCTACACACATTGTGACTTCTTTAATGATCCATATAACCAAAAATCATTTCTCAAAACATATCGATATTTGAGTTAAGTAATCGCACAAGATACATTGACATAATAACGGCGCCATTTCTGGTAACAAATCGAGGCAACAGTGATACGCCACCTACGTTACACGTCGCATCACTAGCTGTTTAAGCCGTTGATAACTCTTTGCCTATTTTCTGGGTCAACTCCTGTTATGTGATCCTTCGAACAGGACCTCAGTTGTCTCCTTTTGGATACTCTCTCAAGGGAACATCATCAACTTGACCCAGCCCTACCAACAGATAACGCCTGAAAGTTTAGGCCGTATGTCTGATAGTTCGCAGTTATGACTTCTAAACATACAGCTTTTAAACATGAGCAGGCACCGTCTGTCACTCGCTCCGCCCCACTGCAGCCGTTAAGTGCTGGAGCGCGAAGTACTGTGCTCTGGAGTGGTCAATAGGTTTATGAACCTGGTAAACGTTTCGTTCATTGTACCAAAGGGCGTATTTTCTAAACTGTAGCTGGTGCCACAGATTTCTTAGCTTTGAAATTTTTATGTAAGCAATGTAAATGAATGAAACGAATGGATGTGTCATTAAAGAAACGTATTTAATTATTAAAATCGACCTAGTGTCTTCCTTTATTTGAATTTTAAACCTGACACTGTTACAGCGTAGAATGGATGCCGGAGATGGTTATTTTTCAATATGATTGATGCAATTAAATTGTATACTGAAAATCAGTAACCTCATTTCACAATAATTCTTCGGTTGCCTGATTTTAGTCATTTTGATTTTGAGGCGTATATACAGCTGCGTAATATCACTACGAGGACATTGTTAAAATACACTAATATTGCACTCGTATATGATTAAGGTTGATATATTACATACTCATATGAGTTACCGTTTTTTGTGTAGAGTTACACCTGTTTTCGAATAAGATTTCGAAACGCTCTGGGACGAATGCGTCCACCTCCTTTCTCTCGTCTTCCCGCACCTTCAACGTAGTACGTCAAGAGGGCTCTGGTTGTCACTCCTCTTTGCAGTACTTCGCGCCCGTACATTAAGCGGCTGCAGTAAGGCGGAACCAGTGGCAAACGACCAGTGCCCGCGAAAGTTTAAAAGCTGTACTTTCAGTGGGTCATTACTACATAATATCAGAATTATGCTCTTAATTTTCACACGACATCGATTCATGGGGATGATATCTTGCAATTGTGCTGTTTCCTCCCCAAGATGTTTGGTCAAGTTGCTGATGTTTCATTGTCAGACTTGTAATAGTGCCCTAGTGCCCAACTGACAACAACAATAACTGATTTTAAGTTACTGCAGACTATATCAAGAGTTGCTTTTCAATTTACTCTTGACGATCTTGCTGTTTCCAAGGAATTTGTGTGATCGGATGCGTCAGTAAGTAGCTTTGATCAGCACTGTGAAATAGAAGAAAGACATTCCGTGGAGGCCTGGCAATTTGTGCCGTGGCTAAAAACTTTCGTTCCTTCTAAAAGCATGCTCAAAATTATTGTGCGGAGAAGAATATACTGTAATGATAGACAAGGTCGTTCTCTCCGTATAAAGATTGATTCTCTATCTTATTTTGACGCAGTTGGTGCTGATACTTCTTTCAGAGTACTGTACTCTGTCATGCAGAAATATGCGACAGAAAAGGTTTGGGACATAACTTCGTTATTCCACTACATTTTTCCATATGACAATCAGAATGGAAATATACTAAACGAAAAAGCATCTAATGACTGACCAGTGGCTGGTAATCGAGATATATGATTTCCACGTGAGGCCACTGCAGTAAAAGCTGGAGATCAAAGCAATTAAAAAAGGTGACGATATTACATCAAACTATCCCCATTCTGGTTGAGAGAGGACAAGTTACTCTCACACCTATTTTTCATAAAGATTTTGATACAGCGTTACGCAACTTAAACGAGACTCTAGAAAGTTAACGGTCTGCGCAGGAGGTGATGGAGCCTGGTAGGGTGCTAAAAGCTTGGGGTATTTTTTGGTTCTTAGTTGGTAGAAACGGCACATCGGAAGTTGAAAGCTACTAGCGGCGAGTTCATCCCTCAGTAAATCTTGCCGCAGGCCCACAGCCGTCGAGGGCAGACAGAGCACCCCGTAGTCGAGACATGTCTCCAGCAGGACAATGTCGTTATACCTACATTGTCGCCAGCGGAAAGTTGGGCTGGGGACGACGGACTGAAGGGACGTGTCTACACAGTGAAGTCGTAAACCGAGCATTGTGTGCAGCTCCACGTCTAATAAAAATTCACAAGTATTCGTGTTCGCCGCTACCGGTACGAGACGCACCATCAGTGAAACTAGCAGACCAGAATCACGAACGAAACGTTACAGAATGACGGAATCTCGTTCATCTAGTTTGTAAGGTGTTAGTGGTGCATCTCAGTTTGAGGCTCTCATGCGGTTCATGCAAGAGGCAGAAGGAACAGACAAGAGGCAGCAAGAAAGAGGCAAAACACAGAAAGGAAGAGACAAGAGGCAGAGAAAAAAGATAGGAGGAAGAGGAGAAGAGACACAAATTAGTCGTAATAACGGTCACAGATGGAATAAGTGGATTCAAGAAAGAGATCGCAGGAATCCAAGAAGAGCTAAAGAAGGTCAAGAAAACGACAGCAGAAACGCGTAAGGTCACCGACCAGGCGAAGCACGATGCCAAAACAGCGCGATTTTTAGTGTAAGTGGCACGAAACGATGCATCAGTGGCCAAAGAACAAGTTAAACTGGCAGGAACTGAGATGTGTAAGACAAAAAAGGGACTTGCAACTCTCCAAAAACAAGGCAAAAAAATAGTTCAAGAAACGCAGGAAAAAATGAGTGAGGCTGTGAAGCGAATTGAACTGGTAGCAATCAAAAAGGCCGAAACCTCTGAAGTTAAAGATCAGCAGACCCGAAACGCCGCGCAACAAAACGAGTTGGCTAAGGATGTTCGGCAGGCACATGAGCGGTCGGGCAATTGCAAACACAATCGCATCTGGTAGATCGCCATCGAGAGGATCACAGAAGTGAAGAAAATGTTTTGCGACTCTCCGAACCGCTATATGAGGACACATACCCCTCACATGGGTGAATGCAGCAGGAATACGGTCCTGCCGCGGCGGAACGCGTAACAGAAAATGCTCCGTCGGTGTCAGAGACCGAGCCGGAACACAATTGTACACGTCTACGAAGGTCATAAACGTTATTACGTGAATCTGACAACACGAGGAGACGCCATAATAATGCAGGAGGATCGTTTGGGCACCGATATATGGAATTACGTACTGGAGACGGCAGGGGAAATGGTTGAGAATATCGATCGAATCGAAACCAAAATTCTAACTTCAGTAGGAATAGCCAGCCACCATGTGAAAATACAAGAAGGCAAGGAAATTATAATCATAACAACGACAACAACTACGGACGACACAGAAACTGGAGAGAGCAACAGAACTCGAACCAGGGCCAGTAGGGTTCTAGGGAGCAACAGCAAAGCAATAGCAGGACCCACAACAGTCAAGGTCAATGGAATGACTAACGTAGCGAATATGTGGAATTGAGTCCACCTAACCTATCGCAGGGGTCACGCAGAGATAATTCAATCAGGAATTGAAAGCATTCGTAGAACAAGTGTACATAGTAGATTTATAGATCAGAGAAGGTGCAGGTTGTAAATAGTCTCCATGGATGAACGATTTAACGTAATTTAATGTTCATATTGTGTTGCTTAGCGTAATTTTCCATTTGTTGTATTTCGATGTTATTTTTTTGTTCGTCATGTCCATTAGTTTTCAGCAAGAGTCCTTGTAGAACGTGGTCAAATGAGTTTCGTATTGGTGAAATCTTCACGCCAACATTTACTGGAAGGTGTTAGATGGAATTAAAATTCCCTTGCCAGTTATATGTCATGACGAGATGGCACTTATTGTGGCATACCCAACCAGCCACGTTGCAATACTGAGTGCTCCAAACAACTGAATACTGCTACTATTTCTTTGGGCCTCACAATTATTGCCCGATTTCCGCAATTGACCGTCGTACTCTGTCATGGCATTCTCGTACGAGAGACTTCACAATTATCACCATTATTATTATGGTCGATGAAACTGTTTCTGTTACCTTTCGGTGGTTTCTTGTACACTGTCCAAGGGACGGATGTAGGTCGCTTTATGTTTTTCGCGGTGTCTAGACGGTAAATCATGCCGTATACCATGGGCGTCTCGATTTTCGGATGTGTTACGTATGGCATTAGCAGTCCACGCTTTGGGAGCGTGTCGACGCTAAGACTCACTGTATTATGAGCATGTGAGTCTCGATTTTCGGATGTGTTCCGTATGGTGTTAGCAGTCCACGCTTTCGGTGCAAGTCGAAGCTAAGACTCGGTGTGATATGAGCCATCTCTCACCTATTTTTTATACAGATTTTGTTTCAACGTTACGCAGCTTGAGCGAGACTCTAAAATAGTTAATTGCCTGAACAGGCGCTGATGAAGCCTGATAGGGTGCTAAAAGGATATTTTTATGGTTCTTAGTTTGTAAAATGGCACTTTGGCAGTTGAAAGCAAGTGTCCACGAACCCATTCCTCAGTAAATCTGGCCGGATAAGACCACAGCGGCACAGTGCAGACAGAGCACCCCCTAGTCGAGACAGGTCTCCAGCAGGTCAATGTCGCTATACCTGCTGCATTGGTGCTAACCGAAGGCTGGGCTGAGGAGACGTGTCTACACAGTGGAGTCATAAACCGGGCAATATTGTGCAGCGCCACGACCAGTAAAAATTCACGTTTTCATGTTTGCTGATAGTGCGGCCACCTCGATCGTATAAGAAACTTTGCCGTCTAAGAAAAGTTTAGAGATACAATCTTTATGATACCTCAAAGCTAGTACTAACATGCTCCAAGGCGCAGGCGATTTAGATAAAGGTCTTTAAGATTGTATTTGTTCGCTTGTTGCCACGGGAAGCAACGTGACTTCAGAGAAAAACATCTTCTCCCACTGTGAAAACTTAAAAAAACAGTAACTGGCGGTTAATTTTTTTTCAGAGATGCGGGTTTCTGAACTATTGTGCTGGTTTTACATATGTTTGTGCTGTTATGTAGGAGGGGAGATTTAGCGCCCCTAAAGCACTGTGACTGGCTCAAGACGGGGTGAATGCGGTGTCGTTCATGAACTTTGCGGGAAAACTGAAATAATTTTTCTCTGGGACAGGTACGAGACACTCGGGCTCTGGACTTCGGTCTTGAAGGAACTTATGGTCGAAGCTCTGGCATTTCATTGTTCATTGTCAGACTTGTTATAGTGCCCATAGTGCCCAACTGACAACAACAATGACTGATTTTAAGTTACTGCAGACTATATCAAGAGTTGCTTTTCAATTTACTCTTGACGACCTTGCTGTTTCCAAGGACTTTGTGTGATCGGATGCGTCAGTAAGTAGCTTTGATCAGCACTGTGAAATAGAAGACATTCCGTGGAGGCCTGGCAATTTGTGCCGTGGCTAAAAACTTTCGTCCCTTCTAAAAGCATGCTCAAAATTATTGTGCGGAGAAGAATATACTGTAATGATAGACAAGGTCGTTCTCTCCGTATAAAGATTGATTCTCTATCTTATTTTGACGCAGTTGGTGCTGATACTGTAAGTAGGCTGTTTAGGTTTTTTTATTGGTAACGCCACCTCTGTATGAAAATCACTGGCTGTGCTGTGGGCAGTCTGTGTCTGCTTTGCATTGTTGTAATACTCGCCTTTGTAGTGTTGGGCAGCTGGGCTGTTAACAGCGCGTAGCGTTGCGCAGTTGGAGGTGAACCGCCAGCAGTGGTGGATGTGGGGAGAGAGATGGCGGAGTTTTGAAATTTGTCATGAACTGCTATATTTATATATGATGATGTCAAGGTAAATACATTGTTTGTTCTCTATTAATATCTTTGACTTGCTAACTATCCCTATCAGTAGTTAGTGCCTTCCATAGTTTGAATCTTTTATTTAGCTGGCAGTAGTGGCGCTCGCTGTATTGCAGTAGCTTGAGCAGCGAAGATTTTTGTGAGGTAAGTGATTTGTGAAAGGTATAGTTTAATGTTAGTCAGGGCCATTCTTTTGTAGGGAATTTGGAAAGTCAGATTGCGTTGCGCTAACAAAATATTGTGTGTCAGTTTAAGCACAGTCATGTATAATTGTTCAAAGGGGACGTTTCATATGTCGACCCTTAGCCGAGGATACCCCACTGGAATCTTCTGATTTTTTCTTGTAGTTTGTGTAATTAGTGTAGATTTTATTTATTGCTGGCGCGTAATTGTAGAGAAAATCTCCTTTGTAGTTGCAGACTTTCATTGTTGTACAGTAAAACAGTTGTGGCATGCATGTAGATTTGCACCAAGTATTTCGCAGCTGCAATTAACTAGATATTATTTTCAGTGCTATGTTAATGTGTTCTCTTATTTTTGATCTTCAAATTGTGTTTTTCTGTGTTGTCGTGTAAAATACTGTGACAATAATGGCGTGTGAAAAACGTAATACTAGGCTCCAAAGTAAACTGAGAAATGACAGTGAAAACGAAAGCAGTGTGTTAGCGCCACCGAGTAATGAATTAACTGATGTTCAAAGTAGTAATTTTGTAATTGTGCATAGGGAAATGGTTCGGGCTGCAAACAATGGTGTAGACAGTGAAACAGGTAGTGAACAGGGAAGCATTATCGATCGATCGGTCGGCAACAGCTCGCCTCAGGAATCCGAAATGACAGGACACAATTTCGCAAATACTGTAGATTCAGGTTTTGGGTCATCACCGTTTTCTCAAATAAGTCAAGACACATTTTCTGCTTGTCAAAATGTGAATGTTGCCGGTGCAAATGCACTGCCGAAAAGCGTAGAGAAACAGATTCCAGACACTAATACATTATTATTGCAATTAATGCAACAAATGGAACAAAATCAGAGACAAATGGGACAAAATCTTAAAAAGTTAGACACAGTGGAACAAAATCTTAAAAAGTTAGACACAATGGAACAACACCAGAGACAAACACAGCAACAGTTAGACACAATGGAACAAAATCAGAGACAAACACAGCAAAAGCTTCAAAAGTTAGACTCATTGGAACAAACTCTTGAACAAACGCGTGAAGATTTAACTACTGAGTTACATAACATTGAATCGAAATGTCAAAAAGTCTGTAATGATGTAAAAACTCAAATTTGTGAGCATTTTCAACCTATTTTTTCGCAGCATGAAAATGCATTACAGAATCACGAAGCAGCCATAAAAGAACTGCAAGTTATTGTTCATGAAAATCATGAGACCTTGCAAGCTAAATTTGACTCAGTTGCATCTACCGATTCGGTTACGCAACTTGCAAAAACTCAGGAAAACTTTAAGGACACAGTAGATACTCTGAAACTTGGTTCAGAGAAACACACTGAAGAAATAAGTACACTATCGGAGAAAGTAGCCGAACTTTTGGATCAGTTCACTAATTTATCTACGAAGGTAGATGATAATCTGATTGACGCAAGACCGGTAGTCTTTAATGACACAGAAGAGTATGAACAAATTAGGAAATTCAAACAAAATCAGAATCAAATTAATACACAACACCAAAGAGAAATCCGGGAAGTACAAGATCAGCTGACTCAGGTAATACAAGAATTACGTATTTCAGAGGCCACTCGCGCTCCAATACGGGAAGAGGGACTTAGAAATACGGAACAACAACAAAATAATAACACAGGACACTTCGGAAATTATGAAAGAAATTGGCAATGTGCACCGAATTTTGAGATGGAACGGCCGACACGACCTAACAATGACCGATATGCGACTCGCCGGCATGATGATTTTGACTATAAGCTGTTCATTACTACACGTAAATTCAAAACATTTAAGAATTCCGGCAACGACATTCATCCACAAGCATGGCTCCATCAATTCTCGCATTTTCTTCCTCCCAACTGGTCGTTAGAACACAATTAGAATTTATGTGTGGCTACTTGGAGAATGAACCAGCTGTAAGAATGCGATCGGTAATTCACGATTGTCACAGTGAAGGAGAATTTTACCATGCCTTCCTCTCAGCATATTGGTCTCAAGCCACACAAGACCGAGTAAAACAGAGCATCATAATGATGAAACGTTTCGAACAATCTGAATTTTCCAGTCTTATGAAATATTTTGAAGACATGTTGCATAAGAATCAGTATCTTTCAAACCCATACAGCCCCTCAGAACTCATCCGCATTTGCCTAATCAAACTGCTTGAACATTTACGACATATTATTTTGGCAGGGCGTTGCAAAGACGACATTGAAGCTTTTCAAGGACTCTTACAAGAATTAGAAATTGACACAGACAGTCGCGGGATGCGAAAACAGGAAAACAGTCACTACAGGTCACATCCGTCACAATTCCGTGACGACAGAAGTAATAACTGGACACGACAAGGCTATTCTCACAACACAAATCGTGACCAAAACAGACACCACCCTTATGACAACCACTGGCAGAATAATAGTTACAGAGAAAGATTGCATTTCCGTAGAAATGAATATGACAGAGATAACCATAGAAATAGACAATATGGTAACCAGAACTATTATTGTCAAGGGAGGCAGAATAATTTCAGACGCAACAGTTCAGCACGCAGTTACGATTCAGGGAGAAATTCTCCACCACGTAGCCGACAAGAATGAAACTGTGTAAACTACCGACAAAACGACAGACCTGAATTCCATCAGAACTGGCGAGCTTCAAACAGGGCAGGGCCTTCCCGTCAAAGTGAATTTGTAGAAGCTAGGTCTCCTAATCCCAATAACGACGCGCGCCAACAAAGGAACAGACAATGACTCGCACCGCAGGCAGCCGCGTGCGCCGGCTGGCTCAGAGAAAAACAACATAGGCGCTAACCTTGAGAAAAAAATTCCAGTATTCTTCAAGTTCAAACTCTGAGTACTAGGAAGAGTAAAGGTTTACACTACATTTCACATGTAAAACCGTTTATTGAAAAATAATCCTTTTTAACTTAGTCTTTGTCATAAAATTTTTCGCTTCACATTACTAATGTGCTTTGTCAGACTTAGAATTTGTTAACATACAACAATGTTTGAAGTTAAATATCCAATCAAGAATCAAGAGAACTTATTTAAACAGAAATGACGAATGCATTGTTATAGTGAACAGACGTCACAGTGTTATTGTGTGTGTACATTCTTGCTTGTTAGTTGCACGATTATGGAACGACTATAAGGCTTACATATTTAGAACATTTACCAGTACTGCTAATGAGATTTTAATGCAACATTTTGGTTGACTTGAAAATATATTCTGGATTTAAAGTACTTTCTGTGAGATACCAGATGACACAGTGTTAGTTTATGTGACAGTTACACGATTTTATCACGATGCTACTAATGAGTGACAATTTACAATGTTGCTTTTGTAGTGTTTCTGTTTTATATCTGCACAGTTTTTCTGAATTATTCTGGAAAGTAAAACAGGTTTTAGTAGTAACTTTTGTGGTATAGCTACAATGAGACTGCCTTTTCTGTAGCACAACAATACGTTACAGCACAGTACTTTCCGCATCATGGCAATAAGCGTAATAACTACGATATCTATACACAAAGCATTTCACTTTTGTTTATCATGAGGTAAGTACATTGACTTCTGCAGAACTTAGCTTTCGGAGGACGATAACTACGACACTTCCACACAGATTATCTTACAGCAAGATGCACATTTAGCACTACAGGACACACATTTGAGTGATTAATTTTGTACTTAAAACATTTATTTTTAAAGATATTTGAAGTACAATGATACAAAGGTTTTCAGTGATACATTTCATTTCATTGCTGTAATCTGTAACACCTGAGGGTATAATTACATTAATCCTCAGGGGGTACATGCTTACTTTGTGTACCATGTGTGTGGCAACCACAAGGAATCCTAGCTAATATGGTATTTGTTTACACAACTTTACACATCGGTACCATATTTCTCTAACACACAAATTACACAGCTATCTGATCATTTAACTGAGAGATAAACATTTTTTTACTACATCAGTGACACATGTTTACGCAATACACAGTTGGGTAACTTCACACTTATGAAACTGTATTTTGTCTGTACTTTGTAAACTGTTCATATTTTTTCGGAACCATTGTGATACTATGAGAGCTTTGAATGATGTATTTGGTATGGATTCATGATTTTTAAAGTACGTTTGAGGCAGATGACACTTTTGACATGAGCAGAGAATTTTTTTAATTATTGGAGGAAGCTACGACGATTTTGAGATTTGACAGAGGTGTTATGATGTTATTTTTACGACGACGATGTGTATTATGCTGCTGAGGTATGTTTATGATTAATAGGCTGAGGCTATATGAGTTATTTGATTATGCTTCATATTTATAATGACGAAATATTGACGAGTGTCGATGGATACGTATATGTGTAATAATACTCCTTAGTAATGAATAGTGGGTAGGGACTCTTGACTTGTGAAACAGGATGTTGGAAACCAAGAATCGTACTTTAAGAGTTATGAAATGTGTGTAAATGCGTGAATGTATCACAATGCCGGCGAAAATTTTTTTGGACACTTACATTTATAGGATTTTGTTTCTACAGATTTGCAACGCTAATTCTTGACCTGTGAAATATTTTTATGTGAGACTGTCACTGTAGCGGAAACTGGTGTCGTAAATATTTCCGTAAGAAAGTTAAGTGACCAGCTGCACGTAATGCGTTGTGGGCACGCAGCTGTGTCAAACACCTGGAGAACAAGCCATTAGGGTGTGCCTTTCCGGAAGCACAGGTAGAAAAAAAAAGAAAAAAGGCAGGCCTTTATCCTCGCCATTGACATTCCTTTAGAGAAAATATTGCAAATGCGACACCCTCATTACTTCCATTAACCTTGCTATTGACCTTCCTTTGTAGAAAGCATCGCAAATATTACACGCTCATTACCTGAAAACATATGATTACTCGTACTTTGTGCTAATTACTGCAATGCTTATGAATTGATGGGAAATATTCGTACATCTGCACACCTGATTATGACAAGTGTCTTTCTATGAGAGTTGAGAGCTACTGACTTGCGAAATGCCACATGACTATTGAATGATGTTTTTATGCTTTGGTTTGCGTAATTGCTTATTTCATTTGATATCTGGTTTCCAGCTGTGTTGCAGCATTAGTTTTATAAAATAAACTTAGATGCATTTGCTAATGTGAACACTTTCTGTCAACAGATCTATTAAATGATAATTTTGTAATCCACATTCTTTAAAAAAAAAGGAGCACTTGGAAAGGAAAGAACAATAAGAAGGGACTAGTAACAGCAACTGGACACATAATTTTCTTTTCAAGTACATGGTAATATTTCTTTTACAATAAGTTGTTGTGGTGCACCACTTTAATTACATAGACATTAAGGTGTGATTATACATTTCCCTTATCTGCATTGTTATCTTTAGTGTACTATTTTTTCTGCTTGAGCTATGTCATGTTTAGATATAAGCTGCTGTTTGCCAGGCATAGTGCTACTGAACTTTAATTTGTGTTACTCTGCTAAGCCAGATTTATTTTTTTGTTTGCTGCGCATTGCCTCATATTAGTTGTAATGTTGAATTGCTTGGTAATTTAGATTTACTGTAGCTTGCTTTGCGATTTTCCATTTTTTTATTGCTGTTTATATTCATTGTTTTATGTGCTGCTGCATTGCCTCGTCCCTTAGTTTAGCATCTGAGCTCAGTAGATTTAAGTTAGCTTAAGAGGGGGTAGACTATATAAGAAACTGACTATGGAGAATAGGTAAAGAATGCATTGCGAAGTTATATGACAAAGATTTGGGCCCAAATGAGTATTGTACAATCAGAAATAATTATTTTGAAAGAAATATGAACAGAATACAGAAAGCAGGCTTAGATAGGACTTTTTGGGAATAATGATGAACAAAGGGAGATCTCCATGCAAAATACTGCAGTAAAACAAACCCTGTCCTTTCCCTTTTGTGTTATCCCACTATATGTTTGTGTACCCTTGTGTATTTGTTTTCTTCCTGTCTCTGTGTACTGTTTCATATAACTTTTTTCTCTTCTAATACTAAGTTACATTCACTATGATGAGGAATACTGTTATCCTCAAATACAATTGGCATTAATAATGTGTTATTTACTTTGTAAAGATGTTTAGACATTATTTATTCTGTTTTGTGTTAATGCTCATGTGTGAAGTTGATGTTTCGAAAGTTATTCTGATCTTTTATGTATGTACTCATGTCATAATTCCTGTAACACTGACGTATATGTCTATTTCTATTCTTTTGTAACGCCTGTTTTACTACAAATGTTATCTGTATTGTTATGTTCTTTAATGATGTATTTTGTACCTTTGTAATTGTATTCTCATGTTATAAAATTGTAATTGACACCAGTTCATCTTATTATTAACTTGTAAGTTACATTTCACTGCACACGTTTCTGTTGGTCATAGTATATGGACAATATGTGAGAAGTAGGGACTGTTAGTGTTTGCACGTGTGTTAATAATTCAGCAAGGGACTGGATAACAGCATTGTTGGTTCTAAGGACAGTTCCGAAAACTTTGTGAGTGCACAAGTGGTGGTTTATGGACTGGCTATATTATCCGCAAGACTCTTCAATGGTGATTGTGCACCTGCACAGTCACAACAGATGGCTGCTGGCTATTTCTACAAGGACTACAGTGGGTCTACACCTTTGCTGACTCACCAGTACCATTATCTCTACATGGACTACAGTGGGTCTACATCTTTGATGATCCATCAATACCATTATTTCTACAAGGACTACAGTGGGTCTGCATCTATGATGACCCACCAACGCCATTATTTCTACAAGGACTACAGTGGGTCTGCATCTTTGATGACCCACCAACGCCATTATTTCTACAAGGTCTGCAGTGGGTCTGCACCTCTGGTGGCCCACCAATACCATACTCTCTACCAGGACTACAGTGGGTCTGCTCTGTGATGACCTACCTACCAATATTCTTCCAAACTACGACTGACTCTGGTGTGGGCTTGCTCTGTTGTGGCCCATTATCTGTCAGCATGTCAAGAGTCAGCACTGTCTTTCCGTTGGAAGGACAACACTACTTCTTCAAGACTGCATGGAAATCCACTACTTCTATGTGCATTTTCTTTTACTGCTCAGACTTTGAGAAAAACTCTGGATTTTTACTGTGATGAACAATCTGGACTGTCTTTATGGACTGTGAGAAATTTTTAGCTTTTGACCAACATTGTATCAATAAGTGTGTGCATTTGATATCTTTGTTATTGCAATTATGAAAAATTTTTTCAAATCTGTATTGGCCACTGCCCAACCCAATTTGTAAAATTTTTTTGTGGGGAGCATGGGGGCTATGTAAGTAGGCTGTTTAGGTTTTTTTATTGGTAACGCCACCTCTGTATGAAAATCACTGGCTGTGCTGTGGGCGGTCTGTGTCTGCTTTGCATTGTTGTAATACTCGCCTTTGTAGTGTTGGGCAGCTGGGCTGTTAACAGCGCGTAGCGTTGCGCAGTTGGAGGTGAACCGCCAGCAGTGGTGGATGTGGGGAGAGAGATGGCGGAGTTTTGAAATTTGTCATGAACTGCTATATTTATATATGATGATATCAAGGTAAATACATTGTTTGTTCTCTATTAATATCTTTGACTTGCTAACTATCCCTATCAGTAGTTAGTGCCTTCCATAGTTTGAATCTTTTATTTAGCTGGCAGTAGTGGCGCTCGCTGTATTGCAGTAGCTTGAGCAGCGAAGATTTTTGTGAGGTAAGTGATTTGTGAAAGGTATAGTTTAATGTTAGTCAGGGCCATTCTTTTGTAGGGAATTTTGAAAGTCAGAATGCGTTGCGGTAACAAAATATTGTGTGTCAGTTTAAGCACAGTCATGTATAATTGTTCAAAGGGGACGTTTCAATACTTCTTTCAGAGTACTGTACTCTGTCATGCAGAAATATGCGACAGAAAAGGTTTGGGACATAACTTCGTTATTCCACTACATTTTTCCATATGACAATCAGAATGGAAATATACTAAACGAAAAAGCATCTAATGACTGACCAGTGGCTGGTAATCGAGATATATGATTTCCACGTGAGGCCACTGCAGTAAAAGCTGGAGATCAAAGCAATTAAAAAAGGTGACGATATTACATCAAACTATCCCCATTCTGGTTGAGAGAGGACAAGTTACTCTCACACCTATTTTTCATAAAGATTTTGATACAGCGTTACGCAACTTAAACGAGACTCTAGAAAGTTAACGGTCTGCGCAGGAGGTGATGGAGCCTGGTAGGGTGCTAAAAGCTTGGGGTATTTTTTGGTTCTTAGTTGGTAGAAACGGCACATCGGAAGTTGAAAGCTACTAGCGGCGAGTTCATCCCTCAGTAAATCTTGCCGCAGGCCCACAGCCGTCGAGGGCAGACAGAGCACCCCGTAGTCGAGACATGTCTCCAGCAGGACAATGTCGTTATACCTACATTGTCGCCAGCGGAAAGTTGGGCTGGGGACGACGGACTGAAGGGACGTGTCTACACAGTGAAGTCGTAAACCGAGCATTGTGTGCAGCTCCACGTCTAATAAAAATTCACAAGTATTCGTGTTCGCCGCTACCGGTACGAGACGCACCATCAGTGAAACTAGCAGACCAGAATCACGAACGAAACGTTACAGAATGACGGAATCTCGTTCATCTAGTTTGTAAGGTGTTAGCGGTGCATCTCAGTTTGAGGCTCTCATGCGGTTCATGCAAGAGGCAGAAGGAACAGACAAGAGGCAGCAAGAAAGAGGCAAAACACAGAAAGGAAGAGACAAGAGGCAGAGAAAAAAGATAGGAGGAAGAGGAGAAGAGACACAAATTAGTCGTAATAACGGTCACAGATGGAATAGGTGGATTCAAGAAAGAGATCGCAGGAATCCAAGAAGAGCTAAAGAAGGTCAAGAAAACGACAGCAGAAACGCGTAAGGTCACCGACCAGGCGAAGCACGATGCCAAAACAGCGCGATTTTTAGTGTAAGTGGCACGAAACGATGCATCAGTGGCCAAAGAACAAGTTAAACTGGCAGGAACTGAGGTGTGTAAGACAAAAAAGGGACTTGCAACTCTCCAAAAACAAGGCAAAAAAATAGTTCAAGAAACGCAGGAAAAAATGAGTGAGGCTGTGAAGCGAATTGAACTGGTAGCAATCAAAAAGGCCGAAACCTCTGAAGTTAAAGATCAGCAGACCCGAAACGCCGCGCAACAAAACGAGTTGGCTAAGGATGTTCGGCAGGCACATGAGCGGTCGGGCAATTGCAAACACAATCGCATCTGGTAGATCGCCATCGAGAGGATCACAGAAGTGAAGAAAATGTTTTGCGACTCTCCGAACCGCTATATGAGGACACATACCCCTCACATGGGTGAATGCAGCAGGAATACGGTCCTGCCGCGGCGGAACGCGTAACAGAAAATGCTCCGTCGGTGTCAGAGACCGAGCCGGAACACAATTGTACACGTCTACGAAGGTCATAAACGTTATTACGTGAATCTGACAACACGAGGAGACGCCATAATAATGCACGAGGATCGTTTGGGCACCGATATATGGAATTACGTACTGGAGACGGCAGGGAAAATGGTTGAGAATATCGATCGAATCGAAACCAAAATTCTAACTTCAGTAGGAATAGCCAGCCACCATGTGAAAATACAAGAAGGCAAGGAAATTATAATCATAACAACGACAACAACTACGGACGACACAGAAACTGGAGAGAGCAACAGAACTCGAACCAGGGCCAGTAGGGTTCTAGGGAGCAACAGCAAAGCAATAGCAGGACCCACAACAGTCAAGGTCAATGGAATGACTAACGTAGCGAATATGTGGAATTGAGTCCACCTAACCTATCGCAGGGGTCACGCAGAGATAATTCAATCAGGAATTGAAAGCATTCGTAGAACAAGTGTACATAGTAGATTTATAGATCAGAGAAGGTGCAGGTTGTAAATAGTCTCCATGGATGAACGATTTAACGTAATTTAATGTTCATATTGTGTTGCTTAGCGTAATTTTCCATTTGTTGTATTTCGATGTTATTTTTTGTTCGTCATGTCCATTAGTTTTCAGCAAGAGTCCTTGTAGAACGTGGTCAAATGAGTTTCGTATTGGTGAAATCTTCACGCCAACATTTACTGGAAGGTGTTAGATGGAATTAAAATTCCCTTGCCAGTTATATGTCATGACGAGATGGCACTTATTGTGGCATACCCAACCAGCCACGTTGCAATACTGAGTGCTCCAAACAACTGAATACTGCTACTATTTCTTTGGGCCTCACAATTATTGCCCGATTTCCGCAATTGACCGTCGTACTCTGTCATGGCATTCTCGTACGAGAGACTTCACAATTATCACCATTATTATTATGGTCGATGAAACTGTTTCTGTTACCTTTCGGTGGTTTCTTGTACACTGTCCAAGGGACGGATGTAGGTCGCTTTATGTTTTTCGCGGTGTCTAGACGGTAAATCATGCCGTATACCATGGGCGTCTCGATTTTCGGATGTGTTACGTATGGCATTAGCAGTCCACGCTTTGGGAGCGTGTCGACGCTAAGACTCACTGTATTATGAGCATGTGAGTCTCGATTTTCGGATGTGTTCCGTATGGTGTTAGCAGTCCACGCTTTCGGTGCAAGTCGAAGCTAAGACTCGGTGTGATATGAGCCATCTCTCACCTATTTTTTATACAGATTTTGTTTCAACGTTACGCAGCTTGAGCGAGACTCTAAAATAGTTAATTGCCTGAACAGGCGCTGATGAAGCCTGATAGGGCGCTAAAAGGAAATTTTTATGGTTCTTAGTTTGTAAAATGGCACTTTGGCAGTTGAAAGCAAGTGTCCACGAACCCATTCCTCAGTAAATCTGGCCGGATAAGACCACAGCGGCACAGTGCAGACAGAGCACCCCCTAGTCGAGACAGGTCTCCAGCAGGTCAATGTCGCTATACCTGCTGCATTGGTGCTAACCGAAGGCTGGGCTGAGGAGACGTGTCTACACAGTGGAGTCATAAACCGGGCAATATTGTGCAGCGCCACGACCAGTAAAAATTCACGTTTTCATGTTTGCTGATAGTGCGGCCACCTCGATCGTATAAGAAACTTTGCCGTCTAAGAAAAGTTTAGAGATACAATCTTTATGATACCTCAAAGCTAGTACTAACATGCTCCAAGGCGCAGGCGATTTAGATAAAGGTCTTTAAGATTGTATTTGTTCGCTTGTTGCCACGGGAAGCAACGTGACTTCAGAGAAAAACATCTTCTCCCACTGTGAAAACTTAAAAAAACAGTAACTGGCGGTTAATTTTTTTTCAGAGATGCGGGTTTCTGAACTATTGTGCTGGTTTTACATATGTTTGTGCTGTTATGTAGGAGGGGAGATTTAGCGCCCCTAAAGCACTGTGACTGGCTCAAGACGGGGTGAATGCGGTGTCGTTCATGAACTTTGCGGGAAAACTGAAATAATTTTTCTCTGGGACAGGTACGAGACACTCGGGCTCTGGACTTCGGTCTTGAAGGAACTTATGGTCGAAGCTCTGGCATGTGTGGTTGGTGCTTGTGTTCTGTCCTAAGACTGACTTCACTTGCGAGTAGTTAGACTAGGGAGCCTGCGGTGAAGTTCTTACTGTTGACAGTGTGACTACTCGTTTGCCGAGGGCACAGTGATTCGCTTTTGGTTTACCAGTCTTGATGTTTAGAATCCTTGTGCGCCCTGACGTATAAGTGGGCCAAATTGGTCCTTGGTACCACCAGCGAACGGGTGTGTCACACACGTAAAAATCTACCGAGATTTCAGGGCTCTGATGGAGAGTAAATTGCGATCCATCTACCTGATTGCTAGACCGTGAGATTTTGCATTCCTTTCGTGGTCTCGGACGATTCACAGGTGCCGCCTTACGCCTCGCATCCGCCGCACACATCTTACCAGCTGCAAGTTACATTGTTGGATGAAGCAGACATTGTAACGTACTGCCGCTCCAGCCTTGTCAGGGCGTACAAAATCCAAACGGCACTTGTTCTCAGCTTCACCAACATAAGCTTATGATATTTGAACAGTCAAAGTGTGCTCAACGTCAGATTAATTTAAATTGCTTTATCCACATCTTTAGGACCACAGTACTTGACTCACTTTTGCCACCCAGGATCCTTGTTCATTGTGGTCTTAAACCACCTGTAAGTTGTCTACGGTATTCTATTACTATGGGTTTGCATAAATTATGCTTGTCTTTGTTGTCTTGGAAAATAAATGTTGTCAGTAAACTACATTTTGCACACATTCTCAGTCACCTTTATATAGTCGTCTTTATATAATCACCCCAAGTGTTAGCTTTCATTGTGGCGTCCCCTGCCGGGATCTTGGATTGATGGCACCTTCTGTGAGCGTCAGATCGCGTTGATTAGTGTAGTCACTCAATATGACTTCCCTCCTTCCACAGAATTTTGAATTGATGGCTCCTTCTGTGACCGTCAGATCGTAGATAGTGTTGCATAGTGAAGTTTCAGTTCCCCATGTTCAATGTGGTGCACTAAGTAGAATAGATTCGCGTTGCTGGCGCCTAGACATAGTAGTAATATTTAGTTATTGTATGTGTGTATTTTCTTGTTTTGGTTGTGACTTCTGTGTCACTTGATTGCTTGTTTCTGACTGCGAACGTCGTTTTGCTGATGTGTTAGGATGGATTGAGTTTTTTTTGTTTTGTTTGTTAGCATAGACAAGCGTGCTGTTATTTGAATTCGTTGTCAGTAACTAGGAATCAGTAGCTCACGGGAGCGTAATTTAGAGTAGAATCCGTGTGGCATAGGAATGTGTAGTGTTTAAATTCGTTTGGGTCAGAACTGGAGTGCATGCTTACAAAAAGCAAGGCACGTTTTCTACAGAGTAGCGGAAGTAATTGTGTTTTGTTAGCCATAGAACCACGTCAGATTATCAGCAGTGAACAGTCAGATATTTTACGGGATTCTCATGTAAATGCAACTGCAGACGAAGCAGAAATGTCGAACGTAGAATCTGCAGAGTATGACGATATGTCTCAGTCAGGAGACGAAAGTGAACGGGAGACTGCAGCAGAGCTAAATGTAGGAGCTGCTGGTATGAGGCGCACCATCAGTGAAACTAGCATACCAGAATCACGAACGAAACGTCAGAGAATGACGGAATCTCGTGCATCTAGTCCGGAAGGTGCTAGCGGTGTATCTCAGTCCCAGACTGGATCTGCTCTCAGAATTACAATATTTCTAATTAAAGAGATAGTTAATTGACCAAAACGAAACATTTCATCATCATTATGTCCACTGGAGACAAATTATGAGCACTTTGACAGTGAACATGTGGAAAACCTTTTTCAGATTGCACTCGTATGAATACAAGGATAAGCAGTCGGCAAACAAAATAAATCAAAAACAAGAGCTGCACTTAAGTCACGATTTTGATTGTATCAGAATTATCATTTAAACATTGGAGATGCTCATCGCCCCTCCTTATCAATGCAAATGACTCTTTCATAAAAAGCTAAGCGATCGTGCATTAAAGATGTCGATCTATGTGGCAGAATACAAAAGGGAAGCTGTTCTGTTTATTGACGTGCTACTTAAAACGCTATGAGGTGATTCTCTGATTCGAAGAGAAATTTGTTAACATCGATTATAGATTTAAGTGTCAGGAAGTCGTTTCTGAAAGTATTTGTATGGAGTGTAGCCATGTATGGAAGTGAAACTTGGACGATAACTAGTTTGGACAAGAAGAGAATAGAAGCTTTCGAAATGTGGTGCTACAGAAGAATGCTGAAGATAAGGTGGGTAGATCACGTAACTAATGAGGAGGTATTGAATAGGATTGGGAGAAGAGAAGTTTGTGGCACAACTTGACTAGAAGAAGTGATCGGTTGGTAGGGCATGTTTTGAGGCATCAAGGGATCACAAATTTAGCATTGGAGGGCAGCATGGAGGGTAAGAATCGTAGAGGGAGACCAAGAGATGAATACACTAAGCAGATTCAGAAGGATATAGGTTGCAGTAGGTACTGGGAGATGAAGAAGCTTGCACAGGATAGAGTAGCATGGAGAGCTGCATCAAATCAGTCTCAGGACTGAAGACCACAACAACAACAACTAAATATGGCATGAAACGGCGATCATAGTAATCACACTTGAAACATGTTGAAGTGGAAACCCATGAGAAATGAAACAGTACTTCCTCCAATAACGGTTCCCTTAACCAAGGGCGGAAACCTGTTAACTATCATAGAGAGCTTGCATTCTACTTTGATATAGATTGGTCTTATTAAGGGTTCTTAGTTTTGGTTTGCAGCATGGAGAGGTAGAGTTATGCTGATATTGCAGATACCGTCAAGTATGTCTAGCCATTGTCTACAAACGAGCACTACAACGTCTCTATGAACACGCATTTTGCAAGTGAAAATGTACACTGCCGGGAAAAAATTAGTACACCCTTTTACAGGTTTCCAGTTCCCTTAGGCTCATTGTTGCAACGGCGGATATGGAGTACATGACTACTTTACAGACCAATAGCGCAAGTGGTTCATAGGTACTAGCTATGGAACCACTCTGAAACACGCATATTATTGTGTGGTATAGCCTCCACGTGTAGCAATGCAGAAAGTGACTCTGGCATCCAGTCGATCATACAGATGGCGAATATCCTCCTAGGTTACGATATGCCACACTTGCTCGACCTTTTAACATAGGTCTGTAAGAGTTACTGGTGGACGAGTCGTACGGGTCACTTATCGTCTCATCATATCCCACATGTGATCTATTGGAAACAAGTCTGCAGATCGTGTTGGCCAGTGAAGTTGCTGCATGTTTTGTTGAGCACGTTGTGTTTCACGGGCAGTGAAACAACAATTTCCTCTTGCAAGAACTGCAAAGGGAGGGTTAACGATTCTGCATGCACCGAGCGCTGGTTAGTGTCCTCCCCAGGAACACCAAAGGTGAACGAGAGTTGTAGGTTATCGCACCCCGGACCATAAGGCCTGGGGTGGAGCCAGCGCATCTAGGACGAGTGTACTCAACGAGACAGCGGTGACCAGGTCTACGTCGCACGCGCAAACGATCGTCACTTGTGTGTAGGCATCTTCTAAGAGATCCTCTGACGGTACTAGTCGAGCGGTGCACGTCGATGTGGCGTGAGTGGAAGTTGGGGTGGATGTGTGGGCGCCCACTGTCTCGTTGATAAAAACTGGTTTGCAACAGTACTTGTTGAAATATCTCGGTCGACTAGCTCTCTTATCTGTGCTATGATAGCCGTACAATACGCCACTGCTGTTCTTACAATACGACAAACCTAGTAGGCGTCTGTGCTGCGTAGACGTCCAGGTGTGAGAATGCTGACGCATGCACTGATACCACCATCGTTGCACAATAGATACAGCACATCGAACTTGTGTGACAATTTTCCGAAAGGTTAATTTCCTTACTCAGAAGACTACAGTCTGACCCCTTTCCGATTTGCCCAGCTGGCTATAAGAAGCACGAGTGCCTATCTGTGGCATGGTTGTCTGCTTTCTTCACCAGTCTGCACCACACTAAGCCTTCTGGCTGCAAGCATTCCCTTGTAAATGGTAGACACAGATGGTAGATATCTCACTACACTATCTGATGGTGAACGTCGTTGAAACCATTATCAGGACATTTATCTTCCAGGCGACATATGTCAACAGCAAATCATAATCGGCATTGTCTTTCCAGCTGTACCATTTTTTTTTGTTTTGAGCTGCAGCTGAGTAGTGCGGGTATAGGAGAGTTTCCATCCCATCATCACAAATGCCCCTCTTATCATCATGAGGCGGCAGACCAATTTCAAGCTGCAGTGCTGTGTACCCCTTGTGCCCCCGCAATCGAATACTAGTTTGCCGTACTACATGTGGCGCTGCAGCGCTGCAAATACCGCTGTACAGTCACTGAAAGTAGTGTTCGATAGAGGGCTCTTGATTCCATACGGCGCACACCCTTAGCCCGCCACTGGGTGCCACCTTTCAACGTGTGACACGCATACATTTTTGATTGCAGACCTACAAACTCCACAATCGGCATTCCAGTCGCCTTGCCTTTCACAAGGCTGATAAATTTCTTGTTCTAAGGAGTAACGTCTTAAGGATTATCGGCCTTGCATAAGGGTGTGTAGATTTCATTACCATGATACCTCATTACTTCATATGGATAGCAATTCTTCACCCAGCAGATGAAGCTATCTGTATCCATATAAAGTAACTTAGTATCTGCGAAATGAGTTTTTGCAAACACATAATGGAATAGATACATGTGGAGTTTTCATAGATCTAGTATGCGCACCCTCACATAAATAGGTTTTGTATACTCTACTACAGTCTTCGCTATCTCCACAGCAACAAAGCTCCCATTGATATGGTGACCTGCTCCAAAGTTGCTCTGGTAATGTGTTTTCTTACGCCATAATGCCCATCCCATTGGGTTAGAATTAAAACTCAAACCTTTCCCTCAATTCATCCATTGTTTTCCCGAAAAATGAATTATTCATTAATTTATAAAACTTTTCTCAAACTCACTAGTCACTGAAACTGTCTGTCTCGTATTCAAATCAATATACTGCTTCAATCACGGTACTGCTGGGAAGAGATAGCTTGGTGATTCAAACGAGTTCCATTCCAAAGTTGAGACACTGCTATTGGGTTCAATAGTGAATGATATATCTCTGCTTATTTAGCAGTTTTGTGGTGGAGCCTCCTGGTGGGACTGGTTGCTCCGGACACAACGGCAAATCGGCGTATGCATCACGTAAATTAGTGGGTTACGTGAATTCTGACTCTACCCCATACCCTACATCACAGTTAGCCGCCATGCTCCCCCTGATTTTTCCACCTAAGCCGTTGCGTTCGTCTTCGGGAACCCGTCAAAACTTCCTACCCGTCACTGAGTGTAGCATGGTGAGCCTGTATAAATTATTTACGTCTAAGTACATGATGTAACTAAAATCAAGGGATGCTTTGAACCTGTCACCCATCTGTTGGTTATTTGAGTTGGCTTGCCTATGGACACATTGGCAAAGTCCGTCAATGATCCCTCTCTCAAAGAAAAGAAGCATGTCGGAAACGGTCAATAGTTCGATGCTGCCCTTCGTTCTCCTGAGCTTTAAGTCCCAAGACAACCCAAGTGCCGTGTTATAAAAAGAGGGATCCAGAGAATATGTGGTTAAGCACAGACTCTGGAATTTGTCGAAAATGTCTGCAAGTAAGGGACGTCCATGCGCACGTAAGGCAGTGTGTACTCTCCTAAAGTGGTGATGTTGACTTCCTGCCAGAAATTCACAGGATGTTCATACTCTGCATCCGTTCTGACAGCGCCAATTAGCTCGCTGGATAATGCAGCTCTGTCGGGTAGCCAGGGTTCGTTCAGTTTTGCCATATCATCCACACATTCATCTGGAAAAACACCCTTCTTAGTCACAAATTGAAACTCTTTCTCGTCGAGAAATGCAGCTCAGTTGAAGTCCTTATCCACCCGGGGTAGAGTTTTAACCAGTTTTTGGAGCGGTGCCTGCATAAATTGTAGCGAGTCAAGGAATTGGAGCATAATTCTTGGCGTCATTCGTTTGGAGAATAAGTTATATATGTCGACGCTCTCAGGTAAGACACTGAACTGATTTTCGTCCCAGCAGAAGTCAGCCAAGTGCGCAACAAGAAAGTGAGCGTCTTACATGCTTAAATTATTGAAGAAAAGGGTATGTGCGTTGGTAACCGGTACTTCAAATTGCGTGTATTGCGTGCTGCGCCATGGAACTACCCTGTAAGATTACAGTGATCCCTGCGAGGAGTTTCTGCTTTTATATCTAACGGCAGCCCACAGATATGACAGTCAACTGTGTTATTGTACAAAGCTTCTATCTCCTTCAATTTGGTCTTGGGAATGTCATCACTGTAGAACTTCTCAACGTCCCATGAAAATTTTTGAGCTCAGTGAGAAGCAATATCCCGGGATTATCCCCGACATTAGATTTGTAGCGGTTAAGAGTTGTATTAGGGGGCGATACAATTTCGTACGCAGCCGCATATTGTACATGTCTTTCTGTGAAGGCAGTATTTGAGTCTGTGGGGTCACCTTCACAGTGGATCACATCCAAAGTCGGCGTACACTGCAAATTGGCATCGCTCCTGATGGAGAGCATTTTTAGACTTGAAGTTTTTTCATCGTTGGGCATAATAACACGTGCCGGGTCCTGGGAAGCGCATTTTACTAGATGCTTTGCTAGTAACTTGTCTCATGAAAAATATTTCAGACATCTTAAGCAAATATGCTTTACGCAATGATCTGTTGACGGTTGGGAGGAGATGAGTTTGGACATGTCTTTGATACAAATATAATGATAATTCCCATTCTTATTTTTCTCATCGGAGAACAAGAGCATGATTACAGGCATCTTACACCAACCAGCAAATTTTGAGAAATGCAGGTGACTGATGACTATATGTTTGTTCTATTCGTCTGACTTGCGTTTCCCCAGGCCATAAACATGAACCGATATTCTAGTATTTTGTGCCTCAAATTTAGGTATGCCCTGGATCTTGACGGGGAATTCGATACCGTCGAAGTTATGACACTTACAAAGTCAATACCTATGGCCTATCGACATGCGCACTCTGGATTTTGTTTAATATTTCTTCCAGAAGATAGAATTAACCATGCATTAATGGATGCCTTCTTATCAGCTATGTCCTTACGGAACTTGATATATCTAGACCGTCCATTTACTGGATCATAGACATATGTATGGATGTGCAGGTGTAGTATTCAGCTGAGTGCTTTAGCTGACCCCTAACTTCCATCTCGGAGAATCAGTCCATTATAGCACTCAAGCTGGACTTACGAAGCCAGTCGGTGATTGACGTGAACTACGTTACCACGCCATTATTCCCCCAAAGATAATGAAGACTTGTGTCTTCAACGCCAGAGGCATCTTTGGGGTGGAGGGTGGGGAGGGGCCAGCAACAGTTCAAAGCAGAGAACTGCACAGCATTTAATGTTGGGACACCATGGATCATTGACTACCTTGAACAGCTCTGTTTACTCGTCAGGAAGGCATGCTCTTTTAAACACAGTAGGGTCACGGTACCGTTCTGCTGGATTCGAGATTCTTGTGAACGATATTTTCTCCTCAAAGACATCTGCAACGATCGAGTAGTCTAACTGCGGTAAGGTATCATTGATTCGATGTCCACTAAAACGATGGGAGAGGGAACTACCACTAATCACACTATCATCTCTGTTACTAATACCACTATTACTGGGTGATGATGCGGTCCACACTGCTGATGACAGAGTGGATGAACTGCTCAGAGGTACAGACGAAGGCACACACATCTTGCTAGGAGGGTGACTCTGATGAGGATGAGGACGAGGATAAGGCCAGGCCAGTGGGAGCAGCCTGGCTCTGGAAACGGCTCCCAGTGCTGCTGCTGTAGCCCTGACCCGCTAGCGTGAGGGGTAGTGGCTCACTGCTCGATCATCCGGCGCCAGGGCAGTGTTGGGGCAACGGTGACGGCGACCGCGGCGTCTTGAACCACAATTAGCGGCGTTCTTGCCAGTGAGGCATGTCTCACCAGTCCAAGCTTTGGCGAGCCAGACTTCACCGCCAGCGGTACCTGCACCATAGAAAGCTGCAGCTGTGGAGATGCAACCGCTGTAGAATAATAGGAAGTTAAATACTTCGCCTGCTGCTGCAAGGAAAGAAAGAATGCAGACAATCATATTGCCGTTACATACAAGCAGAGGGAGTAATTACCTCTCCTGCTCTGCGTCCAAGGCGTGAGAATTTCATCAACACAGTCGGCTATCTATACTACCCCTTCAGGAAAGTCACGCTGTCATGGCAGCTCTTCTTCTATAACCAACTCCCTTACACATTCAGACATCTCATTCTCGTCACAATCTACACTACTGGCCATTGAAACTGCTAAACCACGATGATGACGTGCTACAGACGCGAAATTTAACCGACAGGAAGAAGAATCTGTGATATGCAAATGGTTAGCCTTTCAGAGCATTCACGCAAGGTTGGCGCCGGTGGCGACATCTACAACGTGCTGACATGAGGAGAGTTTCCAACCGATTTCTCATACACAAACAGCAGTTGACCGGCGTTGCCTGGTGAACGTTGTTGTGATGCGTCGTGTAGGGAGGGGAAATGCGTACCATCACGTTTCCGACTTTGATAAAGTTCGGATTGTAGCCTATCGCGATTGCGGTTTATCGTATCGCCCATTGCTGCTCGCGTTGGTCGAGATCCAATGGCTGTTAACAGAATATGGAATCGGTGGGTTCAGGGGGGTAATACGGAACGCCGTGCTGGATCGCAACTAGCACTCGAGATGACAGGCATCTTATCCGCATGGCTGTAACGGATCGTGCAGCCACGTCTCGATCCCTGAGTCAACACATGGTGACGTTTGCAAGACAACAACCGTGTGCACGAACAGTTCGACGACATTTGCAGCAGCATGGACTATCAGCTCGGAGACCACGACTGCGGTTACCCTTGACGCTGCATCACGGACAGGAGCGCCTGCGATGTTGTACTCGACGACGAACCTGGGTGCACGAATGGCAAAACGTCATATTTTCGGATGAATCCAGGCTCTGTTTACAGCATCATGATGGTCGCAACGGTGTTTGGCCGCATCGCGGTGAACGCACATTGGAAGTGTGTATTCGTCATCGCCATACTGGCGTATTACCCGGCGTGATGGTATGGGGTGCCATTGGTTACACGTCTCGGTCACCTCTTGTTCGCATTGACGGCGCTTTGAACAGTGGACGTTACATTTCCGATGTGTTACGACCCGTGGCTCTATCCTTCATTTGATCCCTGCGAAACCCTACATTTCAGCAGGATAATGCACGACCGTACGTTGCAGGTCTTGTACGGACCTTTCTGTATACAGAAAATGTTCGACTGCTGCCCTGGCCAGCACATTCTCCAGATCTCTCACCACTTGAAAACGTACCTGTACATTCCTTCCAAGCTCTGTTTGACTCAATGCCCAGGCGTATCAAGGCCGTTATTACGGCGAGAGGTGGTTGTTCTGGGTACTGATTTCTCAGGATCTATGCACCCAAATTGCGTGAAAATGTAATCACATGTCAGTTCCAGTATAATATATTTGTCCAATGAATACCCGTTTATCATCTGCATTTCTTGTTGGTGTAGCAATTTTAATGGCCAGTAGTGTATATGGTGTCACCAATCGATCTCGCCTAGCACTGCAAAAATTTATGTAAACAAATTTGTTAGAGAAGAAGAAAAGCCAAATAAATTATAATTTTTTTTCCAATTACAGTGCTCTTCACCTGTCGCATTGGGTACTGGAGACGTTGCAGTTGGTTTTCAGTCTCCGGCTGTACGTCTATAGCCTCTAGTATTGTTTCTGCAACAAGACAAAACATACGTTTTTTCGAATTTCACAGCTACTACTACTACATAGATATTATTCTCTACACTTCACTGTTGCTGTGTTTTCTCGGCCAGAGGCTGTTCCACAGCATGTGGCTGAGGTCCTTTTTCAGACTCCAGCATCGCCTCAAGACTGGATTCCATTTCAACTTTGCAAGCTATAACAAGAAGAAGAAGAGATAAACCACCAACACAATACAAGAACAAACGACACAACTACCACGAAGATATATTTTTTTATATACTCACATGGCAGTTCTAGTAGAGAGCTTTCCACGGGGAGAGTTTGCTCCTCCCCCTCCTGTCTTTTCTTGCATTCGAGGATAAAATCCTGGAGTTGTGCTGCAACAAGTGAAAAGAAATTGAATTACTGACGAGATTCTTTTTAAAATACGATTTTTTTCACAATTTTCGCACCTTATCCACATACTTACAAAAACAACTTATTATTTACATACATGGTACTTTCCATTCTTCAATTCTGTGTCGCTTGCCACTGACGCTGATGCTACAGTTGGTGCATTTAATTTTTCCCCAGAAAAAACTGACATTAACACGCGCAAGCAAACACACAAGCGAACTGACGATGGCAGAATGAGAGTGACTGCACCATTACTGGGGTTTATATAACCTCTAACACCTCCATGAACCATTTGACCCAGGTAGCCAATAGGAGTGCCTGCTGAGGAATCCTGGTCTGAGAACACAGGACAAGTTAGTGCTACTTGCAGGCTACGGATTTTGTGTGCTTTTGTATGTTCCTTCTGGTACACTCTGGAAATACCCACGAGATATAAGCTAGATAGGATTTTGACAACAAGTAATAATACTTTAGCGATTTGAAAACGCCTGTATGGTCCTATCTCTTCTATCTTCGAAAATACCTCATATAAAAGAAAGGAATCTACATTTTCCGTGATAAATTTGATATGTATTGTCAAAACAACATTCCAGTTACAGATTTTTTAAAGTGAGGAGTCCCTGTCAGGGTGGAGCTGCAGTCAGTCCAAGTCGCACGCATTGCACCATGGTCATCGGCTGGAGTGGTCCCAGGGATGTCACGCTACCGGTAGTTGTTGATTATTACTCTCATGGCTCACAACTGTCCCGGCAGGCTGACGCTTCAGGCACACAATACACTCGGGGGATGGAGCTGGACTAGACTGGAGGTGACTGGTGGTGACTGGACAGTTTTTCTTTTTCGTCTTAAAATACCGTGTTCGGTAAGATAATGAGCACAACATTTATTGACAATATTGTACAACACGTTTTGCATGTTTCTATTAGCTAGGATGCAACTTGTGACTCATAAACAGGTGTTGCTATAGGAGTCCTGTACACAGTGGCGGGGTGTCAGAGACACAGTGGGACAGTAGGTCACTATGTTGCCCTCGGCAGCAGCTACTCACTCGCAAGTCAGCAGGAGGCTCCTACTCTGTATTTCAGTGATAGCTTGCTGTCCTGTCATGTCCTTCTCATACAGGACTATTGGTTAGAGTGGCTGGAGAAACTCTCTAGTACTAGACTAACAGCGAAAATATCCACTCATCATCTGGTATATACTGACGAAACTAGACGGAGCTACTGTCTAATGCTCAATCAATAGCAACTACTCCTGTCCAAATCAAATGATTTAAATTAACGATATTTCACAATGCGTGCAAAATAAGGACTTACATCCATACTATCTGTCAGCCTAGCACAGACTGAGTCCATTTCCCATTTTCTGGACGGGGCAGGAGTGGGGGAGAGTAGAGGTCGAAGGGCCAATAGCACCCCTTGGTGGTCGTGTAGTGAACTAGGTCAGTTGGTCTCCGAACCTGAAGGTAAACACATTAAACTTGATATTCACATCAATAAATTAGAATTTCCTGACACTGTTCAATTTTTAGCCAAAATTTCAGTTTCCCTACCATTTAAAGGAGAGGGGAAGGGTGAGATGGTGGAGAAAGGGACTCAAGTGCCAGCTGGTCATCAGGAAGTAATTAATTCATCAAATAATTAATTTGCATAATTAATTTGATATCAAAAGTGAACCAAAACGAACGTTGACCTACTACTTCAGTTGTGGTAGAGGCGTAAAATGCAAGTGGAAATGAAACGTCTGTGGGTCAAACATTGTTACACATCATCAATGTACTATCAAGTTCAATAAGTAGAGTTACTAGTACGGTGAATGCAGTACACCAAATTGTGCTCAGCGTTCTGTAAGCTCAGATAAAGTTATATCAGCGCTGAAGGATGTAGCCCTAACATTCATCAGATTTCTAGCTATATCGCTGGTATATTTCTACTGGAGGTTTCTCACTGTTAATAGGTGACTGGATGTACTCCTCTTCATGTTGGTCGATGTTCTTAGCATAGTTTCCTATATGATGTCTGGAGCTGGTGATAAGTACTCATCGGTGTAATTGTTGACAGATGACTCCATCTGTCTATGGAGTCTGTTGTCTGGGATCACCAACGTCTGTTAAAGTGTAATTGAAATAGAATTTTGAGTCAAAGCTGGTGGTCGGTAATTTATGCTAACACGAAAGAGCAGAGAAACGTGTGTAACGCTAGGCGCTAGTCATATGAATTGTTTAAACTGGCTGACAGCTGTTCAGGGTGGGTGAATAATGGGATAGCATCAAGAGAATATTTCACCCTCATAGGTGTACCCGTTAGGTTTCAAGTCTAGACCGGCTCTGAAAGATTTATGTCCATTTTTTAGTATACGAGTATCTTGTACTATTTGCGACTCTAGTTATTTCCATTTGACAAATACTGGGTTTTATTATTATAACCAAAATTTCGAGGTTGAGTTTAAAATTTAGATGCAGTTTGTGTCTCTGGATAGTCAATAAATATCAAAATTCTGGAATGAAGTCCGTGAAGAAATGAACAAGAAGTGGAATGATATGACTACTGAATGGAAAGGAAAGGAAGAAGAAATTTAATAAATATTACTTGACATACCTGTATATTGCCAGAATTGAAAGTAAGATCCAAACGAATGGCCGGCTAAGGAGGATGAGTGTTAAGCAAGTGGATTAGACAAGGGGTTGTGTTCCATGCAGCATCTCTAAATAATTTAAGTTATATGCATTAAGTGCTTTATACAACAGTAACGCTGTTTGTTAATTCTTCAGTTAAAGATTTTTATGATAAGTAAAGTTCCATATTTTTTCATAGTAATATAATGTAGTGATATTTAAGCCATGCTTTGTCAGTCATGCACCATCTTGTACCTTGGAACCGAAAAAGATATTGTACTACGAGACGTGATATTTGCAAATGAAATGAATTTAGTTGATGTCAAAACAATTTTACTTCTCTTAATAATGCAAATTTGTCTTAATTGGCAATAGCTTCAACTTCACTTACGTGGTGTCTGTTCTTTTGGCGCGCCACTATGAATCAAGAGACCGAGGAATTACAGACATTGGCTGCGAGTGCGCGTTGATTTAAATCGATGGGGAAAGTTGAAAATTTGTGCCAGACCGAGATTCGAACCAGTATCCTCTGCTTACTAGGCAAACCCTCTTACAGTTAAGCCATCCAGACACATTGTTTATCGCAACTACACAGACTACCCAAGCACGCCGCCATCAGACCTAACTTTCAGATTATCCATACACTTGTAAGGTATTGTCCCTGGACATTATCCGTATTATTCGCTGCATCTCAGCGATTCCTGTGAGAGTTGAAGCCTGGTCTGCATCTACACTGAAGAGGTCACTTGCCGCTGTCACTTTAATTACATATACGTGGTGTGTGTTCTTTCAGACTTGCTAGAAGAAAAAAGGACACCATTTTGATCCAGCTGCCACTATGAATTACGACACGAAGTTGCAAGTGGGCGTTGATTTAATTAAATGGGAAAAGTTGAAAATTTTTGCTGGACTTGTCCTAAAGAACAGACACCACACAGACACATAGACACACACGCGCGCGCGCGCGCACACACACGCACACACACACACACACACACACACACACACACACACACACACACACATATATATATATATATATATATATATATATGTGTGTGTGTGTGTGTGCGCGCGCGCACGCGTGTGTGTCTATGTGTCTGTGTGGTGTCTGTTCTTTCGGACAAGTCCAGCAAAAATTTTATATAAGGCAACGACGCGAAATCTGCGGATGCACGCCAGACGCTAACTCTTAAGCTTATAGGCGAAATGCCATTACAGATTACAAATTGTACTTAACATGTAGCTATTTTTGGTTCAGCTTCTGCTTAATATGCGTTCACTTATCTATTATTGGTGTCTGCTAAAGTAATAACAGATAGATGACTGGATACATTACTGACAAGATTTAATCGATTGCTACACTTTTAAATATCAATAGAACACTTGTTCCTAGTAACATAACCATGTTATACTTTACACCATGTGAAGCGCGCGACTGCTACGGTCGCCGGTTCGAATCCGGCCTCGGGCATGGATGTGTGTGGTGTCCTTAGGTTAGTTAGGTTCAAGTAATTCTAAGTTGTAGGGGACTGATGATTTCAGATGCTAAGTCCCATAGAGCTTAGAGCCATTTGAACCATTTACACCATGTTCTCACGTTTGGAAAATTGTGGAGGAAGCTTTGCAATTTAAGAAGAAGCCAGCAGCACATAGAAAGTTAATGGCATCAGTTAAGAATGGATTTAGGCCGATATTTGTATCCGAATACTTCAAATAACCTCACGAC
The DNA here is from genome assembly GCF_021461385.2 of Schistocerca piceifrons. Classification (NCBI taxonomy): domain Eukaryota; kingdom Metazoa; phylum Arthropoda; class Insecta; order Orthoptera; family Acrididae; genus Schistocerca; species Schistocerca piceifrons. The sequence continues at coordinate 461,568,845 of NC_060139.1, read as the reverse complement.
GCCAGCAAGCAAAATTTTGTAATTTGAGTTGTATAGTAAATGTGATGAAGATAGTCACATATAAAGTTAAAATTTTACCCTCGTGTAAGCTGATTAACAATGTAGAAAAAAAACTATTTTTACAGATGAAGAATCGTGAGTGAATATGGCAGCTTTTGGGTTTGTCTGATGTTACTGAAACTTTTCGGGTGGAGATCGCAACAGACAACGTATAGCTGCAGATTACCGCCAACCATTTCTCAGTCTCTCGGAAACAGTCGACTCGTTAGCATGATGGAAATGGAGCATCAAACCGCACACACAGGCAGCTATGGTGTAACGACTTTACAACGAATGGTGATTGAATGTATCAAGGTCGGTATTGCACTAAGAAGAGCTGACAGCGGTCTATCACAAGTACCACACAATGCTGGGATCTTAGAATTTTTCGATTGTCTCTGACAAATAGACCCATGAAAACAGCTGAAATATAAACAGGAGCTACACGCAAAATGTCACGTCAAATCGTCGGTAACAAACTTCTGGAGACTGGGTTTAGATACAGAGATCTCTTGCACCTTTTAATGCTGGCACCGTACCACCGATAGCACAGACTGGCATGGCTAAGGGCCAGAGTCAGCTGGAAGGCTAAAAAAATGTGTTCAAATGTGTGTGAAATATTATGGGACTTAACTGCTAAGGTCATCAGTCGCTAATCTTACACACTACTTAACCTAAATTATCCTAAGGGCAAACACGCACACCCATACCCGAGGGAGGACTCGAACCTCCGCCGGGACCAGCCGCACAGTCCATGACTGCAGCGCCTAAGACCGCTCGGCTAATCCCGCGCGGTTGGGAGGCTGAATGGCGTTCTGTGATGTTCAGCGTTGAGGCTCGCTTCTGCTTCTGGAGGTCAAATCGAATACAATGTGTGTGTAGATGAACTTGCGGAAGATCGCACGAAACAGTGACTGTCATGGTGAACACCGTTCTGATCCTAGACTCTGAGTGTGGGAAACTGTTGGCCACTGTAACGTTTAGGATAAGCAGGTGAGTTGTTGGGCCGCCTAGGGAGAGTCTCCTTGTGCGGCTGAAGGGGACAGCGCGGCTGGACCAGTCAAGGGGACCAGTGAGGCCTGGTCCCGAGTACAAAAGTGGTCAGCAGCTTAGTCAGAAAGGGATTAATCCCGAAGCATGGGGACAGTGGTGTCTTGCTTAGACAGTGTGCAGAACAGTTACCGCACTGGCCGAATTGAAGGCAGTCTCTAAGATGACTTTTCACAGATCTTGGAAAATCCATAATAAACTACAATTAAAAAAAGAAAACCTGTAGATATCGGCAATATCAGAAGAAGAGTCATATCCAGTTTTGTAATATTTTCTATACCTTCAAAAACTACGTAAGCTTTAAAGTGACTAAGTATTTTCACCATGAACATTAAAATTAATATCTTCATTTCATTGCACTGTAGATGTCATGCCAGAAACGTATATGTTTATATATTTTTATTTAAAGACTTACTTTTCTTATATACCTTTTTTAATATGTTAATTTTTGTCAGAACATCAGACTCTCCACAATAAACAGTAAATGAGTGCAGCATAAGTACTTTAGTCTTGTCAAACTCATATAGGCATTTAAGGAATAGGTTACTAACTTTGTAATTACTTTATTTAAATGCACTTAAAGCCAACCTGTAAAATCCAGCATCATTTAAAGGTGGTCAGTCGCACATGTTTGCCCATTGTGTTGTCATTTAATGTGAGCTCTCTTGCGCTGAAATGCTGGCTTATTTATTTATGAACTAACCTTTTATTTACATTTATTGCGACTGGTGTGAAAGTGACTGTGTAGAATGTAGAAGCAAGCAGTGATGAAATATTGCTGGAGTCAAGTGAAGAGTCAATGTTTGAGCGGTATGGAAATCCCGTGTCGTTAGGACCTCTCGTAGGGTAGACCGTTCGCCTGGTGCAAGTCTTTCGAGTTGATGACACTTCGGCGACTTGCGTCTCGATGGGTATGAAATGATGATGATAAGGAAAACACAACACCCAGTCCCTAACCGGAAAAAATATCCGACCCAACCGGGAATTGAAAAAAAAAAAAAAGTTCAAATGTGTGTCAAACCATATGGGACTTAACTGCTAAGGTCATCAGTCCCTAAGCTTACGCACTACTTAACCTAAATCATCCTAAGGACAAACACACACACCCATGCCCGAGGGAGGACTCGAACCTCCGCCGGGATCAGCCGCACAGTCTATGACTGCAGCGCCCAGACCTTTCGGCTAATCCCGCGCGGCCGGGAATTGAAACCGGGCCGTTACGTATGACATTCCGTCGCGCTGACCACTCAGCTACCAGTGGCGGATAATTTTGAGTGGTGCACTCAAGGGAATGGTTCGGGACACTTTCAGTTTTGTTCTTGAAGAAGACTAACGAAGAGCTGGCAGTGATGTAGTGCGTTATTCGGTCATATGGCTGGTTCATTCTGGACGGTGAAAGGCCCCTACAATACTTAAACTTTTAAAGGGGCTTTGTATTTTGGGAATTGTTAATGAGCTCCCAACTGAACTTCAACTTCCTTGTAGCATTACGGAACTAAGAATAGACAGAGTATGAACTGCCTCTCTTTGTATTCAATGCATTTATTAGTGAAGCGGCATGCTACACTTTGAATTAATTTGAGATGGTGAAAATTTAATTACTGTATTTTCAAAACGAGCTTAGTTTTCAGTGTCTTGAAGGTCCATTTAATTTGAGGTTTCTGCTACCATTCATGCAATGGTGTCAACGCAGCTTTACTGCACTCTGTCTAGATATCTTCATGTATGTTCTACAATTGGTTATGGTAGTGCCACTTACTGTTTATTTGAGATTTACTTCTTGAATAAACATTATTTAGCACAATTCTCTATTGTCTACATCAATTACACACGTTAGAATAAGCTGCATTTTTAATAATTATTCTTATAACTTGTATTAAAAATCAATGACAATTTTTCTAATGCGCAATTCTAGCCAATGCGTAGATTGCGTAACTGCAGGAAAACTGGTACAAGCTATTACTATTTGTATAGAATTGGCTTCTGGGCAAGAAAGCAGGCGTGTATCGCGCGACCCTTGACAAAGCTGAGCTATTCTTGAATGAGATTTTTACTCTGCAGCGGTGTGTGCGCTGATATGAAACTTCCTGGCAGATTAAAACTGTGTGCCGGAGCGAGACTCGAACTCGGGACCTTTGCCTTTCGCGGGCAAGTGCTCTACCACCTGAGCTACCGAAGCACGACTCACGTCCCGTCCTCACAGCTTTACTTCTGCCAGTATCTCGTCCCCTACCTTCCCAAGGATATTGCTCATATCCTTTCTTTCAGGTACGCTAGTTCTGCAGGGTTCGCAGGAGAGCTTCTGTAAAGTTTGGAAGGTAGAAGACGAGGTACTGGCAGAAGTATAGCTGTGAGGACGGGACGTGAGTCGTGCTTCGGTAGCTCAGGTGATAGAGCACTTGCCCACGAAAGGCAAAGGTCCCGAGTTAGAGTCTCGGTCCGGCACACAGTTTTAATATGCCAGGAAGTTTCACGAGCTATTCTTCTTAATCAGAGACACGCATAGCCAGTTAAACAGAAGGATAAGTTGCAATTGATCTGCTCTCTCCGGATCCTATTTAGAGAATCTGCCTTCATACTACCCCTTAAGTGTTATACGTTGCTGCTGGAATTTTCACGTCCAGAACTGCAATTGCAATTCTGGCACCTTACATTATTCAGCGTTACTGGTTCCATATCTACTACATGATGGGTAGTTTGTGAGGGGGCTCCGAGCACATGAATCTGTAGTAGTTGCGTTCGTGAGAATCCTTGGCAGAATTTAGGTGTGGTGAAGTTGGAACTTCAAGAAAGAAGAAGAAGCTATGAAGAGCCAGGCGGAGTTCTATTTTGCAGCAGCCAGGGGAGTGTGAGCATCAGTGGCGGTCATGGCAGCACGGTCCAACAGCGCCGGCTTCGAGTTCTTCAGCGTCGCCGTGGGCATTAGCAGCAGCAATTCTTTAAGCAGCAGCGGCACAGCAAAAGCAGCCAAAGATGGCCGAAAGGTTAAGTGCTTGCACTGACGGTGTTACTGACTGAGAATGACCAGGATCATTGTCACTGATGGAGCCTATAATGATTAACGAACAATCCAGTTTGTATGATTCAGATACCGGAAGTGGAGCAGTTAGTTTTAAATTTGAATGTAGTAGTACTGATAATGACAACATTAGTGGGGAGAATGGTCCAAAATAAGTGGCATGTTTAAAGGAAATTCTTACAAATTTGAGCTCTTAACTGAACATACTGGGTAAAGAGGAAGGTTGAGTAGAAACTGAGGTAGGTTTAATGAAAACAGAGGTAGGTTCGAAGACTAATAACGTAGGGACAAGTGTAGCAGACCTTGTAAAAGCTGAGGTGGGAAAAATTTAATTTCCTATAGAAGGGCTTATTGATTCAAAATTAGAATTTATAGCAGAAACGGACAAAATTTATGTGGAGGGTGGCCTGGTTAACACCCGAGTCGATATAACAGAAAAAATTTTCGGCGGTATGTTGGAAAAGATGTCGGATAAGCTAGGCGGCGAAGTAAAAATTTATTTACAGAGGTGGAATAGTAGAATGTAAAAAGGATGTGCTTAAAAACAGAGTAAATTTTGAACCAAGATTAAATAAAGAAGCTTTGGAGCGTACACAGCAGTTTAATGATGTGAAGGCACTATTAAGTTGTTTAGCAGCATGTCCGGCTACAACTGTGATAGGTGTTCTGAGCCATAATTCAGGAACAACAAATTACTCTACAAATGATGGAATATACCATCCTGTTGATTCATTGCTGTATGTAGAGATGTTCTTGTGTGAGTAATGTCGGCAGAAGCTATAATTAAGTTAAATGAAACACGCTTAGAGGACAATGCTTAATTGTGGGCAAATTTAATGTGTGTTCCATTCACCAGCTATGAACTGTTTGACACTTATTTCCTGAAAAAATATTGAGTGAAGTGAAGCAAACACAGAATGAATTTGTAAATGTATCTAGTTTCAAGCATGGAAATGAATCAATGCGGCATTGTTGTGTGCGTGAACTGGCTAAGGTGATGCACATAAATCGTCCGCTGGGAGTGTTGACTGAAATCAAGACGTTTAAAAGACTATTACTCGTAATTTTTACAATGGGATCTTGTCCGCAGTTCGATAAATTCCAGTGACAAGTTTATAGAGTTTATTGAGAAACTTGAGCAGGCATTGAAATTCAAACGATATTATTTAAACAGTAGAACGGAAGTGGGTACTCTGAACGGGAACAATGCTAACATCCATGATAACCATAACAATCACCAAAATAGTCAGCCGCGCGTGGTAGCCGCGCGGTCTCAGGCTCCTTGTCACGGTCCATGCGGCTGCCGCCGTCGGAGGTTCGAGTCCTTCCTCGGGCATAAGTGTGTGTCCTGCCCATAACGTACGTTAGATTAAGTTAGAGTAAGTAGTGTGTATGCTTAGGGACCGATGACCTCAACAGATTGGTCCCATAAGACCTTACCACAAATATTAAAAAATTTAACAGTTATCACGACAAGGAAGTAATAATTTTCAAAATGGAACTGGTAATGGAAATTGTCACAACAGAAATCAAAACCGGAAACGAAGATCTGAGGGGAGAAGTCTCACGAAATCCAATGCCAAAATACGAGATGGGGAAATCTGAGATTGCCACGTCTCAGATCCAGATGTTGCGAAATAAACCGTCAGTGAAAATGACAAGTTGTTTTAAAAGTTTTGTGGTTGTCGAAAATTAGGCAAAAAATACACAAATGTCGGAGAAGAAGGCAACAAGAAGTAAAAATTAAATAGAGAATAATTTGTATAATATGTTAAGAATGCTGATACGGATGGTACGGGACTGAAAATTTTATTTTGTGAAAGGGAAGTGAATGATGGAATGAATGTATGGTTGTTGAAAGATTCTATGATACAAAGAGAGGCTGTGGTAAATGTGAAATTTGTGGAGGTGGAATGTGTGATGAATTCAGAGGAGGCGCTACTCAGTACGTACGGCTATAGCACTGTAGCTGAAAGTACTGGAAATGAATTTTGTGGTGTATCTACAGAAATATTTGTGAATGTGGCTTAGCCATGGTGAGATATGTCAGAGGAAGGAATTTGTGCATTTATTCCTATTAATAGAAGTGATCCGGTGGCTCTTGGAGAAAGCGTGAATTATGAGTGGATGTAGAAGGATGAACGTGAAAGCAGTGTGTTGGGTGGTAGATCAGGATGGAGAGTATCAGAGAAATCTCAGAGTAGATAAAATGTAACGTAGACAGAGATAGATCCGAGCTCGAGGAGTCGGAGTGTACTGTAAATTCTAATGTGGAGCGATACAGTAGGAAATTTTAAGGGTTGATGGGAGGAGGATGATGTAGTATCTAGTGGTGGCTTCTGTAATATGTCTGTAGATGTAATGGATATATTAATTAATGAAACTTATGAGTTGTCGGAGAATGTTACGGGAATTGTTTGTAGTCAACTTCGCGATGATTCGGCCGAAATAAGTGAGGTTTTGCTTAAGGCAGACGAATTTGTAAGTTTTGTCGTTAATCGTGAGTACGTTTCACCTACTGATATCGTTAATTCGGAGGAAGGAGTCAGTATATTTAATTTAGAAGAGGACAATGAAACGAAGAATTAGGAGGAGCAATTAGATGCAACATATGATTTAAAGGTAGATCGGGAGAATTTGGAAATGGATGACGGGGGAACTATTTGCTTAGGAGAAGATGTTAGCACTGAATGGCACCGCGAGGAAGGAAGTTATTACTCTTTTAATGGTTAAAGGCGGTGCGGAAATAATATTGGAGTCGTTACTCACTGGTGGGCACGGAAGAAATATAAAGCAGCGAGAGGTACCAAAGAGGGGAAAGACGAAAATGTTTAGTGAACTGTTTAAAGGTAAGAGCGAATGTTGCTCTGATGTAAAATGTACCACAAACATAGATGAAAAGAGAAGATGTACTGGAAATGATCTTCTGAGGGAGAAATGGTTAGAGAGGAGTAAAATTAATGGGCATCCTATGAGTGAAGTGACTAATGTCGATGAAGGACGAAGGTGTACATTTCACTAGGCTAAAATGGTTTTCCAGTACTAGTAAAAAGTTTTGTATGCAGTCGACCGGGTCCTTCGGTGTACGAGGAGAAAGGCCTCCGATTTGAGCAGTTCAGAAAGCATAAGAAAGTGAGCCTCGCAAGGTATTCACACTAGTGATATAAACATGTACTACGCCACGGTGGCAGAGTTGCACCTTATGGATGAAGATGGGTCTGTGAAAACTTGTTTTATAAATAAGTTTATTTTCATGTGTGGTTTTAGAATTTTAGAAGTTATTCGTGTTTCGTGTAGGGGGTAGTTTGGTGAATTTAAAATGTAGATGATACAGTAGAGAGGAACAATTTAGTGTAAGAAGTTAGTTTGGTGCACCGCGGTCGGCAGACAGTAAGTAGTTGCATTAGTGAGAAACAGAAGTTCTACGGTACGTAGCAAGGTTGGGGCGAAACTTCATTTAAATGTGTTCTTTGTTGAATTTTTCATCGGTTTCTCACATGCTATAGGTAGTTTAATTAAAGCTATTGTTAGCACGAAAATTGTGAATGTAGGTCACAAGACATCATTAAAGTTTAATTGTTTGTGAAGTAAAAAAATATGATTATATGCATAATATAAGCAAAGATTTCGAGGTATACTTCGCGGACTGTTTCTGTAATTATTTTATTTCTGAAGAATTTTTAAGAGAATTGTGTAAATAAATGTTGGTGATAACGTTTAGGGATATTGTTTTACTAAGTAAACAGGATACTGATGATTTTATTGAGCAGTTTATCTGCTGAGAAACGAATAGTTAAATGGGACATTTCCGCTTGGTATAGTATTAGCTTTATTCAAAGTTTCTGATTAGATGCGATAAATCGCAAAGAGGTGATGAATATTAGCTGAATTATAGATCGAATCTCATGGCATGAAAGACATGTTTCCTCGTGGGAGCATGGACAGAGCGTTAGATATATCGAACTGAATGAAATGTGTTTTGCCAAAGCAATAAATCGGATTTCGCTTTGCTGTTCTATTTGTGAATGTGCCAACTCCACTGGGGAGGGCGAGCAGGGCCTGATCTATAGGGATGAGGTGTAACGATACGATCATTGTTAACTACACCACAGTCTTACTTCAATAGCTATCATCCTTGTTTCTCGACGCATGTTTCGACATGGTATGCGGTAAAGGAGTCGTTAATTTCTGTAGAGGAGGCTAGTACAAGTGCCCTTTCTTTCCAACAATTTTGTCACCTGATCCTATGCTGTGTTTCTTATAGTGAACAGATGACTCGAAAGATACTTAGATTTATGTATTTTGAATTTATTTATCCAGTTAAGATTTATAATTGATATTGGATTTATAAATCAATTTATGCTATGAATGTATGTTATGGCTTATCCTAGGAGTCATTTGCTATTTCATACACCACTACAAAGATACGTACACTATTGTTCCAACCCACAAGTAGAGTATTCTGTTTATTTTGTTATGAAAATTAATTACGCTGCGTCGGTTCGCCGAATTTGGTGTGACTTAATGTGCCACGTTAGCGAGGTAATGTTGCATTTCAACTGGAAGTGTGCAGCGTTATGCCATTGTAGGAGAGGTATTCGGCAGCCTACAATTGGTAAGAGATAAATTCCTCGTGCGGTTGAACGCCAATGCGCTGAAATCCCAGGCCACGGTGTGGCCAGATCAGTCAAGACGACCGGTAAGGCCCAGCCCCGAGTACAGAGGCGGTCAGCAGCTTAGCCGGAAATGGCTACACTCCAGAGCATGAGGCGGCTGTGGTTTTCTTAGCGGGTTTGCGGAAGATTCATCGGAATGGCCTAGTTGAAGGCAATCTGAAAGATGGCATCTCATAGCTTTTAGAAAATCTATAGTAAATCACACGTAAATAATAAAGCACGTCTGTGTGCATCAGCGATTTCAGGAAAATGAGGCACATACAATGACAGAATAATTTCTTTATCCTTAAGAACTACGGAGGTGAATACTTCACAGTGACTAAATATTTTGACAATAAACCCAAGAATTAACAAGCTTTGAACGCCTCATTCAATTTCAGCAAACAATATTGCACTTGATATAGCTATCCTCCCGCAAAGTTAATTCTTTAACAGTTTTATTTATATACTTTCGACTACAAGGTTTTTATGACCACACTTTTCTCCAAAATATACAGCAAATAAATGTAGTATGATTACCTCATATCTTTTCATAGTTGTATAGTTATCTAAGGAATAGGCTACCATTCTTGCGATCAACTTTATTTAAATATGATAACAGCCGTTATGAAACAACCAACATAATTTGAAAGTGGTCACTCGCATGCGTCTAGTGTATAAAAAACATACAAAAAGACGTTTCGATTAATCAACGTGGACTGAAGAAACAAAGAAACTGGTACACCTAACTAATATCGTGTAGGGACCCCTCCAGCATGCAGAAGTGCGGCAACACGAAGGCCTCGACTAATGTCTGAAATAGTGCTAGAGGGAACAGACGTTATGAATCCTGCAGGACGGTCTTAATTTCGTAACAGGACGAGGGGGTGGAGATTTCTTCTGAACAGCACATTGCAAGGCATCCCAGATATGCTCATTAATCTTAACGTCTGTGGAGTTTGGTGGTCAGCGGAAGTGTTTAAACTCAGAAGAGTGTACCTGGAGCCACTCCATAGCAATTCAATGCGTGTGGGGAGTCCTGCTGGAATTGAGCGAGTCCATTGGAATGCACAATGGACATGAATGGATGCATGTGATCAGACATGATGCGTACGTACGTGTTACCTGTCAGAGTCGTATCTAGACGTATCAGGGGTCACTCTACATGCCCCATACCATTACAGAGCCGCCACCAGCTTGAACAGTAAACTACTGGCATACAGGGTCCATGATTCAAGAGGTTGTGTCCATACCCGTACACGTCCATCCTCTTGATACAATTTGAGATGAGACTCGTCCGAACAGGTAACATCTTTCAACTCATCAACAACCGAGTGTCGGTGTTGATGGGGCACGTGAGGCGTAAAGCTTTGGGCCGTGCAGTCATATAGCGTACAATAGTGGGTCTTCGGCTCCAAAAGCCCATAACAATGATGTTTGTGGTGGGACAAAGTATGGGTCGCCACACTCCATATTGTTGCCAAATTTATTCAAGATGGCGGCGCTGACGTCATCCACGATGACGGCATGTGGACTTGGCAACAGAACATGACGTCAACAAGATGGCGGCTTTTGGCGGGAAGCTAGGCCAATTGTGCTATGTCCTCTAACCTAACACCAGAAAAAATGGCGGAAATTTTTAATTTTGGCGGGAAAATAGACCAACTGGTCTACAGGCACTAACCTAAGCCTCCTGATAAAATATGCCCGAAATTCAAATTCCAACAGCGTGCAAAACCGTATTTGCTTTATTATTATTCATTATAATTTATTAACATTCATTATCATTCATTATCATTTATTATCATTTATTATCATTCATTATCATTTATTATCATTTAATATTATTTATTATTATTGACCTGCCTCCACCAGAAAATTCGCTCCAAATTCAAAATCTACCACGATAATGGCTGCAAAAATGTTCTTGTCTTTATTATTATCGATTATTGTTCATTATCATTCATCATTTATTAATGTTATTATTTATTATTATTGGCCTACCTCCGCTAGAAAGTTGCGCCAAATTCAAATTCCAACATGATAATGTCTCCAAATCTGTACTTCTATTTATTATTATCATTTATTATTTATTCAAGATGTCCGATTTTCTCGGCGAGAAAGCCATTTCCCTTACATCCATAACAAAAACCTATCACAAGTTCAAATCCCAACACCATAATCGATAATCGATCACACACTCGCCGTGCCGCCACCCTGCTTACGTCACACACCCTCTATACATGCGATGGACATATTCTTCTGTAAATACGCTAATCCCCCATCGCTCATCTAACCTATCAATTGACTAAGTACTTAATGCCATTTCAATTTTAAGTGTATTAAATAATTCAATTTACAATTTCATATACGTATGCAAACGTGTTCAAGTACCTAATTTCAACTACTTTTCGAGGGCCAGACCACCACCTCTTCCTAGGAACCAGCGCCGAGTTTGAATTCTGGCAGTAAAGAAAAGTCACTTCCGCTTTCCATACCAACCTAATAAAATTATTGGAAAGAAATGGCACTTGTACTAGCCTCAGTCACCCGACCGCCACTTCCACCTACGAACCAGCGCCAAGTTTGAATTCTGCAGGAAACAAAGCTCGCTATTCATTTCGATCCAGACCTGTAACTCCTCTACAGATAAATTTGTCCAGTTATTTGTTGACTCACTCACAGTCTGACCAGATGGACGTTTCTGCGCAAACACCGTTCAGACTGCGCTGTGCTGCTCAGGGAAGTAAGGAAGGACTGCAGTCTATCTATTTCAAGCACTTTTATTTAATCGTGGAGTATATGTGTCACAAAACACCTGCAATGATCCGACAGTGGTCATCTGACATAGGCCACAAACATGTAAACAACTCCTAATTTCACCACACAATAGCAAAATGCTCTTAAATAATGCAGTACACAATATCCGCAGACGAGCTCTGTACTCTTAAACTCTCCAAATGAAGCACAGCACAGTGCACAGACATGCTCACAAAATAGTGCAACAGACGCACCCAAACAACCCCAGCTTCCAAACCAACAAAAAGTCTCTGCTCAGCGTCTCCCAAACATGACCTCCTCGCAGTCGCATTCGCGCCTAACGCCGGACAAAATTCATATCACCTATACGCCTTAGATTACGCTCCAAGCCAGGCCACGTGCACGTGCGGTCGGTGGGAGGAGGGATTCCAGAGCGTCCATCCAGGTTCAGCTTCCGTGCTTGCTCGTGACAGCCGACCAGGAAGGGCACTCTCCTTTGACACATGTGAAAGCTGCATTGTTCTTCTCATGTTTACCGCCCGTGTCTCAGGTCTGGACCTGGCCTCACGTCTATTGTCAGAATAGCCCATAGCTCGTTGACACGCTCGATTAACGCCGTCGCAAAAACACTTACTATAGTGACAGAAAACCAATCACTCTGATCTGTGCTGCTGGGCGTATAATGAATGACAATATTCTATGTATTTTTTCAGACAGCTTATTTCACCATACAGTACATCCATCACACTATCACAAAACACCCACCCAGATTTGCCCTAGACCATGTTGCACAGCCCACAGACACGCACCCAATCATAATTTTAGTACACACAATAGAATACTGCTACTAAATAATTCCTCACACTGATGTGCGGATAAGCTCAGTACTCGTAAACTATCCAAATAACGCATAGCAGAGCCTGCTAATCCGCTCGCAAAATAACTCAGCACACATGCGCAGGTACCCCCCTCCGCACCCTGTCCATAGGATAGTGAAGTCACGCATCCGTCTGATTACAGACCTCCCACAGCCCCTGCTCGCCTTCCGCAACCATGAGTTGGCGCGGTCGACGCATTCGTCAACTGTCAAAGCACACACAGACCATGGCTCCAACATTCTGCCAGCGCTCGATTTGGAGCTATTTTTCCGCTCTTAACTCTTGTCACTAGCGGTCGAATATCACTATCTGTAGATTTCATAAATTTCCACAAAAAGGGATCTCGCGCCGCAATTTAGAGACTCCTATATCCGAACACATACCATCATTCAACAACTATCACTTGCTCTTATCTAATAACACATCCATCAGGTGTGGGGGGCAAGGTCACCCCTTTCTTTCCTTCTTTCTTTCTTTCAGCAGCAGACAGCTATATTTTACAGTGGTTGCTAAATTGCGCCATCAACTTAACATCACCAATCGCGAAACATATCTTCAAATATATAAACACTCTTACTCAATTACACAGCGTTCCCGCTGAGGACATGACCTTCAGTATTGCAGTTCTTAATCCAATAACCACCAAAACAAGACTAAATGCTCAAACTAATCCCATAGCACCTTAAAAAGCGAGCGTCCGAGCGCCGCCAATGGCATGTCAAAGCCACATATCTGTCCATCTAAACAGCTGTCCACTCAGCCCCAGGACCAGGATGCTGAAGTGGGCTCTCTCTATACCTGCTCTCCAGCTATTGTCTAACGACATACAGTGCACAAATGGATTCCTCAATAGCGCAGATCCCCCCCCCCCCCCTCTGCATTTCCAACAGGTCATGTAAACAGTGTCTCCCCCAGCCAGCGAACCCGACCTCATTCACCCTTCGCTGTCTATTTCCACTCACAAATCTTAAACACTCGCATATATAAAACCATATTCACTCCTGCCAAAACTCACTTAATAGTAAAAAAGCATTCTCCCTTTCTAATCATAGATGAGTATGCATTTTCTTCACCCATCTGATCTATGCAATTTAAGTTGGAGAAAGACATATCCATTACCTTCTCCAGCCTGTATAGAAATAGAACGACATCAGTTACTGCAACAGGACCTTGTTTTGACCATTCGCAGGAAATGCGTGCAATGATGTACACCCCAAACTAGATCCAAGTACAACAGATCCTCAACACCCTATCATCCCCATCCTCTAAAAAAAATTACCAGCTTTAAAAGCTCATAATTTTTACAGGTCACGAAGGCACCAATGCGATCCACCTCCAGCGTGGACAAACGGAATTCACAATACTCCCCCCCCCCCCCCCCCGAATATCTCAGAGTGCGACCATCCAAGAATTCATAACAACTCACCAAGTCCGACACCTCAAACTGCAGCTGCCTATATGAACAAGATCATATTAAATATACAGACGCTGCAGAGACCACTTTAAAGTTCGATCACCCATACACTAAGCGAATGAGAAGAATCCTCTGACCCTTGTTCAAACAGTATTTTCTAACACACTGCCGAAAATTTCGTGTTTCTGACGCGATTTAGAAGTCAGTGTCCGATTCTCAACAGACATTTACACGGACTGATGCACGGCCTCTCACAGGAAACTATACCTTGCACCTCGTAAATCATATTCTTACAGTCGATAGCATAACATTGAAGGATTTTAAATAAAGGACAGCCACTACACAAGGAAACTAGAAGAGCCTGGTGGCGTTGTGGCGACTTTCCAAACTACCCCTCGAAAGTGATTGACCACCTCTACATTTAAACTCATATGTCACAGTCACCGAATAGTTGATAACTCCATTTCTAGTGATTGGTCATTTTTGCACACAAGTACGGGATCACCGTTTTCGGTGCTAGCAACCCCGGACGTCCATCAACCAAAATTTGTTCCCCAACTCAAACAAGCATTGACAGTCAATCATTATGTCGTACCCAACGCATGGATGGGATGGATAAGACACCACTGATCTACTGTAATAGTATCCATCACAGCTGAAATCGCGAAAAATTTTACAGTAAGTCCAACACTGGCCAATCATGTGACAGCTTGTTTTCCTCATTTCAGTATCTCAGCTAAACCATACCTCCTCTACTTTGCAAGTATCACTGGAAAACATTCATAGATGACTGCTCAGCACGTCCATTCACACTTCATTCTCGGACACATAAAAACGATCAAAGTATACCAGACAACGCTATACATATTTCTAAGACGTCGTGCATAGTACTCGATCAATCTCTCTGCATATGGCGGTCACAGAGCAATCTCGCCCTCTTACATTAAAAGACCATCCTCACCTCGGTATTGACCAACCTACCCCGCAACATCGCTATCCAGTTATTCCTCAACCGAGCAGACGAATACAGTTACACTCCTCCTCTCTTGACTGAATAGAGCTTTCCTAGTCCTAACCCCTCCAAGTGCACCACATTTCTCGAAATGTAACAAAGTCTTGGAGCTTAGCACACCATATCGATCTATAGTAACAGATCTTAAAGGTCCTTAATTTAATAGCATTCAATTAAGAAGAACAAGAACGGAGCGATATTTATACACAACGTAGTTCGACACATTTTTACGTAAATCATCCAATATATTACTCCATCAGGTCTATATAAGAATGATAGTTAGTAGCAGGTGGTACATCCTACAAGCAGATACGCATAACAGCAGCGTCCAACATGTTAAAATTACAAGTCATCCCGCCACCAACTCTGTAAACACCCATCTCTTGGGTAAGTGTGTACACACTGATTACAGCCCCTCATAAATACCCACAGCTAACTTAATTATGACGCTGAATTCTCGATTTTACACCAAGCATGCGACAGGGTGGGGATCGCGTAAATCAAAGTGCGCTTAGAGGAATACGTCAACTTTCATCACACATGAAATGGAAGTCCTCTGATGACCGACGGGTTCACCATTAACGATCGCTAGTAGGCAGTGCTTTAAACCACATACGGAACACGTAGCTGCATATGACTAGAATGGAGGCTATATCACGTGACTAAAGCATCCAAATAGAACACTGGAAAAAAATTTACTTTCAGCAACTTGTCCTTCTCTACAATAAACGAGTAAACGTTTAAATCGTACCTAGTTACAGCTCTATCTCAATCGAACATCCCGTACATTCCCTGTTATCCTTTAACACAGATGTGAATAAGTTTAGACGTGAATGATTATCCTCCTGAAAAGCATCAAATATAGTATTCAAATCACCTGTATCGCTGCTACCTCAGTAGCCATACACTATACGAACTCAACGAGAAAAAATTGACTACCTTCCTGATTTAGCTCGCTTCAATGTCATTGATTACCTACATTCCTCTTGTTGCCGCATACTTGACTCCATGTTCAAATCGCACCGTGCGAACCAGAGGATAAGCAAGTACATCCTCATTTACACCGCATTTCGGTGTATAGTAGGTTAGTTTATACGTATGCGCTTATCAGTTTTCGCATTTCTTTCTATTTTATGTCAGACCCATCCATGCAACGGCGACATAACCTATCGTTCTGTGTTCTAAAATTGCGTGTAAATGTACCACAGGCGTATCCAGTTACCTCCACATTTGGAGAGCGCTTGCTCTGTTTTCTGTATGTCTGTGTACATGCACACCTCTCGGGCGGCTCCCAGGACCCGGTCCCATCGGCTGGTGGACCAAATATCGAGCATAGAATACTTGTCCGGACATAACGTGTGCTTGGTCCACCCGCGAACCCTATGACAGATGCTGCATGTGGTGGATCCGCACCCGGACACAGCTCCGCATATATAGTACGCAGCAGATCCACATCGAAAGCTAACTCGGGTATGGAATACTGTGGATCTTCATTCGGATACAGTTTCCTACCTTCCGCGAGGCGGATGCACCTTCAGACACTACCCCGTGCGCGGCATATTGTGGATCTGCTTCTGAACACCGTTCCGGATATAACTCGAGGCGGATCCACATTCGAACGTTAACTCGAGTCTACCGCCGGTCATTACACGCCCCTGCAGCGCAGATCAGAGTGATTGGTTTTCTGTCACCATAGTAAGTGTTTTTGCGGCGGCGTTAATCGATAGTGTCAACGAGCTACGGGCTATTCTGACAATAGACGTGAGGCCAGGTCCAGACCTGAGACACCGGCGGTAAACATGAGAAGCTTTCACATGTGTCAAAGGAGAGTGCCCTTTCTGGTCGGCTGTCACGAGCAAGCACGGAAGCTGAACTTGGGTGGACGCTCTGGAATCCCTCCTCCCATCGACCGCACGTGCACGCGGCCTGGCTTGGAGCGTAATCTAAGGCGTATAGGTGATATGAATTTTCTCCGGCGTTAGGCGCGAATGCGACTGTGAGGAGGTCATGTTTGGGAGACGCTGAGCAGAGACTTTTTGTTGGTTTGGCAGCTGGGGGTGTTTGGGTGCGTCTGTTGCACTATTTTGTGAGCATGTCTGTGCACTGTGCTGTGCTTTATTTGGAGAGTTTAAGAGTACAGAGCTCGTCTGCGGATATTGTGTACTGCATTATTTAAGAGCATTTTGCTATTGTGTGGTGAAATTAGGAGTTGTTTACGTGTTTGGGGCCTGTGTCAGATGACCACTGTCGGATCATTGCAGGTGTTTTGTGACAAATATACTCCACGGCTAAATAAAAGTGCTTGAAATAGATAGACTGCAGTCCTTCCTTGCTTCCCCGAGCAGCACAGCGCAGTCTGAACGGTGTTTGCGCAGAAACGTCCATCTGGTCAGACTGTGAGTGAGTCAACAAATAACTGGACAAATTTATCTGTAGAGGAGTTACAGGTCTGGATTGGAATGAATAGCGAGCTTTGTTTCCTGGCAGAATTCAAACCTGGCGCTGCTTCGTAGGTGGAAGTGGCGGTCGGGTGACTGAGGCTAGTACAAGTGCCCTTTCTTTCCAATAATTTTATTAGGTTGGTAGAGAAAGCGGAAGTGACTTCTCTTTACTGCCAGAATTCAAACTCGGCACTGGTTCCTAGGAAGAGGTGGTGGTCTGGCCCTCGAAAAGTAGTTGAAATTAGGTAGTTGATCACGTTTGCATACATATGTGGTGTTGTAAATTGAACAATTTAACACGATTAAAATTGAAATAGAATTAAGCTCTTAGGTAACTGATAGGTTAGATGAGCGATGTGGGAGTTAGCATATTTACAGAAGAATATGTCCATCGCGTGTAAGGAGGGTGTGTGACGTAAGCGGGGTGGCAGCGCAGGGAGTGTCCAGTTATAACGCACGCTCGAGAGAGAGTCAATTAGCTAGTATTCTCGTGGCGACCAGACGTGCTGATATACAGTCATGGCGGATTCCACTATCAATCAAACTTTGGCGCCAAAAGTGTAGCGCGGCGGTGAACGGTCGGCAACGACAGGTTTGAGTATGCCCAGGAAAACAACTTTCGCGCCAAAAGTGTGGCAGGGCATTCTATGTGGAACGGCCGACAGTTGTGTGATTCAGCTCCGAGGTAGACAATTTTGGCGGGAAACATGCGGAGGAGTCGAATACACATCGTGAACGGCCAAGGGATCGCTGTGACGCCAAACTCGGCAAGTTCCAGCGTGTCCATCGAAAAACATGCTTACGACGTGGGAGCGATCGCCGGTCCAGCGGCTAGCGTGAGCCGCCCCCAGTGCACAGTCTCAGGCATCAGCAGCACGTGCGCTGGCCGGCAGGGCCAGGCCAGAGCCGCCTTACCCGTGGCGTGCGGGGCTATGCGGCCGCTCGCTCAGCGACCGTGGCGCCTGGGAGACGGGTGCAGGTATGGCGACGATTTCAACTAATCCAGCTGTAGCGTGGACGTCGTGGCGACTGCACTGGGATCTCGACGATGTGTACTGACTGTGTTAGAGAGCAAATGATGTCTGCACTGCTTGAAATAATTTCTTCAGTCCCTTTCCCCTACAAAATCAAGTGACATGAGTTAGGTATTTATAAGTGCAATTTATTATTTGACGCGATTCTGATAGGTAACCAGTGAAAAAGGATAAGTAACGGCGAAAGTTCGTACGTGTGATCGATTATGGTGTTGGGATTTGAACTTGTGATAGATTTTTGTTATGGATGTAAGGGAAATGGCTTTCTCGCCGAGAAAATCGGACATCTTGAATAAATAATAAATGATGATAATAACTAGAAGTACAGTTTTGGAGACATTATCGTGTTGGAATTTGAATTTGGCGCAATTTTCTAGTGGAGGTAGGTCAATAATAATAAATAATAATAATAATAAAAGATGAATGGTAACGAATAATAATCAATAATAATAAAAACAAGAACGGTTTTGCAACCTTTATCGTGCTGGAATTTGAATTTGGAGGGAATTTTCTGGTGGATGCAGGTCAATAATAATAAATAATAATTTAAAATGATAATAAATGATAATGAATGATACTGAATGTTAATGAATGATAATAAATGATCATGAATGTTAATAAATGATAATGAATAATAATGAATAATACTAAAGACAAGTACAGTTTTGCATGCATTATACTGTTGGAATTTTATTTTCGGGCCTATTTTTTCCGGAGGCTTATGTTAGTGGACGTAGGCCAGTTGGTCAATTTTCCCGCCGAAATTAAAAATTCCCGCCATTTTTTCTGGGGTTAGGTTAGTGGACATAGCACAATTGGCCTATCCTCCCGCCAAAAGCCGCCATCTTGGATGACGTCATGCACTGTGGCCAAGTCTTCATGCCGCCATCTTGGATGACGTCAGCGCCGCCATCTTGAATAAATTTGGCAACAATGGAGAGTGGGGCGACACATACTTTGTCCCACTACTGATGTTCCGTTGAATGCTTCGTATGCTGACACTTGCTGATGGCTCAGCATTGAAATCTGCAGCAATTTGCACTTCTGTCATGTTGAACGATTGTCTTCAATCGTAGTTGATCGCTTTCTTGCAGGATCTTTTTCCGGCCACAGCGATGTCGGAGCTTTCATGTTTTACCGGATTCCTTATATTCACGGTACACTCGTTAGATGATCGTACGGGAAAATCCTAACTTCTTCGCTAACTCGGCCTTGCTATGTCCCATCTCTCGTGCGCCGAGCATAACATCACGTTCAGATTCACTAAATTCTTGATAACCTGCCACTGTAGCAGCGGTAAGCGATCTAAAAACTGCGCCGGACCCTTGTCTCATATAGGTGTTGCCGACCGCAGCGCCGTAAACGAAACTTGGTAGGTGCGTTTCTACATCTGAAAGATGACGGCTATTCAGATTCTGCGCCAGTCACATAAGAGTGGCGCTAGTATGGCTACTATGTGGATCCAAATCAGGTTTGCTTTAAAGATACAGGTTAACGAGACAGAAATTAGTCAAGTCAAGAATGTCTGTAAAGCAACAAAGACGCCATTTTGAACACCTCACTGAGTTTGGACGGGGTCACTAGAAGCTGGACGTTCCTTCTGCGATATTGCAGAAAGACTTGGTAGGAATGTAGTCATTATACATGATTGCTGGCACCCTTGGTCATAGGAATGTACACTGGCAAGAACACCGGGCTCCAGACGACCACGTGGCACTTCCGCGAGGAAAGACTATAATGTTCAGCGTATAGCTCTGGCCCATCGTACAGCCTCTGCATCAGCAATTTGAGCAGCAGTTGGACCACAGTAGCTGAAGCAACTGTCACAAATGAGTTACTTCAACGACAGCTCCGAGCCAGAGGTTCTGTGGCGTGCATTCCACTAACGCCAAGCCACTGCCACTAACGATCTCACTGGCGCCAAGCTAGAGCTCGTCGGACGGAGTGCAGGTCTTTTGCGTTTTCTGACGAAAAGCGGTTCCGTTGTCATCCCACGGAACCTAACTAGAAATTTTTCCGGCAGTTTGGTGATTCGAGCTGTTGTGCCGCTATTCGTGAACAGCATTGTAGAGGGTGTTTTCCAAAAGGATAACGCTCGCACACATACAGCTGTTGTAACCCAACGTGCTCTACAGAATGTTGACATGTTGCATTCGCCTGCTCGATCACCAGATCTGTCTGCAAACGAGCACATCCAGAGTCATCCACAATTAGCATTAATCGTCCCTGTATAGACCAACCTAGTGCAACAGGTGTGGAACACCATACCACAAACTGAGATTCTGCACCTGTACAACACAATGCATCCTCGCTTGCATGCTTACAGTCTATGTTCTGGCGGTTACAGTGAATATTAATGTACCATCGTTTCACTTTTGCAATGGCTTATCTCGCGCTTATTTTAACCGCTGATCTTGGAATGTTAAATATGTTACCTAGACAAATATATCCCCGAAATTTCATTAAGCAGTGTTAATTATTTTTTGGTGTTGCGATTTTTTCCGCCATTGTAATTGTTTGACCAATAATTTAACAACATTTTATTGTCATTTAACTTGAACACTCTTGTGCGGAAACGATGGATCATTTATTTATGAACAAATGTTTAGTTATATTTATTATGAATGGTCTAACTGTATTTAAATGGTAACTACATTTCTTTTCTTAACTATTACGGTAACGTGATCAAGTCGAGCGAAACCATGTCTGTAGATCGTCAGAACGATATATTTTCTTGCAGACGGTCTTCAGCCACTGGAAAAGCATGAGTGGCGGATCACTGCTTGAGTCAAGTGGTGACGGACACTTTTTGTGTTGCGTACTCAAATGAGCGATTTGGGACGGTTTTACATTTGTTCTTGAAGAAGGCAGACCCGCCTATGAAGTCGTGCGTGTGGGTAACTGATTCTGGGCTGTGGACGGCCGCTCGATTACTTTAACTTTTGAAGGAACTCTATATTGCGCGTGGTCTGGATGTGCCACAGTGCTGAATTTCAACTTTCTACTTGCATTACGGAATAGCAAAAAGATAGAGTATGAATTACCACTCTTTGTATTTCGTGTGTTGGTTTGTAAAACGCGATGCTGAACTTTGAATAAATTTGAGTTGACGGGTAGCTCTTGATTGACTATTTAACTTTGGATTCTGCTACCATTCTAGTATCGCATTTAACACACTCTATACCTGATTATTAATACAATATTCCTGTATACTTCTTGATTATTATTAGTAGGACCACCTTCCTATCACTGAAATCACTTCTTGAGTAAACATTATGCAACGAGACTCATTAGTCTCTGTATGTCCATCTTTATACAGATGGTTGCGGGACCTCGGTTGTTCAGTATACAATGTCGACTCAAAACACCTTTCAGGTGTCTAAAATTCCGAATTGTGATCTTATTGAGCAACCAGTTTCAGCTGTATATTACGCCATCTTCAGACCGAACCTGGTTGCTCAAAGATAAAAATTCGGAAATTTAGAAGACTGGAAGGTGTTTTGATTTGACGTTGAGCCTTCTTATTGTCAGCTACATCAGCTTCAGACATTAGAGCAGAACCATTTTAAGGTAATTACTCTGATAACTTGTATTAAAAGTATATGATCAATTTTTTAATCTCAATTCTAGTCAATGCATTGACTGTTTGACTGCAGGATCACAGGTACACGTTGTTATTTGCAGTGAGTCGGTTGATAGGCGTGATAACAGACGTTTGTTGCTCGACCGTATGGCTACGTGAAGCTAATCTTGTTAATCAGAGCTGTGTATAGTCCAGTTACTGAAGGATTGTGAACCGGATATAAAGTCGTAATTGGTTTGCTCGTAGCGGATTCCTGTTAGAGAATCTGCCCTTCCTATTCCCGTTGTACATAGCCGGTTGTGAGCGTACTTCCTATGGGTCATCGTACTAACGTTGGTACACATTTCTCAAAAACTAGTTGTTCAAATCAAACCAGATTTGAAACGTAAAGAAGTTGTCGTATACGATAGTATCATCGTTATAACAGTAGAAACTCATAGAAAAGTAAGTGAGCTAAAAAACTGCCATTTTAAGAAAAGTAATATAAAAATTTTATCACCCTTTTATTTATTTGTCCTAGTTATACTGCATTTAATGAAACTGATGTAATAATTTCTGTGCCAAGTTTCAATGACATGGATGTATTAGTTTCAGAGAATATTGTATCTAAAGCTAAAAATATCATAATTTCGTGAAAATACATTTAAAGCTTTTGGTGCGATGTGTTCATCCTATATTCATAGTTAAATCTCGCCACGTCCGTAGGTGTAATCGTTGCGGATCTCTGTATCTTCCAGCTTACGTTTGCAGGCCGTATTTTGAGTTCTATCCTCTACTGTCCCTTGTGGGCTGCTTTCCTCTGCCTCCTTCACCCTCGTTTCTCCAGATGAGACAAGCGTCTCTTCATTTCCGCTCCGGGTTCCACGCCCATATCACCGAAACTTTTCAGTCTGCTGAATGACTCATGATTGAAACACAACACTGCGTCCATGACATTGGTTTTTAGGATTTTGAGGCCCACAAATACTGTGTTAGGCAGGCGTTCCACGCACGCGGGCATTGACAGTTTCATTGCGATTTTGAGTTCTCGCGTGGATGCATTTAGGAAGTAAGTTTCCGCTAACTGTGTCCCTATAGATACTTTTTTGTAATACATCTGCTATTGATAGTGACAGGAGGTGGTTGTGTCTATGTGTACCACGTATTACATTAACTCATACACCATGACTCGGTGACCTTTGGACAAATAGAATCACAAGAGTCCTCATCTATACCATTTCAGTGAAAGAACATGGCCCACATACAGAGTGACAATTATTGAACTGTAAGATAAAACTAAATTAGTAACAAACTACCGCGTACACATCCTTTATTGAACATGCAAACGTCGCTACAAGTATTCGGATTTAGGTTATGACATGTTCGATATGCCTGACATCATTGGCGATAATGTGGCGCAGACAAATAGCAAAATTCTGCATGACTCGCTGAAGTGTCCGAACATCGATGGTGTGGATGATCTCCTGAATGGCTGTTTTCAGGTCAGCAATGGTTTCGGTGTCGTTGCTGTACACCTTGTCTTTCATACAGCCCCACAAAAAGGAGTCGCATGTGTTCAGATTTGGAGAATATGGCGGCCAATGAGACCCAGGCCAGTGGCCTCTGGGTACCCCAGCGCCAGAATGCGGTCCCCATAGTGTTCCTCCAGGACATCAAATACTCTCCTGCTTCGATGGGGTCGAGCGGCGTCTTGCATGAACCACATCTTGTCGAAATCTGGGTCATTTTGGATAATGGGGATGAAATCATTTTCCAAAACCTTTACGTACCGTTCGGTAGTCACCGTGCCGTCATGGAATATCGCACCGATTATTCGTCACTGGACATTGCACACCAAGTCACCCGTGGTGAAGAGACTTCTCGATCGTGAAATATGGAGTCTCAGTCCTCCCAAATGCGCCATTTTTTGCTTATTGATGAACCCATCCAAATGAATGTGAGCTTCGTCACTAAACCAAACGAAACCATATTAATTCTCATCATTCACCAAGGTCAATCCTGCAGTTTGAACTTCCTAACGCGAACCGTTCAGAAGTTACAACGACTTTATGTCATATAGTTCAATAATTGTCACCCTGTAGCTTTTCTCATTTATTTTAAATTATTAGTAACTCTCCATACTATTAGACCCATACTTACACACAATAGAGGTAAAATAAGAGTACGAGCACAGTAAGATTACTTCTTGAAATCAACTTCGGCCTCAGATTACAACGATGAGTAAAAAGTAAACAGAACGCTGATTTGATGTTCAGCTGTTATCTATTCTCATTTGGCACAAGGGTGTCGAACTTGAAAAGCATTCGTCGAAGAATAAAAAGAAAAAACAAACAAAGCTAGTCTGTTGCACCCAGGATAAACACAGCTGAACTGACAAAAGGGGGTGCGTTCTTTAGAAAATGCTGTCTCTTTATAACAATATGCAAAAATCCCAAATATTCCTTTTCAGGAAAATATGGAGTATAAGAAACTTCCTGGCGGATTGGAACTGCGTGTTGGACCGAGACTCGACTCGGGACTGGGTGTGAGTCATGGGTAGCTCAGGTGGTAGAGCACTTGCCCGCGAAAGGCAAAGGTCCCGAGTTAGAGTCTCGGTCCGGCACACAGTTTTAATCTGCCATGAAGTTTCATATCAGCGCACACTCCGCTGGAAAGTGAAAATTTCATTCTGGAGATATGGAGTATAAATTAAAAAAAAAATTACTCGTTATTATGACAGATTTTCACTACCTGCTTCTTCTAAGCGCCATATGACAACAGGCAACCAATAACTGTTGAAGGGACGGTGAATACTGGTCAGTCTATGGCAATAATTGTAAAGCCTCAAGTTATATTTGTCACTGGCTGGATGTCAAACGTCATATTCGATGAAAATAGTGGAAAATCGCCGGCCGGAGTGGCCGAACGGTTCTAGGCGCTACAGTCTGGGACCGCGCGACCGCTACGGTCGCAGGTTCGAATCCTGCCTCGGGCATGGATGTGTGTGAAGTCCTTAGGTTAGTTAGGTTTAAGTAGTTCTAAACCCTAGATGTTAAGTCCCATAGTGCTCAGAGCCATTTGAACCAGAGCCAATGGAAGATCGCCCAGAGTAGTTCACATCAAAAATGTATTGAGGAGTACACAGATCCTGGCCTGTGTGGTACCTGATAACCCATTCATAATAGCATGTCAGGGACGCAAAAGGAAGACATATACTTCCAATTCGGCCTGAGCCACCAGTCTTTATGAAGAGAGACAGTATAAATTTGACGTATTGCAAGAAATTCCTCAACATAACATTCAAAGGCTGTTTGCTTCAATCTACAACGAATAGAAGGTTGTATTCGTGCCCTTTGAGGGCATGACACCTCATACTGATGCTGACGATTGGCATCAGATTCTGGTGGTGTGAACGTTTATAAAATCAGTGCTTGTTATGTGATGAACATCTACACAAAGTTTCATAACTGCCTCATGATGAAAAACTTTCCTGTTCCGCCAGTGTATTGTAGATTTCTAGTCACTTCTTTATTTCTGTCCAACAGTACTCCCGCAATTTGGATTATATATTATCCACCCATCCTTGCGGATGTCCGTTCAACAATGCCTTGATGTGACTGACTCAGGTAGAGCATTTATTTTTACAAGACTAGTGGTGTGTTAGTTTCAGTCGTGGACTAAACTTCTGGGCGCAAGAAGTAGAAAGCGTGTAGAGCAAGTGAATGCCTTTACCGTGGCAGGCCCAGGTCCCCCACAAAATGGTTCAAATGGCTCTAAGCCAGTCCCCTAGACTTAGATAACTAACCTAAGGACATCACAGACATCCATGCCCGAGGCAGGATTCAAACCTGCGACCGTGGCAGCAGCGCGGTTCCGGACTGACGCGCCTAGAAGCGCCCGGTCACAGCGGCCGGCTCAGGGCGCACACACACTGGGAACAATGAGAATGATTTAGGACCCAAAGCTGCAGATACTTTGATCAGGAAAAAAAACAGAACATTTCTCTCATTCACGAAGAAAGAATGCCACCCGTGTCGCAGTGGCAGCAGCCCATTGTTCTGGCCATGTGAACTGGCGGCCCGGTGCTTTGTCCCACCCCGGCAACCATTTTTTTTTGACGCTCTACTTCCAGCGCTGTGCGTGAGGTGCTTAAACTTTTGGCAGTTGTGCCCCCAACCACCTTTTACCCCAGAGGAAGGTCCGTTTTCATATAAGATTTTCTTAATTTATCTTGTTTCCTGATTACGTATTTGAATTTCTAAGTTTGTAAAGTAACACTTATTACACTTTCTGTTATCAAATTACCATTCCATATGTCGCGTCCCCTGCATGCCATATAGATCAGAGCAGCGATCGTTATGATACGATTTGTTTTGGACTCATCCTCTATATTGGAATCCGGCAGTTTTTAATCCGTAACATACCGTCTTTTAGTGGTGTTTTGTTTTGATGGACTACGGGTGTTGAGAAAAAAGATTCCGAGCATTACGGCTCTAATGTTTTAATCATACGTCATCTGACAATGTGGCTTTTAACGCTGCGGTAGTGGTACAGTAATAAGGGACCAAAGTCAGCTGAAGCGGTTATTAGTACCCAAGACTAATAAGTGGGAGCTTCCATCGTTCAGTGGTACAATGGAAGGAATTGCTTTAGAGAAATTCTAAGATTCTAAGACTAGAAATACGAGATCAGAAAGCTTGAAGAAATACGGATTTGCATTATAATCGAAAGATTGGAACAAATTGATTCAAAATTGTCAACTGACATGTATTCCAGGTGAAATTCTGACTAATGGCGAGCAGCATTTCCCATGCAACATAAGGTGTCCGTTCTTACGGTATAAGCCCAGCAAACCAGAAATATTTGGTATAACATATTTGCGTCTTGTGGACGCGGCCTCAAAGTTTCTGTGCAGTGCGTTTCCTTGTCTAGTAGAAGACCACCTCAGACCAAGTGACGCTGTTGTTGTTGTTATGGTCTTCAGTCCTGAGACTGGTTCGATGCAGCTCTCCATGCTACCCTATCCTGTGCAAGCTTCTTCATCTCCCAGTACTTACTGCAAACCACATCCTTCTGAATCTGCTTAGTGTATTCATCTCTTGGTCTCCCTCTACAATTTTTACCCTCCATGCTGCCCTCCAATGCTAAAGTTGTGATCCCTTGCTGCCTCAGAACATGTCCTACTAACCGGTCCCTTCTTTTTGTCAAGTTGTGCCACATACTCCTCTTCTCCCCAATTCTATACAATACTTCATCATTAGTTATGTGATCTACATATCTAATCTTCAGCATTCTTCTGTAGCACCAAATTTCTAAAGCTTCGATTCTCTTCTTGTCCAAACTATTTATCGTCCATGTTTCACTTCCATACATGGCTACACTCCATACAAATACTTTCAGAAACAACTTCCTGACACTTAAATCTATACTCGATGTTAACAAACTTCTCTTCTTCAGAAACGCTTTCCTTGCCATTGCCAGTCTACATTTTATATCTTCTCTACTTCGACCATCATCAGTTATTTTGCTCCCTAAATAGCAAAACTCCTTTACTACTTTAAGTGTCTCATTTCCTAATCTACTTCCCTCAGCATCACCCGACTTAATTCGACTACATTCCATTATCCTCGTTTTGCTTTTGTTGATGTTCATCTTATACCCTCCTTTCAAGACACTGTCCATTCCGTTCAATTGCTCTTCCAAGTCCTTTGCTGTCTCTGATAGAATTACAATGTCATCGGCGAACCTCAAAGTTTTTATTTCTTGTCCATGGATTTTAATACCTACTCCGAATTTATCTTTTGTTTCCTTTACTGCTTGCTCAATATAGAGATTGAATAACATCGGGGAGAGGCTAGAACCCTGTCTCACTCCCTTCCCAACCACTGCTTCCCTTTCACGCCCCTCGACTCTTATAACTGCCATCTGTTTTCTGTACAAATTGTAAATAGCCTTTCGCTCCCTGTATTTTACCCCTGCCACCTTTAGAATTTGAAAGAGAGTATTCCAGTCAACATTGGCAAAAGCTTTCTCCAAGTCTACAAATGCTAGAAACGTAGGTTTGCCTTTCCTTAATCTTTCTTCTAAGATAAGTCGTAAGGTCAGTATTGCCTCTCGTGTTCCAACATTTCTACGGAATCCAAACTGATCTTCCCCGAGGTCGGCTTCTACCAGTTTTTCCATTCGTCTGTAAAGAAATCGCGTTAGTATTTTGCAGCTGTGACTTATTAAACTGATAGTTCGGTAATTTTCACATCTGTCAACACCTGCTTTCTTTGGGATTGGAATTATTACATTCTTCTTGAAGTCTGAGGGTATTTCGCCTGTCTCATACATCTTGCTCACCAGATAGTAGAGTTTTGTCAGGACTGGCTCTCCCAAGGCCGTCAGTAGTTCTAATGGAATGTTGTCTACTCCCGGGGCCTTGTTTCGACACAGGTCTTTCAGTGCTGTGTCAAACTCTTCACTCAGTATCGTATCTCCCATTTCATCTTCATCTACATCCTCTTCCATTTCCATAATGTTGTCCTCAAGTGCATCGCCCTTGGATAGACCCTCTATATACTCCTTCCACCTTTCTGCTTTCCCTTCTTTGCTTAGAACTGGGTTTCTGATGTGTCGGCAGCTGGGCCAACACCTTGTAGATCGAGATGGCTGAAAATGCACGCTAGACTAACGCAGACGGGCGTGAAGTACTGGAACAGGCTACGTAATTAATGCTATGACGAAAAGTACGTAGCTGGATTAATACTTATCTTTAATCAATCATTGTGGTACATCTCTCTTGACTATACACAGGAGACTTTAATTACAATCACTGTAAGGCTAATGGCGCCTTGCTAGTTCGTAGCCATTAACTTAACTGAAGGCTATTCTGTCTCTCGGCTAATGAGAGAGAAAGGCTTCGTACATCTAGTCGCTAGCTAGGTCGTCCGTACAACTGGGGCGAGTGCTCTATCGTATCACGAGACCTGCCTTGTGGTGGCGCTAGGTCTGCGATCACACAGTGGCGACACGCGGGTCCGACATGTGCTAAATGGACCGCGGCCGATTTAAACTACCACCTAGCAAGTGTGGTGTCTGGCGGTGACACCACAGTTTCCATCTGAGCTCTTGATATTCATACAAGTGGTTCTCTTTTCTCCAAAGGTCTCTCTAATTTTCCTTTGTAAAAATTGTGATCTAAAGATTATGTCAACACAATCCCAGAAAGACACCAGAACCTAATGAGACGTACATCCCCCAATACATCATACAGAACTGATCACGTTGCTATCTCCAGAAGAAAACAACCAGGAGAAGATTCTTCTTGTGAGACCACCACTTAGTTCAAATTAAGGTAAAAGTTGATCACAACATAAAAGGAAAAATGCAGCACAGATTTCCTGCGCTGGTCCCGAACTTAAAAAAAATAAAAAATAAGACCCTGAAGAAATCTGTAGACTCGATACCACGAACTGATCCAAACATACAGAGAAACTGAACAAAATCAACGACAAAGAAAAAGCATAGGCGCTGGACCATTACATATGATCTAGTTGTGGAATATAGGATTAAACCGTGGAAATATTTCCGTAGTCATAAAACAACAGAAAAGTTACTTCATCAAGAACAGTACCCACTTCTTTTTCAAGACTTTCTGAGAAAATTTAGCTAGATATCCAACCTTCTAGTTCGTGCTCCCGACAGGTTGGATCCCTGCAAACTAATACGGAAGTTGATTGTGAAACCCTAGCGAAATATTTCAGTACACTCCTCAATTGCGAGGAGCTATCTGAACAACTCCAATTTTCAAAACCAGCACCAAATCCTATTCGTTTCCACACGAAGAAAAAGAGAATATATTCTAGTCACTGGAAAACTACGGAGCACCTGGCGAAGACGGAATTATTGCACAATTACATGTGAATCACATTTCTTACAGTAACTTATAAAATTCTCTCCAAAGCACTGGTGAGCCGATTCGAGCCGCAAGCTGAGCAACTGCTTGGAGAGTATAAGGCGGAACTCAAGAAAGGGACAACCTGTACTGAACAGTTTTGGACCCTCAAAACCAGTCTACATATCAGACTATCACAGAACACAACATTAACGTTTGTGGATTTCATAAAGGATTATTATGATTCTGTTGATTGGCGTGCCCTGTTCAACAGCCTAGAAGGATTAGCTATTAACAGAAAAAAAACAGGGCCATCATCCAGGAAGTGTTATCGTGAACGATCTCAAAAGGGAAATCCAATGAATAAATCTCAGACTCATTCTAAACTCACTCTAGAGATCGACGACATGTCACATGGCATTGGAGACAAAAACTATAGAATAGGAAAAGAGAAGGAAATTAGAGCCAATGCAAAATGTTTCACTTTAGCAGATGACGTGGGTATATTAATGACCAGCAAATTCATATTGTTACGTCACTAACTATATGAAATCTAATCTAAAACTAAACTCCAAATCTCCTTCGTAAAATCTCAGGAAAACTTCCACTGAAAACACAGCGTGGAAAAATCTCAAGGTCAATACTTCAAGTACTGAAACCAGTCACCAACGACAGAAATCATATTCAGACTACAAAAGGCACACGAACTGAAACGGAATCACAACAACAAAACAGCAGTATCTCTTAATGCGGAAATATTTGCACAACAACTCGTTATTTCTCCCAGAAACCTTGTGTGTGGCAGAAACAATAGTAATTATTGAGATAATGAAAATTCTTGGCATCGAAAATTACGAATTAAAAGTGAATAATTCTTTAATAAATCCTCGGCGCTTTTTCACGATATGGAACTTCTGTCGGACGACCTACAAAGGAACACTGCAAAAACATGCACATCACAAACAAATTTAAGAAAATACATTTACAGTTCTAACAGACACCTATTCAGTTTGGTTGTAAACATGCTCACTATGAACACTTTTAACACCCTTAATGCAAGTAAATTATAGACCAACTGGATGAAAGAAATACAGGACGACACATGATGACTGACTATCTCAGAAGAAGAGATTAAAGAATATAAAAATTCTTAAATAAATTAAGAAACATGAAAACTGAACAAGCCACAAGTAAAGAAACAACAGAGAAAATGTGGACAAAGCGAATGCTTTCAAATAACTAAAACAATTTCTTTCTCAATGATTAATTTTAACTACAAATGCTGCCTCAATGGGGTTTATTCGAATGCAAATGCATTTACAAATTGTTCAGTCAGTATGAACACAAAATAGGATCGGAAGTACCAGGTTAGCTATATTGAGAAGTGGCATGCCAATCTATCACTTTAACAACATTGTCAATCAGATTAATATTCATATTTTAGGTCATGAGACTGGTGTTCCCCAATACTACATTTGGTATGCGTAGTTTATGACTTTTTTAAATGAGTAAATTGTGAGCAGAACGTTCTTGTAAACTGCATGTGTAACCTGTAGAGAACTTGTACCTGATAGCCCATAGTGGAAGCAATGGAGAACAGGGGGAGAGAGATGGATTAATGGCCATAAATTCTGAGTGCTGTGACCACGCTGTGTTAGAGTTTCTGGGAATCAGCACTCAGTAACCCGCCTGCAGAGGTATTTCTGGGTGTAGCACTCTCCTTGTGCTTAGGATTGGACAAGAAGGTGCCAGTTCGCAATAAAAATTTTACCTGGGCCAAGGTTGTGGCCGAGCGGTTCTAGGCGCTTCAGTCTGGAACCGCGCGACCGCTACGGTCGCAGGTACGAATCCTGCCTCGGACTTGGATGTGTGTGATGTCCTTAGGTTAGTTAGGTTTAAGTAGTTCTAAGTTCTACGGGACTGATGACCTCTGATGTTAAGTCCCGTAGTGCTCAGAGCCAGAGCCACGCGGGCGAGGTGGCAGTCTGTCGCGAAGACATCCAGTTGGTGGAAAGTAGGTGATGGAATATATTAAAGAGAGAGTGCTCCAAACTGAGCCTTGTGCAACTGGTGGGAAGAACATAAAACTCTATGCACTCTCATGCAGAAGGTGGGACAATACTGGCAGAGCGGCTGGTTCTGGTATGATTTTTTAGTAATTTAATTGAAAGCTTTGTTGCTTTGGTAAAAATAAAATTGTTTCTTTTTGTCGTGACAGAATAAATTACTATTAATCACACCAGATTTGTCGGAGAACAGCAGCAACATGCGTAATTGATCCAGCTTTAAGAAATTCTATTACCTTTTAGCGGAAAATTCGTCCGGTACTCTACGACGTTAGAAAAGTCGTGGTGTTCCGTTCGGAGCAGGAGGCGGCTGTTTTTTCTCATTCGCGGTATCGAAAATTACTAAAAAATGAACAGAAATTTTTTTTTCGGAGGAAGGTCGCGCGGAGAAAACAGACGGAAGTTACATGAAAGAAACCTAAGGGACCAACTAATTGGATTTGTACGAACATATAAACGGAACTGAAAGAACTTGGAATAAATACTATAACGATGTCGTCACGACAGCCTCCTGTTCCGACAGAACACACGCTGGATCATAAGCTGCATAAATCTTTTAAACAGAAAAGATTATCACAAATATAATTAATGAAAATAAAGTTGAGAGATTTTCTTTGAAATTAAATAAACTTCAAGGCTTCAAGTATTATATTATGAAACGGAAACTTACATTAACATGGCCACCCATTGTGGCGGTGGAGCGAATTTTCATGATACACATTCTCGCTTGTTTGTGGCTACATATGTTTTTCAATCACTTAAACTCTTAAATTTACAATAAAATGATTATATCAGTATGGAGCACAATACTTTTGCATCCGACTCGCAACACATTCACAGAAGAACAGCTAGAGAGCGGCGCGGCTCCCTGAAGAAGTAAAAATTGGCAATTGTTATTTAGAAACATAGGTGCATCTTTTTTTTTTTCACTGATCGATAGCAGCGTATAACAGTTTATAGCTATCGTGAAATTCTGCGCTTTTCAGGAGCGCGGCAAAGATATCTGGTTACAACATTCATTGGTATATGTTAAAAGTTCGCACATACTGACGCGAATACAGAAAAAAACTTTTACACGTTAAAAATCGCAGTGATAAAGGCTGTAATGTCACAATGCCTCCCATGTGAGGCATGATGATTCCGGAAGGATCATCAGGACTCACATGTAGTTTCAAGACATTACTGTGTTTTATCATCTGTTTACTTTCGTTCTAACATAAAATTGGAATGAGTTTGTCATCTAGTTATTTTATGCTTCCTGTACAGTTATGAAAACAAATAGTCTTTCAGTGTCTTTTGTGTACTTTGGCACTTCTCTCAGTTCATTGTAAGGTGTCCTTGCACTGTTATCTTAATTGCTGTTACTGCGAAACAAAATATGACAAAAAACAATCTTAAGTCTAACAAACACAAAGATAAATGAATAATACTCTATACAGGAAACAAAACATGTCAGTAGACAAACATACACAGATACATTGAAATAATTATTTAAACAGTCCTCTAAAATTGTCAGTGACCTATTTGGTCTCGGAATGTTTTTTTTATCCGTTTCATTAGATTCTTTTAGAATGTCGTTGTTAATCAGGACGTTTCACTTGACACTACACTGTACACTTTTATTTGTCACACGCTCACTTAACCGGAGTCTGCAACGACTATTCTCGTTCGGTGAGCGGCGCCGTCCGAGAGGTCACGACCCTGGGTAGCATCTTTTTTGTGTTCGCTCGTGTTGCCTCTCTAGTGTCTCGCATCAAGCGTCATGTCGTTTACATGCAAATAAACAGAAAGAAACCTGTGTTAGGTTCGTGCTATAATGTAGACTTACAGGTAAAGGTTTTATAGGATTCTGGACAGGATTGATAACCTTCCCTTCCAGTTAACGTTTCAGTGCTCAGTAATGCCTTGTCTTTATTTAACTATCTATCGCAAAATATCCGACGTGACTGATTAAATGGAAATTAATTTGAAACTAAGACTTCTCTTTTTACAGAATAAATAAAGTTCATAATTAAGTTTCACTGTGATAGCTTTAGCAATGTCTCTTGCGTAGTTGTGAGACGGAAAACATTCTAAGGCCAATGACACGCCTCCACAGCGCGCGCGTCGGTTGTGTTCCAAATGTTAATTGTTGAGTCCAACTGCAAGCGCTGTTGCCGGTTACTAGTCCAGTGCAACACGCGCTCGTGTATGCTCGTATGAAGTTTAACGTGTGTCACTCGCGCTCTGCTAAAATGAGAACACGCGGAAAACACACGTCTAGTGTCCTTTCTCCATCGTCGATCGGCGTATCGAAAACTTGGGTAGAAAATACCACCGTCTGTTTCGAGGATTTCACACGACAGTCCCTGCGACCTGCCATGCTGCTTACAAACAGGTCAGTGAAGCCAACGTTTTACGTATAGTTTGCAAAATGTTTTGCTGTCATCGCTGTCACTACCTGCACTTGCGTGTACACATGTCACTGCACACGTATTTTGTACACTTTATCACTCGCATTTTGTTTAGAACGTCTTAGAGTGTCTGCAAGTTCACATCTCCCATCTCACATTATGATTTCATAGTTCAAGTTACTCACAGGTAAATACATTACAAGATTAAACAATGTCCATAAATTACATACATACATACATTTCTTAAGTTTGCTTACAGTCACAAAATTCTGTTAACCTTTTCAGTCACGCCACGCCGGATTAGCGTATTGAATACCACTACTTGTGCATCAAGGCACGATTATTTCGGTTATTCTCTCTCCCTTTTACAAAGGTAAAAAAAATTTTTTTTAAACAAATATTTTAAGCAGCTTGTTATTTCGTTTCTCTTCAAAATTTAGTGTCACTGTTTATGTAGAGCACAGATTGAACAAATTCTGTCTCTACTGGTCGAGCATACTCATGCATTTCTCTCCGGAAGATTCATGCTTCATAAAGTTACTGGCTGCAAGTACTACTCGCGGAATGTATTATAATCTCTCAACATTGCTACTCGCGATACGCGATTAGAACAAAACTTTCGCTAACGGATCTCTCCCACAAATTTCGTTTCCACTTCAACCGTCTAAAGAGCACTCAGATGAGCCTGTCAGATTCTAATCCTCACTTTCTTTTAATGGGATAGGATGGGGAAGTGGAAGAGGAGAGGATCAAATATGAACATAAATATACTATATACATATACAAATTCTAGCACAACTACACTAGGATATTTTTGTGACCTTAGATGCATGACATGCGTCACGTGTGCCTTCAAGTGGCTATTCTTTAATCTAATATCAGATCTTAGTTTTATTATTATAATGTGAGACATATCTGGTGACAGCTTTCTAGTTTCTCACGCTTCCTTCTGGGCGATTGTCGGGCTTGACTGTGAAATAGCTAATTACTTTAGTGCATCTTACATGTTTAAAGAAGAAACGTTTACCACCAGGAATACTTCAGACTTGTCAGTACGACGTATATGTTTCCACGTAGTGGCACTCTCGACTACATGACCCAACAGCTGTTGTAAAACAGAATAAAGGAAATGCTTTGTTGCTTAGCTATTAAATCTTTATGAGGCTTACTGTTCGTAGATGATACTTTGAATCTGAGATTGAATCTCCTGAAAACTATCAAATACTACGTGATACTCTCTCTGTTATTTACTGCTTTTGACAGTTCAAACACTTGGCTACACAAATCTGTTTAATTCTAAAGATCGCGCTAACAAAAGGTATAGTTCATGGCGGTGTTACAATAACGCACAGTTTACACGCAATAGGCTGTACTCTGTACACTTAAAGACTAACATTCCATCTTGAGGGCTGAAAAAGAAATTGCTTAACCTAATATTTCACATACATATATATTCATTGGAGTTGGAAGGTGGCAATCTGCTACTTCCTTCCGTATCTCCTTTCACCAATAACGGCAATTCTCAATGCCAACAGCCATCTTGGACTGCTTACACCTATGACTAACTTAAAACTAAATGAGAATCTGTCCTCTCAAATGGAATGTGCTTTCCTTTTCGTACGCCATAATAAATCAAATCTTCAGTTGCCTCCATAGTTTTTCGCCAAAGTGTGAGTACTCGTATTGGTGTGTTTGAATACCGAAGTGTTTCACAGGTTAAACCTTAGGCTAATGTTCCTTTGCTTGTTACTTTGCCTCGTTATACTTCTTGAGATCCTGGTGGTGATACAATCCTTTAATTCTGCCAGATGCTGGATCCGCTATTAGATAACATCCTGTATGTGGTTTTCTAATTACTACAAATGGTCCGTCGTACAATAGCCTCCATTTCCGATTTCTTTTCAACAACTTCGATGGCTTAAAATGTTTCCGTAAAAGCACCTTTTCATCAATATCATATGTAAGAGCCTTAGATACTTTCTTGTCATAAGACTTCTTGCTTAGATTCGCCTGTACAGCTAAGGATACCAATGCTTGCCTAAGTTTTCCGCTTTCTTGTGATGCGACTGATTTGATTCTTCTGTCACATCACTTGACCATTCTCGCTGGTTTTTTACCCATTGTGTGTTTTGATTTGTATCAAACCCTTGTTGGTACTGCACTTGGTTACCAGGCTGAAAAATCGGTACATTACTTGCCTGCGTAAAATATACCGGTGGATTGTATTGTTTTCTTGCTTTATTGTTATTGTATCTAAAGTCCTGTTGTGGTGGCGTGTACTGTTGTTGTTGCATGAATGGTTGTTGCTGAGGCGTGTATTGCTGTTGTTGCTGATGTTGTGGCTGCCCATAGGGTTGTGGTGGAGGTAGCTGACCTCCGCAAATTTGATTGTTGCAACGTTTACCCTTGTATTTGTTCCCATTCTCGTAGAAGTTACTACCGTTATTGTTTGATTGGTATGGGGCATTCCCGTAATACTGTTGTTGCGTGTTGTATATTGGATTGTACCGTTGGTTGCCGTAATGCTTGTTTTTGGGTTTACCATTACGGTAACCATTGTTTCGGCCTCTATTGCGGTTATTGTACTGTTTGTTTCCGTATTGTGTTTCGTGTGAACCATTTCCATTACTACCGTTTCCATTCGAATACGTGCCTGCGTTGTTGTTCTTACGGTTAGCATTCGCACGCGCGTCTTCGTGTATAAGATCGAGCGAATCAAGGACGGATAAAAATGCGTCCTGATCTTCCTCTGACACGTTCACTAATTTTTCGCGTATGGAAATGGGTAGTTTTGACTTAAGAATCATAATAACATCTTTTGTTGTTATGGGAGTGTCCCAATATTGTATCTTTCTCAAGTACTTTTCAAAGTACCGGCGAAGTCCGCCACTGTTCGAATGGAAAGGTTCGGCGTTGTAGACCTCTTTGCGTAGGTGTTGCTGAACACCTGCGCTCCAAAATTTGCTTTAAAAGTTTTTCTCAAACTCGCTAAATGTTTTGAACTTATCAACCATCTCGGTTCCCCATATAGCACTTTCTCCTTGTATGTGTCCGGTAATAAATTGTATTCTCTGTTTGTCATTCCAGGCAGCTGGAAAGACTCCTGAAAAGTTCTTTAGGAAAACGACTGGATGAATATTTCGCTTTTCCGGTTGGAACGGTTGAAAAACTCTGTGTTTCAATACACTCTCCTCTTTCATGAAGGTTGTGAGTGTCAATTGTTCAGTGTTGTTGTTGTGTGAATCGTTAAATTCATTTTTCAGTCGCGGAATGTACTGTGGTGTGTTGTGTTGTTGTGTTGTCTGGTATTGATGTTCATCTGGCTCAGAAGGTAGTGAGTGTTTCCCGTCACTCTGGTTATCATACTGTAGTGTTTGAATTTGCTGTTTCAGGTCGGATATCTCATCTGTTACTTGCTTCCGCCATTCCGGCAAATCCCGGGTAAACACTCGTCTAATTTGGCGTAGTTCAGTACAAATAGTGTCTCCTGAACTGCCGGGTGCAGATAATATGTCTAAGGTTGCGGATTTAACAACATCTTTCAAGTCACGTGTAACCTTCTCCTCAACAAGCTTCTCTTGTACATCAATCCATTCTTTGTAATGTTCGGTAAGTGCTTTAGTGTGCGAAGCAACACTACTGTTAACTCTTTCCTCAACAGTTCGGTCCGAAATGTCATTCGCCATTGCACTTACTTTTGATTCTACAGTGGCTACCGCTGTCGCTAACTCGTCTACCTGTCGTGCAACTGTTTTATATGCAAGTTTTACCGAATCGGTTTCTTTGCGACACGCTTCGATTTGAGTTGTGAGATTCTGACCAATGTTATCAATTTTGTTATTCAGAGTGCTTATCTGTGTTGTCAAAGTGGTTACTTGCGCCGTGACGTCACCCTTAACCGAATCTATCTGTGCCGTGACGTCACCCTTAACCGAATCTATCTGTGCCGTGACGTCACCCTTAACCGAATCTATCTGTGCTGTGAGAGAGCCTACTTGCGTAGTGAGGGTACCTACTTTCGCTGTGAGAGAACCTACTTTCGCATCAATGGTGGTATTTACGTCATTCCTAACTGAGTCAATCTGTGTTGTCATATCCGTTTTCAACTCTGATAAAAACTTGTCTCTGTCTTTCTCACGTTGTTCCCTCTCCTGTCTGTCTAGTATCAATTCCTGTAACATTTTGACAATGTCAATTGATACCGTTATCGGGGAGGTGGGTGTTTCCTGCAGAGTGTCGTCCACGTTAGCTACCTCTTGTCTGTC
This sequence comes from Schistocerca piceifrons, assembly GCF_021461385.2. Lineage (NCBI taxonomy): Eukaryota > Metazoa > Arthropoda > Insecta > Orthoptera > Acrididae > Schistocerca > Schistocerca piceifrons. The sequence goes on along the minus strand of NC_060139.1, from coordinate 461,530,378 downwards.
GTCTGTCCTGGCCGTCGTTCCGCGTGAGCGGAGTCGGTAATGTTTGTTAACAGTGCCGTCGCTTTCGTCTGCAGAGTTCGCGCTCGATTGTCCGTCCGCCATAATGAAATTCAAGTATTGCCATCTTAAAATGGGTACTGCCAACTGAAATTCTGATTGTCAATTATTCTTGCCGCGCAAGTTAAAGTCGCGGCGCGTTCGTCAAATGTCTAATGTTACGTGGGTAATAACTGACACACGTCTGTAGCAAAAAGACAAGATGGAGTCAACGCCGTTGAAACAATTGATTGCCAACGCTGTTACACAGAAAAGACTGAAATGGCATCCATCTTGAACTTACACGAGAATACTAACTACAGTATAAAACAAATAGGCCAAGCAAAAGGTTACAGAAAATGTTCAAATATTTACGTAAAAAAAGTAGTGTTTTTTTTTTTTTTTTTTTTTTTTTTTTTTTTTTTTTTTTTTTTTTTTTTACGTTAAGCTACAGAAAGGATAGAGTGAGGTCGAATTTGAAGGTCAATGAGCTACTCTTTAGACAGAACTATGGCAAACGAAAATTTGGTACTCACTCGGCGTTGTCTTCAAAACTGCAAATCTGCGTTTTATTAAATCCCATGATATTTGTGTAAATACCGCGTCCTTCAAGATTGCGAATATTTATTGCTCATCCGTAATTTTATGCAGCATTGGGTTCCAAAGAGCGATACATGAAATAAGACAATCATATATTAGTACCGTGACACTTTCAATATTTTAGTCAAGTCCCTGTTCGGGCGCCAGATCTGGTATGATTTTTTAGTAATTTAATTGAAAGCTTTGCTGCTTTGGTAAAAATAAAATTGTTTCTTTTTGTCGTGACAGAATAAATTACTATTAATCACACCAGATTTGTCGGAGAACAGCAGCAACATGCGTAATTGATCCAGCTTTAAGAAATTCTATTACCTTTTAGCGGAAAATTCGTCCGGTACTCTCCGACGTTAGAAAAGTCGTGGTGTTCCGTTCGGAGCAGGAGGCGGCTGTTTTTTCTCATTCGCGATATCGAAAATTACTAAAAAAGAACAGAAATTTTTTTTTCGGAGGAAGGTCGCGCGGAGAAAACAGACGGAAGTTACATGAAAGAAACCTAAGGGACCAACTAATTGGATTTGTACGAACATATAAACGGAACTGAAAGAACTTGGAATAAATACTATAACGATGTCGTCACGACAGCCTCCTGTTCCGACAGAACACACGCTGGATCATAAGCTGCATAAATCTTTTAAACAGAAGAGATTATCACAAGTATAATTAATGAAAATAAAGTTGAGAGATTTTCTTTGAAATTAAATAAACTTCAAGGCTTCAAGTATTATATTATGAAACGGAAACTTACATTAACATGGCCACCCATTGTGGCGGTGGAGCGAATTTTCATGATACACATTCTCGCTTGTTTGTGGCTACATATATTTTTCAATCACTTAAACTCTTAAATTTACAATAAAATGATTATATCAGTATGGAGCACAATACTTTTGCATCCGACTCGCAACACATTCACAGAAGAACAGCTAGAGAGGGGCGCGGCTCCCTGCAGAAGTAAAAATTGGCAATTGTTATTTAGAAACATAGGTGCATCGTTTTTTTTTTTTTTTCACTGATCGATAGCAGCGTATAACAGTTTATAGCTATCGTGATATTCTGCGCTTTTCAGGAGCGCGGCAAAGATATCTGGTTACAACATTCATTGGTATATGTTAAAAGTTCGCACATACTGACGCGAATACAGAAAAAAACTTTTACATGTTAAAAATCGCAGTGATAAAGGCTGTAATGTCACATGGTGCACATGTTTAGTGGAGGCACTGTAACTCCCCTGATGCCAGGAAGTAGCCAGGTTCTTTTAGTGAGTGGCCAAACACGTATTGGTCAGCCTGAAAAGATTAGATCTCTCTAAATGAGGGACTGTGGTCTCATCGATGTAGAATTTTTTTGTCCCAAAATGGCTTACCATAAGAACGATGCTTCTCTAGTCTAAAATCTTCTTTTTTCAGACAAGAGAGATTTGGAATCGTTGATTGGCTCCTCTTAAAGTATACGATGTAGAGAGATAGTCCTCCAGTGTGGGAACTCCAGTGCTGTGTCTTCATTGGCTACCAGGCCAACAGAACATTCATGAGTACGCGAAAGAACTTGCCCCCCTTCTAACAGCCGTGTACCGCAAGTCTCAAGAGGAACGGAAGGTTCCAAATGATTGCAAAACAGCACAGGTAGTCCCAGTCTTCAAGAAGGGTCGTCGAGCAGATGCGCAAAACTATAGGCCTATATCTCTGACGTCGATCTGTTGTAGAATTTTAGAACACGTTTTTTGCTCGCGTATCATGTCGTTTTTGGAAACCCAGAAACTACTCTGTAGGAATCAAAATGGATTCCGGAAACAGCGATCGTGTGAGACCCAACTCGCTTTATTTGTTCATGAGACCCAGAAAATATTAGATACAGGCTCCCAGGTAGATGCTATTTTCCTTGACTTCCGGAAGGCGTTCGATACAGTTCCGCACTGTCGCCTGATAAACAAAGCAAGAGCCTACGGAATATCAGACCAGGTGTGTGGCTGGATTGAAGAGTTTTTAGCAAACAGAACACAGCATGTTGTTATCAATGGAGAGACGTCTACAGGCGTTAAAGTAACCTCTGGCGAGCGACAGGGCGGTGTTATGGGACCATTGCTTTTCACAATATATATAAATGACCTAGTAGACAGTGTCGGAAGTTCCATACGGCTTTTCGCGGATGATGATGTAGTATACAGAGAAGTTGCAGCATTATAAAATTGTAGCGAAATGCAGGAAGATCTGCAGCGGATAGGCACTTGGTGCAGGGAGTGGCAACTGACCCTTAACATAGACAAATGTAATCTATTGCGAATACATAGAAAGAAGGATCCTTTATTGTATGATTATATGATAGCGGAACAAACACTGGTAGCAGTTACTTTTGTAAAATATCTGGGAGTATGCGTGCGGAACGATTTGAAGTGGAATGATCATATAAAATTAATTGTTGGTAATGTGGGTACCAGGTTGAGATTCATTGGGAGAGTCTTTAGAAAATGTAGTGCATCAACAAAGGAGGTGGCTTACAAAACACTCGTTCGACCTATACTTGAGTATTGCTCATCAGTGTGGGATCCGTACCAGATCGGGTTAACGGAGGAGATAGAGAAGATCCAAAGAAGAGCGGCGCGTTTCGTCACAGGGTTATTTGGTAACCGTGATAGCGTTACGGAGATGTTTAGCAAACTCAAGTGGCAGACTCTGCAAGAGAGGCGCTCTGCATCGCGGTGTAGCTTACTCGCCAGGTTTCGAAAGGGTGCGTTTCTGGATGAGGTATCGAATATATTGCTTCCCCCTACTTATACCTCCCGAGGAGATCGCGAATGTAAAAGTAGAGAGATTCGAGCGCGCACGGAGGCTTTCAGACAGTCGTTCTTCCCGCGAACCATACGCGACTGGATCAGAAAAGGGAGGTAATGACAGTGGCACGTAAAGTGCCCTCCGCCACACACTGTTCGGTGGCTTGCGGAGGATCAATGTAGATGTAGATGTAGGAGGAATTCAATGAGTACAGGACAGTTCAGTTGGATTGTGCAATGTGAAGGCGGTTTCGTTTCTGCTCGGTGGAAAGTGGTGGTGATTCCTTGCTTTCTTCATATTCTTGTCCTCCCCTGGTGGAAAACTTCAGGTCTTTCCCCTGTGGGTGACACTTGTGGTCTGTATCATATGGTGGACTAAGAGCCAGTGAAAGTTTCCAACTCTACCAACAGTGGAACTACGTATCATCTCGAACATATGATGTGTCATGATGGTGAACTTTCTCGTTGCAAGTCGGCCGTCTGATATGTGACAATTCTACCATGCACAGCGGTGCCTGTGTGTCAAATTGGTTTGGACAGATTCGCAAATGGGTCCACCTCGCACTGAAATCTGATGGGCATTCAGGGTTCAGACAGCGAAGTTTCCCGCCATCTGATAATCAGAACACCAGATCGCATAGTTTGCAAATTGTCCTGGACTCATCAAAACATTACAGCAGCCGCAGCGCCCCGCTCCTCTCCCAGAGTGCACCATTTCTGTTGCCCCCTGAATCGAGAGGAGAGGGTAAAGTGCTGCTGCAACGTCGTAGGGCTGTTAAATAATATTCACAGCTCCCAGTTCTCTTGTGAACCACAGTTTGTGGTTTTCTTGGTCGTAGTTGATTCCATCTGAATTGAGTTTTGCCTCTTAGTGGATTCATGTAAACATGGATTTCGTTCTAAAGGGATTATCTAAGGGGTGAATTTGTATAGCTTCCACGCCAATATACGCTTGGCCAATCTAATGCCATCCCTGTTCTGATGTGTGTTGGTAATTTTCTTTTGTAAGTTTTATCAGTTTGATGTACACTCCTGGAAATGGAAAAAAGAACACATTGACACCGGTGTGTCAGACCCACCATACTTGCTCCGGACGCTGCGAGAGGGCTGTACAAGCAATGATCACACGCACGGCACAGCGGACACACCAGGAACCGCGGTGTTGGCCGTCGAATGCGCAGCATTTGTGCACCGCCGCCGTCAGTGTCAGCCAGTTTGCCGTGGCATACGGAGCTCCATCGCAGTCTTTAACAGTGGTAGCATGCCGCGACAGCGTGGACGTGAACCGTATGTGCAGCTGACGGACTTTGAGCGAGGGCGTATAGTGGGCATGCGGGAGGCTGGGTGGACGTACCGCCGAATTGCTCAACACGTGGGGCGTGAGGTCTCCACAGTACATCGATGTTGTCGCCAGTGGTCGGCGGAAGGTGCACGTGCCCGTCGACCTGGGACCGGACCGCAGCGACGCACGGATGCACGCCAAGACCGTAGGATCCTACGCAGTGCCGTAGGGGACCGCACCTCCACTTCCCAGCAAATTAGGGACACTGTTGCTCCTGGGGTATCGGCGAGGACCATTCGCAACCGTCTCCATGAAGCTGGGCTACGGTCCCGCACACCGTTAGGCCGTCTTCCGCTCACGCCGCAACATCGTGCAGCCCGCCTCCAGTGGTGTCGCGACAGGCGTGAATGGAGGGACGAATGGAGACGTGTCGTCTTCAGCGATGAGAGTCGCTTCTGCCTTGGTGCCAATGATGGTCGTATGCGTGTTTGGCGACGTGCAGGTGAGCGCCACAATCAGGACTGCATACGACCGAGGCACACAGGGCCAACACCCGGCATCATGGTGTGGGGAGCGATCTCCTACACTGGCCGTACACCACTGGTGATCGTCGAGGGGATACTGAATAGTGCACGGTACATCCAAACCGTCATCGAACCCATCGTTCTACCATTCCTAGACCGGCAAGGGAACTTGCTGTTCCAACAGGACAATGCACGTCCGCATGTATCCCGTGTCACCCAACGTGCTCTAGAAGGTGTAAGTCAACTACCCTGGCCAGCAAGATCTCCGGATCTGTCCCCCATTGTGCATGTTTGGGACTGGATGAAGCGTCGTCTCACGCGGTCTGCACGTCCAGCACGAACGCTGGTCCAACTGAGGCGCCAGGTGGAAATGGCATGGCAAGCCGTTCCACAGGACTACATCCAGCATCTCTACGATCGTCTCCATGGGAGAATAGCAGCCTGCATTGCTGCGAAAGGTGGATATACACTGTACTAGTGCCGACATTGTGCATGCTCTGTTGCCTGTGTCTATGTGCCTGTGGTTCTGTCAGTGTGATCATGTGATGTATCTGACCCCAGGAATGTGTCAATAAAGTTTCCCCTTCCTGGGACAATGAATTCACGGTGTTCTTATTTCAATTTCCAGGAGTGTAGTTATAAAAGGATTGGTAAAAGTTATCATTACTTTGTAAACTTAAATACGCCTCTGTTCTTATTCATAATTCCTCGACTTTTCACTATTTTTATTTTATTGTGGTGGTACATGGATATACTACCAATTTAAGGTTCAGTTTTATTAAATGAATTCAATTGATTATAAGTTTGAAATCTGAAAGCGACCATAGGCATAGGTAACAAAAGTGCCATAAGTACATTTATAATTTCATACATAAAAACTAAGAGTTTAGCTCACGATTTGAAGGTTATTGAGGAGATATTACTTATCTTTATGTAAAGATAATAATATTTTTCATCACTCAGACATTGAAGTACACCGTTTAAGGATGCTAAATTTTAATTATGTCTATTAGATGGGAAATTTTCGGTAGGATGATAACATTCCTATATTAACATGCTATGGAGAGAGTTTCCCTGTCTATGAATGAGAACATCTTCCGTCTGAAACGAAAAACTTCTCCAACTATTGGAATAAATACCGAATCGTTAAGTAAACTGGTGTAGGCATGCGTATTCATATACAGAGATGCGTAAACAGGCGGAATAAGTAACTGCGGTCGGCAACGCTTATATAAGAGAAATGTCTTGCGTAGTTGTTATGTTGGTTACTGTTGCTACAATGGAAGATTATCAAGATTTAAGTGAGATTGAACGAGGTGCTATAAACGGCGCAAGAGCGATGGGGCGCAGCATCTCTGAGATAGCGATGAACTGGGGATTTTTCAGTACGACCATCTTACGAGCGTACCGTGAATATCAGGAATTCAGTAAAACATCAAATCTCAGACATTGCTGTGGCCAGAAAAGGATCCTGCAAGAAAGGGAACAACAACGACTGAAGAGTGCAACCCTTCCACAAATTTCTGCAGATTTCAATGCTGGGCCATCAACAAGTGACAGCGTGCGAAACATTCAAGGAAATGTAATCGATATGGGCTTTCAGAGCTGAAGGCCAACTCATGTACCCTTGATGACTACACGACACAACGCTTTATCCGTCGCCTGTGCCTGTCAACACCGACATTGGTCTCTTGATGACTGTGTAAGGTGGCAGAATAAATGAAGGTCAGTTTCGTACCTTAGATAAGAACTATAAACATCATAATGGGAAGGTGAATATGTCACCTAACTTAATTTGGTGGTAATGAGCAAATTTGCCTATCAGTATGTAATGCAAAAAGGGATGACATTCAATCTACGGTACTAACAGACTGATCGTATATAATGCATGTCTATGAGCAGAAGGTGGGACAAGCAGCAAGAGGAAACATTTTGACTTGGAAGCAAGGGCGGGCAGAGGCGAATGCCACACCACAGGGAGTACCACGAAAAACACTTAGGGGGCGTCCCAGGCGAGAGTCAAAGACCGATCGACCAGGTGACTCAGACGGGAGAGAGAGAAATGGGTCAGGCCACCAGGAGGAGGATAGAAAAGGCTTTAGAAAACTGAATTTCAGAATTCCAAATGGATATGAACAAAACCAGTGATGCATTCGATCACATGAACAGTGAGTGGTAGACACGTGATAGACACATGTAACTTTTTAGGCATCTGGAGCGGGCTCAAGACGTCCGATTGGCGGAAACGCACTGGGAAGGAGTAAAGTGCCAAGATTTCGGCGCAGTTTAATGGTAGGACCCTTGCGACTGGTAGAGAGGATTTCCACAAATTAAGAGGAATGCTCCAATTGGTGGAAAAAAGCCGACGTGCAGAATGAAAGAACCCAGGTGGGGAGACAGTTCGGCTATGAGAAAGACAAGACGAACTTGCATCTAGTGCAGGATGGATCACATAACGCCCTGTACGATGCAGAGGAGAAATTTATGTGAACACTGTGTTCACAGCAGCTGACATCCAGCTAGAAATTAGCTGTAGTGTCATTGAGCTCCGACTGTCTTGTGAGAACTGAGAGGGTATTATCCCAGATCACGTAAGAAACAGATTGCCCAATCGGTTGGTCTAGCAGGCAACCCTTGTCAGGGAACGGCCACAAGGCAGCAACAGCGTCACACCCTTACTTGTGGAATCAACCACTAGATGGCACTCCGTTCTGTGAAATATGTGGCAACATCGGCCGAACGCGTGCAGCTTTCCACTATTTGGCGTCTGTGAATACAGCTGTTTCTGACATACCGGTGGTAGTGGATCGAGTCGCCATGTCGAGGGCCTGCGAGTATATCAACTGTGGAAGGAATAGACAAACAAATCCTGAACTAAAAAGGTTCAGATTCCCGTCAAAAATAAAGAAAGGTTATCTGAGTGGATTTTAAATTCAGGTAAATCTATAAATTAGTTACGAGTAAGAATTAATAAAGAGCCTTAAGCATTCGATCCTATCTAAATTTAGTCGATCTTCTATTCTGATATAACGTGGCAGCCCTTCCTGTACAAGAATCATATCATATAATTTTTAAATGAAATCTTTGCTGCGATTTGGACTTTTTTTAAACTGTTTATTCACTTCACTATCGTAATTTTGGCTGTAGAGGCGTTTTTGTGTGCAATGTGTAAACTGAAACCAATATAAGATATGGATAACAAAATGCAAAGCATAGTGTGGTAACATTTGGTAAACAATTTAAGAAGCATTACCTTACAAGACCTTTCCCTTGGTACTTGAAAATGGCTCTAGAGCTGAGATCGCAACAGTGAAATAAATGAATAATAGCCGTCATCTAACTGCCAGGTCATCGGTCCCTCTAAATCCTGGTATATACTAGAGCGAACGAAATGAACGAGTGTAAAACCTCGTTTACACTGCTGCAAATGAGTATTCATAGATAATTCGCCAATGTTCACTGCCATTCGTTTATACATGTGAACAAACGTTTATACTGGAATGAAGGGAGGAGGATAGAAGAGAACGAGCATAGCATGCAAACTATAGACACTGCCTATTTTAATTTTTTTTTTTATCTGTGCGCTAATAATCCTCACACAGCTTTCTCTCGAAAACAACACTGCCTATAGTAACAGGTCTGCGCGAGTTCAGATTGTGTATTAGTTTTCATTTCGCATATGATTGTGAGAAGTATCCCTACAGTAGAAATAAACTTGGTTTGTAGAACTACAGGAGCTAATCTACATTCTTCGATTGAAAACTCGGGAAAAACCATAGCCGATCATGGTCTACAGTCAGCTGTGTGACGAATGCATTTCGCGCGCAGCGCTATAGCCGAAGACAAATCAGCGTCATTCACGTCACCGAAGATACAGCGTTGCCAATTCCGCGACATGGACAGGTCAGTTAGCATTGTAGCGTCGCCTGCGACATCTGTTGACCGACGGGAAAACTATTTTTACGGTTGCCTGTTCCGCCGTAAGGACGGTCAATCTGTTTCTTACGTGATCTGGGGTATTACGTTACGCACACTGCTCTTGCCATGTGGATGTATATTGCCATAGTCTGAGACTAGGGATGAGTTCATGTTTTCTCGCATATCGAGAAACATAGGGAGAGTTTCTGCTGGAAAATTCAGCAAAGGATTAATTAGTTTTATAGGAATTCCAGAGACCGCATGCAGAGGTGTAAGCTTGTTGGTTCACCAGTTCGCGTTCACTGTAAACTCAAGCGACCTTGGGTAATCTTTTGCTCAACTTGTCACAAAACTAACCATCCTCCATCGACTTGATTATCATCCTAAAAATAGAACCAAACTTTGAAACTTCTAGTTAAAATTTAATATTGTTTTGTTTAGGTTTATTTAACTTCCTAAGAGTTAAAATTTAGTACTGTTGTGTTTAGTATTAGTTCACTTTCAGAGGACGAGATGCGTCATTTTGACAACTGCCTTAACATTGTCGCACTGTAAACTGTGTAAAAGAGTGTATTTACATGACAATATTGCAATATTAAGCAATTTCATTACAGCTTACACAGCTGTGTTTAATCATAGAATAAGAAACCATCTAACCATAACCTCGCAATGGAAACAAGTTGCCTGGTCGGAAAAGTCTCACTTCAAAGTGTACCGAGCGGATGAACGTGTATGGATATGGAGATAACCTCTTGAGTCCATGGACCCAGCATGTCATCAGGGGAGTGTTCAAGCTGGTGTAGGCTCAGTGATGGTATGGGGCATGTGCAGTTGCAGTGATATGTGACCCCTAATACGTTTAGATACGACTCTGACAGGTGACATGCACATAAGCATCCTTTCTGGTCACCTCAATCCATTCATATCCATTGTGCATTCCAACGGACTTGGCCAATTCCAGTAGGACTCCCCACACTACGAGAATTGCTATAGTGTGGCTCCTGTAACACTCTTCTGAGTTTAAAGATTTCCGCTGTCCCCCAAACTCCCCAGACGTGAACATTACTAAGCATATCTGTGATGCCTTGCAACTTGCTGTATAGAAGACATCTACACCCCCTCGTATTCGTACGGATTTGTGTACAGCCCAGCAGGATTCATGTTGTCAATAACCACCAGAAGTACTTCAGACATTAATCGAGTCCATGGTACGTCGTGTTGCGGCATTACTGCGTGCTCGCGGGGGCCCTACGCGATATTCGGCAGGTGTACCAGTGGCTTTCCAGAGTAAATTTAAATAGTATAAATGCACAAACCTATGTATCGACTATCCATTTTGTCACACAAGGTTACAAAAAATTGTAGATTTCAGAGGATTAGTTTCGATTATTTTCAATGTTTTAGTTGCAGTCTTCCTGACTTTAAGGAGTGTTTCACAGACGCCTTTCACTGGAAGACTTCAGACGGATCATGTAGTCAGTCCCTGTTGCTCATGTATATTTATTGTTCTTCAAGATAAATAATAGACGCAATGTTTCTACCAGCACCCGCTTCCATGGGTGTGTATTTTAAAGCACCGTTTACGGGACGACGAAGTGCGCCGGCCCCGGATCGAATCAAAATTAACTCTGACGATCGGTGTGTCGGCCAGCCTGCAGGTTTTCACGTCCCACAAGGAGAATACCGGTCTCGCACCCCAGTCATGTGTCAGTTATACGATTCTCAACCACTGAGAAAATTTTCGTTCACTTTCACGTGACTAGCACTATGCACGGAAAGGTTGGGGTACACATATTGTCGCTGGTAGCGAGCGGCAACAGGGACCCCGAGCGATTCCTTAAGCGAGGGCGAGCCACAGTTTGCCAAACCACATGTGAGCCAGATATGCGGGCCACGTGAATGCGGAGGCTCGGCTCGTTTCGGTTTCGCTTTATCCTCCTCGAAAGTACCCGGCACAGAGCCATGTGTCATTTAGCACTGGTGTGCGGCATTTTTCAGTCGGCACATTTCTCTTCATTTCGGCAAAATGTGGTGTCAGCACTGTTTACCCTTCACCATTTGTTTGTAGTATGAAGAATATTCACACGGCCAGTGGCTTTTTGCACAAAAAGAGGCGTCCTAGCGTTCTGTCGTCGAAAGCCTTTAAAAATGGTTCAAATGGATCTGAGCACTATGGGACTTAACATCTGTGGTCATCAGTCCCCTAGAACTTATAACTACTTAAACCTAACTAACCTAAAGACATCACACACATCCATGCCCGAGGCAGGATTCGAACCTGCGACCGTGAAAGCCTTTAAAACTGAACAGGAATGAGATAAGAGACACTTATTGTGTGACCCGACAGTGAAGTACCATGCAGAAATATTTATAGATTTCGCTAACAATGATAAAGAAAAAAAACATAACGGTCAACAGACGGGATTTATCATTCTGCAAATGAAGAAGCACTTCGTCCTAGATCTGCAGGCATGGAGCACGTAAAGAAATTTATTTTACTAGCAGTAAAATTTCTGCAGTCACAAGCATTATTCTAGTGTCTGTTAAAACAGTTTTCAATGGAACTGGACAAAGAGAAAAGAGACTTCACACATCATTGCGAAGTTCGTAGGTCAAGGGGCACGCCTGGAACGAATTTTCGACTTAAAACCATCTATTCGAGTTGTCTACAAACTGGCCACACTAGGGCATTGGAAGGTGGGAAACAACTTACGTCTGATTTCATGAGGATACGTTTAAAAAGAAAATCGCATTATATAAGAGAGATATTCTGACAAACACAGTCCAGTTCCCCAAACTCACTGGAGCTGGAGAAACGTGGGGATCCAAGAATTCATTCTGGTCTTGAAAAATTACAAGGACAAATTTGTAAACAATGTGAGGACACTGCCAGTCGTACATGTTTTCGAGACGTTTTCGAGATGGTTTGCTATTTCAGTTAAAAGCCACCCTGTGCCTGATTAGATGTTAGTGATTGATCTCCAATATAATTTCTGTTTTAAGGACAAATTCTTTTAGGTTTATGCTGTTCAGTACTTCTACACTGTTTTCCTAGGCTACTGTTTCCACGTCTTTGTATTGAGGTTGCAAAAGTGCTGTAATACTTCGATCAACACAAGTGAGAGAAAGACCATTTTTCAATTATAAAACTAAGTAAGTTATAATTACATGGCACCCAGAGAGCGAAAATCTCTGAAACTGTCTGGGTCTCTCCTTACGCCGATAGTTTGTACCAGATGTCTTCGGCGCTCCGAGAATAATGTAATTTGTTTTGTTTGTGATCTATGTTGTTGAGAAATGATAACACCAAGTCCCAGTGTCCTATTTCGAGTACACCAAGCTTTATAACAATGGAAAATAAGGAATACAACTCCAATTGAGCTAACAACGCAAGTAGTTTAAAAGACATATTGTTGACTATAAATACTCACAAAAAGATCTTTGCTACATATTTCAAATATATCAAATTGTCCATAAAGTAAATATCTGCAATAACGAAAAGTGTACCTTAGTGTTCAATTATCAATTAATGGTAGAATTTATTGCTTTTAATTCCCTGTAATCATACATTTGTTATAAAAAGCATCAACAAATGACGTAGAAGAGTAATAGTTGCAAATTAATAATTTATTGTGTAGTTATAAATAAATATGTGCTCTGTCCTCAAAATAGGACACTGGGACTTAATGGGTTAAGTAGTGTGTAGTCTTATGGACTGATGACCTTAGCTGTTAAGTCTCATAAGATTTCACATACACTTGAACATTTTTTTGAGAAATGTAAAATATAAAACGTAGACCGTAGTCGTATGAAGTGCGTCTGCACTGCAATTTTAATGCGGTGAATTAGCAGCCTCCCCTCTTCCCCCTCCTCACACGCAGACAGTGTGCCTTGGGGGTGGAGCAAATCAGCATCGAGGCTGAGCAGTATGGCGCACTCCTGCCAGGGTATGGTTCGCGAGCCTAATTTTTCGCTGTCATCACTGAAAGTAAATATGCCACATCCATTCATAACTATGCCGACCCTGCACCGATGCAGGACAAAAGCACAAGATAAAGAAGCAGAGTGTGACGTTACGTGTGTCAAGACTTCTTCCGGAGATTAAGTGATTTTTTCCCCCTGGTTAGCTTGTGTGTTCTGTAGATATTTCTAGTATCTTTTTTTTTCTTTAATCGTATCTTAGTAAACCGATGGGTCGATAATATTCACAACAGTCAGTACCGGCCACTTTGGTGATGGGAGTATTACATTCTTCTTTATGTCTGAGGGTATTTCACGTACAGAGTTTAGTATTACACACGGTATAGCACATGTGTGGCCAGAATGAAAGTTTCGCGAATTCTTAGAATGATTATAAATACAAAATCTCATTAAGACACGTTTAGAATCGGTATCATAATAAAGAATTAATATCGGAACCAAGGATGTTCGTGTGAGATAAGACAAGTGTCATTGTATCGAATGGTTCTTACGCACGTTAAGATTCACGAAAACCAATTAATCTAAATTCTATGGATATAATACGCCCAGAACTTGTCCTCAGTACAACTTGTAAACAAAATAATAAGACAGATCGGTAGTCTTACGCAAGACACATGTAAGATAACGGTAGATCAATAAAGAGCGTCGAGGTCACATTGAAAATAACAGCGACCTGAAGTTTGACAAAATGTAAAAAGCACAACAGTATCTGCTGGCAAGTACCTGCTTCATTCAAGGATTTATCTCAGTCGTAATCACCATACTGTCGTAATGACCACACTGACAGTGTGCTAACGACCGCTTTACTTCATGACCAATAAGTGTTTGCCATAATTTTATCGCATTTTTATGTGACGTCACCCATGGCTCTACATTTTATTTACCTCTTTTGCTAACTCAAAGTTGATTATTGCCATTGGAGCCTCTTACTGAATAAAGAAAATACTTCTGTAACATCCGACATATTCCAGGCCACTATGCATAAGAATGGGCGAGAGGAAGAGGGCAAATTTAATCTGTGTCCTACAGTCAAGAAGTGGTGGCGTTGATAGTTGTTTACTCAAGCATCTGTATACAGCAATGCCGCCCTCTTCACTGTCACACTGCGTGCTTGCAATCGCAGTCGATCGCGGGATGCGATGTGGCACCGATCCACCAGTGCAGTCCTTTGTCCTGGATCTTGGGCGGCAGCTACCGAACCCATGTAAATCGTAGTCCGTCCGCCGATGTCAATCAGAGGCGCACTAGCTCCACGCATCGGTGAAGTTTTGCAAGTCGTACGGTCGCTGTGCCACAGGTAGGTGCAACTCGTCAGAACTCGATGAGTCAATCAGGACTGGTAATCACCCGATCTTCATCACCGAGGATGGATTGCGTTTCTCTGAAACTCAAAAGCCCGTCATTATTTCTGGTTCAAGACGCAGACAGAATGGCGGCAACTGATGCCTTGAGTCCTTAAGCTCGATTGCTTACAACTTTATAGCTACGCTTGTGGCGTAGTCTTAGTGGAGGAGTACGAGTAAGTTTGCTTCCTATTTCTTGTCCTGCCAGGTTTTCCTAGCTCGCTCTGCTTCAATCGCGGGTTGCTAGGCCCGGTTAAATTTGCAGCGTGTGCGTTTCTCGGTATCACGCAAGTCAGCACTCCTCCTTAGACATTCGAGGGCGTCACGACGTCCGAAAAAACATTCTGAAAAATTGTTGTCGAGCAGACAGGATATGCGAAATGAGGTGGGGCCCCATCTTGCATACAAATGAGGCCAGTATAATTGTCCCATGTGGATGTAATAACGTGAACCCAATTTTCAAACATATCGAGGTACCGTTCTGCATTCAATTTGTCCTGATTGAGATATGGACAAACAACATTAGTGGGTGTCATGCCGCAGCAAACGGTGACCTTTGTGCGTAGTTGGCTATGTTAAAAAATACCATCGGAACCTCTTCTTCCCAATAATAACTTTTCCTGTTAGCAAAACCCACACATAAAACAAGGCTTCATTTGACTGCAGGATATTACCGAAAATATTGGAACAGTTTTCATACCAAGCAAGCATCATCTCCCCATATTCTCACCGATAATCAGAGACTTCTGGAGATAATTTCCGGCAGTAATGTGTTTGTCATTTACAAAAATTCAGCTCTTTCTTCAGAATAGACTCCTGTCTTTGTGATTTTCGAGGACTTCGAGTAAACGTTTTCTGAACTAGGTGGACATTTTCCTCCATCCTGGATTTTGAAGCTCGACCGCTTATCCTAACATCTGGTACAGAATTTGTGTCCATTAACTTCGAGTAACGATTCCTCGTGGTCTTCGCATCTATCGAGGCATGAGGTCCTCTCACACTTTGCCACCATCTCTGTACTTCTACCACCGATCGCCATGCTTCGTACTGGTATGCCATTTGAGCCCGTTCACGCAAGGCTAGACGTTTCACACGTTTTGCCACTAAAATCTGCAATAACACATTAAGCTATCTATGTACATACAAATAAAGAAGAGCGTCTGTTTGTTCGTTTGTTTGTTTGTTTGTAATTCGTAGAAATCTACAGTTTTATTGCAGTCTGTATAAAATTCTGCATACCTTACCGCCAAGACAAGAGGGAGGTCACTGCCGTAAGATTTGGTAATTTGACTTGAAACCTGTATGTGTGTATATGTCGTTTCAAAAAATCTCTAAGAGTTCTTGACCGATTTACCTCTGATGTCTATACGATCTGCTGATGAACATTTGGGCGAACATAGACTGCCCATTTTTTAAATATATTCGTAAATATATGAAGGAGAAACGTTGCAACGAAAACGTCTCGGAAAGTACTTGACTGATTTCCTACAAAGTTCTTGGACGATTTACTTCGAACTTCTACATTCAGGTGAAACAAGGATGAAAATTAATAAAAAATTAAATGCATAAGAAACGAATTATATCTTGGTAAAATGACTGTAATTCGTATCGGAAGAATAAATTGCAGCGTAAATACCTACCTTAGAGATAGTACCATGAGAAGTTACTAGACGGCGGGACAAGAGGAAGCTCAAGAATTTGACAAGCACATGATTGCAAACTCTAATATACTGATTAGTTGCCATTGTTACATATGAAGCGGAACAAGGCTGGCCGTGACGAACCTACTGCCGAACGGAACAGAGGCCTCCATTATCACGGGATGTGTCGCAGGTGAATACGTATTCATTCCTCCCATTCCGCTGATGCCCAATTATTTAAATATGCCTTTCTCCCATCACGACGAGTATTAACAAGGCACAACGCCATTCACTTTGTATGGCTGATATTAAATAACCGGGCCAAAGCCACGCACTTCGCCTAATAATGTAATAAGTTCTTCTATTTTAAGAAACAAATTGTTTTTTATTTCATGAACATTTGTTGAGCACCAGAAGTTATAAACAGTTTTCAATAGTGAGCTAATTCTCGCCCACACTGTACGTGAGTATCCCTCGCAGCGCATCTATGTTTGAATACGGTGTCCCCCTGTTGAATAAGGTGAGACATTTATCGGGCAAAACGGAAACGCACGTTCTGTCCAGAAAGAACCAGTGGGCTGAATCGCACACGAGACCCCGGAGCGCTCTCTTATGCATTCAGCGCGAACCCCGGCGTCGGCGTCGCGGCGCGGACAGACGTCGGCCTGCGGCGTCGCCACAAGTGTGACGCGGCGCTGTGCGGCCCATTAGACTTGGAAATCACGGCGTGAGAGCTGCGCCGCTACTAGCCTGCCCTTAATTCTCGCTTTGCGATGAATAATGTAATGACCCGACAAAGAGCCCGCACATGCAACCTGTTTCTGAAAGAAACTGAGAGAAAGGGATCACCGCTGGACGTATTACGAACAGACGTCGGCGGTGTCTTCGAGCAAGCGAGGGTATTCGACGGAATACATCACGCTGCAAAAGTCGTGTTTGTTGTTTTACCCGCGGACATCAGGATACTACGAGAAGCTGCTGACTACGTCAATACACTTCTAAGTTTCTCTTTGGGTCACAGACATGTAATAATGTTTGAATAATAAAGTAGCAGTAAAAATAGAGCACCCTTTTAGAGCCTTCCGGCCGGCCGTGGTGGCCGAGCGGTTCTAGGCGCTGCAGTCTGGAACGGAGCGACCGCTACGGTCGCAGGTTCGTATCCTGCCTCCGGCATGGATGTGTGTGATGTCCTTAGGTTAGTTATGTTTAACTAGTTCTAAGTTCTAGGGGACTGATGACCTCAGATGTTAAGTCTCATAGTGCTCAGAGCGATTTGAACCATTTTTTTAGAGCTTTCCACTTATTGTTACAACAGTGCCTGTAGAGTAAATGAACTGATTACATTTGCAGATCTATAGCGCATGCGTTTCACGATTACGAGGTGTCGACGCATGCTGTAACACCATTGTTAATATATGGTGTAAACTCCACGGGTGGTTGTTAGGGTGTTGACTCTGGCATCCAGTCCATCGTCCAGATGGCGAATACTATTCTCAGGTACGTTATACTACGCCTGCTGGACCTGTTCACGTAGTTCTGTAGGAGCTGCTCGATTGGAGATCAGTTCGGATAACGTACCGGCCAGGAAAGTTACTGCACGTTTCCAGGGCACGTTGACTTTCACGAACAATGTGTGGACGAGCATTACCCTGTTGAAACAACACGTCACATTTCTGCTGCAAGATAAGCAAAGGAACGTGTCTAACGCTGGTTAGTGTGCCTCCAGAAACACCAAAGGTGTACGAGCGTTGTATCTTATCGTATACCAGACCATGTTCCCTCGAGAGCCGACAGTGTGCCTTGGACAATCGACTCTACGAGACAGCGCTCACCAGGTCTACGTCGAACGCGTAATAGACTACCACTAGTGTACAGGGGGAACCTGCTGAAGATCCCGCCGCACCATTCCATCCTCCAAGCGGTCTTGTGACGGCTCCAGTCGAGACATGCACGACGATGCAGTGGAGTAAGTGGAAGACGGGCTAGAGATGTGAGTTCCTGTAGTCCCACGGCTAGTAACTGGTTCGTAACGGTTCATGTTGTCATGTCTGGGCTCACAAGCCCTCTTATCTGTGGTGTGGGAGCTGCACGATCTGCTACAACTGCCCTTACAGTACGTAGACCCCGGCGGGTGTCTGTGCAGCTTG
The DNA here is from genome assembly GCF_021461385.2 of Schistocerca piceifrons. Classification (NCBI taxonomy): domain Eukaryota; kingdom Metazoa; phylum Arthropoda; class Insecta; order Orthoptera; family Acrididae; genus Schistocerca; species Schistocerca piceifrons. The sequence goes on along the minus strand of NC_060139.1, from coordinate 461,512,140 downwards.
GACGTTCAGAAACTCGTCTGGGGATGGGTGAATGTTCATATGACCAGCGATACCATCATCGTCGCACAACTGACGCAGCACGTCCAACTTGTGAGGCAATTGTCAGAAAGTACCATTTCGCAACTCGAAAAGCCACAATTTGTCCTCTTTCAAACTGGAGCACTTAGCTGTAGGAGGCAAGAGTGCTTCTCGTGGAACGGTTGCCTGCTTGCTTCACACACTTGCAGCCCACTAAGCCTTCTAGCTGTGAATACTTCCTATTAAAGGGTCGGCTGCTGTGGCCGAGCGGTTCTAGGCGCTTCAGTCCCGAACCACGTTGCATCTACGGTCGCAGGTTCGAATCCAGCGTCGGGCATGGACGTGTGTGATGTCATTAGATTAGTTAGGTTCAAGTAGCTCTAAGTCTAGGGTACTGATGACCTCAGATGTTAAGTCCCATAATGCTTAAAGCCATTTGAACCATTTTGAACCTATTAAATGTAACTATTCCACTGCGCTATTTGTTGGTGGACAACGTTGGAACCACTGTCATTTAATCTACTAGCTGTCATCGTAGAATATGTCGTCATCAGACCAAAATCAACATTGTCTTTTCATGTTTACTAATTTTTGTTCCGGCAGTATATCCCGCCATTTTACTGCATAAACTTCTTTATTTTATATTACCATCGCGATTTCGGCCTCCAGCCATTATCAGCTATAGCAATGTTCGATACAATTAGACTTTGTTAAGTGAAGTCCTCGTCAAGATCTGTTAATCATGGGATGTACAACACAGGCTTACAACCTACTCTATTCATCTTTGACCACCAGTCAACCAGTAACTTCGGCCGAATATTTTCAGACCATGTCCAGTGAACATATAACGACTGTATTAATGTATAGTTCTGGGCGTCAGTTTTTCTATAGCTGAAAAACATGGTTTTACCTGCTTGCAATATATTTTTCTGAATTTTGTATGTATCTAGACTCTGAAATACCTAGTTTAATAGATCTCGACGATGACATCACTTAACCCAGGCCCACGACAAAGACAGGCCACGACGCGTATGTCAATAAGGCAGTCCTGAACTCGCTCGCTCAGCTCAGCAGACAAAATGCGTTTCTAAACCTGTTAACTCGCAGCTGTGCGCGTACGTACTATCGAGAATTGCATCTTCTACTCGAATCTGCTATTATGAAGTCTTATTGATTAACAATACTACAACAAAATTTAAGATCAATACTTGACATAAATGGTGTAACGCCTTGTTTACAGCATTTAATCTCTTCTGATTAACATTTCATACAGAACTGGCTCCTTATGCAACTGATAATAATTATGGCATGATTATAATTTTATTGTACCCTAGTACAGCCATAACTAATTATAAGCAGGCTGGTAGACATCCGATAATAGTAGACCTAACAACAGTAAGGATCTATAATAGCGGATTGCAGTAGAAGATACAATTCTCGTTTGTACATACACGCTTAGTCATGAGTTAACAGGTGTAGAAACGCAGTCTGTCTTCAGAGTTGAGCGAGGGAGCGCAGGCTTATCTTCGTGATGTACGCGCCGCGACCTGTCTTTCTCGTAGGCCTCGACAGATTCTATTTACACCAAACACTGCTATACTTGTTAATGGCTTAAGGGCTGAAATCAAGACAATAGCACGAAATAAACAATTTTGTACGGTCAAATGGCAGAAATGTCATTCAAACACCCTTCTAAGCATTCTGAACAGCGAAAACTCCAGATGGAAGATAAACGGCATAAAATTAAAGTAATGTAAGCGTGGAATGGTAAATACTGCCCAACTACAACGTCTACACATTTGATCTCTACCAGAGTCCTGGTTTTTGTTCTTATGGTTCTGATTCCACCTCAGATTCGTGAAGTCATTTTCATTTTGCAACGACTTTCCCTCTAAGGATTACTTACTGGCTGAACGGAAACTCCATCGGAAAAATTTCACAGTATGTAAAATCTGAGTTCGCAGGACAGAGCGGATCAGGTTATGGAAAGTGGCCAAGATCAATTACAGTTAGTTACACAAGAACACACACAACTTTATTCCTCAAACCAATGCACAGTTTTCTCTTTAAAACAACAAAGATCAATTCACGGGTGAGGGCCCAAGTAACTTCTCCAGAATAAGTTTAAATGATTGCTCTTAAAACGCTTGGATTTAGAGTAACGGCTGAAGGCCTTACTTAAGTGAATTACAGTATCTTCTCGGTTAAAGGCCGAAATAATATTTGAGATCAGCTAAAGAGATTCTTTAAAAGCCAAGCATTTACAGATTCCCGCTAAAGGCCATACTAAGGAAAATTCAAGTTAATTCTTCGGCTGAAAGCTCAATAAAAAAAATCTTTACATGCTAAAAGAGAGGCTTTATGGAAATCTTTTACACATTACAACAGAAAAACACCTTAAGAAACTTGAGGTATCTTGTTGGCTTAAGGCCCAAACAATTACTCAAGAATCATTGAAGACAACCGTAACACACTGGACTCGCATTCGGGAGGACGACGGTTCAATCCCGCGTCCGGCCATCCTGATTTAGGTTTCTCGTGATTTCCCTAAATCGCTCCAGGCAAATGCCGAGATGGTTCCTTTGAAAGGGCACGGCCGAATTCCTTCCCCGTCCTTCCCTAATCCGATGAGACCGATGACCTCGTCGTTTGGTCTCTTTCCCCAGACCAACCAACCAACCATAACATAAACATTTACAGAACACGGCTGAAGTCCGTTTCAAGTATTCAGCATAATTAAAGAGAAATCTTAGACACAAGGATTTACATGTTAAAGTCACAGATTATGAAACAAACTCGGCTGAAGGCCTAAATACAGAGCAAGAAGAATTTCAAATGAAACACGACTGAAGGCCTAATCTTAAAGCTGCTATGAAATTCGGCTAAAGGACATGTACTAAACATAAAACAGACAATATTAATACACGGCTGAAGGCCTGGCACAGTATCTGCGACCAAATAAAATAACATTCACAAACAACAAACAGTGGTGCTCAGAAGTGTTCCAGGGGTCAGCCTGGGGAGAGAACTCTAACCACAGTTTAAGTGAGACAGGCAGCCAAGCGTAACACCAAATAATCGGGTGGCAACACTACCTAGGGACGGCTGAAGAAGCAACCAACAGCCTAATCAATTCCATCAATTCCCTTCAGCCTGACCACTCGCTGCTCTATTTCAACCTACCGACTGACTACTCCAGTACACAGACAGCATTCATCTGCTCAGTGGAAATCACAGAAGCTACACACGGTTCCACGTAAACTCGAACAATAGTAAAAGCAATCACTGTGGAACAACAAGGACGAATGAATTCGCCGCACAGAGTGTTTCCACAAGCGGTCGGTGACCAAATACACGTTGTCCGTTGGGATGACCGACCAAACGACCAACCCAAGTTGTTCCCACTGCTTTACGTGTGTCGACAACGGTCGGTCGAGTCTTGGCTATCAGAAGCTGACCGCACCTCCACCCGACTCAACTCGATGTCCGTTCGGAATTCGGAGACACATTGACCAGGGCACACTGGCTCGGACCCAACCATGCAGAGGTAATTCTTGCGCATTGGCCACGACATCTCCTCACAAGGAAGGAACCGACCCACGTCCGGCAAGATGACCAACTGACGAGGCCCAGAAATGGTCAAAGGACCAAATACACGTCACCCTAAGAGACGACCAACCAACGGTCGTCCCGCTCTAATCTCCTTCCGTCGGGCAGTTCATGTGTGTCGCCAGCGGTCGGCGAGCACTGGCTGTCCGCACCTCACTGGCTTTCCGTCCCCGACTTCACTGCTGCTGCGCCTCGACTCCGCTCCCAACTGCTGCTCCTTGCCTGACACTTCCACACACACGACGACCCGGAAATACTATCCGTCGCTCCAGAGATAGTACGACAGGGCACTTATCGATAAGAGCAGCTGCTGCCACTCACGGGCAGGAAGTTAGTGACGGCAGTAAAAGATATAAGAAAACGAGGCGGCAGTACGGTGAGAGAAGGTGACAAACAATAAACGGAATTAACACGAGCCGCGCATGGCTCAACATGTTCAGGGACATCTTCCGAATGTTTTGGAAAAAGGGATTCATAGTCTCTGATGGCCTATTACAGAGCTATAGGGTAATTATGCTTTATTCGATATGTTGTCTCATTAGAATTTGTTTCTTGGAAATACCTTAACAGCAGTGAAAAATATTACATAATACATCCCTTATAACACAGAGAGATCTGGTTTTTGTAGGCACATGTATACAGATGTAGACGTACTATAACGTGGCTGCCGTCGCTGCGGGAACAGTCCGCGTAGCGTCGTTTGCCTCTGGTACAATCAGTGAGCCCACGCACGAAGTGCATATCGGCCAACATTTCATCAGTAAACCTTCCATGTTTCTACGTATCAATGTCCGCCCCGGTAGCTGAGTGGACAGTGCGGCTATCGCAGCCGAGCGAAGCAGACGTGCGGTGTGTGCTGTCCGCTGTCAGAGAGAGCCCGCGCTCCTTGTTTACTTTCTTCGGCCGACACTAACGTGACGCCGTAGCGCTACAAGACCATAGCAAACCAATACAGAAGATCAACCTTGAAATTCACATTTCGGAACGACTTTACCCAACCAAAGGCGCTCGAAGTCGAACACTTTTTAAAAGAGGAAGCCAAGATCCCGGCTGCCGACATTGTCGGCATTCACTTTTCGATCGTCAGTAGCACGGTCTATGTAAAGCTCATAAACGAAACTACATGCGACAAGGTGCTTCGTGAGATGAAACAAGAACTCCGCTTCTGCCACGCAGATGGCAATGTTGGCAACGTCGAGGTCGGCCATGCCGCAATGGGACTGCGGACTATCCGCATATTCGAACTTCCATTTGAACTCCCGGCGGCAGAAGTTGTAGCGGCTAGAGTGCTGCAAAGCTCAGTGTTTGACCGGTCACAGCTCGCCTGTTGACGGGGGGACCGAGCCGCTCGTGTCCGGCCCCACACGACGCGGCTCGGTCACGTACTCACCCCATATCTGATGTCCGGATTCCAGACACTCGGATAACCAAGCACGACCGGTCACCGCTGACGTCTCACTTCGCTCCGCCCCGGCTCGCTGCACTGTACTGTACAAATCCAAAGCATCTCTCTCTCTCTCTCTCTCTCTCTCTATCTCTCTGTCTCTCTCTCTCTCTCTCTCACACACACACACACACACACACACACACACACACAATGTATTTATCTCTGTCTCTGTCTCTCTCTCTCTTTTACTACACAAGAAACGTTTCCAAGAGCGGGTGCGTAACACAGCTAGATTCATAGAGCACTTTCTTTTATAATATTTACTCCCGTCTTCCTAACGTCCGGGAACTTTGTTGTAAATAAAACATTGATCACAAGAGACCAATCTTTGTTAGTGTAATGTGTTGTAAGCGTCAAATAGTGCACCTGATTATGTGAATCAGTCCACATATCAACTGTCGCAGCACATGTTTTATTAATAACTTCCGCAATAACAGAAGGCATTATGCTGTTTCGTATTACATCAGCTTGTTGTTTGACATGTCTGTTTATAGTAGAGGGATGTGGCATGACATCTGCCACGTTAACTTCTCTATAATGCGCACCTAGATTTATTAATGCTTGGCCTAGTTCTCTGAAACCTTCACCGCAAACAATATTGAAAGGTCTCATATCTTTCGCACACACTGCAACACACTATGCTGTAATACAGTTTTTTATTACTGCCTGTATCCCTGAAGGAGCTGTATCTTTGTGAGGTTTCTTGCAACTGTGTTTCTTTAAATGAGTGGTACCCGATTGGAAACACAATAATGTGGAGCAGTTTATGCACGATACGTACGCAGTAGACGCACTGTTTTCGTCTACAACCAACAAAAATGTGCTCCATACTTGGCTTTTTAGACCTTCCCGTCTCTTCAATGTATAAACATTGGTTTCAATCTTACGTCTTACTGCACTGGCTTTCTCGCACTGCATGATTACAGAGAACGAGACACACCACAAATGAGAAGCCCGTACTGGCTGCGGTCTCACACGAATAATGACACTTGTAATGTGTTTGAAGTTACGTGCTACGTATTCGGTCACGGCTTCTATGCTCGGTCACTAGAACTAGTGCGGGCAGCCTATGCAGTTAGGGTGTGCTCGCCCCATCCCGTATTTTGTGCTCGCTTACTCGGTCATGCAGGACTCTAGTAGCGGCGCTCCGCCCCTACGGCACGGTACACGAACACGTGGCTGAAAAATGGACCCAGTTTAAGACGTATCCAGTACTCAATGGAGTACGCCAAGTGCGCATAGATCTCCAACGACACGTGCCATCCTATCTACAGATAGGAGGATGCCGGGCCATAGTTATTTATGACGGCCAGCCGAAGACGTGTTCCGGATGCGGCAAAGAAGGACACCTTCGTTCCGAGTGCCTCCAGCGTCGGATCACACAACTCCCACCGAAGGACGTTGCACCACCAGCGGCGAAGACTGTTCTACACGTGACTTACGCGGCGGCGCTCACGACGTTCTCCACACAACAGACACGGCCGACCGCTTCAGCGGTACAAGAATCACTTTCCACGGACAAAAACCTGGATGATCCGCCGACCTGGCCAGTGGTGGAAAATAGTACTACGACTCTGGAGCTACCGAACGCGACAGACATTGACGCCGGCAAGATGGCAATTGATTCCCTTATTGTACCGACCGAAGCGTTTGTTCCGGCGGAGCGTGAGTCAGTGCCATCTTCCGACAATTAAGGCCATGTACGGAAACAGCGATCACCGAAACGCCGAAAGCGCCGTCGTCGGACCGTGTCGGAACACAGCGGTTCGCATTCGGCCGGGGAAGAACAACTGACCACTCAAGAAGCCAGCCGCGAAGCTGAGGCTGTTTCCACTGACTCCAACCTTTCAGAACAGACAGAACAACATGCAGCTTTCGAACATCAGCCCATTGACAGAAACAGTGAGCAGCGGGGAGGTACTAGTGCAGGCAGCGAAGTCGCCCGGTCCCTTACTACCAAACATTCCGAGGCTATGGAACATGAACAGACATCCGCGCCCGCTTCGTGGGCCGAGGACGTCGAGACACAAGATCCCGACCCGCGGCCAGCTGAGGCGCCGCCGGATCATGCAGCATAAGCAGCACAGGGAGGACCGCGTTTGGCGGGGGGTGACATCACTTCCGATGTTCGCTTCTCTCCAACTTCAACATGGATAACCTCGTCCAAACAACGCGTTGCCAGGCTTGCCGCCTGGCGACAATGAATATCAACATGATCAGTTCTCCTGTCAAGATCCAACTTTTGAAAGAAACCATACGAGCCATGGGAGTTGACTTTGTTTTCCTACAAGAAGTGAAAACGACTGCACTCCCGCACTTTTACGTTTACGCCACACATGTGACGCCCGGTAGCCCTGCAGACACCGGAGTGGCAATATTAGTGCGTGAAGGTATTGAAGTTACCGACGTCACGTTTCTTCCCTCCGCGCGAGGAATAGCATTTACGGCACTCAACACCCGATTCATTAATGTTTACGCGCCGTCGGGTACCACAAGACGTCACGACCGCGCCAGATCCTACTCCACAGATGTCGCTCCCCTTTTCCTTGGACGGTACGACCACAGCGTCTTCGCCGGCGATTTTAATTGCGTACTTCACCCCAAGGACCAAATCCCACATTACATGCCTTGTCCGGAACTGGGTGCGATGATCCAAGAACTTCACTTGTGCGACACGTGGGAAAAAGTCCACGGTAACCGCTCTGGCCACACTCATCTTACCAGTCATTCGGCCAGCCGACTTGACCGCATATATGTGTCACAAGATCTCACACAAGGTGTGGTGGACGCCGAATTATGGCCTCAAGCCTATTCCGATCACAGTGCCTATATCTGCACTATACACCTACGCCCCTAACAAGTCTGGCGCAGCAATGGCTTTTGGAAGCTCAACATAACTCATCTCCAGGACCTGGATTGCCGTCGGCAAGTTGCAGCAACGTGGACTGACTGTGAACGCCGCCACCCACGATACACCTCGACCCTGGAGTGGTGGCTCCTCTGTGCCAAACCAGCAATCCGTAGAACACTTATGCGATATGGCAAGAACGTGACTGCGTGGCATCGACAGACCCTCGATTTTTACTACGCGGCACTCAGGGACCTCGACGTCTTACCCCCTTCCCCGGAGAGACAACATGACCAAAGCAGAATCAAGGCTCACATACTATCATTGACGAAGCGTCGACTAGAAGGTGCAGTAGTCCGCTCGCGACGGCACGACCGAACGGTTGCAGAGGAACCCACTATGCACCACGTTGTGGCGGATAAGCGCCGACAACGTCAACATTTAATCACACAACTCAGGACACACGACGGTCGCTTATGTACGACCCAAGCATCCATAGTAAAGGCGGTGGAGGATCATTTTCGTCATCTTTACAAGGAAAGAACCGTTATTGACGAGGCCACTACTGAAGTGTTACAGCAGATAACACGTACTATCGACGAGGCTACCGTGAATGCACTAACAGAGGAAATCTCACTCGAAGAAGTCGAAGACGCCGTGGACAAAGGTGCGGCCAATAAATCTCCTGGACCTGATGGATTGCCCATCGAATTCTACCAGACTTTCCTTACATCATGATGCCTCGCTGGGTTATAATGTTCCGCGAACTTATGTCTCCAGACTGTGTTGTGCCGCCAGCGTTTGTAGAAGGTCTCCTCATACCAGTACACAAGCCAGGTAGAGGGCTATCGATTATCGACTATCGGCCGCTTACAATGTTGAACGCCGATTACAAGATTTTCACCAGGATTATGGCGAGCCGTATTAAGACGACTTTGCCGATGATCCTCGCTCCAGAACAGACGTCGCAGGGGGAGAAGCCAACATACACATGGCCACCGGTGACTGCAGGGACTTAATAGCGATAGCTACTGCGTGCCGTCTGAGAGCGGCGATCGTCCCCGTCGATTTCAACCGCGCCTTTGATAGAGTGCACCACAGCTTCCTCCTAGGAGTGATGGACTGTATGGGATTCCCCCCGGGCCTCATCGACACCCTACGGCGTCTTTGGACCGCATCCAGCTCACACGTCCAGGTCAATGGAAGGACGGTAGGACCAGTACCCATTAAGAGGTCTCTACGACAGGGTTGTCCCCTTTCTGCCTACCTTTATGCAATCGCACTCGAGCCACTCCTAGGGGGCCTTAACCACCGCCTATCTGGTATCACGCTGCGGGACGTCACCTTTCGCTGTAGGACATACGCTGACGACCTGCTACTGCTGGTTCGTTCCAATGACGAAGTTCAAAGCGTACTAACCTGGATTGAGCGATACGGACAGGCCGCAGGCAGTCTTCTGAACGTCAACAAGTCGGCGGCGTTGGACATTGGGCGTGGTCTCGGACCGGAAGCCCTCGCTCCCCTCCCACCAGTTTCTGATCTGCGATATTTGGGAATCACGTTCAAGAAAGATGTACGTAAAACAGCTGCAGCAAAACTACCGACGGTTATTACAGATCATACGCGCAATGGTGCGACAGAACCTGCTCCGGGACTTGAATCAGCTACAACGTGTTGAATACCTGAACCACTACGTAGCATCCAAACTCAACCACGTGGCACAGGTCCTCCCACTACCGCTGCAGATAGGTCGCCGGCTTCAGGCGGCCTTCAGTTACTACGTTTCCGCAGGTCATATCTTTAAAGTACGATACGACACTCTTACGCTCCCAGTGCACAAAGGTGGGCTGGGATTGGTCAACGTCAGGGCGAGAGCAGCTGCCCTTTACATGAGCAACATGAGGAAACGATGGAAAAGTCAATATCCCTCTCTCACGGGTCGTTTACTACAGGTTCTGATGCCAGCCTCTAACGTCACGCCGGTGTCGGTTGCGCACGTCGCACCATAGCTCTCCCATGTGTCGACCTTCATTCTTGATTACAGCTATGTCAGCTTGAACCTCTCCGCCACACGTCCACCAAAGGCGAAAGATTTTTATACCAACCTTCTGCGGGCTGTTCACCATAACGTGGTGGAAAACAAGTACCCTACGGTTCACTGGCCCAAGAGTGTGGAAAACGATACACCACCACTTTCTGTCATCCACTGTGCGTTCGAAGTGGTATCAGATCGCCAACAAAAAATATGCCACACGCCAGAGACTTCACACTATTGGACTGGCAGACTCCCCTTATTGCCCAGATTGTCACCTTTTGGATACTGATGAACATCGTTTTACTTGCGCATCATCGTGCGGAGTTTGGCGACTAACACAGAATATATTGGCTTGTTACCTCCGGGTCACACCTGATATGACTGACCCGCAGACCCTACTCTGTCCCGATGAAACTTATTTTCCGGCTGCAAAATATCATGCGCTTACATGGTTCAAAGGACATACCGTCGCCTACATCTTTAGTGACGGAGAGAAAGAGCAGCTTGATTACTGGTGGTTCCTACAAAATGCTCACAATGCCCTTTAACGCACACCGAAATACCGTACGCTCTTCGCAAATTATTTACGCAGCGTTTTCGTTAACCCCCCACTCAGCTGGGGAGTGCCAGGCTGTGGTTAATGTGCTGTGCCGCATCACACTAACGGCTCAACGTTCTGCCTTGTCAGCCATGACCAAAGGAGGAGACAAGCTGCTGGAAGGATACTGTTTTCCTTGAGGCACTAGCGAAGCAGAATGCCTCCGTTGCAGATGCCCTTCAAAGGCGCTATTGGAGATTTCAGATAACGATGGCAAGGCTCCAAGTGGAACCAGTTACATTATTGAAGAACCTTTTAGTTAGAATTACATCAGTGGTTTATATTTTTATTTTTTTGATTACTCTTTTATGCCACCTTTGTTGTTGTAACACTTACTTGTAACACTTAGTTACTAGAATTCTCATTTGTACACGCTCCCTAAATGTAATCATATATATATAAAAAAAAGTGGCAACGGATAGCCCTAACCTTGATTCCCATACTTCCCCTGGTCTATAGGCAGCTCTCTGGGGTGGGTTTACTCAGGAGCCAACGCGTGAAGTGGATCAGATTTTTTTTGTTATAGGATGACAAGTGGCGGTGGCACTTAGGTTTTTTATTTTTTTATGTATTTTTTTAGTTCCAAAAAAAGAAAAAAAGGGGTAAAAAAGTGGTCAGCGTGACAGACTGTCAATCCTAAGGGCCCGGGTTCGATTCCCGGCTGGGTCGGAAATTTTCTGCGCTCAGGGACTGGGTGTTGTGTTGTCCTAGTCATCATCATTTCATCCCCATCGCGGCGGGGTCAGGGATTTTCACCTGCCTCGAGATGACTGGGTGTTTGTGTTGTCCTCATCATTTCATCATCATCCAGGAAAGTGGCGAAATTGGACTGAGCACAGATTGGATAATTGTACGGGCGCTGATAACCACGCAGTTGAGCGCCCCACAAACCCAACATCATCATCATCATCATCCCCATCGACGCGCAGGTCGCCGAAGTGGCGTCCAATCGAAAGACCTGCACCAGGCGAACGGTCTACCCGACGGGAAGCCCTAGCCACACGACATTTCCATTTTGTACGTATCAATGTTAACATACAATTAATGTTGCCTGAAAAACAAAGCGAAGACAGAATCGAGAAGTACTGAATACAGCGAAGAGTGACGAGGGCGATACCGTTATCAACAGAAGGTACCTTTAGTGAATGGAATAAATTTGTTTCGAAACGATACGCACAGTCCTTACTTTACATAGGTGCAGTGATGTGCTGATACGTAGTTTCAGTCTTATAATGATAATAAATAAATGTTGCTAAATGTGGCTGGATGTGCCTTGCTCTTAAAACACGAAAGTAAGGTAAAAAATGTGTCTGAAAAGGCCACGCACAGATCTGCAGTTCGGGGAGTTTTGGCGCTCGGTTTCCATTTGAGTTAGGAACTTGGAGTACAAAGTTTTTGGTTTAGCCATTCGAACATCCGCCTTACTGTACCTATGTTTCAGTAAATTAAACCAGTTTTGAACGATGAAGCGGCAAAAGCGCTCAGGCAGATATTGTGAATCCATTAATTCCTTTTGCAACAGATTTTAATTGGGCTGAAATGAAGTGTCAGCTAATTGTACCATTTGTATCTGCACTACTCAGATTTTGGTGTTACCCTTGTTCGTAGTTATGAGCAAAAATAGTCAACCTGAAATAACCCTGGACTGGAGCGAGACTGATACGATTAGCTAAAATTTGGATCATCAGTGTATCGGATCTTGATCTAAGACAAGTCTTAACGGTTTGGATTTTTATGCAAAGAACACGTTTTTCTGGGAGGTTTCTCATGCGTGCCACTTGTATACTTTAAACTTGTACGAATCGGTTCAAACTTTGCACAAAGGTAGATAAATAGATGAAGTCGAACAAAGTTTGTTTTATCCAGTGATCTTTACCCGCTGTCGAGGTAAGTTGTTTTAAAGTCGAACTAAGTGTAGCACGCTCTCCTACGTGAATTTAATGTGCAGAGAAAGTTGAAAGTGAATGAGACAAATAAAAGTACTTGACTTAGAAAATTTTGAAAGCTTGTTTTCATTCGAAATTTAAGTGCAAGAAAAACATTTTTTATGAAGGTTTTTTATGTTCTCCGCTTCTACGTGGCAAACTTGTGTGAAATGGTTAAAATTTTGTAAGAAGGTAGATAAATACATGTAATTAAAGGTCGCCCAGTTGGTTTGTGACGGTTTATCCTTTATCACAGGTATAAGTTCAAAAATGGTTCAAATGGTTCTGAGCACTATGGGACTTAACATCTGAGGTCATCAGTCCCCTAGAACTTAAAACTACTTAAACCTAGCTAACCTAAGGATATCACACACATCCATGCCCGAGGCAGGATTCGAACCTGCGACCGTAGCGGTCGCGCGGTTCCAGACTGAAGCGCCTAGAACCGCTCGGCCACACCGGCCGGCACAGATATAAGTAAACTGGTTACAAACAGAACGAAAAAAACCAGTAACGGATAAGACGTTGCCCGAGTCAACAACTCTTCCCAAGCTATGGCGATCCAATGTTGAAATTATGGCAGAGTAAAAGTTTGGAGTAAGAGAGAAATATGCTCCTATCATGGCACAGAAAAAGGCGAATATGCTCTGTGCTGAGTTAGGGACGTGAAAGAAGAGAAATAGCTTTTCAACTCATCTGTCGGGTTTGTAGACATATAAATATAAACGTATTTAAATAATTCCATTTCTTTACGAGTTACACTATCTACCCTGCACAATAAACTCTCTTAGCTGCAAGGTGTTTGCACACATGCACCTTACAATTTCTAGGTTACAGTTCCTGACGCTGCACCCAAAATACAGAACAGTCGCCAGCCACAGTAAACAACATATAATATGGTATGGCTGAAGAGCAACCATGTAATAGATAAAAATGTTTTTCTGTGGGAATAAAATTTCTTCCTGGTGATATGATAAAACAATTTTTTAATTTCTGAGTGAGGGTGGGGGGGAGAGGGTTGATTTCTCCCCGAGGGAACAAATTCTTCCCCGAAGCCATCCTCTGTCACGTCTATAGCGAAAGTTTCATGATCAAATACTCACTAATTTGTGGACATTTGGAAGTGTGATGCATCTACAATAGGAGGTATATGAGAACGGGTGTACACACAAACTAATTTTGTTTATTTAACGTACACAAAAGTGAAGTCGCTAGAGTTTGATAAAGACACATACTATCATGATCAGAAGATTTCCAATTACCTGAATTGCGCGTCACACGGCCCGCAAAATGTAACTATGTTTGCATATCCAGTAATCATCTTTCGCTGCAGTTGTTAGACTATGCAAAATGATTACCACAATGCAGAACAGTACACTGCAGGTCACTTCGGTAGTTGCAGGGAAAGCGGGGCGGATATCGAGACGAATGGCCTGGACTCCATTCGAGGCCCTCATCTGAGATTTTCTGCGCTGTAGTTGCAACGATGGACCTCGCCCTGTACGTCGCGAGTGAAGTTGCGCATCATGCGCACAGTTTGAGTCGTAACACAACGTCCTGTGGCCCAACGAAAAGCATTATTCAACATAGTGGCGTTGCTGTCAGGATTCCTACGAGCCATAATCCGTAAGTAGCGGTCATCCACTACAGTAGTAGCCCTTGGGCAGCCTGAGAGTGGAATGTCATCGACAGTTCCTGTCTCTCTGTATCTCCTCCAAATCCGAACAACATCTCTTTGGTTCATTCCGAGACGCGTGTACACTACCTCTGTTGAGAGTCCTTTCTGGCACAAACTAAAAATGCGGACGCGATCAAATCGAGGTATTGACCGTCTAGGCATGGTTGAACTACAGACCACAGGAACCATGTACTTCCTTCCTGGTGCAATGACTGGAACTGATCGGCTGTCGGACCCCCTCCGTCTAAGAGGCGCAGCTCGTGCATGGTTGTTTACATCTTTGGGCAGGTTTAGTCACATATCTGAACAGTCAAATGGACTGTGTCTGTGATACAGTATCCATAGTCAATCTTCAGGAGTTCTGGGAATTGGGGTGATGTAAAATATTTTTTGGTGTGTGTCTGTGTAGTCATTAGTTGCGGACCTGTTATGGTTAGCGACAACGCTCGCTGGGTCTTCCCAAAGGGGAAAGATAGACGTAACTGAAACTGTTGTTTGAACTCTAGTATGCAAACAGCAATTTTACAGCGGCTGTGTTCAAGGCAATGTGTAGACGAAAAGGGCGGTGACGTACTGGTGTGCCGATTTCCTCAACAGGCCTTTAAAGCCACCAAGAGGCGGGCCACGTGACACCTCGCAGTTATGGTGACATAACAGAAGTACAGCGCAGAAGAGGAATGGGCCAGGTGGATAGTACGTCTTTGAGGCACATGGCTGTGGAATTGAACGGGACTGGAAGCACTGCATTGGAATAAAAATGGTTCCATTAACCAGTATAAACACTCGTTGATCATAGCAGTGGTGTCAGCTGTCCGACAGCGCCCACAACAAAGTGAGGGACACGCCGTCTGCAGAGCTGTGACTGGTATAGCTAAGTATACGTTTACTGAAAACAATTGGCTCGAAAACGTGAAGAGCCTATTCACAAGGTATTAATAAGCATAATGGGGAGCAGGAAGGGATGGGACATGTTCTAGGGCGTGGTTTAGAAGAGGTCTAGTTGTTGCTAACTGTGATTGAGAAATTTTTTATTTTCTTTTGCTTCCTTTTTTCTGTACGTATATCTTTGATGGTGTAGATTATTTTTTGTTTTGTGCTGTAGCTTGAAATGTGATTATATTTTTTGTATCTGTATTGTTACATGACTCCCTAATTGAGTATGAAACTTTCACTGTTGATCTCCTTCGTAAGAAATTTTGCTAAATACTAAACTAAATGTAGATATGCAGAAGTATTGTAAGGATGCGTTATCGATAGTTTCAGTCGAAGAGCGACAATCTGTGTGTGTGTGTGTGTGTGTGTGTGTGTGTGTGTGTGTGTGTGTGTGTGTGTTTTTCCAGCTATGTGAACTGTGTTTACATTCAATACAACGACGCATTACCGCTTACTAATGACGAACACTGACTTTATTTGGATTTCACTACTATAAATGAGAAAAATGACACACTGTTCTATCATTACTTATGAAGTTAGTTACGGGACTACGATTTGTATTCTTTGGGGATTTATCACAGAACTCTGACATGGTTTCTTTGATTAACTTCGCAGGTAATCAGTTTGTTTAGAGTATAAATAATTAAAATATACTTTGGGTTACCACATAAACCCGAGGTCAGAGTTTGGCAAAGTAGATTTCTTAAACAGTTTTGTTCACATGTGGCTAAATTTTGTGACAGGACTGAGTGACACACTTCACAAGAAACATGATGGTGTCATGAGTTTCAGTTGTCAAATTCTTTCAAAGAGTGGATTACGTTCCTAAAATTTTGTAGGTAGATTTGTACAATTGTTGATTCTCATCAAACATTTTCTGCAATAAAAAGAAAATGTTTCTCTAGGTGTAATTACCTACAATGGTTTTTAAATATTGTTTTTACTACAGGTGTTCACCAGCATTTAGAAACGTTAAACATATCATACAACGACATGTAAAACTTATTCTTCATTTAGTGCAGAATTTGTGTAATGTTCATAACAAGCTAAGAGTATTTCTGAAAGACATTGAGTGTAAAACATTTGCTCGTATCGAATGTCTCATGAAAACTACTGAAATACTTCTCGAAGCTCAAATGAAAAGTAAAATTATTGTTGTAAAATGCCTGACCTCGCTAAAGAAATAAATGGCAGATTTGGTGATTTGATGACAGCTCAGTATCTTATTTTCCTTCTGGGTAAGATGGTTTGCTGTTTACTTCGTGGGGGATGAGTGTCCCTTTTTACAACCATACATACAAGTTTCAGCCGCTGTAGAGTTGAAACTATAGGAAATGCAACTGTACGGAGAACTGAAAGGACTGAAACGAAGCAGGATGTTCACCTATTGAATTTGAAAGTTGGTTTTAGAAGAAAAATGTCCACTAAGGAAGACTTCCAAACGTCTAATCTTTTGTGACCACCAGTATTCAACACTCCGGTGCATTACGTCTAAATTTTTATTCACCGCTCAAGCACATTATGTCTAAATGACGATCTGAACTGAAGGATTTTCTTGCGAAGGCATGTGAACTGCCCTTACCACTTATGAAGAAGATTTAAAAGAACGTAAGGGCAAAAATAAATACTCGAGAAAGTACTTCACAAATGCAATTTTTTATAGCTGGGAGTGTGAAGAAGTGTCATTACTTTGGTTCTGAATAGAAAGTTTCATCGTAAGATATAATGGTTATTTATTAATAAATAAAAGTGTTTATTCTTTAATGTCACCTGTTAGTCTGTAAGTAATGCTTCTGCTTTTGGATTAGTTGCGATGGTTGGCAGCTCTCAATTGCAAGCTTTGTGTTCACCTCTAATATACATCGTAAATAATTTCTGAAATACGCTACAGTACATTCGCATATGACTGTCTGCCCATAAAAAGTTATTAACCGAATTCTGCTTGTAACAACCTCTGTGCAGTCCTGCGGTTACGTCACAAATGTCGAAACGTTTCCGACATATTTACGGTATTACAGTCCTGTCAGTGCCACACGTCGGCTATCCGGCTCAACCGCACCATCTGTGTACCCTGTTCCTGTCCCAGCTGTCGTAAAAATGCAGTAAAGGCGTACCGATTCCCGTAAATGGAGGCCACATAACGATTTGACGGGCCGCGTTCACTTCCGGTCACGGTCGCCGCATGAAGCCGCGGGATCTCAGTGAGTCACCGGCGCCAGGTACCAACTGCCTATCGGATGCGCGGTCAGCATTTTGCTGACAGCGGTTACAAGGATACCACACAGACAGATGCAGCAGCAAATACCTCAGTGGCTACTTTATAGCCCATTCGCAACGGTCGTTTCCTCGACTTTTGTCTGGATACCGTGGACCAATTGTGTTTTATCTCTGTTTTAACGGGTCGTCGACAGCCCAGCCGATAAAAAGTACATTGACCTAATCTTACAACACCATTTATTAATGACACTGCAGGACTGCGTCGTAATGTTAATTTTATATGTTTCCGAATAATGGAAACTTTTCCAGGTCTGCATTGTCACTGCACCAAAATTCCTTGGTCGGTGCAATGCAGCCTGTAACACAACGTACTTCTAATGTTTACTTGATAAATAGATACCATTTAATTAAAATCCAGGGGTAACAAATTCATTACTTGAATGCCGATTGGAAAAGCGTCTGATTACAGGCCTCGAACGCAGCGCTGAATGAAAATGAAATTATTTTTCGTTCTTTTGTATTTATGGTAATTTTGCAGATACATTAATAGATACCATACCGTTTGAGAAGTTTCATTTCACTTATACTAACTGTTTACTGGAGGAGGTGATCAGAAAGTTCCCATTCGAATGCTGCACTGTTCAGGATTGCTATGGGAATCAAGCAGTTCAACAGTGAGCATTCAGTCAAGCATCCCACCAACGCAGTACGTTGAAGATACCCGTATGGTAAAACACCATTGTCTGCTGCGTGAAGAATTCGGTAACTGCCTGCTTCACAACCTCGTCCGACAGGAATCATATTCAAGGCCTTTTTTAAGCGACTGAAAGCAATGGGCGAGATCAGGACTATAGGGCGCGTGTTGCAGTGCCTCCCGCATGTATTGGAGTAACTTCTGAGTTACGACATTTGCGATACGGGGACGTGCGTCATAGTGAAGCAGCGAAACCTGTTAACGGCGTTTTCCGATACACTTGCTGTTTCATACACATTCTTGTTCCTCCGATGGAAGTCTGCCAGTTTTCGCCCTTCGTTAGCCAAGAACAAATAACAACATGTTGATCGTGTTTGGGTGTATTTGGCAATAGTGTCGCCATAGTTCACATTTCTGCATTTACCGTAGACATGTCGGAAATACAGGAACACCATACTAATCCCTTATCTAAAAGCTGATGCTTGTATATCCACATCGCTACATTCCACATTGGACCCATATAGTCACGCTCTCCTGACAGATCTCGTTTTAAAAATGTATTCGTTTGAAATTTTGATTTTTACTGTCTGAATAATGAGGTATTTTTCCAGTGATAATAAGGAGGATAACTCCAGTATAATAGCCATTGTCCCACTTAACTGACATGTAAAACATTTAAATAACTAAAGCTATTTATGTGAGGTATTTAAAAGCCATTAAAGGCATGCGACAATGTACAGTCGTGCTCAAAAGTATCCGAACGACCTGAATTGCATTTCGCCTGATTCGCATGCAACACACATAACGCAGCTGTCTAGCAGGTCCTCTAATCGCTCCTTGGTACAGTCGTTTGACTATTGAAAATGTCTCCAACAAGTCACCACTAGAAAACTCGGCTCTGTATCGCAATAACTCAAGATGTAAAGTAATACCACGATACTACAAATATCAGGGAACACCTTATCACACATAAGACTGTCCTTAAGGCTTGTAAGCTCACATTTATTGTAATAAATGACATACCTGAAACGTTACCACTCTCGTTATTACGTCAGATAAGTAATGCACGTAATAAGTTCGTCGTATTCACGATTTCCTCTTCAAAGTAACATACCGTACTTGTTATTAAACACAAAATGACATTAAAAATTTAAGTTATTCACGAGCAGCTAGTCGAGAATTTCTATGAACTTCAAGTGACACGACGAACCGTCTCGTTCTGCATTTGGATTCAAACCCAGGTCATGCACACTAAGATTTCGTGACTAACGGAAACTAACAGTCATTCCTGATTAGGCATACAGAAGTGATATACCTCGATTTTAGACAGTATCAGTTAGCAAATATCTACTTTAAATTACATAACGTAAACATTTTTAAGGACGCGAATTCCTACCCATCATCTATTGTTCCTGTTAACCAACTACGAGAGATGTTAAATATTGCTTTTTCACAAGTAACTTACTTGAAATGCCGTGATGTAGAGCTTTGTGTTGGACAGGGATTCGAACCCAGAACCTAATCAGATTGTTATCGAAGCACAATCAACTGTGACATATCGGATTTTCTCGGCAGTAGCTAGATGTTTCAATTGAAATGACGAGAAGAAACATTAATTCTTCCCTTCCCAGGACTCCAACCCCGAACCTATCGCTGTTATTTATTAGAGAAAACGAACGTTAAATATGGGTTTGTTACACCAGCAGCGACATGTGAGCATGTTTGAACTAGAAATAATATGACGAAGAGTTCAATGCTGACTGGGAATCGAACCCCACACATACCGTTGTTGACTACACACAAAAAGACGTCAGCTATAGAATTTTTCTCCACCAGCAGCTCGGAATAACATCCTTGAACTTAGAGTGAACTCTTAAATAGTTCTGTGTGTCTCTCTCTCTCTCTCTCTCTCTTTTTTTTTTTTTTCATCAGTCTACTGACTGGTTTGATGCGGCCCGCCACGAATTCCTTTCCTGTGATGTGATAACCTCTTCATCTTAGAGTAGCACTTGCAACCTACGTCCTCAATTATTTGCTTGACGTATTCCAATCTCTGTCTTCCTCTACAATTTTTGCCCTCTACAGCTCCCTCTAGTACCATCGAAGTCATTCCCTCATGTCTTAGCAGATGTGCTATCATCCTGTCCCTTCTCCTTATCAGTGTTTTCCACATATTCCTTTCCTCTCCGATTCTGCGTAGAATCTCCTCATTCCTTACCTTATCAGTCCACCTAATTTTCAACATTCGTCTATAGCACCACATCTCAAATGCTTCGATTCTCTTCTGTTCCGGTTTTCCTACAGTCCATGTTTCACTACCATACAATGCTGTACTCCAGACGTACATCCTCAGAAATTTCTTCGTCAAATTAAGGACAGTATTTGATATTAGTAGACTTCTCTTGGCCAGAAATGCCTTTTTTGCCATAGCGAGTCTGCTTTTGGTGTCCTCCTTGCTCCGTCCGTCATTGGTTATTATGCTGCCTAGGTAGCAGAATTCCTTAACTTCATTTTCGTGACCATCAATCCTGATGTTAGGTTTCTCGCTCTTCTCATTTCTACTACTTCTCATCACCTTCGTCTTTCTCCGATTTACTCTCAAACCATACTGTGTACTCATTAGACTGTTCATACCGTTCAGCAGATCATTTAATTCTTCTTCTCTTTCACTCAGGACAGCAATGTCATCAGCGAATCTATCATTGCTATCCTTTCACCTTGTATTTTAATTCCACTTCTGAACCTTTCTTTTATTTCCAACATTGCTTCCTCGATGTACAGATTGAAGAGTAGGGGCGAAAGGCTACAGCCTTGTCTTACACCCTTCTTAATACGAACAATTCGTTCTTGATCGTCCACTCTTATTATTCCCTCTTGGTTGTTGTACATATTGTTTATGACTCGTCTCTACCTATAGCTTACCCCTACTTTTTTCAGAATCTCGAACAACTTGCCCTATTTTATATTGTCGAACGCTTTTTCCAGGTCGACAAATCCTATGAAAGTGTATTGATTTTTCTTTAGCCTCGATTCCATTATTAGCTGTAACGTCAGAATTGCCTCTTTCGTCCCTTTACTTTTCATAAAGCCAAACTGATCGTCACCTAGCGCATTCTCAATTTTCGTTTCCATTCTTCTGTATAATAGTCTTGTAAGCAGCTTCGATGCATGAGCTGTTAAGCTGATTGTGCGATAATTCTCGCACTTGTCAGCTCTTGCCGTCTTCGGAATTGTGTGGGTGATGCTTTTCCGAAAGTCAGATGGTATGTCGCCAGACTCATATATTCTACACACCAACGTGAACAGTCGTTTTGTTGCCACTTCCCCCAATGGTTTTAGAAATTCTGATGGAATGTTATCTATCCCTTCTGCCTTATTTGACCGTAAGTCCTCCAAAGCTCTTTTAAATTCCGATTCTAATACTGGATGCCCTATCTCTTCTAAATCGACTCCTGTTTCTTCTTCTATCACATCAGACAAATCTTCACCCTCATAGAGGTTTTCAATGTATTCTTTCCACCTATCTGCTCTCTCCTCTGCATTTAACAGTGGGATACCCGTTGCACTCTTAATGTTACCACCGTTGTTTTTAATGTCACCAAAGGTTGTTTTGACTTTCCTGTATGCTGAGTCTGTCCTTCCGACAATCATATCTTTTTCGATGTCTCCACATTTTTCCTGCAGCCATTTCGTCTTAGCTTCCCTGCACTTCCTATTTATTTCATTCCACAGCGACTTGTATTTCTGTATTCCTGATTTTCCCAGAACATGGTTGTACTTCCTCCTTTCATCAATCAACTGAAGTACTTCTTCTGTTACCCATGGTTTCTTCGCAGCTACCTTCTTTGTACCTCTGTTTTCCTTCCAAACTTCTGTGTTGGCCTTTTTTAGAGATGTCCATTCCTCTTCAACTGTACTGCCTACTGCGCTGTTCCTTATTGCTGTATCTACAGCGTTAGAGAACTTCAAACGTATCTCGTCATTCCTTAGTACTTCCGCATGCAAACAAATAGCACTGTACACTATGCAACTCGCACAGCCGCAGCGTGCACAATTAAACTCGTCCTCTGCAAGAAGTCTTTGGTGCCGCGTCACATTCTTTTCGAAATGTCCAGCACTCGCAGTGCAAATGTGGCCCCAACGAACAATGAAATTTGCCATCACATCCATCTCCGCCCCAGTGAATTTGCAATAAGCAAACGCAATGAGTCTATTTCTTAGCATTCATCAGGAATTGCGAACATCTGTTCGGTGTGATGTGATCTGTCCCCATTTTGCATGAACCACTTAGTGTGTTGTTGATTCTCCAACGACAGGTATTGTTTTGAAATTCCAACGTAACGTTCACTAATGGTCATTTCACTCACGACAAGAACAGCAATGACGCATCTGCTGCATAACGCAATCCAAAATGTAACTCTTGGAGAATACAGCGATTTCGCTGCATACATACGAGGATTTTCGGAACCCCGAAACCGCCAGTTTCGTTATTTCACGATTCCCTTCAGGTGAAAGTGTGCTTTGTCTGTGAACCAGCTGCAGCCAATATCGAATCAGCCATTATCAAATCATTGTGAGTATCTGGTTAGCAATGGCAGTGCTCTGTGGCACAGGACATACAGGTATGGCCTGACGGTTTTGGATTTTCAACTGAAACATGTGTAGAGTGTGTCTCAGTATCTTATGGGTGCTGGAACGCTTCAAACCAGTCTCTCTGTACCAATTTTTCTGAAATATTCCGCTGGATATTGCTGAATAATTGCAGAAACCGTGGTGGTATTTTCAGGAGTAACTACAATTTGACTGGGACCAACAGTTCCCATTAAAATATCAGGCATGCTGCCGGTCCGTTGGAATTTTGCGAAGAGCTCGCGAATGGTTTTCGCATTGGATCCTTTTCAAACATTAAATAGCGTTTGAAAACATTCTTAATGCTGTAGTACCACGATCTGACCTGTTGTATTCCAGTAGCAATAAAACTCTTCCTTCGCTACGCTAGCCTCCTTTAACGTTTGAACATTGCTGCGGTGCATTATTTGGAAGCACTACGTATAGAGATTACAGCATCGTCTTTTAGCAGCTTTCCGAACTATTTTGAAAGTGATGTATAGCTTCTCTATAAAATTGGTACAGTTTTCAGAATAAACATACAGATTTTTGCACTCATCTGTCGATCTTAGATTTCGAGATATTGAATTTTTTGAAACTAGGGATCAAAAAAAATGGTTCAAAAGGCTCTGAGCACTATGGGACTTAACATCTGTGGTCATCAGTCCCCTAGAACTTAGAACTACTTAAACCTAACTAACCTAAGGACATCACACACATCCATGCCCGAGGCAGGATTCGATCCTGCGACCGTAGCGGTCCCGCGGTTCCGGACTGAGCGCCTGAACCGCTAGACCACCGCGGCCGGCAAACTAGGGATCCATTCGATAAAGATGCTGTGCGTTAGTAGGTAGTGGTTATACTCCACAACCGGAACAAATTAATAAGTGGCTTCTTTTATCAGTACCTTCACCTACATAAGGTTACTGAAGGTTTAAATGATAATTTGAGTCTCATTTAGAATACGCACTCCAGTCACACAATTATAGTTGTTGATGGCTTAAATCTGCCATAGATATGTTGTCGCGAAATACATGCTTAAAGTCGATGGTAGGCATAAAACATTGTGCGATAGTGTACCAAGTGCATTCCCCGAAAATTATTTTGGGCACTTAGTTCAGGAATCCACATGTAATGTAAATGGTTGCGATAACACATTTGACCTCTTGACAACAAAAAATTGTGAGCAAACAGAGTGACATAACGGATACACGGATAAGTGGATGCAGGGCCGTAACATCCAAAGTCAATAAAAACAAACGCAGAATATACCTATTTAAAAATTGCAATTATAATTCGTTTGAGTGCTTAAAAAAGACATTTTTTCCGAACTACGTAAGCATAGACGAGATTGGTATTGAATTCAAAGAAATATTTTTGACGGTAATTGAGAGATTCGTACCATGTGTGAATAATGACATGGAGCATATACGTCATGTTACAGAAAACAGATCAGTTCAATGTTGAAGAAACAATGAAAAAAGTATATCACATTTAAAAGAACGCAAAATTACAAGATTGGAAATGTTTCACAGAAGATCAAAATTTAGTGGGAAATTCAGTGTGAAAATGCTGATAATAGTTTCCCAAATGAAACAATGTTTCGAAATCGGGCAAAAGATCTAGAGCAGGGCCGGCCAGAAATTCTGCACGCGTGCGGTGCTCCTGCACATGTGCAACTTCCGGGTCACAGCATGCACGCCGCAGCCGTCAGCGTTCATGTAGTGCATGTTTCTACCCACAGATGTCGCTTTATCCACTTGCTGGGATACTCTGTATTGGCGCATTCTAGTGCTCTTTCCACAGCCTGCAAGCCAACCATGGGAAGGTATTTCGCGTATTAAACATTTAAAATACTGTCACAGTCTACTCATTGAGACGTCTACTTTTATGTTGACAGTTTAACCCAGTAAGACAAGTAATCAGACCTCTCGATGATCACCTGTTATTTCAATACCATTACTGCTATTTTTTTCATCAGTTCCGTCTGAAATCTACATAATAACCGACAATTAGATGAATGTTACATTTTATCGATTTCAGCTGAGCGTAGTCCTTCACACATTTTTTTTTAAAAAAAAGAAAGAAAAAAACCTAAATCAATCAGACACCCTTTCACAAACTCCCCTTCGGAAAAGGGTTTCCCCAGATTGTGCAATTCTTAATGCGATTTTAAAACTTGCTCGCAATGAAGATTTATCGCAGTTGTCATTCTGGAAAACTGAAAACAGTACATTGCACAGCGTACAGTAAAATATACATAAATGTAACACAAGAAACTAAGAGTTCAAGAAGTATCAGTTACTTTGACGTACAGTAAAATCGAGTTGATGTGTCTCAGTCATTTTCTTAAGGACATTTAATTTTGCTTGCCGTTCTTCACTGTTGCGTACACTACACTCGTTTTTGTGATATGTATTGTAATGTCTTTCAATTGAAAACTTACGCTGGCCGCCTATTATTCGGCGGCACAGCAAACACTGAGTTTTCACCAATGGCTACAAAAAAAAAAATTGCAGTTCCCAGTCATTTTTAAACGACTGAGGACATAGATCTCCCGTCCTTTGCTTTTTCACAGTACCTGCCATTTCTCAGTACTTCTCTGTTAAGGTTACGGTCACCAGAGGTAAACGAGACTAGGTATGTTGCGCTCTTGCTTGTACCACATAAACAGGGAAGTGGAGCCGCCGCCATTCATTTAGGACACATGCCTAATAACAGATGTCGCTGTTGCTTGCTGTCACACACGTGAGCACATGTGCAGCACTTCCGCACATCTGCACACTGTGCAGCGTTTGGCCGACCCTGATCTAGAGGGATTCTGGTCATATGTAAAGCACAGCAGTGGCACCACACAGTCAGTACTTTTACTGGGCAGTTGAAACACAAATGTTACTGGTGGCTGTGCGACTAAGGCGAAGTTACTTAACATTGTTTTCAGAAATACTTCCACTCCGCCTCATCCTTTGTTATGCCAGCATCGCTTGGATTTCCGCCCCTCCCCGGTTCTATAAAGCCCTCCAAATCCTCGAACGCCATGCACTCCGCCTCGCCTTCCGCATCCGCCTTCCGTCCCCCACGCGCATCCTCTATGACCTCATCCCCTTCCCCCAACTTCTCCTTTTCCTTGAACACATCCGCACACTATATGTTGTCCGCCGCCTTGATCCCCCTCACCCCCTGGTGTCTCCCTTCCTCTCCACTCCCAACCAGTTGCCGCGCCTTTACCGTTGTGTCCCTCCCTCTCTCCATCTCCACACCCTCCATCTCCTTTCCCAACACAACTTCCACTGTCTACCACTCCCGGATGATGAGCTTCGCCCTGACATCTACCCTTCCTACTAACTCTAATCCCTTCTTCCTGCCTCCTCCTCAGGGCTCCCTCTCCTCCCCCTCCCTCCTTCTGAGCGGATTTCCCCTCCTACTCCTCGTCCATATCTTGTGCCTTCTTTCAGTGTCTCTGTGCTCCCTCCTGCCCTGTCTTCCCTTTTTCTCTCCCGCCCCATGTGTCTCCTGCCTCTTCGTGAACCCACGGTTGCCCCTCCTCTCTTCATCCCGCCGCTTCCCCAGCTGCCCCATGCTCTCCCCTCCTTTTCCATCCTCTCTGACCTTTCCCTCGGCAGGTCCCACCTGGTAGTTTTATTCTTCGTCATGTGTGCTCCAAGTGGGTTTTAAGTGTGTTGTTTCGGAGTGTTTTTTATACTGTGGCCAACTTTTAACCTGTGCATGCGCATCCAGTGTCTTCTCTGTGTTTTAAGAATCGCCAACTGTGTTTTTTAACTTTCTGGTGACTTTTTTAAACTGTCCCCAATGAACGTCTACATGTCAGTGTATTTTTACCTCCATTTTCTCTCCTTACTCTGTTTTATGTTCCCCTTTTTTACCTCCTTATGTATGTATTATTTTATTCTTGTTTTAGTTGTCATGTCACTCGGCTGAAGAGTGGCGGATTGTGCTGCTGACAGCCCTCCCCTGCCCATATGGGCAGGGGAATGAAATCACAATAAAGAAAAGAAAAATACTTCCACCAAGGAACATGTAGTAAATATACTCTAGATCTCGAATCGAAAACAACTGCCAACATTAACCACTTATAAGCAAATATTCTCCGTGGAGCGCAGAAACTTAATCTTCCCGTTCAGATAGCTTACCATTTAGCTTATTTTTGGACTGTGCCGTTGAAATACTTCCATATTAGCAATAATATACAAACGCCCACTTGAAGAAAGTGTACTGGTCACACTGACTGCCTAGAAAGAAAATAAGAAGACCTACATCACCGATGTCGATTTGAAATAAAATTTTGGAACGTATAAAATGTTCGAACATTACGAAATATCTCCAGGAAAATGATCTGTTGAGACATAACAAAGATTCCGAAAACATGTTTGTCACACACAGCGGACATTTTCTTCACACGAAGTAATGAGTGCCATCGACAGGGGATCTCAAATTGATACCATATTTCTAGATTTGCTGAAGTCTTTTGACACTGTTCCTCACAAACGACTTCTAATCAGATTGCATGCCTATGGAGTATCCTCTGAGTTGTGCGACTGGATTCATGAGTTCCTATCAGAAACGTCGAAGTTCGGAGAAACTGATGGGAAGTCACCAAATCACACGGAAGTGATATCTGGAATTCCCCAAGGAAGTGTTATACGTCGTCCGCTGTTTCTAATATATAGAAACAGTTCGGGAGAAATTGTGAACACTCCCCTCAGATCGTTTGCAGATGCTGCTGCCGTTTACCGTCTAGTTGAGTCATCAGGAGGTCAGTACAAATTGCTAAACGATTTAGACGCGATATTAGTATGGTGCAAAAAGTTGCAATTGATCCCGAACAATAAAAATGTGAGGCCATCCATACTAGTACTAAAAAAATCCCTTAAATTACGGTTACACGATAAATAGTACAAATTTAAAGTTGTCGATTCATCGAAATACCTAGAATGTACAATTACGAACAGCTTAAATTAATAGCATTACATAGGAAATGTTGCGGCCAAGCTCAACCAAGGACCACGTTTTATTGGTAGAACTCTTAGAAGAAATAACAAATCAATTAGAGAGACAGCGTACACTACACTTATTCTGTCTGTGCTAGAGTACTATTGTGCAGTATAGGGCTCTTACCAGATGCAATTGACCGAGGACACGTAAACAGTTCGAAGGAAGGCAGCTAATCTTGTATTATCATGACATGAATGAGAGCTTTCACAGATATCGTACGCGTACTAGGTGACATTCAATAAAACAGAGGTCAGATCTGTTCACAAATTTGAATCACCATATATGTTCTCTCAATGCGGAAATATTTTGTTGACTCTCACCTACGATAGGAGAAATGACCATCGTAATAAAATAAGAGATCGGACGGAAAGATTTAGGTGTTCATTCTTGCCTCGTGCTATTCGAGAGTGGAACGATCGAGAAGTAGCCTGAAAATTGAGTTTGGACCCTTTGCCAGTCATTGAATTGTGACCTGCAGAGTACTGATGTAGACGTAGATGTAAGGAAAGGAAGCAAAATCAGCCAGTTTTCGATTTTTGGTGCCTGCTCCACATGTGACCTGAGTAGGAAATTTCCAACATCGTCACGAAAGATTCTACGTCATGCACTGCACTTATATGAAATGGTCACGGCCGATTTTCGTTCTCAGCCTTGTCGAGTCCGAATCTGTGGTCTCATAAGGTCGTTAACTTATTACTTTCAGCAGTAACTTCAGAAGATCCCAAATATTATCACTGGTTCACAGCAAGCATAGGAGTACGGAATGTTTTTGCTGTTCAAGGCAGTTCTTACAGTTCTAAAAAATAAAAATCATCATTCGTGAATATTCACTATGGAGAGTAATTGAAACGGAATAACATTTGCAGCTAATGCTACACTGGTTCAAATGGCTCTGAGCACTATGCGACTTAACTTCTGAGGTCATCAGTCGCCTAGAACTTAGAACTAATTAAGCCTAACTAACCTAAGGACATCTCACACATCCATGCCCGAGGCAGGATTCGAACCTGCGACCGTAGCGGTCGCTCGGTTCCAGATTGTAGCGCCTAGAACCGCACGGCCACTCTGGCCGGCAATGCAACACTCTTTACCAGTTCTCTAGTTCATGATATTGCTGCACACTGTTTCACCTTAATGTCTTTCCCCTTTTTTCCCCGCCAGCTATGATGGAAATGTGGAAAGCAGGAAGTATAAAGTTGTCATCCAGGGTCAATAAGGAGAGAAGCGGTTTGAATCTGTCTGGAACAATGTAAAGTAGGGATGCTACAGTTCTGTTCTGTATGTGTCGCCTTTCTTGCTACATATACATACCAATGAGCTGGCACTAAACATGTGAGGCAAAGAGTTTTCTCTTTTAGGTGACAAAAGTGTTATTTTAATACACTTGAAACATAACGTAAGAGTTGTGACTTATAGAGTTGTCAGTAACATCAGAAAAGTTTGTGAAGTTGATCACTTTACATTATTCGCACAGAGAGTTGACTAAAGGCTTTGCTGGCAGTATCGCGTCAAAGATTTTGTGCAGAAACTGAATGCTACTACCTGCAGTGTAAGAATAATCTTCACTGTCTCACTTCCTCGGTGTTTCTTAATGCAGTCCTGGCAGTTGCAGTAGGATCCATATCTTGAGTGTTAAATATTTAAGTAAATCGAAGGCTGCCAAATAGATCGACACTTTTTTGTGTCATCAGTAATTGTTCTTCACTTTCACTGACGATAGCAATGTCATCAGCGAATCTTATCACTGAAATATCTTCCACTATTGAGCCTTTCTCTTATTTCCGTTATTGCTTTTTGTAATATTGTCTGTATAGTAAGGTGAAAATTTTGGAGCGCTGTACACTTGTTCATGCTTGCATTTGTCTGCTTAAGTCTAGATGGTTTTAGTTTTTTGTGAATACGCAGTTTGTTTGACTAAACTGTGGCACTGAATAATTTGTTGCCGTATTTGGTTTGCGTCTGCTCCCCGTGCTACATTCTCAATTTTGGTGATAGCCCTGGAATGTTATTTCATTATCAATGTGGACATTACTGTTTAACAGGTGTAGAAAATGTTTGATTTACTACTGTTAAACAAATCGCACATTTTTAACTTCTAGTTTGTAATAATCTTTCTACACTTGTACGAAAGCTTCACAAAAGGAAATTATTTGAGTATGCGTGTGGACTAGTCCTAGATACTGGCCGTTACAAGACTTGAAGGGCGTCATATCATGCTAATAGATGACGATTTCGGTAGGCTAACTTTACGGATACATTTCTTTTCAGAAAAAGACTTTCGTCATAAGGTTACAAAAAAGAAATCTAATTACAATGTGTGACGCTGGGCTCCAATTGGAGTGGTAAATATCTGGAGGTGGTGTTGGCATAATTTCTTAAGGAAATGTTATTCAGTTTATTAATAAGAATGAACAATCCAGATCACGCACATAATAAGGTACGGAATAAACAACAAGCAAAAAACTCATCGCTCAGAGTGCATGGAGACCAAAAAGGTCAGTGGTCATAAAACCGAAGTATGACATACGAACTAATACACATAAAGCGTTTTAGTAACTTTCCGTAATATAATCAGTGAACGTTACAAAAGGAGCCACAGATTCATATAAATTTAGCAACACAATAGTACCTAATAAAATAGGCAGAATGTCAGTAAATAAGATTCACTGATTCATTCGGGCTATTATTTATTTATTTATACGTCAGTTTTCGTCCTCCCCATGAACCATGGACCTTGCCGTTGGTGGGGAGGATTGCGTGCCTCAACGATACAGATAGCCGTATCGTAGGTGCAACCACAACGGAGGGGTATCTGTTGAGAGGCCAGACAAACGTGTGGTTCCTGAAGAGGGGCAGCAGCCTTTTCAGTAGTTGTAGGGGCAACAGTCTGGATGATTGACTTATCTGGCCTTGTAGCACTAACCAAAACGGCCTTGCTGTGCTGGTAATGCGAACGGCTGAAAGCAAGGGGAAACTACAGCCGTAATTTTTACCGAGGGCATGCAGCTTTTCTGTATGGTTAAATGATGATGGAGTACTCTTGGGTAAAATATTCCGGAGGTAAAATAGTCCCCGCATTCGGTTCTCCGGGAGGGGACGACTCAAGAGGACGTCGTTATCAGGAGAAAGAAAACTGGCATTCTACGGATCGGAGCGTGGAATGTCAGATCCTTTAATCGGGCAGGTTGGCTAGAAAATTTAAAAAGGGAAATAGATAGGTTACAATTTGTACAGAAACCAGATGACAGTTATATGAGTCGAGGGGCATGAAAGGGAAGCAGTGGTTGGGAAGGTAGTGAGACAGGGTTGTAGCCTCTCCCCGATGTTATTCAATCTGTATATTGAGCAAACAGTAAAGGAAACAAAAGAAAAATTTGGAGTAGGTATTAAAATTCAGGGAGAAGAAATGAAAACTTTGAGGTTCGCCGATGACATTGTAATTCTGTCAGAGACAGTAAAGGACTTAGAAGAGCAGTTGAACGGAATGGACAGTGTCTTGAAAGGAGGATAATGGAATGTAGTCGAATTAAGTCGGGTGATGCTGCGCGTATTAGATTAGGAAATGGGACAATTAAAGTATTGAAGGAGTTTTGCTATTTGGGGAGCAAAATAACTGATGATGGTCGAAGTAGAGAGGATATAAAATGTAGACTGGCAATGGCAAGGAAAGCGTTTCTGAAGAAGAGAATTTTGTTAACATCGAGTATAGATTTAAGTGTCAGGAAGTCGTTTGTGAAAGTATTTGTATGGAGTGTAGCCATGTATGGAAGTGAAACATGAACGATAAATAGTTTGGACAAGAAGAGAATAGAAGCTTTCGAAATGTGGTGCTACAGACGAATGTTGAAGCACAACTTGACTAGAAGAAGGGATCGGATGGTAGGACATGGTAGGACCTGTTCTGAGGCATCAAGAGATCACAAATTTAGCATTGGAGGGCAGCAGGGAGGGTAAAAATCGTAGAAGAAGACCAAGACATGAATACACTAAGCAGATTCAGAAGGATGTAGGTTGCAGTAGGTACTGGGAGATGAAGGAGCTTGCACAGGATAGAGTAGCATGGAGAGCTGCATCAAACCAGTCTCAGGACTGAAGACAACAACAACAACAACGTCAGTTTCCGTAGTACCAAATTGAGAAGCAAATATCCAAGGCCATTGAACGCGTCAGTGCACGAAATTACAACATAAAAGTAATAACAGATAAAATAAAATGTTTTGAGAACCTTCAACATCGCAGCGCGTCAACAATCGTTAGTTAATATATTAAAGAACTAGAAATCCACCTCGATTGCGTAAAAAGCACCTAGTGTTAACCTAGGTTTCGGTGTAGATAACTACACCTTCTTTAGAACAAAGCCACAAATGCCTAAGAAGACCTTTGTCAATGATTAAAAGAACATCATAGCTGTACATTTATAAACGAAAAGAAGGAAAACACAAACAGCACATATGTACAAAGTCTAAACCACTACTTAACTTAATGGTGTAACCTCCACCTCATACCGACGTATGTTCGATGGGTCATGACCCGCCATAAACTGCAGTGGGCAACTTCCTCAGCGCTCTCGTAGACACTAGCTGACGGCAGATTCGGTGCGTTGGCCAGGCAGACGCAGGATTCGAACCTGCGACGATAGCGGTCGCGCGGTTCCAGACTGAAGCGGCCACAGCAGCCGGCTGAGTTTCAGTAGCTGTCCCGTCGTCATCTGTCATACACAGATGAACAACGGAATATTTTGTTCCAATAAACGTACACTGATCACGCAGAACATGATCGACTTTGGTACGGAAAGCAGAGGCGACGCGTCTTGACATGAAAGCAATGGGGCCTTGGTAGATAGTTGGAGGGAGTTGGCACCACATGCACCACATCTACACACACAAGTCACCCAATTCCCGTAAGTTCCGTGGATGGGAGCGACGAGCTGTGACCCCACGTTCAATCTCATCCCAAACGTCTTCAGAACTGGCGAGCTGAAGGGCCAGCACATTAACTGTAATCTGCCACTGTGTTCCTCGAACCATTCCATCACAAACCTGTCCTTCTAAAAAAGCACTGCAGTCAAGAAACATGATCGTCAGTGAAGGGTGTTCGTGGTCTCCTTGGCCGTTATGGTGCCTCGCACGAGATCCAATGGACCCTTGGATGCCCACGTGAATTTTCCCACTAGCATAGTGGAGTCGCCGTCAGCTTGTCTCCGTCCCGCTGTAGAGGTGTTCAGGAGCTGTTCCCCTGGAAGACGACGGATTCGCGCTCTCTCATCAACACGATGAAGAATGTATGAGGATTTGCCAGAGGATACAGAGGGCCAACGTCCAGTGCCGTTGGTCACGTGCCCATTTCAGTCGTAGTTGCTGATGTCGTGGTGTTAACATTGGCAGATGCATAGATCCTCGTCCGTGGAGGCCCATCGTTAAGAGTTTTCGGTGCACTGTGCGTTAGGACCCACTTGTACTCTGCCCAGCAGTAAAGCCTGATGTTAGTTCCGCAACAGTTCGTCGCCTGTCCGGTTTCACCAGTCTGCCCAATCTACGGCGTCCCACACCTGCAATGAAGGTGCCCGCCCAACCCCATGACGTCTGGACGTGATTTTACTCGGTTTCACCTGTTGTTGAAGACACTCTCCACAGCACTCCTAGAACACCCGGCAAGTAGTGCAGTTTCCGAAATGTCGTGCCGAGCCTCTGGGCCATCACAGTCTGCCCTTGTTCAAACTCAGCAAGATCGCGTGCCTTTCCTATTCTACGCACGGAAAGCACGCTCACTGATACTACATGCACCGCACTTAGCAGTCACACCTCGCCACGTGACGCTGCTATCAATTAGACGGGTTTATGTAGATAATAGGTCGATGGTGATAATGTTCTGGCTGATTAGTCTATAACCTCGTGAGTGTGAATATTAATTGAATCACAGCTGTCCTGATGATCCGTTCCTTAACTGTGCATTTGTATAGTAACTACATTGTAATCGCTCTTCTGCAAGAAGTTCTCACTGATCAGCTCTATGTTAATGGCTGTTTTACCGTTCGTAATACAGTCCACTGGCATACCCATAATGCTCGCTGATGGTCTACTGTTCACCACTGTGCTGCACGCAGTGGGATAGCCATCCCTGGACGTGGTTTTACCCGGTTTCACCTCTTGTTGAATACACTCACCACAGCACTCCTAGAACGCACGTAATGACAAACGTAATAACACGTAATAACAAACGTAACAATAAACTTATACCCACGCACCAAGAGGGGAGAACCATCTCTCTTCCGCATGAAGAAACTTCCCGCAATCTCTGGAACCAGTACTGAAACACATTCGGAAATTTGTGGTAAGGACTATGGGACCAAACTGCTGAGGTCATCGGTCCCTAGGATTACGCACTACGTAATCTAACTTAAACTAACTTACACTAAGGACAACACACATGCCAGAGGGATGACTCGCATCTCCGTCGGGGGGGGGGGGGGGGGGGTATGGGGAGCCCTGCGAAACAGACAAGACGCCAGACGCCTTAACGCCTTAAATCGCACGGTTACCCCTCGCTTCCAAACCAGTATTGACTCTACGGTTTCTGGTGGCCACTTAAACTGCGTCCTCAGTGTTAGCAACCAAAGCCCAAACTTTAACACCTGCTAAGAAATGACGACCGTAGCATCTGGACTCCGCCTTCATGAGACATGGTAACTTCTGAAAGGAAATACTGTCTCCTACACATACTTATCCAAGGGAACTGCCCGTCCCATAGTTCTAAATATGTCTGCAGTACTACTACAGCTTCTGTTGTAAACTGTGACATGGCTCTGGTGGCTACGTGTTATCATTAAGCATAATGTTGCTACGTCAATCTGCAACCGCAACAAGTTAAAAGAGGGAGGAGATACGGGTAATTGATCACCAGGACTGTGAACTTGCCGAAGAAGTGCGTAGACAAAGGATGCAAATACTCACTCACAAGAGACAGTACCCCAAGCTGCTGGATTTGTTGGTTTAATTATACTGAAACACGACTGAAAATTACTGTCAAGAGAAATTCAAGAGACACCCGTTTATGGCAACACCGTACGACAGAGTTTTATTATCATTGCCTTAGAAATATCTGTCAGGCCCCTACGTTTTTAGCCAAATTACGGCTATAAACGTGTAGTCAAGAAATTGATTCCCAGCGGTGGATGTTTCTTGGACAAGCCGGATCTTATCTGTCGGCAGCTCCACGACATGGCGCTGCTGTCAGTTGTTACCGGTGGCGGTTGTGCTTACACGTCCGATGCCTACGGGCAACGAAATGTAATTCGTTTCCTATGGAGCAAGGAAAGCTACGAATACCCGTCGAAATTCACAGGAAGATACAGATAACGTATGGCGAAAGTATCTCGCTTTGCATGTGAGGAGAAGAAGCAGAGAAAAAGGTCGCGACTATCTGCATGACAATGAGGTTTCGGGGAGGCAACATTCGTCGCTGACTGACGACAACCTTTCCCGCGTGGATGCATTGCTAAAAGTGGATCGGCACATTACCAGGGATCTTGCCATTTTGTGTGGAAGTGTTCATGGGTCCTTAGGGGAGCGAACACGCCCTCCCCTGAATGTTCATTCTCATGCAAGTCATGGCGTCCTTTTCGAACTCACATCTCCTCGTTCTCCACTTCCACCTCCATCTCTACCTCCACCTCAAACGTCTCAAAGCGAAACATTTTTCCCAATTCGTGACGGCATTTCCCTGTGAATTTAGATGAGGTTCCGTTCCTTGCTCCATAGAAAGCGAATCACACTTCTTCTCCTTCACGGCGTGGACGTGTGGAGCCGAAACCGCTATCTTCAACATCTGAAAGCAGCAGCGTAGCTACCGTAAAACAGGACCGGGCCAGTCGAGGGAAGATTAACTGCCTGGAATTCATATGTTGACTTCGCATTGACAGCCGTAATTTGGCTAAAAAATTAAGAGCAAGGACCTTCTGATTAACCCTCGTATCAAAGGAATACCATCCCTGATAACGCTGCAGTCACTACAATAATATGTTTCGAAGCAGAAATTGTTCATCTTTTATATCTGCGCGTCATAGAAAATCGGTGATGCGCAAGGGAGTTCCTGGTGCAAATGGCAGGCCTCTCCAGTCACAGCAAGCTATTCTCAAACATATCCATGACCACGACAATGAACTGTATTGCCTCCGCAGGACTACGCCCCAGACTTTCACAAGGGAGACGGTGGTAGGTTGGGACTAATATCTTTGTAAACCCATATCTCTGTAATCTTTTGCTCAGTCTCAATGAAATTTTGCACACTTATGTGTAGGGATCCAATGTGCTTTAAATAATTTTTACGGAACGGTTACGAAAATTTTAATTCTGTTAGAGAATGTTGAATTTTTGTTACATTATTATTTTAATGTAAATCTGGCACATTTCTTCTATAGTAAGGAATCTACAGTAATAAATGTACAATGAAGTTCAGTAACTTTTTGGTAAATTATTTATGCTATTTTCTGTGTTATTCTGGATTTGAACACTATTTTACGGACAAATTTTTCACATGCTATCAATCATAAACAGTTTATAATATCTAATTTAAAATTTCGACCACTTACATTTTGTGTCCATGTAAAAGAATAAGAGTGCCCAATTTAACCGAAATCCATGCAATAATTTCTGATATTTGTGAAAGGAGAAGACCTTATTTTGCAGAAACATTGTTTTAAAGTTGCTAGGAAAGGCTACAAAAAAATTTTAATCACACCTTAGCTAAAACTGCCCTTATCCATATTCCAAAAAAAAAAAAAAGAAAAGTTCAAATGTGTGTGAAGTCTTATGGGACTTAACTGCTAAAGTCATCAGTCCCTAAGCTTACACACTACATAACCTAAATTATCCTAAGGACAAACACACACACCCATGCCCGAGGGAGGACTCGAACTTCCGCTGGGACCAGGCGCACAGTCCACGACTGCAGCGCCTGAGACCACTCGGCTAAACCCGCGCGGTGATTCATATTCCAGTTCTTCCTCATCATCTTCTGCAGCTCTTTCAGCTCCTCTGCTCCTTTGCCTTGCAGTCTTTTCTGTATTGTCTACTGAAGTCTCCGCCAACACGATTCATTGCTCATCGATGATCTGCAGTATCTGCTCCGTGAAGACTCTAGGTGTAAAGCCCAACTTGCTCAGGATATGAAGTCTTGTCACATTCTCATCATTAAACACTGCTGCAGTTTCCAATGCTGAAATCCTTACTCCCAAATTGGGACATCTCTTCCAAATAAGACCACTGAAACCTCAATTTGTGTCTGCCACGCAGACACCTTTCTAGCAGTTCTGGTGAAGCCAGTGCTCGAAAAATTGGTTTAATGGTCATCGTAAACTCGCTTTTCGTAAATTTACACCATTCATCAGAACATAGGCCATGTTGAGATGTAGTGCCTGCGGACAAGTAATGAAACCAAATGAACTACACTGCCTTCCTCATAGTAGGCAAATCTGTGAGGGTATTTCTAATTGCAACACCATAATAGACTTGGAGGGTGTCAGTTCTCTACTTTGTTAGTCTGTTTTTACATCCCAGTAGCTTCCCATCCTCTAGTAGTTTGCCTGTATTGTCTGTAGCAAGCCTTCCGAGTCGTCCACACATCCTCTTCTGAGTATCGCCTATGCTCTCAAGTTTTTCAGTAGTGCAGTCTTTTCCATAGGGATAACTTTCAACTACATTCTTGATAGCACTAGTCTCTACATATCCTAAATACTGTATGTATCTTATTCCATGCTTTCGCAATGACCTATGGAAAATGAGTTTCACATCGGCAGTTTCCATCCCACCACTGGAGCCTACATATTTCGTCTTACAAACAGCTTCGTGAGCTTCTTGTCATTCTGTTCCTCTATCTGCATCATTATATTTCTTGTGCAAGTAACATGCAGAACAGTATTTAGACATACGTGTAAATCTACTACTTTTCCAGTGTCAACGCTAATGACTGTTTAAACATTGTGCAGTGAAGAATGCCCCTCTTCATCAAGGAACTGTCACACGAAACTGGTATATCTTTGATATTTGTTACATCCCAATTTTCTTGAACTGCCCCCTGGACTGCCATTTTCATGCTCTCTTCACTCACTTCTGCAACTGCATTGAGGAGAGTAGTGCTCATTACAGTAAATTTTAGGGGTGGATCAAGCATGTTCATAATACCACTTAAAGGGTTTCCACCATCTCTTCGAATCCCTATACGTCTTAATCCATAAGAAAAACTCATACTGGCTTCATACATTCTATTACTGACCTTTGATGTGTTAAATGGTGTATCGCCATCACAGATTTGATATAAAATGTGCAATATGCAACCCAAACTCTCCTTTCCATCATCCACCAAATTCACACTTCCTCGACAAAAAGTGCACTTTCAATCATTTAGAAGTGCCTCTGCCACCAATTCCAAATCCACGAATCCACAATTCTGAAACCTCTATTTCTGTCATTATTTGTTTCTTCTGACACAATAACTTTCAAAAGTTTTTGTTTAGATGCACTTGGAGACAAGCTAATTTTTGCCTCTGCAGTCCTGACGCTAACATCAACATCAGTTTTTCGATTTATATTGGAAGTATGGACTTACTTCATTTTTAAATAATTTACCAAACCTAGGTATTGTATAAAACGATCAGTATATTCAATCCTGCACAAACAATGACGCAATAAATCCAACTTCACTCAAATTCTACTAAACAGCACAAAAATTGTATACAAAGCTCCACAGCCTTCTATACTGTCGTGGCACATAGAAACAATCAGAGCCTTCTAAAGCTATATTTTTCAGGATCACAGGAAAAATTGAGCAAAAAAAGTTTTCCTCCACTGGATATCGTGAAAAGTGAACATGGAGCATTACACTGCTTAGGGTTTTAATTTTTTTTATAGAATTTATAGTTGGAATTCCAAAGACAAATTTGGCGTAATAATCCCAATTATATTTCTTTTTAAATAAGCAAATAAAAACTGACTTTTTTCATGATTTGCGCCTCTGTCTCCCCCTAAGAGTTAGCATATTCTGATACAGGAGGGAAGAAGGCCTTCTCTTGGTACGCAATTCAGTGAAGAATAATTGAAAACTTCATCTTTCTAAGGCGGTGA
This sequence comes from Schistocerca piceifrons, assembly GCF_021461385.2. Lineage (NCBI taxonomy): Eukaryota > Metazoa > Arthropoda > Insecta > Orthoptera > Acrididae > Schistocerca > Schistocerca piceifrons. The sequence goes on along the minus strand of NC_060139.1, from coordinate 461,473,400 downwards.
ATAGTAGATCTCAAGCGCTGAGTTTTATAAAATTTATTGCCCTTTTTGAAAAACGTTATGCAGGTTGACAGGAATAAAATACGGTATGGAGCTACTGCACCAACTGAATTCATAGACGGACTCGTCTTCTTTATCCCGAAGAAACAAGGGCCTCAGACGGCTGAAAAATTTCGTCTGATTAAAATGGATCTCAAAGTAGTAAAGATAGTATTTAAGATCCACATGGAACGTGTGATATGGAAATTTCCTGTGACCTATGCTGATCCCCATTGCGGATCGATATCTGTGCGCCTTTAATCTCAGTGACCTTATTTTCTCTTCTACAGCCAATATCACAGCCAGCACGCTTGTTTTTACTGAGCTTTCAAAGGCCCTCTGTAGGAAAGGTCACAAAAACCTGCTGCTAACGCCCCGTCACATGGCCTTTGACGAACGTTTTTCAACATCTTGCATTACTTTGTGATGGAGCTGTCATCCAGGGTATTACTAAATTGGTAGCTTACCAACTTCCCTCTAGCGGGACATCGTTTCATTACCAGAGAAATTCTTTTTTTCCGACTGGCATATTGCGTTTGTGGACAACAAAATTTCGACTTTTAGAAAACCATTTTTGTGAGATGTTATTTTAAGGGAAGAAGAATTTCATACGTCGGTTTTTCGTTGCTGAGGATCAGATCCAGAACGGTGATGAATCTTGTAGCTATTGTTTCATAACAAACGAATTTTTTGTGCCAAGACGATTATCTACTTTTAGGAATTTAATATATTTTTCTTTAAAAAAGGACGTTTGTTTTCAGTTCACGTTGAAAAACCATCATGATGATCTTTTTATTGGAAAAATTGTCGAATTTGTCCCTTGTTAGGATCTCCGGGAGGAACCTCTCAGCGTGGTAATCACAGGGAACAGATTAAATAACGAACGGAAGGGTAACATACCATGAGTCGGAGCGCAGAATGTCAGACTTCGATATTGACAGGGGAAGCTACAAAGTCTGAGAATGTAAATGTAAAGGATCAGTCTAGAAACAGAGGGTGTTAGTTGGTTCAAATGGCTCTGAGCGCTATGGAACGTCTAAGGTCATCCGTCCCCAGAACTTAGAACTACTTGAACCTAATTAACCTAAGGACATCACACACATCCATGCCCGAGGCTGGATTCGAACCTGCGACCGTAGCGGTCGCGCGGTTCCAAACTGTAGCGCCTAGAACCGCTCGGCCACCCCGGCCAGCCTGGGTGTTAGTGTACTGAAATGAAAAGAGGATAAGGATTTCTGGTCAGATGAATGTAGGATTGTATCAAAAGCAGCAGAAAATGGTATAAAGGACGTAGGATTTATTATGAACAGGTATGTAGCACAGAGAGTGAATTACTGCGAACAGTTCAGTGATAGGGTAGATCTCATCAGAATCAACAGCAAACCAACATCAACAACAATAGCTCAAGTATAATGCTGGCATCATATACAGTCGTTGAAAAGATACGGGTAAATTAAATGTATAAGGATGCTGGATGGGTAATTCAGTATACAAAAGGAGATGATTAAAAATCATGGGGATTGGGATATGTAGTAGGGAAAGGAAAACGAGGAAGAGATACTGGAATGTGCGAACTTTGTTGTAGGAATGAGAGATGTGAAAGACTAATTGATTTCTGCAAGAAAATTTCAGCTACTAATAGCGAATGCACTATCAAAAAAACCAGATGAAGACACAGGACTAGATAGAGGCTGGATTACAACTTAATGAAGAGTAAGCTGAAGTTTAAGAGACTAGTGCGGAAAAATCTGTATGGAAAGAAGTGGGTTATGTAACTCCCCAGAAGGCAGTTCAATTGAAGAGTAATGGACAATCCAGGAGTTTACAGATGAATATAGATACAGGGAAGGTAACTGTGAAGAAACAATATGTAACGGAAGACGTACTCATCTACCAAAGAAGGCAGCGCAAATATATTAATGGAAATTCAGGAATACAAAAATACTGCAAGTCACTTAGGAATGAAATAAACAGGGAGTGCAGAAAAGGGAAGCAAAATAGCTACGAAGAAAATGTGAAGAAATCGGAAAAGAAATGGTTGTTGGAAGGACTGATTCACTGCACAGATTTGTCAAAATAATTTTCGGTGTAATTGAAAATAAGGGCGTTAACATTTCAGAGTTCATTTGGCTTTCCGCTGTTAAGCCCAGATGACAGAGCAGATAAGTCAAAATTGTGCACTGAAGGCGCTAACAGGAAGTGGATAAGTCTGAGTTCGTGATAGTCGATATGGAAGACGTAGGGGACGCATTATTAGTGTTAGAATTTAAATCAGCTCTAAAGGACTTGAGATAAAATAAGGCACGAGGAATAGATAAGATTCGAACGGAATTATTCGGGAAAGTGACAACCAAACGAATATTCAAATTGGCGTGTAGAAACCATGAGACTGGCAACGTACCATAAAACTGTCAGAAAAATTCATATCATCTACACAGTTCTGAAAATAGCAAAGACTGACAAGTGCGAGAACTGTCGCACAATCAGCTCCACAATTCACGCATCGAAGCTGCTAAAAAGAATAAAACAGGAGACTGGAAAAGGATAAGTTATGTGCTTGTCAGTCTGGTTTTAGGAAAGGCACCAGAGGAACAGTGGTGACGTAGATACCTATATGCAATGTTATTGTAATAAAGTTGAGGATGTCTGATCTTTTCACTGTTGATACATCTATCACATGATCGCTCACAGCTTCTGCTGATGTTCAAAATAACACTGAACTGAATTCAAGGTATGCAGTGAGTCCTATTTAATCCTGCAGTATGTGAAGTGCAGGAGGGAGACAGGCAGGTTGTGGACTTAACAAATACTTCCCGCCATTTACTCAGTCAACAGGGGAAGAGATAAGGAACTAGGGTGTTCAAATGGCTCTGAGCGCTATGCGACTTAACTTCTGTGGTCATCAGTCGCCTAGAACTTGGAACTAATTAAACCTAACTAACCTAAGACATCACACACATCCACGCTCGAGGCAGGATTCGAACCTGCGACCGTAGCGGTCGCTCGGCTCCAGACTGTAGCGCCTAGAACCACAGGGCCACTCCGGCCGGCAGAGAACTAGGAGATGTAGACGCAACTGTCTTACAGGATTGTGACACTACCAGATGGAGATATACAACGAACATGTAGACTGTAGGAAGTTTACCAGAGAGTATAAATTTACTGACGTCTCTGTCAGGGAGTTGTTTGAGTGAGTCTCTGTACATACAGCATGCAGGTATTACCTATCATCTACCTATTCATGTGCATCACACTTGCCAACCAGAAAAATGGGTGTCATCTGTTATCATTATTATTCTGACCTCATCTGCTGCTGTGTGAGTAGTTCGTAATTTATAGGTTAAGGCTTGGATGTACTATTTAAGATGAGGGAAAAGCAGGCGATATGATGAATAATGGAACACAGAGATAAGTGAGTACAAAACATCAGGGCATTGTGTGATGCATCTGCTGGCTGGTTGGTGGTGGTGCACCCATTTTCCTTTGGAAAATCAGTGGCAGCCCTTAGAGAGAAGCCGGCCGGAGTGGCCGTGCGGATCTAGGCGCTACAGTCTGGAATCGCGTGACCGCTACGGTCGCAGGCTCGAATCCTGCCTCGGGCATGGATGTGTGTGATGTAGTTAGGTTTAAGTAGTTCTAAGTTCTAGGGGACTGATGACCACAGCAGTTAAGTCTCATAGTGCTTAGAGCCATTTGAACCATTTTGAAGCCCTTAGAGAGAGAAGTAGCGAGCTGTAGTAATAAGAGGCGCCTGTCTGTGGTGTCTTTTCCCTGCACGTCCTGGCGAGCACACTCACCAAGTATACACTGGATCTGGCATCCTGCTTATTGTTGGCAGGGCACTGTCAGCTGCAAAGTGCGTAGCGCCATGTGTGGCGATCCCACATCTCTCTGCGTAATGCGGCCATGGCTTGTCTGGCATGCGGTTTCAGTGTCTCTGTGTTGTAGTTATGTTTTCTAATCCACCTTTAACAACACTAGATTGTTGGAACACATCAGTAATTGCAGCGTGATGTATTTAATGTTTGTTCCTGAAATTGACTCCATACGTTCAAAAGTTATTGGCTGAATATTAACAACATTAACAATTATATTATTAATTATCTTCTAATCTACATTTATTACAATATGGCCCTTATCTGCCATGGCTTTCTTTAACGGGATTCTGGTATATTTATATTACTGACCATACTATATCACTTGGATTTTTTAAAATATTCCGTCATTATTACTCATTCACTGTAATTTCAAGGGTCTTACTTTCTCCTGGCAGCCTAGTGTGATCCTGGCAGCCATCTTCAGTCATCAATGTTACTAAATGAGGTAAGGGTGGCGTAATATAGAGACATTCAAGTTATGATTGTGGTGGCCATTTTGGGTAATAAATTATGGCTTAAAGTTATGGGTGACATAAATATAAACACAAATTATTACTAAGCTGATTGGGTAATAAAGGAAATTGGTCAACCATACAGACTGCCTTCACATCCGCAGCCAATTGGGTAGAACTCCGTGCCCTACTTCTTTTATAATTTCCTGCCCTCTCAGCCACATCCATTTGGGTTAGAGGAGAGGGACAGGGGGGGGGGGGGGAATAATGTAGAAGGGAGGAGGAAGTAGGAGGAAGACCTGAAGTGAAAGAAAACTGGCAACAATGCATGCTGCCATTACTGGAAGATACACTCCTGGAAATGGAAAAAAGAACACATTGACACCGGTGTGTCAGACCCACCATACTTCCTCCGGACACTGCGAGAGGGCTGTACAAGCAATGATCACACGCACGGCACAGCGGACACACCAGGAACCGCGGTGTTGGCCGTCGAATGGCGCTAGCTGCGCAGCATTTGTGCACCGCCGCCGTCAGTGTCAGCCAGTTTGCCGTGGCATACGGAGCTCCATCGCAGTCTTCAACACTGGTAGCATGACGCGACAGCGTGGACGTGAACCGTATGTGCAGTTGACGGACTTTGAGCGAGGGCGTATAGCGGGCATGCGGGAGGCCGGGTGGACGTACCGCCGAATTGCTCAACACGTGGGGCGTGAGGTCTCCACAGTACATCGATGATGTCGCCAGTGGTCGGCGGAAGGTGCACGTGCCCGTCGACCTGGGACCGGACCGCAGCGACGCACGGATGCACGCCAAGACCGTAGGATCCTACGCAGTGCCGTAGGGGACCGCACCGCCACTTCCCAGCAAATTAGGGACACTGTTGCTCCTGGGGTATCGGCGAGGACCATTCGCAACCGTCTCCATGAAGCTGGGCTACGGTCCCGCACACCGTTAGGCCGTCTTCCGCTCATGCCCCAACATCGTGCAGCCCGCCTCCAGTGGTGTCGCGACAGGCGTGAATGGAGGGACGAATGGAGACGTGTCGTCTTCAGCGATGAGAGTCGCTTCTGCCTTGGTGCCAATGATGGTCGTATGCGTGTTTGGCGCCGTGCAGGTGAGCGCCACAATCAGGACTGCATACGACCGAGGCACACAGGGCCAACATCCGGCATCATGGTGTGGGGAGCGATCTCCTACACTGGCCGTACACCACTGGTGATCGTCGAGGGGACACTGAATAGTGCACGGTACATCCAAACCGTCATCGAACCCATCGTTCTACCATTCCTAGACCGGCAAGGGAACTTGCTGTTCCAACAGGACAATGCACGTCCGCATGTATCCCGTGCCACCCAACGTGCTCTAGAAGGTGTAAGTCAACTACGCTGGCCAGCAAGATCTCCGGATCTGTCCCCCATTGAGCATGTTTGGGACTGGATGAAGCGTCGTCTCACGCGGTCTGCACGTCCAGCACGAACGCTGGTCCAACTGAGGCGCCAGGTGGAAATGGCATGGCAAGCCGTTCCACAGGACTACATCCAGCATCTCTACGATCGTCTCCATGGGAGAATAGCAGCCTGCATTGCTGCGGAAGGTGGATATACACTGTACTAGTGCCGACATTGTGCATGCTCTGTTGCCTGCGTCTATGTGCCTGTGGTTCTGTCAGTGTGATCATGTGATGTATCTGACCCCAGGAATGTGTCAATAAAGTTTCCCCTTCCTGGGACAATGAATTCACGGTGTTCTTATTTCAATTTCCAGGAGTGTATATATGGAAAACATCGACAAGAATAACGGACAGGTTGACACGTAAAGTGTTAAGAGGTAAGGGAATTACTTTCGTGGTATTAGAAAGAACTGTAGCGGGTAAACACTGGTGTGAAAGACAGAGATTGGAATACACCGAAATGATAACTGATAAATATGGTGCAAATGCTGCTCTGAGATGAGGGGAGTAGTACAATAATAGAATTTTCTGGGCAGGAACATCAAACAAGTCACGAAAATGACGCCTTCAAAGAGAAAGATAAAGCCATTACACAGTAAGACTGAATTAAAGGATCACTTTTTCGAAACACTATAGTTGACTTCCATTGCAACACGGAGGTTTGAAATTTGACTCGACGGTGCCTAAAACCTTCCTTGTAATGGTAGAAAAGCATGGCAACCTGCGACATCACCATATCGCTCGACGACGCTTCAACCAGCAAGAGGTCTAGATAGGCGAAAATGAAACCACAGCTGAGACGTTCATGTGACGTGTATGGTGGGTCAATGACGTCATACTGGCATCCGATCTCATTAAAATTCTGCCCAACGCCACAGTGGACGTATTACCCGATGGGAAGGTCGTCACACAACCTCTTACCCATAGTTCACCCTTTCCTGGCCGGCCAGAGTGGCCGTGCGGTTCTAGGCGCTACAGTCTGGAGCCGCGTGACTGCTACGGTCGCAGGTTCGAATCCTGCCTCGGGCATGGATTTGTGTGATGTCCTTAGGTTAGTCAAGTAGTTCTCAGTTCTAGGGGACTGATGACCACAGCAGTTAAGTCCCATAGTGCTCAGAGCCAGCCATCCTTTCCTGTTTTGGAGGTCTGAATTGCGACTCCCAGCTTGGAAATCAAGTGGTTTTCTTACAGATGGCCGACCAAAAGATTTCAGACACACGTCCGCTCATAATTGACACGAAAAGACCTCACTGGGCGGCATAAAGTGCGTCAATGAAACCACCCGTTTTTTTGGAGCGCTGGTACCAGCATATTTCGCGTTCATAAAGAACATTTGTAGGTGCAACGTGCTATGTCCTCGACATCCTTTGACGCAGCTGACATCCCTAGACGTTTCAAGCGCTCTATAAGGACAATGTGTGACTCCATACCAAATAGATGTGATCTCACACCTTTCGAATCCAGCGCGACTGCAGTTTTTCCTCTCGTGCGCGATATGGAACCATTAGGACCGTTCAGAATCATTCTACGAAATTTGTATATTATATAGATTAGTGAAGGGTGCCTGTGATTTTTTCAGATCTCCTGTTTTGCACCCTCCTGTGGCATGACCACTAAGGACTGCGACGGTGACAAATGAGTGAATACAGCGAAAAAGGGTACCTCTAAGACACCATCAGTTCGGCAGTACCCTTATTGGCACCAGGCCACATTTATTGAGAACTTTAAAAATATATCTTTATTGAGAAAACCGGCGAAGTAGTCCGCGTTGCCTGTAGGCAGACAACCTCTTGACACCCCTTAGATGCCAGTTGCTGAGCTGTCCCCAGTGGTTCTGACCTGTAAACGGGAGCACAAATATCAGTCTCGCTGCACTCCAAAGAGGTGTGATTACTTTCAATTGGGATGTAGCCTGACAGTGTACTTACAGGGGGCTTGAAATATCCAGGGATGTCAGGAGCGTCAAAAGTTGTCAAGAACTTCTTCCTGTTGCTCATTGTAGGTTTAGAGGGCGAAATAGGTGGAAATAATGAGCTCCAAGGAAAGGGTACTTTCATTGACGCCCTTTACGGCACCCTCCGTGTCGATTCTGAGCGACGGTTTGCCTGAAACCGTTTTCTTGGCCACCAAAGGAAGACTGCTCGTTAGCCAAACTGGGTGTTGCCGTTTTGATCTCCATCGCAGAGGCATCAAGAGAAATGGTGAAATGTGGGTAAGAGCGGGTGTGACGACCTTCGCACCGTGTTACACTTCCACTGTGGTGCTAGGTCGAACTTTGGTGCAATTTGGTGCCCATCGGAGACCATTAACGTAAATTACACTTCAGATAAACTTCCATTAACGTAAATTACACTTCAGATAAACTTCTGAGTTGTGGCCGTATTTTCTCACGTATCAACACCTTGCCGAGCTCGAGTGTCACGCCGCAAGACGCCCTGCTTTTGAGCCATTACAGGGGACGCTAGTAGGCACCTTTGAGCCAAATTTCAAACTGTTGCGTCGCAATGGGTAACAATTACGTGAATTCGAAGAAGTAATCCGTTAACCCTGTTGCTTAGTACTGTTGATTCGTTAGTATGATATTGCAAAGTACCATCTGACCATTTTGCTTTAGATTGGCCGTGATTTCTCTCGGCTGCTTTTGCAAATGCTGGAATTATTCCGACGAACAGGCAATCAGCTATCTTCCTCATCTATCTTGCTCCATCTATATTGACCTGTTCTCCTGTTGTTTACACGACAAACTTTACTCTTCATACCTTACTTTTGCACCGACTCTATAATCTTGTCCATTCAATATATACAACAATTCACATCAAAACGATACTGCTTGAAATGGCGCAAATGTTGTGACTTGCATCCGGCAGCTGCCCCTTGCAGTCAGCAACCAAAGTGAACGAAGTACTGCGTACTTTAAACTTTTCCATTTCACGCTTTGTTCTCTAACGATTAAACAGTGCTCTTCATAACCGTCAAAGAAGCAACATTCACTATGTCACCACAAGAATAACACTAGAATCTCAAATAAAAGATAATTGGTAAATACACTTACAGTAGCTTGTGTGATAACAAGACGAAAGCCGCTTCAGTCTGGAACCCCGCGACCGCTACAAAACAGGTCATCATTTTTAAATAAATGATTGTTTCCAATATGACTGTTTCATTAAGTCATTATCTTATGCTTGCCAATGCGAGGGCTGCAACATGTGCTCTAAGTGTCCCAGGTGTCAAGTTTTGAATGACCTGGCAGACGCTGGCTGGCGAATCGTGTACTGCATCGAGAGGAAACTCGTAAGCCGAACTTGTTCTTAACTAGACCGGCAGCTGTGAGGACTTTCAAGGAAATGTTTCTCGAAGGTAATGCTATTATCGGCGTCTCAGAAATTTAATTGTCTTTGCTCTTCCCTCATCCTGAGACTTTTAGAGGACCAGATTCAAGTTAAACAGCCATGAAAGTAGTGGTCCAGGAATCCAGGATAATTTCCATACAAGCCGATCGTCGACAGGTCTGTGCTTCTCCATATCACTATTGTGGGTTCGAGTGATATGGTGAATTGATTTCTGATGACATATTCTCTCACGATTCTAAAATCTTTTACACGCACAATAAGGCGTCGCTCACATTTGGCGAAGCCTAGTAAACAGCGGGATCCACAGTTGTTCAGAACCCCATTTCACCCTGGTTTCTCCTGCTATCAACTGTAATGAAGTCGCATTACTTTATTTGATTAAACCATGATAGACACGGATGTCGCAACAGACGATAGCTCAGAATGTTACTTATATTTGAAATTTAATTTTTACGTCATTATTGAAAAATTAGAAATACGAAAATATCATCAACCGCTTTCGAACAGATAGC